>NC_047586.1:20971332-22298248 GCF_011004845.1 Esox lucius
CGGGATGTTTTGAATCATTGTCCGACAGGAATAACCAACTACAATCCACTTTTAAGCCTCCTACAGAGGCAGACACGTTTGCTCTAAAATCAGGTATTAAACAAGCGTAACATGAATCCATGATGTCATGTTTCCTAACCAAGTTCACTTGGCCTTTGCAGTTAATACAGTACTACAATGCAACATACCCATCCCGATTCATCGCAGTGGGTAGGGTTTGTACCCCTGGATGATCTCTTTTTTACGTTTATGTCTTGACATTTAGGCTATCTTTTGGCAATACGTCCCAATAGTTTGATGACTGCAAGAGTCAACCAACTTCTGATACTCTCCAATGGTGATCCTTAAATAATGTTTTACCCCTCCAACGATCCTTCTCACTCTGCGTGGTGGCAGAATATATTTGGATCCTCTTCCAGCCAGGTTCATCCCAGCATTAGTTGATTTAAACTTCTTATCTATTACTCATTAAGCTATACTGAACAAAAATAAAAATGCAACATGCAACAAGTTCAAAGATTTCCTATTTACCAACATACATTGAAGAAAAATGGTGGAGGTCCTTGCCTAGCATGGTTATATTTGGTCTACCAGATGTCTGGCCAGTTTCAATTACTGCAAAATGATCTAAAGCAAAATTGTGGTGACTTATGAACTGGTGGAAATGCATGCAGTCATACCGTCTGCTCATTTCATGCTCCCTCAAAACCTGAAAAATCAAGGTCATTGTAATGACCAAACTGCACATTTTACAGTGGCCTTTTATTGTCCCCAGCACAAGGTCCACCATGTAATAATCATGTTACTTAATTTGCTTCTGTATTGGCCACACCTGTCAGGTGGATGGACAACATGTGTCCTTGCGAAGAGAAAATACTCACTAGAAGGGATGTAAAAAAAAATATTGTACAAATCATTTGAGAATAAGCTTTGTGTGCATAGGAAACATTTCTGGAATCAAAAAAAATGGGAACACATTGCATGTTGTGTGTATATTTTTTTGTAGCCATTGCCTTAAAACCATGATTTCTCTCTTTTGGAATGAAAAAAAACATAGTGTCAAACCACAAACCACTTTATGTTCCATTGTTTTGAGTTATAGAATATTGGTAACCTGAGCAACAACGATGTCACAATGCATATGAAGTTTGCTTTTGTAGGCCATTGTAGAAACTGTAAAATCACTTACCCTTTATGCTTCATCACTGAACATTCCATAGCAATTCCAATTATTCAATAGCATTTATGGATCACAGTAATTACATATGCTGAAGAGTCTGTAATGCGGTATGCTTTTGCAGACAAATGATATTAGGGAGTCCTGTGGATCAAAATGAATGGCCCTATATTTATTTACATTGACCCAATACCATTTCCAACCAAAGCAAATGTACCATAACATTTCAAATATATACCAAGTTTAATCTTTTAAACATGGAATTGCAATGAAATGAATAATTAGCTCCAATGATTTACCGTCTGCCACACTTGAATTAAGGCAGGCCTACATACATCAGAGGATGTCAGAGGTCAAATTAAGCTGTTGGCTAAACTATTAAAACAAAAGTCCCTAATAGCATTTCAATGAAACCATATCATTCCTCTGTCAAAACTGTCCGTTCTAACAGCACCATTAGGTGAAGCCACTGGGCCATGTTCAGTCTGTTGGCCTATGCACTCTAGCATTAGACTGTTAGAACACTGACTATATCTGGCGGTCAGTCAAGGGGCCATTTTGTCCTGTTTCGGTCAAAAGAGAGAATGGCAAAGGGCCAGGGAGCATAGCCTACTCCTTATTACACAAGGACTTAGTCGTCTTTAAGATTTCTGTTTGAGGCTTCTATGGCATTCCAAGACCCTTGGAAGTAGACCACGTTATTCAGATGAAACAAAATGGGCACATTTGGAGGAAGAGGAGGAGATAGATAGCCATTTCATTAACGATGCAGTCTTGGACTTTTACGATCAACAAAATAATGTTTTAAATCTCCCATGTTGGACTGGATGTGTAATATATGGTGTATTTGTGTATAATCAATAAGTACAATAAATATCATATGTGAGTTAGCCATGAAATTGCAAGTTTAAAAGTGAGTGGATTTGATGACATAGTACACCATTTTCAGGGAGCCTTTTTGGCTCGATAGCGCCACTTTTACAACTAGTGCTGCTGCAGGACGGACAAATGTCTGTCTGTGTGAACGGAGAGAAGAAGAGGGTGCTCTCAACAAGGCTGTGTGGTGTTGGTTGGAGACCTGCTTTAGAGAACTGGTGGAACCAATAGACAAGATTGGACTCGATCTAATGGGCTATAGGCTTGGAACCGCAGGGCTGAGGACATCCCGTCTCCTCACTCATGTATCGGCAGACACTCCACCCACTCTTTCTGGTTTGCGGGGGCCACATCTCAACAGTTGAAAGTGGCTTCCTTTCTGTGTCTCCTTCTCCTCACTCATTCACTCACTCATCGCTGGGCACCCAATCATTGTGGCCCAGTCCCAAATCGACTCCTCCCCCCTCTCATACTAGTGGACATTTCAGAGGGTTTTACAGGTGTAAGCAAGCTGGTAAATGCTCCACTTTGTCCTCAGATAGGCTAAGCGTAACATTTATCATATTATTTATATAACAATAAAATCCTCTTAAACTTTTGCAGGTGCATAAGGGGGTAAGGCTTATGAGGTGGACAGATGGTTTAGGATTGGGCTTCTAATATCTCAATGCGGAACAGAAGCTTGATTTAAATGTTTCTCATCTCTTGTCCTGACTCATGCACCAATGGGTTCACTCGTTCACTCACTCTTCATGACGTGAATGCAACTCATCCTATGTGTCCGTCCTCGACAACTCATCCCCTGCTTCGGTCTCGCAAGTTCCACAATTCCCTCTGCAAGGTCCTTTATGCTTTCGTTCACTTTCCTTTGCAGCTCTCAAATTAGACTGGGTAAGTGTTGGGGAGGACAAAGAAGCGAGGGAGTGAGGATGAGAAATGAAAGGGAAAAGAGACAGCGGGGAGAGAGTGGGTGTCTGAAGGATTGGAGGTTTGACAAGAGGAACAAGGGGAGAGAGGATGAGTGAACATTTAGTGATGTTGAACTAGATGTGTTTTAGATGCAAATACCTGTATGAATGCTGCTGACACATTTTTTTAGTAAGACTGACAACAAACTTATTTTCAATGTTGTCCACACAGAAAGGGACTCAGACCTCTGAATCATTCTAAGTGGGCGGAAAGGTTTTGTTCTAGGGCTTTTACATCTTATGTCTGGATTCAACCCATATACCAATCATTAGAATTGAATAAAAGGTTACATAAGCAGACCTCCAGAAAGAGGTCTATTCTTGGATGTACAGATTTTTTCTTTCTTTGGTTTTAAGGTGACACACTGGGCATGGAAGTAGTATCTCAACCATAATCAATGAAATACATTCTTTATAAAATTGACATTTTTAATCTGACATACATTTGGAAATGTATTTGAAAATACATTATTTTTACATTTCACATGTATTTTAGATTTCTCACAGCTTTTTCCTTTTGTATGGGGACAAAGATTATAGAAGTGGAATGTGTGGAAATCCACCTCTACTTTGTTGCACACGTAATTGTTATTATGCCAGCTAATTGGCAGATGGGATGCAGTGGCACCTTTAGAGGTTCAAAGTTATCTTCAGATTTCACAGTTAAGATTCCCCACACACAAGCAGTACGTCATTGTTTTGAAAATAACGGACCAAAGGTGATTCAATTAAAATGTAACTTAAATTCAAATTGTTTTTAGAATATAATCATGGCCCAGATTCCCAACCAACAAGCAAAGGCAATTGGGACAAGGTACCACTTCCAGATGTTCCTGGCTCAAGAGTCCATCCTCTTCCGGATGGTCGGACAAGGAGTTCTTACATATACTATGCGTTGGCCAGGATTCCAATGAATAGAAATGCTAGATTTCACTCCTGAGCTCCTGGTGATCATGACATTCATCTCCAAAGTGGGCACTGTGGATAACTGTCATTGATCATGTCTTTAATAAAGAACTAGATCCTTGAAAGGTTTCTCCAGGACATTGCAGAAATCATTGACTCTGTACTCACTACCTTGTCCTTCCAGGTGCTCAGATTCCTAACAGTGAGATTAAATTAGAGTATAGCAGTGGATGACTAATGTGGATTGTAACTGTCTATGTGAAACCTAGAAGTGCTGTCACTCTGGATTTAGAAATGGCTTTTCTGTGTCTGTATTACAAAATTACCCGTGTTTGTTTTTGTGTTACATTGGGAAGGGCTGCATAGGTGTTTTCACCCTGGAAGATATTCCAGTCTCAAACTTTCAATGTACCACACTGTTCCTGTTATAAACAGCATCTACTGTTACCAGAGTCTGCTTTTTGTAATGCTAGTTATACTTCTCTGGGCTCCTAGCTACTGAATCTCACAAACCGTGTAACTTCAAACCACAAGGCAGCCACTCTCCAAACAAGTACTTTTTTCATTCTGCTCTGCAACCTCCTGTTCTATTTATTGTCACCGCCATCAGCAGCCATGTTGGTCTGTTACCACCACAGAGTTGTTAGACCGTTGCCTCTAATCACAGATCCAGAGACGGCTGTTTTTGGTTAATAGGGTTTTTATTTGGGGTAGAGTGCCTTCTGTGACCCTTTTATATGGAAATAAAATAGAACTTACTCAATATTCAGAACTTATTCAAAAGTATTATAAGTTATTGTCTGGTCGATGGTTAGAGAATCTGAACTGTAACTGAAAGGTTACTAGTTGGCAATGTGAAAAATGTGTTGTTCGTTCCTTGAGCAAACCCCTCAGTTAACCTTAATTCCTCCCCTGGGAGCCCTATGACAGCCTCCCTGCATTTCCACAATTTCTAGGTGTCATTTTAAAAGCACAAGTTACATTTCGGTTGGAGAGGTTGTGTGCAGTTGACAACCTAAATAGTTTATCAACTAGTATTACATTTCAGTTTGGTAAATTACCAAAATGTTGAACCAGAAAAAGGATGGTGGTGCCAACCCTGAGTGCTGAATGGATGCCAGGTGGGAGACTCAGGAAGAAGGGCTCCTGTTTGGGGTGAGACTCACAGGAAGAAGAGCTCCTGTTTGTGGGGAGACTCCCAGGAAGAGCTCCTGTTTGGGGGGAGACTCCCAGGGAGAAGGGCTCCTGTCTGTGGGGAGACTCCCAGGAAGAGCTCCTGTTTGGGGGGAGACTCCCAGGGAGAAGGGCTCCTGTCGGGATGTCGAGAAGCAGCTCTTTGCTGCCACAAGGGTGTTCTGGACCCTCTTGCTTTCCTTCGACCTGGTACTCTGACCCTAGGTATTTCCTACCTGGTATTCAGACCCTAGGTATTTCCCACATGGTACTCAGACCCTAGGTATTTCCCTCCTGGTATTCAGACCCTAGGAATTTGCCTCCTGGTACTCAGACCCTAGGTATTTCCCATCTGGTACTCAGACCCTAGACATTTCCTTCCTGGTACCCAGAACCTAGGTATTTCCCTCCTGGTATTCAGACCCTAGGTATTTCCCACCTGGTACTCAGACCCTAGGTATTTCCCACCTGGTACTCAGACCCTAGGTATTTCCCACCTGGTATTTAGACCCTAGGTATTTCCCTCCTGATACTCAGACCCTAGGTATTTCCCATCTGGTACTCAGACCCTAGGTATTTCCCTCCTGGTATTCAGACCCTAGGAATTTGCCTACTGATACTCAGACCCTAGGTATTTTCCATCTGGTACTCAGACCCTAGACATTTCCTTCCTGGTACCCAGACCCTAGGTATTTCCCACCTGGTACAATATGTATTTCTTTGCCACATCCTGAACTAATAGCTGCCCTCAAGTATATGAGATAGGGAGTAATGTTTGTCTAAAACACTTTCTCAATTAATCATGCTTTAAGGCTTTTTAGAAGGGCATTTATTTTATTTTGAAACTTGGGGTTGGGTGTCTAGACAAGGGGTTAACAAATAAAATGTGTTTCTTATATGCCCTGATGTCCAAAGGATTAAAGATATCTTTACTAAAATATCTTGTGAGCTTATGGATTAAAACTAGCATCCTTTTGGTAACTGGCCTAACATTTTAACCACCAGATTACCTGTTGTTAGGAGGATCTTGTGTGTTAGGAATTCAGTATGGAATTGGGTGAATCTATGCTTCTCTAAAGCAGAGGTGTTTCGGTACTACATCCTTCCTTTTCTGTCTTTGTAGAGACATGGTTAAAGCTGACAATTAGATGACACCAGTAATTTGTTTTTATAGTTTGAAACAAAATCTGACAGAGAGTTCCATTGGTGGTCCATACTGACCAAGCACAGCCTGTGTGGCGGGGCTTCGGCAGGAATTTCTATGACTCATCATGCTCTGGTGACTCCTTCAGGCAATTTGGGCACCTGCAAGCTAAAATCTAACATTGCCAGTCAAGTGAGCATGACCTCACATGCTGGTCTTACTGACTTCCTGGTTGGAAGTGCTGTGTTTGAAAAAAGCACAAAGGCTTTGTGAAGATAACTAGGAGAAAGACATAACATAATTTTCAACTCTCCCAAACCTGTTGGGCGTTGCTTCAATAAGACATTACAGAATTCAGGACAGTATAAAAAGGAAATGCAATTTACAGAAAACACCTACAAATAAAAGAAAGGGTGAATCTTGCACAGAGTGGGCCTTCACTTAATACATCTGACCATGACGGTAACACACAGAAATTAAAACCTTTTTGATCCGAAAGGCTCAGTCTTATTGGTCATACATGAGAGGCTCTAAATGACTGGACTGCAAACTGATTGATATACAAAACTCCTTTCATCATGAAGAACTGCTCTGTATTATTTGTAGATGTGTAACTGGGTCAGCATTAACCCATTAGGCCTATACATTGCAATTTTGATCCCCTCGAACAGAACAAATGGGAACTAATATAAGGAAACGTATTCGAAGACATTTGAGCAAAACCTGATTGGCTGATAGGATGGCATTGAGCCCATTCCCTTATCCAGAAGACGATGGTCTTCTATAGTAACATTTTCCTTGTGACATTATGCAATTGGCAAAAGTACAATTCCACACAAACAGGCTAAAATTCCGGGGGTGTATTCTGCGTATTCTGCGAAGTTTCAACAGAAACTAGTATGGGGCATTATAATTTTCACAATTTTAGAGTGTTATTTTAACCATATTGAGGAAATATCTTAACCACCTTTGATTGCACTGTACATGTAAATAAAGTTCTCCATAACAAACTTGACAGACTGAAAAACTACACTGTAGGAAGGAAATCCCTGTTTATTATCATGTCTTCCAGTATAGCCTTTTACTCATCGGTTTATAGCTCAACATAATAATCTTAGCTAATAGGCACTACACCATCAAATAAGATTGTTCAGTGCGGAACGATCGTGTTACAGCGAAGTTATAGGTTCAGCTTTGAATAACAAAAACGTAGCCGTGTCTGGTTTAGAATGTAGCCTACTTCTAAAAATCATTAGCGGTAATTATTGGGGATGAACGATTGATTCAGTTTCACAACTTATATTAGTGAAATGACGCATTACGATTGAAAAGACAAGCGTTTTTTGATTAGCCTACTTTATGCGATTTGTTTGTCATTGTCGTGAAATGTGCAAAATTTGCGTCTTTATAAAAGACCACGTAGCCTATAGTTTTGCCTTTTGGGATTCCTCATTCCCGATATAATTTAAAAGACCACATTGCTTATCTTCTTGCCTTATGGGATTCCTCATTCCCGATATAATTTAACTGCAAATATGTTGTATTATTTAGTCATTTTATTTATAGGAAATGCCTTTGTGTAAAACATTCATCATGCGCTTCTAAACATTACGTGTGATGATTCATTACACGAGGCCTGCACGGGTCCTAGTCCTAGCTGCTGAGAGGAATCAGCGAAACAACAACACTATATAATTAGGGGAGTGTCCGACACAGGAAATTATATTAACGAGAGACTATTCGACTTACACAAAATATCCCAAAATAACACAGGACGTGTTTGCTATCCATTAATTTTATTCGGATTGAAGGATTTATATTGTTTTAGGCCGCGTTTTGTCCAAAAAAATGCCATGTTATAGCCTTAAAATAATCGTGGTTGCGGCCCTCACAGCCTGTCGAGGGCGGCAATAGGCTGCAATACTCGGCTGGCCCTGGAGTCCTGTATCTGGGCTCCTTGTCCTTCACCCTCCCCCTGAAGTGGGCTGAGGAGTCAGTAATCATTGTTGACGATATTACATTTAGAAAAATGTCAACAATGGCGCGCAGGCTAATAACATAGACAATATAAAACTGGCCAAGATAATAATTTAACAAAATGCTGTCACTTATGCAATGTGGGTAAATAATAACATGTTCTGCAGGCCTATACAACGGAGTATGAACCATGCAAACCCACGCTCTGATATATTGTAGGCTATTGCTAGCATTCTAGGCTATCAGAGCAGTAGCCTATCCTGGCCTAAGTGTTGATTTACCCTCAATAAAGAAAATGAGCCTGGACAAGGCAACAATGTATGTTCTTACATCGATGTCTGGCTACTTTGACATGAGAGACAATGTAGAGTCTCCTGTCCCAAATTGTTAATGAATTGCTATGCAGTGTATTGACAGCATGTGGATTATGATAGACAACACGAACCTCTAAAATAACTCCACAGCCCCCCACCTCCATACTGTTGCATTTTGTAAGGTTTCATTGTTTGTTATAATTATTCTATTTGTTCTCTGACGTCTTTTAACTGTGCTTATAGCTTGAGTACGATGCATTCAATAGGCCTAATTTTCTGTGGTTGTCCCACCGAGCTATTTTAACGTTAAGTAAATTCGCCCGGATAAATGCATCTTGTTGTGAAAAAGCTGTACAAAAACAACCTTTCACTCATGTTTTTATTTCGACGGACCACGGACTGCTAGCCTACAACACAGAAAGCCCAAATATCAGAGAGACAGACCACATTTCAGACAGACCGATACAGACACATGTTCAGCTGCAAGGAGACTGAAAGCACATGCACAAATATGTACACAGACATACACAACCGGGAATATAGTCAAAATTGTCATTTTTCCCTATGAGGAATTCAAAATAACTGCAAGTTTTTTTTCTTGTTATTATAATCAATGTAATTAAACATTTATTCTGTAGCCTAGTTTATGCCTTTGTGTGGCCGTTGCACAGCAGAAACTGCCCGCTAAACCTCTGGAGGGAGCCTGCGCAGCGCACACCGACGGAACCCGAGTGTGTGTGCCGCCATGGTGACTGTTACGTCACACCCCGAGCACGGATGTGTGTGTGTTTTGAGTGTGTGTGCCTCGGTGGAGTGAGAATGTAGATAGATGTTCGAAAGGATTGAAAGGTAGACTAGAAGTGGAAGGACATGCACAAGATTCGAAGAGAGTCGCAACAGACAGATCGGTATCCGATTCCTGCGCGATTCAAAAAGGTAGAGTCAATTTGTGTGTTTTGTTGGTTATTGCACAGACTTGTCGCCGGAGTTGTCCGAGGCCACGAATTGTGCTCGAGGTGGCAGAGATCCTTGGGATGGACTCCCGCTTTCCCTCGCGCTGGCGTGGGAAATCACGCGCCATTGAAGGTTGATGTTGTGCATGCGCGGTGGTCGACTATGTGCATGGTTGATGCTACATTGCCTGGCTTCGGCGGCCTCCATTTGCGAATGTATGTGCATGCTCGAAGATTATTTTGAGGCCTTTTGTTTCGACGACAGCACGCAACAGTTGGAGTTTGCTCTGTTATTATTGCTCTCCAAACAGCGCAACACACCCTATGTTGGTGAAAGGTAGGCGTCAGTGAATGTCCAACTTTTTAACTTGCTGGCTAAATATCTTGAGGCCTACAACAAGGCTTGTTGAGGAGGGGACGAAGGGTGGTGTCAAGCAACTTTTACCTATGCGACACTGACTTGTGTTTTTGAGGAAATAGTCGATGTAAAGCACATGAAAATAAAGAAGGATAATGGTTTGATAGGTCAGATAGAAATATGATTTGAAATAACCATATGCCTTTTAAACAAAAAAGACAATAACACCTCATAACTTTGGCATTTCGATAGACACGAATGGAGGGCTTGGACTCTGGTATTTGTATTCTGAACTGAAATTGACTAGGACACTACTCCAGGTGTACTGTTTTTTAAAAAAAGTACTGTTTAAAAAAGGTGCCACACACGTTCTGTTGTCAACAACGCCCAAGAATCCTACACAGACCAAACTGGAAATGTACTATTGTCATTAAGCCTATCTGTCATACAGTCGATTAAAGTTGTGATATTAAGATAATCTGAATAATTTAAATAACTTAGGTAGGTTAATATACATTTCAGGATTACATTGATTCAATTGATTCTAAGCCCAGATATTCTATTCCACTCTGAACTGCAAAAGCAGCCGGCTCTCACTGTGCTCTTAGGGCGGTAGGGTGCAAAAGTCTTTGGACACAACACAGCGGGGTTGCGTTGTTCTTATTTATTTTTTAAACACATTTTATTAATTAACTCATGTGAAAAGATGTTCACATGTTCAGGGCTTAATAATTGTTGTTAAATAGAATACACGAAGTCTAAACAAATGAACTAGAGAGTCGTTTTTAACTTCTGTCTTAAAGATCTTCATCCTTTTCGGTTTATACTATTAAAGCGTGGACCGATATGGGCTATATGTAGCTTGAGTGTTTTGAAAATGGGACAATTAACATCGTGGGACATCTAAAAGTTATATATATGTCCCATTTACACATCCAATCACCCTTCACAAAAAATATTGAGAACATTATTCTGAGAAAAATGAAACATCCAAATGCAGTTTAAGAAAGTTCAAAGCAGACTGGACAGTTTCATTTTTCAAGAGCTTTATCTTTTAAAAAAATGTTGAAATCTTTAATTATCTGGAGTGGGATAGATGTATATGAATCCAATATGTAAATCAATCAAGAATATGTAAATCAAAATAAAACTCTTATTTTCACCAACTCCTATAAACAAATCCAGATTGTGTTCTAAACATATTAGTTAACACCAGGTCTGTTTGCAGAGGGATGAGAGGAAATCATGGGGAAGACACATTTTTGTTCAATCATGAAAAGAAGTGCTGAAAACAAATTGGCTCCCAAAATGAAAATAAAAAGGTGGAGACCATTGTGCGTATACAGAAGAGTAGCGCCAGTAGTCACAGTCTATTGTGATGTTGTTGAAATGATTCAACAACATATATGTAACAGTATAAATATTTTCCTTCATTAATATACAAAACAATTCCATGGAGATTGAGGGATGCTACGCTATTCTCCCACTTTCTCACCTGTGTCTGTATACATGTACCACAAGCTAGGATCTTTCAGTTCCAAGACCTACATTTTTGTCTCTAACGTACAGACACTTTATAGAAATGTCCATCAAGTCAGAATGTTGAATAAACTAAATGTACCCATACTTTACCTGTTGTCCGCTGATTGTCGAACTTTGTAGAAGGTGATCTGAGACACAACATCCACTAGGACATGTGAGGCTAGTAACCCGCAATTCAAATACCTTGTTTTGTACATGGTTTTGCCGTTTCTAGTTCTGGTTTGAATTGTCAAAACAATCTCTGATACTTTACGCTTAAATTGTTTATATGTTGTGAATCAATGCGCGAGTTTAGAAATACAGGCCGAGCCCATGCAGACAGGTGGTACAAAATCATGGATTAATACTGCTCTACTGCAGACATTTCGTTTTCACTTCTTACCGTCCGAAGTGGACTAAGTCAGTAGGAACAACCATTGGAGTACATGTAAATATAGTTGTGCTCAACATTCTGATTAGTAAAGATAACTACATCTTTTTGTTAGAACTAGGGTCAGCTAAATTAGTCAATGTATGGTGATGACAAATCTTCACTATAGCAGACAAACCGCATATGACATGTCAGTCTCAAATCTGAACACAATGTCATTTTTATATTTTAATCTAATCAGAATCCCCTTTATTCGCTAAATACATTTACATCTCTGCTTGTGATAGACAACATACAAAGACTGAAAATAAATTATCCCTCAAGCTGTCATAAAATCTAAGGGTATAAAATGGGGGATGGACATATCGGATAATATAAGATACCATATGAGCTGTGAGTATTAAATATACATAGATTTCCATTTAATTTACACATTTACAGTATCAGTATAATATATCTAGATGTATAGAGAATAGCAGTACATTTGTTAAGGTGTCTGTTTTGAGTTGGCTTAATGAGCATAGTCTGTTAAGTCTCTGTGGGACAGATGGTGGGTTGGTGAGTTTCACAGGGACACCAATAGCTAAGTGGTGTAATTTTACAATTTGGGCAATTAATAATTATTATGTTTTAGATTCTATAGCTATTCCTTTAGTCATGTCCCAACAATGTTATTGTCAATGTCCATTTGTCATATATGGATTTTTCTAGACATTTTTCAAGCATTGTTGAAAAAGAGAATAGTAGTTAACATTGAATTTGTTTAATCTATGGAGGACCCCGGCATAATGGAGGAGCGGGTGGAGGATTCGGCCATTACCACCTCTGTCACCACATCAATCCCGTCTGACAGTGTCACCGTGGAGACGAGCCTGGCCAATAAAAATGGGGGCCAAGCTGTTGCCAGGACACACCAGGATGTAAACATAACCAGCATAGCCGTGGCTTCATCCGTCGAGACCATAACCAACACTAAGGTCAACCGACCTATGGAATTATCCACACACAGTGAAGCTAGCTTGGCCATATCTGTATCCATCGATGCCATCACAACCAAAGAAGGAAGTGGAAACATAGCCTCACCTATAGGTAACAAGAGGAAATCTGAAGCTAAGCCATCGCCAGCTGCCCCCCTGAAAAAGTGTCTCTCCGATCTCGCCCTCCCCTCATCACCAGTTGCCGAAGGCCCAGCCCCCAGAGACCTGCACCCCGGGGAGGAACACCTATCGGCGGTCAGGTCGTGCAATGGCGTTGTGGTCACTCTGGAGAACAGCAGTGTCTGGAGGGAGTTCCACCGCTGCGGGACTGAGATGATCCTCACCAAACAGGGACGGCGCATGTTCCCCTACTGCCGCTACCGCCTGTCGGGTTTGGAACCAACACGCCGTTACGCCCTGGTGCTGTCAATCACCCCTGTCGACACATACCGCCACCGCTGGAACCTGAAGGAGTGGGAACCCAGTGGTCCCGGGGAACCACACACCCAGGCCTCCTCCAGAGTCTTCCCCCACCAGGACTCCTCAGCACTGGGGAAAGTATGGATGGCCAATCTGGTTTCCTTTTATAAACTCAAACTGACTAACCACTCCCTGGACCAAGAGGGGCTGGTGCTGCTGCACTCCATGCACCACTACAGGCCCAGTTTACATGTGATCCCAGTCGCAGATGCCGGCGGCCTTGGCTTTGACCCTAAGCTGCTCGACGTCCAGCTCCTCGGTCCTGAGGTCATGACCTTCACATTTCCTCAGACGGAGTTCTATGCCGTCACGGCATACCAGAACAGCAAGATCACCCAGCTCAAGATAGACTATAACCCTTTTGCCAAGGGCTTCCGGGAGGAGAGTGGCAGCCCGCGCTTCAGCAAGCCCAAGCCAGAGCAGTCTCAGGCAGGGAAGGGAGGCACCCGCTCCCCCGGTCTGAGCTCCGCTAGGCCCGATGCTGGTGAGAGGACTGAGCAGTCTGTGGCTGTGAATGGCGTGGCTGATCTAAGGTGAGTGAAGAATGTTATCACTGTAATTCAGCTGGTTTCACTGTTACTCATTTTTGATACGCCTATAATTTATTTATTTTCCTTAAACATCTTTCATGATCTTGTAGTATAAAGAACCAGCCTCTCCATTCAACTCACCCTGTGGAGGCTAAAGTCTCAGGAAAGCCAAGGAGAGCCGCGCCTGGTCTCGCCCCTACAACAGACACTGACGCCAGTCAGACTGATGTGTCGGCCAGCGAGGAGGGCATGGACCTTGACGACAGTGACAGTGATCACGTCTTCCACAAACAGTATCTCCGAGCACAGCTGGCACTCCCCTCAGGAGCCACCAAGCCTGGGGACAGACAGAGGGCTGTGGGGGAGAGACAGGGAGCTGGTAGCAAGATGGACTGTCTACAGGCCAGCCTCACTGCTAAACCTTGGAATGCCCCACAGTCTGCTATGTTAAATGCAACACGCTGTTCGAAGCCTTTGGAAACTTCCAATGCAGAGTCTGAGAGCACATACTCACAGAAGGTTGAGCATGTAAAACCCGCTGTGACCTCACCCGACGTGCTTCCGGAACTTCAGGACGACAGGTCGGCCAGCTTAACCCCTAAACCGCCCAAACTACATAATATTACACCCAAGCCTTCTGCGCTTACCCCCGCACCCTCACCTCTGACCCCCACCGCCTCCCCCTTTGCCGTCCCTAAGCCATGGAAGAAGGGACGTAAGCCCGGGGGCAATCGGTGGGGCAGCGGTGGAAAAGTCTCCAAGGGAACTAAGGCGGCTGTTACGGCAACCGGCAGCCCGGTAACTGTCGCTATGCAACCGGAACTGGACGACGTGGAGGGTCTACTTTTTGTGTCATTCACTTCCAAGGTAAAACACAACAGCCACATCGACAGATGTCGTTTTGAAGAGATGTCGTTTTGAATTTTCCAGAACACTGGAAATGGATTTTAAAAACTCAGATGCATGTTTGCTGAATGGGCACAGGGTTTTTGACGACAACCTCCTGTCTTCTTTGTCACAGGAAGCTCTCGGCGTCCATGTGGAGGACGTGTCACCCAGCACCCCGTCACCTGTGACTCTGGAGCTCCCGGAGAAAACTGGTACGGCTGCAAAGATATTATTCTCTTGTGTAGAATCTGAAAAGAGCTCATCGCTCGTGAGCTACGAGACCACTACAGGCACACAAAATAGATTTCCACTGATTGGCATTCCCAGTGCAGTGTGCCTCTTTCAAGGGTCTCCAATACTGACGACACGGCTGTGCTAGTCTGTTCCATTCTAACCCAGCCCAGCGTGACCTAATTGTGTGTGTTTGTGTGCGTGCGTGCACAGTAGTGGAGAGTGATGATGAGAAGATAAGCCGTCTGCAGACTGTCCTTCTCCAGGACCTGAACAAACTCAAACACCGGCAGACTATCCATCCAGTCCTTCAGGAGGGTGAGCGGATGCTGGAATTACCCACTCTGTCTCTTTTCTCTGTCTCTTCCTCGCACTCCCAGCCTTAGAAACGCCTTTGCCCAGAAAACAGCTCCAACATTTATCCACCGTTCCTAACAGCATTCTCTTGTGTTATCCTTTTTAGTGGGCCTGAAGTTGAGCTCTCTGGACCCAGGCCTGGCCATCGACCTCCAGTATCTGGGAGTGTGTCTGCCCCTCCCTCCCCCTGTGTTCTCTGGGCCGGGCAACGGTATGTGCGCTGGTAAGCCACGCGAGGAGATGGAGCCATCTGAAAAAGCCTGGGGACATGAAGTAGCGCCACAGGCCTACGCAACAGTAGCAATAAGAGGCGGGATTAGTGTCCTTTTTTAATCATCCGCGATACGATGAATCTCCAGTGGTCGTGGCGTGGCGGCTGACACTAGGCATATTGTTTGCTTTTGCTTTGTTAACATTGTCATTTGAGGAAACCCGTAAGCAGCGGCCCCGGAGGACGTTGTCATAGTTGGCAACATGCAAACTTCTTAGTAGTCATGTTCTCATTGTCTGATTGAGAACTGTAAATGCCCAGCCCAGTACTAAATGAATTACATTTGAAAGATTATCATTCTTTTTTTTTTTTAATTGCTCAGCTAGTTTAATGTATAAGCACCACTGAGAACTTAATAGGCAGTTTGCTGTGATCATCCGCGTCCCATTTAACCCGCTCATCAGTCAGGCCGATAACAAGAATGGCAATTAGTGGATTTACACCAAGTTAAACACTCTGAATTAGCCCTGGTAACATGACTCCCTCGTAGCTGTGGTAAAATAGGGAGAGTTAATGCTTGAGATTATTGTTTGGTCCAGTTTATCCCACAACCTTCAACCCTGTTCGGTGTTTGCTGATCTAAAGAGACCGTAAAACACAGACGGTTGGTTTGGATCTGGGTCCGTGTCTCTCTAACAACCCTGTGCCCTCTCTGCAGATGGAAGCAGGTCCTTTGTCTCCAGGACGGGGAAGACCAGTGATCTGACCAAGATCAAGGGCTGGAGGGACAAGTTCACCAAGACCAATGAGTCCTCACAGAACCACAACCCCAACCGCTCGGCCTTCTGCAGCGACATGCTCGACCAATACCTGGAAAGCGAGGCCCAGCGCATCAGCGACCGGGCCGATGCCTTCTCCCACAACCCCCTGGCCTCCGTTGCCTACCAGCTCCCTGTGACCAGCACCAGCTACGTCCGGACCCTTGACAGCGTCCTGAAGACTCGCACCCCTCCTCCCGCACCTCGCACGTTCTGTAAACCCTGCCCCCTCTCCCGCAAACCCCTCCTGTATGCCGCTCTGAAGATGCCCCCTCCACCCATCAACAAACACAGTTCCCCTCCCAAGTCGGCCAAACCCACACCAGCGCATTCCAAACAGACCCATATATCACCGGCACACGGCAAAGCCAGATCGGCGTCGGTACTACGTCCCATAAAGATCTCTAACAGTAACAAAACGACTGGTGCTAAAACTACAGCTGGGGGTAAAGTCACCAGCCCTACCACACAAAAGTAAGACATGCTACTGTCTTATATGCCCACGCAAAGTCATACTGTTTTTAGACAGGGGTGACTGTAGGCATTTGCATAAGCAAACTTTTTTAATCGTATGTTGTTGAAAACTTTTGCAGTCTTTACTTAATATTGCGGAAGTAGAAATGCAATACTCAAAGTGCATTTAGACATTTTTGTGTTTTGTTTTCATCTGTAGTTAGTCAATAGCTATCGCACATTTTTTATAGCTAGAGAACTATCGTAATGTCTATAAATGAAAGACCAACAAGCTTATCTCCGCTCCATGGCTAAATGGTTTTTAAAGAAAAATTGTGTTAATACTTCAATAATTAATCTACACCTTATAGCAAAATGTGCAGAATTGCATGAAATTCACTTAAAATCTAAAATGTCCACTCTCAAGAGGGTGGCCACAAAATGTATTGCTGCAGTTAGAGGGGGCTCACAAGGGTAGAGCCAGCCCTAAGTTAAGATGTCTACAAATTATGGTAACCAAACCAACGAGAACTCAGTCTGAATTGTAATATCCTTTGTTTTCCTAATTGTAATGTTCTGAAGAGTTTTGTTTCATTTACCCTAAAATGTACAAAAGCATCTGCGTTAAACATTATCCTCGCTCCGCTAGGTCTTCCCCAGGTAAGGGTGCAGCGAGGAGGGACACCAGTCCAGGAGGAAGCCTCTCCGGCGGGTTGCCTGTCCACCCTAGGAACCAACTCCGACAGAACGGCCTCTCTAAGATCCAGCTGAAAATGATGGAGATGGAGGACGCCGCCTTCTACCAGGGACATGATAGAACTCACGTCACTAATGAGAGGCTGCAGGCAGCGCTGGTGGCACTGCTTACTGCACAGGTCGGACTGGCGTCACACACGCCATATATTTCATCGTCCTCGTTGCAGTTTTCTTCCTGGATTTAAAAAGGGGCGTGGCATGGGGCATGGCCAAGTGAGCGGAGATAGGAGACTGATATAAATGTCATTTTAGAGAACATTTTCCTCTAGTGTTGAAAACAATGGTACTGCAAACATAGCTCAAACATTCAGCGTTTTAGAAGTAGTGTCCTATGTTAATATTGTTGCAACAAAATCTTCTGACAAAATGTCATGTGACACTGTTTTGGATATTTTACAGATATGTGATGTCACTTATCCAGAGCGATTTGTAGATAATAGATGGATGAGTTGGTTTCAAGCATAGGTCAATACATGATTGAAATATGCTGTGTGTCACTGTAAAGTGTAAAATACTAATATTATAAATATTTTGAATGCTAGCTAGCCATGTCTAACCGGGCATGTTCTCTTTCTAGACAACTCCTTTGACTATTTTTCAAGCCTTTACTGATGAGATTGAGAGATAGATTGGCAGGAAGTGATGTGACCATTTGGCACCTGTCTAGTTTTCTCATTTATTTGTGCACATTTGAACGAGAAACCGGGGCTTATAAAGTTAACAAAGCACTCGCTCTCTACCTACCATCTAGTCTTCTCATTAAAATCATCCTGTGGATTCTGCCTAGAATACTTTCAAATACCAATTATTTAAGCCCTTATTGGAAGAACAGCACAAAAATAAGACTGGGACTGAGTTAGTTAGAGGAGAAGTTGAAAGCCCACAGAAGCACTGGGCAAAGGTGTGCGTGTTTTCCACAAGCTACTGTGTATCAAAGTAGTAGGTTGTTATGCAAAATTCCTACTGATTCTCAGAAAACTTGGTAAAGCTGATAGCCATTTAAATTATATGCCCCATTCACAATATATATTGTTTAGCTCTCATCTATATAGGTTAGCGCTGTGGCCCACTTCCAACTCACTAGGGCTAGCCTGTAGCTATAGCGTACTGTGCAACTGGTCGCAATATTAACAGCAAATACCCCAAGGCCATTTCAATAAATCCTTAATGTTTTTGAGAGCCTGTTGGCTAACTTCTTCATAGATGACACTTTTTGTGTTTTTTTATTGGAAAAGCATATTGAAATTTACAATTGTTTGACATCTTACATACATTATGTTGCTTTACCATTTTAAACTTTTTAATACAAGAACAACAGAACCCAAGTAAGTGTGGTGGGGGAGCCAAATTACTTCCATATTATTTAAATTATTCCATTAAACTTGAAAAACTGTGCACAATTAGTAAGAGGCAGCAGTGCCTACCCAAAATCTGATCTAATCGGCTTAACATATTCCGTCCACTTGGACCATATCCTATAGAAAGTGTCCCTCTGCAATTTGAGTGAAAACGACAGTTTTTCCATTGTGTAGATCTCGTGCACAATGTTTATCCAGTCGCTTTTTGCGTTTCTATTTAAAATGGCATGTTCTTTAGATTCACTGTCTTGGGTTTAGGGACATCATTGTGAGACCAGGGTTCAAATAATGCTTGTGGATCAACCCTTGGGTGCCCACAGAAGGGGACGCAGTGTAATAATCCAACAGGGCTGCCTGGATTACATGTAAGCTCAGTTGAGGTAGAAGTCCGGCGTGTAGAAATTCCGCTCTAAATTTCCTGGTCCAGCGAGCTGCTTGAAAAGATCCAGAACGGCATTGGATGTGCTTTGGAATCTCGACATCGTATCGTGACATCAAGGTCCGAGTCCACTGGGAGTTACTGTGATGATGCAGTGCCATAATAACAAAGTGGATGTCATGAAATAGTGGAGAAATTCAGGGGGTAGAAAAAAAGAATCCTATTTTCCCCTTAAGATAACCCTAACCGTATCCTAAAAAACCTAACCATAAACCTAACTTAACTCCAGTCTTAATAGTAAGAATTGTACCCTAAACCTAATCCCTTAGCTGAAATTAGTTGTTTTTCACCTGGAAAATCCTCACAGCTAGTAAAACATGTACACACACTCACACACACATGCACAGACACACACACACACCCTTAAACACTACACATTGTCTGACGGCATGCTCTGTCTGTCTCTAGGGTCTTCCTAAGAGCCGTGGCCCCAAGGCCAGCCCGGTGGACGGTCCAGAGTGTGGTTCTGAGTTCTGCAGGCTAGGGTGTGTGTGTTCCAGCCTGGCCCGGGTGTCAAGGGGTCCTCTCCACTGCTACCGGCCCGACTGCATGCTAGGCTGCTCCTGCTTCAAACGCAGGATCACCAGGCAGACCCCAGCCAAGGACCAAACTCAGACGGCAACCGTTTACGGTGAGTTAATGTCCTGGGTGGTTGGGCGACGTTTGACGATGACAAAATTCCTTTATTGTGGTCTCTCTACTGACCAGAATGAATGATACATTGTATGTCAGTACAAACATGCCAATGAAAACGTGACCTCCAACTCTTCCTGCCCAGCCGTGTCAAATGTGGACCACGAGGTCCAGCCCAGTCGAGGCGTCCACGTCTCCACCCTGTGGGACCGCGGCGCGGGGCCGGACCCCGAACCCCTCTTCATTCCGAAAACCGCCCCCAGCACAGCCTCTCCACCTTCCCAGGTCAAGGCTCTAGCCAAGACCTCCCAACCGGGACCCAAACGCTACAAACCTCGTATAACTCCTGAGGTAAACGCAAGTGCGGTAATATCACAGCACCTTTTCACATTGTTAGTGAGCTACATTTGAGTCAAGCCTTTTAGTGACCTCCACAGAGAACTGGGAACCATTCAGGTCCCAGCCCCTGGTGTCTAACTGAACTGGCTGTGTAATAGGATTGTGGTAAAATCAGTACATTAAAAATGTTTGTTTGTGTGTGCTTGCGTGCGCACAGCTACTAGAGGAGGACAAGGACCCTGTCTACAAGTACTTTGAGAGTATGATGACATGCGCCCGCGTCAGAGAGTTCAACAGCAAACCCCCGCCACAGGTCCAGCCCCCCCAAGCATGCCTCTTCAATGAAAGTTACAGCTTTGTCATCCCCAGCAGCGGAACGGTGAGGGAGCGACACACGGACACACAGTCCGTGTTTATGGTCGGAGTAGACGTTGGCGTTTCTTTTTATAGACCTTTCAAGCTTTTTATCTAACCACTAGTGGCAGACAAACATTTTACAGTGGCTATTAAAAGAGGTGTAACGAAACAAATCTATCCTGGTTAAGTGTGAGTCCCGTCACAATGTATAACTTGTAGATCTTGTTTTTGTAGAAGAAGATCGCTGCCATCCTCTCGCCTCCAAATAAATCAGGTAAGAGTGTAGCCGGAACACTGTCTGCCAGGAGTGCCAGCTTGCAGTGGTATATCATCATGCACTCCTATTAAACCTCTCACCTGTTCCCCTGTAGTTGTACTAGGGAAGAGTCCTCCAACCCAGGCCAAGAAGGCCAAAGGTCCTGAACCCACCAGGCCAAAGGAGGTTGTTCCGGGGAAGAGTCCTCCGACCCAGGCCAAGAAGACCAAAGGTCCTGAACCCACCAGGCAGCTGGAAATTCAGTCAGAGTGTAACTGGGACCAGCATCGGAAACTGGTCTTGGGGGTCCTTTGTAAACGCATGACTCAGAACCGTCTGACGGAACCCTTCAACATCGGCCCATACCACGTACGCCTCCTCTCCAACACGTCCATGCGCAAGCCTGAAGGCACCATCATCATTTTCAAGGTAGGGCGCCTCATAAATGTTTCCAAACAGAAATGTATTGTTATTTATTCCTCTGTGTTTCAGGTTTAAACCGTATTACTTAATCTCCATGATTAGCTGCTAATGAGTATTACATCTCTCCACTTTTCTTTTTTCAAGGTTTGCATCAGTAAAGTTCCAGTTAAACGTACCGATGGTAGTGAGGCATCCAACAGCGAGGTCACCGACAACAGCAGTGATGACAGTTGTGATGATGATGAGGAGGAGGACGACGATGACGACGACATCTCTAAAGCAGAGCCTGACCAGGTCGGGGTGACTCCCTTCCTCACCAGAGTGATGCCGGCAGGACGACTCCGAGCCAGAAAGAAACGACCAGGATGCCCTGCTGTGGGGCTGATCCAGGTGTGCTGATTTACCGGACATTTCCTACAGAGAATGTATTCATAGACACATTAGAAACTGGGGTTGGTAGTGTCTCTGTCACTGAGGAGCTCCGAGTCATTCCAGATCAAAACGTTTTCCAAAGCTCTCCGTCCTGGAGAGGAACGGTTCTTTGTTCTGACGTTGGTGTGTTAATCCCCCAGGTGAACGGTAAATCTTACTCCCAGGCGCGCCTGCTGCTGGGGCAGATGGGCGCTCTGCATCCCGCCAACCGACTGGCCGCGTTTGTCACGGGCAGGTTGCGCTCTGTAGCGAAGTCTGCACAGAGTGCTCCTCAAAAGCCGCTCTCCCGCTACCTCAAGGAGAAGAAAACACCCCTGGGTCCCAGGCTCTTGAAGACATCAGCCACTGCTTGTACTCTACAAGGGAGTGGTGGTATTGCCACCACGGCCAAAAAGACGGCTGCGACCCAGAAAATATTCCAAACCAGTGCAGGTAAGACTGTCACTTCACTTGATATTGAACCTTTTTCAATGTACACAGATGAGAGCCCAAAAGCCTTTTGTTCACCTTGTTTTTTTGTATACATTTAAATAACCTGAAGGATGGATCTTTGTTATATGTTATTTTTCTTACCTGGCCTTGTCTGTCATTCAGGGAAGACCAAACTACCTCCATACAGACCAGCGTGGTCCCTTGGGGTCAAATCGAAGGGCAAAACCTCCACTAGTCAAACCACAACCACCACAGACCCCAAAGACCCAACCGGCTCCCGCCTCCTTCTGATTCCCATGTCCGTCCCCTCTCCTGCCCCTCCCCCGCACGAGGCGCCCCCTGTAGGAAAGATGCTTCTACAGACAGTCTCCTCCTCCCAGGGTTGTAAGACGTATCGCCAGCCCAACGGACAGCTGATTAAACTAGTACCTCTGAATCAGATGCGTTCCATAAAGCCCAAGAATCAGGAAAACTGCTCTGGTGAGTGCACGTACAGATGCATTTTCACACACCCACACACACGGCTTCGACGTCCTCTGACATGTTGTGTCTTCCTCCCAGGTTCTGCCGCCGAGACGTCCACGCCCAACAGGGCACTCCCGCCCCCGCCCCCCCCTCACCCCCTGCCGTCCCCCTCCCCACGCGCCCCTCATCAAATTCATCACGGGCCAGTCGGGTGCAATCACCCTGTCCCAGACCACCTCATCCACCTCCCCCGTTTCTCTCACCGTCTCCTCCTCCCCGAAGACGCCCAGCTTCTTGGGGCACACCGGGACCTACTCCTTCAGGATCTGTCCTCCACCAGTAGGAGACCAGGGCCCCAGGGGTAAGGGTCAGGACCCAGCAGGAGTGGCCCTGCCCGGGGGCTTCACCCTGATCCAGCTCCCTAAGCATGGAGATCCTGAAGGTGTGCCTCGTCCACCTGAACTGGTCAGAAACACAGGCATGGGTGAGGTGTCCGCAGGCAGATCTTCACATCAAGGAGATCCCCGGCTGGAGACTAAACCTTTATCCGGGACTGGAGGGGAGAAGTCCCAGAACCAGAAAGGGACCTTGTCTTCTCCGACCGTACCATCAGGCTTGAAGCCAGTTAAAACAGAAGACCACTCCTACACCCCAGTGTTATGTACCAACACACCCGGCCCCAGGTCAAACCTAGACCAGAAGAAACCGAGTCTGACCCAGTCAAAGGTCCTGAAATCTGACCCTAGATCAGCCAAAGCTGACTCCCCTCGTGCCACAGAGCCCAACGAGCTGACCTGTGATGAGCAGATGCTGTCGGATGAGAGTGATTCCGATAGGGTGGGGGAGAGGGGCGAGGTGGGCGAGGGCTTGCCACTTTGGAGTCCAGAATCGTTCAGTCGGTTTGCAACTCTCCACCCTGACATTAAGGTCGAGGAGTCCGATTCAGACGACTCGTCGGACGACTCCGATTCGGACAGCGAAGAAAGTGCCTCGGTAAGACAGTGTTCTGTGTGGTTGTTGCTTTGAACTTAGTTGTGATAAACCCTGTGTCTCCAACCGTGTGAGTTGTGGTGTTTTGTAAAGCCAGAGGGCGTTGTGCCGTCTCTCACCCCAGGAGGAAGAGGAGGAAGCCATCGACATCGAGACAGTGGAGAGGAAACATGGAATCGCCATCGCCAAGATGAGAGCCGCGGTCAAACACACCCAGTAAGACTCAGTGGCCGTGCATGTGTAGCCTCTAGTCCCTCAGTGCTAGAATTGCATATGACACTGAAGAAAGCTGTTTTTTAACTGGGGTTTTGTGCGTGTTTGTTTGAAATCTCTCTTTCTCCCTCGCCCAAACAGAAAAAATTATGAGGATGACAAAACCGTGACAAAACCAAAAGAAAAGGTAAAGCTTCACCGACCGATCCAACTCCTGAGCGCCGTCCTGTAGCGGTCGTTTTTCTTAGTTTTATTTTAGGTCTGAAGATGGATGGTTAATGACTCCTAATCTTCGATCTGTCTGTCCTGCAGCGCCGGAGAGATAAGCGAGAGGAGGCGGGTTCGGGGTCCGGCGATAGAGGGGTCCTCAAGAGCCGAACCCTGACGGAGAGGCTGCGTCGTGGCGAGCACCAGAAACTCTTCACCAGACTTAAGCAAGTGCTGTTCATGGAGGAGATGGACCCCAAGGTCTCCAAGCTTCACCTCCTCTCACAGGTAAGGGACAGTTATGTAGCAGTATTACTTTTTCATTAGATCTTGTTCTTGGTCTGTGGTAGTTGAATGCACCTTACGTTGCTTTCATGTCCTTTTATGGACTTTTTCTGTGGTAGGTTAGCGATACACAGCTAATGGTACGATGCGAAGTAGATGTTAAATAAGTCTTTGCTTGGTCAGGCTCTGAAGGAGATTCGTACCCTGTCTGTGGACTCAGCATCTCTGGAGGAGAAGAAGAGGATGCTTATGGAGATCCAGTCTGCCTACGTCAAGGAGATCGCATATATGTCTGGTACTGTCTCTCTCGCTGTTTATCTCACTCAATTGTAATGCTAATAGCTTTATTGGCGTGATGCTATTACCAAAGCGTACTCAGTCTTTAAGGTATTACCGCAATGAACTACTCGTGCATAATGTGGTCGCTTTCAGACTCCTTGTTTTCTGTGATGATTTATAAGGCGAAAAAAACTGTGGTTAAATAAAGCCCCAAAGCAGGACAGAACTTAGATCCTAACCCTGCCCTTACAGTTGGTGCATGTTGGTTTAAACCCGTCTCCCATTTTTCTGTAGGGAAACCAGAGCAGCTGATCAAGGCCAAGCTGACCGAGATCTGGGAGAAGAAGAGGGCTTTGGCAGCCCAGAGGAGAGCAGCTGTCCCCCCTACATCCAAGCCCTCCACCTCCGCTACCATCTCCTCCACACCCAGTCCCAACACCCTGACAGGTAAGAATGTGTCGATTCCTACACTGGATCAACAATAAGCCAGATAACAAAACATGTACATGACTTTGACCAACCACGTAGATATAACTAACTCCCGAGTGTGTTTCGCCGCTCGTGCATAGCAGCATCCCAGGTGCCTCGGGCTAGCTGTCTGAGTCCGACAGGGGCAGCAAGCGGCACTGTGAAACCGGTGGCTGCCGTTCTGCGCACGAAGAGCGGCAAGATCATCCTTCCCGCCTCCATGCTTCCCCCTTCCATGCTTCATGCTTCCAGACCAGGTGAGCCCTCATCTGAAGGGGAAATACATATTGGCTGTCTCCTACTCTGTTCCAAGAGGTTCGGTATCAATAAATAACTCGTCCACATGGCTGAATTGGAAGAGCTTAGAAGGTGTTTTTCAACTGACATTTCCATTGGCTCGTTATATGGGTAAAATGTGGCACAGGTTACGGTCATTGGACCGGCCTTCCTGCAGTGTGTTTTTGTATCATTCTAACTGTTGCGTATTTCCTTTGCCCGTGGCAGGAAGAGCGGTCTACAAACTGAAGGTTGTGAAGAGGTCACTGACACCCACCCCCTCCTCCAGCTCCACCTCCCTGGCAAATGACCACGTTGTGGCGAGCGAGAGTGCCGAGGAAAAGGACTCCGCACCCCCGACCATTCATCCCTCACAGCCCCTCTCTCAGACCCATGACCAACTGCCCTCCGTGTCAGTCTTAAACGACCAGGGGAGAACGTCAGGGGAGTCCCAGCAGCCCTCAGACGGCCCAGCAGAGGAGAACCCAGAGGTGGGTAATGAGGAGCCTCAGGCCCCTGACTTTAATGGGTCCATGGACGAAGAGACTCTCACGGTGAAGGACAGTCGCCCAACTGCCAAAAAGAAGTCCCTGATCAATAAAAAGACAATCAAGAGGATTTCTGGTATGAAGTGTCCCCTTGTGGAGATCGCGCCTATAAACAGTGCCATCTGGAGGCCACTGGAGGAACCGCAGGTAGGGGGTGAGAGTGACCCAAATGGCTGGGGCCTGTCGCTGACCAAGGAAGAGGCAGCGAGGCTGGTGAAGGCCGTCTCTGATCACAAGGGCATAGTGGCGACCAGGAAATCCAAGGATAGCCTGGTCCAACACAAAGGAAGTAAAAGCTCTGCGACCTCGAAGGCTGAAGGTAGCTCGGCAAAAAACAAAAAGGATTGCACACCACCACAAAAAGAAGAGGATGGCACAGTCTCCCGGCAAGAAGGCGAGGTTCCAGACATGCAGAAAGTAGAGGATAGCTTGAACGCACCGAAGGAAAATGACCTGTCAAATGCAGAGAGGGCCGAGGGGGGCTCTGCAACATCAAAGGAAACAGGTGGTGCGACGCAGGAGGCAGCAGGAGGTGCGGCCACACAGGGAGGCGCGGCCACACAGGGAGGCTCGCCGGGTGGCTTTGAGATTCCACTTGTGAAGAGAAAACGAGGGCGGCCACGATCGGCAGTCAAAACACCAGCAGCCGAACACACCGCAACCAGCCTTGCCACGAGGGGTCGGCCCCCTAAAGTCCCACGCGTTGGCATCGATAGCCCCGCGGCAACCACTGAGGCTAGCCCGGCCGACGAAAGGCAAGGCGCACGCAGCAACTCCACCCCCACTTCTCGACCTGGGTGTAGCCCCGTGAAGAGAGCTGCAGGTAGCCCCGCTACCCGGGGCAGGCCACCCAAACTACGGAAAGCTGGAGACTGCCCCAGCCCGGCCCCAGTAGCTCGGGCCGGGTTAAGCCCGGGGAGATCGACACGCGCCGGGGGCAGCCCCGTGGTGAAGACTGAGGGTGGCGTAGTCAAACCACCGCGAGGAGAAAGCCCTGCCAAGGCCACCCGAACTGCGGTTTATAACCCTGCACCAACAAGTAAAGGAAGCCCGGGTAACATCCCACAGGGTGTGGGTCGATCCGGAACCAGGCCTGTGACCCGCGCTGTGACTGTGAAGGACTCAGGCATTGGGAAGAGGACAATGAGGTCTGACAAGTCCTAGTGGAACTCTGAGACAATTAAAATGCCTGCCTTCCATTCCAGAGTAGAATTTCATCCAATCAGAGGAGTTAAACTTTTCACTTCAACTAAATAGCTGTCGTTAATGGCTGCACTCTTCCTATCCTGTTCAGACCACCACATGTGCCTGTTTGCAAATTGAAATGACCCAGGACAGTTGTCTGTCTGTGGGAGTCAGCCCTCTCTCAGCTTCAGGACTCATCTGCCTGCCTGCCTACTCGGGAATTACACACAACAAAGCAGCAAATGTAAACCTTTAGGACAGTTCATTTTCGGAACATCTGATGTGTTTGAGGGAGTCATTCAATGAACGTACCGTATGAACATACTATGGGTCAGGCTGTAGTTTTGAGTCTTGGGACATATATTAAGAGTGTGCCATGGCATGTATACATGATTTCTTAATTAGGTCAATATTCTTATTATGTTCGTGAGGGTGTTATTTAGAACGAAACCCTTGCTTTAGCTGAAGATGGAGGTATAGGAAATTATCATTATTATTTTATTGTTATCATCAAGATGGGTTCATGAATTAACTCTGCAATTCTTTTTTCTTTTTCTTAAGTGGTGAAGAAGAAAGTGTTCTCTTAAATCTACCAAAAATAATGGATATGCATAAACATGACCACAATACAGATTAATTATTTTCAGGAAGGGTTTTGAAGTTATCAATAGGTCCAAATATTTGCCGATGAAAATCATTGATTTAAGATATGTGTGTTTGTTTATGTCAAAAACACTGTACATTTATTTATATGTAAAGACTATATAGCTGTGATTCGTGTGTTCAGTCCTTGAAATACTATTCATTACCAAGTTTATTTTCTTCTCAAAATCAGCACTTTGTCAAATACATTTTATACTATTCCTTCTGTTATTTCCTCTATCACAACCATATTTAATTTGCCTTCTGGATTGCTTCCCAGTCTGTTCAGTAATTGTACTCCTTGTTCAATGATTCTCACGCCAGACGTTTGAGGAGTTCTAAACAAGCATTATTATTTGTGGTCCCAATACATTTGTTTCAACCTTGTGTGTCAATGTCATGACAAAATCTAAGCTATACTGTAATACGAGGTTTCTCTAACCTGTCCTTGGCCCTCCCCAGATGTTTCACTTTTTTGTTTTTACTGTGAACTGTCCCACCTGATTCAGTTAGTCAAAGGCTTGATGATTAGTCGACTCATTGAACTGTGCTAGTTTACATTTAAAACTAAAACAGGAAACATCTGGGGAGGTCCATGGGGAAATTCGGGAATCCCGGTTGTAATATCTATGAAATAACTTTTGTAAATATGTATTTTGTTTTTTATCTAAGTCGGTCTTGTGTTTAATAATGTTCAATGCATTTTGTAAAGAAATAACTGTTTTACACCAGTGAGTGCTGGTAAGGGACTTGAAAATGAATAAAACTGCACATGCATTTCTTTGGTGTGACACTTCTCAATGTTCATTTAAACTTCATCAGATGATGAAAGGGAAAACTTGGCTAAACTGAAAGTGTTTAGGATATAAAGCTTAAAGGAATTGCCCAGTGTTTCCAGATTTCTTTTAATAATGTACAGTACCTGTCTATTTTGGATTTTACTCAAGGGAATTTTTTGATTTTTACTATTTTCCACATTGTAGAATAGCGATTGAGAAGCAGTAATATTGATAGCTGTTTTGGATGGGAACTGGTGTTGATGCAATTCAGCTTGCTTTCACATGGGGAATACATTATAAACAGCTCCTTTGTGTTACCTGGGTTGTGAAAGTCCCACCTGTAACTATTCTGTTAAACCGTAATAACGTTGTTTAGCAGTCTACTTTTTATGATGGTTTACACCCACATCATAAAATACATTTGAACTAACTTTAAAAAAAAAAATCTCTGGAAAAACTAGGTAGTTACTTAAGCTTTGAAAAGACACACTAAGTGATTTTGGATAATTGTTTTCTGCCGCGGTCCCTATAGCGCATTGATCGGCGAGAGAATGAAATTGCTGTTAGATCAGCGTCAGTATGGGGTTCCACTACTGGAGACAGTATAAAGAGTTACCAAATGAGAACCGACTACAGTAGCCTACGGCCGTTACGGTAGTTCAAGAGTGCTTTAACCTACTCAAGAGATTACAATTGTACACAAACCTATGACTGAGTTTACTCCGTTATAAAAAGTAGGCTATAAGTTGAGCTCTTTAAATAAAGGTTTTCATTGTTGAAACATCGCAAAGTTTTTCACAAAAACTACCAATAATTATCGTGATATTTTACTATAAAGATGACAGCCGACGGACACGGTTCAAAAATAAAAAGTCGAATAAGAAACATGCTGCGTACCCCATCGGTAAAACTACGGAGGAATCGCGAGGAAAACATTGCAGGGAAGGTGAGTGGCTGCAGCTTTTATGAGATGTATTCCGTGAATGATTACTATCTGTGGTTACTGTAGAGCGATATTTCGAAACACGAAACAAAATGTTGCTTCCTTGCGTGTAACCACTTAACTGATTTTAAATGTTAGAAAGTAAGGCTAGCCTATATTCCTTAAGAAATTGTCCTAGGGCTGTGAAGTGAGTATTTAGTAAATACATAGGCTATTGTCTGTGTGGTTAGGTTCCACTGACAGTTGAGTCATGTAGACTGCCAGTGTATTACTTTTAATCTGATGTTCCCCTTAGCAGTAAATATTGCATATTAGGAAAGAACATTAATAGGTGATCCGTGGTAAATTCTCAGACAGTTCGAAATGCCAAGCCTATAGGTCTGCTTCCCTACCGGGGGGGCTATAGAAGGGATGTGCACAATATTTTCTCAGTTTGTTTAATCTCTGGCAAATGAACATCGCTAACAAAACAAATTAAGAATGTTGTGGCAGAAAAAGTGTAGGCACTTATATTTAGCTATGTACATATATATACGTATTTCCTCTGCTCAGTGGTGAACTGATACTTTTCAATTGTAACGGTTGAGTCAGTGAATCTTCCGTCTGATCATGTGATATTTTGGCAAAATAAATCCTGAGAAACGGCACACACAAACAGCGTGATGCTAACTAATCAATCCGCCTCCTCTCGCCGCATATTGATAACAGACCCAATTCTGTGTCGAAAACATTCCAGCGAGGTGTCGTTTTCCCCGTCAACAAGGATTTAGTTCAGCTTCTTTCAGTTTAAAGCAGTCACGGCCAATTATTACATCAGACCTAATCATCCTGGTTTTTACTGCATGCATTACATATCAGTCAGTCAAATCCTCTTAGATCACCGCTGGTGCACCGGGATTACAAGTCAGGAGATGGGGTTCAGTTCAGGTTTGGGATTAAGTCTGGTTAAAACTTGAGAACTCTCTGTTTCCCCCTGCAGGTAACTCTGGAGAGGGTCTTGGGCATCACAGCCTCTGGCAACAGTGGTCTAGCCTGTGACCACCACTCTGGTCTGGTGGTCTATCCAGCAGGGTGAGTCTGGGGGGTGGGGGGATGGGCTGACGCTGTAGGGATGGACGAACGGAGTACATAGTCGACGATCAGCGTTTCTCGGGGTTTCTGCTGACTCGGTCTGTCCAGAAGCAGGAACTAAACAGATGCACTAAGTAGGCCGTCTTCCATAAAAGCATATGTTTTAATGAATCAGGCCAATGTCGGGAACAACCAGAGAATTAGGTCTTTGGACTAGCTCTGCGCCGGCGGGTGCTGTGTGCGAATGTGCTTGCGCGCAAACGTTTGTGCATGCGAGTGTGTGTGTGTGTGTGTGTTCTCAGACTCACTGCCATGATTGTTCATACTTTTTGCCAATCCTCCTTAACCACCTCTATTTTAAACTCCTGGCACACTTATTAATCCAGGGACCTGGTTACAGCATAACTGCCGGGATTTCCTGTCTTAATTCACACCCCCATACTTGCTGTGACCAGGCAGGCAGTGGTGACAGCAGGAAGTGATAAGGACACACTGATTTAAATGGCAGGCAGTTAGATTCTGTTTAGGATCTTTGGAAGCTCTGTGATTTGCTGGATTCTACTTCATGACGGTACACACCCTGAAGAGAAGCATTGCTGTCAAACGCAGAACAAACTGCCTTGTTGGATAGTTAACACCTGGGCTGACTTAGGGTGTATTTAGACAGTTTAGAAAAATAAAACAAAGGAGTGTGATCTGGGGCAGAAGCGGAGGATAATGACAGAAGGGTACCCACAAATGAGTCATGAAATAGGATCTTAACAAACACCATGTAAATGTCATGGTCCAGTAGGAACACTCCATACACAGCTTTCCGCCAGATACCAGGGTTCAATACTCAGGGTGGCTCCTTCCAAATGTGTCTGTATACCTGGCCTGTGGCATTCCAAACATTGTTCCACTGTTTCTAATCGGCCATTGGAGTATGGAAAAACAAGGGGGTGTGACTCTCAAATATACTTATAAACAAAGTACTGTTATTATTTCAACTATTTTAAAATGAGCTATCTCACTATGCTGGGACACATAAAAACCTGAGCTACTGTACTTATATTGATTTGAAACCACAAACAGTGGCTGAAATAAAAAATATATAATGAAGAACTGCCTCGACCATTCCATCACAAGATCAACTTCAACATTTTCACATCACCTATTCTGCTAATTTATCCTGTGGACACATTCTTTATATCACAACACAACAAACGTTTGGTCCAATGATGCTAAGCTATGCTAAGTTACTTCATATAATGTAGCTGTTCGTAGGCTGATGCGTGTGAGAGTCTGTATGTACAATAAGTGTGTGGATGAGTATAGAAAGGTTTTTAATTTTACCCTATTAGTTGAAAGCTAATACCATTATACTCTTAATGTTGCCCACTTGTTAAAACTGACTGACTCTGTCACAACAGACTACACAGGTTTATATTTTATAGTCCTAGACAAGGCTAATGTTACCTGGCCAATCTCACACTAGCCTACTACTACCATGTTAACAACACACCCTATTAAAAAAGATGTATTGTATCTTCAGGGAAACCTGTCTGGCTTCAGTAAATGCGCGGCACTGATTTGTAGTCAATGTTGTTTAATGGTGGTGGCAAATACAGTATAGTGCAATGTTCTAAATAAAATCAGTAGTTAGGTTGGTGGTTTAAGCAATGTGCTTATCCATGTTTGCCAAAATGAGTTAATGTGGCAAATGATCAGCTACATAAAGCAAATATATGTCCATCCATCCATCCATCTTCTTCCGCTTATCCGGGGCCGGGTCGCGGGGGCAGCAGTCTAAGCAGGGATGCCCAGACTTCCCTCTCCCCAGACACTTCCTCTAGCTCTTCCGGGGGGACACCGAGGCGTTCCCAGGCCAGCCGGGAGACATAGTCCCTCCAGCGTGTCCTAGGTCTTCCCCGGGGTCTCCTCCCGGTGGGACGGGACCGGAACACCTTCCCAGGAAGGCGTTCCGGAGGCATCCGAAAAAGATGCCCAAGCCACCTCAGCTGACCCCTCTCGATGTGGAGGAGCAGTGGCTCTACTCTGAGCTCCTCCCGGGTGACCGAGCTTCTCACCCTATCTCTAAGGGATCGCCCAGCCACCCTGCGGAGAAAACTCATTTCGGCCGCCTGTATCCGGGATCTTGTCCTTTCGGTCATGACCCAAAGCTCATGACCATAGGTGAGAGTAGGAACGTAGATTGACTGGTAAATCGAGAGCTTCGCCTTGCGGCTCAGCTCTTTCTTCACCACGACAGACCGATACATCGACTGCATTACTGCAGAAGCTGCACCGATCCGTCTGTCAATCTCCCGTTCCATCCTTCCCTCACTCGTGAACAAGACCCCTAGATACTTAAACTCCTCCACTTGAGGCAGGCACTCTCCACCAACCTGAAGTGGGCAAGCCACCCTTTTCCGACTGAGGACCATGGCCTCGGATTTGGAGGTACTGATTTTCATCCCCACCGCTTCACACTCGGCTGCAAACCGTCCCAGTGCATGCTGAAGGTCCTGGTTAGAAGGGGCCAACACGACAACATCATCTGCAAAGAGCAGAGACGAAATCGTGTAGTCCCCAAACCTGACACCCTCCGGCCCCTGGCTGCGCCTAGAAATTCTGTCCATAAAAATTACAAACAGAACCGGTGACAAAGGGCAGCCCTGCCGGAGTCCAACATGCACTGGGAACAAGTCTGACTTACTGCCGGCAATGCGGACCAAGCTCCTGCTTTGGTTGTATAGGGACCTGACAGCCCTTAGCAAAGGACCCAGGACCCCATATTCCCCAAGCACCCTCCACAAGATGCCGCGAGGGACACAGTCGAATGCCTTCTCCAAATCCACAAAACACATGTGGATTGGTTGGGCAAACTCCCATGAACCCTCCAACACCCCGTAGAGGGTATAGAGCTGGTCCAGTGTTCCACGGCCCGGACGAAAACCACACTGTTCCTCCTGAATCCGAGGTTCTACTATCGGCCGTATTCTCCTCTCCAGAACCCTGGCATAGACTTTCCCGGGCAGGCTGAGAAGTGTGATCCCCCTATAGTTGGAACACACCCTCCGGTCCCCCTTCTTAAAAAGAGGGACCACCACCCCGGTCTGCCATCCCAGAGGCACTGTCCCCGACCGCCACGCGATGTTGCACAGGCGTGTCAACCAAGACAGCCCCACAACATCCAGAGACTTGAGGTACTCAGGGCGGATCTCATCCACCCCCGGTGCCTTGCCACCGAGGAGTTTCTTGACCACCTCAGTGACTTCAGCCCGGGTGATGGACGAGTCCACCTCTGAGCCCTCATCCTCTGCTTCCTCAATGGAAGAAGTGACAGCGGGATTGAGGAGATCCTCGAAGTACTCCTTCCACCGCCCAACGACATCCTCAGTTGAGGTCAACAGCTGCCCACCTCTACTGTAAACAGCGTTGGTAGGGCACTGTTTCCCTCTCCTGAGGCGCCGGATGGTTTGCCAGAATCTCTTCGAGGCCAGCCGATAGTCCTTCTCCATGGCCTCACCGAACTCCTCCCAGGCCCGAGTTTTTGCCTCCACAACCACCCGGGCTGCAGCCCGCTTGGCCTGTCGGTACCCGTCAGCTGCCTCAGGAGTCCCACAAGCCAACCAGGCCTGATAGGACTCCTTCTTCAGCTTGACGGCATCCCTTACTTCCGGTGTCCACCACCGGGTTCGGGGATTGCCGCCTCGACAGGCACCGGAGACCTTACGGCCACAGCTCCGAGCGGCCGCTTCGACAATGGCGGTGGAGAACATGGTCCACTCGGACTCAATATCTCCAACCTCCCTCGGGATCCAGTCGAAGCTCTGCCGGAGGTGGGAGTTAAAGATCTCTCTGACAGGAGACTCGGCCAGACGTTCCCAGCAGACCCTTACAGTACGCTTGGGCCTGCCGAGTCTGTCCAGCTTCCTCCCCCGCCATCGGATCCAACTCACCACCAGGTGGTGATCAGTTGACAGCTCCGCCCCTCTCTTCACCCGAGTGTCCAAGACATACGGCCGCAGGTCAGATGAGACGACAACAAAGTCAATCATCGACCTGCGGCCTAGGGTGTCCTGGTGCCACGTGCACTGATGGACACCCTTATGCTTGAACATGGTGTTCGTTATGGACAAACTGTGACTAGCACAGAAGTCCAATAACTGAACACCACTCGGGTTCAGATCAGGGGGGCCGTTCCTCCCAATCACGCCCCTCCAGGTGTCACTGTCGTTGCCCACGTGGGCGTTGAAGTCCCCCAGTAGAACAATAGAGTCCCCAGTCGGAGCACTTTCCAGCACCCCTCCCAGAGACTCCAAGAAGGTCGGGTACTCTGCACTGCCGTTCGGCCCGTAGGCACAAACAACAGTGAGAGACCTATCCCCGACCCGTAGGCGCAGGGAAACGACCCTCTCGTTCACCGGGGTAAACTCCAACACATGGCGGCAGAGCTGGGGAGCTATGAGCAAACCCACACCAGCCCGCCGCCTCTCACCATGGGCAACTCCAGAGTGGTGAAGAGTCCATCCTCTCTCAAGGAGTGTGGTTCCAGAGCCCAAGCCGTGCGTAGAGGTGATCCCGACTACCTCTAATCGGAACCTCTCAACCTCACGCACTAACTCAGGCTCCTTCCCCGCCAGCGAGGTGACATTCCACGTCCCTAGAGCCAGTTTCCGTGTCCAGAGATCGGGTTGTCTAGGCCCCTGCCTTCGACTGCCGCCCGATCCTCTTTGCACCGGCCCCTTATGGTCCCTCCTGTGGGTGGTGAGCCCACGGGAGGGCGGCCCCACGTCACCCGTTCGGGCTGAGCCCGGCCGGGCCCCATGGGGGAAGGCTCAAATATATGTTAAACATTAAAATACCCTGATCAGTTGATCCAGTTCATTCACAGGAACAGGGTTTCAAATAGGGTTTAGAAGTTTTAGCATAGTGACACGACACCAAAAAATAGAAGGTGGCATTTGGCACCAATCAGAACCGTAAACACCCGGCACATTGGCCTACCGCCCCCAGTCCCTGGCAAGGTGTAGCCAATTAAGCAGTCTTACAATGTAACCCATAATGTTTACAGTTTTACACACTCAAGTTTACACACTCATGCAGGTTCAGGTTCTGTCTCCGTCGCCTTGGTGGCAGCTCAGTTTCCACAGGTTATACACTTCATCTTACCAGTGCAGTGTTCGGTCAGAGCCACAGTCTCTGACACATTTACCAGTACCTTCTGGAAGTTGCAGTTAAGTTATATAATCGTTTTATAACAACGTATTACCAAGCTGCAGATAAGGAGCCTAGTAAAGACACTGAATTGCAATGAATGGAAACAATGTAATTACAGTATCGTAGTAGTAATTACATTAGTAATTCCTGTGTGTGTTCCTCCTGACCTACAGATGTGTGGTCGTCCTGTTGAACCCCAGGAAGAACAGACAGCACCACATCCTCAATACCTCCAGGTGACACATCGCACGCTAACACTACCGTCCCCTCTTCGTCCGCAGCTTATCCCCTCATCATCCTCCACTGATCTCCTAATCATCCCCTGACTGAGGTGTGACTGTAAACACGGTATTCTCTTCCATCTGTTTTCGCAGGAAGACAATCACAGCTCTGTCCTTCTCCCCAGATGGCAAGTATCTTGTCACAGGAGAGGTGAGTTCGCCTTCTCTGTCTTTAACTCTACCTTCTCAAATGTTGATTTTGATTTCAATCATCATTTGATTGAATATCTCCCTGTTGTACTGTATGTGCGGCAGTGTTCATTCTCTATACTGGCTCAGGAGGCTTGGTACTGTTATATTCGCTAATCCTCTCTAGCCAATCAGAGCCGAATAAATCCCTCTGCCTGTAAGTGGGGGAGCATTCCAGAGTTGCCATAGCAGCAGGGGTCAAAGTACCAAGATCCCTGCCCGTAGAACTGCTGTTTGTTATTATTAGGGTTTCTCAATTGAATGCAGAGTCAGGGGGAATGGTTCCTAAAAGTATTTTTCTTTTAGGGTCATGGATGAAGAGCAGAATGTAGCTGAGGTTTGAGTCACTTACTGTGGAAGCAGTCGCATGGCTGACCAACTTCCTTGAAATTGTACTTCAGTTTTTCAGAGATAACGGAAGCATGTGTTACAGAAAAGGATCAGTGGCATGTGTCAAGAGATTAAGTTAGGGATATCTCTGATAACAAACACCCAAATACACAAATATGCACATGCTAACACTCTCGCACAGTCTCAGACACACACACACTTTTTTTCATCCTATTGCAGACCTAAAACCTAAACCTAACATATTCCCTACTACTTGTTCTAAACATAACCTCACCCTAAACCAGTGTCTCCCAATCCTGGTCCTCGGGAGCCAAAGGGGGGCACGGTTTTGTTTTTGCCCAAGCACTCACACACCTGATCCAAATGAATGATTTGCTGATAGGTTGATTATGTCAACTGGGGGGAGCAGAGGAGATACATTTAAACACTTACTGATGGGATGATTGGGACCTGGTTTGCGTGATTATTGGAGACAAGACAATGAATGAGTCTGGGGTGAGTTCATGAAGGCACAGGAACTGGGACCAGGATTGGGAAACACTGCCCTAAACCTAACCAGCAATGCTTAAAACGTGCTTAATGTTAATTCTGACACTATGCCCATTGTGCGTTTTCCCTGAACATAACCCCTGGGCCGAAAATCTGATTTCATAAGGCCCAAAAATGTTGTGGGCAGCAATTTTTCAGGTTTTACTCTCTGTGTGGGGACTTCAGGTACACATAGACGAGAATCACACAGACACACAAACACTGACACAATAACAACCTCTTGACCTGTGACAGTGTGACATAGTTCAGACAGAGCCTGAACTATGGCAGGCTGACCCGGCTTGTCATGTCTCACCGTGACTTTCTTCCCCCTCTCCCCACCCATGCCCACATTCAGTCCGGTCACCTTCCGGCGGTGCGTGTTTGGGAGGTGTGTGAGCGTCGGCAGGTGGCCGAACTTCAACAACACAAGTATGGCGTGTCGTGCGTGGCCTTCTCCCCTGACAGTAAATACATAGTCAGTGTTGGCTACCAGCACGACATGATGGTCCACGTTTGGGCATGGAAGGTACCCTGGCATCACCTGTCAACCTATCAACAAAAACATTTCCCGTTTGCCCTTTGGGACATTTTCCTTAGCTTATAGTATCTACCCTCCCGCTTGACTGTTTGTGTTTTGGGTTGTTGGTTGCAGAAAAACACGGTAGTTGCTGCAAACAAGGTGTCCAGTAAAGTGACAGCCGTGGACTTCTCAGAGGACAGCTCCTACTTTGTGACAGCAGGAAACAGACACGTCAAGTTCTGGTACCTGGATCGTTCTAAATCCAACAAGGTACTTTCTTGTTGTCTCAGTTTTTCAGTGCAGGCTGAATGCCATTGATTTTGTGCAGACTAACAATAATGCTTTTGATACTTCTGGCGAGCTTTGGTAACTGCTGTTTTCTTTCCTCAGGCCAGTGCTCCAGTCCCCCTTCTGGGACGCTCTGGGCTGTTGGGGGAGCTCAGGAACAACTTCTTCTGTGACCTGGCGTGTGGGCGTGGCTCCAAGGCCGACAGCACCTTCTGCATCACCTCCTCCGGCCTGCTGTGTGAGTTCAACAGCAAGAGGATGTTGGACAAGTGGGTGGACCTACGGGTGAGTGAATGACAAATGTATGGGCCTATGGGCGTGTGACTGACAGAGGAGAGGGTTGGACCCACGGGTGAGTAACTGACTGATGGGTGGGCCTATAGGGGAATGGATGACCGATGCACGGGCCTATGGTTGGGTGACTGACAGATGGCTAGGAGAACAGGTGAGTGACTATCAGAGTCAGAGCGGTCCTTATATGGGTGAGTGATTGACAGAGGGTTGGGCCTACGGGAGGGAGGGAGTTTGTGAATTACAGTGACCAATGACATGTGTCTGCGGTGTGTCAGGGGTGTGGACTGTAGTGACTGTCAAGTCTGCATGTCTCCTGGCAGCGCTAAGCAACAGAGAGAGAGTAGGGTCAAAGACGAAGACGTCAGTGTGTTTGGAACACTGCCACAGCCCTGCCGGGGGCACACGTCCTTTCTAACTGGATCTTTGGTTCCTTGCATCATTTCCTGTCGTCTGTAGACTGCCAACATTAAAACTTTAGACGGACATTAGATGGGGTCGTTATTCAGATCTGTTTCCCCTTTTGAACACATTTGTGTTCTTTAGCAGGCACTGCAATTCGGTTGTATTTACTGGAAACTGCTGAGCTGCTCCAAGGTGTATTTTTGGGTCACTTAAAACCACTTGTGGACAGAATGGCGAAGATCGAAATGACAGCAGACCAGCTGACTGATCATTCACATTACAAATAACAACTCAGTATGACAGACGAGTCAATCGACTAACCAACGATACATCGCAGCTGTGATCCTCTCGACTTGGCCAAAGTCAACCTGCTTGTCAGAGCAGCATCTCCATGTTCCTCGTTAATGATAAAAAAAATGGTAACTGCAGACTGATTGATCTCCACTCCCCATAGACCAGGGTGGCCAGATCCCTGTGTGTGTCAGAAGAGCTGATCTTCTGTGGCTGCGGGGATGGGATAGTGAGAGCCTTCAGTCCTGCCGACATGCGGTTCATCTGTACCCTGCCACGACCCCACCCCCTCGGAACTGACGTTTCCGCGGTTACACAGGCCAGGTATGACACACATTCGCACCCATGCGTGTAACTTTTACTATACTTGTGAGGACTTTTTGGGGATCAAAATTCCAAGAAAAGTATTGTTTTAACCCCAAAAACCAAACGTTGGCCCTAAATCTAAACTTAACCCTGACCCTGAACTTAATCTCTTTTTATTGTTCTCACAGGTATGATAATACCACACTACATAATGAGATGAACCAGGTTACTCCTGGAACACCATGCATTAAAACAATTACCTAGGATTTCCATATTTCTATAATTCCTTACAATATCTGAAATATGTTTTTAATTATTTTCAAATGCAGCTTTTCTATGTTGGAGTGGTGTTGGCGTATCTGAATAGCCTGGTGTACAGTATATAATGTACTCCTTTGGGTGTATGACTTCATCCCCTATGGAATTTTGAAACGGTCCCCTAGAGAAAAGTTTTAAGTAGTTTCTTTTGTTCCAGGGTTTTTTCTCTTCTGTATTAATATTTGGCGCAAATACAGGCATAGGAGTCAACCATTTTTGGGTATGATTTAGCAGAAAACAAAAGGAAGATTTTAACCGGGCAGTTACTTTAACATTAGTCACACATTCCTACCTTACCCCCATCATGTAAACAAAGAATGGTGTACAGACATTAACATAACCGGGAGTCACTGCTCAAACCATCTGGAGTACCTGATGATTAAGTCAGTTCACATCCATTGTTGTTACTGCAGCCTACATACCTCCAGATGCTAATGCTAAACTAGCAATGGAAGAACTGCAGGCTCCTATTAGCAAACAGCAGACTGTACCTTTGGATGGTGCTTTTATTGTTTCAGGGGATTTCAACCATTTAAATCTGAAAACTGTTTTTTCCAAATTCTACCAAAATGTCTCCTACCCCACCAGAGGAGACAATACACTATATAGACAATACACGTGTACACAAACATTCCAGAGGCCTACAAAGCCATTCCCCTCCCCCACCTGGGACAGTCGGATCACCTTTCACTGTTCCTACTCCCGTAGTATTTACACCTCATTAAATGTGTGAAACCATCAGTGAGGACAGTCAAAATGTGGCCAAAGGGGTCAGACTCACTGCTAATGCACCAGTTTCAACACACAGACTGGAGATTGTTTGCCACTCAAGACAGCCTTGTCTCCCATACGGACATTGAAACACGTGTTTCTTCCGTTCTGGATTACATCAACATCTGCATCAACAATGTCACCACCCATAAACTAATGAAGACCTTCCCCAACCAGAAGCCTCGATGAACAGAGAGGTCTGACAACAGCTGAAGGCGCGCGTTGCTGCGTTCAGATCCGGCGATGCGGAGGCCTACAGCTCATCCAGAGCCGACCTGAAAAGGGGCATCAAGATGGCTAAACATGACCACTTCAACTCGGAACCCCGATGCATGTGGCAGGGCATCCAAGCCATCACTGTCTACCGGCCAGAGAACCCCACCCCCGCAGCCAGCGATGTCTCCATTACAGATGAGTTAAACAGGTTCTGCCCTAGCTTCGACAGGGACAACAAAGATCCAGCCATTAAAGCTGAGCTCCCCCCAGACGACCCCCCACTCAGACTATCCACTGCAGATGTGTGGTCTGCACTGAGCAGGGTGAATGCGTGCAAGGCTGCTGGTCCTGATGGCGACCCCGGGCGTGTGCTCAGAACACGTGCTGGTCTTTACTGACATTTTCAACTTGTCATTGGCCCAGGCGGTTGTCCCCACTGCAACCATTGGGACAGTGCCCTGAAGCAATCAACTGGATCTAGCCTGAATGATGACCTGTTGCACTCACCCCCACGATAATGAAGTGCTTCGAAAAACTGGTCCTGGCCCACCTTAAGTCCTGCCTCCTCCCAACACTAGACCCCTAGCGGTTTGCCTACCAGTCGATCAGGTCTATAGAGGACGCCATCTCCATAGCTTTACACTCTGCCCTGACCTACTTGGACAAAACCAACACCTATGTAAGACTGTTGTTCATAGACTTTAGCTCAGGATTCAACACGGTCATCCCCTCTAGGCTGGACAACAAACTCCATGACTAAGGGATCAGCCCCTCTCTCTGCATCTGGACTTTGGATTTCCGAACCAACAGACCCCAGTCTGTTAGGTTAGACAACTTCACCTCCTCCACCCTGACCCTGAACACTGGTGTTCCACAAGGCTGTGTGCTGAGCCCCCTCCTATACTCCTTCTTCACCCACGACTGCGTTCCTGTACACAGCTCCAACATCATCGTAGAGTTTGCAGACAACACCACGGTGGTAGGCCTGATCAGGGACAATGACGAGTCAGCCTGCAGGGAGGAGGTCAAGTGCCTGGTGGCATGGTACGCTCACAACAACCTGGCCCTCAATGCAAAGAAAACCAAGGAGCTCTGCAGTAAGTCTAAAGGCTGCAGTAACGTCCAGCTTCAAATTCCAGGGTGTCCACATCTCTGAGGACCTCTACTGGACCCTCAACACCTCAACCCAGGTCAAAAAGCCTGTACTTTATGAGGAGGCTGAAGAAGTCCAAACTATCTTCCAAGATCCTTGTGAACTTTTACCACTGCACAATCGAGAGCAACAGGTAATGAAAACCGGCCCAGCTCCCAACCACCGTAGACCTCCAGTGCAAGCGGTGCCTGGATAGCATCATCAGGGAACCTTCACATCCATGCCCCAAACTGTTTGCCCTCCTACCACCAGGCAGGCGGTAAAGGTCTCTTTGTTTCCTCACCAGCAGGCCCAGGAACAGTTTCTTTCCATCTATTGTAACTCTGTACCCAACACTAACCACACCCACCCACCCACCTCTTAGTACTGCCTCTCAGGGATCTTGTTGCGCTACTCTCCTTGTACTCCTGGATTCTGAGACCGCCTTGCTACATGTACATGTCTATCACAGGAACCTCATTGCTGCTATCCCTGCATTTCAGTTGCACATGCACCTTCATTCGCCTTCATTGCACATCTATACATCCCACCTGTAACATACATTATACTTAATACTTTTCTGCCCTCCTCTATTTGCACTTCTGGTTAGATGCTAACTGCATTTCGTTGTACTGTACTTGTACTGTCCAATGAAAATAAAGTTTAATCTAATCTAATCTAATCAGCCACCTGTTCTCCAACAAGATGGACGCCCGCTACCCTGACTCTGTGGCGGTGACCTATGACCCGGTCAGTCATTGGTTGAGCTGCGTGTATAACGACCACAGCCTGTATGTTTGGGATGTCAGAGACCTCCGCAGGGTGGGCAAGGTCCACTCTGCCCTCTACCACGCCTCCTGTGTCTGGGACCTGCAAGTATGAAACTCAGCATCAGCATAATACCGTATTTCACATATAATATTTGAGTGCTGATTGTATTTGAGATGTTTTGTTGTTAAGGGAAGTTCTATACAAGCTGTGTGTACCTTATACTGAACCGCTCCACTGTGTCCTTCATGCTGTTCTCCAGATGTTCCCAGAAGTATTAGAACTCCCAGAGTCTGGCCTGTCTTCTGGTGTGTTTCTCAGTTGTTCTGCTGACAACACCATCAGACTGTGGAGCACAGATGGGCAGAGACACTATCACATCCAGAATGTTCTCAGTAAGGTGTGTCCTATATCTAACAGTGGAGTCTGGTAGATCCCAGGCCAGTTCCTCCTGTGAAAAGTTGTTTTATGTCACGATAAACGGCCAAACATCTTGATGTATTAGCTATGTGGCAGGCATCTTCCTCCATCGCCGCTGTACTCCGTTCATCCTTCCGCTCATCCAACATTTCCTTGTTCATCCTCTCTCTCCCTCAGGAACTGTTGAAGGTGATCTATATCGATGGAAACACCACCGCCCTAGTGGATACAGAGGGGAGTGCGTCCGTGAGCACAGAGAAGGCTGAGGGACAGAATGCAGAGACCAGGACCGGCATCAGGACCATCTCTGTCAGCCCTGATGGAAAACACCTGGCGTCTGGAGACCGTAACGGGACGCTGAGGTAGAGAACCCGATTGATTTGGATTGGACGGGGATGAATGGGGACGACAGTGGAAATAGTGATAGAGTTGGGATGGAATGAATTTTCTTATGTGTCGGTGATGTGGGTCAAAAATGTGCCCTGTGTCACTTAGTTGGGAGCTCCACAGTGGTGGCGGATGAGGGATGAAGCGTTTTGAGTACCTCAGTAGAAATGCACTATATGTTACCATATGTAACTGGATGTTAGTCGTATATAACACAGTTATAACCCAGAGTACCTTCTGTTTGTATGTACTGTATGTCGTACAGGGTTCATGACCTTAGCAGTATGGCAGAGATTCAGAAGGTGGTGGCTCATGACGCAGAGATCCTATGTCTGGAATACTCCAAACCAGAGACCGGTCTGAAGATGTTAGCCACCGCTAGCCGCGACCGTCTGATCCATGTCCTGGATGCTGACAAAGACTACGGCCTAGTCCAGACCCTGGACGAACACTCTTCATCTATCACGGCTGTCCGATTTGCTGGTGAGTGACCTCACCACATGAGAAAGAAAAGGCAGTTGTTACGCCAACACTGGTGGAGAACGTTAGTAAGGTTTTGACTGGAGGAGATGCGTGTGTACCGTCAAATCCTGGTCGTGAGTCAAAGATGAGTGAGTGTTTTCATGACCTCTCCTGTCCTCAGCCAATGACAGCAAGGTGAAGATGATCAGCTGTGGAGCGGACAAGAGCATCTATTTCCGTACGGCTCACAGGGTAAGATATTCAAAACCCAGGTAAAGTAAAATAAAAATTACATTAAAAATGATGACATAAATCTTCTGTGGTGATCTATAATTGCCAAGCTGATCTACCATCTAAAAAAATAATAATGATTTAAATGGCACATAATGGAAAATAGTATGCTCCATTAATTCCCTTGAGCTCAGGTCCTGCAGATTGGGCGGATTATTGGAACTGTCCTGTGGTTTTCCTTGCCTCATAAACAACACGATATAGAAAATGAAACCCCTATTAAGTGACATGAGAGTCTATCACAGGGACAGCTTTAGTTCCAGTTCTAGTCCTAAAATCCTCTTGTTAGCTTTCTGCTGAAACCTTTCCAGTAAAACTACTTTGAGTGACCATTTTGGGAAAAAACACTGACCTCTCGCTCTGACATCTGCTCTTTCTGGCATGGCTCTCCATTCTATCAATTTACAAGCTCTTTGCTTTTTCCAAGTGTCTACCATATTCAACTCAGAAGAAGATCCCCTCGGGCCCAGTAAACAGGCCACTGTCTCCTTTTTATTAGTTTAAAAAATATATCCATTAAGGTCTCTCTTGTAAACATGACTTTAGCTGTACTACTTGCAGATACAGAGAGTTGAGGGAACACGGTGTCTGGATCGTTCTGATCCAGAGTTTTGATGTTTTCTTCCCCTCAGTCAGACAGGAGTCTAGAGTTCAGGCGTTCTCACCACGTGGTGAGGAAGACCACTCTTTATGACATGGATGTAGACCCCAGCTGTAAGTATGCTGCTGTAGGCTGCCAGGACCGATGCATCAGGATATTTAATATCAGCACTGGGAAACAGAAGAAGCTCTACAAAGGTTCACTGACTGAGGACGGCAGCCTCCTTAAGGTTTGGTATCATTCAACTCGCAAAAACAACTCCCCCTAAGAAAGCTTCCTCTGTGTTTCTGCTTTGCTAGTTGATTTCAAATAAACACATTTAAATAAATGCCCTGTATTTCAATTGTCTCTACCGATGTTCATACCAGAGTTGTAGTGAATTCAGAAAGTGAACTAACTCATATTCAAAAAGTTTATTTAAAAGCACTGGAGCGAATTGAAATGTTGGTTTGCTTCCTGAGTTGTCTAGAACTGAAATGGAATTCAGCCCCACATTTGTCCAGACATCTGCTTGGCGATACCACATCCTGCCAGGTGTAAATGTTGTGGGGGCTTAAAACCTACCAAACCAGTTTGAGTACACTGGAAAACCCCTTATTACAAGACAGTGGCTCTTTATATAATTGTGTAGAGTGATAGTAAGGGTCCCTGCTGACCATGTCACCCCCCAGCCCGTGCGATTTCATCACCCAATGGAGCTCCCAGCTACACCCCAGCCAGCTGCATAGTCAACGCTGCATAGAACCTAGACTATGGTGGACAGCTTTGCACTGCCAAAGAGTCCGTTGCACTGCGGAAATCCAGACTGAACCGTGGTTCTGTTTCTGCTCATGTAGGTGCAAACGGATCCATCTGGTCAGTACATTGCCACCAGCAGCTCTGACAAGAACATCAGCATCTTTGACTTCCGCTCTGGAGAGTGTGTGGCCACCATGTTTGGGCACTCTGGTAACAGACCATGACATAAAGGACACATTTCATTCTGTTATGGAAAACAACCAACCACCTGACTGAGTCCCCCCCCCCTCCTTTTCCTTCTCTTCTCAGAGATAGTGACTGGGATCAAGTTCACCAACGACTGCAAACACCTCATCTCAGTGTCTGGGGACAGGTCTGTCTTCTGAGAGTCTGTCTGTCTCTTTTTCTGTCTGAATATCCGTCAGTCCATGTGTCTTTCTCATCCTCTGTTAATCATTTCAGCTGTATCTTTGTTTGGCGCCTGGCTCCAGAGCTGACCAGCAATATGAGAGAACGTCTTTCTCAGGTTCAAAACCCGCTCCCACTGCCCCAGAAGATGTCCACACTTAGGTAAACACGGGGATGATGCGCGGCAGCTCCCGCGTTATGGTTTCCACAGGGGGCGTGGCCTGTAGGATAGGGCAGACACGTCACCGTCTCCTGGTTTGTGTGTATGATGTAGGCGTCACGTATACAGTGCCCCGGCTCTGAGTCTGATGTCATCAGAGAGTGACCATGAGGAGGAGGAGCCAGAGGAAAGGGACGACCCCTGTGACCCGGAACAGATCACAGTGCACTCCTCCTCGGAAAGTAGCCATGATGAAGACACAGGTGCAGATCAGTCATCGTATCATTTGGGCTTCTTCTAACTTCAATGGGACTCTATTCAGTTCTTATTCTTTTATTCTACAGGTGCCTCCGATGAGGGATTGGACTGGGAATCCAAGAAGGTTGGTTGGATTGTTCATAGCTTCCTGTTTTCTATTTGAATTCTATGACGGGTGGATCAATGCAAGAAGCCCACGTGCATGCACGCACACACATGCACACACTATCAAAGCTTGCTCCATTCTGCCATCTGCTGTTAATAACTGGTAATGCTACTTTTTCTTTATTTCCTCTTTTTCTCACACGCTGTCTTTTTCTCTCTTTCACTGTCACTCATCACCTCTCTCGTTCTTTCTTTTATTCGTTCTCTTTTACTCCCTTTTTCTTTTGCTCTTCTTTATCCGTCTTTCTTATCAACATCAGCATCCCTTCCCCCTCCAGGCCCCAGAAAGCCCTATAACCCCTGACCAGTCCCGTCGGCCCCGGCGCCGCTGGTCCTGTAAGATGGGCTCCCTGGAACTCATGGTGAAGTCTATGCTGGATCTGAGACAGCTGGAGGCCTTCTCCATCACCGGCCCATCCCAGAAGAAAGGCACTGACTCCAGGCAGAGAGAGAGAGACACAGGAAGCACCTCCAGCTTGCAAGGGGCCTCAGTGAGTAGAGGTGACGAGGGATGAAGGTGTGAAGGAAGAAAGATGGAGAGTTTGATTCAACATTAGTTCACATCATCATTGTTTTGGCAAGAACCCCACCCTATTTTGATTTAAAAATAAATCTACTTTAAAACCCCAAACCTGACTTAAACCACTCTGAACAACTTATCGCCATTACCCCTCCTGATTTCTTTCTGGGATTTGTAGCTGTTTTAGTGGGAACAGAGTGAAGTGGGAGACAGACTGGTTATGAGAAAGAGAAATAGAGCTAGAGCAGGAGAAGGAGGAGAGATGGTGTAAAGGTTACTGCTGCATCTAAACAGGTTGGCAATCGATTGTAAACAGGAAGATTCCTTTGAATTCTGTTCTTAACACAATCCACCGTTCTCCGGTATAAGCATGAACTAGCGGAGCGGGTTAAAAGATGTAAACCTCGACCCCACTACGCTGCCTGGCTGACCCCTAACCCTGACCTGGGCTCCCAAGGGATGGGTGGAGGTGTGCTCTACCCCGAGGGGAGGGATGACGCTGACAGTCCACGGGACAGGTGAACCCACATACACTAAGTACTCACCCTTTGGGAAGATACACACGTCTCCCTTTATATGTGTTCACGGCCCACCTGACAATCCCAAACTCCCAGCTCGCTCCGAAAACCCTGCCACCGTTCATTTATGTCCACCCCTTGTGACAACGAGCATGAAGACCAGCACATCAAAGGCATAATCTAGAACGTGGAATATTACAATGCAGAATGTTCCCAGTAGAGGGGAGAGACTGACAGATCATGCGACATCACATTCCTTCTTGTTTGAAATAACAGAGTGTGCCTTCTAGGGGGGTCTCGGGGCCACTCACCATACAAGGACTTTTCTCATGCTCAATATGTGATTCTCTCCCTTCCTTTGTTAGTGATTACCTGGTCAAGGAGACACCCCAAGGCCCAGGGAACCATGAGCCGGAAAGCCAGGACCACCAGAGTCCAGATAGTGCCTGTTCTGTAGGCTACCAGAGTAGAGGTCTTTCTCCTGACCTGGAACATGGAGGTGATAAAACACATATACACTCACAGTCTCTCTCTCTCTCTCTCTCTCTCACATACACACACACACATGCACACACACACACACACACACACATGCACACACATGCTTTTTGACATTCGACTTCTCACAGATTCAGATGGGACAGCAGAGCCTCTAAGCTCAGATGAGGACAGTTCTGACTTGGAGGATGAAGATGATGAAGATGAGGAGGAGGAGGAGAAGAAGATGGCGATATCTAGTATGGACGAGGCGATAAGAAAAGTCTCTGACCCACTAGGTGACAGTCGCCACGAGGTATTCCTCAGACAGCATTTTGAAACCCTGGCTGAGCCCAGCGACATGGGTAAGAACGAACAAGGCCACATACTTGAACTGTGAACATGGAGCTAGAATTCTGCTTATAAACTTCTGTGTATAAAGTACATGTTCATTTTATTTTTAAATCTTCACTGTCTAACAGATTGTGTTTATTTCATAAATAACCTTGAAATATATGTACAACAGCTGGCTAAGATGATGCAATCAAATCAAGATGATATGAGTTGCTGAGATTGTTGCTGAGATTGTTTTCCTGGTAATGGTACATTTTTACAAGGACATGATGAAACTTTAGAACAAAGTTACAACTTGAAACAAGGTGTTGTATTAAACAAGTGTCATGAAATATATCCACCAATAACAACAGTCACTCTGTGACTTACCAAAAGAATTCCTAGCAAGGTTAATTCCTTTTTTAAAGAGAAATAGCTAGCTAGCTCTCTGATTGTCTTGCTAGCTAGCTGCATAGGTTCAGCAAGCCTTATTTATCTGAACTGGGCTTTAGACAAAAGGGCATTTTAATAAATTCTACAGTTTCAGTGTCAATACAACCTATAAATGAGGCAATATAATCAACCAAACCGGAGAATTAGGTTTTGCATGCACTACTCCTTTAAGATGATTTGCCTTCAATCATCCTGGTCCCTAGCGGAGCACAGCAGACCTCCCAGCACCAGTATGTCCGCACAGTTCCTGGCCAGGAGCTCAAACAACAGGTAAGGGGACAGACCACAGATCCTAAAGACTTCAACACAAACAAACCTGTTAAACCTCTTTTATACTTTAAAGTTGTGCTTTTTTGTTGCCTAGTTTCTTTCACCCTCCGTGACTGCAGGAGTCTAATGGGTGACCAGGTGATGTCCTTCTCTCTGCAGGAGAATCCCTCTGTTTGCCAAGACCCATGAGAAGGAGCAGAGGCCCTTGGTGTCCAAGGTGAGGCCCCTGATGGAGGGGGGCTTAGGGAAGGGCCATGAGGACAGACAGAGGCCTTTAACTCCTGGGAGTGTGCCAGAGAGGACAAAGTAAGTTTTAAATGAGAATATTATATAATAACTTATGAACATTATATGAATGTTAAAAGCATTTTATAGAAGCCATTATAGCGATTTGTCGATTGACAAATTATTTAGTCTTGTTGACTGATCTGTATCATTGTCCTGTGTCAGGCTGGAGGTGTGTGCTCCAGAGAAGGGCCCTGTGCTGCGTGCCCAACCCCAGAAGAAGAAGCCTCTCGGGGCTCACCTGTGGAGGATGTCAAGTCCTCTGGGCAGAGCTCCAGCTCTGATGAACAGAGCAGCCGAACTCCAGAAGTCTCAGTCTGTACAAAACCTGGCCACGGAGGGTGAGTTGCTCAATACCGCTGAGGTTCAGTACAGCACATACAGCACATTCAACTGCTGCATGGATAACTAACCTGGTCTCAGAGTCTAGCACCTTCACAAGCCACATCATCTTGGAGGTGATGGGAAGTCATTTCAAAACAAGATGGATGGCTTAAATAGTATGACTGTCTGAATGTATAGATTTGATTACAACACAGTATTGATTCTGTCTTGCGGACAGCGAAATGCTGTCATCTTACTTTTCTTCAGCCATCGTCTCTGTACTGACTAACCTTTCCCTCCCCACCTGCCCTCCCCCTTTTAGCTCCTGGTTCCCCCAATCCCTTGAGTAATCATGGGAGAGAGATGCGTCCTCGACCCCAAAACCTCCCCTTCGACCTCCCCCCTCCCAAAACCATCTCCTGCACCCCCTCTCCCTCTTCCCCACTCTCTCCTCTTAACCCCTGCACCTACATGAGCCCCACCACCAGCTCTGCTGCCAAGACCAGTCGCTTTGCATCCCTGGAGGAGGGCCCCCACCCCGTCTTGGTGTCTTGCGACGCTCCCCTAACACTGCAGGGCCTGGGGGATGACAGTGGAGGGGGTGGAAACGCAACAAGCGCCCCCAAGAGCAGTGGCTCTTCTGGAGGTCTGCTGGAGGACGGAGCCCCCCTCCTAACCCCCTCCCCCCCCCTGTTCTCCCTCCTCCCACTCTGTCTGTTCCCGCTCCTCTTCCCTCTCCTCCCCTTCTCCTCCCTGTCCTCTCCCCGGCCCCTCCCCTACTGCACCGTGTGCAGCGGTCTCGCCCAATCCCAATCCAGTGTTGCCTCCGAGCCAGCAGCCCTCCCGGATTCCCCTGCCAAGCAAACAGCCACTCAGCCCTCGCCGTAGCTTCTGCCTGGAGACCAAACCTCAACCTGATTGGTCTGTTTCCCCCGCGGGAGACCCAGCCCTCTGTAAACAACACCAGGGTAAGCCAGACTTATTTATAAGTGCCATGTTTATTTTAGGACATCATCAAATCGTTATCACATGCGAGGAATTCAGTGTAGACCCCATAGTGAATTGCTTACTTCTGCCCCAACCCAATAAAAGAATGTGTGATGTTTTTTATGTGTTTGCATTCCGGGTGTTAAAGATCCAAAACAGATTTGGTATTAATATAATAGAACAGCATTGATCAACCCCTGGTTTTCTATCTCAGTAGCTGTCAGTAAGCGCCTGTCCATGACTACGGGCCAGATGCAAGGGCTTCTGGGTAACCTCCAGCTTCAGTCTGTCTCATCTACCTCAATTCCTTTAAAGCAGGAAGGAACCTTAAACTCAGAGAGGTAAACTATTGTTCATTTATCTATGGCTAGAAAATGTAATAAAATGTTTGGTGATTAATCCTTTTGAGACAGCACTAACAGATTGTCCATTCCAAACAGTCAAATGTTACCCATTCCATTCTTAGTGTTCCAGAGCAAGAGGCAGCGTGCGAGGAGAATCAAGTGTCTGTCCAGGCCTACACCTTGACCTCCGACCTCCCGCCAGGTCGGAATCAACGTCGACGCTCCTCTATCATTCTTACCGCCACTCTTCCTCTCCATCATTCCATCTGTCTACCTCCTCTTCATCCTCCTCTTCATCATAAGTGCCCTCGCGCTTTCTGGCCTGTCTGTTCGTCTGCCTCTGTCCCTTCATACTGTTGCCACTGCTGTCTGAAAGGTAGGTCCTTCTGCTGTCAGTCTTTTCCTTTTGCCTGTTTGTTTCGTACTACAGAGTGAGTCTCTTATTTACTTACTCAGATTCTTCCCCTATTATACAGGTATGCCAACATCCATAACGTTCAGCCTTTTTAGTGTTTTATTACATCTGTACGTCCTGTCCATTGTATGTGTGTGTGTGTGTGTGTGTGTCAGTTTGTGTAACGAAACCGTTTAGCTCAATGATTATGTATTAACGTTTTCTCCAGCAGAGCCTCCTGTCACTATGGAGACCTGCAGACTGACTATAGCGGAGCTTCACAACACCGTCAGGAGAACCACCGAGCTCTACAGCCAGGTCAAGAGCCATGGGACGGGGTCCGAGGTCAGTGCAGAGCAGCAGGAGATGGAGAGGGTCCTTACGGAGGCTCTGGTTATAGTGAAGACCCAACTAGAATCCTTACCCCTCTCTGCACATGGAAGGGAAGGCCTCGGGGGGGAGGCAGTGGCAGGCGGGGGGGTCGGGGACAAAAGTGAGGAGGACAGAACGTTGGCTCTTCTGCAGCAGTATTCTGAGCTCCTACTGAAGTCGGTGGAGAAGAGACTGGACTACAGGATTTGAGATGAAAATACCCAGAAGGCACTTGCTGAAGTAAACATGCACATGAATTAAGTTTAAACACAATGAAAAGCACACTGACAGGAATCATCAACCAATCCTATGGACTAAAATTGCCCATTTTCATGAAATTCTGAAAATTGACAACTGAAATTTCAGTCAGTGAAGCAAATAATCAAGGATTGAGCTAAAGCAATTGTAGGGACTACACTGTGGACAAATTTACTGCACACAGTTTATTTTTAAAACCTTTTAACTGTCAATTCTAAAAGTGGTTTTAGCTTACACTACAAGTTTTTGTGTGAACTGTAATTGTTTTACGGTCCCTTCAATCTTAAAACAAGCTAATTGTTTGTTGTAAAAGTGTTTGAAAATGAATGCTGAGTGTTACCCCAGATTTTACAGTGAGGGTGGTGTGAATGGTGTTTTGACTATCAAGTCTATCTGTGTTGATAATGCAGATTTTACAGTGAGGGTTGTGTGAATGGTGTTTTGACTATCAAGTCTATCTGTGTTGATAATGCAGATTTTACAGTGAGGGTTGTATGAATGGTGTTTTGACTATTAAGTCTATCTGTGTTGATAATGCTGTTGTCTAGCAGGTCAAATAAAATGAGAAGAAACCCTTTTTTGTATTTCACAGAGTTTTTATTTTAATTGTACTCTTGTTTTTTATTTAATTGAATTATTGTTGTTGATTACTAGATGTATTAATTCTTACAATAGGAATATTCAGTTAAAAACAAGAATCATTAATTAATTCATTAATTAATTATCAACAATAATTGAAATTGTGCACTTACTGTATTTTCTGGTGTTTTAACTTTACATATAGGCACAAAGTATGTTTATTTACATTGTATGTGATCAACAGTATTAAAGTAATATAAATTATTATACAAATTCGATTAAATGGCATAACTTAATTTGGGTTAGGTGCCAAAAGTGGTTATTCATAGTTTTTAGTTGACATTTATGCTGTGTTATGAGGCCACCACAGAATGAGCACAGCACTGCTCAACATCATCATCATCATCAAACAGGTGCATAAACCATTAATTACACTGATGTAAAATGCATGTAAACTAATGTCACACTGAGTATATTGTGATGTCATGTAACTAAACGGTAGTCAAGGGATTGTGTCTGTGTTAATGTAGGTGAGCACGCAATCATGAAGGATGTTGATGCGATCGATCTGGTTGAGTTCTCTGACGCGGTGTTTAAACTCAAACAGCTGAGCCCCGTTCACAGCCACCTTGAATTCTTCAGGCGTAACCAGAATCTTCATCTGAAACACAGGACCCAAAAACACTCTTGGCCAGGCCTTCTGACGTCTAACCTGGTTAAATGAAGACCCCTGAAAGCTACGCCTGACTTCCTGAACGCTCTACATTCAGCCAAAGCTTTCAACAGTAAGTGCTTCAGGGTGAAGATATCTCACAGGGCTGACCCTGCTTGAAACACAATCTTCATCTGAAACACAAGACAGACAAGCAGTCTTGGCCAGACCTTCACGAACAAACCTGGTTAAATGAAGAACCCTGAAAGCGCTGACTTTCAATCTACATTCGGCCAAAGTTTTCAACAGAAAGTTCTTCGGGGCGAAGATATCTCACAGGACCTTAAACTTGGTTGACCTAAAATGCTTTATCAGTGTGCTAACATTCGCCAGTAGAGATAAAGAAAAACATCTGACCATTTGTCTAGGACTAAAAATAACAGCCCTTATGTTAGTCAGTATAGGTTACCCTGCCTCAATGGACGTTCCCACTGACCTCGAAGGACTGTCCGGCCATGAAGGGGAAGACTCCTCCCTGTGTGTGCCTCTCTTCCTTCCCCCAGCGCTCCCCCACCTTGGAGTTCCTCACCACAGCCTGCTTGCCCCCCTCGTTGAAGCGAGAGTTGAGGTGGAAAGCAATGTCATTACCTCGCAGGAAGTTCACTGTGAACCTGCAGGCGTTAAGACCCGAAAACAAACAGACGTTTAATAGACCGGTTGGATAAAAGCATAGGTCAAGGCTTTAGATAGTGAAGTCATCTGTCACATTCAGAACTAGCCACTTACTTCTTAGACATTTTGATACTGGTGATGTAGCCAAGGCTTTCAATGTCAGATTGTTTGATCAAAATAAGTAAATGAAATCGTATTAGATTATTGTAGGTGTGAACTCACTGCTTAGCATTTGGTTTGACCTGGCCCATGATGGTTATCATCATCTTGTTGTAGATTCCTCGTTTTAGGTTCAGGTTGTAAGGCACATTCTATACACCAACACAAAACAGACATTTAGGATATGCCACTATCTTTAGACCAACCCCTCCCACTACTTTCTTACTTCCTTGTCTCTCACCAATACAGTTGGTGTTGGGTTCCATTGAAGAGCAGGTGCTGAGACAGCTGGATCCTGGCCAGGCCAACCGGATTGTCCACCTGGGTCCTGACCTGGGCTGAAAGGCCATCCAGACCCTGGTTTAATGTTTGGATTAAAGCCTGGTACCGGCCACCCTAGGGCACTAGGTGGGCTTGGGCTCTGGGTTTGGGCCTGGGCTTGCAATGGTGCTGGGGCTGGAGGTTGATAAAGCTGGGGCTGGATGTGTGGAGGCTGGGTCCCAGGCCAGCATGGTTGGCAAGGATGGGCAGGGGCTGGTTGGGTTGGTTGTGGTTGGGTACCAGACCAGTTTTGGGCAGGGGCTGGTTGGGTTGGTTCTGGTTGGGAACAAGGCCAGTTTTGGGTTGGAGCTGTTTGATTTGGTTGTGGTTGGGAACAAGGCCAATTTTGGGTCTGGGCTGGTTGATTTGGTTGCTGACCTGGCCAGTTCCAGATTTGAGTTGGAGCTGATTGAGATGATGGCTGATGACCGGTCCAGTTTTGGACTGGAGCTGAGCTTGGTTGGGATGGATGTTGCTCAGGCCAGCAGGGGGTGTTGGGCTGCCCAGGAAAGCAGGGCATGGGTTGGGGTTGAGCTGGAGCAGAGGCTGGTGGGGGTGGTTGTGGGCTAGGCCAGCATGGAGTGCTGGGCTGGCCAGGAAAGCAGGGCATGGCCTGAGGTTGGCTAGGCTGTTGGGCGGGATGAGTTAGCCAAACAGGACCTCCTGGTTGCTTTTGACTGGGCCAAATACCGTTGCTTCCCTGAGGGGGTAGAACCAGAAGATTATATACACACACACATACACAAACACTACAGACATACCAAGACACATGATCTTCAACACTGACACTTAAGCACATAGACATAAACTCATCCACACAGATATCTTCCATATTTTTCATAACCACTGAGACAGTTCCTTTCAGAGAGCTGACAACTCAGTGGTCAGTTGCCAGTTTAGAGGTTAAGGATGTGAGCTACTTACTTCCATAATATCTGCAAATAAAGAGAGAACAGCATCAGTACGAGCTTTGATCTTCATCAAATAGGAAAACATAATTCCAACCATGGTTCCCTAACAGGAAATAAAAACCACTCTAGTCACTGTCAGATCATCATTCATAACATGCCAATTACTGTATCGCCAATCCCTTAAGTACCAATTGACTGGAGTTTTAAAACATTCCAGTGAATAGAAATGTATTCACAATCCCACTGATTACAGTGCCGTCAAACATGTACACAGAGAACGAAGGTGGGTCACCCAGAACACAACTGTGAGCAGAGAGCATTCTAACAATTGGAGGAAATTGTCTGGTGGCACCTAATGCATTATACAGCCCTTAGTGAGGAATGTGTATGGAACTGTGTATCTGTTGTCTATAATCACTCTGCCACAGTCACACAAGGGATTGTTCTCTGCTCCTGGCGAATCAGATTCCACAGATACCTCCACGCCAATAACACCATCTGCTGATGACCTGGTCACAGTCTATTCAGTCCCATGTGTTGGTCTTTGTCTAATTGACATGGACATGACTCCGTAATTATGGTGTGGATGATGGGATAATGTGCACTAGCATCTTTCAATACAGATGTTCTCAACTCCAGGCCTCTGCACACAGAGTACTGCCAGATTAAATTCTAGCCTCTTTAATCAGGGACTGATTAAGACCTGGGACACCAGGTGAATGCACTTTAATACCATATAAAATACAAAACCAGCAGTAATCCTGGTCCTCAGACTGTGAGTTAAGAAACACCGCTTTAATTGATTTTCACAATGAGAATTAAAAAACTCACTCTAAAAAACTGTGTATAGAAATTCAAGCCATAACGTGTGAGTCTTTTGTGTCCTTTATATTCTTAAAAGTAATGAATCCTGTTTTTAAATATTACAGATGCACTAACTGAACCCAACTTTCTCTAAGTGCATTTAAAACCTCTACACCTTCATTGAAATAAAACCAGATCACTTTCTGAATCTTAAACTCTATCTGAATATACAAACAAATAAAACAACGTTACCTGTTATTCACTGATAGTCTGTTGCCCTGCGTTGCTGTGGTGCTGTTGAGGTGACAGCTAGACAGGAATAATAGGAACCAACTCACATTTATATCAACTCCTATATACATCCTTTCTTCATTTGGTCCCTCCTTTATTCCCAACTTTCCTCTTCTAGTAAAACCACGCCCAGGAGATAGATTCCCTGTGACTGCATTTCTTTTTTAAACAATGTTTTTCAATCATATTAAATGTAGATTAAGTATATACAAATGTTCATTATAAAATACATAGTGGAGCAATGCACATCAATGTGAAGGATGTCCTATGTGATTAGCCATCTGATTCAGGACAAAACATCATCTATTTGATTGTCGCCAGATGGTTAATTATTTAAAGATCTTTGACTTGGGCCTTCTTCAATGAATAATAGGTGTTTCCAATATTGATGTGGTAATTAAATAGAAATGTAATAAGAAATAATATGGAAAAGCATTTCACTTTTCTGGGGTTGATATTTTCTAATTGTTGTTGCCATTGTTGGAATGCGACAAGCTTTTTGGAGGGAGGTAGAGAGATAGAACGAGGGAGAGGGGGTGAGTGTGGCCTGCTGACATAATATTGAAATGTTGCCATAGAAGCAAGGGAATCTTGTCTGTGTATGATTGTGTTGTGTGTGTGTGTGTATGTGTGAGAGAGAGAGTACGCTCACAAGAATGTGCAATCTAGAACCTAAAATTTGTCTGTGTCTGTACCAGTTAGAGAAGCCTTTTGTTTTTCAATTAAAACTCTTTTCCTCACTGTTGCCACGGAAAGCGGTTTCTCCTTCGTATCCCAAACAATTCTTCAAAGGGTTCTACTGCAGGTACAGCAGTTGATTCATAGACATAAAACCTCAGTTATATCTGAGAGGAACCATTTAGGAACCTTTGTTTTCTTAGTGTGTCTGTGTGTGGGGTGTGTGAGTGTTCTTGTCTTGCATCTGTATGTTATACATAGACAATAGAAGATCATTTAACAAGTTCCAGCAGCAAATTCATATTTTATAATGTGGTTCTAGACTTTTGTCTTTAGGGGATGTTGTAATTGTATTTTGTAATGTTTTTGCATATAGGTGTGTACCAGGGTGTCAGAATCAGAGGGACCCCACATCCCAATACCACATTTTTCAAGGCAGCATGATTTTCCATGTAGGTACCATTTTCGCACATTTCCACTTTTTCCAACCTAACAAACAGTGAGTGTCCTCTGTATGTAACATGGTTGACATCATAGGTCAGCAGCCAGTCATAAGACTGTCTCACAGATACTAACTAGGTTCCTGACATGGCCCGACATTTCTGGGCCAGGGACAGTAATGTCATTACAACAGACAGATACCTCACTGTGTTTAAGCTTGTGCTGGTTCCCTGCAGAGTCATGGTGTTCGTCTCTCATAACTATAAGTCTGTACCTAAGATGGGCCACAGGACCAGTGGTCCTGGTAACGGTGATCAACATCTCTCAAAGTAACGAAGCTCAGTAAGTTATGTCGAAGTGTGGTGCCAACTGTCTCAGGATTATTTTGAGTGCAGTGTTTGTTGGAAAGTCTTCCCATGCCGCCATTTGGTGACTTGTGATGGGTTGGGTGCCTACAAGGTCAATTCTGGTCGTTGCCTGAACGAGTCAATATCAGTAGTTGGACACTATTAAAATAGAGTGTTGGAGGGGTGGGGGGTGGGACATGACTCCAGGAAGCATCATTGCTGACCTCAAGCAGTCTGGGGGGGGGCACTGCCCCTGAACAGGTTCTTTCCCTGTGCCACGAAGCATCCGACCATCTGTCCCACAGTGACTAATATGACAATGTTGACCACACCAAGCCCCCTCCACACAGAGAACTAAACAGACGCACAATACTGCAGTCAAAACTCTTTCACTCTCCCTACATCTGCAAACAGCACACTGATGTTGTAAATGTGTACATCCACTGTGAATCCATGTATTCTTTCCTTATTTAACATTATTGTAATTGCTAATGACCTGCTGTGTATACATTGGTTCAGATGAGGTTTCATTCTGTCTACATGTCCTCCATCACCAGCCGCATCATTACGTAGCTGTTAAAGATGACTGAATCTGAAGCCTCTGTCCAATAGAGGGCACTGTTGCTCTGTGGCAGTGCCGAAAACAACACCTTTTGACCAAGAGAACCTAACTCCACAGGATAAAGTAACGGCACAGTTGATCTGATCTCTCTAACAGATAAAGAACATAATACATGTAATAGCAAAAATGCTAGTTAACAATTCAACGAGAGTATGATACACTGGAAGGCTAAAACATGGCCCCCAAGATTCCAAGTGGTCTAAGCTTGTGTCTAGCAGTAGAACTGTGTCAGTCAGGCCTGGTGATCTAATCCTGGTCTCGACATAACAACAATGCTCGCTTTCTTTTTTTTGCGGTAATGAGTCCATCAGTTCAATAGAAGACGCTGTCATTCTGTGGTAGTGTGAGAAACAACAGGTTTTCACTACGGGCAAAAGTGGAAACGGATTAACTATTGAGAAATGGATACTAAATCAATCTTCTTTACTTATGTGAAGGTGGTCACGGTGGAGAGAAAATGTAACTGGGTTCACCACTGTTCTATTAATGTGTAGCAATACACCAGAACAGCCATAACATTATGACCACTGACAGGTGAAGTGAATTACACTGATAATCTTGTTATCATGGCACCTGTCAGTGGGTGGGGTATATTAGGAAGCAAGTGAACAATCTGTCCTCAAAGTTGATGTGTTAGAAGCAGGAAAAATGGGCAAGCGTAAGGATCTGAGCGACTTTGACCAAATTGTGGTGGTGATATGACTGGGTCAGAGCACCTCGAAAACTGCAGCCCTTGTGAGGTGTTCCCGGTCTGCAGTGGTCAGTACCTATCAAAAGTGGTCCAAGGCTCATTGATGAACGTGGGAAGTGAAGGCTGGCCCGTGTGGTCCGATCCAACAGATGTGCTACTGAAGCTCAAATGTCTGAAAAATGTAATGCTGGTAGTGAAAAAAAGGGTGTCAGAACACACAGTGCATCGCAGTTTGTTGCGTATGGGGCTGCGTAGCCGCAGACCAGTCAGGGTGCCCATGCTGACCCCTGTCAACTGCTGAAAGCACCTACAATGGGCATGTGAGCATTAGAACTGGACCACAGAGCAATGGAAGAAGGTGGCCTGGTCTGATGAATCAGATCTCCTTTTACATCATGTGGATGGCCAGGTGCGTGTGGGTCACTTACCTGGAGAACACATGGCACCAGGATGCACTATGGGATGGAGGCAAGCCGGCGGAGGCAGTGTGATGCTTTGGGCAATGTTCTGCTGGGATGTTACTTTGACACGTACCACCTACCTGAGACTTGTTGCAGACCATGTGCACTCTTTCATGACAATGGTATTCTCTGATGGCATTGGCCTCTTTCAGCAGGATAAAGTACCCGGCCACAAAGCAAAAATGGTTCAGGAATGGTTTGCGGAACACAACAACGAGTTCAAGGTGTTGACTTGGCCTCCAAATTCTCCACATCTCAATCCAACCGAGCATCTGTGGGATGTGCTGGACAAACAGGTCAGATCCATGGAGGCCCCACCTCGCAACTTACAGGACTTAAAAGACCTGCTGCCAACGTCTTGGTGCCAGATACCAAAGCACACCTTCAGAGGTCTAGTGGAGTCGACGCCTCGACGGGTCAGGGCTGTTTGGGCAGCAAAAGGGGGACCAACACAATATTAGGCAGGTGGTCATAACGTTATGGCTGATCAATGTATGCCCATCTGTAGTTAATCTCTAGTCTGAATGGGGAATTCAATAATTTCATACAGTGAGATCTGGAACATCTCGCAAATAATTAGGTGAATTGGCAACAGGTCAGTAACATGATTGGGTATGAAAAGAACATTCCAGAGGGTATGACTCTTTCAGAAGATGGGGAGCGGTTCACCAACATTTTAAGAACAATGTTTCTCAATATAAAATTGCAAAGAGTTTGGGGATCTCATCATAAATGGTAAATAATATCATTAAAAAATTCAGAGAATCCGGAGAAATCTCTGTACACAAGGGACAAGGCCGGAAATCAATATTAGACAGCTGGGATCTTTGGGCCCTCAGACGCTACTGCATTAAATCAGCCACAATTCTATAGTGGACAGCACTGCATGGGCTCAGGAACACTTCCGAAAACCATTGTCTGTGAACACAGTATTTCGCTGCATCCACAAATGCAAGTTAAAACTCTACCATGCAAAAAAGAAACCATATTTAAACAAGATCCAGAAACACTGCTGCCTTCTCTGGACCCGAGCTAATTTAAAATGGACTGAGGCATAGTGGACATCTGACCCATGGTCTGAAGAATCAAAATGTGAAATTATTTTGGGGGAATTATGGATGCAGTGTCCTCTGGGCTAAAGAGAATAGGGACCATCAGGTTTCTTATCAGCGACAGTTAAATAGCCAACATCCGTTATGGTATGGGCTTGCATTAGTGCACATGGCATGGGTGACGTGCACATCTGTGAAGGCACCATAAACGCTGAACAATATATACAGGTTTTGGAGCAACATATGCTGTCATTTCATTATGTCTCATTTCAGCAAGAAAACGCCAAACCACATTCTGCACTTATTACAACAGCATGGCTCCATTGTAAAAGAGTCTGGGCGCTAAACTGGCCTGCCTGCAGTCCAGACCAGTCACCCACTGAAAACATCTGGTACGTTATGAAACAAAAAACATGACAAAGGAGACCCCGAACTGTTGAGCAGCTGAAAATCTATTATTCCAAAAACTATAACATTTTGCAGTTTCAATATTTGATATGTTGTCTTTGTACTTTTTCAGATAAATCTAGGGATAAATTATTTGCACATCATTGCATTCTGGTTTTATTCACATTGTATGCAATGTCCCAATGTTTTTGGAAACAGGGTTGTAAGAATGCATCTGAAGATGGTATCACAAAATATTTGGAAATTTTTGGAAAAGAAAATGTTACCATTGATGATGAGATCCCCAAACTCTTTGCAATTTTATCACCCATTTAATTTAATTTGAACAAATATGAAATAGTTTTGTCAGTTTTTAGACACACAATATGTGGCAACATTTATTTACCATACATAACATAGAAACTGCACGCGTTTACTAAAACAACATTTTTATAGCTGAATGCACTAACACTGTCAAAAGATAAAATACATAGTGCAAAATCAAAGATCAATTTTTAAAAGGTCACATTTTTTACTCCATTGAAATAACACACAGAGAAAAACAATACTTGCTTCATGTATTAAAACATCATGTGAAGGTCATCACAAAACATGAATTACATAATGTTTCAACATGAACCTAATATTTCTATGAAAAGTATTCAGTTGATGAAGATGATGATTATCCATTTTATGAAAGCATAATCTGGAGAAAATCCAAATGTTTTTTTTTGGTTGAAATTGCTGATGTTCCCTGCTGTATATTCATTAACCTTTTTATATTATAGCAGACATATATCAAGTTTAGCAAGTACCCAGAACCAAGCGAGAAATTACTGGATTACAAGCCAAGCATGTTACTGTTTGACTGTAAAACCAAATTTCTCCCAAAGTAAAATGTAACTTCATCAAAAGAAACACGTGCAGTGATATTTAAAGTGAGACTAATTATAAACATAAAACAGAGAAAATATGTTAAAAAGGAAAAAGACACTTAAAATGCAATTATTTGATGTGCTGTTTTTGGACACTTTCCAAGCCGTATATCAGAGTTACCGGGCAATTGCACTTTCTAAAGGTAATATTCTAGGGCACATCCAATTAATGTTTTTTCACTTGTGTTATAGTCGCAGGCTATTTGTAAAAAAAAAAAAAAAAATCCTCATACTTAATACATACGCGATTTAGATTAGAATGTGTGAAGGGAGGGTGTTTTCTCGCACACACCCTCCAAAGACGTTCACTGGAATAAAAACTAAACCAAGGGGTAAAAGTATCAATGTATCAAAACATTTGGCGTAGCGGAAAGGAAGAAACGTAGTTAAAGAAATCCAATTGTGCAGCGTCCGTTTTTAAACGAAAAATTCCACTCGGGCGCAACGTAACAGCGCTTCATTTCATGTGAATGAGACATTAGCAGCAGCACCGACGTCAGTTTCACAGGACGCTATTTATAAAAGAACGTAATGACTTCAAACTGTCTCACGGGTGATCCCATTAATTGGCCTTTCTGGGTTTTAACTTACGTAAGAATGTTCTGGGGAAATAACGACTTTGAAAAAAAATTTCAATTACTTTTAAGGCAATGGTCCATATTGGAGACTACATTCAGGGTAAACACTGTATAGCATGTTTGCTTGGAAATTATTCCAACAATTGTTGGGTTAGGTTACAATTAAGCAATACAAGTTGAATAGGGTACAGGTGATCCAACCCATATATTTTTTTAAATAAATAAAGTAGTAGGCCTATTATACCTGCGTGCGGACATTACATTACTGTATGGACTATTTTGTTAAAGTAAAAAAAAACTATGCAGTTTATTTTGTACTACAAAAACTATCCAATGTTAGCACACAGAATGAGTTAGTAGACATAAACGTAGCATTATGTGTGTACCCCAGAATGAGCACAGCTCACTATCAGCATGAAGACCGTCATGATCCTCGTCATCATCATTTTTAGGAAACAGGCGCTACGATTTAATGTGTTGAGCTGACAATGCTGGGGAAGTTGTATAACATACAATATAGTGATGTAATCTGGTTCGGTGTTATGGTATTGTGTCTACGCTGACGTAGGTGAGGATGACATCTTGGAGGATGCTGATGCGATCGATCTGGTTGAGTTCTCTGACGCGGTGTTTGTACTCAAACAGCTGAGCCCCGTTCACAGCCACCTTGAACTCCTCAAACGTAATCAGAATCTTCATCTGGGGTGGGGTGGAGAGAGGAATGAAAATCACACAGTTCATTAGTAAACCTGTATAGTAGTATGTTAGCTACAGTAGCAATGTTTCAATGGACTGACCTCGAATGACTGGCCGGTCATGAAAGGGAAGCCTCCTTGAGTGTTCCTCTCCTCACTCCCCCAGCACTCCCCCACCTTAGTGTTCCTCACCACTACCTGCTTGCCTTTGTCGTTGAACCGAGGGTTGAGGTGAAATGCGATGTCGTTACCTCGCTCAAAGTTCACAGTAAACCTAGGGATTATACAAAAACATAATGTTAATAAATGGCCAGACATTATAGTCCCGCATCGGGTCGTTTGCTCCTCCGATGGACCGCAAATAAATCAGTAGAATAAAAATATTTTAACCCGAGGGTCGACTCGCGTTTCAGAGGGTCGGACATTTTTTTTTTTTACAGACTAAACGTTATTTCAGTGGGAGGTGAGGTAGATAGCCTAATCATCTACAACGCATTGAGTAAATAGAACCAGAACTGCCCAACACCACACCCATGAATATCATCCGCATAACTAAAGCTACTTTTCTTACAACATGCGAAATGTTTAGCTAACGTAACTACAACGTTAGTTGTAGAGTGAATAAAGGGGCTGTGCCAGCAATAACCCTGCTTTTTGGAATTTGGGAGGTTTTGTGGATAAGAACACCGATATGATTGATCATGGATGGATAAAAGTGGGAGCGGGTAGGCGTGAGGTAGCTTATTTGTTTGCATGAGAATAGGCTACAGTAGATATCGTTACTAAGTTTAATGGTTCAAAGAAGAAAACCATAAGTCGAATTAATGCAGGATATTAAAGTTAATAAATAATAAATAAATAAATAAATAAAAGATAAATTATCTCTGGCAAGAATAAACTGAATTTTTTTGTTGTTGCCTGTAACGGTTGGTCTTTTGGAACCTGATATATGGGGGTGGGTCAGGTTGCGGAACAAAATCTGTTCATCTGTTTGATTTCGGGTGGTTGTCGGAACAGCTGCAGCCAACGCGGTCTGGGGTGCGGCTACAAAACGGACCAGTGCAGCACGATTAGACAGTGAAGACATGCCCCAGTTGTCAGGTTGTATTCAGTAGGGCCAATTCTTCCTGGAAAGTGATAGATTGAAGGCAGCTGACCTATTTAGAAAAATCCACTGGACAGGATTTATTATTCAGTCACTTAGAACATTCTTGTTTTTGTGTCAATCGAAGTCTTTCAACTGGGATTTCAGGGATCTTATTCATTCATTCATTCATTCATTCAAGCAATACAACCAAAGTCAATTAGTGTGAACTCACTGCTTTGCATTTGGTTTGACCTGGCCCATGATGGTTATCATCATCTTGTCGTAGATTCCTCTTTTTAGGTTCAGGTTGTAGGGAACATTCTATACTCCAACACAAAAGAGACATTTAGGATATGACTGTCTATACACCCCCCATTACGAGTGTTACCTCTGATGTAGCCCTACATATTGGTCTCACTGTCACACAGCAGACACAGCAAAAGTTTGCCACATTAAAAGCTCCCTTGAACACTTGTTTCCTATAGAGTGTTGTTGGTTTTATCATTTATCATTTATAAGTGAACAAACAAACACAGACTAAGGTTATGTAACAACACAATAGTACCATAGCAGAATAACCCACATCAGAGAGGAAGTACTGTAGCCATAAAATACATATTTCGCCCTCCCTCCCTCCACCTGTCTTCCTCCATCTTTGTCTCCCTCCCTCCACCTCTGTCTGCCTTTCTCCACCTCTCCATTTCCCTCCCTCCATCTCTGTCTCCCTCCCTCCATCTCTCTGTCTCCCTCCCTCCATCTCTGTCTCCTTCCCTCCCTCCCTCCCTCCCCTATATCTACCATACAGCTTCTCCGTAGCCTTTCCCCTGTCTTACCAGATGTCCTGTCGGTGTTGGAGTCCACTGAGGAGCAGGTTTGAACCCACCTGGCCAAGCAGACTGGCTACCCGGGTCTTGAGACGGGCTGAATGGCCACCCAGACCCGCTTGGTTTGGGGCTTGGGTTCTGCCCAGGCCAACCAGACTGACCGGAGTTGAAAGGCCATCTAGGCTTTGGGTTGAGGCCTGGGTTGAGGCCTTGAGTAACGGGCCATTTTGGGGCATTAGGCTGGCTCGGGACTTGGGAAGAAGCTGGAACAGGGGTCAGTGCTGAAGGTTGAGAAGGCTGGGGCTGGTATTGTGGAGGCTGGGGCTGGTATTGTGGAGACTGGGGCTGGTATTGTGGAGACTGGGGCTGGTATTGTGGAGACTGGGGCTGGTATTGTGGAGGCTGGGGCTGGTATTGTGGAGGCTGGGGCTGAGGTTCTGACCAGCATGACTGGCAGGTATGGGAAGGGGCTGGTTGGGTGGGTTGTTGTTCAGATCCGGGCCAATTTTGACCTGGGACTGGTTGGGTTGGTTGAGGACCAGACCAGCAGGGGGTGTTGGGCTGCCCAGGCCAGCAGGTTGGGGGCTGGGGTTGTGTAGGCGGTTGGGCCTTCTGACTGGGCCAAAAAACTTTGCTTCCCTGGGGGTAACAACCAGAGGACGGACAGCCAAACAGAGCTTCAGAGAGCTGGTGGGACATGAAAGGGGTACACACATGCATAGTCAGAGAAGAACACATGCAGACATGCACACACTGACACTGACACCCACACACACATGCACACGCGCGCACACACACAGACAAGGAAATCCGACATGCATACATGAAATGTGCACACGTACACACAAATGTCTGTTCAGACATTACATTTCAGGATATCACAAAACCTAAGCAGTTTTCTCAGTGGTTAGTTTTCATTGTGAGTTTGAGGAGGTGAGCTACTTACTTCCATTGTATCTGTAAGTAAAGAGATAGCAGCATCACTACCATTTCTCATCTTCATCAGAAACGGAAGCATCATGCAAGGCTATAACTGAAAACACAATGAACTAGTGACTCACAACCAGTCATTGAATTCAAATGAAATGTCAACATGAACGAATACCAGTGTTTCCCAAGTTTCATGCCTGATCGATAATTGAGGAAAAACAATTTCATATATGACCACTAGATGGCTCTAGCCAGTCACAGGTACATTAACCACCAACTACAAAACCAGCGTAAGAACCTATTCTTATAGTGAATACTAATAATAGGCTAACACCATTCATACATTAAGACTTACATAAAACTTATTTGGTGCTTGGAAAGTAAACACATGCTCAGTCAGAGAAAAACACACTTGGTACCCTTGGGAAATCTCCATGTAGCTTGGTTTTTAAGTCCAGGACTAGGCCTAATCTGTTCCTGCAAAACCGGCCCTTAGATTTAATGCAAGCTGGCAGGATCATGCGGCTACACGAGGCAAGGCAGAATGGCAGTAAGGAACATTAATGAAACAGTGGATACGTTGTCTTGTTCTGTAACAGTCACACAAGCCCGGTGTTCTCCTTCCCTCTTAGCAGAGCAGATTCCACAGATAGCTACTCCCAATCACATCATAACCTGATTAGCTGCCCTCAGACTAGTCTTGTATTTGCTGTGCCCTGGCTTATGGAGTAGAACATGACTGCCATTATGATATGGCTGCTAATACGCCATCAAAGGGTAATTACGGTCATGCCCAGATGTGTTACCTGTTCTGAGAAGCCAAAATTCAGCCTTTGGCTATGTATATTTCTTTGTCAAATTAAATAAAAATAATATCACCAGGTTTTTGGGGAGAAAGCCCATCACAGAGGTCTGCAATCATAATTACGTACAAATAAATCAAACTTTTAAAAGACAACACACTTTTGAATGAAACAATAAAATACAGCAAGACATCTCCTCGTCAAAGATGTCCAACTCACCAATTAAACAGGCCATATTTTCTGTGTCTCAGTCTGAAACCGGGATGAACACAATGCATTAGAGAGTCAAATGTTACTTTACCTGTTATTCACTGTGCTCCTAAACACTGTGGGTTGCTGTTGGGTTGTTGAGGTGACAGCTGGATATAGTAGGAATCAACTCACATTTATATAAAGTCCTCTACACTTATTTTCTTCATTTGGCCCCTCCTTTATTCCCGACTCTCCTCTTCTAGTAAAACCACGCCCAGAGATAGAATCCCCATCACAACATTCCCTTTACAAACAAGGTTCTTTAGCCCTGCTAGTATAATTATATGAATTGATATACATGTTCAAATAATTGTGTATGAATATACATCTTTAATATCAAGTAGGCTATCCTAAATGAGAAATGAAAATGCATACAGTTAATGAACATTCTTACGGTACTGTACTTTGCAAAAGTCTTATGCCACTTTGGAATATTGTTTAAAGCTATTTATTTGGTCAGGAAATGTAATTGTACACTTTAAAACCCTATATGTCCAGAGAATAAACATACATCTACACTTATAAGAGAGGGCCTTATGTTGTCAAGTTGTGGACAATGAAACTTTTGATGCATAGTTTGGCTATTTAATTAAGGGCACCAACAGTTTTGTGGCAGATTATTATGATGTCCAAATTAAGTTTAATTCAATAACAACCTGAATGCAAACCAATGAACCCCCCAGATCCTGGATATCTTCTCAGGTTATACTCTGCCAAAGCTGTACTGCAGTCATTTTCATTTGTTGTTGGTTTATTTATATTCACTAAGTATATATTTATATAGTATGTAAAAAGTATTTTTTAAGTCTCATCTTTACCAAATAAAAGCATGTTCTATTTCATTTAAATATTGAGATGAACTTGCCCAGTCCAGAACTTTCCACTTTTTGGCTCTTAAAAACTCCCTAACTGTCATTGCAGTATGTTTGTCTTGTTACATCATGCAGTATGCTGAAGTACAGTCCACTGAGTTGGGTGGCATTTGCTTGTACTTTTGCAGACAATATGTTTCTTGACACTTCAGAATTGATTCTGCTGCTGCCGTCAGGAATTACATCATCAATTAAGACTGTTGAGCAAGTTTCAGTGGGAGCCATACATGACCAAGGCAGCGTATGCTGTGGATCAGGAGCCTGTCCTTATATTCGCCAGACTTTCATCTTGGTATCCCACTAAACGCTCGTATTTGTCTCATCTGTCCACAATAACATTTTTGAAAACTCTGTCTGGTATTTTGAGTACTTTTTGTTAGGAGGTTAAAGTTCTACCAGTCCGACCAGGGCAGCACTGTGCCACCCCATACTAGGTTAAAATATGGTCAGAATTTGGTAATGTTTCTGATAAATCTTTTAATATATTTCAGCCTCCTAACAGCTTCCTTGACTTTCATTGGAAACTTTTCAAGTAAACGCAAAGTTCATAATTGAGACTAAACTTTGACAGCTCATTTATCCCCTCAAAAATTATTTGATGGAATCTGCCTCACTACAAAGAAAAACCTGCTAATATAGGGGGACTATGTCACTTTTGGTTGATCAACTTAGAAAAGCTGTAAAAACTTTATTTATGGATATTATAAAAATGTAAAAAGTGATTTTGATGTCACAGTGATCTTCTGATATTCACTGTATGTTTCCTCACTTGAACAGACGTGGACTGTGTAAAATGTTATCAACCAGAAAATGAGCAAGGGAATTAATTATTCCTAAAAGCACCACATTGCTTGTTTGAGGGGATATAATCGTGTGGCTTTGTGAAAAAGCCAGTGCATCTTCTGTTGACCAATACTGTAGAAATTATGCATTTTAGGATTTGCTTTTGTGTACACCCACAGCATTTTAAATGTGAAAAATTATCATTCCACTGTTACTGAAGACATTCTGTACATTTTCTGATATGACAAAGCAAACATTCTGCAAGTAGGCCCTTTAAATTCAATTGGCATGAATTATTACAAAATTCCCTTTCTTTTAGTCACAGAAAATAACCAGATTGTTTTCATCAAAGTAGCTGCAAAAGTGTTCACTGTTCCTGTAAATACTACAGAATTTTTCTTATGGCTTTATCAGTATTTAGATAAAGTACAAGATAAGATTTTGGCCACTGGTTAATTTCCTATGATAAAAAATAAATACAATTGTAATGTGGAAATGAACAATAAAGTTGGATTACTTGCAGTTTTAAATAACTTTTGGTGTGGCTTATGTATTCATATCATTCATATTATTGTGGTCATCCACTGAAAACTCTCACCTTTCCTTATTTCTATGGGGGATCGTGTTTCTGCGTGGCAATGGAAAGTGTTTTGAAGATACCATTTAATAAATCCTGCACAAAATACCCATATTTTCTATTCCACAAACCTGTTTCCCAAAAAAGTTGAGATGCTGTAATGTGCCAATCATATGAAGACCATATTCAATAGCAAGTGGTAAAAAGACAATGTATCAAATGTTGAAACTAAGACATTTTACTGTTCCTTGAAAAAAATATATGCCCACTTTGTGGGCAACATAAAATTGCAAAGAGTTTGGGGATCTCATCATCTACAGTACATTAAATAATTAAAAGTCTGTCCACAACCCTTCCTAAAACCAGTGTCTGTGAACACAGTACGTTGCTGCATCCACAAATGCAAGTTAAAACTCTAGCATGCAAATGAAAACAAAGGTGAATCTGATCTAATCTGAACACGGCATGGATGACTTGCGGAACAATATACAGCTCCGGCAAAAATTAAGAGACCACTGCACATTTTTCTTTCCTTTACAAGAAAGTCAAAAAGGAATGTTTTGAGTAAGGAACAGAAGGGTTAAATTTAAGAGACCACTGCAAATTGAACACTTCTGTTCCTCACTTAAAACTTTGGAAAGGAAAGAAAAAGGTGCAGTGGTCTCTTAATTTTTGCCGGAGCTGTATATAGGTTTTGTTAACAATTCATTTAAATAATGATTTTGAAAAAAAATTGTAAAAAAGAAGCACTACCAGAATTTGATAAAAAGTGTAACCCTAACTCTAACCTTTAGCAAGATATTTCAGTATTCAATTTATCCCTGCATATAGGAACTTTACCAATTTTGAAAATGTGCTTTCTTCAAAATTCTGTTGTAGTATAGTAGAGAGATGAAATGTGTTAGTTAGTCGATCAACTGTTCTGTAACTAATTAATTGACTTGTGCACAATTGAACGAATGATTGGCGTTCAATTTAAAAAAGGTTTTTGTGCACTGTCTACAGATTTCCATTAGGTGGCTGAAATGAAAAAACACTTTTTTACTCAATTAGAACATACTGGGATGGAGGAGAGACATAGACAGAAAGACTGAGATAACATGTGACACATAGTTTTAATGTTGCCATAGAAACAAGAAGATGTTGTATGTGTGTGTGTGTGTGTTAGAAGTGAGTATTGGAAACCAGGGGGTACCTACATCTAATGTCCAATGTGTCTCCCTTCTAACCACCTCTTATGATAATCGAATGAACCCCAGTGATGAACGGTAATTCTTAACAGTCACACAGCTGTATCTCACAGACACTAACTACCTGACAAGGCTGGTCTTTTTTAGAGGACAGTAATGCCATTACAGCAGGCAGACGCCAAAGGTGAAATGTGCTTTGTATTGCACTACATTGACTAGGGCCCAAAGGGGAGTGGAATGCTATTTGGAACACACTCATGATGAACATAATATTATTCAGTATGTTCTCTTGGTAATGGCTGATAATAATCCACTCAGTTTATCTATCTCTTCAGGTAAATTGATGTCTTCATGATGCCATTGAAATGAGTGTTATCTAGTCGTGATGACAGAATGTTAAACTGAAATGTGGTCTAACCCTCCCAGCGAGCAGTGAAGCTGAATGAAAAGAATAAATCACACAAAGTCGAAGGGAATTCACAATCTCCCATGTTGGGGGAGATTCCCATGGGGGATTCGGGATTAATCCCAGCAGGATTATGCTTGAGTAAAAAAAAATATTCTGGGAACCGTAAAAGGTTTTATGGGGATTCAGAAGAACCATTTGGGAACCATTTCTTTGTATGGAAAACCACAACACTAATAATCTGGTATAGTTACACCAGTTATTATCGATCTGTAGGTATGGAAAACCAGCAAGGTTCTACAATGCGTTTAATTTTTTTCTATTTAATCTTTATAGAACCAGGGGTGTCATTTGAGATCAACCTGAGATAAATGACAACCTGGCCAAAGGCATTCAATTTCAAGATGACGAGAGAACTGACGAGATAACAACATAAATACAATTGTCAAAATGTATTGTAAACCTTGTCAATCGTATGATGTCAAGCCAAAGAATGACAATAGGAGTTGTCAAGACCTCCTAAACAGATCTGGGATCCTGTGTCTAACCTCACTCATATGTTGACTAAAATGTGATTCTCTAATTCAATTCCTTATTCCTGTAGATCATATGGGGTTGAGCTGGAGAATCACCGTCAAAAGAACTCTAGAATAAACAAATCAAATGGTGTCCACGGTAACCTCTACACAGAACACAAACATTCCCAACATGTCACTGTTAGTTCCCTTTCACCTGATTAGATTAGCTGTAATTTGAGGTGCAACATTTTGGACATTGTTTGGGGGCTTGAGTTAGAAAAGCCATGCAATCGGTTTATCTATTTGGCTGTATTTGTTTGTTTTCAGTGAACATTTTTAACTATGTTCACTGTATAGTTAAATGACACATTTAAAACCTATTGTATTTATAGGCCTACTTTGCCTTTCGGGTATAAGTTGACTTTAGGCACAGACCTGGGATCAGCTTACCCAGTCACTGTTTAGTATTACGTTGCCATGTCACATGATTGTCTATTTTGATGCTCTCTGGACTGATTCGACTTGTGAGTCACTGTCAAGATATGATTGGAATGCCCAGTTGACAACCAATACACCAATATTCTATCCTTTCATTTGTTACAATGAGTAAAAAATAACAAATAAATACCCCCGCCCCACACACACACACACACACACACAACCATCATGGCTGCTTGGAGGCATGAGAACACCCTACAGGAGGATCTCCACTCGCCAGCTGTGACCCACAGTGTCGTCCATTGGCTGGCTGAGAGTTGCAAGGCACGTTAAAAAAGACAGTTGTGAGTTGGTTCCATGTTTGTGTTAAGTGGATCAACTATGAGCATTTCATGATGCACATGATGACTCACAATCCCATGAGCCTTTGTTTTTCGACACCTCAAGTGTTAGAGATGTTCTTAAAGTAGAAATGTGCGTAAAAAAATTACAAAATGTTTTTATAATGTAGTTGTGGGTGTTTCCCCCAAAGGTTGTGTTTAATTCCGTTTCATGGATTACACTTACATTTCCGGAAAATATTGAGAGACCACTGCACAATTTTCTTTCCTTTCCAAAAAAGTCGCAAAGGAAAGTTTTGAGTGAGGAACAGAAGCGTTCAATTTGCAGTGGTCTTTTAATTTGAACCCTTCTGTTCCTCACTCAAAATGTTCCTTTTTGACTTTTTTGGAAAGGAAAGAAAATTGTGCAGTGGTCTTTTAATTTTATTGCTGTTTATTATTCAGCATTAATGGTGCCTTCAACAGATGTGCATGTCACCCATGCCGTGTTCAGATTAGATAAGATTCACCTTTGTTTTCATTTGCACGTGTGGATGCAGCGATGTACTATGTTCACAGACAATGGTTTTTCAGAAGTGACCCCTCAAATCATCCTCAACCATCATCCATTACCGCTTGTCCAATTGTCATCTCAAAATCCTGTCCTCGGTCTGTCCGGTCCCTATAGGGTGAGTATGGGTGACAGCTGTAATCCATACATCATGAGGGCAGGCAGCAACAATAGGTCTGCAACAGTCAACCACAACACGTGGCCACTCGGGTTAAGCACTTAGTCGCCTCTGTGCACCTTGTTCACCCACGTCTGCTCGGTGATGCACGCAACGGACACCGTAATCAAGTTGGCTGACGACACAGCAGTGATAGGCCGGGTCACCGGTGGGCGATGACACAACGGGGAGGGCAGGGACCCAGGCGGTGTGGTGCCAGGACAATCTCTGCCTTAATGTCAGCAAGACAAAGGAGCTGATTGTGGATTACAGGAAGGTGCGAGCAATCTGGTAATAGCTCCGTGTTTTCATTTGATTGACCGCGTGTACTATTCATCGCATTGGGATGGCCGTGAAATCATCTCAGATCTCCACAATCTTTCCAGATTTCCAGATTTTAGGTTTATTTGGGATGTGACCTGTACCTTGTGTGTGTTCACAATGTGAGAAGAGGAGGCCATATCATTTGGACTGTATGTTTAAGCAAGGGTTTGACTGGATGCCCCCCTGGGCTAGTGAAGAAGCCTCCAAAAATGTCAATGCACATACTTGAATACTTGTACGCCGTTTAGTTTTCTTGTTAAATGCTTGAAATACTTATAGATTAATTTCCTAGTACAGTTGGTTTGATGTTTTTAAGCCTTAGAATTTTGGAGCATTGTATAATTTGCTCATAGGCCCTAACAGCCCCATAGGGATATTCAAAGTCTAACCAAATTTACAGCTTTCATTTTGACCAGGTTCTGTGGACCTGCAAATGAGGATTTGCTTTAGTGCTGCCCAGACATGTCTATGAATATTTGTTTTAATCCATAAATTGTCAAACCTGTTTCAATTAGTCACATGCTTGATGATTATCTGACTCCTTGAACCCGGTGGGACAGTTTCGGGCTAAAACTAAAACATGAAGTATCTGTGGAGACACTTGGAGATGTTTGTAAAACCCTGACCTACACTGATAACATCGGTCAATCATTCAGATGTTAGCTGCATATACGATTAGAAATGCCACAGTTGTTGGTCACCTTTGCATTTTTAAAATGGTTAGTGTCGGCCTTAGGATCTGTACATACAGCCCAAGCATCTTCTGCCATGAGTTTGATGATAGTTGCTCTCCCAGAGATGTTTACCATAGGGATAGGAAGCAAGCCAGGCACAGTGATTTCTGGATATTAAGACCCTTTTAATGAAGACTGTTTTTTTACTGAAATGGAAAGAGTTATTTGAAGTATGTTTGAAAAGTTTCCGTCGAATAGAGTGCGTCAGCCTCTCATTCTACTGCCTGGTTTTCAGGCTCAAATGCTAGCGCAGAGCCGGCTGACGGACGAGATTACTGATCCACTCAGACTCCTTATGACGTTTACCAGTCTGTAATCATTCTGTGATCATTCAGGAATCGTTCTGTGATCATTCAGGAATCGTTCTGTGATCATTCAGGAATTTTAATCTTTTTTTTTTTTATCAGAACCAGTGTTTTTTTTTTTTATCTGACATAACAGTTACCAGTTCCATATGTTGGTTTAGAGGGTATGAGGCATGTAGTAGAGAAACTAAAACTAAAAATGGAATCCCTCACCACATTAAATCATGTAGGTAAGTAGAAACAGTTGGGTAAATAATTGGTACCAAATGAACCAATCAAAGGAGGGATCTTTAGGAAAGAGTTTGGTGGGACTCTGATAAACAGACACCAGAAACCTGGTCAGTTTGGTGTTATCCATACAGGTGAATGCAAAACACACCATGATGAGGGGAAAGTAAATCTCAGAGGGAAGAGACAGGTAGTGAGAGTACATCAATCTGGGGATGGCTATACAACCATCTCAAAAAGATTTGAGCTCCATCAATCCACTGTGAGGCAAATCATTTACAAATGGAGAGCATTTAAATAACAGCACCTCAGCCTAGAAGTGGATGCCCTTCCAAAAAAAAGAGCTACAAAAAAAATAAGCAATCAGGTAAATGCCAACCCAAATAGAATGTGAAGATTTGAAGACATTCCTTGCTGCATCTCTGGTTATAGTGCATGCTTTAACAACAAGAAGAATGCTGAATCGAAATGGCATTCATGAGAGGGTTTCTAGGAAGAAGCCTTTGCTTTCAAAAACAAAATAGAGACAGAGACCACCTGGACCACCTGGAAAACCGGAAGGTTTCTGGAGTCCAAAATTGACCTTTTTGGTCACAATCAAAACAGCTATATTTGGTGAAAACATTGCCTGCTGCCGAAGTAAGAAGTATGGCGGTGGGAATTTCAAGATCTGGGGTTGCTTTTGTAGGGTTAAAAAATAATGACAATTCCTGTAGGGTTAAAAAATAATGACCTTTCCTGTAAAGTTAAAAAAAAATGACCTTTCCTGTAGGGTTAGAATATAAAGACCTTTCCTGTAAAGTTAAAAAATAATGACCTTTCTTGTAGGTTTAGAAAATAATGACCTTTCTTGTAGGGTTAAAAAATAATGATCATTCCTGTAGGGTTCACATACTTTTGAGCAGCACCATATGTAAATAGACCTACAATTTTTTTTAATTAAAAGTTGACCCTGGGATAATGTATGCAACAATTAATATGTTGGGCGGTCAGTTCTGCAAAATTACTAGAATATTATTCCCCATGTCTTACAGCTGTAATGACTATCAAAGGTGCTTCCACCAATGATGAATATGCAATCAATACACAACTTTGCATATCTTTGAATTTCTTAGACTTTTAAAATGTAGGTGAGGTTGTGTACATACGCAGAAAATTAGGGATTTTCTCCCTTTCAAGATTTCATTGATAGGCAACTGTGCATATGAGTCACCACAAGATGGGGACAACTGGTGCAAAATCTGATCAGCACCTACCAACGAGTCATACAATCGACCCAAGTGATTCCTGGTAGAATTTAATAATAGGAACAGATCTTTCCATTACCTAATTAGTTTAAAAATAGGGTTATTTGTACACCATATTTATTCCATGTCCAATCTCTAAATATTAGATAAATATACTCCTGTGCACTGGGATGTAGGTCCTACAGTATACAATATATTACTGTATATAATATGTCTATATTGTATGTTATTGGCCCGGTGTGTTGGACGTTTTAGATTGTTTCACTAGCTGTGTTTTACTTTCTGTGTCCTCTGTTGTGGGGCTTTCTGCTCCTTCCCAGTAAATGCAAATGCTTCCCCTGGCAGTCATTTGAGGGTGATGTTGAACAGCCATCATTTCCCTGCCTTAAATAGACCTCAGGTAGAAACTGGAAGAGTGAAAGGGAGGAGACAGAACAGTAACAGGGGCTCACATTCCCTGATGAAAACCTGGCGAAAGGTGACGGAAGAAGAGGTGGAAGGAGGAAGAGGAGGCGAGGGGAGGAGAAGAAAGAAATGTTGGAGAGCAGGAAAGAAAAGAAAGGGGGATGATGATCAAACACTCACAGACACGCTTTCCCCCAGTCAAAATCCTGATGTGCTGCCAAAGTGGGAGGCCTTCACACAAAACAGGCTGAGTTTAAACAGGCCGGGGCCTGACACTGTTGACTTGTAGGGGGGCTACAGTAGCAGAGTGAACTCTTGGTGCCTGGTCCTTTTTACCGAGTCCCAAAAAATATGATCAATAGAGATAATGAATAGCCCAATTTTCAATCCAATTAAGCAGTGAACTCCAGACTGATAATAGATTATTCAATCTGACCTCTAATGACAGACAACTAGCTAAACCGAATTGCTGGTCCTAAAATCCACTTTGTATGATGAGAACAAGCTTGATGTTATTACAGACGGATTATGAGGGGCTTGGCGCAGCGGTAAAGTGCCTCGAGCTTAATAACTACAACACATAGTTTGCCTGAGGACCTGGTGGTGCAGAGTGGCTCTGCACCGGCTGGGGTTGGCGACTAACAAGGGCGCTTGTGTCGTCCTACTCCAGCAACACCTTGTGGTTGGTTGGAGGCCTGCAAGCTTAACTGTGGCTGTTGGCCGTTGAAAGAGAATAGGCACTGGCCGGCTGAACAAGCAGTGTGACAAGAATAGGAAGAGAGAATAGGCACTAAATGGCTGAATAAGCAGAAGCAGAATGGCTTGACAAGCTGTGCTTTGGAGGACGGGTTTGGATTTTCAACTCTGTTTAGTCTGCCAGAAGTTGCCGTTATAAGTCAAGTAATGTAATTTGGCATTGTTCAAATCAAATGACAACATTGTTCAAAAATAAATGGTAGCAAAAAAATTAAAAAGACAACTTCATGCAAATCAATTAACATACATATTAATTTATTTTGAGGTCAGGCAGACAAAGGTGCCCTGGAATGCCTCTTTAGGTTGTCAATTAGTAGTACATACAGTTGGACTCAAAAGTTTGCATACTCTTGGAGAACTGATAATCTGTGTACCATTTGTACCATTTGAGCAGGCAAAACATGTCTTTTATTTCTTATGGGATTCACATTCAACTGTAGGTCATAACGGAATGGCACAATCATAAAACAAAACATGGCAACAAAGAAAATTATGAACTGACACGTGTTCAAAAGTCTGCATACCCTTAGTTCTTAATACTGTGTATTGCCCCCTTTAGCATCAATGACAGCATGCAGTCTTTTGTAATTGTTGTTTATGAGGTCCTGATTTCTTGCAGGTGGTATAGCTGCCCATTCATCTTGGCAAAATGCCTCCAGGTCATGCAAAGTCTTTGGTCGTCTTGAATGAACCGCATGTTTGAGATCTCCCCAGAGTGGCTCACTGATATTAAGGTCAGGAGATTGTGATGGCCACTCCAGAACCTTCACCTTTTTCTGCTGTAACCACTGGAGGGTCAACTTGGCCTTGTGCTAAGGGTCATTGTCATGCTGGAAAGTCCAAGAGCGTAAAATTAACTGCCAATATTTTCTGATAACATGCTGCACTCATTTTGCCATCAATTTTCACAAGATTCCCAGGCCTTTAGAGCTCACCCCCCAAAAAAACATTGCTGGAAGCTGTGAGGCATGTCAAGGGCATATTGTAACCAGGCTTTTTACTGGCATTAGGGAAGTATAGACTTCTTTCTGGCAACTCGACCATGCAGCTAATTTTTGTTCAAGTATTTTTGTTCAAGTTGTATTGTGCTCCTTGAAACAACCACACCATCTTTTTCCTGAATTTTCCACTTCTTAATAAATGATTGAACAGTACTGACTGGCATTTGCAATGCTTTGGATATCTTTTTATATCCTTTTCCATCTTTATAAAGTTCCATTAACTTGTTATGCAGGCCTTTTGACAGTTATTTTCTGCTCCCCATGGCTCAGTATCTAGCCTGCTCAGTGCATCCACATGAGAGCTAACAAACACATTGACTATGTATACACAGGCACCAATTGCAATTTAAAAAGTCACAGGTGTGGGAAATTCATCTTTATTCACCTGTGTGTCACTTTGAGTGTCTGTAACAAGGTCAAACATTCAAGGGAATGTAAACTTTTCCATTCCGGAGCAGCTGTCCGCAAGCCTCACATCAACATAAAGCACGCCACCTCTGGACTCAGGAGCAGTGGAAATGTGTTCCCTGGAGTGATGAATCATGCTTCACAATCTGGCAGTCGGATGGATGAATCTGGGTGTGGAAGATGTCAGAAGAACACTACCTGCCAGAATGCATAGTGCCTACTGCAATGTTTGGTGGAGGAGGAATAATGGTCTGGGGCTGAGTTTCAGGATTTGGGCTAGGCCCCTCAGTTTCAGTGAAGGGTCATGTTAATGCTACAGGATACAAAGTTATTTTAGACAATAACATGCTTTCAACTTTGTGGCAACGGCTTGGGGAAGGCCCTTTCCTGTTCCAGCATGACTGTGTCCCTGTACACAAAGCGATGTTCATGTAGACATGGTTTGATGAGGTTGGTGTGGAGGAACTCAAATGGCCTGTACAGAGCCCTGACCTCAACCTCACTGAACACCTTTGGGATGAATTGGAACAGTGATTGCAAGCCAGGCCTTTTTGTCCAACATCAGTGCCTGACTTCACAAATTCTCTGTTGGCTGAATGGGCACAAATCCCCACAGAGACACTCCAAAATGTTGTGGAAAGCCTCCCCAGTAGAGTGGTGGCTGTTATAGCTGCAAAGGGGAGGCCTATTCAATTTGAATGCCCATGGTTTTAGAATGGGATGTCCAACAGCTCATATAGGGGTGATGGTCTAGTGTCCACATACTTTTGACCATATAAGGCCAGTTTCGCAGACACAGATTAAGCCTAGTCTAGGACCAAAAAAATGTGTTCAATAGAAACCTCCACCTCCAAGTTTAATCTGTGTCTGCAAAACCGGCCCGTAGTGCATATGTGAGCTATAAACGAGGTCTGACAATTAACACTTTGATATTTGAGTTTTCAAATCAACATTAGGCAACCAACAGTGTTCCAAAGAGCCAGATATTCTATGCCTGAATTGCAGGGGCATTGATCACAAAAACTGCAATATTATTATAAGTGTCAAGGGGAACATTCTCAAAAGTAATGAGAGCATATGACAAATATGGACAATTTGCACTTGGAAAGAGGAACAGTCACACAAGTCAAAGCTGACCTACAAGGAAAGATGGAGACTTAACAAGATAGTCAGTCCATACCCCAAAAAGCACATCCTTGAACAGAATTGAATTAGCATCCCTGTGACCCAGTCTCAGCAAAAAGGTTCTGATATGATTTATCTTTGTCTCATTCTTTTACATGACAAGAACCTGCCATTTTAACAGGCGTGTGTAGACATTTTATATCCACAGTACATCTGTATACCCAAAGGTTCAGTTGTCATTCTTGTGCACAGGACTTAACCTGATCTGAAATTGCAGCATCTGTCTGGGATTTGAAAGAACTGAACTTTTGACACTACCTAATCTAGAAACTGGCCAAGGTTTTTTTAATGCAATTATGGGGTATGATGCATAGTCGTCCAAGTTGCATATAGATGTGTATGCTCTGGTTTGTTCTCATTGTTTTCAGGACAGTCAATAACAATAGCTATGAATGACAGTTTGCTAAGTATGATTAGCTGAATATGCACTCCTGAATACAGCTTTTTAGAGTTTATACACAGATGCCAAGCTGAAACTCAAGTCTGTTTTTTACAGCTGAGCATTGTATTACAGCAATATTAAAGGTATGTAGAGGAACATACTGAAACACACGGATATAAAGCACACACTCATTATGAAAAGCAACCACAGTTAACAGTAATAAAGTTAATGTGTCAAACTTTTGAACTTGCATTAGACTTCTTACTTAGGTTACTCTGCATTCCTTGAATGAGGGCATAGTAGCTGAAAGCAGTTTTTCTTGATAAGTTTGTGGTATTTGTGAGCACTTCTGATTTTTTCCAATGGATTTTTGAGGTGAGATAGTGAAGGCAGTAAAGGTACATAAATTGAACCCTGGGGGAATTCCCTATCCAAATGTAAACACGGACAGGTCCCATCAGGCAGGAAGTAACGCCAGCCACTTTGCCAAGCATCTGACCAAACGAACACCAACCAATCATGACCACCCTGAAAGAGGGCGGAGTATCGCCCAGAGAGTTAATTCCCTATTAGACAAGGATGGCAACGGAGAACAGATAGATAAAAAGGAACAAGTAAAACAAAACACAATATTAAAAGAGGTTAAGCAACACCTAATATCCTTGTGAGAAAAACCTTGACACGAAAACGCTGTGTGTCAACTCATTGACTTCAACTGGCTCAATTCAAATCTGGGTTATCAGAATGTCCTGCACGATTACTCAATTTACATGTATTCCTCTATAATTTATTTTTATTTTGGGGTAGACATGGGTGATTAATGAAAGATATAGTCTGCTGCAATAAATTGGTAATTGACAGCATCAACAATACCTTTTCTATCAGAAATGGAATCCAGTGCCTGTTAGTGAGATGTTGTGGGTTTTTACAGTTTTCCAGAATTTGAGCTGGCTCCTGCTGGAACAAGATCCAGCACCTCTCAGATTTTCCTCAGATTGTTCAAGCATCCATTATGTCACAGATCGGTTTGCTGCGCAATTACTTGTCTTTTTCCATCACTGTGTTTGCTTTGCACTGTGAAGATTCTACTAGATGCCATCAGAGTTCATAAAGTCGTTAATTCTTGAAGCCTCTTGTAGCCTCAGCACTGCCTAATACGATTGTGAACGTTTTAGCTTTTTGTTGTCCGATTCGGCTATTTGCGCTACCAATGTGCTTTTCTCATGTCGATTGGCCAACCTGATCCATGTCTCTCGCTCGCCCCAATGTGTTCTGGAACCTCCCGATTTACAAATGAAGCACTGTAGATTACCAATGCACTCCGTGTGTTTACATAGATGCTTTTTCTAACAGGTTTTTTACTCAAGAATATTGTCTAAAAGTCTGAAATGTCTGAACTCAAAACAGTTTTTCTTGCATTAACCCATGCCACATTTCTTATACGAATAGTATCACATAGGTCAGAAGTGAACCACGGGTAGGATCGGCTCTTGACTCTTATTTTTATAAATGGAGGATGCCTGTGAAATTTAATTGAGAACACTGGTGAAAAACTCTGTTGCTAACTTGGCTTTTGGTTCAGCAGAAATGCAGTTAAGGTCACTTCAGTAAAGCTATTGTAAAAAATCTAATTCACTAAAATGTCTTTTGATGATAATGAAGTTATGGCCCTCTGAATTCTGGCCCCTTTAAAACAAGTAACAGGGCAATGGTCATTAATATCTTATGGAAACACAGCACTTGCCACATATTTATCTGGGGCATTCGTCAATATGTAATCAATAAGTGTAGGCTTAGTTGGCTCTTTTAGATTAGGCCTTGTTGGCTTAGTGATTAGCTGGGGCAGGTTTAACTCAACACAAAACTCCTTTATATGTTCTGAATCATGTGTTGCCCTGTCCAGGATAAAAGTTCAAAGGGTAATCACCCCCGATGATGTAAATTAAGCTAATTGGTTGGTTAGCTGGTTTAGCATAGCTTTCTTAACTATGACAGTTTTCCTTAATTTAAGGACAGTATTTGAAATTGTTTGGGAATCCAGACTTTATTAACATAGTGACTGAGCGATGATTTTCTTTTAAAATGGCAGATCTCCATCTTTACCCACATTATCTGCTCTACACACTTTTATTATTACAATTACAATTATTAGCCAAGTGAATATTCAGATCGTATCATTATTTCTATGCACATTTTCCTACTCCAAACCATATAAACCTGAATGCTCATTGGATTGAATCATTTTCAGGTGATATGTATTTGTGTAATGAGGGAGGGTGTGGCAACAGTGTATAACACCTTATATCAAGGTGTGCGTAATTATTAGGCAGCTTCATGACCTCAGGTAAAATGGGCCAAAAAAATTTATTTAATTGTCACTGAAAAGTCATAAATTGTAAAATGCCTTTCAGACGGATGCAACACTTTTGAAATAGCTAAACTATTGAGGCATGACTACCGGACACTCAAACACCGGACACAAATTAACTTCAAAAGACTTGAGAAGAATTAAACATGAAGCTACCAGGAACACATTATCCTCCAGTGCCATCATATTCCAGAACTGCAACCTACCTGGAGTGTCCAGAAGTACAAGGTTTCAAGTGCTTAGAGACATGGCCAAGGTCAAGAATTCACACATAGAAGCATATAGATTGGGCAAAGAAATACCTGAAGACAGTTTTTTTTTCATGAATCTGGTATCCTTCTCTTTCTTCCTCTTCTGGCCACACTCGCACTTACACACACACACACGCGCACACACACCCTCACTCACCCTCAGCTGTTCCTAGTTGCAACCAGCGATCGCGCTAATTCTCCCACACCTGTTCTCTCGCCCCCCTGATTGTGTTTGCTACTTCTAGCTTCCCTTTTTCCCTGCTTCTTTGCCAGATTATTCCGTGAGTTATCCATGCAAGAGGCGCTCTTTCTGACCTGTTTGTTCCCGTCCTGTCTGAGTCCTGTCTGGATCTGGTCTGTACATGTACTACGCTGTGTTTGCTGAATTGCTACTTGCTTACTTTACACTCTGCATAGTTTGCCTGCTGCTGACGACCTGCCTGAGCAATCTCTCCGCCAGCCGTATACTGTGAGACCCGAGACTATACGCCGCCAGACCTGGTCTTCTTGAAGTCCTCAGCATTCAAGAAGGCCATGTTCTTTATACGTTCTGGCCACATGAGGCTAGGCATTGTCCTGCACCAGGAGGAACCCAGGCCCCACTGCACCAGCGTAAGGTCTGACGATGGGTCTGAGGATTTCATTCCGGTACCTAACAGCAGTCAGTGTACTGTTGGCTAGCACGGGGAGGACTGTGTGACCCTCCAAGGATATGCCTCCCCATACCATCGTTGACCCACTGCCAAACCGGTCATGCTGGATGATGTTGCAGGCAGCATAACGTTCACCACAGTGTTTCTAGACTCTTTCACGTCTGTCACATGTGCTCAGTGTGAACCTGCTCTCATCTGTGAAGAGAACGGAGCACTAATGGCGGACCTGCCAATTCTAGAGTTCTCTGGGGGAATGCCAAATGAGCTGCACGGTGCTGGGCTGTGTGCACAGGTCTCACTAGAGGATGTCAGGCCCTCATGCCACCTTCATGGAGTTTGTTTCTGACCGTTTGGTCAGGAACATGCACACCAGTTGCCCGCTGGAGGTCATTTTGTAGGGCTCTGGCAATGCTCCTCCAGCCCGTTTCCCATGATATCTCCTCCATGCTCTTGAGACTGTCCTGGGAGACATGGCAAACCATCTTTCAACGCCAAGTATGGATGTGCCATCCTGGAGGAGCTGGACAAGCTGTGGAACCTGAATAGGCTGCAGGTACCACCTCATGCTACCAGTAGTGAGGATGCAAAACTAGAGAAAAGTCAGGAAGGATAAGGCGACCGCAATTGTCTGTGGCCACCACCTGCAAAACCATTCCCTGTTTTGGGGGTTGTCTTGCTGTTCCCTCTCCAGTGCACCTGTTGCCACTTTCTTTTGCACCAAAACAGGTGACATTGATTCACAATCGCTTATAATTCCTAACTGGACAGATTGATACCCCTGAAGCTTAATTGACTTGTGATGATTATTTGTTCCCTTAATTTTTTTGGGGCAGTGTACACTGTAAGCATTAAGAGGAATACCTGCATCAAATGTTTTTTAGTTTTTTTTGATGAGATAAATATGTCAGGTTTTGACTGAGGTGCCCAGATTTGAATAAAATCCACGTTTTACAATAGACTCTTTATGTTTAGGTGCAAAATCCCTAGCCCCTTACAACTTTTTAAAACATATGGGTTGCCAATATATTCTGGATTCTTCAAACAGGTTCATACTGTAAATGACTTCAGGAGATGGTAGTAAAATGATTATTATATATCTACTCTACCGATATCATCACTAAAGAAAAGTTCAGTGCAACGGAGTTGTAGATTTCAGTCATTGATAACCTTTTACAATGGAGTAATTAAGTCAATCCCTTAATTACTACAATGTAAAATGGACTTCTATGTGAATCATGCTATATTACACTATATTTTCTAATCAATTTAAGTGTGACTGTGTATCAGTTAGAGAAATCCCACAAGTAACACAATAATATATGGCAGCACTTGATCCTAATCAACGTACATGTACAGTGCATTTAGGATATATTGAAACATCTTGACCTTTGTTCACATTTTGTTTTGCTACAGTAAACATATTCAACTACTTTCTAATGACACAACCGGCAATATATGTTGTTATTTTAAAGTCAAAATGATTTAGCAATAAATTGTCAATTTCAAATACAAAAACACACTACGTTTAAAGGTGGTTTCATTCAAACCCACCATAGACATGATTACAAAGTGTCTTTATTATAATATTCACCCCACATTTGTACACAGTGCCCAAGACCAGTCTGTCACATTTTCATCAATGACATTTCTGTTAATCAAAATGATAATAATTACAGTTAAAGCGCACCATTCTTCGTTTTTTTAATATTTAAAACATTTCTTTAGATGGAACATTTTATTTCTCGTCTCATCATCACTAAAATCACAGTTAGCTGTGTCCTTGCGGGACCAGGGTTCCATCCTGCTCAAGGATGAGCCCAGGGGTCCTGTAGCGAGCGGTGCTATTGGCCTGGGTTTGGGTTGGGGGGTGAGTAATTAAATCTTGCCTTATTGAGCCCAATCGACTCCTTGTGGTCGCTTGGGTCCCAGTGAACTGAATCAAATTACAAGACCAGAGGATGCTTTAACTCGCAAGGATTCTGCTATAGACTTCCTAGTTAAGAAATCAGCATGAAAAGAAACAGAACTGCATTTGATGTGCTTGGTAACACAGGTCTACAATGAGGCAGGGCCTTAGTCACTAATTGATACAACATATTTGGGGAGAAAAACAGCTTTGGCCCACGACGTTAGCTGCCTCTGAGATAGCAATACCTCACATCTGTTAATATTATTTAATGTTCATAGTCCTTAAACTATTAACACTAATGTGATTGCAGTGTAGTGACACAACTAAGTAGTTCATCATTTTAACCAATCTTTAACTAGCCAGCTAGCAAGATAGCCAACTACACGTATACCAAGGCTTTCAACCCAAATGCAAGTTTTTCTTTACTGTCAGTTTAAAATTAGGCTTCTAACCCATTAAGTTAACTGTCTAGCTAAAAGCAAAAAAGTCAACACAAGCATAAAATATTTGAAATTAGACTTGTTAATTGACAGTGGAGATGACTGGGGTAGAGTCTGTAGGCTACAATGCTGACAATTGCCTGAGAGTAGATTGTTATTGGCTGTGATCATGCCAATATATATTTAGCAGTGCCTTATTTATAGCAATGCTTTTAAAGTAATCCAGGAAAACCTAACCCATTTGCGGTTCTTTTGACGTTTCCCCATTACTTTTTTCCATTATGAATGTGAGAATCACTTCAAACAAGGTTTACGTTTTGTTTAGGTTTACCCTGGTTCTGTGTTTTAATAACTGTGTAAATCTCGTCAGGACAAGGTGATGTTTGTCAAAATATCTCCTTCAATTATGTCTAACAAAACTATATCATTACTTATCATTAGCCAATATTGATAGTCACATTGTCCTACAGGTATTTACACAGCTATGAAAACTCTGAAGTGGAGTAAGCCTACACAAAACACAGACCTTATTTGGAGTGGATCTATAAATCCCATATGGAAGAAATGAATGGTGTAATAACGCAAAAAAAAAAAGGTTTTGCCTAAGGTTTTATGGGGATTGTTACTCATATTATACCAGTCAATATAATGTAATCTATTGCCACATTTCCACTGGTGCTTTACCCCAGTACCAGGGCTACACCAGTGATTTATGTTAATGTTGGCTCTAGACTTTCCTGTTTCCACTATACATTTGATACCAAGGACTTAAAGAGGGGCTCAGGTGGGGAGGGAGGAGTAACCTATCAACGCGATGTAGTTTTCCAGTTACGAAAAATAAAAGGCTATATTTTTCTGGCAGTAAAATAAAATAATCAATAACGCCATGCTCAATTTGTTTATAATACGTTGTTTTGACCTTAAACACAAGGATTTGGGGGAATTCTGAGGTAATTTTGTGTTGTTATAGGTTCGGCAGGCTACGTCTCGGTCTCAGCGCTCCGTTTTTCTATTGAGTCAGTGGCATCGTACCATTTTCGGTTATTCCAATTCTTTGCATTCTAGTCTTCACTTCCCTGTACTTTTGTTTATTTTCTTTATTTTATCAGAGATCTGTTTGTTTGATCAGATGAAAACCATTACGAGAAACCTAAAGACTCAGCAAATGATAGGCTACACATCGCTATTCGAATAGCACAACATGCAGCGTTTTCGCAGCACGTAACGCGTCCACCCGCAAAACCAAGCTCTAAGTCTTAAAGTCCAGGGCTTGACACCAAGTGAGAGCCGGGCCACTCAGCCATGGAACGTGTCAATGGAATCAGAAACATTTCTGGACTTTAGGGTAAAACACCAGTGTTTGGCACTAGTGTAAACAAGGTGTTAGATATCAAACGTATACTATGTAACGTCTACCCCTCCGAAATCATTTCTGGCCTTGATTGTAAAATTTGCACTGTCGAGCCAAAATCATATTTCATTTATATATGATAGTGATTCTGGGGTATTTAACTCTTACACTAAATGATCCAGAGATTGCAGTTTTTTGTTCTACCTTATCATTAATTGCCCGGACCCGGTGTACAAGGTCTAAAATAGTCCGTGGTTAGGGGATTGAAATGAAAAAGTTTTAGGATAACAGCGTATGCATATGTACCCTAAACAATTTTAACACGTCCAGCCTAACATGTAAAATTGCTTAAAATAGTTTGTTATTCGCTAAAGTCCCAGACTGCATCTTTAACACGTTTAGACACGCCCACACGGAGACAGATTTTAAGCAAAGAAAATGTAGGCTATATGTTTGTCCAGGCGGGTAAGTAACATTTGGTTCACTAGCCTAGGTGTAAAATAATCACTCACGATTGCTGCACATTTCACCTCACAGTCAATCAATCAACTTTTGTCATGAAATCCATTTAAGCTATTCAAATATAAACGAGAGCTTCTCATTAAATATATATCTAACACATCTTGCTTGACTTCAAACGATCTAATAGCCTAAAATACATAATTTCCTAAATAACATTATTAGCCCCATAATATTTCACGGCCGAATTTTCTTTCCATGTTCAACCGCGGGCCACTCTCGAAACACAGGTGCTCTAATTTCTGACGGTCGCTCCAAGCCCCACTCTTATCCACAACACCCCGGATGTAAGCCCCACACACTCACACACGCACGTCCACACGCACAAACGCACGCACTCACACAGCCGTAGCTCCACAGAGGACTGCACGGCGCAGCTCCGTAGCACCACGAAGCGACATTAACATGGCGCTGACAGCCACATAACGGTATCCACCATAAGAATAAAATAACTAGACCAAATACCGCGGTGGGACATGTGAACGCCCCAAGCCCAAGACAGCAGGTATGTGCAATTCTATAATTCGATAAACGCTCGCGATGTACCATTTTGTGAAATATGGTCGCCTCTTGCAGAAAACCGTTCTCTGTAATCGCGAAATGCTTAACTAAGGGTTTACTCCGTCCCTCCCAATCAGTAGCCTAAGATTGTAGACCTATAGTTAAACAGCACGGGCACTGACAACCGATTTTTATTTTCTACGAAACAGTAGGCAATAGTCCTAACAAATGAATGTGTAGCCTAGTTGGGAGCCGCGTATGTTATCATGGCTACCGGCTGTTGGGTTGGCTACAGGCGACGACCGCTGTCCTTGGTGTTGAAACCGGGTGCTAACCTCACCACGAAATGCTGTCTGTATTTTGTAAATAGACGCTAGACATTGGCTGTATGTGCGTTGGAGCACTCATCAATGAAGTCCTATGAAAACGGATGTTTGTTGTTTGTCATGTGGTCATAATAATCAGCAGGGTTTGACGTTATCATTTTGTGGCAAAAATGATGTATCAGTATACAGGCCGTGTAGGATGCATGCTGATTGTGGCGCTGGAGATGATAGTTCAGTAGGCTATTATAGGCCTACAGCAGACTACAGTAGGCGGGTTGGTTGAACAGATGGCGAGTTTTCAAGTTCAGTTTGTCTCGTGGATTAGAAGGTGTGTAGAGGAAAATGAAAAGTGTTATGCTGCTGAAACTAGCGCTTAGCCTAATCCTGCTTTAACGGACTGGATCGTAGGATCATTTAAATAACAGAATGTAACATATTCACCGTGTAATGCTGCAAATAAATGACAGGTACTTCTAAATAAGAATCATGACGATAATATTAATTAAATTAGATTGCAATACGTTTTGCCTCAATAGTTTGACTGTGTATATGTCAATGAGCTATATGCTGTCCCTATGTTGTCTGCCATTGGCTGCACATTACTCAGATACATATAATGATTATGTATCTAAACATGTTTAAGAAAACAAAGGTGACTTGGATCCTATATGTGAGAGAGCTTTTCCCTTGGGCCTGCTTGCAAACTGAGGTCACGCCTCTCGTCCTCATCAGAAAGACTTGATACAAGACGTCCCTATCGAAGTGACACCACTCTCTCTTCCTGTCCCCCCTATCCCCGGTCTTCAACACTCAGGCTGAGGTCCCTATGCCAACCAGAGCTGCGGTCCCAGGCTAGGCCACTCACTCCACAGTTACACACACGCACACACACAGTTGCTATCTGGTGAGTAACATATTCGGCAGCACAACAGCTTTACATAATGATCAAAGAGTGTGGCTGCTCCGTATGCAGTAGGCCTAATAACATTCAGAAAAAATTATCACGACATTAATTCCACCAATATTAGACTGTACAACAGAGTAGGTCCAGGCTTATGTCACAGGGCCATTACGTGTCTTGCTTTAGTGGAGCAGGGGATCGGGGAATAAATTACATTGGTTAGGAATGCAACACAGAGGAGTATGCTATAATTGTCCGCCTTGTCAATGGCGTTGAACGCGTGCCTTTAGGATGTGTGTCTGGTATGTTCTTGGCTTTGGCGTGGTGAGAGATCACGCCAGTGACTTCTGTAACCCTGACATTGTATGTCTGCAGCGGTGACACTGTTCATGGAGAGTGACGTGTGTAAACGTGCACGTCCATGTCTCTGTGGAAGGTTTGATCCCAGTGTGTCTGAGAGACTTACGGAAATGGATTCGGCTGACGGGAGGAATCACCGGAGGAGCGTTTGAACGGTACCCAGATGGAACAGGAGGAGAACGGAGAGGATCGGAGAGTGTTACGGTCTCAGACCCGTCTTCGTAGTCCACAGATTGGCACATGCGTGATAGACGGCGCCTGGGCACGTTCTGCACGACATGCTGTGTTATTAGTGTCATGACTCGGCATGCCTTCTGCATGGCTGTCGTGATAAACGTGTCACGTGGGGTAGGGCCGTGTCTGCCTGGGGTGAGCTCATCTCAACACTAACCTAGTTATTCCTTCTCCCTCCAGTCACTTATTTAAGGTCAGATTTGCATTCTCCATCCTAATGGCTAAGATTAGAATTGGGGGGAGGGTTGGCTCATCCTATATCGGCGCAGACAGTCAGCTTCTCCTCGCATCCGGCCCTCCGCGCGGGAGAGAAGACTATCCTCAGAAGCTGCAGTGGCTCAGTTGGGGGGCTGTCTTGAAATCAGAGCGTGCCGACGAGAGGACGCCTGTTTACGCGTTCGAGAGCACGAGAAAAGCAGAAGAAAGAGGGAAGTGCATGGGCGCGCGCATGTGTGTGTGTGTGCGAGGGTGTGCGCGGGCACTCATGTGTCAGTGTTCTAGGCGTTTGGGGCTTGGCATCAGAGAGCGGCGATGAGAGGGCTAGTGGAGCCTGAAAAGCCAGGGGTGGCCTCAGGCCCCAATGCTGTCGCCGTGATCTGGCGCTACTGCTCTGCCACTCGCTCTTGTATCCTGCCCGAAAGAATCTTTCAGGGAGTGGAGAGAGAGAGTTTGTGGTTGTGTGTGTGTGTGTGTGTTTGTGTGTGTGTGTGTGTATAGCCTCTGACTATGTGTCTGTAAACCCCACTCAGGCTATCCCTACTCAATCACTAAACCGTCTGATAACGTGTGAGCGGCTAGCCGCGCGGCTAATTCCAGTTAAATCGTCGTTAAAGCGATAGCCGTTTAGGACGGGCAGGTTTAAACAGGCGTCACCACTGGGCTTCGTCGCACGCCGTCTCCCGCGGCGCTTCGTAGTAGTTAGCCTACGCGGGAGGTCCGCTGGTGAGCTGAACAATGACCGCCACCTCAGGTTTTCATCCGTTTTATTGGCAACTACTGTGAAGACGCCTGCTGGAAATCCATTCAGAGATTTGAAACATCCGGGCTTGTATTCACAGATCGTGTCAGAGTAGGACTGCTGACTCATCAGTTTTACCTTTTCTTTTAATTCCAATAACTGATGGGAGCTGATGATTGACCCTCATACTCTGAGGTGCCTTGGTATGTGTCAATTATTTACTCTGAAGTTTAGGCCTAAAGTTAAAAGTTTAGCAAAGTGGTAATGGAGTTGAATCCGGGTTCTTTGACTCTGCATGAGGCCCAGATGATAGAAATGTTTGTGGTCGTACACACACCCCTGAAACATGGATACTGGGCTAATCACAAGAATCAGTCTCCGAACGGACTCCGTGCTCCCAGTTCACAGTGTTCAGAAAAACGCTTCTATCCGAGATTTTTTAACTGCATTCTGGTTATGAATACAGTACATATTTCCTGGTTAAGTCTTTACTTTAAGTGCATTTTAAGCATACTCTCCCCAGGGAATTAAAATATGATCATATAGCATCAGACTGTGAGCCTTTAAATGCTAGGTGTGCACAAAGCTACTGTATGACATGCCTGTGGATTCCCACTGAGTAATAAGAGGTTTCTATTGTTCACTTCTAGGAGACTTTTCTCTCCACTCAAATAACTAAGGCATTTAGATGATACCATAGAATTCTTAACAAACTAGACCTGGTGCTGCAAAACGCTATCCTGGGTGAATAGCCAAAATATGTATCCCTGGTTAAGTCTCATTCTCTCTATGCCTCTATCTCTCCCCATCCCTCCCCTCTCTGTCTTTCCCGATCTCTCTGTATCATTCTCCATTGATTTTTAATGAATACATTAACAGTGAGCAAATGATCACATTGCCCAGTTTAATACAGTGGATGTTGTTTGATATGCACTGGGCGTTGCAGGCCCTACTATCACAAGATACAACTAGGCTGTTGCAGTGCAGGCTTGTTCATTCCAAGGTGTCCTGTCTGAGCACAACAACTTCTGATATAAAGCGCACCGATGTTTCATACAATGTGGCCTGTGACAATCACTTTAAGAGATTCAGAAGTGCAATTTACAATCCGCATCTGTTTCAGTTTTAGTTGAACACTACCACAAATGCTACTCAGAGCTGTCGCTGCCATTAACAGTTGCACCACATGTTGCTCATGTAAAGTAGATGTTATTCCAAAGCTGGCCCTAATGAGATTAACAATGCCATCATTGGGTCATTTCAAAGCTATTAAATTTGAACAAACATTCTATATTCTACTAAACATTGTATGCACTAGTTGACAAAATCCTAAAAGAATGAGGATGTAAATGACCTAAATGGGAGTTTGGGTTGGAGTGTGGGTAGTCAGGCACAACAAATCTCCCAATAGGCAAATTAAGTAGGGAAACTTAGTTTGACTGATAAACAGCATGCAGTTCTCTGTCCTTTGGAGAGATAGAGGTTGACATGAATGCAGTTGTACGTTCAGTCAACTTCATCATCTTCTTTATACTTTACTTCTTCCTCATCAATCTTCTCCTCTTACCATGCAATGACAGAGAACAGTGTAGAGAAAGATGAATTAAACCCTCTGACATGCTTTTAAATATCAAATACACAGATTTAAATCAAGTTCTGTTGTTGTTTTATATACTGATCCTAGATCAGAATTGAGACCAGTAGCTAGGTGTCCGTCCAACAGCGACATATTTAACTAAAATCGTCTTGAAGAAAATATTCAAATGTTAACACTAAACAGACATTTGAGGATAGAAAGCACAGTGTGATGACGTGTTTCATATAATGCTCACGAATTGACGTTTTTTACCAAATACAAATCAAATGTTCAACCTGTTAGGGATGATCTGTAACAAACTGTTGCATTAAATAGTAATTGTGCCCTCTTAGGAATATGTGCGTCCGGTCTAGTCAACAGCTTCCAGATGCAATGTGGCTAGGCTGGTTCACAATATAAAATGATTATGGATAAGAGAGAGAATAGTGTCAGTCATCTTGTCACTACAAGAAGGACCCTTAATATTTAATGGAAAGAGACATCAAGCTTATCACTTTCACTCTGAAGTTTTTCAAACCGCATGTTATCTATAAATTACATGCTTTCACCAATCGTAGTGGGAGGACCACTTAAAATACCATTGTGTGAAGACTTAAAGCTGTCTAGCGCCATTTGTCTCATTTACGTGACAGAAGAATTAGCCACCATTTAAAAAAAACATGTCTGTTGACATTTAGACTATTTTACTAAAATATCCTGTTTCTATCTGGTGACTTGTAACTTAATGTATAGGTCATCATACATTAAGTCACAATACATTAAGTCATAATTAATCCACATGAAATTGTTGGATGGGAAAATGGGCTGTGAATTGACATTGGTAAAGTTGTTACAGCAATTGTTTTTTAAATATCCTTCCCTTTTCTTGATATACAGAGTTAAAGCACGAGATTCACTATTTTTATTTGCGTCTTTACAACTTTGCACCCCGAAATGAGTCTAGTAGGCCTTTCAACAAACCCTCTCCCCTTCATCATGACCCAGGCTGTGGCAACAGTGGCCAGGCATGTCCCTTACCCAGACCCCTCTGACCCTGTCACACTGTGCTCATCCTCTTAGCAAACATCTGTTTTGTGCTAATGTTACTAAAACACTAGGCTTCATGAAAAGCCACTCGTTTTGTCAAAACAGATTCCCAAAACATTGGCGGCATCTCAAAACGACACGCTAGTTGGCTCTGTGTAGGGTCTCGTTCGATGTGATTTGGAAGAGCCTGGAACGTTCCACTTATGTTTGAGTCATTCATTAGTAAAAATCCATCTGGTTAGCATGACTCAAGAAATATAGCCTTCCGTATACTAAGCTAATTACAGAATGGAATGGCTTTCTGTCTGGAAGCAGACAGTTTTGCAATGAGTCATACATGCGTCGTTAACATATAATTAACATTTTACACAGTATATTCAACAAGGTCTTAATTCAGAGTGAATGGAATAGATTGTATTCCAGAAGAATCATTATCCAATCACAATCATCTGCCATGAGACTTGCCATCAGCAGCGGTGCATGGATGTTGTTTACATTTCTGCTGACGTGCTGTTGTGAACAAAGATTTTCTGTGTTAAGACAATGAACAGATTTGAGAGGTTTTTAGCTGACTGACCCTAGCATCAGTTTTGAGGAATGATCATTGTTAACCGAATTTTTCTAGCATCAACATTGAGTCAACAGCCAACACTTTGAAAAATATTTATTCCGAAAAGACCTACCGGTACCGCGGTTCTTCGGGTCTTCAAGTCTGGATACATCCACTAACGTTTTCCATGTTTCATTACACGATTAGTTAAACCCTTTCAGCTATGAATACCTGTGCAAATCTTTTAGCAGAAATAACTACTTTAGATTCTGTGATTTGATAGGATATGTTTTTGGAAATGTACCAACTTACATGTAACCTGAGAATCTATTGAGGAAGAAGTATGTGGTTGTATGAATTATATTTTTTACTGAAAGTATTAACTGCAAAACACCCCTGAAGTTCTGAGGTAGTACAGGTAAAACAGAATTACAGGTATGTTTTTCAAAATTAATGTTTTTTTGAAGTATTGGCTGTTCATGACTCAATGACTCAATTTGTTGCCAGCAAATCATTTTAACATTGATCATTCCTGGAGATAATATAAGAATATGAGAAGTTGTTTCATCATACAGATACAATCTGTTACAATATTCCTAATTTATTGAATTGTGCTGAACTTTTAGAAAATAAGAGTTTGAAGACGTCTTTACATTAACCTTATAAGGACACTAAAGGTCAATAAAAATGCAGTCAGGCACTTTTTAGAATAACAAACTATTTTTTAAAAGCAAGTGGTTTTGGTGAAATGGGCAACATATCTAATGTGAAGGAGACTGCTGTGTTTGACAAATTGTTTGTTACAGTTACCCAGTGTGAAACCCCAAAGAGCAAGCAACAACAGAGTTGATGCTCAGTGAGCATAAAAAACGAGTTAGGTCCAAACCTAGGAAGAAACCTAGAGAGAAACCAGACTCGGAGGGGTGGCCAGTCCTCTTCTGGCTGTGCTGGGTGAGGATTATAACAGTACATTATATATGATCTTTTGGGACATGTCCATGGTTTTTCTTGTTCAAATGATAAGCAGGTCGATAAATGCATGTGGTCTGTGTCTAGATTTCTGAAATAGTGTTCAATTCTACTGCATAACCAGGTGGACAGTGGCAATAGGAATTATCAGGCAGCAATAAGATCCATTTAACCAAGTACACTGATTAGGAGCCGAGGCAAAAGCATTTTGGTACACCCACAACAAGCTCTGTGTGTGTGGTTGTGCTGTAGTTATAAAAGGAGAGGAGACAGATATTCTATAGTGTTCAATTCTACTGCATAACCAGGTGGACAGTGGCAGTAGGAATTATCAGGCAGCAATAAGATCTGCAACCAGGAGGACTCTGGACAGGGACAGCTTTGAGTCTTTCGGGCCAAGTAGTTCCAAGGGCCCATGTCCTCCTAAAGTTAAAAAGGATACCAGGAACATTAGAGAGAGCATTCCTAGGATTCAAAAGGAAATGTGTTCTTTGGTTACTGTTCTTGCCAGTCTCCTGATATGTAATTTGAATGATAGACTGTTGGTTTATGGGTTTTTATTTAGGTTCCATCACAGGTGATTTATGGGGACATCAGTGTTTTAGTGGTAGCTGTGTCATCATAGCTTTAGCTAAGCTGAAGGTTATCACTGCCTGTATGTCCCTGGTAGTGTCAATGGACTCAAGGCATTAAGATATTAACAACAAAGACAATGTACCTGTCCAGTGTAGTTCATTATGGGAGTGGGACTCACTCTGTTTGCGGGTTTTGTCTGTCATTGTTTGCAACCAATAGTGTTGCCTCCTAATCAATCATGATAGGATGACTTGCATTTGTTAGCATACCAATGACACTGTAATTCACCTAAATGTTATTGAGATTAAGGAGCTCCTTAGCACTCTGCTCTCTCTTTCCTCTTTTCGTTCTGTTCTCTTTCTCTCATTTTTCTTGTTCTGTTCATATGTATGCTGTTTACTCGCTCCTTATCCCTCACTCCATTTTGGTCCTTCTATTTCTCTGTGTCTCTGTGTCATCTGTCTGTCTCTCTCTCTCTATATCTCTTTGTCTTTCTCTGTCCTTGTGTCTCTGTATGTGGGTGAGGTTTTGAAAGATGCCAGATCCTCTACATCAGCCTCATAATCCACTCGCCACAGAGCCCTGACCCCATTTGTCCCTCCTAAACCAAAACTTTCCCAGAATCCAGATCTTGTTGTCAGGCCCCATCCCCACCTGGTGCGGCAGTTGCTCCGCCCACGATCGTGTGGCTCTTCAAAGGGCGGTGAGGTCATCCCAATGCACCATCTGGGGCATGCTTGCCTGTCCTCCAAAACATTCGCTTCACACGGCGCTGCAGAAAATGGCCACTGAGATCATCTGGGACCTTAGTCATTTTAGCCGTGGGCTGTTCCATCTAACGCAGGGGCACCTTTCTTTTCACCACAGAGCAGAGCACACACAGAAACCTTTTCACAGCCCAGTACAGACCCTGGTTGGGGAACAACTGAAACTGAGCACATCTCCTGGTATGTCTTCTGTTTTTATGAACCCCAGTGACTGTATTCAACATGTCTTTCTTTCATTCAAATACTGAATCATATATAACCATGCCGCCATTTTTAGATCACTGTTATACTTGATACTTGCTGTTTTTGGCATATTTATTTGTCCATAGGCTATTTACTCACCTCATTTTAGTATAAACGTCTCATGCAGATCAGGGTAAGTGAATGTGTTAAAATGTATATTAATGTCACTTAGCAATCTTGACCATTCGAGCTTCTGAGCTTCTGTTCAATGTGTGGGAGATCCAGAAGGGGGGATGAGGTCACAATGTCAGAGATGAGATGGACATCCAGTCCATTCAATCAGAATGCGTTGACGATGTGGCCAGCAGTCCGATGGCAAATTCAATGGCCTGGTACTGGTCCAAAGCCCTGAAAGACAGTGATGGATGGAGATCATCATAACCAGGAAAGAGAGGCTGAAAAAATCTCCTATTGTCAGGTCATCAGACTTTTACATGAACTACCTGTCGGTCCTGCACTTTGATCTGAACTTTAGAGCCCTTTCCAGAACTCCCATCTAAATGCACACTCCCATCCAACTTACTTATGCCGACTCACCATGCAAAAACTCAAACACACGCACACACACACACATTTAACCAATATGCACATTCAGTCTATGCTGAATCCTGATTACTTTTCCTTTGCACTTTTTATTGAATTTGTAATTTGTGCATTCTCATTATATAAAAGTTACTTTTTTAAGGGAAAATCCTCCGTAAAACACATTTTGGGGTGTTTTCTCAGTCTTCGCAGTCTTTCACAGATTGCTCTGTCACACTAGTGGTGGGTTGTTTTGGTGGTCCATGTTCAGTAGAGCCATTTAACCAAGTACACTGATTAGGAGCCGAGGCAAAAGCATTTTGGTACACCCACAACAAGCTCTGTGTGTGTGGTTGTGCTGTAGTTATAAAAGGAGAGGAGACAGATAATGATGGACAAGTCAAATGGGAACAACCCACACACATGCACAGGTCCTGTGGAGGTTTTCCAGAGATACACGCACAAGCAAAACAATTGATTTTGCAAAACAAGCCCCACTACTGTGCACGCTCACCTGTCAGTCAGGTCTGAGCAGCTCATACACTCAGACAGACACGCCGGGCCTCTGATGACGTGGGGTGTGTCTGAGAGTACAGAGGCTCCGCCTGAATAGATTAAAGCATTCATCCAATGACACAGCTGTGCTCTCTTCGATACAAAAGCATGAAACTGCAGGAAATTGCTACGGAGGGAAGCCCAGTCTTTAGTGTTTGTGTTAGTTGTGTTAGCGAGGGTGTTTGTATGTGTGAGTGCTAATGTATCCCACTCTTGTGAGAGTCAAGGGCGTAGACCTGCACATGTGAACCCGAGGAGCCGCAGCCACACGGACAGCGTGTCAGAATTTACGTTGCTGCTGTTTGCCAAAAGCCAAAGCAATTAGTGATTAGATAGAGCTGTAAACGCTGTTCCAACAAGTAGCATGTTGTCATGGCCATGGATAGATGGGGATGGGGCGGTCGTGCCACAAATCCTGTCGGGTTTCCTGTTGCTGCTCCGAGCCTGGAAACCAGAGCGCTGCCTCGTTACTGCCGGTCAAAGCTGGTCGATGCTCTGTCGGACCGGCCGTCCGTGGTTGATAATGCCGCTCGCCCATACAAGGTGCTTTATAACACGTTTATAAAGCAGAGATGCGGAAGTCGATCCATCCGTGGAGGCTGTAGGGCTCAGCTGGTCGGGAAGACGGAACTCTTAGCCAGGATGAATGGTTTTGCATATGGCTGTCTTGACATCTGTCTCCCACTGGGATGTTGATGTGGTGGGGTGTTTTTGGAAGGGTTCCAAAGCTTACCCCTCTCTGTTTGTCTCTGACTCTCTGGCTCTCCCTCATTCTCAGCGTTATAGAGGAACAGAATCCACAGGGCTGGGAGTGTACAGATCTAATTCCCTAATTGAAGATTATTTAACCTTTCTGTGTGTGTGTGTGTGTGTGTGTGTGTGTGTGTGTGTGTGTGTGTGTGTGTGTGTGTCTGTGTGTGCATGCACATTGTAGGCAGTTTGGTGAGGAGAGGACTGCTCATGAGTACCTCTGGAAGAGAGTAGATGGAATGGGGTCAAACACAGAGGAGCACCTGTTCTTGTATATATACTAATATTTATTTGTTCATTGTAGATTAAAACAGCAAACGATATGTTTTTCTCAATCAAAGGCAGAATATTTTAAACATAAAAAATACACCCAACAGGCAGTTATAATGACAGAATAAGAATAATAAAACAAAAACACAACCCTGTGCCCTATTGGCTGAAATTGTCTTCAATTGATACAGTTTGTTTGAAAATGAAATAAAATGCTGCCGTGTCCAATATAATGTGTCTGTCCACTTTTTTGTGGTGCATTACATTTTCTCCAAATAAATAAAGGACATAAGGTCTCTTAGCCAAAATTATATAGTGGGTGGTTTGGGGGATTTCCAATTGAGGAAAATGTGTCTCCGGGCAATTAGTGAAGCAAATGCCAAGACATCTGCTTCACTCTTTTGAAACCGGGCAGCAAAGGGACTCCAAATAAGGCCATGAGAGAGCATAGTTGCAAATCACTTCCTAACCTTTTGGGCAAAGTAATAAAAATGGATGACCGGTATTCAGACAATTTGGGACTTGATTAAAACAAACTGGTATGATCAGCAGGTGATATTGAGCATATGTAAGAATGATTCCTTGAGTCTGGGTAAAACTAAGCCATAGTGCAATGAATTTAGGCAGCAATGTAAACTGAATTCAACTAAACTGAGCACCAGAAGAGTTAACCCTAAGAAGCTCCTCCTTCCACTAGACAGAACAGGTATCGTTTCCCTTTAAAGGGACCTCTTCCCACCAGTCAGAAGATGTAGGATTAAGGGGCCTCCTCCATATGTTGAGTTAACACTAAGAAGGGCATCCTCCCACCAGTCAAGGTCCAGGTCCAATTATTTAACTAGTTGTTCTTTATTTGGACAATGGAAGAGGTTTCAGAAGCGTAAAACATTTAATAATGCCTGCAAGAGCCTTTCTAACATTGTGCAAGGAGGTGCACGTGGAAACAAAGACTGGCTGCAAACAAAATGACAGGCTTAAAAATAACTGAAGAAATTCAAACAGATCACATGCACCTACCAGATCAGTGAAACCAGCAAATGATGCCCCTAAATATAAATCTTTAATCAGATCAGACCGGTCTCCCTTCATACAGCAACGCCCCGCTCAAGCTTGGAGGGAAGAAATAGGGGTTTGTTACAAATAGGGGCCAGAACAGAGGGAGCAGAGCATTCATAATATTTACAAAATTGTCTCCAGATCTTTAAAATTGAGAAGCCATTTGGGTTTGTAGGATACATTGATAGACCTGCCTTAATCTGTGGCTCATCGTGGGCACTCCGACAGGTCTGCGGCCATGCAGCTACATACACTGCAGGGCGTGATGCACTGTGTGTTGTGAAACATTCTCCCCGTGTCCATCATGCAAACATTTTCTGTGACCTTCTGTTGGTTCGGACAAGATGGGATAGCATTCGTTGCCCTCGTGCATCAGAGAGACTTGGGCGCCCAACACCCTGTTGCCAGATTGTGGTTTGTGCCTCCTTTGACCGCTGTTGGTGGGTACTCACCACTGCTCACCGGGAGCACCCCACAAGCCTTGTTGTTTCAGAGATGCTCTGACCCAGTCTTCTGGCGATAACAATTTGGCTCTTGTCAGATTTGCTCTGGTCTATTCTCCTGCCCATTTCTCCTGTATCCGAACTGATTGTTTACTTATCATCTAATCTACCCAGACCTTGATATGTGCCCTTTAATTAAATAATAATGGTATTCGCTTCACCTGTGAGTGGTCATGATGTTTTGGCTCATCAGTGTACATTATCTGTATCTTAAGTATGAATGATATATTTGTTCTGTACTAGTAAGTAAATGTTTAAAAGTAAGAGGGAAATTTGGTCAGCAGATTTCTTATAAAAGTCAACAAGGAAACCACAAGACCACAGGCTTTTTCTATTCTGTATTAATATTTGAACTTTCATTATTTAATCAAGACTTGGGGCAATCCAAATCTTTACCGATGTCTGTGTCAACAGAAAAAGTTATCAAAAACATATTCATAATTGAATTGAAATCTAACGGTTGAAAATAAAATGAGGCAGATGTTGAATTAAGGGGAAACTGTTGTAAGATTGTGGGATGCTTTATGTCCATATTCATACTGTGTCACTTGTTCGTTGCAGCATGAAATCAGACTTTCCAGTGGAAATCAGATTAAATTAAATCTAAAGCTTTAGCATCTCTGTGTATAAGGGTCTATTTAGACCACAGCAATTCTTGTGACCCTTTAATTTAAAAATCATATGCAAAATATATAAATAAAATGCTCTACTCCGTTCTGATTTTAAACGATAACACTATTTGTCTCCTGCTCTTATTCTCTTACAGAGCAAGTTCAGAATTGTTTTGCCAGTTAATGTGGTTCAGATAGTACTGCTAGTATCTAAAGTGATTATGCAGAGACTAGACGTCAATGCAAACTCATAGATGGGCTGGTAAAAATGTTTTTTCTTTTGGAAACATTAACTTTAAAACATTAACTACATATGTTCTGGTCATTCATGCTTGTCTTTATGCTAGTAGTACAGTAAGTATTGTACATATGGCACCTTTAAATAAAAGAAGTTAGCAAAATGCTCTACTAGACTGGACTGTTAAACCTTCAGTGTTTAGAATAAGAGCCAGATCCAAATTGTGTGGGGAACATTCAAAGGCTCCTATAGCAGAGGCTTCTGCAGCCTTAACTAAGGGTAGAAGGGCACTGTCTTACCATCACGAACATGTCAATGAGGGCTGCGGTCATCCTTTTTTAAAAGGACTCACAGTAGTCCAACAAGACCAGCCATGTACCTTGCAATTGAGATGTGCAATAAAAGTCTGTATCGAGGAGTGCACAACAGGTTATATAAGAGTAAACAGGAAGATAAAATAAAACACTGAGATGGGCTACTACTCCATCCATCCATCTTCTCCCGCTTTATCCGGGGCCGGGTCGCGGGGGCAGCAGTCTAAGCAGGGATGCCCAGACTTCCCTCTCCCCAGACACTTCCTCTAGCTCTTCCGGGGGGACACCGAGGCGTTCCCAGGCCAGCCGGGAGACATAGTCCCTCCAGCGTGTCCTAGGTCTTCCCCGGGGTCTCTTCCCGGTGGGACGGGACCAGAACACCTTCCCAGGAAGGCGTTCCGGAGGCATCCGAAAAAGATGCCCAAGCCACCTCAGCTGACCCCTCTCGATGTGGAGGAGCAGCGGCTCTACTCTGAGCTCCTCCCGGGTGACCGAGCTTCTCACCCTATCTCTAAGGGATCGCCCGGCCACCCTGCGGAGAAAGCTCATTTCGGCCGCCTGTATCCGGGATCTTGTCCTTTCGGTCATGACCCAAAGCTCATGACCATAGGTGAGAGTAGGAACGTAGATTGACTGGTAAATCGAGAGCTTCGCCTTGCGGCTCAGCTCTTTCTTCACCACGACAGACCGATACATCGACTGCATTACTGCAGAAGCTGCACCGATCCGTCTGTCAATCTCCCGTTCCATCCTTCCCTCACTCGTGAACAAGACCCCTAGATACTTAAACTCCTCCACTTGAGGCAGGCACTCTCCACCAACCTGAAGTGGGCAAGCCACCCTTTTCCGACTGAGGACCATGGCCTCAGATTTGGAGGTACTGATTTTCATCCCCACCGCTTCACACTCGGCTGCAAACCGTCCCAGTGCATGCTGAAGGTCCTGGTTAGAAGGGGCCAACACGACAACATCATCTGCAAAGAGCAGAGACGAAATTGTGTGGTCCCCAAACCTGACACCCTCCGGCCCCTGGCTGCGCCTAGAAATTCTGTCCATAAAAATTACGAACAGAACCGGTGACAAAGGGCAGCCCTGCCGGAGTCCAACATGCACTGGGAACAAGTCTGACTTACTGCCGGCAATGCGGACCAAGCTCCTGCTTCGGTTGTACAGGGACCTGACAGCCCTTAGCAAAGGACCCAGGACCCCATATTCCCCAAGCACCCTCCACAAGATGCCGCGAGGGACACAGTCGAATGCTTTCTCCAAATCCACAAAACACATGTGGATTGGTTGGGCAAACTCCCATGAACCCTCCAACACCCCGTAGAGGGTATAGAGCTGGTCCAGTGTTCCACGGCCCGGACGAAAACCACACTGTTCCTCCTGAATCCGAGGTTCTACTATCGGCCGTATTCTCCTCTCCAGAACCCTGGCATAGACTTTCCCGGGGAGGCTGAGAAGTGTGATCCCCCTATAGTTGGAACACACCCTCCGGTCCCCCTTCTTAAAAAGAGGGACCACCACCCCGGTCTGCCATCCCAGAGGCACTGTCCCCGACCGCCACGCGATGTTGCACAGGCGTGTCAACCAAGACAGCCCCACAACATCCAGAGACTTGAGGTACTCAGGGCGGATCTCATCCACCCCCGGTGCCTTGCCACCGAGGAGTTTCTTGACCACCTCAGTGACTTCAGCCCGGGTGATGGACGAGTCCACCTCTGAGCCCTCATCCTCTGCTTCCTCAATGGAAGACGTGTCAGCGGGATTGAGGAGATCCTCGAAGTACTCCTTCCACCGCCCGACGACATCCTCAGTTGAGGTCAACAGCTGCCCACCTCTACTGTAAACAGCGTTGGTAGGGCACTGTTTCCCTCTCCTGAGGCGCCGGATGGTTTGCCAGAATCTCTTCGAGGCCAGCCGATAGTCCTTCTCCATGGCCTCACCGAACTCCTCCCAGGCCCGAGTTTTTGCCTCCACAACCACCCGGGCTGCAGCCCGCTTGGCCTGTCGGTACCCGTCAGCTGCCTCAGGAGTCCCACAAGCCAACCAGGCCTGATAGGACTCCTTCTTCAGCTTGACGGCATCCCTTACTTCCGGTGTCCACCACCGGGTTCGGGGATTGCCGCCTCGACAGGCACCGGAGACCTTACGGCCACAGCTCCGAGCGGCCGCTTCGACAATGGCGGTGGAGAACATGGTCCACTCGGACTCAATATCTCCAACCTCCCTCGGGATCCAGTCGAAACTCTGCCGGAGGTGGGAGTTAAAGATCTCTCTGACAGGAGACTCGGCCAGACGTTCCCAGCAGACCCTTACAGTACGCTTGGGCCTGCCGAGTCTGTCCAGCTTCCTCCCCCGCCATCGGATCCAACTCACCACCAGGTGGTGATCAGTTGACAGCTCCGCCCCTCTCTTCACCCGAGTGTCCAAGACATACGGCCGCAGGTCAGATGAGACGACAACAAAGTCGATCATCGACCTGCGGCCTAGGGTGTCCTGGTGCCACGTGCACTGATGGACACCCTTATGCTTGAACATGGTGTTCGTTATGGACAAACTGTGACTAGCACAGAAGTCCAATAATTGAACACCACTCGGGTTCAGATCCGGGGGGCCGTTCCTCCCAATCACGCCCCTCCAGGTGTCACTGTCGTTGCCCACGTGGGCGTTGAAGTCCCCCAGTAGAACAATAGAGTCCCCAGTCGGAGCACTTTCCAGCACCCCTCCCAGAGACTCCAAGAAGGTCGGGTACTCTGCACTGCCGTTCGGCCCGTAGGCACAAACAACAGTGAGAGACCTATCCCCGACCCGTAGGCGCAGGGAAACGACCCTCTCGTTCACCGGGGTAAACTCCAACACATGGCGGCAGAGCTGGGGAGCTATGAGCAAACCCACACCAGCCCGCCGCCTCTCACCATGGGCAACTCCAGAGTGGTGAAGAGTCCATCCTCTCTCAAGGAGTGTGGTTCCAGAGCCCAAGCCGTGTGTAGAGGTGATCCCGATTACCTCTAATCGGAACCTCTCAACCTCACGCACCAACTCAGGCTCCTTCCCCGCCAGCGAGGTGACATTCCACGTCCCTAGAGCCAGTTTCCGTGTCCAGAGATCGGGTTGTCTAGGCCCCTGCCTTCGACTGCCGCCCGATCCTCTTCGCACCGGCCCCTTATGGTCCCTCCTGTGGGTGGTGAGCCCACGGGAGGGCGGCCCCACGTCGCCCGTTCGGGCTGAGCCCGGCCGGGCCCCATGGGGGAAGGCCCGGCCACCAGGCGCTCGCATACGAGCCCCAACCCCGGGCCTGGCTCCAGGGTGGGGCCCCGGCTGCGCCATACCGGGCGACGTCACGGTACTCAAAATGTTTTTCTTCATTAAGGGGGTTTTGAACCGCTCTTAGTCTGACCCGTCGCCTAAGACCTGTTTGCCTTGGGAGACCCTACCAGGGGCATATAGCCCCAGACAACATAGCTCCTAGGGTCACTCGGGTACTCAAACCCCTCCACCACGTTAAGGTGGCAGTTCTTGGAGGAGGGGGCTACTACTCACTCACCAAAATGTCCAAACAGTAACTAGCCCAATGCAGCTATTGTATAAACATCTACCACCTCACGAAGTCCCAAAGCCACCATGGGAACACATCTTTGACACCATTCATGTGTTCCATTCCAGACATTACTAAGAGCTCAACCTCCCCAAATTAGGTGTTACCAGCCGCCTGAAGTGTGCTTGTGCGTGCACAGGAGTGTGTGCGTCGGAGCGTGGGCGTGTGTATGTGTCTTTACTGTGTGCGTGTGTGTCTGTGTCTTAGCGTGTGGGTGTGTGTAGGATTCAAAGCAACATCCTACAGTGCGGAGGGAGACAGGATGGTGCTTAAACATTGTGTCTGCTTCCCTTTGTTGTGAAAGCAATGGCCAGCAGCCAAATAAAATGGTGCATTTCTACAGACGGAAACGGTATACGGCATCAACCGTTAATAGTTTTCATAAAGACAATAATCCTTTCGTCTGATTATACACAGCATGCTGTACTCTTTAAAGACACCAAATGCATAGTAATGATTATGCTTTTGAATGACAGATCAGAAGGCATATTTTTATGAAGCCCTTTTCCCATATGGAGTTGTCAAAAAGGGCATATACAGACACAGTCTACTGTAAACCAAAAGACCTCCACTGAGTGTTAAACTGGGCAGTAGTCTCGTCAGCTAAAATCAAGAAGAGTGAATTGGGTCTGCACTCAGACCAGGCCGCAGGCAGAATCCTTCTTCCCAGATGATGCCTCTGATACTGAGAATGTGTCGTGTTTCAATCCCCCTGGCAACCGTATGTAAAACGGACCTGGATATCAAATACTATTTGAAAACATTTTAAAGGCTATAGTAGACTGAGCTTGCCTTGTATTACAGAACTAAAAGCAACGGAGAAATCCCACCTGTCAGTCACACTAGGTAGGATATGGCTAAAGGTGCAGCAATTTAAGGATCTTAAATAGTGTTTGAACCCAGGTCTGAAGAATAAAGGACAGTGCCTGACGGTGTGTTACCGTACACAGTTTTATGAATGACTACACCGATTTCTCTGTCTTCCTATTAGGCCTGGAAGCCACCTCATTTCCTTTTTTCCTGATGGGTGGGCATGTACTTCGTCATTTGTCCATCTACATAAGTGAACCCGATGTCTGTGTGGAACCAGGTATAGGAAATTCACTTTATCATCAGATGTTTCCGTTCGATTCAGAGATGTTATTGGGAGATTAACTTCCATGGGTAGTCATCTCTGTGAAACCAAAATTTAACTCTGGCGTGACCCTTTCAACAGTTTACAGTACGTTAAAGGGGTAATCCACCCAAAACCACACATGGCTGTTATATAAATTGTTAAATGATTGCATTATTTATGTTGTGACATACTGTATTTCTGCATTTTGGATTGTTAATAATTTAGCAAGCAATGTGAAATTTGTTGAAGAGATCTATTGAGACTACAAACCCACACTTCAATGCTCTCTCTAGACAGCCTTTTGCTGGCAAAGTATACATTTTTACCCAGTGGTTGGCAGCTAGAATAATGTAACCAGTAAGGATTAATAATTCAATTCAACCCTTAAAGATGCAATCCATCCCCAGAAAGGCAACTCAGTTTGTTCAAAGCATCAGGATTTAACTTCTAAGTGGTCCATCTATTAGATAATTATGTAGCAATGTGTTTTAGCTGTATGTCCTGTAAACTGGAAGGTAACACGCTATTGCAATTCATAAAACAATAAAACAATTACCTGGTGGCCCTAGAATGGTGCTGCAGTCCAAACTACAGCCTGTGGAGCACATCAATCGCGGTTGCATGTTTTTGAGTCTGGTCCGTTACTCTGTTGGTACATGGTACGATAGTGCAGTTTGTTTAACGCATTTTACAACTATATAACCTCTTCACATGCTAATGTGAACTTTGGTAATCAGCCATCCACCATCTCCAAACTCAACGCCTAGCAAAACCCTCATTCTATTTAAGAAATCCAATATTGCTCACCATTGCCTATACTGGCCAGTTCTCCCCAACTGGACAAACGTTGAATGGTGAAGGGGTATCGCGTGTGTGTGTGTGTGTGCATGTGTGTGTGTGTATATGTGTGTGTATATGTGTGATGCTCCCTAGAAGGGAAGATTCTAGAGGCTCTCATGGTTTACAACTTAGCAAGATCTTTATTGACGTTATTGCTTTTGCCTCGTCAATCTTGTTTGTCTGTAGGAGTGTGTTTGTGTTTGTGTGTGTGCGTGTGTGTTTATGTGTGTTAGCGATGTAGGCCAAGCACTGGGAGCAAAATGTGAGTTGACGAGCATCTCTTTGGGCGAGCTAGCCAAGCAGATGGGGAAGTATGTCATTAAATGACAGTATAAATATCCGGTAAGAAGCACCAGGGAGACAGAGGAGGGTTGTGGTGAGTGGGAGGGGTCGGGCACCACAGAGCAGAGGAGCATGGCACTGCTAATTTGCCTTAAGTGAGACTGTGAAGCCTGTCTGGGGGTCAAAAACACACATTGACAAGCACTCACACACGCAAACACACCCAAAAAACAGCTCTAATCCCACTTCCTTATCAGAGCCATCAGTGGGTGCAGTCATGTGTACCGGTATGAGTCTGAATGAGGCTGTGTGCAGACAAATCAGATCTGCTGACCACTGGACAGCCAGGATGAACTCAGTCACCATCAGCCTACAGCCACACCCCACTAATCCACCCGCCCCCACTGAGTTCCAGACATTTTGCTCGACCTCGTGTCATGGCGATCCAGCTGTATTGGAGCCGTATAAAAAAAACAATAGGTACATTTCCTGTCAGAAATTCTTTGGATGTCTCTGTTGTTTTCCTGTGTATGAAAGAAGTCCTATCTTTCCATGTCTTTCTTGGGTTCAGTGTGCTCCACCAGTGAGCTGGTGCATGCCCTGGGAACCATGATGGGAAGACTCAGTGAAATGAGGGCAGCAGATGTAGAGATACCTCGAGTAGAGCTGAAGCCTAAAGCCTGGCCAAGTGAAAGGAAAGGCAGAGACAGGATCAACACCATTATGGAGAAAGGGAGAGATGGAGGGAGGGAGAGAGACACAGAGGCGGAGAGAGAGATGGAGAGAGAAAGATGCTTGGAGGGAGAGAGGTCGGGACAGAGAGCGATGGAAGGAGAGTGAGATAGAGGGAGACAGGGAGAGATGAAGGTAGACAGAGATTGATGGAAGGAGAGAGAGGGAGATGGAGACTGATAAATGTTTTAGGAGTATGGCTACAGTACTTGTGTATATCCTCTCTGGTGTGGGTTATTGTGCAATGACTCATAATGTACTATTGTGGCGTTAGATAACCTGGGAGTGTGTGCGCGTGTGCACGTGCGTGCATGTGTGTGTGTGTGTGTGTGTATGTGTGTTCACGTATTAAGGAAGTAGTGTCGCTAAAAACACCAACAAACCTCTTTCAGGAACAACTGTTCAAGGGATCCCTCAACGCAGACCAACATTTAGGTCAAGACCACCACCTCTCGGTGTGTCAAGGATTCCTACCCAAATGACACCCTGTCTAGAGCACGCCAACTGGGTCATAAATATTAGCTGACAACCACCAATTCCGATGTTTCAGCCCTGTCATGAGGTTCTCCCTCTCTGCTTTACATTGGGTACTCCCATCTGTGTCTGAGACATCTCTCTCTCTCTGTCCATATCTCTGTAATTCTTTCTCTCCCTCTGTTCTTCGCTCTCTGTGTAGGCAGCTGACCCAAGGTTTCGCTGCTGTGCAATGGCCCAGGGCATAAAACTGTAAATGTGGCCCAGAGTTAAAAACTGTAAATGTGGCCCAGAGTTTAAAACTGTAAATGTGGCCCAGAGTTTAAAACTGTAAATGTGGCCCAGAGTTAAAAACTGTAAATGTGGCCCAGAGTTTAAAACTGTAAATGTGGCCCAGAGTTTAAAACTGTAAATGTGGCCCAGAGTTTAAAACTGTAAATGTGGCCCAGAGTTTAAAACTGTAAATGTGGCCCACATATACAAGTGCAAACGGACATGTATATATACAAACACACAATTAAGTGCTCTTTGACCACACAGTAGCTCTTGTATTCAGCCGTGTCCCTTCCCAAACACAAAGTATAGGTGTGGCTACATACAAATATTTGTCGGACAAACATGGAATCATCTCATGGAATCATCTCATTGTGACGCCTTTGTCTTTTCAAAGACAAAGCCCTATGAAGACACTTTAAATTCCAGTCCATGTATCTGCCCAAATAAGGCAGGGGCGGATCCAGTGATCAATAATGTATGGTTGGGGATGTTGGGGGGAGCCTGAAGCACTTAACATTTTCCTCTAGTCTAGATAATGGGGAAGAAAGCATGTTTTAACCCAGAAATCTAACAGCACAGACTGGGTCCACGCTACTTGTGTGTGTGTTTTTTCGTCAAGCATTGGCGTGCGTCACGACAGATCTGTGCCTCAACAGGAAACTCCCAACCTATTAGCTGTGTTTAATGTAATTTTCATTTTATATCAAGCTAATGAAAAAATGCCTGTTAGGCTATGGCCTATCTGATTACTTTAATCCAACCACCAGTGCGATAATAAAACAGTTTTGTTTTTTTGACAGACCGCGCAAGCGGAGCCGGTCAAGAAGAGTGAATGACTCTTACTTAGTGACTGACTGACTGACAACCTGCAACCAATAGGTTCCGCGTTCGAATCTCGTCACGGTCAAAGCAAATTATGCATTAGGATTTGTTCCGCATAGATAAAAACTTTGCTGGCTATCCCCGTGCATGATTTTTGGGGTAATATAGGCCGGGGGAAAAACTTGGTCAGTAAAAGTGTAGGGGTTTCCAAGATACTTGTCTTTTCACTTGACGAAAAATTAAGTTATCGTCACCTATGATGATAGTTATTGTATCAATGTCATTCACGAATGAAAGAAAAATGAAAGTTTTTGTGATATGAAATAGCTTTGGCAGTGTAAAGTTCATCTTGAGTCTCGCTAACAATTGCTCAATTCTTACTGGTACTAGTACTAGTAAGCCTATTACTGGCTAATAAGTTGTTAAAACAGCCAGTGGCAGAAGCCATACAGTTCATAGATGCTATTTGTGGTGGAGGTAAACTTAATAAAAAACATTAGTCAGTTTAACACAATGCTTAATGGTGTCTAGCGAAATATTCAAACTTGACGTGATGTTAATGTGTGACAAAATGATCTAATGTCAAGATGCTATACCGACACTAGGCAAATGTATAGCGCTGTGGTGTAGTGGTTAAAGGCACAGCCACTTATGTAGGAGTCCTGGGTTCAGATTCAGTGAGGGCAACAGCATTTATCACTTTTAATTACAGGCCACCTGAACTAGGCTTGCCTGGTTCCTTTTCTGGTTAATTGTTTACAATGTTAACTATCTTTTTACCCAGGCTCTGGAGATCTTGAAATTGCTTCTTCTCCTGTAGAACCCAGTGCATTACCATCTACCATTCAACATAAAATGTTTATTAATAGTAAAGAAGTAAGACAAACCTCTGCAAATGAATGACTTAAAAGAAGTTGGACTCAAACCTGTGTGTTGGCAAGTGGGTTTTAAGCTGAGCCTCATCTACAGCAATGAGTGGATATGATTTGGAGCATAGCAGAGGGAATGACGTTTACAAGCTTGCTCTAAGCTAGCATTGGGTTATGATTAGCGGTTTGTTAGTGATGCTTTAAGTGGCTGTTACATGGTTAATGAGCCAAGCTAATGAAGCAAGAGACACTGCATGAGCAATGTTAAAGAGACATTACACAAACAAGATTAAAGAATTCAAATGATGTATCAATTTTACTGCATTTAAAGAGCCTTAAGAAAATACACATATCCATTGACTTACTCTGCATTTTGTTGTGTTATAGACTTCATTTGTAATTGATTACATCATCATTCTACTCATAATACCACTTAATGAAAAAGCGAAACCAAATTTTTAGAATGAGTCAAGTCTTATGGCTTTTGTTCTGGAGTGGCTTCCATCTAGCCACTCAACCGAAAAAGGCTTGATTGATGGAGCGCAGCAGAGATGGTGGTTCTTCTGGCAGGTTCTCCCGTCTCTGCAGAGAAACGGAAGCTCTGTTTGGAAAGCCACTGGATTCTTGGTTACCCTAATAATATCTATAACACCACAAAATAGAGTGAAGATGGTTGAATAATTTTACGAAGACACTGTGCTTTATGTTCGTGTTCGTTGTGTGTGCCTGTCTGAGCATGCATGTACAGTATCTCACCCATAGCATGGCAATGAAAGCTCTTGAATATTGTTTGTTACCGGTTCATTTCCTGTCAATAGCCAGCTGTTGAAAATAAATGTTCCTGCACATTCGTCTCCCCGGGACATAGACGAGGCATTAGCAGTCCCGAGACAAACGGAATACACCCTGTCGCACCCTCATCTGTTCTGACGGAACCACAGAGGTCAAACGCTACACAGATATCTCCCTTTTTGATACTGTGTGTGTTTTCCCTCATCTGAATACAGCTGTTAATCTGAAGGTGATGTAGCGAAGACCATAAGGCAACGATTCCTTAGACCTATTCCTCCCAGTGAATAGGTCTGGGGTACCTTTGTTTCTCCCAGTGAATAGGTCTGGGGTACCTTTGCTTCTCCCAGTGAATAGGTCTGGGGTACCTTTGCTTCTCCCAGTGAATAGGTCTGGGGTACCTTTGCTTCTCCCAGTGAATAGGTCTGGGGTACCTTTGCTTCTCCCAGTGAATAGGTCTGGGGTACCTTTGCTTCTCCCAGTGAATAGGTCTGGGGTACCTTTGCTTCTCCCAGTGAATAGGTCTGGGGTACCTTTGCTTCTCCCAGTGAATAGGTCTGGGGTACCTTTGCTTCTCCCAGTGAATAGGTCTGGGGTACCTTTGCTTCTCCCAGTGAATAGGTCTGGGGTACCTTTGCTTCTCCCAGTGAATAGGTCTGGGGTACCTTTGCTTCTCCTAGTGAATAGGTCTGGGGTACCTTTGCTTCTCCCAGTGAATAGGTCTGGGGTACCTTTGCTTCTCCCAGTGAATAGGTCTGGGGTACCTTTGCTTCATAGAACATAATGAGAAAGGTTTCACTCTGGTGAATGCGCTGAAGCAGAGCACAGACATTTTCCAGGTATTCCAGACGCCCACTTTCCAAATATATGATATGGATGTACGTTTTTACAGACGATATCAGACAACTTGTCACCGCAGTGAGACACAGGTCATGGGTCTGTCCTGCAAGATCCGAATGTTATCTGTGGGATGTGTTCTAGTCACTCTAACCCAGACAAACACATACTTTACGTTTTTAACCTTAATCAAACATTTAGGTTGACTTAAAGCACATCAATTACAGCCACGACAAAACAAGCAGTTGCCTTGCTTAGAGAAAGGAGACAAGTTGTTTTTCACCTTGCCAAGCTGGGGAGTCGATCTAGCAACCTTCGGCATCAGTCAGATAGTAATTCTAACGGAGACGACCTTATTCTCTCCCGTAGCGCTGGGTGTTCAGCAGAAGACCCCGACTGCTACACTATGTGCTGTGATTAAAATGTTCTGCTGGGTCGTCCTGTATCTGCTATCCTTCCAGTTGTCAAATAAAAGGAATAGTAATATGATGCCTGTTACATCGCCTTGGCAGCATCAGGTACTTCTCTTTGTCAGGCTGACTGGAAGTGGATCTTACTGCACCTCAAACTTCGAATATTGGGTAGAGACACTTGGACACTGTTTAATACACCTGTCATGTTGAGCTTACTGTATAGAGCTGTACGTGGAATGTTGAGATGAATACTATGTCACTTATTCCACTCCGCAGCCTCAGCATTGGTTTTGGTTTTAAGATTTTCAACACAGTTTGCAAGCAGGCATCGTTTTCACTAACGGGCTTGTTAAATATAGGCTAATCCACGGATCAATGGATCATTGCATAAAAGCTTTGGATGAAACTGTTATGGTCCATGTGACCTAAACACACATACGCACACATGGACGCCCAACCGCCCTCCCACACAAACACATTTCTCCACTGTCCTAATGGTCGTACAGATTTCAGGATGGTAAGCTTTCAGATCTTTGTCTAGCTGACCTATATTGTATACTGTGTCTCTCGGTTGGTTTATAGATGGGATGTTGGGATATTTTTAAAGATTGTGTAGTATTCTAAGGTTTTACTGTGCAGATAATGTTGGACAGTTTCTCCACAAACTGTGCATGTGGAAAGGTTTCTCTGCTCAAATCATTTAGGGAGGTTTCTCATTTAGAAAGGAACGTTCTCTTGCGGCGCTGAGAGTGCTCGTCAGATAAAATCTAATGAAATGTGGTATTGAGTATTACAGAGGACATTAACCATAGGCCTTGTGACAGGGAGCAACACAGGGAATGGACACAGTAACATTGCTCAGGGCCCAAAACAAAAACGGTTAGAGGAACAGTCAAAGCTTCACTGCTAGAGGAGATGGTAAGGGAGTGTAATTTGGGGGGTTCTGCGGGTATGGAGTCATGCACTTCTTTTTTCCTCTACTGCCCAGAGCTGTTTTCCTGGGGCCCTTTTATCTTCCCCTTGATGAGGTCTGATAGGTGGAAGGTGTACCTCTTGGCAGCCTAGGTGCATTTGAGGGCAGCAGCTGGGCTGCGTTTCCATTATTGTGGAGGGATGAAAGTCCAAAAAGTATTTGGCAGTTTTTAACAGCAAAAGTGGAATGCTAAGAGTTAAAAGCTGCTCATTTGCTAGCAAGTGCATATACATGTGCACTTAATGACCTAAACAGTAACTACAGTGTCATTCTTCTACAACACTGTTTCCAAAAAAGATGGGACGGTATAATGTAAAGAAAATGCAATGATGTGTAAATTATTTAAATTCTATATTCAATAGGAAACAGTACAAAGACAACATATGAAATGTTGAAACTGAGATATTTTATTGTTTCTTGAAAAATATATGCCCACTTTGATTTTAATGCCAGCAACATGTTTCAAAACAGTTGGCAACAGAAGACTGGAAAAGTTGTGTAATGCTAAAAAACTAAATCTCTTGGAATATCATACAACTAATAAGGTCAGTTGGCAACAGGTCAGTAACATGATTTGTTATTAAAAGATCATTCCCGAGAGGGTGGGTCTGTAAGATGTGAGAATGAGGAGGGGCTTACCACTCTGTGAAAGAGGAGAGGGACCATCTGACTAAAGAGGAGAGGGACCATCTGGCATCTTATCAGCGCACTGTTCAAAAGCCAACATCCGTGATGGTATAGGGGTGTATAAGCGCACATGGCATGGGTGACTTGCATACCTGTGAAGGCACCATTAAGGCTGAACAATATGTACAGGTTTTGGAACAACATATGCTGCCAGACACTAGCCCTCATTCATGAAAAGTTCACCATGATCAAATTTGATCTTAAAATGAATTTCACCGACAGAGCTGGTATTCATAAATATAATATTTTTTGTATCTTTACGATCAAACTCACGTCTTTTTGGAGACTGTGTAAACCAACGTCAAAATGATCATGCTTGATTTGCAATAAGACCTGTTATCACAAAAAACAACAATCCTAACAACCTCAGTAGCAACAACCAAAATTATAATTATAATACATTATAACCCTCTGATGGTCTTCATTTGTAGTGACACTCGGGGTCTTTGGGGTCTTTTGGACCCCAGACAATAACATTTAATTTTGTAACAGAACAATATTATTATTATTATTATTTTTTTTTACAAATATAATTTTACTCTGTTTATTAATGGCTTCGCTAAAATCAGGTCGACAATATTAGCACTGTCTGCCATCATGCGCAGTTTCACCCACGTATGACGCTAGCCTAGCCTACTACTGTATATGAATTAATGAATGAACTATCTAAAAAAAATATATGAAACTTTGTAAAACTGAAACAAGGATTGTGGTGTAGCCTATAATTGTGTGAAATGTATGATGCAAATCGGCTAGCAATTTCGCCAAACAAATATCAAGAAATATTGCAGCAGTTTGTCTTTCGAATACACTTGAGAAATCCGCGATGGGACTGAGTGCAAAATAGCTTCAGTGACTTCTTATAGTACAGACCGCTGTCAGTCAAAAGGAGATGCAGTTTGACAGATCGTCAGATCCTCCAACCATCACGCGGAAGCCCGGAGTCTGGGCCAGCCCACTCCTCATTCACCCCCAGAGACGCTGAGCGTCCGTGGGCAGGACATAATCGCAGCATTTATCCAATCACCGTCTACTTTCGGAGCACTGAAAAAAACTATTCTAAGCAGCCCCATTGAAGTCAATGGACACTCGGCTTCAACAGGGAAATGCATTGTGACGCTGCGGGATTGTATGAGAAGAAAATCGAATCAGCCGACCTGTAGCTCATTCTGAACTAACTAGTTTTAGAGATGAACGTGTTTTAATTCATTTTTTGTCAATAAAATGTTTACACAATAGTACATATTTGACCATAATTTTTTTTGACATTATAGGGGAAGCCGAGCTTCCCTTGCAGTCTTAAAGAAATCCCCACTGAATAATAGGTAATATAAAATAAGATGACGAGGAATATTACATACAGACGTACCACAATATTCAATATTGTGTCATTACCATCCATCCATCCATCCATCTTCTTCCGCTTATCCGGGGCCGGGTCGCGGGGGCAGCAGTCTAAGCAGAGATGCCCAGACTTCCCTCTCCCTAGACACTTCCTCCAGCTCTTCCGGGGGGACACCGAGGCGTTCCCAGGCCAGCCCGGAGACATAGTCCCTCCAGCGTGTCCTAGGTCTTCCCCGGGGTCTCCTCCTGGTGGGACGGGCCCGGAACACCTTCCCGGGAAGGCGTTCAGGAGGCATCCGGAACAGATGCCCAAGCCACTTCAGCTGACCCCTCTCGATGTGGAGGAGCAGCGGCTCGACTCTGAGCTCCTCCCAGGTGACCAAGCTTTTCATCTAAGGGATCGCCCATCCACCCTGCGGAGAAAGCTCATTTCAGCCGCCTGTATCCAGGATCTTGTCCTTTCGGTCATGACCCAAAGCTCATGACCATAGGTGAGAGTAGGAATGTAGACTGACCGGTAAATCGAGAGCTTCGCCTTGTGACTCAGCTCTTTCTTCACCATGACAGACCGATACATCGACCGCATTACTGCAGAAGCTGCACCGATCCGTCTGTCAATCTCCCGTTCCATCCTTCCCTCACTCGTGAACAAGACCCCTAGATACTTAAACTCCTCCGCTTGAGGCAGGCACTCTCCACCAACCTGAAGTGGGCAAGCCACCCTTTTCCGACTGAGGACCATGGCCTCGGATTTGGAGGTACTGATTTTCATCCCCACCGCTTCACACTCAGCTGCAAATCGTCCCAGTGCATGCTGAAGGTCCTGGTTTGAAGGGGCCAACACGACAACATCATCCGCAAAGAGCAGAGACGAAATTGCGTGGTCCCCAAACCTGATACCCTCCGGCCCCTGGCTGCGCCTAGAAATTCTGTCCATAAAAATAACAGAACCGGCGACAACGGGCAGCCCTGCCAGAGTCCAACATGCACTGGGAACAAGTCTGACTTACTGCCGGCAATGCGGACCAAGCTCCTGCTTCGGTCGTACAGGGACCTGACAGGCCTTAGCAAAGGACCCAGGACCCCATATTCCCGAAGCACCCTCCACAGGATGCCGCGAGGGACACAGTCGAATGCCTTCTCCAAATCCATAAAACACATGTGGATTGGTTGGGCAAACTCCCATGAACCCTCAAGCACCCCGTAGAGGGTATAGAGCTGGTCCAGTGTCACTACCGTAGGTTATTATTGTATTATTTATTTATTTCACTTTATTCTGCATTTTATCTTTTATTTCCGTTGTTCATGGGTTTGTAAGGTTTGAAATGCCTTGGTGTAGGCTATTTAAAGCACTAAACAAATAAACGTGCTTTGCCTTGCTTTTCCTATGTCACTCAGGCCGTATCGACATAGACTACTTGGAGATCATAAGATCATATAATTTCGGTGGGTGGCATCTTGATTAGCTAACAGGTCTTATATTGACTAATGAGAGTATAAATAAACCAGTGGGTCCGGGTCAAGCAGTCACGCTAATGACGGCAGAGCTTGCTCTTTTAAAGGACTTCGGCTCTGGGCAGAGACGGGAAAATGTGTTGTAACTGCGCTGATTTCGTCATGGAGAATAGTTAATTAGCCGTTTCAGGCTATAATTTATGTTGAAATTTGTTAATTCATAGGTTGATAATCGCTACACCCGCATATATTACAGGTGTGTCATATGTAAATAAGGACAGGTGGAACGCGTTCTCAAGTCCACGGCTTTATCTGATTTATCAATCTGCGATTACATCTAAGCTAATTTCGACCAGGGTGCGACAGTTACTATGGAGCCATGCTGTTGTATTACAGTACAGCCCAAAAGTTAGGACACACTCTCTCATTCAATGCGTTTCCTTTATTTTCATGAATATTTACATTGTAGATTCTCACTTAAGGCATCAAAACTATGAATGAACACGTGGAATTATGTACTTTACAAAAAAGTGTGAAATAACTGATAACATGTCTTATATTCGAGTTTCTTCAAAGTATCCACCCTTTGCTCTGATTACTGCTTTGCACACTCTTGGCATTCTCTTGATGAGCTTCAAGAGGTAGTCACCTGAAATGGTTTTCCAACAGTCTTGAAGGAGATCGCAGAGATGCTTAGCACTTGTTGGCCCTTTTGCCTTCACTCTGCGGTCCAGCTCACCCCAAACCATCTCGATTGGGTTCAGGTCCAGTGACTGTGGAGGCCAGGTTATCTGGCGCAGCTCTCCATCACTCTCCTTCTTGGTCAAATATCCCTTACACAGCCTGGAGGTGGTCATTGTCCTGTTGAAAAATAAATGATGGTCCAACTAAACGCAAACTGAATGGGATGGCATGTCACTGCAGGATGCTGTGGTAGCCATGCTGGTTCAGTATGCCTTCAATTTTGAATAAATTCCCAACAGTGTCACCAGCAAAGCACCCCCACACCATCACACCTCCTCCTCCATGCTTCATGATGAGAACCAGGCATGTAGAATCCATCCGTTCACCTTTTCTGCGTTGCACAAAGACATGGAACCAAAGATCTCAAATTTGATGAGACCAAAGCACAGATTTCCACTGATCTAATGTCCATTCCTTGTGTTTCTTGGCCCAAACAAATCTCTTCTGCTTGTTGCCTCTCATTAGCAGTGGTTTCCTAGCAGCTACTTGACCATGAAGGCCTGATTCGCGCAGTCTCCTCTTAACAGTTGTTTTAGAGATGTGTCTGCTGCTAGAATGTGGCATTCAGCTGGTCTCTAATCTGAGCTGCTGTTAACCTGCGATTTCTGAGGCTGGTGACTCGGATGAACTTATCCTCAGCAGCAGAGGCGACTCTTGGTCTTCCTTTCCTGGGGCGGTCCTCATGTGAGCCAGTTTTGTTGTAGCGCTTGATGGTTTTTGCGACTGCACTTGGGGACACATTCAAAGTTTTGCAATTTTCTGGACTGACTGACCTTCATTTGTTAAAGTAATGATGGCCACTCGTTTCTCTTTACTTAGCTGATTGGTTCTTGCCATAATATGAATTCTAACAGTTGTCCAATAGGGCTGTCGGCTGTGTATAAACATGACTTCTGCACAACACAACTGATGGTCCCACTAATTAAAAAATTCCACTAATTAACCCTGACAAGGCACACCTGTGAAGTGAAAACCATTTCTGGTGACTATCTCATTAAGCTCATTGAGAGAACACCAAGTGTTTGCAGCGCTATCAAAAAAGCAAAGGGTGGCTACTTTGAGGAATCTAAAAAACAGGTGCTGGTCATAAAATTAGAATATCATCAAAAAGTTGATTTATTTTAGTAATTCCATTCAAAAAGTGAAACTTGTATAATGTATACATTCATTCCACACAGACTGATATATTTCAAGTGTTTATTTCTTTTAATTTTGATGATTATAACTGACAACTAATGAAAACCCCAAATTCAGTATCTCAGAAAATTTGAATATTATGAAAAGGTTCAATATTGAAGACACCTGGTGCCACACTCTAATCAGCTAATTAACCCAAAACACCTGCAAAGGCCTTTAAAGGGTCTCTCAGTCTAGTTCTGTAGGCAACACAATCATGGGGAAGACTGCTGACTTTACAGCTGTCCAAAAGACGACCATTCACACCTTGCACAAGGAGGGCAAGACACAAAAGGTCATAGCTAAAGAGGTTGGCTGTTCACAGAGCTCTGTGTCCAAGCACAGGGAAGGAAAAGATGTGGTAGAAAAAAGTGTACAAGCAATAGGGATAACCGCACCCTGGAGAGGATTGTGAAACAAAACCCTTAAAAAATGTGGGGGAGATTCACAAAGAGTGGACTGCAGCTGGAGTCAGTGCTTCAATAACCACCACGCACAGACGTATGCAAGACATGGGTTTCAGCTGTCGCATTCCTTGTGTCAAGCCACTCTTGAAGAAGACACAGTGTCAGAAGCGACTCACCTGAGCTAAAGACAAAAAGGACTGGACTGCTGCCGAGTTATGTTCTCTGATGAAAGTACATTTTGCATTTCCTTTGGAAATCAAGGTCCCAGAGTCTGGAGGCAGAGAGGAGAGGCACAGAATCCACGTTGCTTGAAGTCCAGTGTAAAGTTTCCACAGTCAGTGATGGTTTGGGGTGCCATGTCATCTGCTGGTGTTGGTCCACTGTGTTTTCTGAGGTCCAAGATCAACGCAGCCGTCTACCAGGAAGTTTTAGAGCACTACATGCTTCCTGCTGCTGACCAACTTTATGGAGATGCAGATTTCATTTTCCAACAGAACATGGCACCTGCACACAGTGCCAAAGCTACCAGTACCTGGTTTAAGGACCATGGTATCCCTGTTCTTAATTGGCCAGCAAACTCGCCTGACCTTAACCCTATAGAAAATCTATGGGGTATTGTGAAGAGGAAGATGCGATACGCCAGACCCAACAATGCAGAAGAGCTGAAGGCCACTATCAGAGCAACCTGGGCTCTCATAACACCTGAGCAGTGCCACAGACTGATCTACTCCATGCCACGCCGCATTGCTTCAGTAATTCATGCAAAAGGAGCCCCAACTAAGTATTGAGTGCTGTACATGCTCATACTTTTCATGTTTCTAAAATATTTTTTTTGTATTGGTCTTTAGTAATATTCTAATTTTCTAAGATACTGAATTTGGGATTTTCATTAGTTGTCAGTTATAATCATCACAATTAAAAGAAATAAACATTTGAAATATATCAGTCTGTGTGTAATGAATTAATATAATACACAAGTTTCACTTTTTGAATGGAATTACTGAAATAAATCTACTTTTTGATGATATTCTAATTTTATGACCAGCACCTGCATAAGACATTTTTCAGTTATTCCACCCTTTTTTGTTAAGTATGTAAGCCAATATGTGTTCATTCATAGTTTTGATGCCTTCAGTGAGAATCTACAATGTAAATAGTCTAGACCTGTCACCCATTGAAAACATCTGGTACGTTGTGAAACATAAAATACGACAAAGGAGACCCTGAACTGTTGAGCAGCTGAAATCCTGTGTAAAGCAAGAATGGGAAAACATGGTCTCCTCAGGTCCCAAATGCTTACAGAGTGTTGTTAAAAGAAGAGGTGATGTAACAGTGGTTAACACGCCCCTGTCCCAAATTCTTTAAAATGTGTTGCTGACATCAAATTAAAAAAGGGCATGTATTTTTCCAAAAACAATAAAATCTCTCAGTTTCAACCTTTGATTTGTTGTCTTGTTGTACTATTTTCAATTAAATATAGGGATAATGATTTACACATCATTGCATTCTATTTTTATTTGCATTTTACGCAGCGTCCCAACTTTTTTGGATCAGGGGTGTCGTTTTGGCCAGTTGTCACCTCAGCCCTCTCATCAACACACAGTGTGTGTTTGTGCGTGTGTGTGCGCACATGCACATGTGTGTTCACAGTCTGTCCCCAAAAAAGACGTGTGTATCCTCCATTCTACTTGTTCCTGGTGTCTGGGCCTTATTGGTGGCGGTGGGGGGAGAGTTGAGATCTCATGTAAAATGTGAACCCGACCTCCAACGTGTGTGTGTGTTTGTGTGTGACAGTCTCTGGCTGTCAGTTTGGAGTGTCTTCATGTGGCTGGGCTAACTGCCACATTCTGTCACTACCAACTACAGCAGCTGTTTCTCTCTCTATGTCATGTATACAGAAGTCTTTCTGTCTTTTCTCTTCATTGTTCTCCATGTGTGTTTTTGAGGTGAAAAAGAGGGAAAGAATGAGAGAGAGAGATTGAAAGAAAGAAAAAAGAGAGAAGGAGAGAACTGGGCACGGATGTTGATTTTCTCGGTACCGGTACCATTTGGCAGGAGGCCGGACAGTTTGTTTGTGTGTGTGTGTGTGTGCGGCGCACTCTGATCCGTTCAGGGAGAGGACAGAGGAGACACACGCGCAAGACAGCGATGTCACTGGAAGGGCTGATGCAGGATGCAGAGCAAAAGGCCTAAAGTAAAGATGAATGTGAAGGTTGTGAGCATTTGATTTGGGACGGGGCCGTCAGGGTGAATCTCACAGTGAAAGGGAAAACGACGTGTTCTGGCTTAGGCTGTCTGGCTGTGCCCTGCTCCTGAAGCTGCTGGCGTCGGCGGTTTTCCGGTCTGTTCTGTCCCTATCTGCCGTACTGTCTCTGTCTGAGTTAGCAGAGCTGGGACAAAATACTGTGCGGGTTAGTTCTCCAGCATTAGCATTCTATTGGAATTAGCCGGGAATACCCAGCGCTATCATTCTGGTGGAATACTGGGACTTCACAGGCTCTCATAATGTAGGATTATACAACAGTCTTGCGAAATGGAGCCTTTCTATTGGGCAAGAGGTCATATGGATTTGTTACCAGGTAAGCTGACACATGGGTGCTGTACTATGACTGGACAGTTACATTTCTCTTTCGCTGTCGGACCTTTTATAAAAACGGTGGCACATTTAAACAACAAATCGATGAAAATGATAAATATGCAAACATGGATATATTAGACCGGTATTTTTAAACCATGTATAATAGAACCACTCAGGGTACTTGAGGAGACCTAGAAGACCGTAGGCTAATTGGCAAAATGGCACAAGGGAGTAATTCAGGGGTTCTCTAGGCAGAGCTAAAAAGTAATTGTACCACCAACATGAGTGGTTCAGTGACTGATAAAGATTGTAAGCTCATTGCTAAATTCTGATTTGTGAGCACCTGACAGCAACATTCACAAGAGCAGGTAAATAAAAAGCCAACTAATATACAGCATGTACCCAAACCTTTAATTAACAGTTTTAGTTGACAGAAAATATTCCTCTACAGGAGAGATGGATCTGATTATCAGTATAAACATGATTTTTAGACTCAATTAAAAGACCTAGAGAGAACAACATCCCAAGAGAACAAATAAAAAAAGCTAAATGAACACAACCACATCACAATGTTGAACCACGCTTAATCCAGTCTTGAAAACAACTGCATAAGAACTTTCCTAATGGGTATGAACCTAGTGGATATAAAGCGTCCAACTGGACAATAACGTCCTCTGTTGTCCTGTACCCAACATGTAGTAACCACAGACTGTTCATGAGACTCACAGACTATTGATAGATGATGCAATTGGTATGTGTAACTGAATGACTAGATTATATGTTGTTAGCACCATCTAAATCAGTTCAGTCTGCAACCTTTTTTAGGTGGTGTTCAGGGTAGAATGAGGGCCATATTTGAAATTGCTTAACTTTTATGGAAAATGCTGCTCAGATGAAAATGACAGGGCCATGAAAATGGAGCACAATATTCCTGTTTTGTTGAAACACTCTGCCTTGTGGCTGGGGGTGGAGGGTGAAGGGGCAAACGGCAACATTCGGAACGCCTCCATTGTGCCTAAACATTAGCGACTATGGCTGTTTTATGTTCTGTTTGAATTCCCGTTAAGAAAAGCACACACGTGTACGGGTGGATTTCTTCATACACTGTGTGTAGTTAGGGTGAATTAATTACCCGTGCCCCAGATCACCAATGCTGACATGAACAACCATGCGTTGAGAACCCAAACTTGCAGTGACTCTAGCGTGATCTTGTAGCCGTCACATGGCATCGGGGTAGAAGGTGATGTAACCCAGTTAAGAACAAGCCCTGATCCTGTATAATGGAACGCTGGCCCCGCAAAGGGACCCAAAATAGATGCAAACCCACCCACTGCACACACCCACACACACACACACACACCCACACATCCACATATACCGTAAAGCTTTGGATATTTTGTCACGCACACACATACAGGCAGAGGAAACGCCTGCATCGGCTCAGATGGCGACAGATGGCTTGAGACAAATCGGACCGGGAGTCAGGAACCCTAACCCTCTCGGGAGCTCTCAGTCATACGGGGATATGTGTGTGTGTGTGTGTGTGTGTGTGTGTGTGTGCGTAGGAGTAACATTTCTACCTTGGTGTTGTATATGTTTGTGTAGGGTGGTACTTGTGTTGAACTGGGTTATGCAAGGCTCTCATAATGCCTTTTCATTGGTTGTGTTGAGAAATATGACTAACAGACTATACCAGAACTTCACTGTGAAGCACGGCTCATTTTCACAGCGGAGGTTAGCCCTGCCCTCTTGAGGACTCCTGCCAGGTTTATGTGGCTAAATAAGAACACACTTTATTTGTGGTTTCAAATAAAGTGTTTAAAATGTACATCCTCGTTTCCAAAAAAGTTGGGACACCATGTAATATCCAAATAAAAACACAATGTAATGATGTGAAAATCATTTATCCCTGTATTCAATTGAAAATAGCACAAAGACTACATATCAAATTTTGAAACTGAGAAATGTGATTGTTTTTCGGAAAAATACATCGGCTATTTTGAATTTGATGCAAGAAGCACAATGTTTACCATTGTGTTGCATCATCTCTTCTTTTAACAACACTCTGTAATCGTTTGGGAACTGAGAAAAACAATCGCTGTAGTTTTGAAAGTGAAATGTGTTCCCATTCTTACTTGATATAGGATTTCAGCTGCTCAACAGTCCGGGGTCTCCTTTGTCATATTTTTCGTTTCATAATGCACTAAATGTTTTCAATGGGTGACTGGTCTGGACTGCAGGCAGGCCAATTTAGCACCCGGACTCTTTTACTATCGAGCCATGCTGTTGTAATACGTGCAAAATGTGGTTTGGCATTTTCTTGCTGAAATAAGCAAGGACTTACCTGAAAAATATGTAGTCTGGATGGCAGCATATGTTGCTCCAAAATCTCAGTATATTGCTCAGCATTAATGGTGCCTTCACAGGTATGCCATGTGCACTAATGCACCCCCATACCATCACGAATGCTGGCTTTTGAACAGTGCACTGATAAGACGCCTGATGGTCCTTCTCCTGAGGACGCTGCGTCCATGATTCCAAAAATTATTTCATATTTTGATTTGTCAGACCACAGGACAGTTTTCAGTCCATCTTAAATTAGCTCGGGCCCGGAGGAGGCGGCAGCGGTTCTGAATCTTTGCATGGAAGAGATTTAACTTGCATTTGTGGATGCAAGTTCACAGACAATGTTTTTTGGAAGGCCATGCAGTGATTTCCACTATAGAATCATGTCTGTTTTGAATGTAGTGCCGTTTGAGGGCCCAAAGATCACGGTCATCCAATACTGGTTTTCTTGCCTTGTCCCTTGTATACAGAGATTTCTACAGATTCTCTGAATCTTTTAATTATATTATATACTGTAAATAATGAGATCTTTACAATTTACACCCAAAGTCTTTACAATTATACATTGAAAAACGTTTTTCTTAAATTGTTGCACTATTTGCCTGCGCAGTCTTTCACGGAGTGGTGAACCCCTCACCATCCTCTCTTCTCACAGACCCATCCTCTCTGGAATTATATTTGTTCTTTTTTTTTTATGTAGTGCCGTTTGAGGGCCGTTTGTAGTGCCGTTTGTTGCAACAAAGAAAAGTAGGTTATTTTGGGCTTTAAATTACTCCAGTTGGTGGAGTGGCTATAAGAGAGTAGCTAGTTGTTTACATGCTGAATTGACAAATATTGTTTGTGCATGGAGCGAGTTACAATTTATTAAATGTAGCAGGCAGGGAGAAAGCCAGAGTGAGTTTGGATTGAAGTGCTAGGCATCAGGATATGACCTGTTCTACTTAACTGAACTACTGAATTATAAGACAATTATGGAAGAGCTATGGGGCAACTTTAAGTGTTTTTAAGGCTAGCCAGCCAGCCTGTGGGAAGAACGGTACCAGAATGAACCCTGTAGTTATTAAATATATTTGGAAACCTGTCAACAGTTTAATCAGATTCTTTAAGGTAAAATTGTACCCTTTGGAATCAATCAATAGCCTACAGTAGAGGTACTGCTTTGGATGTGGAGGGACAGGTGGCTAAAACAGACACCCGTTAGCAATACTTTTCAGCAGCAGGCCTGACGCTGGAAGGAGCATATTGTAAGTAACAGGGATTGCATTGCTAAGGTGCTTTGTGGCTCTTTTGAAATGATTGAGATTTTCATTTCTACAGAACGTGAAGGGATGTCATTAACAGGTTTCCATGGTTTTGAAATTATGGTTTTGTTATGGAACAATATAGGTCACTTTTGTTGCTGGTTTATTTTCTTTTCCCTAGAGATTAGTCTAGTTGTGAAAGTGCCACTTTTGAGCCAAAAAGAGTCCCTGAATAATTCTGCATTATTTCATATAATATGTGCCCCATGTCATCAAAAACATTTGCTTTCTAACTTGGATTTTTTTGGCTAACTGAGGTATAGTATCGACTCTGCTTATAGATTATGCACATTATATTACACACCCAGACCAAAATATTAGGTTTAAGAAATATTTTGTTGCTTGCAGAAGTCCCAGACTGCTCCTATAATAAATACATTTTTCACTTCTGAGTCAGTTCAACCCCTGCATTCAAATAAGAGTCAACTATTACAAATGTCTTTCTGTGTTTGATTAAAAAAAACACCTTCTATCCTATACAAGGATATTGCCCTAGACTGCTGACGCAGAGAAGTACCGTGCAAGCTGCTTTGTAAGGACTTATGTAGTCCTGCAATTTGATGGCCACATACTGTCCTGTCTACATGTAACCTGAAAATTGCCAGTACTCCCATATATCAGTAATGCAAGCTAGGACCAATAACCAAAGCAAACTATTTGGTCATGTCTGAAAATCCCCTGCTGTCTGAGGTCAGTCCAGAGCAGTAAGGAGGCTCTGGCTAACTCCCTAACTGTCTAGCCTGGTCAGCTAGTGAGTTAGCATGATCAACAAGCGAGTTAACCCGGTCAACTAGTGAGTTAACCTGGTTAAGTAGTGAGTTAGCCTGATCAAGTAGCAAGTTAGTTTTGTCAACTAGCGATTTAGCCTGGTCAACAAGTGAGTAAGCCTGGCAGCAGTGTAAATCCACTCAAATAGATAACCAGATAGACCAGACACAGATATCCGCCTCAGTGACCAAGATAGCATTTATTGTCTTGGCATTAAACAGGCTGCAAATTCTAATCCATTTGAATTGTAACTCTTGTAACGCTGCAATAACCTTTGGGACATTATTATTCTCCATGAAGTGCTTTACAATCCGCTCATAAATTACAGCTCAGTGGTGGCTGGTGGGGCTGCCAAGACAACCTGTGCATTAAGTACTTCCATTTTTCCCAGAGAGGGAATTCTCAGAGGCCTCCTTGCTTAAGTTAATTCCTAACCCTGCACTGCAACTTCAGCTGCTGTTAGCAACATGGCCACGCAGAGGGAATGCCACTCCCCTCTTTAAATCCCGGGAAGTGGGTCGGTGTGTGGCCTGGTCCAGCAGTTCAGCGTTCTATGCCAATGTTCCTATTTCTCTTACAAACAAGCCTAGGAAGGCTTTAGCCCTGGTAACGCCTGTAATCCTATAGGCAAGACACACAAACCCGACCCATTGGCTCGCGTCTGTCTCGCTTCTCGTAATCCGCTGACGTTCCCCCCTTTTAGTTTGTTGAGGCAGTTCAGGTTCTCAGTCTGTGTGCAGCACTGATGGTCTCCAGACCTGCTTCTTAAACGGGGACCCGAAGCGCGTGCAGACCTTCGTTTCAGCTTAGCGCCAACACACCCATGTCGCATTTTGGGGTGGCAGACAGCCTTGCGGTCTGACTCAAAGGTTGCTTATTGAATCCCAGAGCCGGCAACATGAACAACTTGGACAGGAGTATGTCTCCCGTCCCTGAGCGAGGTAGTAAAACCTAACTGCTCCCTGGTCGTTGCTGTAAATGAGAATGTCAACGTATCTGGTAAAATAAGGGTAAGAATAAATAAATAAATTGACTGTCCAACCCTCAATGAGCGGAATCACCTATTAAAAAACAGTATTGCTCTTTCTGTGTTTTTATTTCTTCCCTGTAATTCACTGAGCTCTGTTTGTTGTTTTTTACAGTTGTGTGGATGAATATTGCGGTTTCCCTTACTGGGTCGGGATAATAAAAGTAACAGGGCAGACACCTTTGACCAATCAGTAGAGGTGTTACTGGCACTTATCCAATGAGAAAAAGGCTTGTTGGCATGTCCACAGTGCCTAAGGAGCTGATTGTCACGTCTGCCAAATATGGAGAAGAAGAGAGAGGAATATGCTAAGGTAATAGTTATTTTGAGAAAGACGTGGAAGGCATGGTACACATATCAGATTGTAATTTGATCACTTTGTTGCAGACAAACTTAACTGAAGTGCAGGATTTTGAGATTTTGAGGTTTGAAATGGTAGTTTGCCATGGTGGCCTAGGGTGGCCCAGCAGGCTATAATTAGGGTTCTATTCTGTCTCTTTCAGCAGAAACCCTTTCCTCTAACTCTCCCAACTATCTCTTATTAATTAAAGCATAATAATGCCCCGAAATGTATCGCTTAATAGTTATTCACATCCTGTTAATGCCGGATAATTTTTCTGCTGGAGTAATTCTAGCTCAAACTATGACCCTACATTTTTTGTGTGCGCACGTGTGTGTATGAAGGACAATTCACCACTCCATCACCTTTCACTTTCACCCCCTTCTGTCTCCCGTCCCGTCCCTCCCTCCCTTTCCTCTTCCCTGGCTTCTAAATCAGCTTGATGTCTCTTCTGAGGGAGGGTGAGCAAACTGAGTGAGATCGAGTCCATTCATCATTCTTAAAGCTCTGGGTTCTCACTCCTTTATCCCTCTGTCATTTATATCAGGCACAGTTTTTTTTATCAGGCCAGTTTTTGGGGTCCTCGCTTTTTTTTTTTTTTTTTTATCAGGCACTGTCACTGGCCAAAACTACTTTATTGGGGCCTCAACATAGATGAGGCTATTCCGCAGGTGCACCGACTCAGATGGATCCTCCTGTTTACTTAGACAGGGCTTCTTTGAATGCAAACAGACTGGCATTTTTCTCCGATTAGCTTGTCTCTATGACCATCTGTTCTGTTTCTCTGTCCACTTATCATGGCTACCGCAGCTGGCCTGGCACGGCTGGTGTGAGTGGGTTGCTGGGTTAGGCCTGGCACGGCTGGTGTGAGTGGGTTGCTGGGTTAGGCCTGGCACGGCTGGTGTGTGTGCATTGCTGGGTTAGGCCTGGCACGGCTGGTGTGTGGATGTTGCTGGGTTAGGCCTGGCACGGCTGATGTGTGGGTGTTGCTGGGTTAGGCCTGGAACAGTTTGTGTGTGGGTGTTGCTGGGTTAGGCCTGGCATAGCTGGTGTGTGTGCATTGCTGGGTTAGGCCTGGCACGGCTGGTGTGTGGATGTTGCTGGGTTAGGCCTGGCACGGCTGATGTGTGGGTGTTGCAGGGTCTGGCTGGCACGGCTGAGGTCCAGACTGCTGACCCTGACATACAGAGAAACCTCTTTGTTTTTCCTGGAAGACGGTGTTCTTACAGGGCAGGGAGACGAGACAAGACACAATATGCTGCTTTCAGACCATTTTGACAGCATGATGACAACATGAGCGATCTATCTGTTTCTATCTGTGTGAGGAGTGATACTGTGTGTGTGTGTGTATATATGTGTTCTCATGCAGTTTGTATGTGTGCCTAGTACATTCTCTCATGCAGTATGTAGTGTGTGGCTGTTTTACGCTCCCAGAGAGGACACTTGAGGACACTTTATTGTGCTATATAAACTAGGCTGAAGCATTGATTCTCTCCCACATCACATCCTCTTAACCTGTCTCTATGGATAGGTCATTCACGGCGCAGTGTAAAAAGAAACAAAAAGGTCAATGATGCTATTAGTTTTTAAGTGGCAGATATCTTGACTATCCCGTACAGCCCATTTCCCCAATAACACATATTGACTGCACAGAGTATGCATTAATCAAATGCAATCCCAAAATAGTGGGTTTGGAGTCTGCTATGCTTGCATTTATTCACTTGCTTGACTTATGATCATGCAAAAACCTTGAGGTGTCCCGAAAGGTCATGTACTCATAATATTCACCCGACTGAGCCAGAAGAGGACTGGCCACCGCTCAGAGTCTGGCTCCTCTCCAGGTTTCTTCTGGACCCTACTAGGGAGTTTTTCCTAGCCTTGCTGGCTCATTGAGGTTTCAGGCATGCTATCAGTTAAAGCACTTTGTGACAACTCCTGATGTAAAAAGGGCTTTATAAAAAAACATTTGATTGACTGCAATGTCTTCTGTGACCTCCTCTTGTCTTCTAAGTCCTTCTTGTATTTCCCCAGGTTTGGCCGGGATTTCCAGCATGTTTGGGAAAAAGAAAAAGAGGCTGGAGATTTCGGCGCCGTCTAACTTCGAGCACCGGGTCCACACAGGTTTCGACGCGCGGGAGCAGAAGTTCACGGGTCTGCCCCAGCAATGGCAGAGTCTCCTGGCAGACACTGCGAACAGGCCCAAACCCATGGTTGACCCTTCCTACATCACCCCGATCCAGCTGGCTCCTATGAAGGTAGAGTACCAGGTGGACAAATGGTGCTACTTTGTCTGTCTCCTGCCTTTTATCCTTTAATGTCTGTGTCATTCCTCTCTCTACATCTTTTCTTTTTGGTTTTGTTTGTCAGTCTTTCTTTCGTATAATCCCATATCTTGCTTTCTTTTCTTACTCCATATCTGTTTCTCTCTTTGTGTATATCTCTTTTCCTCCTCCTCATCTGTTTTAACCTCCTCTCTCTTTTCCTTCCGTAACTCTTTATTTCTCTCTTTTGTTCTCCTTCTGTCTCTTTTCATCTTCTTTCCTCTTGTTCCATCTCTCTTCCTTTCCTGAAACTCTCACCCTTTCTCTTTATCTCCACACCTCTCTTTATCACTTTATTTCCTTCTCTCCATCTCTTTTATTTTTTCGCTCTCATGTACCTGCAGTATCTATACTTTCAGAGTCTCTTTGACTTTCAGTCTGTCTCCTTTCATGTTATGTAATATTCTTTACATGAAGGGAACATGGGTAATTCTTGAACCACAGGAGTTTAGGTTTCCTCAAGGTGTTAAGAAGTCATACACCTTGTGTAAAGAAAAACCTTGAATTTCTGATGGTACCTGAGCTTTCAAGGAATACTAATCTATCTGCAGATTGACTGATATATTCTTCAGCTATCCATTATTGATCCTGGGATTTCTGATTTCTTCATCCCTTACACACCTTTAATGCTGGCCATTACACAATGAGCACTTTACAATTGACTTTGTATCACATTGACTTCAGTAACACTTAAGGTGAAGATTGGAGGGTTGTTGAAAAAACTAAGGTATATTTGGCCAAGCTGATTGGCTATTGGCAGGGTTGCTGCCATGCATTCAGATTGCAAACGTGATATTGGTTCAGAGATATACAATGCCTTGTTGTTTTGCTCATCAAAAACGGTACAGGCTCTTTGCAAATGAATGTGTGAAGTGAATTGCCCATGTTTCCTACTCATCTGTGACTGTACCTGTTTCCTCTTGTCCCTGTCTCTTCTGAATATATCCTACTCTGTGTTGTTATTCAATTACTCATTTAGTTGTTAGATAGGGGCAGTTAAAAAGATTGGGCTGAATCGTCGGCAGTCGGAAGCATTGCACCAATCGGGATTGAGCCTATGATGTAGAAGCATTCCTAGAAGTTGTAGTGCTTGTTTAAAACCACTAATTTAGGAAGCATCTGGGTGGCTTCAGAAGGGATTATATCCATCCAGTAACCTGGTAGATGTTGTGGTACTCAGAGGCTTAGCTTCTTTGACCCAGTCGGTGGTAGTGTGAGTGTAGAGATCCTGCTCTTTCTTCCTCCCTGTCTGTGGTTACCCAATACTGAATGTGTGCCCCCTGGCCTTCAGCCCACACCCCCATGTATGTCCTTACACTGAATTGCACAGGTATTCACCTTTATAATGTTTTACAATGAACTGACACAACAAAACAAAACATGCAACATGGGTGTAAACGTCATCTTTTCATCAACTTTTTTGGTAGTTAATAATTAAATGGAATAGCTACTGCGGATAATATGCTAAACCCAGTGGATCGTCGAACGACAGTGCAAATAACTTTTAAAGAGATGCACTTAAATTAAATGTGGCCCTTCTCAAAGTGTGACTATTACATATTGGAACACAAAAATAAGAAATATGCTTACCCGTACTGCTTCTCAATTGACTGGTCCTGAAATGTTCTACTTAGCGGTGTAGTGTCATCAAAAGCTAGGCAACATTTGCTTCGGTAGCATGTTCAAAGCCATGATTCTTAGAATATTAGGTTTAGCATTAGTTGCTAAGCTATGCTAGTCTGTAACGAGCCACAGAGATGTACATATTTCCCACTTTTTAGGAGCAATATGACAACAGAAATATATTTAAATACTTCCCATCTAACCTTTAACCACAAATGTACCTTCTACCTCTAACTTTAAAAAGGTGTTTGACAATAACCCAAAGAAGGTTATTGTAAATCTTGATCTTTCTAGAACAGCACTGTTGCCATTGGAGATATCTCTGAAGAGGGGAAAACAAGACTTTAATTCTCTTGCTCTCTTCACAGATATCTCCCAAGAAAATCCGGTCGGCTGAATCTCCCTTGCGAAAAGTATGACTTCTACCACACTTTCCTTTTCTGTTCTGTTCTTTTATCTTCCTTTCTTGGTCACACACACACACATACAGACAGTCACAACCTCAAACCTCTCTTTTTCTTTGAGTATATCTTTCCGACACTACCTGTCCACATGCTCTCAGGTGGAAGTAGTGTGTAGAAGAGAATGGGAGGGGCATCGTTTTTATTTTCAGTCATACGCATGACCCCGAAAAGTCACCATTCAGTAACCGTAGCAGAATGCTCTTTGTTTCTATTCCTATTTTTGTGTGTTCTATTTTTTTCCCAGAGTTTATGTGCGGATATGGATCTGAAGTGCATGTTCCTCTGGCGTGCTGTACAAAGCTTACCTGGGTTTAAATACAATTTGAAATCTTTCAAATACATTTAGCATTAGGCGTTGGGCTTCTAGGAGAGCCAAGTGGTTGGGGTTTACACTTTCATGTTTTTTTTATTGGCTCTAAGGCAACAGGCAACCGCTGTCAAGCACAGATGCACTACTTGAAATTCTTTCAAATAATATTTGAACCCAGGTTGGACAAGTAGAGAAATATCTCTCAAAGGATTGCATGTTTGTCAGCAGACTCCTTTTCCTTCCCCACCCTCTCCCATCAAAATAAACTAACCAGCCAGTCTCAGGCCACTTCCATTGATCAACTCCAGCACAAGTACACATATAGAACAACACACACAGACACACACACACATGGCAGACTCTCATCCACAGAAATTGATGACACGCTATGCTGACTGGGTTGTGAAGATCCAACTAAATTACCCCATAGTAATACATTTAGGGTGGCTACTGTCACTGACTTCTGACCCTGGTGGGCGAGGCCAGTATAGGAATAATGGCTGGGGCAGGATTTCTAATCTGACATGGTAGAACTTCCGGTATGACGTATGTGGTGTGGGGCTTCCATTATGAGGTAGGCCTGTCCGGTGAATGAAATATGACATGGGTGCTATGGGTATGCTTGTCACATATGGGGTTGTGTCTTTTATAAGTCATTATTTATATCACTGTGGTTTAACTTGGGGGTCCGAAATTATGATATAAAGCATGAAGCGTGGATGATGTCGGGAGGCAATCAAACCAATAACACTGGAGACCGCAACTTATGTGAAGGCTTTATTTCTAAAATAGGTGTTACTAAGGTGTGAGGGTAGTGTAGGTCATTTATAATTCTGGGGAAACGCAACAGAAGACATCTGTTGTTTCCGGTGGTCTTTTAAGTACAAGTTATATATACACTTTTTTGTACTTCCATGTTATTTTGAGTGAGTGACTGACTACCCACCCCTTGTTAAATAGCGTAGTGGTTAGAGATGCGGACCTGCAACCAATAGGTCCCTTGTTTGACTCTTGTCACAGTCTAAACAAATTATGCCTTAGGATTTGTTGCAGATAGACAAAAACTTAGCTGGCTACAACCTTCAGTAGCTATGTTATAGTAAGCCTAAAATAAAACTGTTCATGGTTATATTGCGACTATTTCTGGTGGATCTTCGAATTACGCATACGTGCATGCTTTTTGGGATAATATAGGCTATATCACAACCCATTGGGCAGCCTATATGGGTTGTCATTTGACGAAACAGTCTGTTATCTTCACCTATATTGATAATCATTGTATCAATTTCATTCACGAATGAAAGAAAGCAAAATTAATGTTGTTGTGCCATGATAGGAAAGAGCTTTGGCAGTGTAAAGTTAATCTTCAGTCTCACTAGTAATTGCTCAATTCTTATGTCTATTCCAGCAAGTTAGTTGACTTATTACTGGCTAATATGCCGTTAATACGGCCAGTGGAAAAAGCCATACAGTTCATAGATGCTATTTGTGGAGGAGATTAACTTCAGAAGAAACGTTAATCAGTTTAACCCAATGCTTAATGGTATCTAGCCAAATATTCTAACTTGGTGTGATGTTAATGGTTGACAAAATGATCTAATGTCGAGATGCTATACCGACACTCGGTAAATGTACAGCTCCATGTTGTAGTGATTAAAGACACAGCCACTCGCATGGGGCTCACGGGTCCCCACATCTCATTATCAAAACTTACAAAAACACAAAAATCGTTCACAGGATTGGCAACTGTCTCAAAATCTTAAAATATATAAGGCACGCTGGATTCTTCGGGTTTATCCGGTTTATTTAACACGATGACACACTTGTGCTAATATTGTAGTATTATCACAACCAGAACATGACTTCTGGCTTAACTTCTACTGACCAATCAACCAGTGGCATTGTACAGAATCAAGCATCTATGTTGTTTCTAAAAGTCTGAGTAGCATATCCGCTTACAGTCAGGACACAGCCTTTTGTGTTCATGGCTGGGGCCCAACAAACTTCATGAACACAAAACACTACAATTATGTTTACAACCTACAATGATCACAGAAGGCGTTAAAACCTGTATAACCCAGGCATATGGTACACCCAGAAAACCTTTAAGATTCAGTTTGCCCGACACACGGTCATCATGTAAGTATATACAAAGCGTTCCAGGGTCTGGGTCCTCACTAACCGAGCAATTTCCATGACACAATCTGTCAAAACATCATCAGGGGATAAACCAGGCCCAACGTTTTGTTCACCCCCACTCGTTAGGTCCTCATCATACGGAAACACTTCAAATCATTATGCATGATATTTGTGTGCAATTTGTTTCTGATAATGTTGTCAACACTTCAAATTGCGGGACGCTGGTGGATGACATTCGGTGCCACCACCTCTAGTGATTAGTTTATGAAAAGCGTCTAATTACTTTGCATCACACTTTCAAGCAATCGTCCAAGAGTGTTTGCGTTATCTTTATCCACTCTCGTGGTCACATCTAAAGAGGTGATGATGTGTAATGTGGAATACCGCAAATGTCTAAATAACGATCCACTCACAAGTTCAAATGAAACTCTACTTTCAACATGCATACACATGCACGCATAACAACTTTGAGGAGATGACTGTAAAAGATGTATTACATTTAGTCTCAAACATTGCAAAATTTGTCAAGATCAAAATCTAAACCTAGTGATGTTCAGTGCTGGGTACTGAACTGGTGCCGGGCTGGCGTGTTCTGGAATCCAACACGTCAGGGTTCACAAACGGATGGTTGATATATAGAGTTTAAAGATTCTGCTATATGTCGGGTGACTGAATGTTAACTACATTAGTGTTTTATCAAAGCCTTCAAAATGTTGTTGTAAGTGTTCACATGTACAAAAAGCTATTTGGGTTGGTACTACTTTGTTCAACATCAACCCCGGCCGTAAAACCACAGCTGTGTACTCCACTAGGCACTGCTGCTGGTTAATGGGTCTTTGTAATGAAGGGAACCTGGTTAACACAAGAGTATACTGGTGTTTTAGCTGATCATTAATAATTTTGAGTCTACACTGTAAATAGTAAAACAGAGAAACGAAACAAACAACATGAAATATACATGAAAGCTTAACATTTTGATTGACGCGTGAATGTGTATTGCAACAATGTTATACAACTAAAAAGTCAGAACATGTATTGTTTGAACATCTGTAACAGAAACCCAGTTCACAGCATATTTTTTCAAATGAAAGGAAAATGTTTAAAGGGGCTACATGTAGAATGGTTTGCATTGTAACGCCAGACAATGTCCATAATAAGTCTTCAGTGATAGGGAAATAGGGTTTCGCAACATTTACTCACCAGAACTTATGTGGGCGTATACAAAAGCGCATTTCTATAAGCCAACAGAAAATGATGGAAGAAGAACACTGTTCGTTTTTAACTGTTGTTGTAAGTCAACCATGGTATCTTAATCAGGCCATCATTTCCGTTCTGTGCAGCGAGTAATGCTATATCTGCCTGGTTCAACCTGCCCACTTCAGACTGTTCTTACTGGGCTCAATGGTTATATAACATCTTTGGCATGTAGCTAATGACAGCAAAACACTTATATACATTAGCAGGCTATTATCTTATCACAATCACAAATCAACAATCACAAAAAGGTATGTTGCATGACAAGATATGAAAATGTTTTATATGAAAGAAAACAGTTGTAATATCAGGACAGATCTGAAGTCAAAATAAAAATTGGCTAAGGGCTGATCCTTTCCAATCGTAAGTCCCTCCCCATGCTTTATATCATAATTCAAAACTTGCTTGTAAACCCTGACCTAAATGTTAAACCATGTTGACTTAAATCATGTCATAAATTACACAGCGCACAAATCCAGATGTGGCAAAACCATATCACAGCCCTCCCGTCATAATTCATTCACTGGACATGCTTATGCCGTCATACAAGTCCCTCCCAGGCATACCGGAAGTTCTGCCCTGTCTGACTAGAAGTCCCACCCCCGTCATAATGAATATGCTGGACACGCCCACCAGGGTCATACATCATGAGTGACAGTAGCCATTCTATAATGCACTACTCCACATAATTATGTTTTCCTATTTCAACAGGTGCAGTTTTTGTTTCATAAATGTAACTAACATGGCTAACAGGCTGTAGGTATATAAATTATGCATTTTCTGATTTGATTCCCATGTTCGTCTGGTTTTGAAAGCAAAGGTCACGATGTCAGCAGTTGTAACTTCAACCACAACTTGAAATCCCAACACTGCAACTTCTCCCCTGGTGCACTTGGCTCCCTGTCCTCAACCTCATCACGTCTTCGCTGGCCTCGTTAGGGCCGTGTGTGTGTTTGTCCGTGGCTGAGTCACAGGGTGAACTTCGCTATGTTTATCTACCTTACGTTGTTCCAACATCCCTGTCCCCTGGTTGTAATGAAACATGAGTGATGCTCGTCTACCTCTGGCTTGCAGGCTCCCCGAGCTGTGCATCTATTTGTGCGTTGGTGTGTGTGTGTGTGTGTGTGTGTGTGTGTGTGTGTGTGTGTGTGGGTGGGGGGGGGGGGGTTCAGGGAGGTTATGAGGTCATTGTTGCTTAAATAACTCCATCATTGCCCTCTGGCTGCCACTCATGGTTTATTCATCCTCTCCCCAGTCTCTCTGTTTTCCCTGTATTCTCTCCTCTCCCCTTATTCCCCTTTTCCACTCTCCTCCTTTCCTTAGTCCTCCTTTCCTTAGTTCTCCTTTCCTTAGTTCTCCTTTCTTCAGATCTCTTCTTCTCCCCTCAGCCCTCTTCTTTTCCATTCTCCTCTCCTCCGTTCTCCTCTCGACAGATCTCTTCTCCTCTCCTCAGGCCTCCTCTCCACTCTTTCACTGTCCTCTCTTCAGTTCTCCTCAGTTTTCTTCAGTGCTCCTCCACTTTCCTCTCCTCAGTGCTCTTCTGCTCTTTTGCCCCCCACTCCCTACACAACCTACTCTCCCTAGAAGGTTAGAGTCTGTTTGAGCTCTCTCCTAAATGGAAGTGCTCCATATCTCTGAGAGGAGGACACTATGTTTAAGCACTACCATTATATTTTATTCGGACCCCTCCCCCTACCAGAAGTAGGCTAACGCTAAGCGCTAACAGCATTTCCATGTTATAAACATCTCTGTTGCCATGAGAGAGAGCAAAAGAGAGAGTGAAAGAGTGAGACAGAGGTAGTCTGGCTGGGATTGGGTCATCTGTGCTGGTGAGATTTCAATTTTCCACCAGCAGTCCTGGTTTTTAGAGGAATGCTTTATTACTATGCTTCGGAATATTAAGGTCAGTAGTTTTTCTTAAATTATAAATACTATTTAATATATGTTTCCTATTATTTTATATTCTTATTCTATTCACTGTTGGCTTATTGTGATATTTTCCTCTTGTGTACCGTGGCAGTGAGGGGGTTAATTTTGGTGTGAGGGTCATGTAGCACTTTAGCTTTACACCCTCATAGTGTCAGATCCTGCAAGTACTGTGATAATTCACCCTGAATGTAGTTAGACCAGTGACAGCGGTGCCGGATGGCCACGGTTTAGGGCCGGATCAGATGGACCGGGACAGGACCAGGTCAGTTTAGAATGACTTGGACATGACCAGGTCATAGGTGCTATACTGGCATTCTGAAAGGTCTAACTGGGGCTGGTACTGGACTGGTGTAGTATATAGACTGGTACTAGGACGCAGGTACTGATAGATATGTATAGTGGTGTTGCAAACAGGTTCTGATTTTTCTCGGAGACTTGTATTGTGGTGTAGTGGATCAGTCGCAGGGTCTGTTGTCTTACCAAGTGAAGACAGCGAGCCGTTGTGTTGACGGGTACACTGACAACAGAAAGATCAAGTGAAGACAGTGAGCCCATTCAGAAGTGTCTATGTACAGTAAAAACACTGGAAGGGCTTGTGGTCTGTGTGTGTGTGTGTGTGTCGGGTTAGCGACTGTAAATGTCAGTGGGTCAGTTGAAGCAGGACGTCACTGCAACAGCCACCCCCATGGGATTGATATTTGATCTGGAAAGAGACTGTGTGTGTGTGTGTGTGTGTGTTTAGCCTGCTCGGTTCCAAGAGTTGCAGCTGGGCTGAGAGAGTTGAGGTGGGGGTGGTCGGGCTACAGTGGAGCTGAGAAGCCCGGCTACAGACCGCAGACGGAAGGAGGACTCAGCAGGTGGGAGAAATCGTTGGCTGGGCCAAAAGGAGAAGACAGGAAGAGAGTATACTAGTGTCTGAGTTAGAGACAGGGAGCTACAGCGCTGGAGTCCCACAAGGAAACACTTTATGCTCTCTCCCAGGTGAGGTTTTATGGCGGTTCATGTTTTGTTGGCAAATGTTGATCTGACCGGAATGGTTTTGGTATCCTGTGTCGTTTTGTTTAAGGTCCGGTTGTCTCTCCCTCAGAATACAGAAACATTCAGTGGCTTCATTTTTGTGGGTTTTGTTCTAATTCTGCATTAGCCCGGTGGGCTGTTCAGGTGAGCTATTTGGAGGCAAGCTTAACAGCAATCCACTTTGAATTCCAGTCAATTCAGAATCAGTTAGAAGTACTCCTCATCAGTAATCATTGAAGAATGGAATAAAACCCTGTGGAGAGGGTCATGTATTCCCATTCAAACCCTGACGATACATTTTAACCATCACCTTCCAGTGTCTAAGCTGGACGTTGAAGACTTGTGAAGTTCAGTCAAACCATTACAGAGCTATTTTGGTTGAAGAGCAGCTTTCAGGTGCCTGGTGAACATATGGAGAACAGATATGATTTCTGCTTTAAACAGGGTGGGACCAGTTTAGAGAGAGAGGGGGAAGGAGAGCGGGGGAGGGGACGGGGGACAGGCTAAGTGAAAGAGAGAGGAGAGAAATACACGTTGAGCCGGAGTGGATGTTCAGGTGCTGAAAGGTGTATTTGAACTGGATGGGGTGATTGTAGAGTTCACACATTACGCGGAGTACATCATTTATTTCTCTACTCAGTGTGAATGGCTTATGTCAACTTATTCCATTGAGAATGAACCCTTCTCTGAAGTGTTCAGTTGAAACAACTCCAGCCTTATAATCTGTCAATGAACCGCATTACTGTATTATTGAGCTTCAATAATGACTGACTGTGATTAAAATTGGGGATGTTTGCCCAGTCAGGTTTGGAAAGGACATCGGTCTCCTCTATCTATTAGGCTCTGAATGTCGATTTGATTCAACTCCAAATGTTGATTTATTTGTATTCGTATGCACTCACAAACACACTCACAAATACACATACACACGCACCCACGCATATAAGCGCACCCACCTCTAGACTGAGTCTGTATTTTCTGGCTGTCAGAGAGGCAGAAGTGGTTAGCATTGATTTGCCTTTCTCTTTCCCTCTGTCCTCTCCTTCTGGTTCTCTCAATCTGGGTTCATCTGTCCTTCTTGTCATTCACAGACACACTCTCTGAATCATAGTCACCGTCAAAGAGAGATTTGACACGCGCTCAGTATTTCTCTGTGTCTTTATCTTGGTCTCTACATCAGATGTAGTCATTCTTTGTTCTCACTGTGACTCCGGTCTGTTGATTCTTATGGAATCTTTCTGAATTTGGCCCATAGCGTTACATCCATAGATATGTATATATCATGAGACCCAATTCAGGTCAATGGTTTGTCTGTTCTCTTCATTGCATTTCTAGACTCGTAATCCTAGGTGACATCCACATACAGAACATTTGCAAAACGAAGCCCTGCTGGTCAGTTAGGAGATTCATTGTATGGGTCTACACTGCCCCCTGGTGATTGGTTTTAGTCTGACTATAAACTAACTAAATCTGGTGACCTATCTACAGTTTGCTTACCACGTAGCTGCCCAACCCTGTTCCTGGAGAGCAACCCTCCGTTAGGTTCCTAACACTGAAACAGGTTAGTCACAACTGGGTTGGAAAGAGAACCTGCTGGACAGTGGATCTCCAGGAACAGGGGTGGGCAGCCCTGGCCTACCAGCAATACTTAGAAAGATAGTGTGTGGTTCTACAAGCTATTATGAAATGTGAAGTAACATGGGGGGATCTATTCATGGCTTCCTACTGCGTGAGGTACCCTGAGGCATGGAATATAGGAAGACAATGAGACTCACTTATTGTGACTTTATTGTTCTCTATTGTGCTCTACTTTATTCTCTCCAAACTTTACTGCACTCAATGTTCACTGATCTGTTTGGGGTAACTGAGCTAATGCCTGGTCTCCTGAAAATAAACTTTAAAATGAAGATGCTATGCAACATCCGGCACGCCGATACTGTGAACACTGAGGTTGTACCCAGTTGAAGTTACCGTTTCAGTCACTAGTCAATAGGCAATTGTGACTATTTAAGGATAATTGAAGTCCATAAGACCCCCTACAAGCAAAACCACTAACACTTTCATTTAGAAATAGCTTTTGATTTAAATATGTAACATACAGTAGCCTTCATGTGGTGTTCAATGCAGGCCTACATTCATTTAAATGTTTTTACATTTGTGATTTTGTACCACTTTAGAAAATAAACCACTAAAATGCATTATCATTACTATGCAGAGAGTATTAAACAATGTAGGTTATGCTTATTTACTTATTTAGAGTATATTATTAAGCCTGTCTTGGGGACCACATCAGTATGCTGTCACTACTGTAAGTTGCTCTGGATTAGGGCATCAGCTAAATTACTAAAATGTAAATATAAAATACATCAATGTCTATAAAAATTTGTTCTTTAGTACTTTACAGATATGAAGCAAAGACAATAATATCTGTAATGTCTGTAAAATATACAGAGGCTCTCAAAAGTATTTACCCCATGAACTTTGTAATGTAATGTAACACAACAGAACATACACCAATCAGCCATAACATTAAAATATATACACCAATCAGCCATAACATTAAAATATATACATCGATCAGCCATAACATTAAAATATATACACCAATCAGCCATAACATTAAAATATATACACCGATCAGCCATAACATTAAAATATATACACTGATCAGCCATAACATTAATATATATATACACCAATCAGCCATAACATTAAAATATATACACCGATCCGCCATAACATTAAAATATATACACCGATCCGCCATAACATTAATATATATACACCGATCCGCCATAACATTAATATATATACACCGATCAGCCATAACATTAATATATATACACCAATCAGCCATAACATTAAAATATATACATCGATCAGCCATAACATTAAAATATATACACCAATCAGCCATAACATTAAAATATATACATCGATCAGCCATAACATTAAAATATATACACCAATCAGCCATAACATTAAAATATATACACCCATAAGCCATAACATTAAAATATATACACCGATCAGCCATAACATTAAAATATATACACTGATCAGCCATAACATTAATATATATATACACCGATCAGCCATAACATTAAAATATATACACCAATCAGCCATAACATTAAAATATATACACCGATCCGCCATAACATTAAAATATATACACCGATCTGCCATAACATTAAAATATATACACCGATCAGCCATAACATTAAAATATATACACTGATCAGCCATAACATTAATATATATATACACCAATCAGCCATAACATTAAAATATATACACCGATCCGCCATAACATTAAAATATATACACCGATCAGCCATAACATTAAAATATATACACCGATCCGCCATAACATTAATATATATACACCGATCAGCCATAACATTAATATATATACACCGATCAGCCATAACATTAATATATATACACCGATCAGCCATAACATTAATATATATACACCGATCCGCCATAACATTAATATATATACACCGATCAGCCATAACATTAATATATATACACCGATCCGCCATAACATTAATATATATACACCGATCAGCCATAACATTAATATATATACACCGATCCGCCATAACATTAATATATATATACACCGATCCGCCATAACATTAATATATATATACACCGATCCGCCATAACATTAATATATATACACCGATCAGCCATAACATTAAAATATATACACCGATCCGCCATAACATTAATATATATACACCGATCAGCCATAACATTAATATATATACACCGATCAGCCATAACATTAATATATATACACCGATCCGCCATAACATTAATATATATATACACCGATCCGCCATAACATTAATATATATATACACCGATCCGCCATAACATTAATATATATACACCGATCCGCCATAACATTAATATATATACACCGATCAGCCATAACATTAAAATATATACACCGATCCGCCATAACATTAATATATATACCCCAATCAGCCATAACATCTGCCTAATAATATGTACGTGCCCCTTTTGCCACCAAAACAGTCCTGACCCATTGAGGCATGGACTCCACTAGACCTCTGAAGGTGTGCTGTGGTATCTGGGACCAAGACGTTAGCAGCAGATCCTATAAGTCCTGTAAGTTGTAATGTGGAGCCTCCATGGATCGGACTTGTTTGTCCAGCACATCCCACAGATGCTCTGTTGGAATGAGATCTGGGGAATTTTGAGGCCAAATCAACACCTTGAATTCATGTTCCTCAAACCAGTTCTGAACCATTTTTGCTTTGTGGCGGGGCACATTATCCTGCTGAAAGAGGCCAATGCCATCAGGGAATACTGTTGCCATGAAAGGGTGTAAATGGTCTGCAACAATATTCAGGTAGGTGATAAGTGTCAAAGTTACATCCACATGAATGACAGGACCCATGGTTTCCCAGCAGAACATTGCCCAAAGCATCACACTGCCTCCACCGGCTTGCCTCCTTCCCATAATGCATCCTGGTGCCATGTGTTCTCCAGGTAAGCGATGCACACGCACTCGGCCATCCATGTGTTGTAAAAGAAAATGTAATTCATCAGACCAGGCCACCTTCTTCCATTGCTCCGTGGTCCAGTTCTGATGCTCACGTGCCCATTGTAGGTGCTTTCGGCAGTGGACAGGGGTCAGCATGGGCACCCTGATTGTTATGCGGCTACGCAGCCCCATACAGAACAAACCGCAATGCACTGTGTGTTCTGACATTCACTTTTTCAGCAATTTGAGCTACAGTAGCTCGTCTGTTGAATCGGACCACACGGGCCAGCCTTCGCTCCCTATGTGCATCAATGAGCCCATGACCCTTTCGTCAGTTCACCGCTTTTCCCTCCTTGGACCACTTTTGATAGGTACTGACCCCTGCAGACCGGGAACACCTCACAAGGCCTGCAGTTATGGAGATGCTCTGACCCAGTCGTCTAGTCATCACAATTTGGCCCTTGTCAAAGTCGCTCAGATCCTTACGCTGGCCCATTTTTCCTGATTCAAGCACCTCAACAGGACAGAATGTTCACTTGCTTCCTAATATACCCCACTCACTGACAGGTGTCATGATAACGAAATGATCAGTGTTATTCACTTCACGTGTCAGCGGTCATAATGTGATGGCTGATCGGTGTATAATTCCAAATTGGCTGTGACAGATTTATGTACAATATGTTACAAATTCCCCTGAGACCAAGTTGGTATGAGTGCTCCTGAGAGAGAGAGGCTACCAGAATAGACCGCTTTGTTTCCAAATGTAGGAGGTTCTTACATATTTAGGGTAAAATTCTGTTGCTGTAACAATTTTTAGCTAATTATCACCAGTCGTGCTTTTGCTACTGCCTCTAAACACAGTTCAGTGGCTGAGATTGGCCATGTGGAAAATGGTACATTTTCCATGAATGACAATTGCGCACAGGTTTGCGTAGGCTCAAGACTGACACATTTATACTGATGCACTCTTGCTCTGCCAAAAACAAAGACACAAATCTATCTTGTAAAGTTCGATTTGTGATGTTTTTTTTGCATTGAAAAGGGTTTGGAAACTATGCTGATTTGATCAGTGAAGTTAATACTTTCTATAGTGCAAACTAAACAGGCCAAACTCAGTGACGTTTATTTTGTGGTTTTGCGCTGGCATTTCTTTTGGGGAGCAAACCTGGAAGAGTTGTGCGGGAGCGAGCCCATGCGAAATAGAGGAAACGTTTTCTGTACCATACTTTACTGTGCTCATCTTCTGGTCCTCCAGTTTATGAAATCTAACCAGATTTAGATTTCATAAACTTCAATATAATTCATTTTCCATATATTCTCCAATATATTCTCTTAAATTACCTAAATTAACTGACCTTGGAAGACTGAAAAGAGAAAGAGAGCGATATTGACGTGAACGCATCTGTGACAGAAAGTCTGCTTCTTGTGTGAGTGAGAGAGAGACAGAGAAATAGAGATGAACAGAGAGAGACGAGAGAGAGAGAGAGAGACAGGCAGAGAGAGAGAGAGAGACAGGCAGAGAGAGAGAGAGAGAGAGACAGGCAGAGAGAGAGAGAGAGAGAGACAGGCAGAGAGAGAGAGAGACCGGCAGAGAGAGAGAGAGAGAGAGAGACCGGCAGAGAGAGGGAGAGAGAGAGACTGTTCCATCTGTGGATTCACAAAGCGACTGGACTCAGATTTACGGGTTACAGAAAGATGGGTGTTATCGCTCTTTAGGTACGCTGCCATGTTTTTTCATTGACGTGATCTGTCGTGATGTATGAACAGCCACTGGCCTTTATGTGAACGTACTGTAAGCCTGGCATGACTCATTGGTTCCTGGGGGGTTGTAGTGGAGAGGTCAGGGGGAACTGGGTCAGAGTGAGCATCAGCCCCCGGGTGAATGGAGACATGGTCTGGATCACGTCACATGACAGTAACAAAGTCAACGCTCAGACACACACACACAGTATACACCGCTGGGCTCGTGTTCTTCTTTGGGCTGCCCTAGTCTCCCAGGGGCTCGGGGTGACACATCCTTTATGTAATAATCAGAAGTACCTAAAAAAAAATGACTGCCATTTTGATTTACTGTACTGAGACATTTTTATACTTTATTAATACTGGTCCCCCGTGGGAATCGAACCCACAAGGCTGGCGTTGTCAGTGTCAAACTCTATTAACTGCAACTACATGGAAGACAGAGAGTTCTTTTAATATGATGATTATTCATTTACAGACAACCCCGACCTGAGAACAGAGGTCACCCTCGGTCTACTACAGTCATGGAGTCGTTCCAAACAAGGTCTCCAATAACAAACACTTTCCCAAACGCTACACCACATACATCTGCCTCTAGACTCTGATTTGTCCATTTTGGATAAGGTTCTGATTTAGATTTAGAGGGATTTAGACATCTAAGGTAAACCTCTATCAGTGTTTCTCAAACCTGCTCATGGACGCCCCCCTGCCCTGCGTATTTTTGATCTCTCCCTGCCCTAACATACCTGATGTAGCTCATGAAGGACTTGATAGTGAGCTGATCATTTAAATCAGGTGTGACAGAGCAGGGAGAGATATAAAACATGCAGGGCAGTGGGTCGCCCAGGAGCAGGGTTGAGAAACACTGATTTAGGCTCTTGTCTCAGAGAGTTATGTCACTGTTACTAACCAGTAGAGGGAAGAATAACCTAGGCCAGGATCATGTATCCTACATCTATGCTGCTATGACTACGTATTGTTTGAATTGGTATCACATAATATAAGATATATGGGATAGGTACTTTGTGTGTTGCTGTTATTATTTGGACCTTGAAGATTGTATCACCCACAGAGGTTTTTAGAGGACTCTTCATTGTATCTTTCCCTGTATGGCACCTGTGAACACACAGTTGTCCACATTCTTCTTCTGCTACTGTGAATTGATAAACACATTGAAAGGGTGAATACTGCCACCTGGAGTGTGTTTGAAAAAGTCACAGCTGGCTGTGGCCACCTGCATGTTTTAGCTCGCTTGTTATGGAATGTTTTCCTGCAAGTATTATTAATTGGCTGTGCAATCCTGATGACTGAATGATTTCAGCGTTCCTAAACTCACAGCTGTCTAAGTCTATAGCCTTGCCTGGGATGATCTTGATGGTGGAGCAGCACATATCCTTTGTTATTCAGTCTGTCAGTGTTACCAGCAATGACCAGTAGAGGGAGTTGGAGTATTACAAATAATCAGTGTTTGGTTTAACTATGTTGAAAACAGACGAGATGTCAAACTACAGTAGTAAAAACAGAATAGTTTGACCAACAGGCGCTGAAATACACTACCCATTGTAAGATGTAATGAGAAAAAAACACTTAAGGCTGGAGCACCATGTGAAGAAAGGACTTAATGAACCTAGAATGGGGTTAAAGACATTCATATATAATATTGTGATGAAGTGCCCATTTCCTTTCTGCACTTTATCTGTGGTAATATCTTTGTGTAATTATGCAAGAGGTCTTTTAAAACATCATCTAAGTTTTCTGTTGTTTGACCAGTGACTGCATAGGGAGCCATTTAGAGTCATGAGACGGTTATTTCTCGCGGGTCCCAAGGGTCTTTTGACATTATCTCACAAACAATAGAGTGAACACGCTGCAGTCCAGACTGATATTGATGCAACTCTAGACTTCAGTGGTCTGAGTGTGTACGGGTATGTGTGTATTCTCTACTGTTAAAGTGTGGGGGGGGGGGGGGGGGGGGGCTTATACCTAGAACCAGCCCTGATCAGGATTTTCATCAAACCAACTAAATCAATCAATCAAATGTATTTATAAAGCCCTATTCACATCTGCAGATGTCACAAAGTGCTTTTACAAAACACCTGACCTTAAACCCCAAGGAGCAGACAACAGTAGTGTTGAATCGTGTGGCCAACAGGACATGTTTCCAGGGGTCCCTGCGGTACTGTGGGTGTGTGTGGGGGTGTTGAGTGGAAGGCTGTGTGACCCAGTTGGAGAGGAGATGTGTATGTTTGTGTTAAATGCAGTGGGTGAGTCTGTGGGCGGGTGTATTGTGCGGGTGGGTGGATGTATTGTGTGGGTGGGTGGGTGTATTGTGTGGGTGGGTGTGTGGGTGTATTGTATGTGTGGGTGTATTGTATGGGTGGGTGGGTGTATTGTGTGGGTGGGTGTATTGTATGGGTGGGTGGGTGTATTGTGTGGGTGGGTGTATTGTGTGGGTGGGTGTATTGTGTATGTGTGATGCTAAATGTTGAGGTGTGTTAATATGATCAGTGCATCAGTGTCTGGCATAAAGACTGCAATAGGAGAATGTGTGACACTTTTCAGGGCCCCCACACGGACAGTAAATTATAGATCTTTAGGTCTTAGGGTTCAGTTTACAATTTGGGTTACAGTGGTGCTCAAAGGTTTGCATACCCTTGGAGTATTGGTAATATATGTACCATTTGTAAAGACAGCATGAGTGAGCAGGCAAAACACAATTATTTTATTTCTTATGGGATTCAGATTCAACTGTAGGTTATAACAGAATGGCATAATCATAAAACAAAACATGACAAATAAATGAACTGACCCCTGTTCAAAAGTCTGCATACCCTTAGTTCTTCATACTGATATTGCCCATTTTAGCATCAATGACTTTCTTTTGTCATAGTTGTCTATGAGGCCCCAAATTCTTGCAGGTGGTATTGCTGCCCATTCATGGCAAAATACCTCCCAGAGCAGCCTGTATTTCTCCTGAGGTTACCTGTGGGAACAATTCTGCCGAACAATTCTTCAGGCACTTTTGGCTGAAATCTTTCTTGGTCTACCTGACCTTAGCTTGGTATCAAGAGATCCCTGAATTTTCCACTTCTTAATAAGTGATTGAACAGTACTGATTGGCATATCACCTTTGGATATCTTTTTATATCCTTTTCCATCTTCATAAAGTTCCATTAACTTGTTATGCAGGCCTTTTGACAGTTATTTTCTGCTCCCTGTGGCTCAGTAACTAGCCTGCTCAGTGCATCCACTTGAGAGCTAACTAACTGATAGCATTCAAGGGGATGTAAACTTTTGATCAGGGTCATTTGGGTGACTTCTGTTATCATTATGATTTTAAAAAGGAGCCAAACAACTATGTGATAATAAGTGGCTTGATATGATCACTATCCTTAAATAAAATCAATGATCAGTCATATTTTCAAAATCAATGCCAAAATGTCACAATTTCTGCCAGGGTATGCAAACTTATGAGCACAACTGTACATTTTGGGGGTTAGTGTTCGGGAAAAGGTGGACTTTTCCAGAACACCCCAAAAGGATAGTAAAATGTGTGTGTTGGTTGCAGGACTGTGGCCAGTGAACCACAGCTTCTAAAACGGGGTCCAGGCCAGGAGTCCCCCAGAGGGCAACCTCATTAATAACCCCCTCACCCTTCCCTCAGTCTGTCCCTCACCCTTCCCTCACTCTGTCCCTCACCCTTCCCTCACTCTGTCCCTCCCCCTTCCCTCACTCTGTCCCTCCCCCTTCCCTCACTCTCCCTCCTCCCTTCCATGGCTTCTTTCCTTCATTACCTCCAAGGTTAATCCCCCCTTATCTCTCAGTGAGCCTCATTTGTCATCCTGTCTTCCTTACTCCACAATTCTCCTGGGCTCCCCCTTTCTGTCCTGCCCTCCTCTCCCTTCGGCGTATTATTGCTTCTCTTTTCCACTTCCTCCTTTCCTTTTCCACTTCCTCATTCTCTTTTCCACACCATCGTTTAGTTTTCCACTTCCTTCTCATTTCTACTTTCCCCTTCACATTTTCCACTTCCTCCTTCCATTTTCTTCCAACACCTCCATCTCTCCCAGTGCATAGATAAAACGGGCATAAACCAAGACTGGATCTCCTTGCCTCCAAGCCTTTCCCCTGAAAACAAATGCCAGCCCACTCAGACCCACAAAATGTACCTTTATTGAGTTCCCTATTAGAAAAAAAATGGTTGACTCTGTTTTCTTCGTGGTACTACCTGGGGAATAAAGTAGATTTTTGCAACTTTGTTGATGGCTAGAAACACATTCAAACCCCTGGATGGTAAGTAGAGTCCATTTGTTTAATCCACAAAATTCCCCTTAATGTTATACCGCAAACTTGTAAGCATTGCAGGGGTCCTCTTACATTTGGGAATAAACCAGTCCTGATCAAACAATTATGAACAGGTATACTCTCTCTTCCTCAGTGGCACACAACCAGGGCCGGCTCCAGCTTTTTGGGGGCCCTAAGCAACATTTTAGTTGGGGCCCCCTCCCTTAGCGGTCCGTAGTGGTTGTGGCCCCCTAGCAGTCGGGGGCCCCAGGCAAACACTTATGTCGCTCATGCCTAGAACATCAACCTACATGAGAATATAGACTACCCAGAGTGATTACCTACAACCTAACGAGTAGTAACAAACAGTAGCATGAATAAACCTGCTCAACTTTTTCATATGGCCGTCAAATTTCACTAGTAACGAGCCTAATCATAATGCAACAAGAGTTATCAATCTTTTTTCATAACATACATTTTTTGATGACTGCACAAAAAACAATGGATTAATTTAATTCAACCTTGTAATATATACTGTGTACACTATTAACATAGACTCAGTGAGTGCAGATGACATCATGGATCTTCCGGTTGAGAATCTGTTTAATTTGGTGTTGTTAATTGGTGTTTAACAACTTTGTTGCTAACGAGGATCAAATTCAAACCACCCGGATGATAAGTAGAGGTTCATGGAGATTATACAGGTCTTTTTTGATGGGAAATATGGTTTTGCTAAGCCCCAGCAAGTGTAATTAACTTTTCTGCCAGGCTAATGAACGTTTCACAGTTACAGATTAGATGGAATTCTGTAGTTGTGTTTGAAGCTACTGCTCATCTGGACTACTCCCAGAGATCTGCCAGCATACTAGAGGCTATGGCATGTCCATCTGCAGCCACCCATCCAAAGGTTATCCGCATTCTTGCTAGCTAGGCTTTGTTTTTTACAAGCTATATAAACCAGTGTTATTATTTATATATATATATATATATATATACACACGTTATAACTGATGAATGATTATCACTTCCCTTGCTGGTTTAATTATGTTGACATTCATCAGGTTTGTACAGACTCATTTAAGGCAGAAGTACTGTATTATCCCTAATAGCTGGAGGCAGCAAATGATGTACCAGTTCTTCATCCCAATACCTATTTGACAACCATGCAATTTATTGGTGAATCTATTAATAATTTCTTGAACTGCATCAATCTATTCTGCCGGGAGGAATGTTTAGTCAAATACTGCCTATTTCTTAAAATAAATGTGGTATATAAATGTTGCTTTATGAAATGTACGTTACACATATTATTATTCAGAGATGAAAGTCAAAATTATAGGCAGCAGACTGAGACAGATCAACACACTGGAAAAGGAGACAGACAAAGGGACAGACCAAGAGACAGACCGACAGACAAAGAGACCGACAGACAAAGAGACCGACAGGCAAAGAGACAGACAGGCAAAGAGACAAGACAGACAGACAGGCAGGCAAAGAGATAGACGGACAGACAGACAGACAGACAGACAGACATGGGTTTAGAGACTAGATCTATTACAGCTTATCACCTAAGTACAGGCCAGAGACGCAGCAAGCTGAAATATGGCTGCTGTCACCACCTCCACAAGGCTAAAGAGAGAGAATGGGAGGGAGAGGGACAAAGGGAGACAGAGTCAAGGAAATAGAGGGAGAGAGAAGGAAAGAGAGGGAGGAAAAGAGGGAGAGAGAAAGGAAGAGGAAGGAAAATAGCTGGACAGAGAAGGAGTGAGAGAGAGTTAGTGTTACTGTTGGACTCTAAACTATCAGCCTGTAATACAAATTAATGGGAGGATTTCCAACACTGATTTTACTTTATGCTGGGATACTTGACAGAGATTTGTCAGGCAATTAACTGTGCGTGTGTCTCGCGCTCTTCCTCTCTTTCTCATTCCTCTCCCTCAGTCTCCTATACGTGGAAGGTTATTGATTTTCAACCAAACAAGGTGGAAGTTTTATTAAGTAACAGACACTCCCCAGTTCTCCTGGACTGTGGAATTTCATGTTTAAAACATCACCTTATTGGATGTACGGTTTGTTGATTTGTTGGCTCCCAAGAAAATAAACGACATTTCCATTTCTGAAAAACAGATTTTTATTTGTGAAAGTGATTTACACATATTCTTTTGAATTGAAAACAAATTGATTGTGAAGTGTCTGGCCAAAATGCGATTGATTGATTGATTGTTGCTTCATAAATAGATGTTGAATCCAAATATATTAGTTCCTGCCACACCCAAATAGACAGTCAGTGGAATGACCAACCAACACAATAACATTACAGCCTGTGTCTTATTATTTAATAAATATGTCTTAATTCACTTTTTACTGTATTGATCTGCTAACTATATTACACATTAAGTACTACTATTTTTCTTAATTAATTAAGGTGTCTGAAGGTTTCCAATGTATGTAGTAACAATTAGCATGCCAGTCAAGCCAATCGAATTTAATGTACTTGAGAGAGAAAACATTTTGAAAACTAGTGAGGGGGGGGGGTAGAGAGAGAGAAAAGCTGTGTCATACTATGCCGACCTAACCCTCAGTTTTATACTTTTTATTGTTTTATTCCTCTGGAGGCAGAGACACACACAGGGCTTTGATTTCCCTCACAGAAATCACACACACTCACTCTGGAAACACCCGGCATACAGCACTTTGAGTCACGATACAGCCGGGTAAAGAGCTTACAGTGAGCAGGAAGGGATGAGTAATTCTGCTCTTGTTTCGGCTGCATTAGGGATTTTAGGGAGCAGTGTGTGTGTGCGTTTGTGCGTGTGTGTAAGCGGGGTGTCATGGTTATTAATGTGCCCTGATCAGTTCATCCCACAGAGACTGGAGCTTATCTTTTGGGAAAAGAAATGGGCCAGAATCTAGTCCCTCCTAATATACCTTTGGCTTTCTCCTCTTGTCACATGACTTCAGGGGAGCTCTTTTCATCCATCCCCTCCAGCTGTGTTAAAATTCTCATACCCACACGGAGACGTGAAGATGCCGTTTGTCGTCGTAAGAGACGTAGGCCTTCACTTCTCTTTCATTCTCATGGGAGATGTGATGCACAGCACGTGAATGGAATAGTAGTCAATGGAAAAGTGATTATTCATATTTCCATTGGCAGCACAAGTCTCGTCACCTTCGAAGACCGGAGGGAATCATCATGGCTACTTGTTATTTCATTCACAACGCATGGCCAGGAAGCTCCTTTCATAGAAATGGGTTAACTAGAATGGACCTTTCCATTTTATTTCTATGCCCCCCCCCCCCAACCCCCCGCGGTGATGTTTGGCTGCGGCTAACTAACTGTGTGTTTGCTGTCTGTTCCCCCAGACCATCGTTCGAGGGAACCGCCCGCCGAAGGACGCGTCCATCAACGGTCTCCTGGAGGAGTTCGACAGCATCTCCGTGACGCGGTCCAACTCCCTGCGCAAGGAGAGCCCGACGGGCCCGCACCAGGCCCCCAGGCCCCCCCCCCACCACCCCCCCCCACCCCCACGCCAACGTCCCTGAGGAGAACGGCTTCAGCCACTACTACTCCCGCTACTCCTGCGACCTGGACACGTCCAGCAGGGACTTCTCCCTGGACTCCTACGGGAAGGACGGCAAAGGCTTCGCCCTGGACGGCGACTGGGCTGTGGGGAGACACTACCGCTTCCCCAAGCAGAACGGCCACCTCGGCCACGCCACCCGCGTCCCCTTCTACCCCGACGCCATGCCCCAGAAGGCGGACTACCACAAGCTGCCGCCAGACTACCACACGTACCTGGAGAACAAGGTGGGCGGGGCGCACTCCGTGGACGAGGCGGGCTCCGGGTCCGGGGTGGGCAGCGGCGGGGGCTCCGCCGGGTCCACGACAGGGGCGTACTACCGCGCGTCCGTAGGCGGCTCGTCCAGCCAGGACTACCGGGACGCGTCGATGGTGGGGACGCCGTCGCGCGCCTCGCTGCACAGCGAGCAGATCAACTACCCGGAGAGCGAGTGGAGCTACAGCGGGGTGTCCAGGGACGAGTATGAGAAGAGGCCCAAGTCGTCGTACGTGACGCAGACCAGCCCCACGCCGGCTATCAGGCAGCGCTCCAGGTCAGGGTCCGGCCTCCAGGACCCCAACGTCCCCTACGGGGCCACTGGGGCCTTTAAGAGTCCCCTACAGACGCACCCCTACAGCTCCTACACCTACCCGAGACTCTCGGAAACACTCACCAACTCACAGGCCATGACCAAGGTACGTCTGGGCTGAGGTGAACTTCGTCTCTGTGTTCGGTTGGAAAGGGGCATTGCTAAGGTGAGGAGCATGGGCGATTCCAGCTTTATGGACAACAGACTAAGAACGAAACCCATTTGTCATCATGTCAAATGTTATATTTTATATATATATATATATATATATATATATACACACACACACAGCTCTGGTAAAAATGAAGAGACCACTGCACCTTTTTCCTTCCCTTCCAAAAAAGTCTAAAAGGAAGGTTTTGAGTGAGAGACATAAAATTTTTTTGGGAAAGGAAAGAAAAAGATGGAGTGGTCTCTTCTCCGGAGCTGTAATTTTTTCACAGCACAAAGTAAAACATTTTAACTACAGCTAGACTGAATAGTGTAATAATATTATTGGCACATTCTGTACATATACTATATCTACATAATTCACCGTTACCAGCCAAGAGGATACGCAAACATTTTACTTTCGGTATATTATTAATATATATAAATTCTGTAGCAAAATATGCTAATTAGAACTGTGGTTCTGAAACTAAGATATAATGCTGCTTTCTAAAGTCGCTTAGGAACTAAAAGGCACCCACAAAGTGCTGACTGTGGATACTGTAGCTACAGTAGCCAAACTGGAAAGCTGTTTATTCCACGACGCTGAAACGGCAGCCCTCTCTGACAAACCCGATGAACCGCTGCCAAGGAACATTAGAACACGTATCGTAGCCCCACGTGCCCCCCCCACCGTCTCAGTCTGCGTGATAGATCTAGGTGTCAGTAGTTAATCTACTGTTCCCCAGCCGAGGAAGGCTGTGCCACAGACACAGAATTACCTTTACAGATGCCCGCACTGGAATCAATTAACGCTACAACACTGGCCATCTAGCCGATAACACGCTTCAGGGGAGGGAGGGAGGGAGGGAGGGAGGGAGGGAGGGAGGGATGGATGGAGGGAGGGAGGGAGGGAGGGATGGAGGGAGGGAGGGAGGGAGGGAGGGAGGGAGGGAGGGAGGGAGGGAGGGAGGGAGGGAGGGAGGGAGGGAGGGAGGGAGGGAGGGAGGGCGAAGAGAGATAAACGGCCTATCAGTCTGATACCGCTGTTCAGCTTGGGGGCAGTGGGAGGGAGAGAAAGGTCCAGGTCTTAGTATATTGAGCAAAATACCTCATTTCCATTGGTCCTTACTCTTGGCCTCGTTAACTACAAACTGTGGTGCAGGTATACAGATTCCTGCGCTACATTTGTGTAGAGCGAATTATAATGACGGGCGGACCTCAGAGTAACTACAGAAAACAGGGTTTCATTGATCGGTTCAGTGTTTTCGATTAGAAGATAAACTTCGGAAAACATCAAGAGACCAAGCTTGCATGCAGTCCCATGTTAGCTTCAGTTACGTACCAGTGTAGCAGCACAATATATACAGGACCGGGAAAGCGACGCCATCGAAGCGTTATAACCACCAACCGTCGACACGGTACATGTCACGTTCTCTCAGACCTGGGCCACCCAACAAGCTGGAGCGGTGTGGCCATGCAGGGTTTTGATCCAACCCTGCACTAATCGGACACGTTCACAGCGACTTAACACGAGACTTTACAGTACGCTCTTAGAGTGTGTTACACAGCGGGACTCTTTGGGAGCAGGGTTTAGGAGCACAGTTGGACTGGAGCAGTAGTCGCGAGGTATAACCTTCATGTTTCAGTGTGCATGGCCCTGGTGTTGTTCGTGGTATCTGCCAGCTGAAAGGCTGCGTGGTAATTTGAAGGTAGATAGCGCGCAAACTTTCATTCAAGTGACCTTTCATTGAACTGTGCAGAGCAGAACGATCCGTCGAATTGATCCTCGCTATCTCCTTCAGTAGACTGACCCCCTATTTGGTTACCTATATTCTCCGCCTATTACTCTAGACTGTCGTCCATAAACATGACAACTGTTTATTTAGCTATTAACCGTTTGTCAAACCATGTTTGATATTTAAATGATAAATGGCCGGGTAATCTCTAAATGTATTCCGCTGATCGTCGTGTGTTAGTGCCAAGTATCGACTCAGGAGACCAGTCTCTGCCGTTGCAGGATTTCAATTTGATGCAGGCAAACTTTCTTACGACGTAAACGTTTTTAATTTGGAATTACAAAAAGGCTACTAAAGGTTTTAATTGCCACAAAAACACTTGATTTTCCCTGGTTTTAGTCGTTGCAGAAATATCCAGTAAATAATATTCCACTTTACCAGTCACTCTTCCGGTTGCTGCCGGGTTCTTTTCCTGCTGTCGGAGGCTGGCTCAATTTGGGAGGCTTCGTCTTTAGCTGGCATAATGCAGTACATCTGTTGTTACAGTGGGAATGTATCTGCTAAGGCGAACCCCAAGGTGCCCTCATGAAAACCACTTAACCTTCGACGGCCCACTGAACATATTCCCTGCTAAAATGATGCATGCGTAAGCAGAAAGAAAAACAGGGCATTGTGGGGGCCGCTGTAACCGAGTAAACTATAATCTATTCCCGATACAAATTAGGAGCCTATTACCAAATGTTTCTGTTTATAACTTCAATTAGAAAACTATTTTGGTTTTAATTAGCGCAAAACATCCAATCTTGTTCCAGCTGAAGACAGGGTCTTTGGAAAACAGATCCGTGTTGTGATAATATATAATTTTTAAAGAAAAATTTATAAATAAACGTGTGGTAAGAGATCCGGCAGTTTAAGATCCACCATTCTTTCTGCCACATGGACCTTGTAATAAACACACATCTCTCTATCCCCACTCTCTTTGTCTCTCCCTTCTATCCCCTCCATCTATTTCTCTCTCTACTCTCTCCCCCCTTTTCTTTCAATTCAGTCACTGAACAAAATCCCCCGTTTTGTTGTGAACCTTGTGGGGGAGTAACAGTAGACAACACGGAGACTTGGACACGCGCGCACACGCGCAGCTTCTCCTCCACTGCCGCAGCCGCTCGCGGTGACAAATTGATGTTGCGGCACTTTCTCCTTTCTGCAGCCTTCGCATAAAAACGTCCCGACGATGTTCCAGCGCGGAATTCAATTTCACAGTTCAGTTGGGTTGTTGATTACCCTGCCAAATTCAGATTAATGCGCGTTTAACCAACATGGATCAGGAGACCCTTGGCCGACAGCCAGCCGCCGAAGCCCGCAAACGATAGGGGGTCTGGAGAGTAGCCCCGTCCCTCCTGCGGGCCACGAGGAGCACCGGCCGTCTCCCGGTGATTGATTAAACGAGTCCACGCCGCATAATTATAGCGCCGTCCTCACACATCAACCCAGCAGTTCACTCTCTCCTTCTCTGTGACAGCGAGAGAAAGAGAGAGAGAGATTAGCATTTTCCAGGCCCCCCCCCCATGTCTTTCTCTTTCCTAGTCATTAGGTTTTTATTAGGGACCATTCATGTCTCTTCAGTGTGTGCGTTTGGGGGTGTGTGTGTCCTGTCAGAGTGTGTGATTTGGCGGAGTGTGTGTGTGTGTGTGTATATATATATATATGGTGGTGGGGTGTGGGTGGTTGCGTTGTGATTGGTCATTTAATTACAAACATTGTCTCCTTGGTACAGGATCAAGCTCATTGTCACTAGATACATTACATCTCAGACTCAAGCCCTGTACTGTGTGATATGATCAGGGGGCAGTTTGCAGCTATTTCTCGATGTACTTCTATAAATCTATTTAGGTATAGTATTTTGGAGTTATTTTCTGATAAGGTGCCTAATTAAATAATAACTAGATAATTTTTGTTCAGAAAAAGTCTTAACTTAAGATAAAAGTTAAATATCTACTTGTGTTGCGATATACCGGTATTGATGATAACTGTGATATTTAAAAAATTAAATATTGATATCATGTGTATAATACACATATGATAATATCATATTCACTAGGCAAAACTAAAGTTGTATTTTTCCAAAAGCCCGTCTCGGTTTTTCGATGCATGTGCTTAAACAAGGAGACTGGACCTAAGAACTGGTGTTGAAACCAACTCGTTAGCCCCACTAGAACCCCCGGAAGAGATCCGCAAAGATTTGTGTTTTTAGTTTAAGTAGCCTATTCACACAGAAAAAAGGACGTCTTATTTTTCCCAAAACTTCTTTCGTTTTTAGATACCTTATTAATGGACAAAGGATACATGTGATCAAACTACTAGTCAGGACCTATACACAAGAGTTTAAATTAACGCCTTTTTGTAGCCTATTCTCTAGCCGAATATGTTATATATTTTTCCAAAAACTCCTCTCCGTGTTAGGCCTTATCGTGGATCTAATGTTTAGCAGTTCATCTGGTTGCCTTTTCACTATCCATGTAGTGTCATTGTTCTTTTTGTATGCTTTAATTCTTTCATTTGTAGTTCTAGTTACAGACTCTCCACCCTCCATATAGCCGCATTTGGAGTGTCATTTATTTGCCAAAAAAGAGAAATAAAAACACATAAAACAAAGTGGAAGATTAATTAGACTGATAGCATTATTTAACTTCAAACTTTCTATAGATACTGTGGTAATATCATTACCGTGAATTATTTTGGCCACAATCGTTTAGTGAAAATCTGATATCGTCACAGCCCTAGTGTAAACCCACAATAAATTAGAATTTGTGAAAATCTGATATCGTCACAGCCCTAGTGTAAACCCACAATAAATTAGAATTTGTGAAAATCTGCTATCGTCACAGCCCTAGTGTAAACCCACGATAAATTTGAATTAGTATCATACATTTAAATACATTTCTAAATTCAAGCCATACTTTCATTTGCCGCTACTTCATTCCCAGTGTGGTTGATATCAATGTAAATACAAGGTACACCCAGTTCACAGCAAGTTCACTCAAGGACGTAGCCATCTTTAAACAGGGCCGTTAGTGAGTCGTGGGGCCATAAAACACTTCTAGATTTACTGGAGTAAAAACTGACCAGCAGGACCCAGAAGGGGGCGGAGTCAATGACACAGACATATCTTACTCTGTCTGGGATTCCACTCAAGCAGAAAGAAGAAAGGCCAGGTCCTACTCACACTGCATATTGGATAGTGTCAGCGTCCCTTTGTCACCTACCTTTCAGTTAGACCTATGACTCACCACCAAGTCACAGGAAAACGGCTTAAAACCGCCACAGCACACAGACAGAAGGAATACGGCAGGGATGGCCATTCGTTAAGGTTGAAGGGTCTTGCTCCAGCCAAGCCAGAGCGCGCCAGATTTTTATCAAGCGTTGATTGTCGATGCGGGTTCAGAGCTAAACTCTGCAACCGCAATGGGTAACACAGTCCACCTCTGAATTTAGTCAACTGTAGACATATAATCCAATACTTCCTGTGTGGTGATTTCAGCTGCCACTGTGCTGACACCTCCTCCCTCCCCTGTGTTGACCCTGTCCTTGTCCATCTGGTCATGCTTCTGACCTGGTCTAAATTTAAATAGACTCTGGATTTAGCCCACATGCATTTATTAATTATTCCAATTGGACTCTTAATATTTCACCCAGCACAGCCAGAAAAGGACTGGTCACCCCTCTGAGCCTGGGTCTTCTCTAGGTTTCTTCCTAAATTTCAGCCTTCTTAGGGAGTTTTTCCTAGCCACTGAAATTCAACACTACTGTTGTTTGCTCCTTGGGGTTTAAGGCCGGGTGTTTTTGTTAAAGCACTTTGTGACAACTGCTGTTGTAAAAAGGGCTTTATAAATAAATGTGATTGATTGATTGTGGTGGGCTCTAGAAAGAAATGATGTGGAGTGTAGATGCAGACATCGACCTAACAGCAGTTGTTTGACAGATCAGGTATATGAGGTTCTCCATGGGCTGCTAATAGTCCCTGACCTTGTAGTTAAGCCTGTTCAGGTTGCACAGTTAAAAATCTAAAGGAATGAATCAAAGCATAATCTCCAAAAGGTTAAGTAGGCCTTAGAAAAACAGCCTTCCAAGACCTTGTCCTTTTGGGTTTGAGAAACGTCCAGAAGAGAAAATTATTGTAAATGCTCAAAATGTGTGTGTTTCATGGCAGGTAGTAGGAGCTTTATATGCCAAAAGAAATTCTAAACGACATTCAGTTTAAATCGGGAGGGATCAGCTAATAAATAATATAGAAATTGACTATTTTTACATGGAGATTGCCTTATGGGCTCAGCCATCTGGAATTGATGCTAAAATGACACGGTTACACAGATTTGTCCTCTTTCCATCTCCATTGCTGTTCTGAACAACTAGCTGAACATTGGGGAAGGGTTGGGTTGTGGACTGGGAAGGCTGTCAGCGTAGTCAAGTTTCTGGAAATATGGAACTTTAAGCCACGCCTTGCCACACCCACCAATCAGGAGCTAATATACTTCGGGGATGTGTTGTTCAGTACAAATCATTCTGCAGCGTAGGTAACATAGATGCACTGTACGTGTGTCAGTTGGAACTTGGAAACTCTTTTCTAACTGATTGGAATTAAACGTGTGACTAGCAAGGGCCCACAGGCCTATACCTCAATGAACCACTTCCAGACTAGGATCAGGGCATTCACGCACGCCACTTAAGAACTATATAGTGATAGTTTTTTCAGTGGCCTATAAACATCTCAACAAACTTTGGAACCTCATGGGATACTGTCTTCTAAATGTATTAAAGTATTATTTTAATATGAGCTTATCTAGCTTAAACAGCTTATGTGTTCAGCAGATTAGTTATCTTCACCCTGTCTGTCTGTCTTCCGTCTCTGGCAGGGCGATTACGACCGTCCGTCTCGGGACGGCAGCCCTCAGGTTCCAGGGTCGGACACATACCCCCGCGGGCCCCTTAAACTACCTCAGAGCCACAGCAAGCCCCCTGGCTACCCCTCGGGACACCACCAGTACCCCCCTGTGTTCCACCACTACAAACCCTCCCCCTACCATCACCCCCCCTCACAGCCCAGCCCGCCATACACCCCACAGGTTGGTCAAATGTGTGTGTGATGTGTATTACTATGTGGAAACATGCAGTAGATGCACACCCTGTCTTTTCTTTTTATACACCGACTGGGAGGAATCTTTACTCTTTTTTTTTACAGTGCTGTTTTAACTGGCTTTATTTGAAGGGCTTTATTGCATGCTCGGCCCCCTTGATGTCCCCCCACAGCATTTAGATAGGACTGAGATCGGGACTACTCTCGCACATCCGTGTTTCCTGCCAAATACCTGCAATCATGTCCGACTCGGCGAGGCAGGCCTGTCTCTGCAAAGATCTCCCCGTACTGTGTGGTAGTGGTATAAATCAGTTCTGTCCCCCTCCCCCAGGGGGCGTACTCCCAGCCATCGTCACCTTACATCCCGCCCGGGGCCTACCCCCCTCCCTCCTGGGGCTCCAGTTCAGACGCCCAGCCCTCCAGGGTCTCCCATGAACAGTTCAGAGCCGCCCTGCAGCTCGTCGTCAACCCAGGTGAACACAAAGTCACAGAGAGAATCATGGAGGTCCTTCCCCAATCACATTGTCTCAGCAAGAAACATATTTTTGCTAGTGTATAGATGATGACTAGAAGCTGTGCTGACCTCTTTCAGCGCAGTGGCAAACGATCCCACTCATGATCCTTCTGTCTCTGACCCTAGGTGACCCCAGGGAGTACCTGGACAGCTTCATAAAGATTGGCGAGGGATCGACGGGCATCGTTTGCATCGCCAGCGAGAAGCACAGCGGCAAGCAGGTGGCGGTAAAGAAGATGGACTTGAGGAAACAGCAGAGGAGAGAACTGCTCTTCAACGAGGTGATAGGTCAGGGGGTTAGGGGTCACATTGTTGATATCACACGGAGACGAAGACATTTTAGTACTGTATTCTTAATAGACAAAAGATTTTCAGGAGGAAAGCCTCTTATTTCAATAGTCCACAATGTTCCACATGGCTGTAAAAGTCCCAAAGTAAAGCCCTGAATATCCTTTTCAGTCTCTCAGATCAGGCAACCTCACGGAAGAGGCTTTTCTGTACTGCATAATGTTTTGATCAGGGCAGTGTGTTACTTAACCTGATTTAGACGTTGCCAAGGCAACAAGCTAATGTTATTTTGGGTTTGGAATGGGGGAGAGCCAGGGCCTTCTTTACTATTGCACTGTTCCAGTCTGCTATACAGCACCACCACCCAGCTAGCACTCTCCCTGGAGTCAACAACAGTGTTTCTGTCAGGAAGAGAGTGAGTGAAGACTGCTTGAAGAATTTAGTGGGTGGCATGTGTGAATGTGTTAACAAGGTTTCGATTTCAAGCCACAACACGAATCTTGTCCTTACATATTTTCGCATTCCAAATTAATGAAGGGTTAGTAATAGTGTGTGTCTCTCTGTGTGTGTGTGTGTGTGTGTGTGTGTGTGTGGGGGGGGGGGTATTTTAAAGCTTAATGTGATCCTGTTAATGCCCCAATCAAATCCCTTTTCATTAAGCTTCCATAGCAACATCCAAATTAAAATGAAAGATTGCAAATACCTTTATTTATTTCATTTGTGACTCAGGCTACCTGCTATTCAAGGATTTTTATTTTTTTATGAATTCCGCCTTATCACTGCTTATTAATTCCTTCTAGCGTTGTCTACATTTAGAATCATTATTTTTCTCTCCGTTCTTAAATGAATACCCTTATTTATTTTTTGGGAATAATCAGCCCTTTAGATATTAATCCTCTGGTTCACAGCTAGGTCAGCTTGGCTACACGACTGACATGATCTTTACTTATTATGTCATCTGTTTTGGTTGTTTTATGTGTTTCTAGGTGGTCATTATGAGGGACTATCACCATGAGAACGTGGTTGATATGTACAACAGCTACCTGGTTGGGGACGAGCTCTGGGTCGTTATGGAGTTCCTGGAGGGCGGGGCCCTGACAGATATTGTCACTCACACAAGGTAACCAGTCATCTCCACTGAAGTCCATATACCCCCAAAAAAAGTTTTAAATTGTCAGCAAAGAATTTTGACCTATTTATGATTGCACTCATGCTGCGTGGTTACAGGTTTTCCGATAGGATTAAAGCAGAAGCTACTTAATGGGTAACATAAGGGATTTTTACTGAACAGGCTAAGCTTTGGAATAATGTTAAAAAAATATATAACAAAAAAATATTTTACATCACTTAGGCTATTACTTATGAAAAGCGGATTGTACTGGCAGTAAATCTAGTATTGATAGTTCGATTCCAGGGCTAGGCAGTCTTTTACATTTTGGTGTAAATTATTTGACGTAAATCGATCTTACGATTTCGTAAGATATGTTATCCTATGTGAGGTAACATCTGAGTACAGACCAGCCGCTAGGGGCAGTGGTGAGCACTGTAAGAGTTACATAGAGTGGAGTTTTGGCAGTCGTGGTGAGGGATGGTGGAGGATGAGGGAAACCATTCCAAACATGTCATACGTTTGTTGCAGCATTTGTAACATGATACGTCTTAACAAACTCAGAAAAATATATGATTTGGTAGCAGATTGTAATGTAACCTAACGTAACCTAAATTGAGTGCCCAGATGAATGTGTAATATGCTACGTATTCCCCCGAAACCCTGTGGTTTCAGGAGTTTCAATCGTTATCCACAAACTTTTGTCTTTTCTCTCCTCAGCTGACCTGTACCAAACTTATGAACGCCTGGTCGTTTCCATTCAGCCCACGTTGCGTGCTTGGTCTTTTTAATTACAGTCATTTCCATGCGGCGCGTGTCAGTGGGCACGTCGGCGTTGTGTGTTGCCGCGTCGGGTGTTAATAACACGGTAGCTCGAGGACGCACTGGCGTCCCTGTCGGCATTAAGTCGCGAAATGGAGAGAAGAGACTTCATTAGTCCCCCGTTTTATCCCTCTCCCCTACACAGCTGTTTGACTGTGGTGAGTGAGTGAGCCTGTGGAATGTGTGGGTCCGTCTTAAGGAACCGTGACTGTAATAACACGTGGGCTAATCACTGAGATTATGTGGACACTTATGTGATCTCAAATTATTTGATGGAGTTTTACCTACTAACACAAATATATCCTGAGTTACTAGCTGACCGGAGTAGGATGAGTGGTTACTTGTTGTAGTTGGTGTGTGATAACAGCCATACCCTACCGTTTTTAGTACACATACTTTGAAGATGTAGGGCCACATGTTCGTGTCTTTTACCGAATCAGTGATCTTCAGAGGACCATTAGCAACATGGTTCAGTCTGAGAATCCAGTCTGTTGGATCAGGTGAATCTATAACAATCTATTTCAGTCCACACTATTGTTCTGCAAATGACTGTTCACTCTAGAGAGTTGAATAGGAGAACTCACGCACACAAACAGTCTCACTGGTCAATTATCTCTCGTCACATTCTCTGTTCCTCCCTCCCGCTCTGTGTCCCCTCTTCCTCTGTACCTCTGTCTCTGCCTCCCTCCCTCTCTCATTCTCCACCCCCCCCCCATGTCCTCCCCTGGGTATCTGCCAAAACAAACAGTGTACCAGTGCCAGAATGGCCTCTCTCTGCCTGTCTGCATTGTGTTCATGTTTCTCAGCCATTTCAATTAGCTTCACATTTAAATGATCCTCCCACGGATGTGTAGCATCTGACTTGTAGTGTACACTGATCTTCGGAGGAAGCCTGGTGACAGTGCCTTGTGTCCTTTCTGTACTAGACTTGTGAGGACAAAAGAATAAAGGATAGTGAAACAAGAACAATAGGGACATTTTGCCCATCCCTGTTAGGAACAGGGGTTAGATTGAGGATGAAAGTTACACTTAGAGTTAGGTTCAAGGGTTATGATTGAATGGGCAAAACCTAAAATGTGTGTGTGTGTTTTTGAGCATGCATGTACATGCCCATTGTGACTTTAACAGTGTCAATAAACTTAGCACTAATTTTCCTTTTCAATTTAAATAAAATACAAGAACTGCAATTCTTAGTTTTGGGTATGTGTTGTGTGTTTGACCGTGTGTGTGTATATGCGTGTATGTATGTAGATGGGTGTACACAGAGTACATAAACCTTCAATCTTGAAAATAAATGTTTTTACAAATTAACAAGAGGTTCATTTATTTATTGTATTTCCCAAAGCATACAAGTGTGACAAGAAAACCTGTCCTAATCTCCAATAGGAGGGGAGTCTGTATTTGGAGATGTTCATGTTGTAAGCAAATGGTAAAACAATGGAGTCCTGTTGAGTGGTACAAGAAGAAGACTGAGAGTGCTGAAGGGGTTGCAGATGATAGGTGTGTGTGTGTGTGTGTGTGTGTGTGTGTGTGTGTGTGTCTGATGATGGGGGAGGTTATCGCCAGCTGGGCTTCATGTTAATGTTCAGTGGAGTTCTGTGGAATCAGCCAGACGTACTGTTTACCCCCCAGCCCATATGGGACGCTCGTGCACACATACACACACACACACACATACACACACACGTACATTAAGCTTGGGTGCACACTACATAGTCATCGCCACGATTTCCTGTTCCAACGATGTTCCATTCTTCTCATAATTATTTTTTTTTTTTTACAAGTTCATACAAATGTTTGCAGAAGGCTATACTGTAATTGTAACTGTTTGTGCGTTTCAGGATGAACGAGGAGCAGATAGCCACAGTGTGTGTGTCGGTGCTGAGGTCCCTGTCATACCTTCACACACAGGGTGTGATCCACAGAGACATCAAGAGCGATTCGATCCTCCTCACCAGCGACGGACGGGTACGACCACGCCGTTCCTCCCTGGGCCCTGTAACACTTTAGGATAGTGTTTTCCAGACATTGGCATCAGTAACTGGTTATGCCCCTTTTCGTGGACCACAGCACAAGTTTATCAACCCAGTTTTAATGTCACGTTTAGCAGCCTGCTTTAACGTCAAGTTTAGCAGCCTTTCTTTAATGTCCAGTTTAGCAGCCTGCTTTAACGTCCAGTTTAGCAGCCCTGCTTTAACGTCCAGTTTAGCAGCCCTTCTTTAATGTCCAGTTTAGCAGCCTGCTTTAATGTCCAGTTTAGCAGCCTGCTTTAACGTCCAGTTTAGCAGCCTGCTTTAACGTCCAGTTTAGCAGCCCTTCTTTAATGTCCAGTTTAGCAGCCTGCTTTAATGTCCAGTTTAGCAGCCTGCTTTAATGTCCAGTTTAGCAGCCTGCTTTAATGTCCAGTTTAGCAGCCTGCTTTAATGTCCAGTTTAGCAGCCTGCTTTAATGTCCAGTTTAGCAGCCTGCTTTAATGTCCAGTTTAGCAGTCTGCTTTAATGTCCAGTTTAGCAGCATGTTTTAATGTCCAGTTTAGCAGTCTGCTTTAATGTCCAGTTTAGCAGTCTGCTTTAATGTCCAGTTTAGCAGTCTGCTTTAATGTCCAGTTTAGCAGTCTGCTTTAATGTCCAGTTTAGCAGTCAGATTTAATGTCCAGTTTAGCAGCCTGGCTAATCTGGAGTGAGGTAGCCCAAACAGGATGTAAAATCACAACACTAGAGAAGACTAAACGCTTTCCGGCATTACCTCACACTGACCTTTGGGTTCGGTTTCTGCCCTTTCCCTACCTCTGTGCCGGTACCAGAACCAACAAACAGAACCCACTTCTCCAGTGTCTCTGACTGCCGAGAGAGAAGTGTAGAGAAACTCATCATAATCAATTAGCAGCCCGTCCCTATTTATTGAAGCCAGCCTAATGCCTCTTAATGAGCTGCCGGGCCGTGATGGATGGATGGCTGATTAAGGGATAATACAAGCAGGATTAGAGGGGCTTATTTGAAACATCTTCATCCCAAGAGGTCAGCATTTCTTACAGTGGTGAAACCACAGAGGGTTTCGGTGGAAGATGCAGCGGGGCAGGGTCATAGTCACCAACTGGAGATCCCAAAAGTGTGATTGAAGGGGAAAGGGCATTATAAAAAAAAAAATACAGTATACAATTCTTCTGTGTCCCCAAGTACAAACGTTCTCAGAAATGAATAGGGATAACATTAGAGATAATTAACCAAATGTTATTTTTTTCTGCAGATTAAACTGTCTGATTTTGGCTTCTGCGCCCAAGTGTCCAAAGAAGTGCCAAAGAGGAAGTCTCTGGTGGGCACGCCCTACTGGATGGCACCGGAGGTCATCTCCCGGTTACCTTATGGCACGGAGGTAAGGAGACACAGGTCCAAATAACACATTTAAATATCTCAACAAGAGAGTAAAATGTATATAAGGTAACAAGGCACGATTTGTTGGGATGGGTATGGGCACAATATACCACAGCTAAGGGCGGTTTTTAAGTACGACACAACACAGAGTGCCTTGATGTAGCCGGCCATATTCCGCAAATCTCTACCATACCACTATTATAAACTTGTTCCCAACGTAATTAGAACAGAATCAAATTTGGTTTTTTTGGTACGTTGTGGTATGGCCTGATATACCACAGCTATGCACCAATCAACGTTCAGGGCTTTAAAAGAGATGGAAACACCATTTACTCTGCCTGCTAGGTGGATATCTGGTCGCTGGGCATCATGGTCATTGAGATGGTGGACGGGGAGCCCCCCTACTTCAATGAACCCCCTCTACAAGCCATGAGGAGGATACGAGACAATCTACCCCCACGGTTAAAGGAGTCCCACAAGGTCAGCGGGGGCCATTATTTCATGACACAATTTAAATTGGCACTTTTACAAAAAAAACATATTCTATGCCTGTTATCCCTCAAGTATATAAGAATGTGTTCCTTTTTTTCTCTCGTCAGGTCTCGTCAGTTCTGAGGGCCTTCCTCGACCTGATGTTGGTTAGAGAACCGTCTCAGCGAGCCACAGCCCAGGAGTTGCTCCAGCACCCCTTTCTCAAACTCTCGGGCCCACCCTCCTGCATCGTCCCCCTTATGAGGCATTACCGCCACCGCTGACCTGACCTTCCACCACCAGGGCAGCGCCACAACCTGCCAAATAAACAAACACCCACCTGTCCTGAGAGACTGCGCCACTAAAACACTCACACCTGTAACCGTGAAGTAGTTTAGCTAAAGGAATTATTTACAAAGAAAAGATTAAAGTAAAATGTGATATCTTCTATTTTGAAAAATACTATATAATGTTTTAACACTGGAGTAGGAGTCTCAGTCTTTGGGGACAGGAAAGCTCCTTGTCCAGGCCAAAAGCTAACAACATTAGCCTCTTGGTTCATACTCTTGGTATCACTAGGCTGTTAGACCAGTAGAGATCTATAGGGTGGGTCGTCCCGTTGCAGTTTCCTCTCTTTCTAGGCTGTCCGTGAGTCCTGACAACCAGTAGAGTTAGAAAGTAGTAGCCATCGACTAGAGCGCAGACGATGTGCAGGGATTGGCTGAGCCTGGCTGGCAGCCATGTTGAGGGTCCGATGACACGCTCACCATCCCCAGACACGAGCAGTACATCACAGAGCGATCAGGAAGCAGTGTTTGGTGTTGACGAATGTTTGGTGATGTCTGATTGGGAGCGATGTAGGCGAGTCTGGCAGGAAGACAGACTGTTCTCCTATTGGTGGAATAAAACATCGCTCTCTTCACTTCTCTCTTCTTACACTAACAGTGAAAATGTATTTTAGAGAAATATGTACGTTTTTCTGTACAGTTTTGATAATTTGCAGTATTTTATTGTGTCGTAACCATTGTGATATGGGCAGTATTACATAGAAATCAGAGTTTCTGCAAAGATCTTTCCTACTGTTTATAATAATAATCCATTTTTTCATTAAGAATATAAGAGGTACCCTAAATAAACCAACCCCTAACTGTTACAAAAATAAACCTGAATATATTTATTATCTTACATTTGTAGACAAAAGCGCCATTGTGTGTGGGAAAAAAGGGTAATTCCGGAATTTTGTATGCTATTGTAAAGTATTTATTTATTTTTTGGAATTGAAGGATTATTTTTTGGTAGTGTGGCCTTTCTTTCTTTTGTATTTTACATTGCATAATATCAACAGCCAGACAGTGATATTGGTTATATCATACAAGCAATACCCGAAACATATTTATCCTTACCTATGTATTCATATTTAGAACAATTTCATTTCACAGAAATCACACAGAGCACTTTCTGAGTGGATTTGATTATGAGGACAAAGAAATGCTTCTTTGAAACAAAGCCATGTTTCTTTGCCCATCATCACACTCCTTTAAATTTAATGGGCACTCCTACAAGACTCCAATAGCAATATCTAAGCAGCTCAGTCTGACACTGATATAAGCTTGGGTTTTTCCACTCTCACACAATCTGTTCTTTATCCCACCACACACATACCATGGGACTGTGCCGCTCCGCAACCCGATTCTCAGTTCTGACTGGACTGGAGAACAATGTAACCCCATATCATTTTTACCCATCATTCACTGTGATATGTAAATATGAACAAGTGAGCGTGTATATGAACATGCGAGATAGAGTGTGTGTGTGTGTTTGCGAGTGAGCTATGTTTGACGAATGTCTGGGGAATACTACTACTGTGGTGTTTGCTTGTACAGCGATATTGCATGTTTGTTATCAGTGAAGCTGGTTTCAATTAAAAAGCCCATCAAAATATTGACAAGTGTAGCATGATTTTTTCTTGCAAAATCTTGACCTGCAGACCTCCCCTTATATATCACTGGGATCACAGACGTCATGTCCTCCATCTTGTTCGATAAGAAAAATACACATTGAATAAGTGCTGAACTGATGAAAAACCTTTTAAAAAGCAAAGATTTTGTTGAAGATCACCACCTGTTTGTGTGTTTTCCGTCATGATGACTGGTTTGTTAAGGTAAGTAAGGCAGAGATCTTGGTTTCAGCTGATTGGAGGTGATGCACAGTCCTAGGTGGCTGGAGTGCAGAAGTAGAATAAAGTCAAATACTGCTGATAAAGGACACAAGCATAAATAGGTAGAGAAATCTCAGATCTTTTGTTATTTAAAAATAACTTGAGTAACCAGGTCAATTTTAACCAGTATTTTTTAGCTGTCTCGGCTAACGTTAACTTACGTTTTGAACCCAGTTGGCTTAATTGAAAACATTGTATTGTTATTTAATTTCCTAATATCAAAATGATTAAGACCCTGGCTAATGTGGGCGAACTAGCGTCACCAGGTGTGCTGTGTATTAAGGTTTGATCTACCAGAAGTAATTAATAAATGTTGTTGCCCTCAATAGATTCAAGCTTATGTCTTCCACATGAGGCACTGTCTTTAACCACTAAGTGACGGCATTGCACGTTTCAGCAGTTGCTAAACTCCATTGAGGACTGTGTAAAACTGACTAAAGTTTCTTATTAAGTTTACCTCCACCACAAAAAGCGTCTATGTATTGCTTTTTTCACTGGCCGTTTAAACAGCATTAGCCAGTAAATGCTTACTAGTATCTACTAACTTACTAATAATAATAAGAATTGAGCAATTGCTTGCGAGACTGAAGATGAATGTTTCCATGCCAGAAACAGTCGCAATATAACCGTGTACAGTTTCAGCCAGCGTACGCTTCGCCTGCGAGATACGAACTCGGGACAAGTGTTCACAAATCCGCTTCTCAAACCACTACGCTATTTAACAAGGAGTAGTCACTGGTCACTCAGTCAGTAAGAGACATTAGCTCTTCATACTGTGCATTGACACTATTTGTTGAATTTCGGATAGCCAACGCTAGCATCGCCCAGTGTGATTCGCCTGTAACATACTTGTCTGTGGGCGAACTAGCGTCATAACAGGTAAGCTGTGTATTAAGGTTTGAGAATAGCACATCTGTATGAGGAACGTCGGATTACAATGGTTAAAATTGCCATAGAAACGAATTTTAATACATATCTTGGGGGGGAAATCTTTTTAACAGCTTTGTTGATTTTCCTTTATATTACCAGTGATTGACCTTGGGTTTTCTTTCTTGACTGACTGAGGATGATGGAAAGATACAACCAAACAAAGCTACATTTGGGGAGTGCAAAAAATACACAAGGGAGGATGAAAAATAATGAGAGGGTGAAGTGATGGAGGACAGACAAATGGAAGATTTTGCCAAGTAAGAAACACTTAAAAATGTAGCATATACATTTCAGTCATGCTCACATGTACCTAGATCAGTAGAAACTGAAGGGACCACTTGGCTTAGCCAGTATACATATTTTGTTAGTTGGATTTTGTTTCTTCCTATACATGCTATAGGTCAGATGGTATAATAATTTGTGCTAAAGGGCTTTATAGACCAAGTGGTTAGATGGTTTAGGAATTTGTGCTGAAGGCCTTTCAGAGACCAAGTGTGAAATATCAGAATACTTGTGTGTTCACAGCATTTTGGCATTTTAAAAATCTAGGTTTTTCCATAGAACCAATATTAATTACGTAGCTTACCATGTCCTTCCTGGCACATTTAAGTTAAACAAGTTTATAATAATAACATTCTGACCGGGTTGTCCAGAGAGATGAGCGAAAAGGAGACATTGATGTTCTGGGACTCCCCCATTGATACGATCTGTTACATTTAAACCAGCGGGTAGGGTCAGTATATTGCGCATTGAAAGTTGATTAGTGGCGGTTTGGTAGAGCGTTTCTGGTTGGCAGGTTGGAAACTCAACCGACTGCAAATTATGCCATTTCATGTTCACGTACCAAGAGGGGTCGTTTTTCTTTCTGTATTGTTAGTGTAATTCATAGCATATTAAATGTTGTCGTATAAAGAGCAGACAGTTACTGTCCTTATTGATTATTTTTTCCTCATTGTTGTTTACTGATAGTTACAGGAAGACAGGTGGAGGCGAGAGATAGTGGTGACGGGTACTGAACCTGTTCTCCTATGTGCATGGACCCGGGAGTGTTAGCATGGACCACGGCTGCGTATCAAATGACGGATTTGAATGGAATATAATGGATCCTTTAGCCAACTGTGGTGTCATCTTAGCCTTGCATCAGTGGCCGATACCGGGCTACCAGGAGGATAGGCAGATACAAGACAATGTGCGAGGCCATTGGTTTTTATTCTCCTAGATCTGTTCCTGTTTGGGACAATAATAGGTTATTGATTTGATCTGACCCAGGATAATTAAACACCTGTTTTAAGGGAATACACCTTAATCACAGGCAGTGAACAAAAAAGCTCAGACTCTGAACTGAACTGTAACTCTCATGCGTAACACTGCAGAAAGACAGTGGATAGTTGACAGGCGTTGTGGGTTTCCCAATTCAAAATGGAGTCGTAGAGCTACATGCTACTGTAGCTATGTACTTTCAACAGTATGGGTGCCAAAGTAAGGATAGTTGTATGGGACTTCAGAGCGAAATGGACACCAGGTATCGGATGTGAGTTTGATTAATTGTATCAGTGCTCAGTGGTGACATGATTTATGATGTCAGTGGTGTTCAAACAAAAAGATGTGGATGGCACGGATGCTCCATTTATTTTTAATTTGACTTGCTCATATCTCGTTTCCGTTCCCGACCTAGAGTCAAACTGCGAGATCGATACTCCATCTCCGCCTCAACGCCTGGGCCGTGCCACGCCCGAGCGAAGCATCGATCACCCGTGATCAGTCACTGCTCGTAGACCGTATCTGCAGAGAACGCATAGTTGAGATCTGGAACTTTTTAAGTTTTTAAGTCATTTTAAAATAAGAAAATTGCAACATTAATGTATCATTCTTTTTTATGTTTTGGAATATTGTCTACTTACGTTTTTAAATGAAAAAACATATATTTCACATTAGGCTATTTCACAATGGGCTACTTCTATCGGAGTGAGTTAAAGTGGTTCCAAGGTATTAAGTAGTATTAGTAGATATGATATTGAGGACAGGTAACACAAGTCACTTGGAAAAAAGACAGAAGCAGGTTTAGGACATATCCTGTGAAATTTATTTACTTGACATTAAAGTTTGCATCAGCATAGTTTTTATGCATAGTCTTTCTGAAAATATTTAACATGTATTCTTTTTAATCTTAAATATCTTTGCACATTTTCTTCACAATGATAAACTTTCTTCTGACATTTGATCAATTATTAAATGTTTTCTTTTTACAGAACATTTTTCCTTTGTTTTATGTACATATTTCATTATATTTTTCGATATAATTCCATAAAGTAGGATCTTAAAAATTATCCGTAAAACCAAAGAGAATAAACTGCCTGCAATTGTTAATATTTTTATGAATTCTGAAGGTCATTGAAACACCTGCACACCACGACACTGTCCACTTTTACCACTATGACGGCATTCAAAAAATAAAAGTAAAAACAGTATTTGGGAAAAGAATCACTTCAGGTGAACATCAACTTTGGACCCGCCCTCTGCAAGGTTTGTTTTGCAGCGTCCTGATATAGACAACATGGGATAGGAAATGATCACAAAGCGCAGGCTGGTCGACAGGAGGCGGATTTCTGTATACATATAAAGAGCAGAACGCACAGGGGTGGAATGCTAACAGCAACATCTGTGTGCTTAAGTTGAATGTTCGTGCACGTCTCCAATTGAGTTTAATCAATGCAAGAAGACAAAAATGAAAGTTAAGCATGTCCTAATACAGGCATCCGTGAAGTTCCCGGCATATTTCCAGTGTACGGTGACGTTAAAACCGGGGAAGTCACATTGGTTTGAATTTGAAGAGGCATCGGGTAGTCCTTGTCTATTGGGGTGAAAAAAAGTTTTGAAGGGTTTTTCTTATTGTCCCAATGGGACAACTTTTTGAATAACCCTATTTGAGTTCTAGGTAGAACTTAATTAGTTCCTGATGAAATCCTTTTGGTTCCAGGCAGAACCCCTCTGGTGCCAGGTTTTGTTTCAACAGAGGATAATACAGGCAAAGGAGTTTTTCCTGAAAACAGAAAGGGTTCTGCTATTGTGACAGTCGAATATACCTTTTTTGGGGAAACATTGGGTTAAACCTTTTTTGGTAGAAGCTTTATGGTTTAGAATGTGTGGTTCTATCTGAAACCAATAAAGGGTTCTCTTATAAGGTCAACCAAAGAACTGTTATGGGAGAAAATTCAGAGGGTTTGTGCTCTCGAACAAAGAGCTGTGCTATTGTGGTAATAATATCTGATTCTGTACATAGTCCTCTGGCGTTGAGCATGGAGTTGTAGAATGTTGTTCTGTCCTATCCTTGAGCAGTTAATGACCCGTTGCTTACATGTTCTTGTACATGGACCTGTCGCGGGGCAGCTGTGGTTGGGGCACTACAGTCAGTTTGAGGTGGAAGTGGTAGACGGCCAGTGTGATGACAATGATGAGGCCCAGGATGAAGCCAAGGATCAGAGGAAGAGTCTCCTCCAGTTGTTCCCGCTGGTCTGTGATGCATTTGTAGGCTGCAGGGACAAACACACCACATCGATGTGTGTCTAGAACTGTGTGTGTGTGTGTATATGCTTGTGTCTGAGTTAATGTGTGTATGTGTGTGTCTGCTCTTCTGAGGATTTCTTTCATTTTACTGTCTACATGCGCACCTGCTCCTTTTACTTCCATTGATTTTATTTACATTTAACTAGCGGTGGCTGAAGTAAAAGCTAAATAATTTGTATTCAATGCATTTCCAACATTTTGTGCCAGTCGGGAAAAGTTAACAGAAGTGCAATGAAATCATGGATTACAATTTCTCTTGGCCCATGAACTACCCTCGGGAAAATAGTGACATTCTGCCAAATTCAAACACATGCATAGATCCATGTCAAAGGTCAACCTATAATAAAATGAGATGAAAATGTCCCAGAAATAGTCTCTGACTGATCTCTAAATTAGAAAGTATCATATGTGAGGGTAACTGTTCCTAAGCTATTAAGAACGTTTCTATACATTACTAATGCAAACCCAATTGGCAAAACATGGATTTGCACCATCTGAAAATTCCAGGGGAGTAGAATTTTAGGTGGATCTCCAGATATTACAGAAATGGGGTTCAGAGGTTAATATGTTCAAGATTAAAATCCCCTGTGTTCTACGGGTTAATAAACGTTATAGTGGAAGGGCAATGTAGAAAAATAAAGTCCTCTGCAGCCCAGAGAGAGATGAGACGGCCTTTAGAGGACACTATTACTGCCAGTCATAAAGCCTGCACAGAGGACATGCATTTAACCACAGCCATAAAGGTCCTAATGACCTCTCTCTCACCCCCCGTCTCATTATCTTTTTGCCTTCCATCCCCCTGCAGTGCTTTAAACTGCAGCAGCCAAAGCCCCCCTTTTTCCTTAAGTTTTATTATATTGGACAATCACTGTTTGAATTTGGGGTTAGGGTTGAGTTTTGTTAGTTTGTGTAAGGGTTAAAGTCGGTACCTTCGCTGAACATGAAGTCTGAGCTGATGTCAAAGGGCTGAATCTGGATGTCACTCATTGTGACCGTCACTCCCTTTTGGTGGTCACTGGAGATGAGGGTGAGCGTCTGCTTAGCACTGCAGACATACGAGCGGCCAGCAGGAGTCACTAACGCTGACAGGCCGTGGGAGCTGGCTGTGTGTTTTCCAGCTGTATGGAGAGGGGACAGGTGCATAGAGCGTGTGATGAAACAAAAATGAGGAGCTATGTAGGCTTACAAATACGAAAGCATGAACTCCCTCAAGACTCAGAAGGTTAGCCTGACAGACACATTATGGACACACAAACAGCACGCACACATTTAAGACAAACGCACAATCGCGCTTGCACTCACCTAAGCATGCGCAAATAAGCATTTATTTAATATAGAATCTCAAAAAGAAAAAGGGGTAGGTTGAGGCTGCACAATATTGAAATAGATGTGTAATAACTGAATATATGTTTAGCTAATATTTATGAAATTGAATAGAAATTCAAAAAGCTCCTAAGTATTAAACAAAACATATTCGTTTAAAACGTGCAAGTAGTCCATGAAAACTGTATTAATCTTTGTTTAACTGGCACAAACGTACACTGCTGCAGATAAAAACCAAAAACTCTAAAAGCGTGTCCAGAAAAGACTTAGAAAATAGGGCTACCTATGATCATAAGGTGCTTTACACTGATCTACGGACATCATAAGTAGGCTTTTTCCTCAAAAAATGTTTTAACTTCCCCCGCTTATCCCGTCATGAGTTCTAACTGTCACCGTAGTCTGTGCATTTCATCATGTTGCCTCTATAGGCTGAGAAGTGTGTAAATATGAAATCTTTTGATTATTGATAAAATCGGACACATGCAAAGACTGCCCTAACTACCTTTAATGTCCTATTTTACTAATGTCGATCTTCGACAAATTAGATTTTGAGTGAATTTTAAAACCAATAGGCTACTTCTGTGTAAATGATTAATCCTATAAACGAATTAGCCTGTAATAAGTCAAATCGAAATTAGTTAAATAAATAGAAAATATATAAATTGGCATACAACTATGTCGAAAAAAATACAAACATAGTTGTGCAAAGACTATTTTTTGAGATACTGTACTTGTGGCCTTGTGTATGTAAATGAACGGTCTTGTGGAATGTGACCCCGAGCCCCGCAAGAAACCCTATTGCCAAAAACATGACATTGCTGAGTGGGTAGAAATACTACTCACGGTTATATGGACTGAGGAAATGCGTTTGCTCCGAGGTGTCATACACGAACTGCACCTTGTTAATCTTCCAAACCTTTTCTCCTTTATTACGGGTTTCCTGCAACACACATAGATGCATGCATGCAAGCAAACAAGCACGTACACAACACACACACAGATTTTAAACAGACATTTTGATCCACAAATAAATTGTAGATGTATAATTAAATTTTTCATAAATTGAATGTCCATATCTGTAGCTATCGGTACTCAGAGGTAAAGTCAACGCGTCCTCAAAACAGATTATTGTTTCAGAAATGTTTTATTTTTTCTTAACTATAAATTATCACCACAGCATTACACATGACATCTATGTAGGATAAGCGTTGTTATCAAAAACGATTTCATGCAAGAATCCCACGCAGAATAAAGGATCTTAATGATTTTGTGTATGTTTAATTCGACGCGGCTCGCCCACGGACTGTTTTATAGTAGCGGACAAACCTTGACGAAGTAGATGCGGAGTGTGTAGGCGTTATCCTTCCACGAAATGTGTATATCAGCTTCCTGCTTCCCGCATTTGCCCTCAATGTCAGCCCCACGAGGCAGAACCAGGTATGCGTTCTCTGTGATCAACTATAGAGAATTGAAAAGCAATGCATACCAGATGATTCATTAGTGTGTGTTTGAGTTGGATATTAATTTAAGAGTTTCTTAACCGACTAGCCTTTCATTATGGTAATAACTGACTGGTAGGCTGTTGCTACAGTTGCCAACAGGCCTATGGTGTTTCCAGAAGATTTACACACAGCCAGCGAGCGAATTGTGCCTCGTGCCATTGTTTGTGCCCCATGCAAGCGAATCGTGCCTTATACCATTGTTGTGCCCCATGCGACTCTGAATAAGACCAAATTCTTACAATGCCACAGCGTTCACTGTCAGGCCGTCTTGATAGACAATCTGGCAGCTTGTGTCCACCAGCAATTTCTCACTATATGATTGTAAGGTATTAACTACAGTTGTATGTGCGATCTTCACTTGAACTTTACGATCATATGTTAACGTGCATATAACTACTACGCTGAGAAATCCAAAATCTAAGTCTGGTCTTACGTCTATCCCATTGAGTGCGAGAACGTCGAAGGGGACGGTAAAGCGGACAGCGAACTCAACCATGAGGCAGGTGGTTCCGTTCTCTCGGACCACGAAGATGTCTTTGTCTGGGTTGGTGGACAGACCTGAGAGATTCTCTCCCTCCTGCTCGGCTGTGACCATCAACCGGGCCAGGAACCCTGAAAACGTTAAGGTATACGGTCATAACGGCACTGTTGAGTTGCCAGTAATAATTGACCGCCAATTTGCAATGAATATCCTTCAAACATAGGAGGTCAGCAGGTTACAAATTATTAAATATAATCAGTTAAAAATGCTTTTTATATCTATTTAATTTACTGCCCTTGGTGTTACTGTAAGTGTTAGTCATCAAACATGCATGTAGCAAAACCAGGCATTTCGAAGACTCACAGATTAGACTCAAATGGCCTTAATCACTTGCAAAATATAACAGTTAAGAGCAAGAACGAGAATCGGACTTTTTAGTAGGCCTATATTTGCCCACGTAAATGTTATTACATCCATGACGCGGGTGTCGAAAATGTTTGATGGGTTTGATACAATCGAGTTATCAAATGGAGAGCACATAATAGGCATGCCCTTACCCGCGAGTCTAATATAGTAATTTGGTACTTTTTTTTATAGTGATGACTTGCATTTTCGTATTTTCTGTTTTACAAAGAGCAATTCATTGCACTAACGTTGAATACAGGTAGGGGGACACATGAATGTCTCTCTCACACACCTACACACACGCACGCACACACACAGGCTGCAGTGTACAGTCACGACCGAAATATCGCATCCAACACGCACACACGCACACACACACGGCTTTCTGAACAAATACAGTAGAACTCACACCGCTTACCGAACAAACACAGTAGAACTCCTGCGCTGTCAAAGGTGCTGAATCTGTATCGACCCATTGTACTGGTTCCGGGTGCTGAAACGGCTAACAGGCGGATTGCCAGTGAAGTAAACCCGCGTAGAGAGACAGACAGATAAAGGAAAATACAGGAAAAGAGAAACAAAAGAGAGCAAGGGGAGAGAAAGAGAGGGATTCAGCTGCTCAGTGTCCTGTAGTCACGCTGAGATCATCACGAATGCCGCAAATCTCCAGGTGGACGAGAGGGAGAAAGCATCCGGTTTGTTGCGCATTAAAATGCAACGGTTGTTCAGTTAACTACTCCATGAACGTCTTGCATAGCTCCATACTCTAAAATCACTTGGTGAGAGAGATTTAGGTAAGCGTCACCGGCAGGCAAGGCAGAGTTTCCCCTGCACATACCAACTGACAGACACCGAGCCGGTAAAGACTCTGCTTGCCTCACGCGATACACGGAGGGGAGGGGGGGGCAGTTTCTCTCCTGAAGTTCGTTTCTTCTAAAAATCATAGCCGCAGCAAGCGCAGCTAGTCCCGCAGTGCTGCTGATATCAACACTGTAGTTGCAGCTGAGGTGTGTGTGCGTGAACAAATGTGTTGGTGTGAAAATGTCTTATGTGTGCGGCCGTGGGATCGTTGTTACCCCCACCTCTCTGCTTCGGGGTAAGGTTACAGCTGCTGGGCTGTGTGTGCATCCATGCGTGAATTAGAGTTTTGCAACCCTTTCTCCCTCAGTCGCAGAGCAGTGTTTTGTGTATTTGATCTAAATCTTCAAGACACCTCACAGTGTGTGTAAGAATCCGCTGTTTTGTACTTTGAGTACTGAAGTTGTGCGTACTAGCGTACCTTTATTGTAAAAATGTAGTAATTCGAAATGTTTGCAAATAACCGACGCGAACGAATGTAGTATGTAATAGATCAAGCTAGGCTTCCCCTTGTAATTTGGCAATCGTGCAAAGTGTCAGTGAATGGCCGCACTCAGAAGAGCTGACCTAGGCAAAAGTGATAACTGTTACAACTGTGACACCTGTCAAGTCACCTCTTCCGCCCTCGTCATCACAAACCTTTAAGCAATAACAAAAATGTATCATTCAACGAAAACAATATTATTAAACATTGTAAACTGGATCATTTTAATTAGACTTCACAGACTGACTAAATAAACCTGCAGTATATTGTGTGACGGTTTTATAGCATAACAAAGATGCATTTAAGAAACAAACACTATTGAGAAAAACAATACAAATCCTTAGCATTTTTAAATTAGAAGATTTATTTGTATTTTTTTTAATACTTCACGCTTACAGATACAATTGAATCAAAAATACAGTCAATTCAAGAGATGGCATGCCTGTTGATATTTCACAACCGCTATGAATAACTAAGCAATTAAGCTCTAAGCGATGACATTTGCTATTAAAAATTATAAATCTTTACACAAACAAAATCATCTTTGATTCTGAGACCTGCTTTTGCGTTTGTCCCGCCCCTTTCCAACACTATACAAGAGGGCTACTGAATAGCCGCAGTGTGTGCAGGTTTTTGTTAATGCATCTTAATGCACGATCAACACACCCGTCCAATGAATCTAATAGACCTCAATCTAGAACCAGGATTATGTTAGTTGAATTTGTTAGTAGAATAGTAGTTAGAATACAAGTTGTGGATATAAAAGCTTGCACAAAACGACTCTCCACGAGGACATTTGGCTATTACGCATGACGCACAGAGAAAATTTTTTAAGAATGTGCGGTTTTAAAATTGAAGTCAAACTCGCACTTCACCGCACTGATGCTATCTATGCTGGGTTTGCTGCCAACCTGCGGGTGTCTTGTGCTCTGTGGGAAAGTCTCTGATCGCGGGATACCTCGTGGTGAACCCGAAGCTGGATCTCCTCCAAACTCGCTCTCCTGCGCCTCCTTCCCGCTCTGTTTAAACGCGGGGAAAGTAAACCTTCTTAACAGTTTGCTGCCCAATACAGTGATAGTCGTTGAGGAGCTGGCAACAGGCGGTGCAAAATCTGGAGGTTCACTGTTGGCTGTTTGTGAAACGTGTCTCCACATAGTTTTAGTTTTGAGTAAAGGCATTTTTGAACGATCGGGGGGCGCAGGACGCAGTATACTTGTGGGCAAACTAAACCGTTTCTGGTAGTAACTATCGTCAAACCTCCTCATACTAACATCAGGTGCGGTTTTCAGTTTTTCTTTAGAAGATTCGTCTTTGCTTTTGCTACCTGCAATAGGAGTTAGTAGAATGCCAAGACCATAAGACGAGAAGGCAGTTGGCGTAGATATTGACGCACAGCTTTTTATGGGTTTGATAACGTTTTCGGCCTGCCGTGGCACGACTACCGATCTGCGACGGTCAAATCCTTTGGTAAGAGGAGGTAGGTGGTGATTGTCAGTGCTGGTCAACTTTCCCACAGTTGTGATGGCGCTACAGATGGATTTCGGATTTGGGCAGGTCAAGGGGATGTTGGATCGAGATGGTGGATTGGGATTAAGGACACCCGAGAAAATTAGCCTTTGTGAGGATACGGGGCTGTCAGTTTCTCTCTCAAACTCCTCAATGGAATCCATTGACTGTAATCGACTCTTTGAAATCAGAGAGTTTCTTCTGCGTCCTGAAGCCGTCGGGAGCCATGTTCTGTCCACTGCTGTGAAGCTGTCGCTTTCCGAACACGCAAGAACAACTGGTCTCTCAATAGTATTTAATAACTTTTCCTCTATCTCATTTACCTTACAATCTGAGCTGACTTGAGAAGGACAATCTTTCTGAATCACCGCGTTGTTTTCGCGGGTTTTCTTTGGCTTACTGGTAAGCGCATAGAAACAGTCTGTGTGGCCGAGAAACTTTGCCACCTCTGCCGCAGAGTTTCCAACTTTATTTTCTCGGTCTATCTGAAGCCCCAATCTCTTAAAGACTCTTACCAAGAAAGCCACGACTGGTGAGTGACCAGCCACTGCCGCGTACATCAGCGCAGTGTTCCCCCAAGCGTCAACCATCTCCGGATCTGCGTTGTTTCTAACCAAAATTTTCACCGCGTCCAGGTAACCTTTTTCGCAAGCGTAACTGAGTGCAGTGCGACCACTTTCGTCTTGACAGTTGACACTGGCGCCTCTGTGGAGCAGCATCTCTATAAATTTCGACCTGGTCTGACAGTCGGGAAGCAGAACAGAGGAGATGAGTGGGGTCTGTGCGCACTCCGTTTTGGAGTCGATGATTTTCCCGTCCAGCGCGTCTAGAATGAACCTCGCCAAGTGCACCTTATCCTTTGACATGGCCTCAATAAGGATTCTGATGCCTGTCTGTCCGTTGGACTTTTCCGGAATCTTCAACATGATTTTGGTGATTTACTAAAGGTTTTTATGTAGGCATATTTTTGAGATGAAGCATTCTCTGTCCAAGAACAGGTTTGGTGTAACCTCTCTCCCAACCTGATGCCCACAACAAAAACATACCGCCCCTCAGAGCTGCTTTATACCCACGAAAAGACATGGAGTTGCCAGGACAACGCTAACATCATTATCATACCTTTCAGTTTTCTATTGGAAAGACTAATAGCCTAATTATAATGAGGTGCTTTAGATGTTGTACTGTCTGTTTGCGTGTTGGGTCTGGGGGACTATGAATGAATGCATCTGTTGTTGAATGTGATTACTGGAATAGAAACGGTAGCCCACCGCTCGGGTCTGCTCGAGCCAGGGCTCATTGTTGCTGCAAAGGCGCGTGGGCGTCCCCCACCCCTCACAATTATTTCTCAGCCTTCCATGACAATCCTTTTCAAAAGGCCAGAGCCAAGATTTTATACAGTTTGATGATATCAATGTTAACATGCAGATAAATTATCGGGACGGTTTCACACTGTTGAGATGAGAAACGTAGCCTTTTAACACTTGTTAATTGACATTTGAGTAGGCATATGCATAGGCAATTCATTTGTTTTCTGTGTGGCAGTGAAAAGACAAACAATTGAGTCCAGAAAAGAATCACCAATAGCCTACAGAGAAAATGTTGATTAGTTCGAACTTTTTCTAAGATCAAAATCGTACAACTTAGTACACTAGAAGACAGGGGCGTTGGACTGGGGGGAAAAGGGGTACTAAGTATATATGGCCCTAATGTGTAGAGGGGCCCTCAAAAATGTTTGAATCTTGAATAAAGTGGGGAGGGGCCCTCAGAGACCGCCTATGTACAGGGCCCAGAATTTTGTGCTACATCCATGCTAGAAGACCATCTCCCAGGTCACACAATCATTGAGCGCTGTAATGGAAATAAAATCCGCACTGGAACTTCACAGATTTCCAACAAGTCAACAAAGACGGGTTCCATTTTACACCTGGATAGTTTATTGGTACACGTACTATAAAACAGTATTAAAGGAGCAGGGTAACAACAGTTTTTTCGTTGCTAGAAGTTCAACAGTACAATATAAATACAAAAACACACACAGGATGATCAGTACGTTGACAAGCTACAGTCAAAAAAAGTAAAGAAATCCAAAACGTAAAGGAAATTAACAGCGACATTGTTCATTGCAAAAGTAATCGGCTTTCTCGACTAACTAGAGAGCGAAAGGTTACATAGTCGCACATAACAGAAACATTTAACTAGTGCAAAAAAGGCTCTAACAAACATAAGTCTTAAACTACACACTATATTTAATATATAATATATATATATATTATATGTATACTTATTTATATACCTTTGTATAAATAACCCCTTATTTTGGCATTTATCCTTCGTAAAATAATTTAAACTCCTAGTAGACATTAAGTGGCACATTTGAAAGCAATGGAATACAATTTAAAAGCACTTTTTAACTGTTAATTCTGCACTAGATATGTGGTTAGAGCATTGGTTTGGGTAGTGTTAAGTGCTAGAGAGAAAAAAATATATATAATAAAAAAGTAATAAAAAAACGAATAATGGAAAGAAAGAATAGGACCCAGTTCTTGATAATTGTCTTTCCTAGAAACCAACAGCCCTTGATTGACAGGGTCACCAAGGGGACACGTTTTGGTCAAAAGTAATTAACTACATACATTCTAATATGTACAGTATTCTCTACACCATTTCAGTGAACTAATGCAGAACAAACAGCAGAAACAAAGTGTAAAAGTACACAAAGGTTTAGAGGATGTTGTCATCTATTGTGTTTTGCTTAATACCTGTTTTGGTCAATCTTTGCTAGTGTAATGCCATGCTGTAAAAACGCCTGACCATACGGTTGTCTGTCTGTGTACACTGTGCACACAAACTACAGTAACCATGATTACTTCATAAAAACAATCCCAGAATGCACCTCTTTCATTAATATTTCCATCTGTCACTGATACAGGTTAGGTTGCTCTTTACAAAATATTTATTATCAGAATACCATACAGCAAAATCCACCCTTGACCAGTGGGATACTCTTATGTCCGACCCCAGACGGGGCAACTTCCACTCCACTATGTTGTTGTCACTCAGATTGTAATGAACCAATAGTTAGCCCATCCCAACTGTCTTTAAAAGCAAACTAGCACTTCCTGTCCTTTGTGTTTTTTGATATACAGACCTGCCAACCGTTAGGAATTTTAAAAGCAGCACAAACAAACGCCGGCATCCAAGGTCTCGGACCTCACTGTGACTTACAAAACGGTCACAGTGCTCAAATCATAGCCATGCCTTTTGAACCTAATAATGATATGGGAAGTAGGCTGCCAAAGGGGTAACTGTAGGCTATAGACTGTTATTGGTACCTCGTAACTGGCTGCTCATCAATAACTTGAAAAAAAGTTTTGACGTACACTCAAATAACATTTTATTTGTCACATGCTTCGTAAACAACAGGTGTTGACTGACAGTGAAATGCAGAATAATAAAAAAAATTATATATATATATATATATATATATATATATATATATATATAAAAAATAGTAACACAGGATTATTACAATGAATAACAATTTAGAACAAAGGTGAAAAACAACATGGCTATATACAAATAGTACCAGTACCAAGGTGATGTGCAGAGGTATGAGGTCATTGAGGATTATGAACATATAGGTAGAGGTAAAGTGAATCAGGGTCCCCAGCAACATGATGAGGTGGAGGGGATGTGGAGGGGCCTAAAGCAAAGGTGTTAAAATGTATTCCAAGGAGGGCTGAGTAACCGCAGGTTATTGTTCCTATCTTTTACCTGGTTAAAAATGTATGTAATTGCTTAGTTAGGACTGCCCCTCACCTGGTTGTCTACGTATTCATTGGACACCAATGAAACAGAAAATCCATAACCACCAGACAGTAGGCCCTCTGTGGAATGACTTTGACACCCCTGGCTTGGTGTGTTATTGGAGTTGGGGGTTACGATGCAATGTCTTATTTAGTCTTAATTTATTTCACTCAGCCACTTTAAAAAGTGGAATAGGGAATGCATTTTTGAAACAACTGCCCAAAGCCTAAGAGCTTGTTTTAGACCTACATCCCTAACATGACATAAGTGTTTAGACAGTGAGACACATTTTGTTGTTCTGCCTCAGTACTCTAGCGTATAAGATTTAAAACAGTGGCAAAGAAGTCCAAGTGCAGACTGTCAGCTTTAATTTGAGGTAATTTGCGTCCTTAAACTGTGAACTTGTAGGAATTATTGTCCTTTTTATACATAGGGCCCCCTTCATTTTAGTGGACCATGAATATTTTGAGAAATGTACATAATATTTAAGTCTTAATACTTAGTTCTTGGTTGCGAAACTTTTGCGTTCAATGACTGGATGAAGTCTATGACTCATAAACACCAACAGACGCTGGATAATCATCTTCAGTTCCTGTTTGTTTTCAGGCACATTTTCGTGTTCAGCAAATGAAAAGCTTGCTCAGTTGGATTCAGGACTTGGCCAGTCAAGGACATCTTACTTTCTGGCCCTGGAAAAACTAATTGGTTGCGGTAGCAGTATGTTTGGGGTTACTGTCTTGCTGCAAGGTGAAGTGCTATCCAAAGGGTTTTGAGGCATTTGGTTGTTAATGTTTCTGAACATTTCACAGTCCATCCAACTGCTGCTTTTTGCAGTTACATCATCAATGAAGACAAGTGAGCCAGTTCCAGGTGTAGCCATACATGCCCAAAACACCACAGCCCAACCACATTATTTCACACAAACTTTGGTATCCTAATTCATATTTGTCTCATCTGTCCAAAATAACATTTTCCAGAACTGCTCTTGTGGGAGTTAATTTAGCCTTCCTGTTTTTGAGGCTAACTAGTGGTTTTAGACCATACAGTCCAGCCTGTGTAGTTTAGTTGGTGAAATTTTTTGCTAATCCACACCTTCCTCCCAAAGCTTATTGGATGGTTCTTTGTTGTTTTATTATTCATTAAGGTAAGCATTCTTCAGTCATCCACTGAAGAGGTCCTCCTGGGTCCAGCTGGTAATTTGTAATTCCGGAGCTAACCAGAATATTCCTTCTACTTAATGTACCAAATAGTTACACACAATGTTTTGTCTATTTACATTTATCTGCATTGATGATTAACTGCAATGATGGCCTTCTTGACTAACACTGACACTTTGGTCCTTGTGTTGGCAGACTTCAGCAAGTGACTACAAATGCAATGTCTAGAATCAAGACTAGACATTGACAGCTCTTGTACATGCACAAACTATACAAACTAATACACCTGTTTATAGGAGATAGCTGTGAAGCCAATTCTCTAAATACCTTCAGTACCCTTGAATATATGGAATATGTAGAAAATGTGCTGTTATGTATAATAGTTATGACTGATAACTGATATGGACGCTATTGAAATTAAACCGTCTGCTGTCAGGAGCAATTAAACAGTCTGTACTTTAACACCGTTGTTATTGTATAATTTCAAATCCAAAATGCCGGAGCACAGGACCTTTTCCCCCCCCACTGTCCGAATACTTACGGACTGCACTGTAATTCTATTTCAGTAATTATTCATTGGGTATGCTCTGTCATCTGTACTGTGCACTGCTAAACAGGCTACATCAATGCCGGAGGGAGTAATCAGGAGAATAGGGACCATTCCCGCAGGGCCGCTGGTAGTTGGGCCGGAGATGAGGGTCAGGAAAAGCAGTGTCATCATCGCAATATTTGCTGCAGTGTGGAGTTGCCTGCTGACTTGCGGTAGTGTGGCCCACTCTGAGCGCAGTTTGTACCTCACATGATCTATTTCTTTCTCTCTCTTCCACACACAAAGGAAGGGGCCTCTGCCACCTGACCTGACGTCATTACACGTTTACATCGGAGAGAGACAGACTGAGAACTGCCTTATAATGTTAAGAGATGGAGGAAAGGAGAAGCGGAAACTGCAAGGTTAAACAAAAGGCGTTGTAGCAAATCACAACCAAATGTAATGTACAACTCTGTTTCCAAAAATGTTGGGACGCTGCGTAAAATGCGAATATAAACAATGATAATGCAATGATGATGAAGACAACATATCAAAAGTTGAAACTGAGAAATTGTACTGTTTTTGGAAAAATGTATTTGATTGCAGGAACACTTTTTAAAGAAGTCTGGACAGGGGCATGTTTACCAGTGTGTTGCATCCCCTCTTCTTTTAACAATACTGTTGGGAACTGAGGAGACCAATTAATGTAGTTTGGAAAGAGAAATGCATCTTAATGCGCCAAATGTTTTCAATGGGAGACAGATTTGGACTGCAGACAGGTCAGTTTAGCACCCAGACTCTTTACTATGGAACTATGCTGTTGTAATACAGTGGGGAGAACAAGTATTTGATACACTGACGATTTTGCAGGGTTTCCCACTTACAAAGCATGTAGAAGTCTGTAATTTTTATCACAGGTACTCTTCAACTGTGAGTGACGGAATCTAAAACAAAAATCCAGAAAATCACACTGTATGATTTTTAAGTAATTAATTAGCATTTTATTGCATGACATAAGTATTTGATACATCAGGACAGCAGAACTTAATATTTGGTACAGAATATTAATATTTGGTACAGAAACTTAATATTTGTTTGCAATTACAGAGATCATACGTTTCCTGTAGTTCTTGACCTGGTTTGCACACACTGCAGCAGGGAATTTGACCCACTCCTCCATATAGACCTTCTCCAGACCCTTCAGATTTTGGGGTTGTCGCTGGGCAATAAGGACTTTCAGCTCCCTCCAAAGATTTTCTATTGGGTTCAGGTCTGGAGACTGATTAGGTCACTCCAGGACCTTGAGATGTTTCTTACGGAGCCACTCCTTAGTTGCCCTGGCTGTGTTTCGGGTTGTTGTCATGCTGGAAGACCCAGCCATGACCCATCTTCTATGGTCTTACTGAGGGAAGGAGGTTGTTGGCCAAGATCTCGTGATACATGGCCCCATCCATCCTCCCCTCAATACGGTGCAGTCGTCCTATCCCCTTTGCAGAAAAGCATCCCCAAAGAATGATGTTTCCACCTCCATGCTTCAAGGTTGGGATGGTGTTCTTTGGGTTGTATTCATCCTTCTTCTTCCTCCAAACAAGGCAAGTGGAGTTTAGACCAAAAAGCTCCATTTGTCTCATCAGACTACATGACCTTCTACCATTCCTCTTCTGGATCATCCAGATGGTCATTGGCAAACTTCAGACGGGCCTGGACATGCGCTGGCTTGAGCAGGGGGACCTTGCGTACGCTACAGGATTTTAAACCATGACGGCGTAGTGTGTTACTAGTGTGTTACTTTGAGACTGTGGTCCCAGCTCTCTTCAGGTCATTGACCAGGTCCTGCTGTGTAGTTCTGGGCTGATCCCTCACCTTCCTCATGATCATTGATGCCCCGCGAGATGAGAGCTTGCATGGAGCCCCAGACTGAGGGAGATTGACCGTCATCTTGAACTTATTCCATTTTCTAATAATTGCACCAACAGTTTCTGCCTTCAAACCAAGCTGCATGCCTATTGACCTGTAGCCCATCCCAGCCTTGTGCAGGTCTACAATTTTATCCCTGATGTCCTTACACAGCTCTCTGGTCTTGGCCATTGTGGAGAGGTTGGAGTCTGTTTGATTGAGTATGTGGACAAGTGTCTTTTATACAGGTAACGAGTTCAAACAGGTGCATTTAATACAGGTAATGAGTGGAGAACAGGAGGGCTTCTTAAAGAAAAACAAACAGGTCTGTGAGAAACGGAATTCTTACTGGTTGGTAGGTGATCAAATACTTATGTCATGCAATAAAATGCAAATTAATTATTTTAAAAAATCATACAATGTGATTTTCTGGAGTTTTGTCTCTCATAGTTGAAGTGTACCTATGATAAAAATTACAGACCTCTACATGCTTTGTAAGGAGGAAAACCTGCAAAATCTGCAGTGTATCAAATACTTGTTCTCCCCACTGTATGTGAAGAATGTAGTTTGGCATTGTCTTGCTAAAACAAGCAAGGCCTTCCCTGAAAAAGACATTGTCAGGATGGCAGCATATGTTGCTCCAAAACCTGTATATATTGTTCAGCATTAATGGTGCCTTCACAGATGTGCATGTCACCCATGCCGTGTGCACTAATGCACCCCCATGCCATCACGGATGCTGGTTTTTGCACTGTGTGCTGATAAGAATAATACATTTAATAACCAATCAAGCTACTGACCTGTTGCCAACTGACCTAATTAGTTGTGTGTTATTCCACCAGGTTTAGGTTTTTAGCCTTATACGACTTTTCCAGTCTTTTGATGCCTCTGTTCCCACTTTTTTGAAGGGTTGCTGGCATCAAATTCAAAGTGGGCATATATTTTTCAAAAAGCAATAAAATGTCTCAGTTTCAACATTTGATATGTTGTCTTTGTAATATTTTGTATTGAATATTGGGTTAAAATTATTTGCATTCTGTTTTTCTTTACATTTTAGGCAGTGTCCCACCCTTTTTTCGTAACAGGGTTGTAATTTATCATTTAACTTTCTATTAGGACTGTCCAAGTGAACACATGCAAATAATTTAAAATACAGTGTCTAATGCTGGTAATGTTTTTTTTGCCTTTAACGCATTTTAAATTTTTTAACCTCAGAGCCATCTATAGTTAATGCTTGAATTTAATGGGAGCTGTCAGGATTATAGTAGGCTACTCGCCTGTACCTTCTGTTTACCAGTATTGCCAGTTGACGTGTTCTGAGCACTTTGGGTTTTTTCCCCAATATATTAAGCATTGGTGTCTTAAATGCTTGATGTTAGTGTTAACACGGCTCTAGTTTATGAATCCTACCTAACAATGTGTTAGTAGGCTACACAACTGCTAGTTTAAATGGATGCGTGGAAATAGGAATATCGCTCCTTGAGTCCACCAACTCAATCTCTTTCCAAAAAACCCATCGAATGAAAAGGCCAGCCATGCCTTCCTTCAGTTGGACCTTCTTCACCAACTGGTGATGAGACTTTGTGTTGCGTGAACCCACCTGCTAACACCTTGCTTGCAGATTGGTAGGTTGTCATCATTTTTGTTTTGTTTTTGCTTACCTAAGCATAAGCCAAATGTCATCGCCAGTCTCGTTTCCAACTAAGCATATTCTAATAGTGGAAATAACAAACAACTTGAGGGCGCTGTATAAATGACTGATCTCCCCTGATTAATATTTGTATATAAACATCTCTAGCAACCTTGACTGCTTTATGCCATTGCCTATTTGAGTTGCCTATTTTATGCATTTGGTTACATTTTGGGAATTGTTTAATAGAGACACAGGTATTTAGTTGTGGCTAACCATCTCTCAGGAAAGCTAATTTTCACAGGCCTCCACCTGAACACTATTCTAACAACATTTCAGCCTAAATATCAAAGTACAATACCATGAAAAGCGTAGGTGTGACACATTGTTGGATCAAATGCCTGCACACCCTGCAGCTCTCCAGATAAGAAAGGCAAATATGTGTTTTATACAGCAGCCTGACGTAGCAGTTGTGGTAATTGGTATCTTAATCAAGAGAACAATATAAGATGGGAGAACTATGGGATCATAGACCAGCAACCTTTTATTTAGATTTACATGGGCTACATATAGATAGATATAGAACATTTAGATAAATCAGGATTGATTATTTTAATCGTTCGACAGCAATACTTTTAATATATTTTTTATTCAAAAGTGTTTCTGTGTTATTAATATTTGTAATATAGAATAGTTAAGTGCCCAAAAACTTGTTTTGTTTTCTTGGGCACCAGCCCCTTGAAAAGGGCTGGTGCACCATGCAACTCCTGGGCTGAAAGAGTCCCACTCCGGCCTTATGCTACATAGATGAAACAGAATGCAAACGTTGATGGCTCGGCGGAAAAGAAAGTGAGAACCAGCGGACCCTGCACATACTGAGCACATGTGCACATTAAAGCAAGTCAGCAGCTTTTTTTCCAAAAAAACAAAAAAACTGTCTGTCCTCAAAGTCACGTATTATCAACCTTGATATGTACAGCTCACTTGTACTTTGAACTGCAAAATAAGTACAGGTTGGCAGGTCTGTCAGCAGTCAATGAAGTGGATTTCTACAAAGACTTGCACTTTCACCCAATAAAACATCCGGGTTATACTTTTCATTTTTTTTATCTAGAAGCTCCTAAAGAAGCATGCTATTCTGAGCTGCTATGGGAAACTGTTGTCAGCTAAATCAGTGGCCACTGAATTGATATTTGTAAGCGTATAATAACCATGTAATGACCGTGTGATAATAATTGATGAAATAAGCCAGAAATAAACATACCTAATCTCCCTAGACTCCTGCTGGATAAAGGACAAGCCAGAACTTTACAGCGATTTTTTACAGTTGAGGTATAGTCCGAAGAGCTCCTCAGGGAGCACATATTCTGAACAATGCTTTAATTCATTGTTTGATTCGCATTACTACTTACACAGAGTCAAAGAGCTGTGAAAACACATTGTTGAAACTGGATCCACAAAGGATTTAATGGACAAGGGGGACATTCTTTATAAGTGCCACTGACAATACATCAACTGGTTATTTCTGAAGTAGCTTATAAAATGTCTTGCAACAAAGTGGAAAACACTGGTTCATACAAACATCCTCCATCTGTAGACTTCCAGCAGTGTGGAAGAATCAAAACCATTCTCTGCTAATGGCTTTCATTTATATTTATTTAATTTTTTTTAGATAAAATCATAGAATAAATATTTGGATGAAATTAAACTGTGCGTGATGGACAAGCTGCAGTGTTTATGACTGTGTGACATTGGGCTTCAATTTCCTCCGCATGGGATTTGTCCAGCGTTTGTTTTCTTTTCTCTTCTTACATTCTCTCAGACCGGAGAGAAAAGCGTGCCCTGCTACATTTCCCACCTGGGTTATGTTGGCCTACCACATATAAAGTGCTTAGGACATTACTTTAACTCTCGTGTGACATACAGTATAATCCACATATATTGTGCTGACGTAAAATGTATAACATGTCGTCACCCCCCCCCCCTTTCATGTTCTGGTACCGTTAAAAATACAAAACAAGTCTTAAAAGATTTTGAGCAGACATGAAAACTGAAGAACAGACGTTGTAATAAGTGTGTGTGTGTATGATGTGTACAAATATCCGTGTATGGTAGCAAAGGCTATTGATAATACCTGCAAACATGGCTGCCTTTAAAAACCAGATTTAAAAAGATGGAGATGTAGAAAAAGCTCACCCCAGTGTAATGGAGTAGATGGAGTTGGGGGTTAGAAGTGGAGGATGGCAGGTCACTTCCGGAGCGGTGTGTATGATGAGCCAGTAAGGGTTGAGTGGGGAAAGGGTCAGAGGGCAGACAGAGGGGGTGATGTACAGTGTTAGGGAACCAAGGCAGGATGGGGATGATAGGAGTGTGTGTGTGGAGTGGATGGAATCCATGGTGTGTCTGTTGAGGCTAGTGTGTGTGTGCGTCTACGTCTAAAGGAGCAGTGTGTGTGCGTGTGCGTGTATGTGTGTGTGTGTTTCTGACTCTCAGGGGTTGGTGGGAGTGGCTAAACCACCGTGGCTGGTCTGCGTTCCATCTCCTCCTCCAACTTCACCATCTGCTGAATGTCCTTGGCCTGGAAGGAACCCAACACAAACACATGTTACACACACACACACAGACGCGCGTTACACACACAGACATCTCCTAACATAAGAATCCAGATTGTACTGCAGAAGCACATCCATACATTAGTCTGAATGACGGTAACAGAACAACTATCTGAACTGGGCCAGCCCAAACTAACTCCTCTGGTCCTGGCCCGTTGTTGCAGCTTAGCATGACGACCAGCTTCTCACCAGTGATCCAATCTGCTGTATGGCTATCGGACTGGATTGAATGCATATTAATACGACACATGGAACCGGAGTCACCGTTCAGTCATTTGTCCATTCTTTTAATTCTGTTTGTATTCATTTAATCCAAGTCAATAGGCAAACCACAGACTGCTAACGTTTGCCTCAACCGGATCCATGTGTCTACAGGCAGGCAGTGAAGCAGAAGGACCCCCGGGTCGGTGTGTTTTGTAACGCTGCCCTGACTCATCATAATGATCAATGACTACATGAATACTCTACCGACACATTAAGTGCTGCATATTAAAAGGTTGCCGTGTGGTTTCACAACACAAAGACGGGCACCGATTCTCTCTCTGTTTACATCACTCGCCCGTCCTGCTTTAAAGTGTATACAGTGTACCGTCACCGGCCACTTCATTAGGTACACCTCCATTTTGCCTTGAGAACTGCCTTCATTCTTCGTGGCGTAGGTTCTACAAGTGCTGGAAACATTCCTCAGAGATGTTGGTCCATATTGACATTATAGCATCACCAGAATCTCCCATTCCGCCATATCCCAAAGATGCTCTATTAGAATTTAGATCTGGTGACACTGGAGGCCATTTGACTACAGTGAACGCATTGTCATGTCCAAGAACCCAGTTTGAGATGATGTGAGCTTTGTAACATGGCACATTATCCTGCTGGAAGTAGCCATTAGAAGATAGGTACACTGTGGTCATGAAGGGATTGACATGGTCAGTATCAAAACTCAGGAAGGCTGTGGCGTTTAAACGATACTCAATTGGTAATAAGGGGTCCAAAGTGTGCCAAGAAAATATCCCCCACACCATTACACCACCACCACGAGCCTGAACCATTGATACAAGGCAGGATGGATCCATGCTTTCATGTTGTTTATGCCAAATTCTGACCATAGCATCTGGATGTCGCAGCAAAAATCGAGACTCATCAGACCATGAAACGTTTTTTTTCAATCTTCCAATATTTGTGGGCCTGTGCAAATTGTAGCCTCAGTTTCCGGTTCTTAGCTGACAGGGATGGCACCCGGTGTGGTCTTCTGCTGCAGGAGCCCATTTGCTTCAGGGTTCGACGTGTTGTGCATTCAGAGATGCTCTTTTGCAGAATTTGGTTGTATTTGACTGGTTATTTGAGTTACTGTTGCCTTTCTAACAACTTGAACCAGTCCGGCCATTCTCCACTGACCTCTGCCATCAACAAGGCATTTTCACGCAGAGAACTGCCGCTAACTGGATATTTTATATTTTTCTGACCAATCTCTGTAAACCTTAGAGATGGTTGTGCTGGTAAATCCCAATAGATCAGCACTTCCTGAAATACACAAACCAGCCATCTGGCACCAACAACATTCAAATTCACTTAAATCATCTTCCTCATTCTGATGCTTGGTTTGAACTTCAGCAGATCGTCTTGAGTTGCTGCCAAGTTATTGGCTGATTACATATTTGCGTTAACGAGCAGTTTAAAAGGTGTACCTAATGAAGTGGCTGGTGAGTGTACTCAACTGTACTGGGCAAAAAGGACCTGCTTTAGTGTATCCAACTTAACAACACAGATGTACATTAAAACAAACTAAACAGAGTAGGGAAAATGAAGCAATTTAAAAATGAGAGTAAAGGGAATATCCAATGCAACAAGGGGTTCTGATATCAGTTCAACAGAGGAAGGAAAGAGTGAGAGAGTACTGGGACAGAATGACTGAAGTTTGACAGGGGAATGTTGGCTTGAAAGATGTGGAAACTAGATCAGAGAGAGGGGTCAGGAAGATGGGACGGATGGAAGCGCCTACCTTGACACTGTTTATTGGCATGGTGTGATTTCAAAAGCTGTGCAAAAAAAACAAGCAAATCATATCATTGAAGGGAGGTGAGAGGACATACATGTGATATACATGTACCAGCTGTGAGAAACGACAACAAATAATGATATCATGGTTCATGGGCTAATCTGACCTCAGCTTGGATGTTAGCTACCTGCTCGTTGAACTTGTCCAGTTTCTCAAGCTGTTCTTTCTGAGACTTCTCCAGTGTCTCCATCTCCTTCTGATGCTTCATAGCCAGCTATGATGGTGGGGGAGGGGAGAGTAGCAATATGGGACAAAGTAAACCATTAACATACTAAAGCGGTGGCTGATTCACCTCAATTCAGCATCAGATAATAAAAAGAAATAAGGCGCTATATCATTTAAACCATTGCAATTATAGACCATCGTACAACAATTCTTGCATAATTTCTAATCCGTCTGTTGTTTTTGCTCTTGCGTTCTCTTTTCTTCTTCCCGTGAAAACCCATCTCCAGCAACACACTTCCCCACCCCCTTATTCCTCCTTCAATGGTTTTCCATCCTCCCACTCATTCCAAAGAATTTGAGTTAGCAGAAGATGGAATACCAACCCGCTTCCTCTCCTCCAGGAACTTTTTGGTGTTGCTGCTGTTCAACTCCCTGACTCTCCTGGGGACAGAACATGAGTGAAGAGATTATAGAGTGATTAGAGTCAACAAGTAAACATACAGTATGAAGGATGATCGTAGGGGAGGCATAAGACTTACTTAGTCTATATTTGAGTATGTGAGTGGAGCTTAATGTTTGGAAATCCCACTCCTCTCACCACTCTCCACAAAAAATTGCACCTTGCTTACAGGAGGAAAACATCTGCTCCATATTCCTCCATTCTTTGTTTTTTAAAAACATTATTTAACAAACACCCATCTGCAACATCTACTTTTGCATTTATCTAGACTGCAATTTGGTTTTGAACTAGGCTTTCTGAGGAGAAGCACTCAACATTTCAACAGCATGTCGTAGGTTATGACTAAATAAAAACATTATTTATTCATATATATTTGTTGTTGAGAATGGCATTCTTATATTCTGCTTTTATTCTGTTTGACACTCTTCTGGACCGTGGAGAAACCCTGTCTGTAACATTACAGTTCACTGCATGGTGCTAGTAGTTAGGGCCACTGACATTGTTAACAAAACCATAACTTAATAAAATTGTACACTATCACAAAACAACATTGTCTCATTGTGCCAACTACCCAACAGGCTCCTCTGAAATATATTCAGCCGAGATACGCTGCTTCTTATCAAACCACTCGCTCAACCGGTTCATCCGAACTACAAGGTGGGATAAAACGGTTTGCTAGGCTGTCGACCTGACCCACCTCTCCCTCTCAGCCTTGTTCTTGATGGTCTTGTCCTGGCTGATGGCCTTGCTGTTCTCCATGGAGGTCTTAGCCTGGTTGGCCCTCATGTCCTTGCTCTGTCTGGGTGGGCAGACGGGACAACATGGAAGGTGATCACACACACTTGACAGGACAAACTCAGTGGCATATCTACCTGGTCCACTCTACAACATTAACATGCAACAGTCCAATGCCTTTCTTTGTGATACAGCACAATACTACCTAACTGTTATACTGTATACTTCTTTCGCTTTCACCCTACTTTCCTCTGCAATTTCATGATGTCCAATTTGTGATTAAGGCTGTGTTTCCACTTCAATGGAGCTCTAAAGAGCAATGAGGCAAAGCACCTATATATGATTACTAACCCCCCCAAACTGTGCTGGCCAATCGCATTGCTTTCCACAGAATCCCTGGGCTAATCCACATGCAGGATGTTAGCTGCATCAGTTAGCAGCGTAACAATGACACAGCTAACTGTGAGGTAGGGATAGTACCCCTGTGCATTTTTCTAATTACATAGGCTTATGTATTTAGGCTGAATTATCATTTTAGATGTAAATGTATAGTCTAAACACACCTCGAATACACAGAGCCTTGTAAAAGTATTCAAGCCCCCGACAAATTTTCAAATTTCATTAAAAATAAATTGTACATTGAAAATAACTGAAGTATGTTTGTTGTATTAGTATTCAATCCCTGTGCTGTAGAATATCCCAGTTTACACAATTACCTTACCATTGACCTACACATGTTAACACAGTTACTTTCAGAGTTTCTTGAGAAAAAAAAAACCCTGTTGAAGGATCAATGGCCAGGTATTTTTTCTACATAAGCTAGACATAAATTAATACAAAATAATATCCACTGTTTAGATATCCCAGTGAGCAAAGTAGGAAAATATTAATTGGAAAGGGGAAGCAGCATCACATAACCAAGGCACTGCCAAGATAACTCCCCCTCAAAACCTAGCACTTGAACAAGGAAACTGAAGAGAAGCCACAGTAAGACCAGCAATCACTTTCAAGGAGCTATAGAGTTTAGTATCTAGGAGTGGGGTAATGGTGCAATGGTCAACCATATCAAGAGCTCTGTATAAAACTAGCCTTTACTGAAGGGTGGCAAGCAAGAAGCCATTACTCAAAAACATCTGAAAGCAAGGAAGTGGGAAAAGGTTTTCTGGTCAGACGAAAACAACAGAGCTTTTTGGCCAGAAGTCAAAGTATTTTGGCCAGAAGACTCAACACACACTATACATATAGTAAAGTATGGTGGTGGCAGCACCATAATGTGGGGATGCTTCTCATCAGCAGGGACTGGGCATATTGATAAAACTGAAAAACGAGTGGACCTAAATACAGGAATATATTGCAAGAAACCCTATTTCAGTTTGCTAAAAAACTAAACTCAGCAGGACAATGATCCCAAGAACAAGGCCAAAGCAACATTGGAGTAACTCAAGAACAAAAAGGACCATGAAGGTGAATGTCCTAAAGAAGCCTAGATGAAGTCCGTATCTCAATCCAATTGAGAATCTATGACACCATTTGTGGCAAATTGTGCTCCACATACATTGAGCTCTACATATTTCGCAAACTGTGCGCAAAGCGTGTACGTACTTAGCAAAACACAGAAAGTTGTTATTACAGCAGAAATGACTCTACAAAACATGATGTGTAGAGTTAAATACTTATGCAGGCAATAATTTTGTTTCTTACCAGTATTTGTCAACATAAAACCAATGTCACCTTAAAATAATTGACAGTCAAACAGAAGAAAATGTCAATGTACCGGTTATAATTCAGTAATAAGTGGAATCGTCTGGGGGTTCGACCACTTTGCCAGGCACTGTACAGACATACAGTACATAGCAATAAATGCACACCATGTATCCCATATGAGTTACACATTTGAGCACTGTGGTCAGCAGATTGGTTCATGTGTTGCAGATTCAGGGCTAGTCGGGTGAGGTTCTCTCACCGTTCGTGGATTAGTTTCAGGGACAGAGTCTGCTGCTCTTGGACGCTGCTCAGAAGTTTCTTTAAGTGTTCACACTGTTGGACCACATGGATGTCTTTCATGTCCTGCTCTATGCTGCTGTGGGAATTGATCATCTCGGACCACTCCTTGGTGTGCTGGGCTGTGATGTCCTTCACCTGTAAGACACACGACACATGCTCACACACTGCCCTGATCAGTGTAGCCAGGCTGGGCTAGGATTTACCTCACCGGAAATGCACACGTTATACAAACGCCTATACACAACACATCCTTAATGTGGCACGCTGCGGTGACAACTGCGTTAAAGCAGTACAAACGCCTATACACAACACATCCTTAATGTGGCACGCTGCGGTGACAACTGCGTTAAAGCAGTACAAACGCCTATACACAACACATCCTTAATGTGGCACGCTGCGGTGACAACTGCGTTAAAGCAGTACAAACGCCTATACACAACACATCCTTAATGTGGCACGCTGCGGTGACAACTGCGTTAAAGCAGTACAAACGCCTATACACTACACATCCTTAATGTGGCACGCTGCGGTGACAACTGCGTTAAAGCAGTACAAACGCCTATACACTACACATCCTTAATGTGGCACGCTGCGGTGACAACTGCGTTAAAGCAGTACAAACGCCTATACACTACACATCCTTAATGTGGCACGCTGCGGTGACAACTGCGTTAAAGCAGTACAAACGCCTATACACAACACATCCTTAATGTGGCACGCTGCGGTGACAACTGCGTTAAAGCAGTACAAACGCCTATACACTACACATCCTTAATGTGGCACGCTGCGGTGACAACTGCGTTAAAGCAGTACAAACGCCTATACACAACACATCCTTAATGTGGCACGCTGCGGTGACAACTGCGTTAAAGCAGTACAAACGCCTATACACAACACATCCTTAATGTGGCACGCTGCGGTGACAACTGCGTTAAAGCAGTACAAACGCCTATACATAACACATCCTTAATGTGGCACGCTGCGGTGACAACTGCGTTAAAGCAGTACAAATGCTCCTGTGACACATTCCTAGAAAGCCAGAGTAAAAGGCCGGGGCACGTTGCTGAATTGGTTTAGGTGTGAACACGTGTTTGAGTGTATTTACCGTTGTCAGTTACGTTTATTTAACCAAGCAGTACTTGAATACGAACATCGCCACGTAATCCTTGAATGTGTACATTCCTTTTCTATGCATGGGTTACTCTATCAATTGTAATGCATATGTCACATGTAGTTAACTAGCTGGTGGATGTAAACTGTGATCTTCCCTGAAAAACAGCCTCTATAGGTCCAGAACATCATCTGTTTAGGTGGCAAAGCTGGTCAGAAAAAAAGCTAGCTGATGGACGTTAACAATGTTCTTCCATAACAAAAAAACATCAAAACAACAAAATATAGCCACATGATTCAAAATAGTTGCTAACAAAATCAAAAAGGTACTGCATTCACTGGTCATTGTTCTGATTACTGGTCAACTGTCATGACAGTTCCATAATGTTTCTTATTTCATGTTAACAACGTGTTTTTAACATGGTCATTTTGAAATGCAAACACCCAACGGCATTCCATAATTAGTATCCACATTGAATCAATGAAATCAACTTTTTCACCAAGAGTAAGAAAATCACATCCCTACCAAACTTGACCAATGACTAAAATGTTGTAGATTTTGGTTCCTTGACTTTGAGTTGCTTTAAAGACAAATGTTGTGCACAAGAACACTCAAATAGAAGACCAAAACCACCAAATACATCACAAAATGGTGTCATAATGCACCTGTGCTGCGTAATCTACAGCATTGCGATTGGTAAGCATGCGCTCCTAACGACGAAGTATGCCCAGACCTTAAGGGCCTACTTCAATCAAAACTGCAATGCAGTATTTTTCAGGCCAAATTGACATAATGGTCCTGTTAAAAACCTCGAACCTGGATTACTCCACTCAAAGGAACACTTTCACTTTTCAACACCAAGTGTGTGGTCAAAAACGTATGAATAGAATAAATGAAGACACTAAATATATAGCTGGTGCAGGTTTGAATGAATCTTAGCCTAAATAATATTTCTCCACCGCTCACAGAAATTGGATGACATTTCAGGGTTTACCTTAGCTTTGTGGTCAGTGGTCAGTTTCTCCACTTTACTCTCAGTCTCCTTCTTCAACTCCTGACAGTTGTTTTCACTTTGAACAAAAACACAATATTCACATCAAATTTGGATTAATCAGGAACTACACTATTTTTAGTAATTTGGTAAAAATAAGTCCACGATGAATAAATTCACATTTAATGTCTTTCTGGCAGAACTACATATTTAAGCAACAGAGGCATGTATACAGCCAATATCACAGGTAAGGGCTGTTCTTAGGCATGATGTAATGCAGAGTTCCCGGATACAGCTGTTTGCTGTGGTATTAGCCATATACCAGTTACCAAAGTAAGACATTACAGTAGTAAATTACAGAAATAAATTACAGTAGTAAAAATAAATGTTTTGTAATCCCTATGGTACACCTAAAGGCACCTAAAGGCCAATATTGAGCCAATAAACCACGCCTAAGAACTGTTCTTAAACACATGGCATTGTGAAATGCCTGGACACGGCACTTAGCTGGGGTATGTTGGCGCTTTATCACTAACTCCCAAGAAGCTGTGTATTAACTGACTATCAAAACAATTACTGTAGAGCAGTCAAAAGACAGGATGTACTTAAACACACTTATTGCTTAAATATACCACATCTTTTAGCAAATGATCTTCCAGGATCCAATCCAAACCAATCTTTTTCTAACCCATGAATGTTTGGGTTCAAATGACTTTGAAAGTTTAATCATTACTGACTGACTGACTGACTGACTGACTGACTGACGATTTCGATCCTGATATTCACCCCCTTTTTTTGATGGCCTTCTCTAGCAGTTTCTCCAGCGTCAACTTGTCCTTGTCATGCAGCGCGATCATCTTGTCCACCTGGGTGCAGTGGGACTTCTGCATGATGGTGCGGTCCTGCGACAGAAACCCCAACGTATCACGGATGAGAGCAGGTTTGAGAAGATTCACGGCCAGATATTCGGCATTATAAGCCAGGCAGAACATATAGCTGAAAGGATGAATCACTGGCTAGGGGCGTATATCATTTCTAAAACATCAGGTTGATTGTGGTAATTGTTATGATATAGGTGCTGAGAGCCCACCGGGAACTGCACTCAACCTTCCATTTGAATAACCTTCTGTTATAACGAAAACAAAACAGATTGTCATTCCATTGCCGGTTGCGTAAGAAGTGATTTCATAAGGACTTGGTGTTACTGATTCAAGTGTGTTTGTGAGGGGGTCGTCTTAGCAAGTCTAATTAGTCTGTCCGTTCTCTGATGAGATCAAAGACAATCAACTTCCCTCTGTGTCACGGGCAGCAACAGGGAGCACTCAAGTGTGTGGGTCAGACAACAATGGACTAGGAAAGGAAAGAACCTCTCTCACGCTCTCTGTCCTTGGATCAATAAATTGACCCTGAGGTTGAGTGATCTATCCTAGTACCTCTGGACACTTAAGACATCAACCCACCTTTACATGCTTCTTCTTTAGAGAGTTCAGCTCTTTTTGCTGCTTCTTAATCAGTTTAAGGTATGTCTGAGGAGTACAAAAACAGATAATTGAAGCCAGATTTTATTGATCCAATCTGCAAGATTAAACACAGACTTTGGGAGGAATGAGACTAGTCTACACTTCTGTGCTTCTCCACCTGGATCCATTAGTCTGACTGGTGTTAGTAAATACAATGAGTTGATGAGAAATGAAGAAAGTGCAGAACCATGGTAGAGGAGTGATTCAGAAACCTCAGGGAACTGTTAAGGTTAGGGTAACAGGTTATCCATTTCAAAGGGGCTAGTCTTACCTTCATCTGTTTCAAGTCATCAATGTTCACATGAGGCACAAGGGCATTTGTATCTACAAAAAGAGAAAATGAAATTGCACCAATGTTAGGTCCCAGAAGGTATGTGTGAGTGTGTGTAAATAATTTGTGTGGCAATAATTTGCCTGGTCACAATTATAATTTAGACTGTCTGTCAATGTACTGAGGAACAGATCACATCATGCAACTGCATTCGGCCTGCACCATTCTGCGCAGAAAAAGGCTGTTTTTTGCCTAAGTAGTTAGGTTTATGGTAAAGATTACAATTAGGTTTAGAGATAAGGTTAAGGTTAGGGTTATTTTGCGGTCTCCAATGTCAAATGTTTATTAGCGTGTGCTTCGAACCCTTCTTGGTCTCTGTGCTGTTGTTCTGGGCAGACGAGGACTGAGCCGGGTCTGAACTGGTCTGCGGCGTCACACTGGCCTTCACGTTGGCGTTAACCTTCCCTTTTTTATCATTCTTCAAACTCTCATTTGGCACGTCTGCTATGTCACTCTGGAGAGGGAGGGAGGGGAGAAGAGAGGGAGGGAGGGGAGAAGAGAGAGAGGGAGGGAGGGGAGAAGAGAGGGAGGGAGGGAGGGGAGAAGAGAGGGGAGGGGAGGGGAGGGGAGGGGAGGGGAGGGGAGAGAGAGAGAGAGAGAGAGAGAGAGAGAGAGAGAGAGAGAGAGAGAGAGAGAGAGAGAGAGAGAGAGGGAGGGAGGGAGGGAGGGAGGGAGGGAGGGAGGGAGGGAGGAGAGGAGAGGAGAGGAGAGGAGAGAGAGAGAGAGAGAGAGAGAGAGAGAGAGAGAGAGAGAGAGAGAGAGAGAGAGAGAGAGAGAGAGAGAGAGAGAGAGAGAGAGGGAGGGAGGGAGGGAGGGAGGGAGGGAGGGAGGGAGGGAGGGAGGGGAGGGAGGGAGGGAGGGAGGGAGGGAGGGGAGAAGAGCAGGAGTAAGAGAGAAAAGCCTTTTAGGATTATGGATATAAATCATTCTCAAGCACTTTGCAAACAGAAAGTTAATACAGCATTTCCATATAGATAAAAACAGATTTTTTTTCTCTTTTCACCTAGCCTACCCAAACAATGTGTTATTATCCAGGAACATGACTAGATGACAAAGACCGGTCGCTACTTAGACTAGGAAACTAGTACCCAGAACAATTCAACATAAGCCAATATCAACCATATATTGTGATTTTTAGAGGCTGCTGACAGCTAACATGCATCAGAACAGTGGCCCCGGTACAGTATGTTAAGAGGCGACCCAAACCCAACATCCATCAAACAGGTGCTGGTACCGTTTCAATCCCCAGAGCTCTCATCTGATCCGCCCTCTTCTCCGCTATGGACAGGAACTTCTTTGGGTCTGACAGGGCATCCACGATGGCTAGCAGAAGAAAGGGTATGGTCAACAATACCGACTCCAATGTAACGTGTTGTCATGTCAAATAGTAACTTCAATTTCTCCAAGCTCTCTTGTTGCAAGTCTAAACATACCCCAGACACAAGATTAACATGGAGTGATGACATTTTATCCTTCGATTAGATGGTATTAAAGTCTTGCTTTATTTTGACTTGAAATGCTCCAACATCCTGTCAACAATGCTCATGGGTAATCATAACACTAGCCTGGTCTGGGGTTGGCCCATGGGTTGGCCGTTCAAATGTCTGGTGCATCACCCTGCCTGTGTCTGGTGTTAAATGACTATTACACACCATCATTGGCTCTGTGTCATTACTTCTGATGTACAATGCACTGTGGGGTAAAGCCATGCTGGGAGGACTCTCTCACATACTCACTTCTCCCCTATCTCTCCTTTCCTTCCTCTCCCATTTCCTCCCTTCTCTTCTGTTCCCTCTCTCTCTTTCTCATCTCCATCTCTCCTCCCTGGGCTTTCCTCCATCTCTCCTCCCTGGGCTCTCCTCCATCTCTCCTCCATGGGCTCTCCTCCATCTCTCCTCCATGGGCTCTCCTCCATCTCTCCTCCATGGGCTCTCCTCCATCTCTCCTCCCTGGGCTCTCCTCCATCTCTCCTCCATGGGCTCTCCTCCATCTCTCCTCCCTCTCTCATCTCTGTTCCCTCTGTAGTCTCCTTGATCTCATCCTCTTCCTCAGTACTACCTGTCCTTCCTCCCTCAACCCGCTCTCTCCTTTCCTCTCTCTCCCTTCCCCATCCTCCCCCCTCCTCCCCCCTCTCTTTCCAAAGAGCCTTCTGCATCCACTTCAGTATCTGCTTTGAATAAATTGAATATAAATAGATATAAATTGGACCATGTGTGTGTGTGTGTGAAAGAGATGGACAAAGGACCAGCTGATACAGACAATGAAAGCTCAAGTTCCCAGCTCTTTACAATCACACACACATTCTGAATAATACAGAGGTCAATAGAGTTCATTTCTGTGTTGTATGTATTGGGGTTATCTCACACACACACACACACACACACACACACACACACACACACACACACACACACATAATTTTGTAGCCTTGCTTGACCTGAAAGCTAATCCTAACTCAGAAATCTATCCCCTATCCCTTAACTCTAACCTCAATAATGTCATGTTTACGTCTCAAATTGAACTAGTCCTAACGCCTAACCTGTAATGCCTAAGGGACCCCAATTCTAACAATGTCAAAGTATTACCAAAACCTAAACCCTAACCCTGAAATTTAATATTTCCTAGTGGGCACCGGGCCAAAAACAGATTTTTCAGGTGTTACAAATTTTGTGGGGGTCCCCCCCTTCTGTTACAGTAAATGGGATGAAATCTGTGGCTAAAGAAAACATTTGTCAATTCATTTTTTTGTCTTAGGTTTAAGCTGAAGAGTAAAACCGGGGTCAGGGTCTGCATTAATGTTAGGTTTGAATCTTATTTTGACGTCCTAATTTCTCTAGTCGGGTCGGGTGTGTGTGTCGGCATCTCCTCACCTCCGAAGCCTTCAGGGACGTAGGTCTTCAGCACTATGTTACAGAAGACGGTGGGCAGGGACAGAGGCTTGTTCCCTTCGTTGCGTAGAGAGATGTGTCTGTATCCCGCCTGCAGACCCTCCAACGGCAGGATCCTCTGACCAATCAGCTTGTTGTTGTCGTCGTACACGGCGATACGGAGAACGGCCAGATCTGGCAGAATCACCTGGGGGGGGGTTCGAGAGAGGGACGGGCAGAGGGAGAGGGAGATGCACATTCATATCAAGGTCTGATATTAGTAGATGTAGCAAAAATCCTGTGGCTAGCCAGACTTTATTCTGGATATGCTACCATTACACAGCGCACACACAGGGAATCAAGCTGTTTGAGTGTGTGTGTGTGTGTGGTTACGTGTCCAGGGAATGAAGCTGTGTGTGTGTGTATATTTTTATTTGTTTGTGTGTGTGTGTGTGTGTGTGTGTGTGTGTATATATATTGGTCCTGCATTCTGAGATAAGAGAGAAGGAGACAGAAAGAGGATGAGAGAGAGGTGGCTGATTCACAATGGAAGGATAGATAATGGAGAACAACCGTCTAGAGAGGCCGAAAATGTGTGTGTGTTAGTTGTGTGCGCATGCAATGGGATTCCAGATAGTTGTGTACGTGGGCACGTCTGAATTTGTTAACGTGTGTGTATAAGTACAGGCGACTTATTTTCAGCGCTGTGTGAGATGGCCCTCCTGATGGCAGTGTGTGTTTTGTGTGTGGGGACGTCTTCGGCAGCACTGCGGCAGCGGCCGGTGATTGATGGTGTTGAAGTCACAGTCATGGCCGAGAGACTTCCTATTCTGCTGAGAGCAGCACTGTTCACACACAGCCAGCCCCCCCCCCCCCCCCCACACACACACACAGCCAGCCCCCCCCCCCCCCACACACACACACACACACACACAGCCAGCCACCCCCCCCACACACACACACAGCCCCCCCCCCCCCCCCACACACACACACAGCCAGCCCCCTACACACACACACCCCCTACACACACACCCACCCCCTACACACAGCCAACCCCCCCCACACACACCCCCTACACACACACCCCCCACACACAGCCAGCCCCCTACACACAGCCAGCCCCCTACACACACTCACCCCCTACACACAGCCAGCCCCCTACACACAGCCAGCCCCCTACACACACTCACCCCCTACACACACTCACCCCCTACACACACACTCCCCCTACACACACACTCCCCCTACACACACACTCCCCCTACACACACACTCCCCCTACACACACACTCCCCCTACACACACACTCTCACCCCCTACACACAGCCAGCCCCCCACACACAGCCAGCCCCCTACACACAGCCAGCCCCCTACACACAGCCAGCCCCCTACACACAGCCAGCCCCCTACACACACTCACCCCCTACACACACACTCCCCCTACACACACACTCCCCCTACACACACACTCCCCCTACACACACACTCACACACACACACACACACTCTCTCACCCCCTACACACTCTCACACACACACTCTCTCTCTCCCTCTGTTCAATCCCCCGAGCGTCACTCCTCTCCTGTATTCTACCTTTCTTTTCTCTCCCTCAATTACTGTTTCTTGTCATCTTTCTTTTCCCTACATGGTATCTCAAACCTGCTTTATTTTCTGGTCCTCTCCTCCCCATTCAGTCGGTTAATGTTTCTCTCTAACCTTCTCCATCTCTAATGTCTTCTCTCTCATACATCTGTCCCCCCCTCCTCTCCTCTGCAGTGAGGACACACTGAGTGGGTCTGAGTTCCACCCTCTCAGCCTCCCTCCCTCCAGTATAGTGACATCAACTGCGCCTGTCTTCCGTTGTAATTTGTCCCATTCTAACGTCTCTTCTCTGTTCCCGCCGTGAACCTTTCGAACAAACGCCCCTCTCCTCTGGTCACCGTCCTCCCTCTCTAATTCCCATGTCCTCCTCTCCTCTGGTCACGGTCCTCCCTCTCTAATTCCCATGTCCTCCTCTCCTCTGGTCACAGTCCTCCCTCTCTAATTCCCATGTCCTCCTCTCCCCAAGCCTCGTTCCTCCACACCTTCCTGAAGACGAAGGGTTCTTCGTTGTAGGCGGGGTTCAGGCCGTTGTTCATCACCATACGGGTGCGGAACTCTTTGCGGATGGTGTCCGTCGGCAGGCCGTACATGTCCACTTCCACGTAGGTTCCAATCTTCTTGTCGGACAGGAACTGACCAGAGAACACCTGGGGACATAGGTCACGTCAAACTACAACCGCCATACCGCGGAATACAGCATCAAAACGTTTGTACCATGCCCAAAACAAGTCCAGCGGGCCTAAGCTGCTACCCTCGATGTGCATTGAAGAAAAAGGGGTGTATAAACATCGTGGTTATTCAAGGTAGTGGTTTTAAATGGGTGTTAATGTGTGGATGAACATCAAGAAACCCCAGCGACCTCCACTTCCCTGTGCGCCTAGCACCGCGGGTCTGGTACCTGAACACTGCAGGTGGCAGCGATGACCCCGTCCACCGGGGTCTCAGAGAAGGGGTCGAACATCCTGTCGGAGCGGCGCATGAAGTCGGGCTTCAGAAGATACCTGGGGGTATAGGTGAACGGCATCCCCATCAGGGCCAGAGAACCAACCAATGGTTTCAACTCTTTCCCTAATGTGCCAGAAGAGTGTTTCTAAAGGTTTCATATCTTTACAGCTTTGTCAACATGGTGTTGACAGATTTGTATTTTTTTGTTCTTCAATATATCAAGATAAGTGGACCGCTGGTTATAACTAAGGAGTACAGAAAGGATCATTAGTGCTAGTTCATTTTCTGACTTCTCAGAGTGTTTCAGTCAGTCCTAATGATGATAGTGATTCTGCCCTACGTGTGTGAGAGTTAAGATGGGAGATGCATTAGGAGAGAGGGTGCGCGTATGCGTGCGTGTGTGTGTGTGTGTGTGAGAGAGAGGAAGAAAGAGATACTATTACATTCATGGCGTGTGTATGAATAAGACAATAGTTAAAGGGGAGAGAAGCATTAGAAGCATATTAAGAGATAGTGGTGTGTGTGAGAGACATTAGTTAAGGGTGAGGTTCCCATTAGAAGAGCATTAAGAAATAGGGGTGTTTCTGTCATTACTGATCTCCTCCCATATGAAATATCTGACATTAGTAGTGAAAGCCTAGCCCCGGGATAAAAGAACAGGGCCAGTGAGAGCAGAGAAACAGAGTTAGAGGAGAGAAACAGAGGAGGGGGAGGGAGAGACTGGGAGAAGAGGGTGAGAGAGAGAAAGGGACCGATATGAGGGCGGGGGAAAGAGTGGGAGGGGAGAGCGGGGTGCCCCATCAGTGAGATAGTGGTATGGAGAGAGCCGTGCGTATTTTGTTATCTGATTGGTTCTGAGGAGGACAGTAGTTACGATCACCAACGGCAACCGCTAATGAGATTTGACATGCTTTAATTGACGAGCTTTCAGAGCCAAGGGTGAGAGTAAAGTTGTAGAGAAAGGCAAGAAAGGAGGAGGTGAGAGGGATGAAATGAGGAGGAGATAGAAGAGAAAGACAGTGGAGCTCAGGAATTAAATATGACAAAAGCCAAATCGGACCCACACACTACAGCACCTAAACTACATGAATAGGATGTTCTACGACTGAGTCTAACATGTTCATATGACCAATATAAAGGTTAGACAGTCAGTGGGACATCAATAAATGATGGACGGGGAGACTATTATTCAGCTACTATTGACTCACCCACAGGAACCGTTGTACTCATACTTCCCCTGGTTCAGCTGCATGGCCAGATCTACCACAGGACAGAGAGGGCTCCCTTCATTATCATTACAGTGACACACAGACACACACACACACACACACACACACACACAGTCAGACAGAAAGACAGACACTCACACGCAGACACTCAGACACACAGACAGACAGGAAGCACATCAGGCCAGCAGTCCTAGGTAACGTTTTGTGGACTCCGTTCACCTGGGACGTGTTGATGTCTTCAACAACACAGGGTCGTAATCTACTGTGCTGTCGTCGCTCGACCTTCGCCCCCCTTCTCTCGCCCGACTCTCCCCGCCCCTCCAGCTGTACACGTGCCCACCCACTCACAGGGGGACATATGTTCTAACCCTCTGCCCTTCAGGCATGGCATCTGTTAAACTAAGGACCACGTTGTGTGTATTGCGGCGGTGTGTGTGCACGTGTAAGAGACACACATGGAGATACAGAGTCTGAGGGTTTATGTGAAGTAAAGGGTAAAACAACTCATGAACAGGAAGTCAGTGTTATTTAGGGGTGTGTGTGTGTTTCATTTCTCCCCTCTCAGACAGTAGATACTGCATGTGTATGTGTGTTTGTCACATTACACATGGACATATACTTGTGTGTGTTGGTATGTACTCTACCTGGGGTCTGGTAGTTGAGGGAGACCATCTGACAGCCAGCGTTCCAGAAGATCTGAGGCATGTAATTACTGGAGTCCACCCGGCCTCCTTTAGGGTAGATGCGACTCATCTGACGCTTGTTGTAGCTGGACGCTGACGCTCAGGACGTAACGCACAAACACACTTGTGTGTGTCTGTTTGTGTACCTCAGGGCCTCGTGTGAATGAATGGATTTGGGGCAGACTGTGTGCCTGGCGTGTGAAACAGTGGCGTGTCTGTGTGAGAAGGGTGTGTGTAGGGAAAAGAATGGAACCCAGGCCTATTTTTAGACGGTAACAGCTTGGGTCCAGCGTTCCCAGTGGAGTGTGTGTTTGTTCCCCATTCCAAAGTCATTCCCAGAGGAACTGGGGCTGTAGTGTCTCTACTGACAGAAACAAATAAGGTCTGGTAAACAGCAGTCTACTGTGGGTTCTTCACCGTATCAGGGTGACCTAACGGTTCCGGTTTGACCATCCCAGGGGACTGTGCTCAGGACACTAGTTTGGTTGCGGTCTAAGGACAGTCTAAGATGGCAGTTACTTTTCATGTGGATAAAGAAACTATATTCAACAATGGGTCATGGAATGAAACCATTCACCAGCATTATAATTTCTAATATTTAATGAGAAAATAAAGAACATTATTAATGTTAAAACAACGTATAAAAATAACTTGTAAATGTTCAGGATGATACAAAGTGACTTGGGGTTCTACCAGTCGACAGCAGCATAATTTTCAGAGGCCATTGATTACAGAGAAAAGAATGAATATTTTTTATTAAATCAAAGGCAAAACTGTCTTTTCCTCAAATTAAAATGAACCTATGTAGACAGTAGGTCTACTATTCTTGAAATAAATTAATCTCTTCAATGAGCAGCTAAGTAGGTTATTGAATGAACATCCCATATTTTCTACTTTATTGACTGAGTGGTTCCCATAGTGAGGGAAACTGAGCAAACTCACAGTTTTCCTAAATGTCTTAAATGCACATAAAAAACAAGGTTAATTATGTTGATTATAAAGAGGCAACCAATGGTTGTTGAATTCTTGAAATGTAGTTTTTTAGCTTCATAAACACATTAAAAAAGCATCACATACTACACTTTAAGGGGTCTTCAACTGTCTGTATGGGGGAACTCTGACCTAAAATCATCGGGCATCCAGGTCAAACCCTCTGTAAAGAACGGAACCAAAAAGCATTCCGTCAAAGGGTTCTACACATGGTGTATCAAAGGGAAAGCTGAAGAACCATTCTATGTTCTATATTTATTCCTTAAGGTGTATGGACACAGCTGGACTACGTTTCAGGCCAATAAACACTGGATTTAACATGCGTGTTGTCTGTGTGTATACACATGCTGTGATATGTTGTCTGTGTGTATACACATGCTGTGATATGTTGTCTTTGTGTTTGTACATGAATGCTGTGTGGTTGTTGACTGGACCAAAGGATACTTGACGAACTCGATGGCATTGGTCTTTAGGTAACCCAGACCCACTGACTCATTAAAAGATGACATGTTGTGGTGGATGTTCCTCTCTGGAAGGAGAAAAGACAGTGGTGTATACAGAGACATGGCAACCGATAGAGAGACAGCCAAAGTGACAGAGAAGGGGAAAGACAGATGAAGAGAGAGCCTTTGATTTGATTTTGTTTTCTTTTAAAGATGCATTCTGGGATTTAAAAAAAAGAAAATATTACACATCAATCCCAAAATGGGTGGTTCAATAGAATACATATTTTATTCACATACTGTAAGTCCCGGAATGCGTCTTTAAGGAGAGTGGACTAAACCGGCCGGGCGGCAGCTGTAGATTACCTTCAGCGATTTCGAAGCTCTGGAACTTGACGGGCTGTGCGTAGTTAACCATGGCTGAGAGGTATGGGTGGATGTTGGTCGTGGCTCCTACGTAGGTGTATGACGCTATCAGAGCCTCCTCGTCATCCGTCGTCTCTCCAGTCTACACAGAGGCAGAAAAAACACTGTTGTTTGACATGTTAAATTCACACACACACACACACACACACACTCTCGTTATAAAATACATTAAGTGACTAATTAATGTTATTATACTGTACATTATCTAAACAGAAAATTAAACATTTAACAGGTAAGAGAGGAAATGCTAGTTTGTCTAGTATTAAACAGAATAGACCCGTACAAAACACTAAAGACCATTACAAACCAGTACCGCGGTAAAATATCAGTAAGAGCAGTAGACCATTTAACACAAATATAGTTCAGTAAAGGGCAGTAGCTTCTTGTTGTTATCTTCAAATAGAGACACCTACCTTCTTGTTGTTGTTATCTTCAGAAGCCTCTGAGATGTCTGTGGCGTCTGTGGCGTCTGTTGCTTCTGTGACCTCAGACATCTCTGTTGGATCGTCGTCCACAACCTGAACACACAGTAGACAATCATTATACAGGGCGAAGCTCTGGTCCTGGATGCAGATCAGTCAGGTACTACAACGATGTCATTTGAACAACGGAACAGTTACAACCATAACATTTTGTTATACTGTTCCCGTTGTATACGGGCCGATAAACCACAGCTCTCAGCCAATCAACATTCAGGGCTTGATTTAGTTGCTTTGTAATGGCCATGAAAGCTTAAAAACACATAAACAGTACTCAATACTACAAATAAAATGCACAGAGGTGAAGTACGAAGTAGAAGTATTTGGCTTTGTTCACCAGTTTAGAGACGTTCCTAATAAAGACCAAAATAACCAGGTTAAGGGAGTTGGTAGTTAGGTACTTCCCTCACTCAATGAACACAACCAAGTTTTTTTACATTGTACTTTTTACACCTCCGCATGTACTCCTCTCTCCCACTAACCCAACACGCTGAACACAGCAACGATCTTCCGGGTCAAACTTTAAACACCAATACCATTTGAGAAAGCGCACGTACCTTTTTGACGCTGTTGTCCCTCTCCCTCTCCCCTCCATCTTTCTTCCCACTGAGACAGTCGCTGACACTCACACTGGTGCTTAAGCTGTTGTCTTCACTGGGTTCCTCTGACACACTGGTCTTCAGCTCTGGGTTCCCATCCTTCACCTCACCTAATGCTACACAGTCAGAATGGCCTTCATTCATTGACTACACAAACACATACCCGCAATTAGACGTTAAAAGAGCGGCTAGTGGTAGACAGCATAGGACAAACGAAGTCTAAGTCATCGTATAAGTGTTGTGCATATGACGAAAGGAATTCAAGCGGTAAGAGTACACACTATACATTCATTTACAGTTGATGTGCATATTTATACATTTCCAGGTCCATCTAGACACTATGTGTCCATCAGTTGTTTATGGAATAGCACAGAGCAGGAGGAAGAGCACATGCACACACACACACACACACACACACTCACCGTTCTCCATGTCTTCCTCTGTCTCGGCTCCCAGTAGGATCGCTGGTGTGTTGGTCTCTCCTGCCTCCATGTGCTTCTTAAAGGACTCGAGCTGCTCTGTAGAAGACATACGCAGTCACACAGAACAACACAGGTCCACGTATTGAACAAAAACCAACAGACAAAATAACACAACAGACATACGAATTGTATTAAGGAATAGAAAACTATTACGTTAAAGTAACTGTCCAGTGTTTCCAGATTTCTATGAAATATTTGCTCTAGTATAACCACTTACAATGGAGAGCTTTATTCTTCAATTGTATTTTCTTTATAGGAGATTTGTTATTCAAGCGTTCTGGCGTCTACACGGTTAGCAGCAGAAACAACGTGTTTCTGTTATTTTAGGTTGTCCTGTTGGATACATGTGAAGTACCGTTTCCTTTCATCTGTTCAGCATTAGACTTCACAACACCCTCAACTTTGGTTTCACGGACATATCAAACTAAAGGGGACCAATGTCTGGGGAATTTTGTGGTTAGGGTCAACATTTATTTGATGGAGGAGAATCGAGTGAAGATACAGATTGGAGAGTGTCTCGGTATACTTCAACAGAGAATTATTATATTCACCAGGAACCTCCAGGTGCACACACACACAAACACACACACAAACACACACACACACACACAATGCTCACCATGGTCAGTTTCTGTTTGAGTAGGATAGGGAAGGTGAAAAACTGTCAGATATTATTGACATCAGGTCAAACACCAACCACATCCTAACCCTTGTTTTCAGGAGTACCACCAGATGGCTTTCTAGTTAGACCTGCATATTCCAGGTGTAACAGCTTCTTGCGTCACATGCCATCCATGTTTTTACTTCATATTAAGTAGGCTTGTTATCAGCCAAAAAAGAGGCTTGTTATCAGCCACCAATACAGCTCCGGAAAAAATTAAGACCACTGCACCTTTTTCTTTCCTTTCCAAAAAAGTTGAAAAGGAAAGTTTTGAGTGAGGAGCTGTATATCAGCCCAAGAATGTCATAATCTGTCGGGTCCAATTGCTTATAAATGGCAGATTATGTCTGAATGATTGTGCTTTTGTCTGTTTTTGTTTTGGTTGAGTCATGTGTCCTATTGTTTTATTGTTAATATTTATTTTCTCTTACAGTTTTTATTTACTAAATGTATATCCAGGCATTGTATAACGAAAATTCACATAAAGAGAATGCATCATCAGAAGCTATTTGGATTCTGTTTAAGAACTGTGATCACAGCCCACTTGCATTTATTGACCTGCTAGTCTTCTGATTAAGCAAAAATATTGACTTGCCCAGACTTGCACAGAGTCTCGTTCCTCTCCAGGTTCATTCCTAAACCTACAAGGGAGTTTTTCCTAGCAACCCTGTATGAACTGTTGTTGCTTGCGCTTTGGGGTTTGAGACTGGGTGTTTGTAGAAGAACTTTGTGACAACTGCTGAAGTCAAAATGGCTTTATAAAATCAATTTGATTAACTGACTGATCTTATTTTGATTCAAAGACATCTGTATATTTCAACATTTGGGAAAACAATGGGCAACTATGTTGTCGAAATGGCTGTTTAATTTTTCAGAACCACTGAAGGGTTAGAAGACGTCATGAAACGTATTGATGAGAGTAAACTTCTGATTGGCCTGCTCATCCTTCCCTAGACAGTTAGTTGGCCCGTTCAAACTCTTAGAGAGAATTATGATATCACAGGTTTTGAGCTTGGGTTTGTGAAGTGTTTTTTCTGCAATTGAAGCTTTAACCAGAAACAGGGATAGTAATCAACAAAATTATTTGGGGTATTCAAGAGAATATTTTAAGTTCGATCTTTCCTGGACAGTTACTTTAACGTGTCAAAGGCTGCCACTGTAAACATACTCTGCTCCACCTCAGGTTTCAAGCGTTTGTTTTTGATGAGGATTTTTCGTTTGAGGTCGTTGGGAGAAGGCAAGGGACGACCTGGTTCAATCTGGCAAACGACAACAAACATCTTTTTTTTTCTTTTCATAAAAGACTGATGACAGCTAAACATTTCTTTGTAGATAGAAACATCACATATGAAAAATATTTTTTATTATGTTAGACAGTCAACTTCTATTAGACACAATACAGATACAGAAACAGTAGACTGAACACAGGAATGTGTGTGTGTGTGTGTGTGCGCTATTGTAAAACTTTAAGGACTCACAGGGAATCCCTCCAGAGGCTGTTTTAGTAAATAGTCTCCAAATATCTCCTCACAGTACCGAGCCATTTTATACTGCTGAGGTTTACTGAAACAAACAGCATTCAATGTGTGTTAGTAAGAAAACACAATTCCACGTTTCCTATTTTTCTGCCATTTAATGAAATCTATTTACAATGTGGCACCTCTTTTCAGTCAAACACACGTGGAAGAAAGACCCTCTACCTGCAGTGGTTTTCAAATGACAGGATCACCGGATACTCAGACGTCACAAAGGCTGTTTCCCTGATGGCGCAGATCACATCCTGTTTGAGGTCAACACAACACAGAACATGGGGACAGTGAAATCTGGTCAACCAACGCCAAACAACAGAGTGAAGGCTGGTCAACCAACGCCAAACCACAGAGTGAAGGCTGGTCAACCAATGCCAAACCACAGAGTGAAGGCTGGTCAACCAACGCCAAACAACAGTGAAGGCTGGTCAACCAACACCAAACAACAGAGTGAAGGCTGGTCAACCAACACCAAACAACAGAGTGAAGGCTGGTCAACCAACGCCAAACAACAGAGTGAAGGTTGGTCAATAATGTTCAGAACAGCAAAGGCTGGTCACCAGCAACACTGGCATTAGTCACAAGCAATGCTCCCTCAAATCGTTTTGCTCCCGAACAAATTATTTTCTTCGCTCAGTATTATGGGCAGTTTCCTGCGTACGTTTATCCTGAAAACAGTGGCTGTGACCAGCTTCATTTACAGTTTTAGCCAATAAGATACAGGAGCTGTCCGAGCATCATGTTTATGGATGGGCTGGTGCCATGTGTGAGCTGTCGACCACAAGAAGCACCAGAAACACAGCGAAAGCACCAGTTTTACTGATCCCTGTAAAACCAGAAAGGAACCTACACTTGCTGGGGACCAGCTTGACGAGGCTGGTTCATTCCGTTTTTCATTCAGCATTGGGAGGCCATCCCCATTTCGAAGTTGCCTGTATCTTTCGCAACTACTGGAATAAAACAAAACCTGACAGTGTGTATACTGCCATCTGCAGTGTGTTGTCTGAACCAATTTAAAGCCACATTTACTGCCACCTTCAGTAATGCAATCTTATTAATTTGGGTGGTCCCATCTCATGAACTGGAAAAAATTGTGTTCCTTCTGTAAAAGTGTTGTAATGCCTAAATGGCAATCTGCACGCCAAAACGGGTTTCATCCATCCAGAATTCCAGTAATTCTCTATGGTTCAAATGGATCTACAGGTCTCAGGAAGATGCACTATCAGTCGCCCAACACATGAGGGCAGACCTGCCGCACATAACGAATACAACATGTGAATGATTAACAGACAACGGTTCACTCTGAGTGAGTGTGTCCATGAGACTGCGCACCTTAAAGAGGATGTCAGTACACATGGCCTTGCCGTGAGTGATGATGGGCTCCTGGTCTTCTCCTTTCCCATCCCAGCAGTCCAGCTCCACACACCTGAGATGGTACACGTGAAAAGAAAAACGCTTAAACGCTACTGTGTGAAATTGCCTGTTTTACTTCAGAGGGACAGGCAAGTAAAAAATTGGGATTAATGTGCAAATAGTGACAAAAACAATGACGATAAAACAAAAGGAGTTACTGCTCCCGGTAATCAAACAATTCTACACGAGCATTGACAGATTCTCACTGTTGAATTTGTCCTTGAGATATTTGTAATACTTTATAAACACCTACCTGCAGCCAGAGAGCAGCACCTGTCTGTACATCTCCACGGACGACTTCCCTCCAAACTGTCTCCCCGTCAGGTATGTGTTGTGGGACGAGGCGATGAAGTAGTGTGCCAGCGGCTGCTCCATGTCCTGGTACAGCTCCAGACAATCCAGGAATACCGGGGCGTTCTCATCCGACATCAGGTATCTGCAAAAACCATCGCTGGACATACGACCTGGAGGGGCCGATGGATGGGGGTTTAAAGGCGCGTTCCTCCACACTAAACTTCCAACAGACGCTAGTCTAATGTTGGCGCTGCAGTTTTCTCATTCAACTGTAGAGGGCAGTGTTCCACCCTCTCTCTCCCTCTCTTTTCCCTCAGCTCTCTTTTTCGGCTCTGCCCTTCTCCGCTCCCAGGCCCTGCCTCTGTCTCACCTTTCTTCTTGAGGTCGGGGTCTCTCTCGTACTTCTCGATGATTTGCATGGCTCGTTTAGGGTCGTAAAAGGGGAACAGGATCTCGTTTAGCCGAGGGTCACGCTGGTTCTGGAGAACGCAATGACACACAACACCGTCTCACGAGCAGATACACACGTCACGGCTGGCCAAGGACATTGGGCCCATTCCTAACATGACAAATGATGTACTTGGAGCACATTTTGGGTTTGAACACATTGAGCCACAATACTATTTCAGCCCGCTGAACTAGTTTTGGCATTAGCCTAGCTGGTGGAGCTAATGGCTGTTTTCAGGTCACACACAAGGTTTAGGCTACTAATTGGCTGTTCTGTTACACAGATTTCTCAGGTTAGGACCGGGACCATCATGACGGGACAAAACCACAGATACACACTCATAGCTGACAAAAACTACAAAGGGTTGACACATCACACTGACAATGGGTGGAGCTCTATACAGCACATAACATATTCCATTTGTAGGTGATGAAAAATACACAATTATTACTATGGAGCTACTGAGGGAGTAGGGAGTTGTGTGTGTGTGTGTGTGTGTGTGTGTGTGTGTGTGTGTGTGTGTGTGTGTGTGTGTGTGTGTGTGTGGGTGTAGGTGTGTGTGTGTGTGTGTATGTGTGTGTGTGTGTGTGTGTGTGTGTAGGTGTAAGCCTAACGTCATGGGACAGATTCACATAGTGTCTGGGATCATGACAACACTAGAGGCTAGAACAGAACACATTTTTAGAGCCTTTGTAATACTGGGAATCCTCTGCATTGCACATATGGAAAGAGAAGCCAGTGCAGCCGATAAAAAAAAGCAAGCAGGAGGGTTTTCAGCCAAAGCAAAACAACAGCAAGACAAACAGGCAGCATGAAGACAGACAGACACGCAGAAAATAGTTAAGATGGCCAAAACAGGAAGCCCCCCCCCCCTTCCCAGATTGCCATGGTTATGCAATTAGTCAAACACAGGCAGGGTTAGTGAGAAACAGGTTGGGGGTGGGGTCATGCAGCTGAGAGGGTGAAGCAGGGTGAAGTTATCCCTACACAATGATTTAGGACAAGTTTTGCATCGAGTCACCTCCAACTGTTAAGGATTTGAGGAGGGAAATGTGAAACTGATCCGAGATCTGTGCCTAAGGGCAACTTCTAACCTGAAGTAGTTGAAAGGGGAAGGGTCAAGCAGTCACACAGAGAAGTTAATGAATGATAAAGAGCTTACTTCATTCAGAAAGCTGACTAACTGGTCTACGTTTAAATAATCACTTTTGTCCCCATTGCTGCAAAGGAATTAATTAGAAAAACAAAATGTTATATTTCTTAAAAAACCCCTCTCTCAGTCAGTAATCAGCAGAAGCAGATTATTTTCAGTGGTCGAATTAGAGCCGTGTTACATTTTAAAAACTAAATACTAACATGTTAAAATCATCACTGGTCAGACACGTTCAAACTGCTGAGTTAGTTTTAAACAAACATGTTAATGTGTCACTGTTTAAGCAGTTTAGTTTTGTCCAAGGTTTACAGCAGCTGTTTAGTAAATGTCACTCAACCAAACACCACCATCATGTGCAACGTTCTCGCTTACTGCTCTCTTTCCTTTAACTCTCTCATACTTATCATTCACAAAAACAGTTTCTACACTTTAGCTGTAATTACAACTTATCACTAAAACCTTTTCACTATAAAAGCCATTGTTTCACTATCAAAGCCACTGTGACCATGCAGAAAAACTACAAGGAAATAAAAATCCAGACACCACTGTACTACAAATGTCTACCAAGATAGCAAAACAAGTAATTTTAACCACATTTGACATGTTTTTGACCAGCTCTGCTCACGCCACTTCAGAATTCAGTACTCCTACAGTAACCGCACCACTAGATGTGACTAGCATTGAGGGAGCAGTTAGCTTTCTAGGCTTGAGTAGAGCAGGAGTAGCTATCGACGGGAGAGCACAGTTGTAGGGTCAGGAGGTAGAGATATGTACTCACATTTTCTTAAAGAGTTCCTCGATGTCAGTACGAGGGCAGATCTTCTGAGTCAGGGCATAGAAGATGTCGAAGGGGAACGCGGAGTGTTCGATCTCGTCGTTCTGAAGGGACAAGGCAACACACGTTAGCACACTAGGGTAATGACTGACACAGTCCTACATGTTAAATGCAGGCCAATGTCTCCAGGACAATTCGGAGGCGGCACTGGATCCAACGGCAATGTTACAAAGAACGTCAACCACACCAGACCATCCTCTGAAAGATGGCACGTGGGCAGACTGGCCCGCCACATCCGTTCATCTGACCTTTCCGCTGGGCAGTCCCAGTTCCTTCAGAGCCTGGAAGATGCCCTTCTCCGTTTTCCCGGACGCAAACGTCCGTGTGATGCTGCAACGGAGGAGGAGATGGTCAGCTATCATCGCAACGTCCGTTCGGGTTGAATAGGACCGCAGTTCGGTATTAAGAGTAAAAGATGTGCCTCTTACGTTCTCACTGGGATCTTGCCATTCACATTGGTCAGGAAGCACATCCTCATCCAACTGAAAAAGACGAGGGATGAGTTACATGTTGAGGTCTGTGTGTGTGTTTGTTTGTGCGCGCGCTTGTGCATCAAGTGTGTCCGCTTAACTGTTTTTTGAGGCAGGTCATAGGGCAGACGTTGTTGGCTCTGAAGTTGTGGATCACAGACCTCAACCCCTCTGTCCAATTCTGAAAGAAAACAAACATAGGGTTTTACACTGCATCAGAGTATGTGAGCGGGGTTGGAGTGAAATGGTGTGGGACCGCCACTGCTTTATCTGCACTCTGTTGAGCTACCAGCACAAAATGGATTGAATTGACAAATCAACTGCTGGAGACGAGTGTCTCTGCGACCGCTCATCTCCTCATTTTAGTGGTCTCCTCGGAGCCCCTATGCAATTTGGAGGGTATAGGCGGTCTGTTTTTCAAGTCAATAGTTTTTTTTTATTGGAGCTGACACGCGATAATGTCAAATAATGGTTTAACTGCCCACAGTAAACTGGCAGTGAGCCCTACGCCTGCTCTGCCCAGCATTCTCAATTTCCATCACGTGTCTTCAGATTTGCTTCAGATGTGCTTCTACCAGACTTTAAAACCAAATAGTAGCCTACATAATCACCAGGTTTGATGGGCTGTAAAGGAAACAATTAATGGATCGATATAGGGTGGCAGTTCTTTCTCTTGAGAGCACCGAGCGAATTTGAGCGGAGCGGGAAAATGGACGACGAGCGCCTGGAGCGGCGTGCACGGACCCCTTTGGTGAGTGATGAGTGGGATTTCAAACCGCTCAGCTCGGTTTACATATTCCGTCACACACACACACACACACACACACACAGTGAGCCTTCCCTGGTTGACTGTTGACTCACATGGTCTCTGTTTCACTGTGTTTGTCAAGCGTGTTCTCTGCTCTAACACTGTTTAAATACAGTATCAGAGCAGCGTCCACTTAGCAGCCATGCAGATGGATGCACACATCCCGCCGTGTGTGTGTGTGTGTGTGGGGGGGGGGTGATCTACTACTCTTGATTGTGTAACTCTGAAAGTGGTAGTGTGTTGAGTAGTGCAATTTAACATTTTAGTTCTGACAGCACAGATCAATGCTGGAAAGACGAGGATGATGGGGGGGGGGTCAAAGAACAGGGTGTCAGATTGAAAACAGATTCACATGTGTGCAGGGGTCAGCTCTCGTGCCAAGCCAGGCCCCACGAAAAATGACTTCTGATAGCCCATATCTTCCTCAAAACACTTCCTGTTTGGCTTCCTAGTTATTAGCTGACACACTACCCTGTATACATCAGGCAGTGTGTGTGTGTGTGGGGGGGGGAAATAACTATCAGCTCTCTAGGCCTTCGGCATAGTGCAAAAAACCTGCTGAGAATGTGAGATATTGTGTGTGTGTGTGTGTGTGTGTGTGTGTGTGTGTGTGTGAGTGTCTGTATATCGGGAAGTGAGAGAACCAGGTATGAATGAGTGTATGTGTTTGACCTTGTCTATGGCGTATGAGCGGTTTGCTGATGTCAACGTTGTGGATCGAGTGGCCCATGGTGGTGGTGGGGTTATGGTATGAATGGACAGAAATAACGTGAAGAGATCCTGAGGCCCATCATTGTCCCATTCATCCATGACCATCACCTTATGTTGCAGCATGATAATGCACGGCTCCATGTTGCAAAGATCTGTACACAATTCCTGTAAGCTGAAAACATCCCAGTCCTTGCATGGCCAGCATACTCATCGGACTCATCACCCATTGAGCATGTTTGGGATGCTCTGAATCGGCGTATATGAGAGAGTGTTCCAGGTCAATATCTAACAATTTCGCACAGCCATTGAAGAGGAGTGGATCAACATTCCACAGGCCACAATCAACAACCTGATCAACTCTATGCGAAAGAGATGTGTTTCACTGTGTGAGGCAAATGGTGGTCACACCAGATACTGACTAGTTTTCGGACCGCCAAAATACAGTGAAACTGCACATTTTAGAGTGGCCTTTTATTGTGGCCAGCCTAAGGTACACCAATAATCATGCTGTCTAATCAGCATCTTGATATGCCACACCTGTGAGGTGGATGGATTATCTCAGCAAAGGAGAAGTGCTCACTAACACAGATTTAGACAGATTTGTGAAAAATATTTGAGAGAAATAGGCCTTTTGTGTACATAGAGAAAGCTCACGATAAATGGGCGCAAAAACAAAAGTGTTGCGTTTATAATTTTGTTCAATGTATTTGGAAATATAGTCATTAATAGGGTTAGAAATAATCACTTTTAATTGAAATAATAATTGCGTCCTTCGAACTTTGCCTTCATCAAAAAACCTCCATTTGCAGAAATTACAGCCTTGCAGACCTTTGGCATTCTAGTTGTCATTTTGTTGAGGTAATCTGAAGAGATTGCTGAAGCACCTCAGACAAGTTGGATTGGCTTGATGGGCACTTCTTACATATCATGGGGTCATGCTGCTCCCACAACAGCTCAATAGGGTTAAGATCCAGTGATTATGATGGCCACTCCATTATAGACAGAATACCAGCTGACTGCTTCTTCCTTAAATAGTTCCTGCATAGTTTGGAGCTGACCTTTGGGTCATTATCCTGTTGTAGGAGGAAACTGGCTCTAATCAAGCACTGTCCGCAGGGTATTGCGTTGTAAAATAGAGTGATAGCCTTCCTTCTTCAGGATCCTTTTTATTCTGTACAAATATCCCACTTAACCACCACCAAAGCATCCCCAGACAATCACCCTGCTTGACAGATGGCGCCAAGTACTCCTCCAGCATCTTTTCATTTGGTCTGAGTCTCATGAATGTTCTTAGTTTGAGGTGTTCGGGTCACAAAGATTATTATGTCCATAACACTTTTTTCCAATCTTCCTCTGTCCAGTGTCTGTGTTCTTTTGCACATCTTAATATTTTATTTTTATTGACCAGTCTGAGATATGGCTTTTTCTTTTTCAGCATCTCAGAGTCACCTCTTCACTGTTGATGTTCAGACTGGTGTTGGGCGTGTATTGTTTAATGAATCTGTCAGTTGTGGACCTGTGAGGTGTCTGTTTCTCTAACTAGACCCTCTAATGTATTTGTCCTCTTGCTCAGTTGTGCACCGGGGCCTCCCACTTTTTATTCTGGTTAGAGCCAGTTTGCACTGTTCTGTGAAGGGAGTAGTACACAGCGTTGTACGAGATCTTCAGTTTCGTGGCAATGTCTCATATGGAATAGCCTTCATTCCTCAGAACAAGAATAGACTGATGAGTTTCAGAAGAAAGTTCTTTGTTCCTGGCCATTTTCAGCCTGTAACCAAACCCACAATTGCTGATGTTTCAGATACTCAACTAGTCTAAAGAAGGCCAGTTTAATTGTTTCTTTAATCAGCACAACAGTTTTCAGCTGTGCTAACATAATTGGAAAAGGTATTTCTAAAGATCAATGAGCCTTTTGAAATGATAAAGACTTAGCGAATAACGGTGATTCCAATCTGTTCTTTGTTAAAAAAATAAATATATTCTACCGTAGACCAAAAAAAAAAAACATTCTACAGTACAACTTGCAGTTTCCCCATTGGCCACCAGAGGGTAATGTTAAACACAACAGGTATAACAGCTAAAAAGAGACAGTAACAGAAAGATGGAGCATACCAGAAAGATAGAGAATAAGCATTGTCTCGTTGCGCTGTAGTAACTCCTTGTGGTAGGTCAGCCACCTGCCAGCTCAACAGGATAGACACACCCACACCCTGCCCCACCCACTACAGACACACCCACTACAAACACACCCACACCCTGCCCCACCCACTACAGACACACCCACTACAAACACACCCACACCCTGCCCCACCCACTAGACAAACCCACACCCTGACCCACCCACTACAAGCAAATACACTGCCCTGCTTAACACTGGCACAGAAAACAAAGAATGCACTTTCCAGTGGATTCCAGTGGAAAGTCAATTGGCTGCAGATTTACTTTCCCCGGATAAATGGTGATCAACCTCTGGTGGCCCACGGATACTGTCATGGGACGGGTCTCAGAGGGGATGAAAGGGGCAGAAAGCATCACAGTGCACTATGGGGCAAACAACGTGACGGATAGCGTGTCCAAGCTTCTGAGAAGACTGGCTACCTCAGTTGTCTACTGAACAGTTTCCTGTCAGCCCAAACTTCTCCCCAAACCAGACGCCCTTAAGCCAGTCGTGGACACCATAAACACTGAGGCGTCACAGGTTTATCACAGTGTCCACCCGCTATCATAACGTCCACCCGCTATCACAACGTCCACACCCATCACAATGTCCACCCGCTATAACAACGTCCACCCGCTATCACAACGTCCACACCCATCACAACGTCCACCCACTATCACAACGTCCACCCACTATCACAACGTCCACACCCATCACAACGTCCACCCGCTATCACAACGTCCACCCGCTATCACAACGTCCACCCGCTATCACAACGTCCACCCGCTATCACAACGTCCACCCGCTATCACAACGTCCACCCGCTATCACAACGTCCACCCGCTATCACAACGTCCACACCCATCACAACGTCCACACCCATCACAACGTCCACACCCATCACAACGTCCACACCCATCACAACGTCCACACCCATCACAACGTCCACACCCATCACAACGTCCACACCCATCACAACGTCCACACCCATCACAACGTCCACACCCATCACAACGTCCACCCGCTATCACAACGTCCACACCCATCACAACGTCCACACCCATCACAACGTCCACCCGCTATCACAACATCCACCCGCTATCACAAGGTCCACACCAATATGAACAGATTCAGGTCCTTCACAAAAAGCCCTTTACAAGTCCCAGAACCCCTAGCAAACATCTAAAGAGCCGCATGTTACAGAGAGCCCTCTGCCCCACTGAACCCTCTCACCACACAGCTCCTGGTCCACACCCCCTCCTCCCGCCAGGAGTCATTGCTGGCAGAGCACCCAGCCAGCCATAATATTCATCACAGCAGAACTGCTAGGCAGCAGTGACTGGAACAGAGTCCCCCAGGACAGGATCACCACAGCAAGATAAGAGGCATAATGGCTTTACTCTGCTCTAGACTACTGGACTAAAAACAGCCCGGACCTACAGGTGAAACTACTGACATGGTTATTCTACAGGACACATTTAATATTTGAAATACAAATCTTTTTAAGAGATCTATGTAAAATTTGACTCCCGAAAACGCGTACTATGTTGGTTTTGCTCACAAGCCACATGAAGTTATTTCAAAATAAGGAGTTCTTCAGTAACAGTCCATTTGTATACTTAGAGGAAGGATTTAATTACACTCAGTATGCATCTGGATGTTGTTAAGCAGGTCTAATGTTTTATTGCCTTCTATCAATACAACTCAATAAAATGCAACTATTTGTGTCAAACTGTAATCATGATGTACATGTAGCCCTGGTTGGTTTGGATAAATAACAGTAAACATCTTCCATGTGAGGCTAAACAGCAAGGCAAGAACAAATATAATAAGTGAAGAACGTAGTTTTGGGTTGGGGTTCTGGTATTGATTGGGTTAACAGCAGCACATTAGGTGAATATAAAGTGGCTATCAAAACAGTGAGACAGCATACTAGTCAATAAAGAAAACAATAACCTATCAAAGTCAGGCTTGAAATATGGCTATCAAAACAGTGACAAGGACATCAAGAGTAGTGTTCTTCCACGGTCATTGATTACACAGAAGTCGTTTTTTGACGGAATCCGTTTTTTATTGTCAGGCTATGATCACTAATTCTGTACTCAGACACATGGATTTACAAGTTCACATATGTCTCGTTGGTATGTGAACTTGGAATTCCATGTGTGTCTTTGTGATGTCCTTCCTGAGTTGAAGAACCCAAATCACCTTCCCCAAATAAATAACAGAAATTGATTCTACCCCGAACTGTAAATAGAAAAAAAATATTTCTTATGTTACGGTCTTATATAAAGATATTATCTTTTCTTTTCTGGGTATTTTCTTTAGTTTTATTTGAAAGAGACAGAGGGGAAGTTATTATCCTGATAGCAGTGGGCTTGATTCCAACCCATTCGGCAGCAGTACCCATGCACACTGGAGACAGAGGCTTAGACCAGTGGATTCACCATCTACCAGTTTCACTGGGGCTTTTATTTACTATTCATACTGTTGTTATTATATCCATTACCCTTACTGCTGTTTTCATAATCTTAATGCTCTATTGGTGGCTACTACTCATGTTATTGTTTTCAGATCTACTATTCTTATTGGGGGGGGTCAGCTGTTTTCATAGTTCTTCTGTGTGTCACTTCTCTTTGGCATACCACGACCACTGTGGGCTTCTTTAACCAAGGAGAAATCAGTGGGAAAATCCTGGCACGATTAACAGAAATAGTCAACATCTCCATAAAACCTAGTGGCAAAACATGATATTGGTTCTGATCGCGTCAACCCATCAATTCATCCTATAAGGGATTTCAGATTCACCTCAAATACCGTCTGTGTTTCATTTAGGCTTTGTCTGGCTCAGTCTTAACAACCATGTAAAACGTGTCAAGGTGACGTTAGTTAACACACATTGGCATTAATTCACTCCCCCCCAAAAAGATTGGTGAAATATAGGCAAAGATATTGATAGAAGACATCTTGTCTTACACATATTTACACAGTTCTTAACGCAGAGGTGGTGTAAGCCCACAAAAAAAAGACCTTATTTGGAGTGGATCTAAAAATCCACTAAAATGAATGGTGTAATGATGCAAAGAACCGCTTTTCAAGTTCTGCTGCAAGGTGTTAAGAGGATTATGACTCAGACTTTCAGTGAATAGACATTGGTTTAATCACCTCCCACAACGCATTACCCCATGTGTTTTGTGCACCCAAGCACCGACTGCTACATTGTAATGTTGCTGTGGGACAGCTGTGCGAGCATACAGCACAACTGAGCTGTCTCGCTAGCTAGCACTGACTCACGGAATAACAAGGCAAGTCATACCTCATTAAAACTTGCTCATTATGATTATAAAAGGGTTGTAGGCTATTTGCTGCTAATATGAAGTGGCTGGCACGGCTATACTGGACGGAATCGAAGTGCTCCTTACAATGATCAAACACCAGAAAAGCCGCTCCATGATGCCACTCCTTGCTGTATTTTGAGTCGCTAAAATGAAAAGGACAAATACTGTACGTTACACAGAATGGTATGGTGCCTTCCTATAGGCCAACTTAGGAGGGAGGGCCTGCCAGGCTCAGATGAACTGTGTGCAATAGCCTGGGGACGACGCAAAGGCAAAGTTCACCATACATTTATTCCATTAAAGCATATCGAATACGAGGAGACATTGAGAGGGTGAAGATTAAAACGACTGTCTCGAAGGCCTCTGCAAGCTGAATTCATCCTACCACCAATCCCCAATTCCACCTTCAGAGGGCTGTGCTTTCTATCCTTGAACCAACTCCAACCTTCTCCAAACCTCTCAAATCAAGCAATGCTGCCGCGTCATCGGACTGAGGAACACTATGTCAATCGTGCCCCAAACACAGAAGTTCCTTCCAGAAATCAATGCAATGAACATGGAGTCAGTCTACACACCTCTATGTGCCCCAAACAGAACAACCATCCACAGATGTACACCCTCCCTTCCCTAGAAAACCTCTTACTATCAATCAAGAACAAAGCAGCAATATAAGATTAATGAAAGTCCTCCATACAACATCTTCTGAACTATAAAGTAAACTTGAGGCCGAAAGCAGCAACCTGACAAGGCGTATGACACCCTCTCTCCTCTTTTGAAAAGTACACAACACTGCAGAATCCCATGGTATCCATCCCAGAATAAAATAACATGGATTGCCTGTATTTTACCAAGAAGGCCAGAGGGTGTCTCTAAACATGCCAGCTGATGCCAAAGAGCAGAGGAAACACCATCATTAATAACAATAGTGCACCCCCATATGGCTTCCGATGTAACAGCCATTTCCACCTCCTTACCCATGATCTCGAGAACACCATAGCAATTTTTTTTCATGGTTCTCTCACAGCCTAGGAGCACTCCCAAATACTTTAACCCAGCCTTACACCATTTCAGCCCACCTGGCAAAGATATGAATCCCCCAGCTCAGGTCCCATCTTGCAACGCACAACTTAGTTCACCAATTGACCTTTGCAGAAGACACCCAAATTTATGAAGAAGCGGACTCTAACCCAAAATCAACGTTGTCTTGATTTTTCACAACCATCAGTACATGAACAGCATAAGCGGAGAGATGAGCCAGATGGGTATTTTCTGACTGCTAATGCAAAGTAACAACGGTTCTATGGTGATCCCACACAACACAGCCGACAAAGAGCACCCCTGTCTTAAGGAGCACTCAAGCCACAGTCAACTTTCAGAACACTTTCAATGTCACCATAAAGCAGCCTGAGATCATGGCGATGAAACCAGTGCTTAAACAACACCAGAAGAGTAAATACTAAATACTGGAGTTCAACCTGATCAAAATCCTTTTCCTGCTCAACAGAAAGTAAACCAGCATCCAAGTCAATAGCCCTAGAAATATCCAGAAAAATCCAGAATACCAGATATATAATCTCCAATCAACCTGCTGTGGGCACAGTAGGACCAGTCCACATGTATAATCTGCCTGATCAACTCCCTCAGCCAGTTGGCCACCAGCCTCCAGTCCTTCACCTCACAGGGTAACCCTGTTAAGGCAGCAGAGTGAGGACAGCCCTCCTGCAGATCGCTAGTCACCCAGCATAACCCTCACAGCCTGGTGCCATGCCATCCTCCATGGCCTGCAGTGCAGTATACAGTTCCAGCAGGGACAGTGGGCAGTCCAGCTCAGCCTGAGCCTCTGAATTCACCCGTGGGAGAACTGACGGGACATTGGATCATGCGGTGTGCTCACACCTGTAGAGATCTGTATAGAACTTACCGCCCTTTTCCTTACTGCTACGGGGTTAGTGAGCTCTTGTCCAGTAACCCAGCGAAGGCATGGACCTCTGCAAGTGAGTGGATCATTCTTTCCTGACCATTCCTTTTCTCCATGTAAGAGAAAAATGTAAGATCAGTTGAAAAAAAGTCAGAAACCTTATTTTCCTGCACGTATTTATTCCCTTTAGTCGCCTTCAGAAACCCCCCCTTCCAACCAACTACTCTCATTGTTCTGCTGTGACGCTTCTGATGACTTGCCTTTAAAGACTCGTCTTCATCACCCCAGGAGGCTTCCTCCACAGTGTCCCGCCACCGTTTGAATACCTTCAGCCATACCTTCCATCTCTACATTCCTCTTAGAAGTAGACCCCGTAGCACCCTCGCGCTATTTCCGCTAACTCCTCGAAACCAAACAGATAATTCATCATCCATTGGTTCAACCTCACTCTCAACGACAACGCCTCGGCGCCGACCTGACTCAGCAAACTCCATCGCAGTCCCATCAGCTACCTGTCGTTCCCCCGAAACTCCCACATTATTCTGCTCCCCGCTCGACAGCCACCACATTTTCCCATTCCTGCTCTGCCTGTCCCTTTTCTGCCACATCTGCCCATTTCCTCCCCTGGACCCTGAGCAGCCCCATGGCACGGTGGTGGTGAAGTGGCCATGCAAGCACTATATCTGACAGCAGGGTCTCCACGCCCTGTATCGGGACACAAACACACCGAAAGTCCCACTATCCAACAACCAAACCATTTCATGTTCTCAGTAGAAGCGAAAGTAAAACAAACAAAACCGTCAATCCAAAAATTTAAAACAAGATTCAATTCCTGTGTCTTTCAAAATGCACTGCTCTTGCCTACTAAAACCAACAATGTTTCACCCCTCTCAACTAACATGTTCACAACTGAATACCAAAAAGCACCACAGCACTGTGCATTCTACAAGCAGCTCTTAGTGATAGTAAACAAGTACAGTAGGGAAGTTTCAGATCCATCGTGAATCCAACAGTTCAACAAACCGTATTGAAAAAACATCTCTCACACTCAAAAAGCCTCTTCCCCACTCACTCCTAGCATGCATTTCGAAGAGTGAGAGTGAGAGAGAGCGAAGGACAGATGGTTCTGGTAGGATATCTACCCACTGTAACTGACCTTGAGAAAGGCCTGACTCAGTGAGCCTGGACTTGCCCTGGTATTAAGAGAGGACCTGGGTCCACCTAGATGAGATACGTGCACACCGCCCACAAAATGAGTTGGAAACAAAGATGCAGCTAATGCATCTAATCTCTGGCCAAATCTAGGACCCCACCAGAGACTCATAGATCCCTCAGATCATACAGGCGCATGAATAATTTGAAAACCAATTACACATTGATGCACTGACATCTGTTAGGCCAAATCCTGCCATGTTCAATCACAGCAGCGAGACTTGTGAAATGTTGCCTAAAGAAAAGGTCAACCAGTGGAGCATAATTATTTATCTCCATTTTACCTTGTCATTCATAGCTAAAATATCTGCACACTTTCAACACAGTAGATGGCTGTATAACATTATAACATATATTTTTCTTTTTGAAACATTTGTGTGGTATGTTTACTAAGGATTTTCAATCTACACTGAGCAAAATTATAAACGCAACACTTTTGTTTTTGCCCCCATTTATCATGAGCTGAACTCAAAGATCTAAAACTCTCTACACAAAAGGCATATTTCTCTCAAATATTTTTTATAATTTTGTTCAATGTATTTAACTTTTATTCATTATCATTTGTAATGTTTTTTTTTGTTTTCAATTTACTGTAATTTACAATGTAAATAAAATGCAATAAAGCCCCTTTGAATTGAACCGAGAGACACAGAAAGAGGGGGGGAGACAGAGATGGGGAGGGTAACAAAGAGAGAGAGACAGAAAGAGGGGGGGAGACAGAGATGGGGAGGGTAACAAAGAGAGAAAGACAGAAAGAGGGGGGGAGACAGAGATGGGGAGGATAACAAAGAGAGAGACAGAAAGAGGGGGGGGACAGAGATGGGGAGGATAACAAAGAGAGAGACAGAAAGAGGGGGGGAGACAGAGATGGGGAGGGTAACAAAGAGAGAGACAGAAAGAGGGGGGAGACAGAGATGGAGAGGGTAACAAAGAGAGAGACAGAAAGGGGAGGGGGGACAGAGATGGGGAGGGTAACAAAGAGAGAGACAGAAAGAGGGGGGAGACAGATAGGGAGGGTAAAGAGTGATATGCATGTAGCCTGAGCTGTCTGAGAGCGAGTCTGAGCAAGACAGAAGGATTAGTGGAGATAGAGAGTTACAGTATTTCTCCTCAGCTACTCCACCACTGGGGCCAGATGAAACGAAAGAGAGAGCGGTAATGAGAGAGGAATGAAAAGAAGGAGAGTCAGGAGAAAAGGGGGACAGAGGAACTCTGGAGAGTGAGAAATAAGGCAAGAGAGAGGGGAAGGTAGAGAGAACGGAGAGACAGTGGAAAGAGTAAGAGGAGAGTGATAACGAGGGGAGAACACAGACATGCAAAGCCAGAGCCCAGCTTAATTCAAGGCCCCTCCCAGTGAACGGAGCGGGAAGCTTGTGACTAAGTGATTGCATTACCACAGTATGGTCTGGCTTCTCAGCCACCATCTCCAATCCCAGGGCCCGACTAGGTGTGACACGGCCCAGTGAGTGAGGGAGCAGCAGTCAGCATTGCTCTACTCTGTCTGGATACTATAGTTGTGTCTGGCAAAATCGAGTCATTCATCAACGTCATCAGCAGACCACCGAAGACCCTGTCGTCAGGTTTTCAAACTGAGAAAGAGGCAGAGTTTTGCATAGCCGTTGCCGTGGTAATGTTGATGTAGAGGTCTGTCTGTATTAACGTCGCCTATTTCCCTAGCAGCGCCGGGCCCGGTGGAGCGGATCAGCCAGGGCTGCGTAAAGCTGGTCGTTGGCGTAAAGCTGGGCGTTTACCTCGCCGTGTGAGCTAGGTTGGTCTAACAGTGCTGCAGTAAGGGGGTAATAAAGCGGGGGTTTACCCTGGCGGTGTCTGGGCTGTCCGCCACCATGTACATGAAGGAGAGGTTCACGAGGTCAGGTCCACTGCAGATGCAGATGACACAGCCCTCCAACTCCTCCTCTTTCTTCCCGGCCGCCTCGAAGGAAGACAGGATCTTAGGGTCCTGGACAGGGAGACAGAGAGAGAATCTCATCAAACCATTAGAACACGTTAGCTATCAGTTCATTCTCGAATTACAGTGCCCTCCGCAATTACAGTACTGGCAGCCCTAGTAAACGGTGAGTAAATACTTATTTCGGGGCGAATTAGCTTAATGTCACACTGAAACAGTTAATGGAAACAGTTCCATTAGCTTTTTTTTTTTTACTGATGGAGCTTCACACACTTTACCCTCTTTTGATTTGTGTGTTCCCTCGTCTTTCCCTTGTTGATGAATGAATAAGTGAATATGGTCTCTGTGTCCCATCATATTTATGCCCCAGTGAAACAGGAAGTCATGGATTACTGCTTGAAAGTTCCTAGACACTCTGATCAACTTAAAAAAGTTACATCTAAATGGCAAAATACTTCAGTTACATTTGGTTCATAAGAATTTCTAGGGGTGCCAATAATTGTGGCATATGTCATTTTGTTAAGAAATAATTATTTCTTGACGACAGATGTTTCTTTCCCCAAATACATTTACTTGAATTAAAGGTTGGATGTTAAATTTTTTTTTGCAGTGTGACATTAACCAAAAGGTGTATTTCTAATATACTTATCTTTACTAGGGGTGCCAATAATTGTGCAGGGTACGGTATCTTACCTCTGACTAACAGACAGAAGTTCAAATTTCTGGAAAATCAACTATTCTATGTAACACAGAGTTCTGGATTCCCTTTATAAATGATGAACCTCACCTTGTCGTCAACTGAACAGAAGGTCCAACAAAAATTTGACTTTGAACTCCAAAAAATAAAAGAGCCGAAGGGAGTACACATTTGGTGACTGCGGACAAATTAGGGTTAAGACTTTTTCTCAAGGAAAGATCACCTTGCCATCTCAGGAATGTGATCTACTAACATTTGGTTTTGATCACCTGCTGCCCTTTGAGCTATGTGGAGCCTAGATCTTGGGGTAACTAGAATATAATTTGCATGATTAAATCAGCTGGATAGCAACAGATGGTTCATTCTGCAAGGCCAGTCTCTGTTTATCATAAACTAATACAGGCAATTAGCATAAATGTGATTCCTCTTTCTGCAAAATCGAGTTAACAGTCTAACGGAGGGTAGCAAAATAATGACTTGCTCTTTGTCCGTTGTTTACCGAGACAAACTGGCCCCCTTTCCAAACACACCCAGGGGACTGGCTTTCCACACACACATCCCGTGCAAAACTGCGTACACACACTCTCTGACAAATAGTGTCACTCAATTTGTCAACAATGCATTTGTCTACCTTGTGATCCGGACATCAGTGTTGTCAGATGCTTGGAGATTTGGTTGGGGATGATCGAGTGTGTTATTCTCAGGCACACCTTAGTTACAGTAGTCAGGCATCCGTATAAACAATCCCCAAGGAGCTTCCAGAATGGATGTTGCACACATGATGCCAAATATTACACTGTATTAGGATAGAACCAACTAATGAATGAGGGAGTCAATATTTAACGGCAGCATAAGGTGTGTGTGTGAGAGAGAGAGACTGGCATGTGCTTGTTCTGCCCTGATGTTCATTAACAGAATACTCTTGGTTAATGTCAGCTATATGAGGTCCATGTTCGTTATCCCTTAGATAGATCCTTTGGGTTTAAATAAAGCAGAAAGGACTTTCAGGGACACGGAAAAGCAGAGAGCATGCTTAGCCAATGTTCCTTCTCTGTCCAATTAGCTTTAATGCATTTGTTTCTAACCATGAGTGTTCAATACCTTGTCGTCTGTTGGAAATAACTGCTCCATTGAGCCATTTATTCTTCACAGGTAGGAAACATGATCAGCTGTAAAATGAGCTTTTGCTACAGCTACCAATCTAGGGAGTTATAAACGTATTCAATACGAAGTATTCAATATTTAACAATGTTCAACGTGGACGGTCTCGGATATGAAGGGCAGCGAAAACAGAGAGGTGATATTTCATCAACCACCCAAGAATTCTGTCCTTGAAACTCGACCAATCAATAGTACATTACTGCTGGTGAAAGACTGGGACGGCTGTATAACTCCTCCGTCCCGTTCTGTGGGCCGGGCCTCCTAGCAACAACACCGGCGGCAACCCAATTATCACTTGGCACTGTGGCTGGCATGTTAAGGTCATGAGGTGGAGGAGATGGATGGAGGGAGGGAGAGGTGTGGGTGGCAAGGCATGAACGTTGTTTAAAGGGGGAAGAGAACTCAGTGTCCAATGTCTCACCTTTGGTACGGCTCCGACTCGAATACTGTTGATCAGGGAACATTCTAGAACCTGGCCTTCCTGTGGAGAGAGGCGTACGGTTGGAGAAAAGAGAGAGCGAGAAGAGAGAGGGAAATAGACAGAGAGGGTGAGAAAATTGCTATCTGTGCCAAACAAAACAGACACTTCGCTTTCACCCCACTGCCCGAAGTACATCTAGCTTTGCCTGGTTCCTGACTGTCAGTTCCAGAAGCCCCATAAAGAGCTCCCCATTGACTTGAATGGGCATGTTACCAGAATCAGAATCACCTTTATTCGCTTGGTGCATTCACACATACCAAATATTCGAAAAAGGCTTTTATTGGTAAACATTTATCGCCAAAATACACAAAATCTAACTAATGTGAACATACACAGTTCATATGTTTTAGCAGGTAAAAAACACCCTGCCTGTAGCAGGCATTAAACAGGCCCCCAAATCTGAAACAAAGCCCTTAACCAAAAATATGGCATGCAGTTAAAAACACAACACTATAGCAGATGTAACACATCCAGTGGCGGGTATAAAACCATTCACTAGAGAGAGACACAATAAGAGACTGGCTGTGATGGATGAAGGTGGCCTTCCCCTCTGACCTGCATTACCTCCAACCACAAGTCGTCCCTTTCCTTTGACCCGGTCACCTTGGCAAAGTCAAATAATGTCTCTTACTATTCGCCCTGCTCACTCTGAGAGTATGTTCATTCCCAAGGCTTTCCAGAAGGAACTGAGGTCACTGAAGCTCAGACAAGGAGACTTGTATTGAAAAAGGCCAGAGTTCAAAATCCCATTTAACCACGCCTGTATGCTATCCATCCTCTTGAATTTGCTTTGGTATAGACACCGAACAGCTTTCAGCCTTTTATTTTCTCTCTCTGACTCTATACGCCACCGTTGTCATTCGTTTCAATCAGAACACAAATAGGCCTCAGCAAGGGGTAAGAGGTGGAGAAGACAGACGTTTGTACACAGCGTACAGCTGTGGTTGAAACCGTACCTTTCCCTCGCTCTTCCAAGTGATGAAGAAGCCAAACTCGTCCACTTTCACCAGACAGTTGGGCTCAAACAGAAACGGGTCCTGCGAGAAGACAGAGGTGTTTCATTAGGGAGGATTTATCACACACCCTCCCTCCGTTACCTATCCAACACACGCGCCGCGCCGCACGCAACCAGATGAAAAGCAGTGTCGGTGAATCATTTTTAAAAGGGGAGTGCGCCAAGGAGAGCAAAACGCACACGCCGCGTGCGCGTAGGCCGTGGACACGTACACACAGAAGGGAAACACACCGTTTTTACACCCCGAGCGTGACAGATAGTGAGACCGGGCGCTAAGACAAACACAGATAAATGTTCATGTCGTGAACCGTTGAATGCAAACAGTGCCTTGGTAACAAACACGCCGACCAGCCACTGCCTTGGTGACAGGACATAACCTAATTAACGCGCCAAGGTAACACTCCCCGCTGTACCTATTATAAAAGATTGATTATCTCGGCAAAATCTGGTCTTCCATTTCCCGTGACATGTTTACAGTTACGCACTGAGGCTTTAGTATAAACCGTGCCGTCAGAACGAGAGTCTGAAGGTCCAACATCTTTAGAGAAAAATATCAAAACAGTGGCCAACCTACTAAATCAGCCTCCCACCCGATTCAAAGGGTCAAACTGTGCTTTATTTATAGACTACTTAATGTGGTAACCCTCCCGGTTTCAAATCCATGAGACTGCTATTAGTCAAACAGCCGGGCCTGCTTGAGGCCTTGGGGGTTGCAGTCTGTCACAGCAGGCTGTGCGAGAGCCTCGTAGGGCAGGGAGATAAATAGAGTCCCAGGCTCTGACTGGAAGCCTGGAGACAGGGGTGGTGGAGGCTCCAGACGCAGGTATCATTCCGCAACACGCGCTAACAACACACGGCAGCGTCTCTGAGTGAGGATGTGTATGTGTCTCGGGGAGTTTTTCCCTATACTTGCGAGGACATATAAAATCCTAAAGTATTCAGTAGGGATGTTCGGTGTTTGGGTTTGAGTTACAGGAGGTTTAGGGCCTAAAGCTGTGGTTTAGGTGTGGTTAGGGTTAGTTTAAAGCTTCGGCTATACACGTCTTTTAAAAGGAAAATGTGTTTGTCTCAACAAAGATAGTAAAAGATGGCGTGCGTTTGCGCGCGCTTACGTGTGTAAGTAGGGGGTGTGCTGTCGAATAGACAGAGTAATAGTAATAGCAAAGTCATTTAGATTACATTCCCGTGGTCCATCCATTTGTCTGCCGCAGGGGAGACGAAAGCAGAGCGAGAGAGAGCGAGAGAGAGAGAGAGAGCGCAAGGGGGCATTTCAGTGCTAACAGGAGCTATAGAACATTTTGAGTGACAGGCACGCCAGGATGTGTTTGCGATTATGTTAGACCTGCAGCTCACGCGCTGCTCGACACCAAACATAGCCCTAACTTTCTTTCTCGGAGCAAATATGGCTGTTCGTTCACCCAGACACTCGGACAACTAATCCTCGCCTAATAACTAACAGCCCTGACATTTAAAGAAGCGGCAAACCGACACGAACAGAGCTAAAAAACGAGACCTTGCCTTTTCTTTTGTCTGTGCTTCCGCCATAGTCCACTCATTAAGAAGTCTGAGCTAGTATCTGGGGTTGTTAGTCTGTAGCTAGTATCTGGGGTTGTTAGTCTGTAGCTAGTATCTGGGGTTGTTAGTCTGTAGCTAGTATCTGGGGTTGTTAGTCTGTAGCTAGTATCTGGGGTTGTTAGTCTGTAGCTAGTATCTGGGGTATCAGTCTGTAGCTAGTATCTGGGGTTGTTAGTCTGTAGCTAGTATCTGGGGTATCAGTCTGTAGCTAGTATCTGGGGTTGTTAGTCTGTAGCTAGTATCTGGGGTTGTTAGTCTGTAGCTAGTATCTGGGGTTGTTAGTCTGTAGCTAGTATCTGGGGTTGTTAGTCTGTAGCTAGTATCTGGGGTTGTTAGTCTGTAGCTAGTATTTGGGGTTGTTAGTCTGTAGCTAGTATCTGGGGTTGTTAGTCTGTAGCTAGTATCTGGGGTTGTTAGTCTGTAGCTAGTATCTGGGGTATCAGTCTGTAGCTAGTATCTGGGGTTGTTAGTCTGTAGCTAGTATCTGGGGTTGTTAGTCTGTAGCTAGTATCTGGGGTTGTTAGTCTGTAGCTAGTATCTGGGGTTGTTAGTCTGTAGCTAGTATCTGGGGTTGTTAGTCTGTAGCTAGTATCTGGGGTTGTTAGTCTGTAGCTAGTATCTGGGGTTGTTAGTCTGTAGCTAGTATCTGGGGTATCAGTCTGTAGCTAGTATCTGGGGTTGTTAGTCTGTAGCTAGTATCTGGGGTTGTTAGTCTGTAGCTAGTATTTGGGGTTGTTAGTCTGTAGCTAGTATCTGGGGTATCAGTCTGTAGCTAGTATCTGGGGTTGTTAGTCTGTAGCCATAACATGGTTGAGAATGGTCTGCTTATATGCTCTGACTAAAGCCAAAATGTCTACCATGGAATATTTCACCAGGAACACTGTGTACCCCCAGGCGCACGCACCCACAGACACCCACAGACACCCACAGACACCCACAGACACCCACAGACACCCACAGACACCCACAGACACACAGCCGGGATGGAAGTGGAGAGTGCAGGTGGCAGTCATATTTGACTGGAAGGAGGAGAGACAGAAAGAAAGGGACCCCTGGTTGACTGACTCCACTCACACAAGTTTACATTCCTCTCTCAGAACAGAGTGGGGCTCAGCAAAGTGTGTGTGTGGGCTGAGTGTGTGTGAGTGGGCTAAGTGTGTGTGAGTGGGCTGAGTGTGTGTGAGTGGGCTGAGTGTGTGTGAGTGGGCTGAGTGTGTGTGAGTGGGCTGAGTGTGTGTGAGTGGGCTGAGTGTGTGTGAGTGGGCTGAGTGTGTGTGAGTGGGCTGAGTATGTGTGAGTGGGCTGAGTGTGTGTGAGTGGGCTGAGTGTGTGTAAGTGGGCTGAGTGTGTGTGAGTGGGCTGAGTGTGTGTGAGTGGGCTGAGTGTGTGTGAGTGGGCTGAGTGTGTGTGAGTGGGCTGAGTGTGTGTGAGTGGGCTGAGTGTGTGTGTGTGTGTGTTTGCTTTGACTGCAGCACGGCTGCCTCCTTAGTGTCAACTTATCCGTATGCTGTTTACAAACACACACACACCGACGTGTGTCAGTTGCCGGCCAGGGGACAAATCAACAGGTCAACCAGCATCTCTACAATGTGACAAACAACCAACGTCTTTATCAAACCTAGTTGGAACACAGCTTTAAACTAGCATACAGAAACCCATTATAAATGCTTGTTGAACCAAGCGGGCTAATCGGTACGGCTGATTATGGAATGACTCTGGTATTTGCTGGTCTCTTGCATGATTGACTGATGAAGTAACCCAGAGGAAATCTTGTGTGCGTTTCAAAGTTTAAACTTTCATTTTTATTTACACATTATAGAAAATGTCTCTGGTGATCTCCGTGAAAAATGTGTAGATACCAGTGGAGAAATGGCCACAATAATAAAAGAAAAATAATCTGTTTGTTTGAAGTAAAAGTTACTATTGGGATTAGAATTACGTGTTAGTGGTTAGGTTCACGGTTAAGGTACATTTTAAGAGGAACTTTACATAGGTTTATGTTTTATTAGATAGAGACCGTGGTGGAAATGTAATGAGGTGAGTTTTTCTGAAAGAGCGGTGGGCCAGAAACCCATACGCACTGAAAGAACTGACTCCACTCTCCGACCACTGGGCCACAGTCTTAGAGAAGACATTTCTTTCACATCCATACAAGGATTGAAATTCTTAAAATGTCTGAATGTGTGGACTTCGTAATACAGGAGGCAGAAGAAGATTAAGTGAGAACAACTTAATCTGTCTTTCCACCACAGGAGGATGAGAGATGGACATACTAAGTGTGGGTGAGTCGGTAATGACTCCCACCACAAACACACACACAGACACATACCTTGATGTCTATCAACAAATTAAGACATCACCTGGGACTGAACCGGCGATGGGTCCAGGAAATGTGTTCCAGAACGTCCCTGCCCTGCCATCATCAGGACCAGGCCCGACCCAGAACGTCCCTGCCCTGCCATCATCAGGACCAGGGCCCGACCCAGAACGTCCCTGCCCTGCCATCATCAGGACCAGGGCCCGACCCAGAACGACCCTGCCCTGCCATCATCAGGACCAGGCCCGACCCAGAACGTCCCTGCCCTGCCATCATCAGAACCAGGCCCGACCCAGAACGTCGCTGCCCTGCCATCATCAGAACCAGGCCCGACCCAGAACGTCCCTGCCCTGCCATCATCAGGACCAGGGCCCGACCCAGAACGTCCCTGCCCTGCCATCATCAGGACCAGGGCCCGACCCAGAACGTCCCTGCCCTGCCATCATCAGGACCAGGGCCCGACCCAGAACGTCCCTGCCCTGCCATCATCAGGACCAGGGCCCGACCCAGAACGTCCCTGCCCTGCCATCATCAGGACCAGGGCCCGACCCAGAACGTCCCTGCCCTGCCATCATCAGGACCAGGGCCCGACCCAGAACGTCCCTGCCCTGCCATCATCAGGACCAGGGCCCGACCCAGAACCACCCTGTCACTGTCGTTTCCACTCTAACACTTCCATTCTTCGTTTCCTTCCGGCCTGACACTGATTGTCAGGACAATATGAAATGTTCTGTCAGTGCGACGGATCGTTGTCTCTCTCTCTCCCTCAACTTAGCCATGTCATCCAAGAATACTTGGTGCCCATGGAAACCTTTTGATGCAATTAGTGAAATCCGAAAGTATTGATTTCCAATGGGAAAGGGTCACATGCTCCTCCGTACAAGAGGGCATTTCCCCACAGACAGACCGGTTACAGAACGTAACGAGGCTCCAACGAACCTTTGACCTCAAGCAATGGTGGTCGTCTGTCACTGAGAGCAATCTGCCACGTATGTCTCTCACTGTGTTCTCACATCGTCTCAAGTCAGAGTAGATGAGAAGGATCAAATCGACCCGGTCAGAAGATACAATCCATTCCTAGTCAGGCTGGGAGGCTTTTAGCCTGGCAGTGAATTTTGTCATTGGCTGAACACAACAGGTCCTCATTACAGACGTGTGTTTAAACACAGTGGGTTTAAAATACCTAAGCAAGACGTTGGCAGAATACAAATAAATATGAATAATTCATATATTCACAAAGGAGTGCTTCCAGTTGTGAGTGCTTGAATGCTGAGAGCCATGAGACAGTATACCATGGGTATGACATCACGTTTTGCTGTTATAACAGCATTAGTAACCGGTTTATAAGGGCAATAAGGCGTCGCGGGGGTTTTGTGGTACATTGCCAACACACCACAGCTAAGCGCTGCTTCCAGGCACTCTGCGATGTGTTGCAAACGGTTATTAGCTGCGGTGTAGTAGCCGTATATCACAGCCCGTCATGCCTTATTGCTTATACATCCTGGAGCAGGATGTGGGTCCGTGTTAACTTAAGTGCCTTGCTGTCACTAAGTCACGCACATCAGTGCCCTGTTTTAGTGTTTTCTCCCCTACGTCCATCCTGCTTGCCTTGCACATTGATAGTGTCCTCGCTGTTTGATTTATCAGTCTACCAATGGCTTGCCTACTCCTAACTAAGCGGTCACACTGAACCAGTTATTCACGTTTGAAATATCAAGCTGTATCCAATATGGATCAACATAACGCACGGTCTGCTGTTCTCTATAGGGACTGGTGGACTCGGTAGTCGGGTTATTTTGAGAAAACAAACTGTCTGTATAACATTAAATACAAATTACAAATATTATTGAGATCAGAGGTTCTGCCCGAATTTGTGATGATTCGCTCACTGATCAGTTCTGGCATATGAAATGTTCCAACTCCAACGCAGATCCAACATCTCAACACTAGGTTACTCATCGTATACTTTGGTTGTTTTGCACTTTAGAACAGTGAACCCTGTAAACTATTAATTTAAAGACTGAGGATGTTGACATAAAAGCAACTTATTCTACTCCCTCAGTCAGATGAACATGTGGACAGCATGTTAAAGGCTGTGTGTTCAGTAATGTTAAAGGCTGTGTGTTCAGTATGAACAGTAAGAAACCTATGTTCGACCAAAAACTAACTAGCGTTAGCACAATGCCTGGAAACCCACAGGAACAGCTAGCAAAGAAGTTCAGTAATTGCATTAATGCTAAGTTCAAAAGGTTCATTAGAAAGACGGGTGTGTTTGGCTATTGTGTGGCTGCCAGTCAAATGAGTCAGGAAAATTGAGAGACAGGGAAGCGAGGCACGAATATGGCCCAACATCAGTGACGATGCCCCTCCCACTCAGTGTCTGGCTGTGTCATATGGTTGTGTCGGATCCAACAAAGACAGACAGTACTTAAATACAGACGCACCATGCCGAGTATCAAGCTATTAATGGCCATTCTTCTCCTTTTTGGAATTAGTATGAAGAGCCGTGTGTGTACGTTGGTGTGTGCGTGTGTGGGCCCGTCTTCACCGGCTGCCGTTCCGTGGGGATTAAGTGAGCTGAGAGCAGACTCAGGAAGAATCCTTCCCATTGCCATATTAAGGTGTTTGTGTTCTGTGATGTGGGCGAGGCGTGTCTGCCAAGTCAGTCAGCACCGGCCTCCCCATGCAAGCCTTCTACTATTCCGTCTGTAAACTCTATGCCAGGTCTGAATGGCTGGCACGTGGAGCCTAGTGACAGTGGGGGACTGTTAGGAACCAAAGCGGGTGTGGACTGAAATCCTGCTAATGGCAGTCCACAATCTAGGAGGAGGTACCAACGGTTAGGCTAGCAGGTGAGAGACGGGGGTTCTGCCAATTAAAACCAGCGGTTGTTTTGCCATTGGCTCCCGTTCAAGCTCCATTCCGTGAAACCACACGGTTGAACAGAGCGAGGGCCAGCTGGTGAACGAGATTAGATTAGTCAGCGTGAGCAGCAGCCATTATAGTGCTTTCAGCTAAGTCCAAGGAAGAGTCAACCTCCAGCTCGACTATAATGTCGTCGTTCTTTAATTATAACAATTTCGAGCACGTTTTGTTGATGACGGGGCAAAGGTTTCATCTTTTTAAGGTCTGGCCACTGATTACAGAGGATAAGTGAGGAGGGAAAAAAGCAAGTCAGACAGGCCACCAAAGCCAGCTGCTTGCTATTATTTATTTTATCTGAGAAATATGCAAAAGAAAAACAAGCCAACTCATAAATTACAGACTTTTCATAACACTTACCACCAACACATAGATCAGCTAAATCGTTCCCTGGTCTAATGTTATTCTACTGCTACACTTGTAGACTGCTCCATCAATTCCCAAACCCCTCCCCCTCACCGCGTTTCAGATTTCAGTTTTAACCCTACACTGGCACACCTGAAGCACTCATTGAATCAGGTATGGCAGATAAGGGCTGAAGCTGATGTGTAAAAGGCCTGCGGGGAGTGGGTAAACCCTTACCTTCTCTATTCAATACATCATGTTGGATGTATTGGACAGAAACTTAAACAAACCAAACGTTTCCCAGTGGCTATTTCTTAAATCGTTCAGAGTCAGCATATGGAGACTAAACTGTGAGCTTGCTTTCTTTAACCTCTCCTTGGAAACTTTTAACAAGATTTTAAAAATGTGTGAATGAACAGCTCCCAAAAGCTGTGATAGTAGAGTGGCCAGACAGAAGCTACACCTCAGTAAAAGGCATATGACAGACCGCTTCAAGTTTTCCAAAAGCCTGGTGAGAGTCTTTTATTTGCCTTTTGGCAAACTCCAGGCAGGCTCTCATGTGCCTTTTACTGAGGAGGGCCTCCCCCCTGGACATTCTACCATCAAGGCCTGATTGGTGGCACGCAGCACAGATGGTTGTCCCTCTAGAAGATTCTCCCATCTCCAAACAGAAACTCTGTAGGTGTCAGTGACCATCAGGTTCTTGGTCACTGTCAACCGTGGAACCTTACACAGACAGGTGTGTGACAAATCACATCCAATCTCCCACAAGTGAACTCCAATCAAGTTGTACATACATTTCAAAGATGATTAATGGAAACAGGATGCATCTGAGCTCAATTTTGAGTGTCAGGGCAAAGAGTCTGAATACTGATGTAAATGTTACATTTACATTTATTCACACATTTCTAAGAAATTATTTTTGCACTGTCATCAATGTAATCAATTTTAGGATAAGGCTGTAATGTAATAAAAGCTGGGAAAAGGGGTCAGAATACTTTCCGAATGCACTGTACTATTTATTCCATTCCATAAAACAAGTTACAGTTATTACCCAGTTCTATGCTGGGTTTATAAAATGGTAAAAAACAATTATGCTACTTTCTTGTAGGTTCCAATTTAATCAACAAATTGATTTACTGCCGATTGCTTTACTGTTGCAAATCACTGCATTGTGATTTTGTAGCCAACTAAACCTGTTTTAATCTACACTCAAGTAAATTCCATTGGTTTGGTGATTTGAATTTCATAGGTTAAACTAGTATGGCTTCTGAAACAAGAAACAACAGAAGAACCTAGTGTACAGTATGTGTCCAGTAGTTTTCTGACAAGATCGTTTTTAACTCTTACTTGAGTAGTTTCTGAGGAGAGTTATTTTTACTTGAGTAAATTACAACCCAAGTAACACTATTTTTACTAAAGTACATATTTCAGTACTCTACCCACCCCTGAATACGATATACAATTTATTCCAAAGTATCCAGGCCATCCTAATTTTAGAGCTCACTAAAAGATGCCCTTTGATGTTTTTGATGACGTTGTTTTTCATCTGGGTTTACCCATGAAGGGGTCCTCCTAACTGAAGACTACTTTAAAGGGATTCCTGATCGTTATCTTGTTGTGTGTGTGTGGGCGTGTTCGTTTGTACATGCCAAGTCCTAGATCTGCAATCTCCAGCTAACTGGCCTGATTGAGTTAGTAGAGGTAATATATAGGAGGGCAGACGCACGCACGCACGCACGCACGAACACAAACGCATTACAACTACAGACACACGAACATACATACACTTGTATTACTAAACTTGTGAAAACCTGACTTAAAGAAAAAATGCTATCCTTTGTAATCCCTAACCTTAATGTTAACCATATCCCCTATTAAACGCCATTATTACCCTAACCTTAACCTCAAGATTAAAAAAGGTAAAACTATTACAAACACACTCACACAAACAAACACATCCTACAAACATACTACCTAAAACACACACCTGACCTTGACAATTTGCTGGTCCCCGTTAGTAAATGCTATTTACTTCTTAGGGGTCAGGTTTGGGGTAAAAGTGAAACTGTGTTCAGTAACTGAATTAGGGTTAAGTTAAGAGTTATGACTTTGGGCTTTAAGTGTTGGGTTAAGATTATGGGAAGGTTTTGTGTTAGCACAAAAATAATATTGAATGGAAATAATGTCTGGCGTCCCCATAAGGATAGTAACACGTTGTGTGTGTGTGTGTGTGTGGACCCTGACTAACAATTGGCAGAGTGGGGCGTGGCTCCGCTGTCTACAGACACAGATATCGAGATTCAAGCTAACCTTGTTTTTTAAGGTGGGCAGATTAGTTGGAAGACAAGCTTGGCAGTTGGCACAAAAAGCAAAAGCAGCAAAAGAAGAGATGCAGGACGGGAATCATACTATCGGCTGAGTAGGCTTCTTACCTCGTCAAACCTGTCGAACGAGGCTCCTTCCTGCATGAAGGCAGGCAGGTGTTTCTGCCAGTTAAACTCATAGGACTTAGTCATGGCTGCTCACACCTGGAGAGAGAGAGAGGGGGGGGGGTTGTTAAGACAGGTGGGTTGCATGCAGCCTCCGGGGGGGTGGGGGGGGGGGTTTAACAAATTGGCGTTCTACGTAGCCCTGGGATACAACACAACTTATCGCTCCTGGAACCACCCCCTGGTGCAGAAACACAAACACCTACTCACCCGCGAGTCAACACAGGTATTGTTTCTGTCACCAGACAACTCTACGTGGGTTAGAATCGGAAATAAAGCCTCACAGAAATAGCCCGCGCTGACGTCACACCTGAACACCCCCCAGTTGTGGCTGGGAGGGGCTGTGTGTCGGGTGAAATTGAGACAAAAACTGTAGACCTGGAGGTGAACTTGTCCTGGGAATGTATCCATTTGTCCCTAGAGAGTGTGCGTGTCCACCCCACTCACTGCTCTACAGTGTTTTGACTGGAAGTGTCCATCGGACCGTCAGGTCTATGTATTTCCAAGAGGGTTGAGTAATGAAGGGTGTGAAGTGACTCAATAAGAGTGTGTGTGTGTGTTTAGTGTATTTCTATAACAAATTGTGCTGTGTTCTAAGAAAACGATACAGTTGAGACTAATGAATGTGCATTTGAACAGTCTCAACACTCTGGTAAAACAAGCACAATCATGCCAAGTTAGATTTGGCCGTCCCTCATTTCAAATGTGTAAGTGTGTGTGTGTGTGTGTGTGTGTGTGTGTGTGTGTGTGTGTGTGTGTGTGTGTAAATAAATGACACACATACAGATCCCAGAGAAACGGCAGCATCTATTTTTCTCTGTGGGAGTGAAAGAGGGAAGCCGGACGCTGACCCGAGAGTGAGGAGAATGAAGGGGAGAGCGGCGCAGAATGTGGGAGACAGAGAGGAGGTCCTTTGGCCCTGACGCTGGCTGTATGCACGTGTCCTGTTTGATGTTGAGCACATACACAGCAACAACCTGGAAACCACAACACTGCCTACCTCTAGTGGAAATGACCACAGCGCCACATTGAATTCAACTACTAAAATGTGCATCAATTTACTATAGTTTGAGATTCCCCGTTGTGTGCCTACTGAACAATAGAGATAATAGTAGCAGGAGTAATAGTAGAAGTAGCAGTATATTACAGGTATTACTATTAATAGTAGGTTCTAGTGGTTGTCATAGTAGAAAGAGTAGTACCACTGTAGTAATGGTCGGTTGTGGTGGTTATAGTAGTATAAGTAGTAGTATTGCAGGTCACCCTGGGCCACTGTACTCAGAGATGAAAAGGGAGAGATGGAGAGATTTAAGAAAGATGGGAACGGGGAAGACATGGAGAGGAAGGGGGGAGAGTGATAGGAAAGGGATGTAGATGGGGGAGAGATGTAGGAGACATAGGACAGGGGGAACGAGAGAGTAGAAGTAGGGGAGGGTAAGGGTAAAAAAGGAGAGAGAAGGGCGGCCAAGCCAATCAAACCCATCCCTCTACCATCTGTGATGTCCTACCAGGGGACAGCATTAACAGACGCACACATCCTGCTGGGGGAACACATTGACAGACGCACACATCCTGCTGGGGGAACACATTGGCAGATGCAGACTTCCAGTTGAGATCTGAAGCTTCATGCCAGGCACAAAGCCCAGAACGGCATTCCTGGCCAGGACTAAAAATACAGACTATTCGGCCGAATATTTAGAAAACCAAAACTCCAGGGAAAATAGCCCAATAATTAAAAAATGAATCCTTGAATCGAAATGAAAAGGTGCTAGGACTCTTTAGATTAGACTGTTGTAAGTGGTTTATTGTATAAGGTACCGTTGGGTAACATTTAATGAGGCCCATTTTCTTAGATGCCTGTTCTCGGTCACTGGCAGACTATACGAATCCTTACCCAGCATCATTCACTGTCTAGCATCATCTGTTAGCACGCGTTCTCCTCCCGAAACCACGAGGAAAAACAGAGCCTTTGGCGGTGAAGACCCCGGCGACCCCTGCTTGGTAAACTCTGACCCTAAGATAGCGAGGTCAACTGACTTCCTTTCCCCCAGGCCGCGGCTCCACGCCCCTCCCATCACGAGGCTCTGTTGGCTGCCAGCGTAACACCCAGAGGAAACACTCCCTCGCCTCCTAGACCCAAATTAACTGCCTGCGGAGCCGGTGAGCCAATGGGGTGATGAGGGGACATTAAAATGGGCCGGTCCGGACTAGGTATAAGTACACATGGGGCTAGGACAGGTCTCAGTACACACGGGGCTAGGACAGGTCTCAGTACACACGGGGCTAGGACAGGTCTCAGTACACACGGGGCTAGGACAGGTCTCAGTACACACGGGGCTAGGACAGGTCTCAGTACACACGGGGCTAGGACAGGTCTCAGTACACACGGGGCTAGGACAGGTCTCAGTACACACGGGGCTAGGACAGGTATAAGTACACACAGGGCTAGGACAGGTCTCAGTACACACAGGGCTAGGACAGGTCTCAGTACACACGGGGCTATGACAGATATCCACGTTCAAGACACCAGCACAATGATGGGAATGCCACGCTAAAATGATAAGTGGTGAGGTGTGTGTGGGTGTGTGTGTGTGTGTGTGATGATTTGTTCACTGACATTTTCCTCTGCACCTTGACTCATAAAGGCACCAAATCAGTAGGTAGCCTATCAGATGAGGTAGGCCAGGATCTAATCATCAAAAAGCATTCCCTGGCATTTCGGGAAAGAGCTAAACAAATCAAGGTGTTGTTGACCCAGGAATAAAAGAAGAGTCAAGGCCTTGAAGAACAGAAGGAACAAAAGGAGCCTTTAGCCTTTTTTCTTTTTTTACCCTCTTTTACCAGGTAAGCATGCTAAGAACTTATTCTTATTTACAGCAATGACCTGGAAGCAATTAGGGAGAATGGTGTTGCTCAGGGACAGAATGACAGGGTTCTTCACCTCATCGACTTGAGGATTAGACCAACGACATTTCGTTTACTGGCCCAATGCTTTTGACCACAAGGCTTTTCTGCCTCCCCGATTGAAGGAGATTGAAAGTAAACAAGGTTTAATGTGGAGGACAAAAGCCTTGAGTTCAGCTTGAACCAGCTCCCTATGCTCCTAATCCCTCACTGCAGGGGTTGGTCTGATTATTGCCAGACAGGGTTCAAACACTATTTGCTATAATTACAACCAGACTGGCTTAAAAAACGATTTGATATCACTTCTGCGGTACCTTATCTGAGCTCGACTGAGCTTAGCTGGCACAACAAACAGAACAGTCACAAGTAAAAACCCTCCTATTTTGGAGTTTCTACTTCCGCTCAAAGTATTTAAAACATTGAATGGCATTCACACTAGGGTTGCTGGATACTGAAAATAACTGACATTGCCATATATATTGTGATATAAATAAAACAGAGGATGTCTTCAGAAAGAGCTTTGGCTATCATCCTGACAGTCTGTATCCTTCATTCTTCCCCAGCTCCATCCTCTACAATAAACATTTATGAAACTTATGAAAGTTGTTATATTTCAGAACAGGTTGCTAGGTAATAATATGTAACAGTAAGAGTATAGCAATAGCAGTAGTACAATAGAATGCGCAATTGGGCATAATTTACCAACTGCAAGATGCAGTTTGCAAACAATGACATTTCAGGTGGAAGTCCTCATTAATAAAGTGTACGGTCAGACTTATGTAGGGCTCCGTTGTCCGGCTGGACCACAAGTCCGTTGTTGCTGTATAATATTCCACTTGTAACAGCTCTGTTTCAACTTGTGTCTTGCATTTCACGTACAGCTCTGGGATGGCAACTTGAGAAAAATAGTTGCGTGACGGCATTACATACCGCTTGTCAAGCAAACGGATCATTTGTTTTTAAAACTCTCTTTGTTAACCGTGTTAATTGGTACCATGTTTTTGGCGACGTGAAATGTTATTGAATCGGTGATGTGTGCGTCTGCCGTTTGGAACCATTCTTGTACGGTGTTTCTGCTTTGGACGGCATTGAGATGCTTTGCACTCGTCATACGAAGATTTGTGGCGCCGCCTTAAATTATCAAACCAATTGGTCGTGTTGCCTCGTGTTGTGGCAACAATTGCAAGGTACTCTCGACAAAGTACCTGGTTTTGGTCAACATCCTGTCTATAGCCGAAATATTTCAGTATTATTGACGATGCATTTCTTTATGCAACCAAATTCTCCATTTGGGCCTTTTTTTGCCTGTTCCTCACACATAATTTCATCACGGTCAAGCAGAGCCTGCATGTCAACCACGTTCAGCAACGAACTCCGTGTTTAAAATAATAATAATTAACGGTGTATCCAATAACCCATAAATCGGAGTAAATTACGTTATATCAGACTGATATAATGCTGATATAAATATATATATATATATATATATATATATATTGTAGACTGATATGTTTCGCACGTTCTGTGATGTGACTTGCGGACGCGTACATCGCAATGTCGATGCTGAAACGATATATCGTGCCGCCCTCATTCACACTCAGGTCTGAATTTAACACTCCCAACCTCACTACAATGAAAACTGTGACCATGATCCTTATATCCTCTGACCCCAATCCCCCGTGTCTGCATATCATCTTCATGTACAAAAGAATCCATTATGATCGACAGGTTATTGGCTTGTGAATGCAAGTCACAATTGCACTCTGTTCCGAGGATCAGGCCTGGTAACACTGATTCTGATCTTTGGCCAGTACACTCTGTCATCATGCCAATCTGATCCATTAATTAAATCTATTAAATCCAATAGAGCAATATCTGAAAACAGAAAAACTCTGGTCTTGTAATATCAATGTCAATATCTCCCACAGTAAAAGCCCTATTTATTCATTTGAAACTATATACATACTATATATACACACTTCTATGATTTAGAATAAGGCATTAGAGCAAGTAATATGTAATGACAACATTGCCTGCTTTAAATGGTAAAATAATTATGCTATGGAAGGAAGAGAAATGGAATAGAATAATGATATTCATTAAGGGGAGTATTTTTAATTACAGTATTTTGCTGTAATTCCATGTGATTGATGTATGCTGGTTGACTACGAGGTTGTATCCCTTGATTCTAGAGACCTTGACACCAGACTCCAGTCACTACGTCAGGGCCAAACAGACTGAAAGGACATGGCAGAATGGTCAAACATATAAAGGTTTATGCTTTACTGCCACTCTAATATCTTCCCAGTTCAAAAACTTATATAATACACTTTATAGATATAAAAGATATTCAAGATTTCTAACATGCAATTTCTAACTATACAGTAAGCTGCAGCACACATTTCACCATGTTTCACTATTAACAAAACCTCAAATGACAGCATAAGTTACTGTTTCCCATTAAATTCATACTTTAATGGCAGCCTGTTAGTTGATCAACCTATGAAAATGACTATGAGTGAAATGACCCAGTAATCAGCGGGCCTTTAGATGCTGGCGAGGTCACAACGATGTCACAACGATGTCAGGGGGAAAGGCTACAGCAACAACCGCCAATGAAGATGGTGCACTGGTGCTTAGGCCCATGGTGGGAGCAACTCGATCAAAAGCTATTGGGCTACTTATTATTAGCTAAAGTGCACACATGGCTGATATGTAGCCCACGTGGACAAAAAAAGGACTAGAGCAACAGGCTGAGCGATGCCGGGCCCGCTCTGGGTCGACCGAACGCCACGGCTAAATGAAACCGTGCTCTGAGGAACAACGCGATAACACTTCAAATGACCACACACAGTAACGTGTCAGACTTGGCAACAGGAGAGTCAGAGAAGAAAACCTAAAAAGGGATTGTTTTCATTCGAAGGGTTGCTGTGGCTTCCAGGGTAACCTCTTGGCAATGTTCAATCCTGGGAAATGTTTTCATTAATAACTTAAGACATTAGCATGGAGGGACGGTCCATCCTTTCTTTAGACTGACGCATCCAATAATACAGCACAAGCTGGACGAGAGACTGTCTTAGACCTGAATCAATAAAGTGGATCGAACAACACTCAAACAGACTTCCTTTCTTGTTGTAAATCAGGTGGGGAGTCGGAGACTTGGAGAGACAGACAAGGAAAGAAAGATGGAGAGAAAGATAGAGCGACAGAGGTAAAGATGTTGATGGGCGCCTTTGGGCCAGCAATAGTCCCTCTCCCTCTCAAAATAGCCTACCGAAACCATTGGAGAGTAGAAAGGAGCAGCAAGGAGTAGAGAGGAACACAGATGGACATGTGTCAATGGTAATAATAGAACACTAGTCAGCCTCACAGCAGCTCAACTTAAAGGGATCATAGGCCCCAAACTGTCTGTTCACTGTGGATAACTCAACACAAGCAGCCCTCCCATCTCAAAAACCATTTAACAGACAGGACCTCCCCATTCATTTTACCTTACGGTCTTAACTTTCAGAGCTAAGACCAAACACAACATGCCAGACGAAACACAACGTAAAAGACAATACCATATACAACATCGTACAAATATTCAAGAAAGACTGTCCCAGTTCATATCAAGGCAGCACTCAGTCAGCATTCTGAAGTGACGCCCTTTGATGCCCTGAACACTCCGGTTGTTGGGAACGCAGTAACGTAGGTTGGACCATACTGATGGGGTAAATGGGATCTAAACGCAGATTTACAGAGACCAAAGGGATTGTTATCCCTGGGACCAGGTATTTCAACTAGAATGTAGATCTTTGAAGCACAGTACCTTTTGAAAATCTTCAGATAAACTTGCAGAGGACACATTCTCTTGAGGCAATTCAAGAAGCGGTAATCCAGGGATCCCATCCCTTTCACAGGACAAAGACCATGGCTACGTCACAAATGGCACCCTAATCACTATATAACGCTAACTGTACGTAGTACCTACATAACCAAAGCAGCCTAACCCTAGATCTTAGCAATCAACCATACTTGAGGGGTTTTGCATGGAAGCTAGAAGATCTTTCAGTCCAATCAACAGTAGGCTAGTAACAGAAGCGGCATTCAGTTTAGCCTACGGTCCACCAGGCCAGGCTGAACCAAGCGGTAATGTGTATTCATAGACTATTTGGTTGTGAGAGCATTTAAATGGGAGGATATTTGTATTTTATTCAAACGTAGGCAGACAAGTCTAACGGGGACTTGTCCACGCCTCATTAGGCCTACAGCCGCATTCGGCAGGACCACACAATGTAAACCTGCAGAAAGCTCAGCCCTGATAGTTCGCCTGTCCAAACACTGCGTTGCGTCCGTCTCCATGCTATTCCACCCTGTTACACAACCTCATAAAAACATCTACAAAGAGCTGCGGTTTGACAGGCTGTTCAAGAGCGTCTATTCGAGCCACTACACTTGATTCCAAAAACTCTGTCCTCATCTTTGATTGTATTTGACCTTCGGACGACAGATGAACGTTATCATATCATCAGAGGTCCGGAAGACTGACCTCTTCAATCCCACCCTCTTGACCAGCACAGTCTGCTCACAAGTGGGGTGCTGTAAAGAGAACAGGTGCCATTTGAAAAACTTCAGGTCACACAGCTGCTCTTCTGCTAAAACATCCTGGACCAATCAAAACCATTTAATTGCAGTGGGATTTTCTGCGGACATACAGCTGACCACAACACCTCCACGCTTGCCTCTTTGACAGCACTGATTATGCAGTAACATTACAATCATAACAGTTTTCTCTTTCGTTCAAATAAAAACAAAGACACAATGCACACACACAGACACACAGACAGACAGACACACAGACAGACAGACACACAGACAGACAGACACACAGACAGACAGACAGACCTTATTAAGCGTTCGATCTTCTAGTGGAGGCCTGTAACATCTAAACACACACTGACGCAACGTTAAAAGGTACCTTATGACAAGCAAAAACACACCTATCATCAAGGCTTTGGCTCGTAGGTCCTGATCCCTCGTTTTTGTCTCCCGCTGTTTCGCTAACTGTTCAGGTAGTTTTGGCCAGGGAGATACAGTATATGTGTGTGTGTGTGTCTGTGTATCCTGGTTAGCGGTTGCACTTGCCAGAGGTCATAAACTAGAACGGCTGTTTAACTAAACCAACAAAGACAAAACTGAGGTGTGTTCTGTTTACACACACACAAAAAACACACACACACAACTCAGAAACAAATTCTACTAGAGCAATACAACTCTGGAACGGCAGAACAACATTCAGCCTACTGTATAACTTGTCAAACATCCAGAAACCTCTGTAACCTCTTTATAATCGACTATGTCTGATGATCCAATGTATCTATTCAAATTGCACAAACACATTGATCTTCCAATCCTGGAAGCCTTATAATTCAGAGGAGCTGTTAGGGAATATGGTGGTGTGTTGGGATATTATACAGTAAAATGAAATAGGACATAAAGGAGATCACACTGAATCAAATGGCTGTGGTCAGTGCTTGCTTACTGTCTCATGCTAAATTCATTGGAAACCAGGAAACAAACGATCAGTGTTTATGTTGGTTCACTGGAAAACCGCAGAAGGGAAGCCTACGCTGAGAGAAACTTGTTTTACGGCTCCCATCCCACCTGATCTATGTCTATGTGTGGGTTCTAATGTCACATTCAGTTACACACATTACCTATAGGATGAAGAGCCAGTTTGTCTGTCTGTGTGTGTGTGTGTATACGGTATGTATGTGTGTGTGTGTGTGTGTGTGTGTGTGTGTGTGTGTGTATACGGTATGTATGTGTAGCAATACAGCCTTTAATATGTATAGTGGTTACTGTAGTAAAAACATACTCGGTCGAAAATCAAGGGAGAAATAGAAGCTTGTATTATTAAAAAGCAACGCAGCAGAGTTGTCTAGATGTTACCTGTTCAATCAGTCTCAGCTATACTTCCGGTAACACCTCAATTTATAGACATGGCTGCCCAGAGTTATGTTTTTGTGTGTGAATGGGTATCTATGCATACATACATACAGGTATGTTTAAACTAGTGCATTTTGATGTTACTGAGACCAATCCAACCCGTTTCTCTACTTTACCAAACGTCAACACAAAACCTTTGCTTCACGGCTATGGTGGAAACATGTCTGTACAATATGTTAAATGGCACATCAATTACTCCTATCCTCTCCTCTCCTGTTCTCTGGAAGCTGTTCTAAATAAGGCTTCCTTAATCTACAGAGATGGAAGAGGTCCAAAGGTGAGCAATTACATTCAGAAAACAGCAAAACTACATAGTATCACAAGCTAGTCCTAGTTGTTCATAGCTAAGTAGCATGTGGTTTCATTGAACCCTTTTGTGATGGAAACTCAGTGTTTCAGTGAAGCGTGTTGCCTGTTGGGACCACTCTGCTGCTGACACACACACACACACACACACACACACACACACACACACACACACACACACACACACACACACACACACACACACACACACACACACACACACACACACACACTGGTGCTCAGGAGACAAAGGCAGATGGACTCAGAAAAATAGGGAACATCACCTTTACATCCCAGTTTTCTCCATCTATCTCTTCCCCCCTCTCCCTCTCTGTCCGCCTCTCCCTCCCTGTCCGCCTCTCCCTCTCTGTCCGTCTCTCCCTCTCTGTCCGTCTCTCCCTCTCTGTCCGTCTCTCCCTCTCTGTCAGTCTCTCCCTCTCTGTCAGTCTCTCCCTCTCTGTCAGTCTCTCCCTCTCTGTCAGTCTGTCCGCCTCTCCCTCTCTGTCCGCATCTCCCTCTCTGTCCGCCTCTCCCTCTCTCCCCGTCTCTCCCTCTCTGTCCGCCTCTCCCTCTCTCCCTCTCTGTCCGCCTCTCCCTCTCTCCCTCTCTGTCCGTCTCTCCCTCTCTGTCAGTCTGTCCGCCTCTCCCTCTCTGTCAGTCTGTCCGTCTCTCCCTCTCTGTCCGTCTCTCCCTCTCTGTCCGCCTCTCCCCCTCCCTGTCCGTCTCTCCCCCTCCCTGTCCGTCTCTCCCTCCCTGTCCGTCTCTCCCTCCCTGTCCGTCTCTCCCCCTCCGTCGGTCTCTCCCTCCCTGTCCACCTCTCCCCCTCCGTCGGTCTCTCCCTCTCTGTCCGCCTCTCCCTCGCTGTCTACCTCTCTGTCCGCCTCTCCCTCCCTGTCTCCCTCTCTGTCCGCCTCTCCCTCCGTCTCCCTCCCTGTCCGTCTCTCCCTCTCTGTCCGTCTCTCCCTCCCTGTCAGTCTGTCCGCCTCTCCCTCTCTGTCAGTCTGTCCGTCTCTCCCTCCCTGTCCGTCTCTCCCTCTCTGTCCGCCTCTCCCTCTCTGTCCGCCTCTCCCTCCCTGTCCGCCTCTCCCTCCCTGTCCGCCTCTCCCTCCCTGTCCGTCTCTCCCTCCCTGTCCGTCTCTCCCTCCCTGTCCGCCTCTCCCTCCCTGTCCGCCTCTCCCTCCCTGTCCGTCTCTCCCTCCCTGTCCGTCTCTCCCTCCCTGTCCGTCTCTCCCTCCCTGTCCGCCTCTCCCTCCCTGTCCGCCTCTCCCTCCCTGTCCGCCTCTCCCTCCCTGTCCGCCTCTCCCTCCCTGTCCGCCTCTCCCTCCCTGTCCGCCTCTCCCTCCCTGTCCGCCTCTCCCTCTCTGTCCGTCTCTCCCTCCCTGTCCGTCTCTCCCTCTCTGTCTGTCTCTCCCTCCCTGTCAGTCTGTCCGCCTCTCCCTCTCTGTCAGTCTGTCCGCCTCTCCCTCTCTGTCAGTCTGTCAGTCCGTCTCTGTCAGTCGGTCCGTCTCTGTCAGTCGGTCCGTCTCTCCCAGTCTGTCCGTCTCTCCCAGTCGGTCCGTCTCTCCCAGTCGGTCCGTCTCTCCCTCTCGGTCCGTCTCTCCCTCTCGGTCCGTCTCTCCCTCTCGGTCTCTATGAGTTATATAGATAGGCTAGCAGTTTATTTCAAGTCAAGCAAACTGGAGTTAAAACATGTACTTAACATAAATGTACTTAACCCTTAATACACTTCCGTCCAACAAAGGATTCATGTGTGTGTGTGTGTATATGGTATGTGTGTGTGTGTGTGTGTGTGTATGTGTGTATATGGGACGTGTGTGTGTGTGTGTGTGTGTGTATATGGGACGTGTGTGTGTGTTTATGATTGCTGTGTGTCTGTTCCAGTAGACAGTCTGACTGAAACTCCCCCTCCCAACAACTGAATACTAGAAGTCTGATGGGGAGGAGGGATCCCTTTGGGCAATCAGCAATCAGTATATCAGAGGTCTGTGGTGGGTATGCGTACGCTGCTAAGCTGAAACAGGGAGTTCCCTGTGCGTAACGAGACGGAAGGAGGGAGAGAAGGGGGTGGGGGGGGGGCACAGAGAGAGAGGTCAATCTGGTGCATTACTTCAGTTAACCCTTTCCACCCCTGAAGACAAATCCATTTCATCGACAGCTGCTGCTGGACAGACGTCTATCACAGACTTGAATGACTGCTACATAAAGCAGCCCGACACGGACACGGGAGACAACAACCACAACGGCCTGGAGAGGATTCCTCTGGCTAGGGCCTTCAGCCCCTAGTGGCCTTCCTTTTACAGAGGGACCGGTGAAAGCATTATGGGATATGTAGTTGGAATAATACAAATTAAGTCTATGTTGGATGCAAATAGCGGGCCTGTTGTTAGAATGCCATGTATGTGGTATGATGGAACGGTTTCGCCGTCACCCTGTGTACAATGTTGCATTTCTTTGAGCGATCAAATACTTTTCTGTCCTAGAGGAATTTTAGCTGTGCATGTCCGCGCGTGTGTATGTCCGTGTGCCTGTTTCTATCCTTTGTGGGTCATGTAGCTGAACCATTTTGTCCCTCATTTAGACCAGATTAGGAGGGCTAGAGTTTTGCTCACGCTGGTACACACACACTCTGGGTTCTCCTCAACAAGGTTTGCCCAAACATGGTCACAATCCCAAACACACCACACACACACCACACACCATACAGGCCAGTGACCTCGCAGTCCCAGCAGAAACATTGGAGCTAAGAAGAACTTGATTATCCTCTGAATAGACTGACCCTGCTGCCCCCTGGACAGATCATTAGTGGAATATGTTATCAACCAGACCAATGACTGACAGACAACAGCTTGATGCAGGTTTCTCCTAACCCTCTTCTCTTCCCCCCCGCTCTCCTTCCTTTCTGCCCATTTGCTAACAATTTCAGAGTGACCCCCTCAGAGAGGGATAGAAAGAGATATATATAGGTATATGGAAAGGAAAGAAAAATCTCAGAAATAAATTAAGAGAACACTGCAGCTTTTTCTTGCCTTTCCAAAAAAGTCGAAAAAGGAAGGTTTTGTGTGAGGAACAGAAGGGTTAAAATGAAGAGACCACTGCATAGTGAACACTTCTCTTCCTCACTCAAAACTTTCCTTTTCAACTTTTTTGGAAAGGAAAGAAAAAGGTGCAGTGGTTTCTTAATTTTTCCGGAGATATGTGTTTGTGTGTGTGTGTGTGTGTTTGTTTATATACACGCACACACACACACACACACACACACACACAGGTGTGTGTGATTGTACATGCACGTGTGTTTAAAAATCAGCAAGCGAGTAAAGCGATGGAGGGAAAGAAAGGGAGAGAAAGAAGGAGGAGAGGGAGACATGGGGGAGAGAGAGAGAGACACGGGGGAGAGAGAGAGAGACACGGGGGAGAGAGGGGGACAGGGAGCTCTCCAGGGAAAGCACAGCAAAACCTCAGAATTCATCCCCTGCCCAAATAAGTACCTATGAAAGAGGATTTGTGTGGCCTGCTGACCCCTTAGATAAGGCAGCCAGGGGAACACGGCATACTTTCCAACCTTCGAAATAGAACAGGGCCATATACAGAGAGACAGACAGAGGTAGAGGGGAGAGAGGGGGCAGGGGTTAGAGTCTTCCCCAGGACAAGCACTGTCCACCAGGGGAGACCAAGACCCACAGTCCGGTTGTGAAGTAGGACATCCGTGTGGATTTACGGGAGAAGCCGGGTCATCTGGTAGATGGTCGTACGACAGTGCACAAGAAAAACGGAGGCAGTCAAACTTTCCCCGACTTCCTGGCAGGTAACCTCGAGGCTTTGTGTGCCTTAAGATCACGTTTCAGATTTCCGTGAATCGTTGCTCCCGTTGATTACTGTTCAAAATGGTTTCTGTCAGGATCGCTGGCGGCTTGTTAACTGTTACTATCGTGTATTTCTAGTGACTGCCAAATGCTACTGCTGGCCATTTCCCACACTGGATATGACAACAATCACAGGAGCGTAGGAAGGAAAGAAAACAAGCCTTACAAAAGAATGCAACTGTACTTGAGCAAACAATTAAAATTAGATCCAAAATGACAAACTTCCATAAAAACTTCTCAACATTTTTTTCCATTTTGTTTTCCATTTTGTTTCTATGTGGACATAGAAAAGTTGATGTAGGGAGAGAGAGACACTGAGAAAGAGGGAGAATACCTTTTGTGACAAACAACTCTCTTCCACAGATGTGGCTCCACTCTGACACCACTGGTCACCATAGTAACCTGCCAGCCAGTAATAGCTCTCCCTACTGCAGCAGCAATTCCATCCGGGGGGAATGATTGGCTGGGTCCATCAAGTGCGTGCACGCACGAACGCACGCACGCGGTCTCCTGGTAGCAGTGTTCAGGCCAACTGGGATCCCAGTGTATTTATAGAGACTGTGACTCATAGGGGGTTGCCACACACACCAAGGAGATACATGACCCTCGCAGGCTAGTGGGCTCTAAAAGCAGCCATCTATTCCCATTAGGATTGAGGAACATCACCAGGACAAACGGCCTGGGCCGGCACCCTGGTGGTAGGAGCACAGGGAGGCCTACTACTGCAACGGGCACTTAAATGTAGCCTAGCTGACGATGGCTGGATCTGGAACCGTAGAGAACAACCAGTCTCATGTACGTTCACCTTGTTCTCTGGCTGCAGTCACGGTCAGTCTAATTACAAGAGCAGGATTAATCCTAAATCTGGTCTAATGAATGTGCATTCAGTGCACTATGAAGATGATCGCTCCGCCTTCCTTGTATCGGGGCGATCAAACGGAAGATAGAAGTCTCATTGCTTGATCTGTTCCCTCTGCATCTTCTAGTTATTTCTCTCACCGTTAACCTGACCTCCGTGGGTTTACCTGACCTCCGTGGGTTTACCTGACCTCCGTGGGTTTACCTGACCTCCGTGGGTTTACCTGACCTCCGTGGGTTTACCTGACCTCCGTGGGTTTCTCAAGCTGAGCCGGTGAATCTTTAGTTGAAACATGTTTGTTTTGTAAAACTCAAAATACTACTGTTGGAGTAGTAGGTGAGTATAGTTGTATTAGTTAAGTTAAGGTTGGAGTAGGAGCCGAGACTAATTGTAGTAATAAATCGGGAGTAATATTGTAGTGACTGTTGGAGTAGTAGGTGAGGTTAATTGTAGTAGTGTAGTGAGGGCTGGAGCAGAAGGTATATAACTACAGTAGTATTGTTACTTTTGGAGTAGTATGTAAGTAGAATTGTAGTAGTATAGTGATTGTTTTTGTAGTAGTTGAGCATTACTAGTGTAGTGGCTGTTGGAGTAGTAGGTGAGTATAATTGTAGGGATTGAATAGTGTTAAGCTCTAGTAGTAACCTGTGGTCCTAAACCGCACTCCCTCGTGCCTCATTGATTAGACATAGTAATATATTAATATTGTTCTTACCAGACAGACAAAGGTTCAGCAAATTGGATTGAAGGGGGATTGCGCAATGGAGAGCTGGGGACAGCACTGGACCAGGTTCTGTTGAGAGAGAAGGCAGGTATGTTGTTGAATGTTCTCCCAGCAGATGTAAAATTACTCTGCTAAAGGGAGAGTAACAACACAACTGAGTAAGGACAGCCCCAATGAGTCCAGGGACATTGTGTTTTGTCAATTAGATTGATTGCATTTATTTGACACTAAAAAAGGAGAGCTTCAGTTGTGTTTGAGCCTTTTAATAATAGACACCGAAACTCCAATCTAGAGCGACTTTCAGCATTGAGTAAACATTTTCGTGGTACTAGCACCTTTTGTCCAATCCATGGGACAAGGGTGTCTCGCCTTCTACTGAATCAACTTTCAATAAAAAGCTACCAGACACTACGGGCACCCCAAACAGTAATGACTTCTGAAAATTACCTGGAAAATCACACAACTGGCTTTGCATCTGCAGAGATGAAAAAGAGCGAGAGAGAGAGAGAGAGAGCGAGAGAGAGAGCGCAAGAGAGAGAGAGAGAGCGAGAGAGCGCAAGAGAGAAAGAGAGAGAGAGCGAGCAAAAGAGAGAGAGAGAGAGCGAGCAAAAGAGAGAGAGAGAGAGAGAGAGAGAGAGAGAGAGAGAGAGAGAGAGAGAGAGAGAGAGAGAGAGAGAGAGAGAGAGAAAGAGCACAAGAGAGAGAAAGAGCACAAGAGAGAGAAAGAGCACGAGAGAGAGAGAGAAATGAAGAGAATGCATCCCAGAGTTAATCATTTCCTGTTTAATAGGCCTCTAGTGTGCAATTACTTCACTTCTCCCCCCCCCCCCCCCTCCCAATCTCTGTCCCTCCTCTCTGCCACTTTCAGGCCTAGTCAAAAGGCCTCTTCCACAGCCTGTCCGTGTGGATACAGTTAGGCAGTTCTATGGTAAACATGTCAAGCGGTTCCACTCAGTGAAAGTGGCTTTCACAGGCCTCTTCACTTGGAGGAGACGGTCAAACCACCAGGCACCAAAAAAGGAAGGCCGTCGAGGCATATAGGCTCATATTTATGCAAGATAATGTTTTGGTGGGAACATGGCACTTAGCCAGTGAGTTGGTAAGCGAGGGAAAGTGAGACTAAAAGAACGAGCGTGGAAAGGAGGACGAATTAAAAGAAGAGGAAAACGGATGAGGTGACTTCCGGTTTTGTGAAAAGCCAGCATTCAAACAGCCCTGTTTCCGTGGAAGCCGCAGACAAACACTGAGGATAAAAATGGATGATCCCAAGTCGCCGGTTTAAGTGTGTTTTGACTGTCGTCTGGTCTAGAACCATTTCTCCAGACTGTAGGTCGACGCCGCCTGGGTAAAGACCATGGATGTCAAATACACAGCTCACAGCTCGTGTGACCGACAAGCGAACGCGTTAACATGAACAGATTGGCGATGGTGACCAGCGTTTCTGGTCTCTCTCCCCTCCTTGTTCACTCAATCGCCCTTATCTGCTTTCTAATTTCACAAAATCTTAATTTTTTTGCCTTTCTGCCTGTCTGTCTGTCTGTCTCACTCTCCCACTGTAGACAGGGAACTCTCTTTCCATCGTGATCAGAGCAGTGAGTTTATTTATAGGCCCTGCCAGTGTTATTCCAGGTGACATTCCAGCAGAGATTTGAAGTATCAGGCAGGCGGCCGATATTCCTGTTGATTAGTACAGCATATAAAAGGATGGAAATCTCCCTAAACACTAACGCACGCATGCACGCACACACAAATGCATTTACACACGTATATGAAAAAACTAAAACACACACAACAGAGAAGTATGTTCTGAGGAAGTGTTTACACACCAACAAACCTTTGGGAGTGAAATATCAAGTTGTGGGTAAAAGCAAAAAAACATTCATTCTTCAAATAATAATTTTGATCTTGCAAATATACACACGCACACCCACAGCACCAGTCAAATGTTTGGACACTTGCCTATTCAAAGGTAATTCTTTTTTCGTACTATTTTTCACATTAGCGAAGACAACAAATCTATGAAATAATGTAACAAATCTGTGGGTGTGTTTTGGGTCATTGTTCAGCTCAAAAACAAATAATAGTCCCACTAAGCGCAAGCCAGATGGGATGACATACTGCTACAGAACGCTGTGGTAGCCATGCTGGTTGAGTGTGCCTTGAATCATAAATAAATCACAGCGTCACAAGCAAAGCACCGCCACACCATCAGTGGGAAACGTGGAGATGATCTGTTCACCCAATCAGAGTTTCACAAAGACATGGCGATGGGAATAAAAAGTCTAATTTTTACTCATCAGACCAAATGTAAATTTCTCATGCTTCTCGGCCCAAGCAACTCAACTTACTGGCATCCTTTAGTAGTGGTTTCTTTGCAGTAATTCGACCACAAAAGGCCTGATTCACACAGTCGCCTCTGATCAGCTGATGTTGAGATGTCTTTGAATTCGGTGAAGCATTTATATGGGCATATTTAAATGCATTCCAGGTGACTAACTCGAGAAGCTGGTTGAGAGAAAGCGAAGAGTATGCAAAAGCTGTCATCAAGGCAAAGGGTTTCTATTTTGAAGAATTTACAATATGAAATATAATTTTGATCTGTTGAACACCATTTCATTGCTACATGATTCCATTTGTTATTTAAAAGTGTTGAGGTCTTCACTATTATTCTACAATGTGGAAAATAGTAAAACTCCAAGACAAATTTTGAATGAGTAGGTGTCCAAAGGTTTCACTAGTACTGTATGCATGCATGCACAGACGCACGCACACACACTGGACAACAAAAAAGAGGAAAGAAGTAGCACATGTCTCCAGATAATGACTTAGTCTCCTCATATCATCTCAGGTGAAGACAGAACGTGTCATAGCAAACGACTGTTGGGAGTGACGGTTCCTGCTCAAACACTAAGGGAGACACGTACAAGCACGCACAAACACACCCTCAACGCTGCTCTCGATTCCGTCACTCCCCCCGCTCCGAGGCCGCCTCTGAGGGGACGGTATACAAAAGCTGCCTTCTCATTGGAGCTGGGCTCTGAGAAAACCCCGCCCCCGACCCGTACGTCACATTGCAGCGGCTTCCAGTAGGACGGCTGGGGTTCTGAAAAGGCTGGAGGGGTCGGGGGGCCACCATATTGAATACTGCTCTTCTAAAGATAGACTGTGGTGACGGAACGCAGGGTTGAATGAAGCAGGAAGAGGAGAGGTGTGAACGATGGGGTGAGAGCTGATGTTCCAAAGACACTAGTCTGTCCCTTCACTTCCTTCCTTAATGACTTCCATTACTAAGGTCAGGAGTACTTCCTGTTCACATGGCCTGATCAGCAAAAGAATGTAGCCAATCACTTGAGACATTTGTTTTTCCTAGGGGGGAATGTTTAAGCCTGCTCTCATGTCCCGCCAGATCAGTAAGGACGGCGGAGAGTTAAACGGGGAAGAAGAACGAGGCGAGGACATGAGGAAGAGTAGCAGGGTGAGACTTTTGAGTCCACTTCAAACAGCCTCTGGACAGCGAGTGGGGGACGGGAGTAAGAGCAGATACTAATAAGTGGAGGGAGTTACTCTGAGATCAGTCTCTCGCTGTATAAGCTGTGCTATCAACAGTCGGTGCTGCTGTTAAAGAAACCCCTCAGATACATGGAGGGCTGTGTGGGTGTATTGGATATGGTAAGACATGGAGGGCTGTGTGGGTGTATTGGATATGGTAAGACACATGGAGGGCTGTGTGGGTGTATTGAATATGGTAAGACACATGGAGGGCTGTGTGGGTGTATTGGATATGGTAAGACACATGGAGGGCTGTGTGGGTGTATTGGATATGGTAAGACATGGAGGGCTGTGTGGGTGTATTGGATATGGTAAGACACATGGAGGGCTGTGTGGGTGTATTGGATATGGTAAGACACATGGAGGGCTGTGTGGGTGTATTGGATATGGTAAGAGACATGGAGGGCTGTGTGGGTGTATTGGATATGGTAAGACATGGAGGGCTGTGTGGGTGTATTGGATATGGTAAGACATGGAGGGCTGTGTGGGTGTATTGGATATGGTAAGACATGGAGGGCTGTGTGGGTGTATTGGATATGGTAAGACATGGAGGGCTGTGTGGGTGTATTGGATATGGTAAGACATGGAGGGCTGTGTGGGTGTATTGGATATGGTAAGACATGGAGGGCTGTGTGGGTGTATTGGATATGGTAAGGGGGCTGGGGGTTATAGGCTTCTGGGCGTGTCAATGGACCATTGTTCTAAACAAGACTGGGAATTACCCAGGACCTCAGGGTATCACATTATTGCATTACTGGTGGTTTCCATAAGAATGAGCCTACAATTCTACACATATTGAAATACAATACTGTGTTTCTGCAATTTGATGTTCCATACATATCACTAGATAAAAAAATATATATGGACAGACCATTAGAAAAGGAGGATTGATCAGTTTTGGGAAAAGTAACCAAAACAAATTCACTCCCTATAATGCTAGGGTTCTAGTGCAGGAAAAGCAAACTGCCAAAGAAATTACACTTTGCAATTGTCAAATGGATACTAAAAAAGGCAGTAGCCCGTAGCCTAGGGTTGTCCAGGGCTATGGGCCGCTTCCTCTGGCTTTGAATCCAGTCCACCCCTACTTCAAGAAATAGAGCTTCAAATATGACAATATTGGCAAAACTGGTAAAACACAAAATAAGTTAATTTGCTATTAATTACGGCAGAAAAACTCACAGAATCCAGAATTAATGCACATTTGAGGGGAACATTTTATTAGACAACTTTTAACAGAAATGTAAAGGACCTCTCGTCCTAATATGCTGGTGGGCACCGTGGCATGTCAATGTTTAGACCCGGCCCCTCCAACCTCACTTCAGTAGTTCTAATTCCATAAAGGATTTCATGGATGACACGTTCACCTCCACATCAGGACTCAGCCAATAAAACAGTGTAAACAGGGCCATACCTCAATCAATCCCACTGTGTATAGATTATACTGATACATTGTACCAGGTCACGCATACTTGCTCAGGAGCTGTGCGTGTGTCTTCGTGCTGCACAGGGTTATTATCTGTTTGGTGCATCGTACCTTGTTATCACACGATCATGGCTTCTGTTAGAGCAGCAGCACAATGTTCTAATGTTCCATCCGCTACCTAGAGTACATTAAGGTTCCTCTGACACGGGTGAGAACTAGTCATCATAATAGCTCATTCTGAGTCATAATGAAGAAAAGAGAGGCCTGGGCAGATGGCACTAACACACACACACACACACACACATTTATGTAATTAGGTAAGAGAGAGAGGGAAAGGCTGGGAGAGATGGAGGTGGAAATGAGTGACAAAAAGCCTGAGAGTGAGTGAAAGAGGGACAGAGAGAGAAAGACAGAGAAAGAGAGAGAAAGAGAGAGAAAGAGAGACAGACAGAGAGAGAGAGAGAGAGAGAGAGAGAGAGAGAGAGAGAGAGAGAGAGAGAGAGAGAGAGAGAGACACTGGAAGAGATTGATTCAGATATGTTCTCCAGTACGTGTCCTGGTAAAAGGAGAGGCATGATGACGATCCCCTGTCCCTGAAGGACTGGTGAAAGGCTGCCTTTTAAGAAGGTTAGGGGCTCTCCATCACACGCACATGCACACGCACGCACACACACAGCCCCCTCTGTCCATCCACATTGTAATTAGTAGATTCCATTAGTGTGCAGGGAGACAGGTCTGGTCTGACGGCGCTGTCATAAGAACCTGTTTGGTAACACTTTATCTAACAGGCCGTACTGGTTCACAGAGTGCCAGTCATTTCAGTTCCCCTGTTTAAGCTGCTATTTTGTCAATAGAATGCTGGTATGGGTGAGCTGTAGCTATGAGCACTGACAGATAAGACTTCACGCAGATCTCGTCGATGAGGCTCTCCACATGAAAACACTTATTCCACCAAAACTGGTAACTACCATCTCTCACACAAGCGCAAACACACAGACGTTAATGAGCTGCCTATAGGTTATTTTCTCTGTCTGATTTTGCACTGATTTCAATGGTGGAAATGCGTCAGGGAAATTGGTGTGTGTGTGTGTGTGTGTGTGTGTGTGGGGAGGTGGAAAACAAGGTCTTCTGTAATTACTTGGCACTGCTGCCAGTGCCCCGTTGCCGTAAGCCGTGTGTGGTGTGTGCACGTCCTCCATCAGGTGGGCTTCCAAGGGAAGATAATGCAGCGGTCCTGTAGCACTGTGTTCCTCCACCTCAACATTCTTCTGCTCTGTAGCCTTCAAATGTGTCAAATGTGTCCACATTAGAATGGCCAGGCCTTTATATTCCACTGAAGTTGTAATGGCAGATCTGTAAACTTGGCGTTTTCCTTTTATCACTTGTGTCATTAATGTCATGGTTCCATGCTTTGAGTATTATCACACACAAACGACAACAGTGAGGTGGGAGAACATGAATAACAGCCGGAACCCTTTGACATGTCTGGCTTTGGTTCCAACTCACCATTATACTAACAAAACTCAGGGACACAACAAGCTTTTGGATGTTGACATTTTCTGTTTGTTTCTGTATCAAAAGTCCCAAAGGCTTACAGAAAATTGCTATTTTAGAAAGCGTCACATACACAGTTTATTAATAGGATCGTTCTACCAAGCTGTGAAATTCTGCTACATTCTGTGTACCACTGAATTTTTCCAGCTAACCTTTCCTGTCCAGTCTATTGAGAGTCAAAGGTGAAAGGTTATGGCTAGTCCCACTGAATTAATATCAGTTTCTGATTAGGCCCAATCCTTCACTGCGGTTTCAACTGACCATTTGTCGAATGAAAAAAAACTAAATTGTACTTCTATCTTCGATCCCATCCCTCTGCCCCATCCCTCCCTTGAGACTAAAAGAAGCTCTGGTAAAAGAGGAAGAGGCTGAATTCCTCCAGTTTATCTAGTCATCTGATCTATGCAGCGAGTCATGTGTTTAAAGAGCATTCAGACTAAGAAGATCTTTTCTTTAACCCAACTCTACTCTATTTTGCTCCCTCTCCTCCTCACATGTAACCATCCAGAAGTCTCGCGAGATAACCTTCAGTGCTGCTAAACACATTTCAGAGGTCTCCATTCCCATTCAGTTCCATGTTCTACTCAGGCTTTCCTCTTCCACAATGCTTCTTTTCTTTGAAGGGGATCTGCCTCTAAAAATACCTTTTAAAAAAAGACTGAAAAACAGCATGTGGCATTGATATGAGCCTCCATACCAGCTTGAATTGACTATAAGTGTAAATATAATTAATTTGGTCTAAAGTCAGAAATAGCCTGAAATTATTTTGAAACGCTTGTGAGGATCTAGCTAGAAAGTTGCCAACATATCTGGCGGAACTCTATGGTTATTATTTTAGAGCCCTATAAAATTGCAATGCAGAGGGGTGTCAGGAAACATTCATTAAAACAATGTGTGTCGGGAGGTCAGTCAGTCCTGTCTCATCTCATCTGGTTGGATCTAACAAATTCTCCCACAACTTCTCCGATATCCTGTTGGATCTAAGGAATGCTCCCTCTAATTTCGTTGATATCCTGTTGGATCTAAGGAATGCCCCCTCTAATGTATCTGTTATCCTTCTGAATCTGGGAAGAATCTAGCTCAGCACTACCTGGCTTGAGGATTCCTGACTGTCTACATGTCCAAAGCACCCGGTTGTTTGCTCATCTACATTCTGCTGTCACTATTCACAGCCCACCTGTTCAGCCCTCCAAAGTCCACTCTTGTGTTGGTGATCTACGGATTCTGCTTAACGTCTTTGGCCACAGCCAACAAGTTCCTACCTGTATTTGTTGACCAGCTTGTCACCTGAATGTGCAAATATACTGACAAACAACAAAACCATAAAAGTTCATTAACTATTATATCTCCACCCAGCACAGCCAGAGGAAGGACTAGGCCACCATCAGAGTACACCACCTCTCTAGGTTCCTTCCTAGATTCCAACCATACACTTATTGTCCTCTGATTTTTTTAGATTTTAGTCTGGTAGTCTGTACAAGCACTTTGTGACTGTTGATGTCAAAAGGAAGATATAAAATAAATTTTGAATGACTGATTTAGGGTGTCATCTGAAAATAATAACCATGTCGAATGAATCATAAAATCTGAATAACACCCAGCATTGATTTGTATACCATGCTACAGTGATTTGTATTCTGAAGAGGCTACAACATTCTTCCTGTCTGTTTGTTTGCAATGCTTGAAATGATGCTAATGAAAAGTTCTGCTTGAGGAAAGGTATTTCCATAAAAAAACAACAACAAAAAAAACCATAAAAGTAGCCTATTCTTACCAGATGAACTTGAATTGCCAACTTGAATTTACAGGGAACTGCACCCCAAACTCTTAAAACTAGAAGTACTTCAGGCATTTCTTGGAATAAGATTGTTTTAATAGAAAACTATATTGGACAATCACAATTTCAACAATGAATGCTTGAATAACACTGCAAATTATATATTTTTCAGACCATTTACATTCATTGTTGAAAACCAGTAGTACATTATCACACTGGTAATACATTGTTTATTTTATTACTTGCACAGATAAGTGAGCATATATATACACGATTTGTTTATTTTTATTTTATTGTACTTAGGGTCCCAGCATCTTATGGACTGCCTCAGTGGAGGGGGGACAGCTTCAGTTTAACTCATGGAAACTCAAGTGGTTCTATGTTATTCTTGCCTGTAGCACAACTAATGTTACTACCTTTACGACCAGAGAAACATAACTGGATATTAAATAAACAGACAAGCTGTTAATATTAACAATGCAAGCATACTGATACACTTTGCTAGTCAAAAAACCGCAGTGGTGGCTGCAGCATGTGTGGTAAAGAGCATTTTATGGCTTATACAAGTATTGAATAAAAAGTGCTGACAGTGCTAAATAAATAAGTACATATAAACTCACTCCTAACAGCCCTTCGCTGTATTCATTGACATTCTCTATTTGTGGTTTTCAGATGGTTTTTAAACCTCACAGTATTTGCTGTGCACAAGAGGAAGCCAAAGACAAGGTGACATACTGTAAGCAATCTGCTTAGCTATATGTAGGCCTTCAGTATACTAGTTGCACTTCATTTGCTCTGCGTGCCTATCAAGTAGGTGGATGTCATATCTTTTAACACATGAAATGAAAAACCATCTGCCTATCTGGCACACAAAGCATCTGAAACCAGCACACCTACAGGACAACTGCACTAAGCACGTTAAAAAAAAACATTGCAACGCAAGGCTTTAGTGCACATTATTTTGTTAAATAGAGATGTTTTGGGTGATTGATAAGATTTGGATGTTTCCCAGACTTAGAAAGCAGGTTTCTGGTGTGTTTAAGTAAAACACAACATTCTGTTGCTTCTCTGTCAAATAAAATGTTTCCTTTTATAAGTAAAAATCTGAAAAAATGAGGAATTGTAAAACCTGAACAAATTTAAAGCGAGAGTTGTCCATTTTCACAACAAGCCATCATTCACCTCTGCCCCAGCCTGGAATTAGGATTTTTAGCATTGGTTTTTCTTATTTTTCTTATTTATTATTAAAAACAAATATTAAGAATTTGTCTAAGTTTATAAATTACTTGAAATCCTTGTTGGATTGTGTCTCACTTTTCTAACCTCTCCAATGAGGTCTCATTGGCTTGTGCAGTAAATCCATGAGCCAACTACAGAAAAGATTTTAGAAAAATATTATCACCTTAAATATATATGGTACAGTAGGTACCACTGGGACCGAACATTTGTTTTCCACGTAGATATCGTTATTACACCGTTCCACCAAATCGCTGTAGTCTGAGATGAACAATACAACCAGCCTTGGTGTGGCTATTTTGGCATGAGTTTGACTGTTTGTGTGGAGATCCGTTGTCTATGTATAATTCTGTCACGGTGTGAGTGATGCTATGCTACAGTAAATTATGTGATGTGTTTCAGTGTTTTGTAACATTACTCGTAGCTTGGCATTGTCATTACATGGAGGGTAATTATAGCTATTCTGTAGAGGGGAGCCAGACTGACAGGAGACGAGAGAGGGAGACATGCTCTGCGTTCTGGAGCGAAGGTCGCCGGATTAATTGGAAGTGCAAATTGCGTTCATATGTACAGATCCCCACAGTGGATTGTGACACGAGTGGAGAATCAATGTGTGTCCTCCAACCTGAGGTATTTTTACAGCTAAGAGGATGTTACCTAATGATGTGGGGATAAGATCATTCTGAGACCAGTTTATTAGGTACACCAATATAGTACCAGGTGGGTCCTGCCTCCGTTTCCAGAAAAGCCAGAATTATTTTGGACGTTTAGAATCAAGGGGTTACCCCAATTCAGTAACTGACAGTCACATCAGCATGATGCAACCAAGATTTGTTGGACAAGGCTATGTCTGCTCACTCCTCAGCTGCCGAGCGTTAGGGTTTGCACGACCACTGGCGACGCTTCTCCTTGTTTTTAGCAGGTAGCATTGGAACATGTCTGCTGCAGTAGCCCATCCATGACAAGAACAAACAAGCTGTGCTTTCCGAGACGCCATACGTCAGTCACTTTGTACAGGGCTGTTACTGGCTGTTATGGTTTGTCGTCTGGCCGTTAGCCTGCGTGATTTTTGCCATTGAACTTCGACATCTGTCATCGACGTACCGTTTCTTGCCAAAGGACTGATACTGACCGGACGTTGGTTTGTCGTTGAATTATTGGAACCGGCCCCAACGATCAAATGTAGCTCGGGTCACGTCCCCACTTCTCTAACGATCATTTACATAGTAACCGAATGTCTTGATTCCTAGCTGCCTGTTTATGTAGCAAGTTAAGGCCAGGTTTGTGAGATGGGTTTCGGTGAATTGGGTGGTGTCCCAAATAAACTGGTCACTGTGTGATATTGTGAAGTCGATACAAGTTAACACCAAACATCAGGACAGACATCTCCATCCATCTTCCTCCCTTTCTGTCCACCTTTCTTTCCTTTTGCTGATGGAGGATCCAGTCTTCTGTAATATCTCTCTCATTCTCTTCCAGTTGCCTTCAGGATACACACACAATGTCAAAACAGGCAGAAGGATTCCTCCACTGCTGAGTGACAGGGTGTATTCTGTCCATAACCCCAGAGAAGCGCGCGCACGCACTCACGCATGCATGTACAGTAATGTTTGAGATCACTGGTACATGTTTGGTAACATAGTAAGACCTACACGTCCACCATTCAACCAAAGCAGAAACATCACATGAATCAACGCTGCAGTAAATGTTCACACTTGCCGGATCCCTCCGTGCCACATGTGCAGAGGCCAATTACCAACCAGTACACATTTCAAGTCAGTTTCTCTGGAAACACGGCAGATGTTCAAGCTCAAGCAAATAAAAAGCCTCACCAGTCAATCTATGCGCTGGTGATTTGGGCCAAGTGGTGAATGTGTTTGTTTGACGTTTGGCCTGCATTTCTGGTAAATGTACAACACTGTACCGAGCTGAGAGTGAATTAATTAAATAAAAACACATATTGACTATTTTCCTTTTATAAAGTAGCAGGCTGGATATTACAAATACAAACATCCAGCATTGCCAAGATAAGCAATATAATTCATACCAAAATGATAAAAAGAACAGAATTTCTGACATACACTGAACAAAATTATAAACGCAACACTTGTTTTTCCGTGTCCAGGGATCGGGTTGTCGAGGCCCCCGCCTTCGGCCGGAGGGTGTCAGGTTTGGGGACCACACAATTACGTCTCTGCTCTTTGCGTATGATGTTGTCGTGTTGGCCCCTTCAAACCAGGACCTTTAGCATGCACTGGGACGGTTTGCAGCCGAGTGTGAAGTGGTGGGGATGAAAATCAGTACCTCCAAATCCGAGGCCATGGTCCTCAGTCGGAAAAGGGTGGCTTGCCCACTTCAGGTTGGTGGAGAGTGCCTGCCTCAAGTGGAGGAGTTTAAGTATCTAGGGGTCTTGTTCACGAGTGAGGGAAGGATGGAACGGGAGATTGACAGACGGATCGGTGCAGCTTCTGCAGTAATGCGGTCGATGTATCGGTCTGTCGTGGTGAAGAAAGAGCTGAGCCGCAAGGCGAAGCTCTCGATTTACCGGTCAATCTACGTTCCTACTCTCACCTATGGTCATGAGCTTTGGGTCATGACCGAAAGGACAAGATCTTGGATACAGGCGGCCGAAATGAGCTTTCTCCGCAGGGTGTCTGGGCGATCCCTCAGAAATAGGGTTGGCCTGGGAACACCTCGGTGTCCCCCCGGAAGAGCTGGAGGAAGTGTCTGGGGAGAGGGAAGTCTGGGCATCTCTGCTTAGACTGCTGCCCCCGCGACCCAGCCCCGAATGAAGCGGAAGAAGATGTATGTACTTTTGTTTTTGCCCCCATTTATCATGAGCTGAACTCAAAGATCTAGGACTTTCTCTAAGTACACAAAATGCCTATTTCTCTCAAATATTGTTCACAAATCTGTCAAATCTGTGTTAGTGAGCACATCCAGCATCTTCACCTCCCAGATCGTCTGAGATCAGCCACCCGGACAGCTGCTGCTGCCGGACCCCCCCAATACAGTAAAACTGCACATTTTAGAGTGGCCTTTTATTGTGTCCAGCCTAAGGCACACCTGTGCAATAATCATGCTGTCTAATGAGCATCCTGATATGCCACACCTGTGAGGAGGCAAAATCAAAAGTAAATGGGGGCAAAAACAAAAGTGTTGCGTTTATAATTGTGTTCAGTGTAACTATAATTTCAACAATCAGTTCATTCCCTTAAAGGAGAAAAACATGGATTACAATTTATCCAGTTTGGTAACTCCTTTACGTTCAATTGAGAAAAAAAGTGTATTCTCCCTTAAAGTGCACCTCTGCATGTCATTTATTGTTATGAACAATATAGCATCCACAATGGGTTTGGTTGGTGCTGACAAAATCCAGAAATGTCAGCACAGCTCAGAAAAAATACTCCTACATTACATGGGACATGCAGATCTAGCTGTTGTCATTATAGTTAGTTTTTGAACATGTTAATCAACCTAAAAAAACATCTTCCCAGTGCAGAGAAGTGTCTGTTTCCGTGAAGCATGTTTAATATGGAAGGGTAGAGGAAACTCTAGAATGCCAACAACAATGAGCACAACATTTCAGATGTATCACCAGTAGGTGGTATTGGATGGCTTAATGCACTCAATGTCTATAACTTACCAGTTCAGCATGAAGTATCTTCAGTGGCGAAACTCTCAGCCTGTGAAGACAGAGACCAGGACATGTAATAAGACAGGGGTTAAAAGCTTAAAAGACTGTAGGGTTCAGCAAGGCTAGAGGCAATAAGGCTAAAAACGTAAAGCAATATTAAAGCCAACTATGAAATGTATATGTAATGTGGGTTTAATGCTGCGGGGTGATTATAAATGTTTGTTTTTTGGGTCCCTATAAACTACATTTTATTTCTTTTAATTTTTTACCAGTTTTTGTTGGTGTTTTGGTGTTTCATTTGACAAATAAATAACAGAAAAAAATACATCTCAAAAATGAAACTGTTGCTTTGCCATGAAAAGTTTAAAATAAGAAATTAAATATGAAATAAGTCCATAACAATGCTTCAAACACTTCAGGAAACTCATCTGTCATGGGACAAATTGTGTGGGTATTGTGTTTGCCCTTTCATTCAAGAGTGCAGCAGTAAGAAATGTGTTTCGTTAGTGTTGTTTCTGTAACACACATCTAATGGTATATCATGTGCTAAATATCATCACTAGCTTAATTATCATAATATCATTCAGCCCGGTAAGCATAGACTGCTAGTGGTTTTTATTATCAGAAGACCGTTAAACATATACCAAATTACTACCGGTTACACAGTCAACATGGACACACAGACCAGCATTCCAACACCGCCTCATCAGAAAGTAAAATAATTAATGCATTTTCTTAATGCCTTAAACACAAAGAGAAGTAGGACACACACACACACACACACACACACACACAGACAACTGGGAAGAGAGGTTTGTTATGCCTCACTACAACAATAAAGCTGAACGCTGTGACTCGTGTTTAAACGAAACAACAACAACGCAACTGATCTTTTATTACATCACTTAGGCGTGCGTGCGCACGTCTGCGCGTGTTCCTGAACCTCCCTATCTTTCAGAGAGCTTGTGCAGCAAATCAATCTCACTGACAGTGGATTACTGCAACGTGAAAACGAGCAGAGAACCAGACGGGAGGCAGACAAGACACAGTCCTGTAGAAATGGTGGCAGGGAGTCCATTGGCCCAATGCGGATGACGACACTGGGGAAAGAAACGCATAAGGTTTCATCACACCTCAGAGAGGTCAGGGGATGCTGGGTCTGGTAGTAAAAAAATAAATAAAAAGACCAGTACACATCTGTAGTTATTGTATTCAGTTAATGTTTCAAATAATCTTTTCCCATGAAATGTATCTGAGTTATTCCCCCGTTACACACTTTCTCGCCGGTCTGTATATCAGTGACCATTTACTTTTTATCTCTTTATACTCGCTTTAAACACTTGCAGTACTTTCCCGCAAGACCAAAACCACCCTGGACAAGCCAGTACTATTCTGATCTCGATGGGCAAGTGAAGACAAAGAGGAGACAAGTAATGTTATTGATTAGATGCAGGATTCTACAGTGCCCCTTCAACTAGTAATTTGATTACATTTGTAGCAGCTTGGTGGTAGTTTAACCAAATTAAATTAAAATCCAGTTAGTGTTAGCAAGCAATACTTGCAATCTGTACACGAAATTTAATTACAATCCAGATTCACATTTACTGTGGAGTTTGAATAAAGTGAACCAGTTTTCCAGTTAGTAACTTTAGTTAATATATTTTATAAACTATATTTTTCTAATGGTAGCTTAAGTTCAGTTTAACCTCTAACCGTGAAGTAGGTATCTTCCCCAACTGAGTGTAGGCTATGCATACAACTGGGTAAAGAGCGCAATAAAGAGTGGGACAGACTATGTACAGCGCCTTTTGAAAGTAATCCGACCTCTTCATTTTCTTTACATTTTGTCAATTCAATGTGCTTCACATAGAATAAAAGAAAGACATCAAATTAAAAGGAAATTTAATAAAAGATATACTAAACCGGTAGATTACTTCGTAGATTCTGTCACGAAGCGAAGTTACTATGAAAGCTGTCAGGCTAAGTGTATTTCAGTGCTTAGGTCTATGCGATCATGAGCCAACAGGCAGGTGAAAAGATAAGTGTTTCTAAACTGTATTTAAAAATGTACAGTATCTCACAAAAGTGAGTACACCCCTCACATATTTGTAATGACTGAAGAAATGAAACTTCGCCACAATGTAATGTAGTGAGTGTACAGCTTGTATAACAGCGTAATTTTCCTGTCCCTTCAAAATAACTCAACACACAGCCATTAATGCCTAAACCACTGGCAACAAAAGTGAGTACACCCCTAAGTGAAAATGTCCAAATTGGGCCCAATTAGCCATTTTCCCTCCCCGGTGTCATGTGACTCGTTAGTGTTACAAGGTCTAAGGTGTGAATGGGGAGCAGGTGTTAAATGTGGTGTTATCGCTCTCACACTCGCTTATACTGCTCACTGGAAGTGCAACATGGCATTGCTGCAGAAGCTGAAGGGGTGGGGGGTCAGCCTGTCAGTGCTCAGACCATACGCTGCACACTGCCTCAAATTGGTCTGCATGGTTGTCGTCCCAGAAGGAAGCCTCTTCTAAACAGGATGCACAAGAAAGCCCGCCAACAGTTTGCTGAAGAGAAGCAGAATAAGGACATGGATTACTGGAACCATGTCCTGTGGTCGGATGAGACCAAGATAAACGTATTTGGTTCAGATGGTGTCAAGCGTGTGTGGCGGCAACCAGGTGAGGAGTACAAAGACAAGTGTGTCTTGCCTACAGTCAAGCATGGTGGTGGGAGTGTCATGGCCTGGGGCTGCATGAGTGCTGCCGGCACTGGGGAGCATGGATGTAGCACAAAATTCTGGGCCCTGTACATAGGTGGTCTCTGAGGGCCCCTCCCCACTTTATTCAAGATTCAAACATTTTTGAGGGCCCCTCTACATATTAGGGCCCTATATACTTAGTACCCCTTTTCCCCCCAGTCCAACACCCCTGCTGGGGAGCTACAGTATATTGAGGGAACCATGAATGGCAACATGTACTGTGACAAAGCATGATCCCCTCCCTTCTGAGTCTGGGCCGCAGGGCAGTTTCCAACATGACAACTACTGCCTTGCTAAAGAAGCTTAGGGTAAAGGTGATGGACTGGCCAAGCATGTCTCCAGACCTAAACCCTATTGAGCATCTGTGGGGCATCCTCAAACGGAAGGTGGAAGAGTGCAAGGTCTCTAACATCCACCAGCTCTGTGATGTTGTCATGGAGGAGTGGAAGAGGACTCCAGTGGCAACCTGTGAAGCTCTGGTGAACTCCAGCAAAACATTTCCTAATTAGTATTGGCCGACTACTTCAAAATGGCTGATTACTTGCGACCGATTGTGAAGTCTGAAAAGGCATCATGCTTTCCTAATTTTTATAACAGACTAAAGTTTATCCAGTCACGCATCAATGACAGGTAATACAGTGCCAGGCTGCTTAGTTGCACAATATAAGGTGAGAGCTATCTCAGTCAATACATTTTTAAAATGTAACACTTCGAACTCAATAATGCATCTAAAAGCAAGACACAAAGAAACCTGTCGAGTTTCTACAAACAGTAAAACCACTGGCCCCCCACCAACCGGACTCTAATATAGGCGGACATTCCGGGGTGGGCATAACACCCCCATTCTGGGGAAAACTATTACTTGCCCCCCATTATAGAACTGTAAACATTATTATGTTAATTCATCAATATTAATAAGATGCAATGAAAGCACTTTTGTAGATTATATACAAATAATAGCACGTTTTTAAGAAGCAAAAAACTTTTGCAACACACCGACCCGTTTCCCCACAATGGTTTGACCCACTGTAAACCATTATATCATACTTTTACAACAAGTTGACAAATTGCAGACGGCATCTGAAAAGTACTCAGAGCATTACGAAACAGATTCTCTGGTCTTTTAAGAACAAAATCAAATGATTAGGCCTGAACGGCAAACATTACATCTGTCAAAAACAGGTTAATCAGCTGGCTAATACCATCCCTACAGTGATGCATGGGGGTTTCAGCATCATGCTATGAGGTTGCTTCTCAGTGGCAAGGACTGTGAGACGAGTCTGGACAAAGGAAATGATGAATGGAGCAAATACAGAGAAATCTTTGAAGAAAAACTGATCCAGAATGCTGCTAGGCCTGATGAATACCTACATGATTTTTTTTGCAAAGGGATGGAAAAAACGTTTAGCATTTTTTGGGAAGGGCTTATACAGGTGCTCACAAGACTAATGCCTTAAGTGCAACAGTGTGAAGATGGCAGCAAAATCGTTAAACAAAACCCCATTAAAATCTGTGGATGTATGCAGTGTTGCCAACTCCTCAGTAAGGAAAGTCGCTACTGGCTGTCCTAAAAGTCACTAGAAGTCGCTAAATGACGTCATCGCCTAATTTGCATAATTTACCATTAGCATCATGAATGGATTTTATTTAAATTTTTTAACATACAAAACTCTCGTTGGGGAAAAGAATATACATGCGTATTTACAAATGTTGTCCATGTACAACAAATAATCACCTAAGCAAAAAAACTAAGAACAAATCAAAAAAGGGGGCGCTATTTAAGTCAAAATGAAAAGGCTAGAAAAAAAATAAACATTTAGAGTGACACACAAGGGGAGATATGATCATGGTCATGGATTAATAGAATTGCAGTGATTTATTTTAGACAAAGAACATTTACATTTTACATTATGGGCGGGAAAAGCCAGTGGGGGCTTCCTGCATGCACGATTCATTTTCAGTCTGAAAGCGGAGGAGTTATCTCCTGCTCTGACTGCAGCTCGGAGGAACTGCTGTGTGAGGACTGGGCCGCCTGTGAGTGCTTTCAGGTGGGGGAGGGGCCCACGGCGGCACCCGCTGCTCGTTGAGAAGAGTAAGAACAAGTCTCCAATAACACCACAAAAAGTCGCTAGATTTGTCGCTAGTCGCTTTTTTGAAAAAAAATCACTAAGGGGGTCTGAAAAGTCACTAAATCTAGCGACAAAATCGCTAAGTTGGCAACACTGGATGTATGTCACGTTTGTGGTGAACCACATCAGTCTTTGAGAAACAAATGTAACCTTTTCCTAAGTAAATCGTCGTTATTGCGACCGACTACATTCTCATGTTAGAAGATATAATATGACCCGGTAACGCTGATGAGTATTCTACAGCGGTATGTGGCTATAAAAGTGTGGAGCTATCAAAAATTGTGCTTTTGTGATGGGAAAGGGCTAATTCTAATCGGAATGAAAAGGGGTGCTGCAGAAGTCTCAACCCCCAAATTATTTTTCACCTAACGAATGTTCTTGTCCTCCGTCTCATTTCAACCTGCATATGCTGCAGCGATTCCTTTTGTGTTCAGAACATGAACCTGATCCTCGATTACTGACATCAGATGAGTAACCACTATATTTTACCTGTCCGTTTTCAATTTCAATAAATCGCAGCCTGTCGGTCACGCATGATAAATGAAAGTTTTACCTTAGCCTGTATAGAAGATACACCAAAACATCTCTTCTTTTCAGAACAGCTATCAAGCATAGAAGAAGCATAGAAGGCTTTATTGACTCATCTCATGAATAGAACACAGTTCTTCCAAAACAGAAGTACTTTTTTCGTCCATCTTGGCTTTTCCGATATGTTGGGAACTAAAAACTTTCAGGAAATGTGTTCTATCCAGTTTGAAGGAATTGTGAAACCACGCTAAGCCCGCCTTCAACAAGCCTATGAGTGCAGGTTAATTTGAACTAACATCCAATTAATAGTTTTCAGTCAGGTGGTTGATCTGACAGCCTGGCGGGCAAAACATTGTTAAAACATGGCGGCTAACATTGGGAATTCTATGGAGCTATATTGCACAAGACGGTCAAATGTTCTACTTTTACAGCCGATTAGGGTTTAGATCACCTCACAAAACATGAAAAAAAATATGCAAATAAACTGCAATATACAGCACCCGCTGCGTTAATTACATTGTTAAAAGCAACATCACTGCCGGAGCTGAACTTTGGGGATGTGTACATATGTTGAGAATCCATCCACTTACACTGCTACCAAAATGAAAGCGTACAAGAGTACAGACAGCTATCTGTACATTCGATCAGGGTGGGTCAATAATGCAATTATTTGGGAGGTGAAGGAATAGAAATTCTTCATTATCAAGGCAAAGTTTTTAAATTACCGTTGGTTCTATGGGTGGTCAGTTTAGCGTACTGCACCCAATATAACAATCTTGTTACAAATGTACCGGTAATAATATGAACGTTTCCCAATGTCTGGAAAACCATTCCTATTGCTTTAATGGTATCAAGATGTTCACTTGGTCTCCAAATTCTCCACATCTCAATTCAAACTAGCATCTGTGGGATGTGCTGGACAACCAGGTCCGATCCATGGAGGCCCCACCATGCAACTTACAGGACTTAAGATCTGCTGTTAACGTCTTGGTGCCAGATACCATAGCTACCACAGCACAGAGGTCTAGTGGAGTCCATGCCTGAATGGGTCAGGGCTGTTTTGGCAGCAAAAGGGGGACCTACACAATATTAGGCAGGTGGTCATAATGTTATGGCTGATTATGCGGTCAGCGCATCCAATGGAACTGAAACTATCTGGCATTTAAGTATAATTAGTACATTTTGTCCAGTTGTCGATGGTGGGCAATGAAGGGAGACTGTTTTGCCTGCATAGTGTGTGTTCCCATATGTGAGGAGAAAACTATCAATAGGCAAGTTTCCAGACCTCCAAGGAGGCCAAACGAGATTGGAGGAGTGGCCTCGCAAGACTAGAGAACACAGGACCTTAGAGTGTTCAAAGCTGGTAGAGGCATGCCCAAGATGTGATCGCTGCCATTGCGCTTCTACAAAGCACTGAATAAAGGGTCTGAATACTATTGACATTTATTTTCAATAAATTGGCCCACATAAAAACAATATACATCTAATGTCTATTATGGGGGTATTATATATATATATATAAATATAAATGTAGAGATTTAAAATCACAATTGTCTATAACACAACAAAATGTGTAAAAAAAAAAGGGGGGGCTTGAATTCCTTCCAAAGCCATTGAATGCGGTCATGTTAACAGCTGAGGTCATCTTCTCTAATTCTGCCCGATGTGCGATCTGCACAGTGCATTGTGTTGACAAATACTTTCCACCCAACCGTCTCCTTGACCACAACCACAGGTAATTCAGAGGTCAGCAAATGTCACATTTCCACTCCACTGGACAGTCAAGATAGATGTTGGGTCGACAGATACGATGTCGCTGGTTCCAGTCCTGCTTGGTTGAATTTACTATGTGAATTTGCTGCAGTACAATGTTGGTGACCTTGCTAGCATCTAAACAAACAACACCCACGTTACAAGACTGTAACACAAACAAATACAACCACTACTTATTAAGTGGTCATGACCGTGATACCACTGTCAGCATCTCCAAAGACAACATTCCTTGGCCTGTGTGTGTGTGTGTTCTGATATCTCCACAGCTAAACCAAGAGTAGAGGCGTTACGGGACTCCCTCCTCTAATCAGAGCACCATGCAGAAAGCCTGACTACCAGCCAATTTCCACATTTAGCCACACAACATAAGCAAGCAGAAACATGCAATATACACAATGAAATATGCAATGAATCAATACAGAAGAGAAAGTGTGCAATGAATCTTGGGCTGTTTTAACTTGGGCAACATTGTCATGTGTAAAACAAAAACATAAATAAAATACAGTGGGGAGAATTATCTGTATTTTGATACACTACCGATTTTGCAGATTTTCCTACTTACAAAGCATGTAGAGGTCTGTAATTATTATCATAGATACACTATAACTGTGAGAGAGACGGAATCTAAAACAAAAATCCAGAAAATCACATTGCATGATTTTTAAATAATTAATTTACTTTTTATTGCATGACATAAGTATTCGATCACATACCAACCAGTAAGAATTCCGGCTCTCACAGACCTGTTAGTTTTTCTTTAAGAACCAACCTCTCCACAATGGCCAAAACCAGAGAGCTGTGTAAGGACACCAGGGATAAAATTGTAGTCCTGCACAAGGCTGGGATGGGCTACAGGACAATAGGCAAGCAGCTTGGTGAGAAGGCAACAACTGTTGGCGCAATTATTAGAAAATGGAAGAAGTTCAAGATGACAATCAATCTCCCTCAGTCTGGGGCTCCATGCAAGATCTCACCTCGTGGGGCATCAATGATCATGAGGAAGGTGAGGGATTAGCCTAGAACTACACGGCAAGACCTGGTCAATGACCTGAAGAGAGCTGGGACCACAGTCTCAAAGAAAACCATCAGTAACACACTATGCCATCATGGATTAAAATCCTGCAGCGCACGCAAGGTCCTCCTGCTCAAGCCAGCGCATGTCCAGGCCTGTCTGAAGTTTGCCAATGACCATCTGAATGATCCAGAGGAGGAATGGGAGAAGGTCATGTGGTCTGATGAGATAAAAAAAAAAAAAGAAATTGAGCTTTTTGGTCTAAACTCCACTCACCATGTTTGGAAGAATAAGAATGAGTACAACCCCAAGAACACCATCCCAACTGTGAAGCATGGAGGAGGAAACATCATTCTTTGGGGATGCTTTTCTGCAAAGGGGAAAGGACGACTGCACCGTATTGAGGGGAGGATGGATGGGGCCATGTATCACGAGATCTTGACCAACAACCTCCTTCCCTCAGTAAGAGCATTGAAGATGGGTCGTGGCTGGGTCTTCCAGCATGACAACGACCTGAAACACACAGCCAGGGCAACTAAGGAGTGGCTCCATAAAAAGCATCTCAAGGTCCTGGAGCGGCCTAGCCAGTCTCCAGACCTGAACCCAATAGAAAATATTTGGAGGTAGCTGAAAGTCCGTATTGCCCAGCGACAGCCCCTAAACCTGAAGGATCTGGAGAAGGTCTGTATGGAGGAGTGGGCCAAAATCCCTGCTGCAGTGTGTGCAAACCTGGTCAAGAACTACAGGAAACGTATGATCTCTGTAATTGCAAACAAAGGTTTCTGTACCAAATATTAAGTTCTGCTTTTCTGATCTAATACTTATGTCATGCAATAAAATGCTAATTAATTACTTAAAAATCATACAATGTGATTTTCTGGATTTTAGTTTTAGATTCCGTCACTCAAAGTTGAAGAGTACCTATGATAAAAATATGTCTTCTACATGCTTTGTAAGTGGGAAAACCTGCAAAATCGGCAGTGTATCAAATACTTGTTCTCCCCACTGTGTATATATAGCTCTCACATGGATACACTGAGCCGGCTAGATACTGAGCCATGGGGAGCAGAAAAGAACTCAAAAGACCTGTGTAACAAAGTAATGGAACTTTATAACGATGGGAAAGGATATAAAAAGATATCCAAAACCTAACAAACGCCAGTCAGTACTGTTCACTCAATTATGTGGAAAAATGATGTGGAAAATTCAAGGATCTCTTGTTACTAAGCTTTCAGCCAAAACTGCCAGAAGAATTGTTTGGGATACAAAGAAAAACCCACATGTAACCTCAGGAGAAATAGAGGCTGCTCTGGAAAAAGACAGTGTGGTTGTTTCAAGGAGCACAATACGACTACAAATTTACTGCAAGGTTGAGTTGCCAGAAAGAAGCCTTTACTGCGCCAATGCCCCAAAAATGCCCTGTTACAATACGCCCGACAACACCTGGACACACCTCACAGCTCCTGGCACACTAATTTGTGACGAGACCAAAATAGAGCTTTATGGTCACAACCATAAGCTCTATATTTGGAGAGGGGTCAACAAGGCCTACTGTATAGTGAACAGAATACCATCCCCACTGTGAAGCATGTTGGTGGCTCACTGATGTTTTGGGGGTGTGTGAGCTCTAAAGGTACGGGGAATCTTGTGAAAATTAATGACAGGGTGAATACAGCAGGTCATCAGAAAATACTGGCAGACAATTTGAATTCTTCGGCATGAAAGCTACGCATAGGATGCTCTTGGACTTTCCAGCCCGACAATGACCTTAAACACAAGGTCAAGTAGATCCTCCAGTGGTTACACCAGAAGAATTTGACAATTCTAGAGTTGCCATCAGTCTCCTGACCTTAATATCATCGAGCCACGTTCAGTCCATGCAAGACGACTAAAGACTTTGCATGACCTAGAGACATTTTGCCAAGACAAATGGACAGCTATACCACCTGCAAGAAATCAGGACCTCATAGACAACCATTACAAAAGACTGCACGCTGTCATTGACGCTAAATGGGGCAATATACAGTATTAAGAACTAAGAGTATGCAGACTTTTGAACAAGGGTCAGTTCATTATTTTCTTTGTTGCCATGTTTCATTTTGATTGTGCCATTCTGTTATAACCTAGAGTTGAATATGAATCCCATAAGAAATAAGAGATGTGTTTTGCCTGCTCACTCATGTTTTCTTTACAAATGGTACATATATTACCTGTTATCCAAGGGTATGCAAACCTTTGAGCACAACTGTATATAGCCAGACAAAAATATAATAAAGCAACAATATACATAACACTGTACACCAGAAGCAATCTGGGTTGTATTATTGCACATAATAGACATGGCACGTATGGCAGTAATATACAGTGGATATAAAAAGTCTACACACCCCTGTAAAATGTCAGGTTTTTGTGATGAGAGAAAGATAAAGAATGAGAGAAAGATAAATCATGTCAGAACCTTGTCCACTTTAAATGTGACCTATAATGTGCAATATTGGTAGTGGTATTGAAATTATAGATATGGCAAGTATGGAAATAATATACACCGATCACCCATAACATAATGACCACCTGCCTAATATTGTGTAGGTCTCCCTTTTGCTGCTAAAACAGCCCTGACCCGTCAAGGCATGGAGATGTAGGGAATTTAGAGGCCAAGTCAACACTGAACTATTTGTTGTGTTCCTCAAACCATTCCTGAACTATTTTTGCTTTATAGCAGGGCGCATTGTCCTTCTGAAAGAGGCCAATTCCATCAGGGAATACCGTTGCCATGAAAGGGTGCACATGGTCTGCAACAATGCTTAGGTACGTGGTATGTGTCAAAGTTACATCCACATGAATGGCAGGACCCAAGGTTTCCCAGCAGAACATTGCCCAAAGCATCACACTGCCTCCGCCGGCTTGCCTTCTTCCCATATTGCATCCTGGTGTCATGTGTTCTCCAGGTAAGCGACGCACCCTTACTGGGCTGCGGATACGCAGCCCCATACGCAACAAACTGCGATGCACTGTGTTCTGACACCTTTATATCAGTACCAGCATTAACCTTTTCTGTTAATTTGTAGCTCAAATTTCTGCAATTTGAGCTACAGTAGCTCATCGGTTTGAACGGACCACCCAGGCAAGCCTTATCTCCCTACGTGCATCAATGAGCCTTGGCCACCCATGATCCTGTCGCCAGTTCACCGCTTTTCCTTCCTTAGACCACTTTTGATAGGCACTGACCACTGCAGACCGGGAACACCCCACAAGGGCTGCAGTTTTGCAGACGCTCCGACCCAGTCATCTAGCCATCACAATATGGCCCTTGTCAAAGTCACTCAGATCCTAAAAACATCAACTTTGAGGACAGATTGTTCACTTGCTGCCTAATATATCCCACCCACTGACAGGGGCCATGATGACGACATAATTAGTGTTATTCAATTCAACCATCAGTGGTCATAATGTTATGGCTGATCGATGTACATACTGTAAACTAGCAGCAATTCTTGAAAGAGTAGGGTGGGTAGTATGAACAGTATGGTAGAAGTTTTGAATATTATAGATACATATGCAATAGGCTTATGAATGGTACATGCAAAGGAATATTCTAATGCCCATTAAATGTACCTGAAAGGACATCAGAGCATCTGGAATGTTTGTGTGAGTCTGGAAGTGCATACCCCGATGTTCCTGTAGAGCCTACCAGATGGCAGCAGAGTGAACAGACCATAGCCTGGGTGGTTGTGATCTTTGATGATGTTCCATGCTGTCCTCAGGCATTGTGTATGGTGGATTCCTTGCACAGAGGGGAAATGGCATCCGATGATACGCTCTGCAGACTTTACCACCCTCTGGAGGGACTTGCGGTCTGCAGCGGAGCAGCTGTCGTACCAGGCAATGATGCAGCCTGAGAGGATGCTTTCAATGGTGCACCTGTAGAAATCGGTGAGAGTTTTTACAGATATGCCAAATTTCGTGAGTCTCCTCAGGAAGTATAGTCATTTTTGGGCAGTTTTCCCTGCTGAGTTTGCTTGTCTGGACTAAGTGAGGTCATCTTTGATAAACTGGAATTCAGAGACATTCTCCACTTCAGCTATATCGATGTGAATGGGGGCATGACCCGCTTCCTGAAGTCCATGATAATCTCTTTGGTTTTACAGACATTGAGAGAGAAGTTGTTGTCCTAGCACCATGTAGCCAGGTTCTGTACCTCCTCTCTCTAAGCTGTTTCATCGTTGTTGGAGATGAGGCCCAGGATGGCAGTGTTGCGTGAACACGGAGTACAGAAGGGGAACAGAGTATGCAGCCCTGGGGGGCTCCAGTGCTCAGAAGCAGTCCCGAGGGGGTGAGGTTGCCCATTCTCACCACCAAGTCCAGGATTCAATTGCAAAGGGAGGTGTTAAGACCCAGGGACCTGAGCTTAGGAACAAGCTTGTGCTGATTAAAGTAGCAATAAAACTGGCCTTCTTTAGACAAGTTGAGCATATGGAGCATCAGCAATTATGGGTTCAATTACAGGCTCCAAATGTCCAGAAACAAAAAACTCTCTTCTAAAACTCATCAGTCCATTCTTGTTCTGAGAAATGAAGACTATTCCATGTAAGAAATAGCTAAGAAACCGAAGATCTCATACAATGCAGTGTACTACTCCCTTCACAGAACAGCACAAACAGGTTCTAACCAGAACAGAAAAAGGAGTGGGCACTTCTGAGAAAGAGGACAATTACATTAGAATGTCTAGTTTGAGAAACAGAATCAAGGGGCAGCGTCATTAAATACTACACGAAAAACACCAGTCTCAACATCAACAGTGTTGAGACTTAATAAAAAACTATTAAGATGAGCAAAAGAACACAGACACAGGAAGACTGGAAAAAAACATTTGTGAGATGCAGACCAAATGAAAAGATACTGGAGGAGTGCTTGACGCTATCTGTCAAGCAGGGTGGAGGCAATGTGATGATCTGGGGCTGGTTTGGTGGTGTAAAAGGCCATCACTCTATTTTGCAACGCCATGCCATACCCTGTGGATGGTGCTTGATTGGAGCCAGTTTCCTCCTACAATAGGACAATGACCCAAAGCACAGCTCCAAACTATGCAAGAACTATTTAGGGAAGAAGCAGTCAGCTGGTATTCTTTCTATAATAGAGTGGCCAGCATAGTCACTGGATCTTAACCCTATTGAGCTGTTGTTGGAGCAGCTTGACCGTATGCTACGTCAGATGTGCCCATCAAGCCGATCCAACTTGTGTTGCTTCAGGAAGCATGGGGTGAAATCTCTTCAGATTACCTCAACAAACTGACAACTAGAATGTCAAAGGTCTGCAGGGCCGTAATGGCTGCAAATGGAGGATTCATTGATGAAAGCAAAGTTTGAAGGACACAATCATTATTTCAATTAAAAATTATTATTTCAATGACTATTTTTTTTAATTAATTTAGCAATATTTCGTATTCAAACTCATTTCATGTATGTTTTCAGGGAAACAAGGAAACTTCTTGGTGAACCAAAACTTTCAAATGGTAGTGTATTAGAAATTCATAATGTGTCAAAATGACTCCCTCTGTGCTTCTAATGTTAAGCTGTGTGATACAGCCAAAACACAAAATGTCAGCAGTCTCCTTCGGCCAAGAGAACGGACACAGCAGGACCAGAGAATAATGTTCCTCATAGACATAGCTACCATAGTCCTCCACCGAACGCAGTGCGCGCGCACACGTGTGTCACGGGCACCCTAAAAGGCAGAGCCACACAGAAGTCGTATCCTTCTAGATTTTCAAGCGGGAGGGTAAACACAATGACTCATCCTGTTGGTTTTGCCTGGTCTGGCTAAATGTCAATTGGGGGATTCTGATAAGCAAAATCATTTTTGTGCCTGTGACACTGGAATCCAGCTATGTCAATGCTTTTTCACGTCTTGAGCCCTAGAACAACATTGGCTAACCTTTCCTGAGTAGGTGACCAACAACATTACATTAAGCTGACCCAAAACAATGTCCACTTTACAGACCAGGGGTTCGGAAACAACAAAGCGACCATTTCACAATGAGTCATCAGCCGCCCCGTTAACACAACACACTCAACATTTATCACAGAGTCAGTGCACTGTGTATTAACAGCCTTATATCACCTTTCAGGAGTCGGAAGCTGTCAAATATTACAGCCAGGTTGCACATGCACCAAAATCTGAAAAAAACATTTAAGCTTCCCCTTCATAACAATTAACATACCCTCTGGTCAGAGATAAAAAATAACCCACTCCCACACACCCGCAGTCAGCCGGTAAGCTGCTTAGCACACCTCTCTTGATCAGTATAAGTATTAGAATATGGTGTGGCCAATCAGTTAAGGTCATTGTTTTTGTTCGAAAGAGGGAGAAGGGCGGGGCAATGTTTGTCACTAATCGACACCACAACTTCTTATGGCAATGTGTCAATACTTTAAAGTTGACCTGGTTTAGGCTCTTCTCTGCATACACAACGCAGACGTACTGTGGTAAATGTTTCTGAACAGATAACGTTTTTGACCCAGGCAGACACAGAGGCAGGCAGGCAGCAGGAAGACAGACAGCTAGGCAGACAGGTAGGCAGAGAGGCAGGCGGGCAGGCACTTCAATAGAATTAGGCATTTAAAAACATGGTAAACACGTAGCTGTTGCTTTATTACCTTTGTTTTACATTGCTGTTAATATAATAAATTGTTTTCTTGCATTACATACCCCCGAAATCCTATCTGTGTGATTAAAATGCATGCAACCCATACACAGACAGAATTACGTTTCTTTTTTCTTTCTGATGGGTGGCAAGTGACCTAGCAGATAAAGCAAAGGTTGCTGGTTAAAATCCCCAAGCTAACAAGGTGAAAACTTGTCAATGTGTCCTTGAGCAATGAACCTCAGCCGAAACGCAATGGAAAATCACTCTGCATAGGGGCGTCTGGTACATGATTAAAATGCAAATGTATTGTATTTTTATTTATTTATATTAAATTGTAACCAGCAACAGTGCGATTTGTCATGGAAGGTCAATTTCACTATCGAGAATTTAATATATGGCTCGAAGCTAAGAAAGCAGTCACTTTATTGCATATCGACCGGGTCGTGGCAAAAGTGTCTCTATTTCCCCCCGGTGATCGAATTAGCTAAATGCCACTTCAAACACAGATTGTAATAAGCGGCTCAGATACTATACGTCCGGTTTCCTGTCAATTACAGCAAACAATAGGACAGGACATTGGACCCGCGCGTGCACGGGAACAGGTGGCAGAGTTTCGCGCGCAGGTGTATGTATCTACACACCCATTTATTTTGACCCTTTGCGTAAAATTACCTTCATGTTCATGAAAAACTACGTACAAGGTTCAAGTGTACAAAAGGCTTTCTCAGTCACAGTCACAAAAACTGCACATCTGCAAACATATGGTAAAATAAAGTGCATCGAATGCATTACTGTCTCACATTCTGTCAGAAATTAGCCACGATAGCGCAAGAGATGTCTTTGGCTGACCCGTTATTTCTTGATCCACTACCCATCTAGAAGACGAAGGACGAAGCAGAATATGCATGGCAAATGTTCAGTAACACTAAACATACATCCCCAAAGTAGCATCAGAAACACAGGCACCTGTCTGACTAGCCGACAACGTAAGCATAAGTTAGGATGTGTTTCGACAACATTTACAAATGTTCAATAAATCGCAAGCTTATACTTGCTTCCATATTTATAAACCCAGATACAGGGGCTTACGTAAACACTATCCTAGCTAGTGGTGCATCTCTCATGCAGCGTGCCATGGGCCAACAAGCTTGATATCCCTGGTACTGGATGTCCTGTTAGCTAGTAGCTAGCGTGCCGCTGGTACCTTGGCGACGGAAACATCAATAGTGCACTCCGTTTGTCAAGTTTTACATGTCGAAATACAGCTGCATGCAGACGGCTTACAGTATACACACCATCTCCGCTAATGTTCCATTTACAAACAAAAAACAAAAGCGTCGGATGGATGTGACAGCCATGCACGTGTTGTACACGCTTGAAACTACACCAGCAAGTTGTGTTATTTTAAAACCCTGAACGAGACCATCCCTTTCGAAAACAACTCACATGATGTTTCTGCAAGCTAGCAGCGGTAATTTCTTATCTGAGGATGCGAAAATTCGCAGACTGACCTAGCTAGCTAACAGTACATTATAGCTCCGCAAGAGATTGGAGTTTAACATTCTCACGGCATTTCAACCACCAATATAAAAACAAGCGAATGCTTTTCTTTCCAAAACGTAGACACCCAAAGCTCTGCAAAAATCGTTGTAATGCCCAACCGTCAGCAAATAATACGGAAATATTCAAGCATCCTTACGTGAATTGTTGGTCGCGACGAGAACGGATTAAATCCGATGTGAAAAATTATGGTTGCAGAGGCTGGGCCGGGATTTTCTCTCCTGCTTCCAGCTGCTCTATCTCCCGCCCTCTCACTGTACCTCTCACTCTCACACACACTCTCCCTCTCTCTTCCCCTCTGTCTCTTTATCCCTCCCTTCCCTTCCAATAAAACTGCTCTTGTACCACTCGCCCTCCAGTGGAGAATGGCCTGATGCGGTTCGATAAGGAACCTGTGTGTGTGTGCGTGCGTGTGCACGTGCAAACATGAAGGTTGTCATGGACAGGTATCATTTACCCTCCCTACAATGCAAACTAATGCTGTAGCCTAGCCACACAACAACAGTCTAGGCCAGGGCTGCCAATCAATACACATCTGCCGTTTTTTTCATTGCTGCCTAGGCTATTGCGTGAAGGGAATATTATGTTACATTATAATTAAGCAATAATGTCTGTTTCCAATAACAGTAGGCTACTTACATTTCTACAAATGCAATGGTTTATTTGAAACAGCACTTAATGTTGATGTTTAAGTAACTAGATCCCTCTCTAAAAGGTTATCTTTCTAAGATAGCCGTGTGAGAAAAGAACTCATAATATTATGTCTAATATTATTTGACTGATATCAGTCAAATTATAAACTTTATGTGTTGATGTACCGTTAGTTTTACTGAAATAATGTAGTGCAAAGAAATCATCCAGAAAGTTTCATATATAACCTTAATGGGTTTGGAGTATTTAGGAGGGTTTCATAAAATGGTTACTCACATTATCATATTGCATTGTAGTACATGTACAAATTTGACACAAATTTTCTCTGAAATTATGAAAAGATAGTTTGGAGGTTCAACTACAATAGCAGTGTATATTGCCAAAAGAAAAACAATGTGTTGTTATGGAATAACAAACACACTAAATGGTAGCAGTTCTATCCATTCTGCTATTTATTAGTATATGTATTGTGAGAGTCAAATTTAAATGTATCTCTAAATGTAGTCATTTAAAATATGTTTCATTACCTTTAAAGTACAATTCAAATTTTTGTTAGATGGTTCCTCAACAGAAAATAATATAATATTTTGAACCAATTGTATTTATGGCACAATTGTTGTACAGATCTTTCACTTGTTCTTGACCTAACTGTGTGAGCATATACACATGATGAACATAGTGTAGGTTTAAGTATCTACACTCACCTAAAGGATTATTAGGGACATCATACTAATACTGTGTTTGACCCCCTTTCGCCTTCAGAACTGCCTTAATTCTACGTGGCATTGAAAAGTGCTGAAAGCTTTCTTTAGAAATGTTGGCCCATATTGATAGGATAGCATCTTGCAGTTGATGGAGATTTGTGGGATGCACATCCAGGGCACGAAGCTCCCGTTCCACCACATCCCAAAGATGCTCTATTGGGTTGAGATCTGGTGACTGTGGGGGCCATTTCAGTACCAAGAAAGGTGATTTAAGCAATTTTGAGCATGGCATGGTTGTTGGTGGCAGACGGGCCGGTCTGATTATTTCACAATCTGCTCAGTTACTGGGATTTTCACGCACAACCATTTCTAGGGTTTACAAAGAATGGTGTGAAAAGGGAAAAACATCCAGTATGCGGCAGTCCTGTGGGCGAAAATGCCTTGTTGATGCTAGAGGTCAGAGGACAATGGGCCGACTGATTCAAGCTGATAGAAGAGCAACTTTGACTGAAATAACCACTCGTTACAACCGAGGTATGCAGCAAAGCATTTGTGAAGCCACAACACGCACAACCTTGAGGCGGATGGGCTACAACAGCAGAAGACCCCACCGGGTACCATTCATCTCCACTACAAATAAGAAAAGAGGCTACAATTTGCACGAGCTCACCAAAATTGGACAGTTGAAGACTGGAAGAAGTTTGCCTGGTCTGATGAGTCTCGATTTCTGTTGAGACATTCAGATGGTAGAGTCAGAATTTGGCGTAAACAGAATGAGAACATGAATCCATCATGCCTTGTTACCACTGTGCAGGCTGGTGGTGGTGGTGTAATTGTGTGGGGGATGTTTTCTTGGCACACTTTAGGCCCCTTAGTGCCAATTGGGCATCGTTTAAATGCCACGGCCTACCTGAGCATTGTTTCTGACCATGTCTATCCCTTTATGACCACCATGTACCCATCCTCTGATGGCTACATCCAGCAGGATAATGCACCATGTCACAAAGCTCAAATCATTTCAAATTGATTTCTTGAACATGACAATGAGTTCACTGTACTGAAATGGCCCCCACAGTCACCAGATCTCAACCCAATAGAGCATCTTTGTGATGTGGTGGAACGGGAGCTTCGTGCCCTGGATGTGCATCCCACAAATCTCCATCAACTGCAAGATGCTATCCTATCAATATGGGCCAACATTTCTAAAAGAATGCTTTCAGCACCTTGTTGAATCAATGCCACGTAGAATTAAGACAGTTCTGAAGGCGAAAGGGGGTCAAACACAGTATTAGTATGGTGTTCCTAATAATCCTTTAGGTGAGTGTATATATATATATATGTTATGGCTGATCGGTGTATACACATGCTAGTCAAGGATTGGGTTAGAAATACATTTTAACTGGGTAGTTTAAGGCTTGCCAATTTAAATTGTAGAACAAGGCCTGGTTTCTCAAAAGCATCTTAATTAAGGCTAAGAAACATTCAGCCACTATTGTTTAAGATGAACTCAGCCATCAGATGCTTTTGGGAAACCAGAGCCAGTTTTACTCTGTAATCAGCACCGAAAACATGATGGAACATGACTGTAGAAACATTTGCCAGTAGGAGTCAGGATGTGAAAATTAACATTATTTGATGTCTCGCATGGGCTATCCAAAGTAAAAACTAACGAAGCTCGAAATTACTAAAATGTAACTACAACTAAAATGTATGATTCAATTGAAAGAATATTTACACATGCAGAAGCCTCTGGATCTTCAAAATATTTTCTAAAGATCAGATAATCGACAGATCTGAAGCCACTTCATTGTTTTTTACCTTACATTATACACTCTTATGATTTATTGAGATTTTTAGCTAACGTTGGCTGAAGATGCCTGTCAAACAAAAATGTCAGCTTACCCAAAAGTAGTAATAGTTACAGTATATGTCAAATGCATATAGCGGAAATTCTGTCCAACTCTTTGAACTGTTTCACTAACACATTTTTTGTGTCTGTTTTAAGTTTGTAATGGCTATTAAAATTAAACAGAACAATGGATAACAGTTTCTCTTGGCGAATAGGTCTTTTTCAGCGTGAAGAACTGTCCAACATTGAGGTAAAAACTGGTGAAATTCTCCTTTAACATTAATGAGGGTGAGCTTGACACCATACACTTACAATGACTGTGCTGCTCCTGAGGGACGAAGCCACTAGACTCCAAGCCCAAGTACTAGGACGCTAACAGAATAACGCTGTACACTTCCAGCAAATCAACACACAACGTAATGTCTTGGAATGGTATACCACAGAGATAAGCGGTCTTCAAATGGCAGACAATTTGTCTAAGAGGCAGGAAATCACTGTCCAGTCACATGACTGATTCCAGTGATAATGGGCCATCAGCGGGATTTTCTGATAACAAACTTGCAGGTTCAATAGTTCCCACTGACCACAGCAGGAAGCGCATCATGCCATTATACACGACGATCAGTCCAAACTCTATGCATGTGCCCATTCTTCCTCCATTTTTTTTATATTTTGCTATCCTGGTGGGTTTCAGATGGACAGATGGCAGTCGGTATTCCGGGGAGTTGGGACTTGGTGTATGTGTGTTTGTTTGGACGGGAGGGAACTAAAAAGCCTCAGTGTTTACATAACCTTTGGATTCATATTAAAAACCATGGCTGGTCCTTTCCGCTTTCAGACCCTTAATTAGAAGTCTCTCCTGGTTCTTGGAATGTTACCAGAACCAGTCTGTGTGAGTGGATGTCTGTCTGTACGTGGGTACGCCTGTGTGTGTCTCCCCTAGAATTTGAATCACAATACATGGATGTAGTGGTTACAGCTAGTGTGATTATAGCGTGTGGTATCAACTATTGCTGCCTTGTGGATAGATGCACACACAAACCCACACACACAAACACTCACAGACAAGTGCATTAATAGTAAATAAGAGCTGGGACTCTGACCTGCAGTAGTGGACGTTCTCGGAATTGATTAATTGGGATTGTAATGGGACCACGACTGAGGCTGTTGTTTGACAGGGTACATCACAACGTGTTGGAGGTTCATGGGTTTCATTGATGTGGAAGGTAGGAGTAGGTTCGCCCCCGGTCCCGAGAGACCACCGTATATGTAGAGGTCATCGTCTTTCTGTCCTGTAAATCAAAGACTGTCTATCGGGGAAACCAGGGGAATAAACCCCAGCCCTCCATATTAAAGGTTCCATCTGCGATTGCTGTTCAACAGTCATTTCAAGGTGTTGTTTGCCATTGTGTACAATGCGTGTGGGCTCCCTAGGACTCCAGGTTTAAATGACTGATAATGTGTTGATTCATGAACGTGGGGTAATGTTCACGTGTTACTATTATTCTGATGTAAAGGGCCAACAGTTACCTAGGAGATGACGGAAGGTAGGCAATAGAAACCCCCCCCCCCTGCCTCCCACACACACAAAAACACACACGCTCTCACACGTGTACTTATGCCGTGGAAGTGCATGTGCACATGTAGTTATGCTTTGATGGATGTTTGTGCAACTGGGCACTCAAGCAGAATGATCACAGGAGAGGGTTTTCTTTGAATTATTCCCTTTCAACTGTTCTCTGTAGATTCATATTCTCAACTCTCTCCCGTTGTTCTGTTTTCTGGACATCTTGTCACCGCCCTGTTGTTCTTCTGCATTACTGTGAATTCTTTTTTTTTAAATTTCATTCAGTTTATTTTATGGATTACCTCCATTTATTTATTTTTATCAGAATTGAGTAGAGATTTGAGAAGACTGACTGTTCTGGTCATTATGAGTAGCATTCGTATGTTCAGAAATTCAATGTAATATGTTTGCAAACATGTAATAACTCCATCAGACACACCCATTGCATCCAAACTCAAGACAGATTCAATGCAGTAATTTATCGATCAATGTCGCTGTTGAAGGTTAATCACACAAAAACTTTTCTTTAAGCTTGACAGTAACTGTACTATACAAGTATGAATATGTATATATCATCAGTGTAGAAATAATGTCATAGTAGTTTACATTAATATTTCAATTAAATGTAATATAATCAACAGTTTGTATCAATAACTGATTTGTGTGTTCTGTTTATTTATCAATTAATATTCTTCACGTTTTGAGAGTGAAACACGAGATCCTCATCACTAACTCTGAAACTGTTTATTTGCAAGAAAGGCCTTTTTGTGGGCAGATGTACAGTGTATTTGATGTACAGTTTATTTGATGTGAGCCACAGGCTTCCAGGGATTCCCGATTCCCGGTGGATGTACAGTAAGTGCAAAGAAACAAACAAACACCTTGCTGGCCCAGGAACTGTTTCAGAGTTGCTGTAGCTGAGCGCGATTATGTTTTCCAGCCCATGTTGAAGTGGAATTTAAAAAACTCAGATTTCTCCATCAAATTTGACGATGAGGTAAGGGAATTAATTAAAAGAAAAATTGGGAGTAACCAAAAAAGTAAATTAATTAAAAAGTCGAGGCAATTAATTAAAAAGTTGAATGAAGCAATATTATGTTCACAGACTGGTTTAAAAAAATCTGGTCTGAAAAAAATCCAGTTGAAGAATGGATGAAAAAAAGCAATGGATTAGAAACATTTACCTGATACCTAAGGCGCTCCGTACATCTACCATATGGTTCGAGTCAACCAGAAAATCAACACAAAGACACAGTGTTCACTTCAGCAATGTACAATAGTCACATTTATTACTTACAAGCAAATTCCCTCTACACTACTATTCAACGATCATCAAATCATCTTCATTTAGCCTTTACGTCACACATGTACAACTCATCAATGCATACACATAAGAAGATGAACAGAACATTTTAAATAAAGTGGTTCAATACAAAATAAAAATAAACGTCCTAGCATTAACTTTTTTAACGAGACACTTCTGAAAATACTGTTCGTCATCACAAGCGTTGTTTTTTTTTTATTAGCAGTAGTACCATACTAAAAGTGCACATGAGTCTATACAATAACAGACAGCTTTGCAGAATACAATGGCAATATACACAATGATGCATTTCACACATTCAACATCAAAAACAAGGCAAACCAATTAAAAAGGCACAGGACTCTCACATCAATTAGAACTGTCTTTTAGAAACCAAGTTGTACTTGTTTGCAGTTGACAATGTGATCCATTAAACTGACTCAGGATAATCAATAGAAATAAAAAATCCCATAACAGACATGACACATCCATTGTGGTCTATATATGGCATTGTACAGGATGGGAGTCTCCTTAAGAACGTTTTGGGTCTTTGATTGACAATTGAGTAAGATGCCAAATATCAAAGGAGGAGTAGGGGTGGTGTTCTCTATATACCATGTGGAAATGAAATTAGCTTGAAATACTTGGTAGTTCAAATCTACCACTCTTTTGTTTGAAAAATTTCTGCTTTGGCTGTGTTAGGCATTAAGTACTTAATGTATTGCCCAAGTACAACAAAAACAGTTGGAATATCTATTGGCCATGTGTACATCTATGATCATTAAACTGTGCTCAAGAGTAAAAACGTACTGTAGCAACAGGTGCACTAAGATTGTTTCATTTGACTGAGATGAATTTGGTTGAGTGTCCAGGTGTTTACTACTTCAGTCTTTGGTCAGGGGCAGTGATACAGTCTCATTGTCTTTTGTCTCATATGAATCCAAACAATGTAATCTCATCCATGCCGTTCTAATGGGAGTTCAGATTATTGGGATCAATGGAAGTAACCTATTGTACAGGCGGAGAGAGACATGGTCACTTACGTTACATCTTGTCTGCTACAGAGCTAACAATTTTACATTTACAATTGTTCAAGAACATGCATATACATTGTTTACTCATCCTTCCTTCATTTCCCTCCTTCCTTTCCTCACAATGTTTTGCTTTCCCCCCAACCAGAAACAATCAAAAAACGCTAATGTGTCAAGATCCTAACATCACAATTATTATATATATATATATATATATATATATATATATATATGTATAATGAAACTATTAAATAAGTACTGCACGTGTTGACCGGGTCAATATTACACCTTACAAAGCAAAACAGGATAACAACAGTAATAAAAGCCGGTAGCAGCACAACATAAAGACCTATTTCTACAAGGAAGAAATAAAACCTTCAAGCCTCCAGTGCTTCGGGGTTAGAATACAATAGACAAGTTAGTTTTGTCAAAAGCCTTCAGTGCAAAATATACAGGAGGAGGGATTCTTACTTTTAAATGAAGTCAATAAAGGCCGTGTCCACAGTGGTCAGATTTATTTACCATGCTTTAACTACATCAGAGACTCCCAGCGGAATCACTACGCAGTCTTAACCCATGTCTTCGTAATGTTACTAACCTCATTCTGAACACAGTGTTATAAAGACATTGGCACCGGTCACCTTTCTGCTCAAACGTCAACATTGTGAGAACTGAACAGCTAATACTTTATCTCGTTCAAAAATTAGGAACATATTAAAAACATTTAAAAAGAAAGTATTCCATCTGTGCAATAGTTCAAGTAACTTAGTTCCTGCGCATTATTAGTGCCTACTCACGCACTCCGGAGAAAAACAATAGAACACAGAAGTACAAAACAAGTATTTACAAATCTGAACAGAGGCACGGAGTAGCTCATCCCTTTTACTGGTCCAGGGTCAGATAACGTCTAAAACCCCCCTACAGGTTCGGTTTAGGATTGCGTGCCAAGTGTCCATCTTTACGTCTGCGCTCGAGTGGCAATTTCCACCTCGAGCCAGAACGACCAACCAGAACCGTCCAATTCAGATGAGGGGGTGGGGTTTCAGTCTCTAAAGGGGTGTGTGAATACTCCGAATGCATCCAAAGTGTTGGCCTATTGCCTATTTAGTACACTAGTTTCTACCTGTCTAATATGATACTCTGGCCCAAAGAACTGCACCTGACAGGGGGTAGGGTGTCATTTCAGAACTGTCCTAAAGGGACGTGTCAAACACCTTCTCCGTCGAGTCTTCTGCATCATCCTCAGACTGCGAGGCTTTGTGGTTGAGCCTCTCGGCTGTCGAGGACACAGACATGTTGCCGCAGGGACTGTCGTCGCTAAGCTTGGTCCGGCTGCTGTCCTGAACGAACTCCTGGATCTCTAGGGGCAACCTTCTGAACTTGTCCTGGTACTCCTGGTCCAGCTCGCTCTGCAGCTATTGGGGAGAGAACCAACAGTATAGACACAGCTTTAAAGAGAATATGTTGTGGTCCATCTCTCTGCAGTTAAACGGAAAGAACAAAGTCTGGGTCGATAAAGAGCAGTAGGGAGACCAAATTCATTATGGGTCTCCAGAACCAACGTAGTGAGCCAACATAATTACATACTGAACTGGATCTGGCCACCTCTGATATTCTGTAAACGAGGACACTTGTGCTTGTGCTGTTACTAGTGTATTCGGTTTCTTTTTAAATTATATTTATTATTATATTTAACCATCATTTAACCAAGTCTCATTTTCGATTGGCGACCTTGGCCATATGCATTTGAATGCTTGATGACAAGACAACACACAGAACCCCATAAATAAATGTGAATCAATAAATACAAAATAAACAGTATATGCTATATAAGAGAAAATACAGCAATTCACACCTGCAGATAGATTTGACGAATTCAGCAGGTGCATAGTGGCATGTGTTTTTATTTTTTTGCAGTCAGTTGTAATGAAAGCTAAAAATAATTTAGCAATTAGTTTCAGCGAAATGAAATCAGTGGTTACTACTGGACTACCACGTGTTATGGAGTGACCTGAGGTAGAGTTGTACTTAAAGTAAATGGCTGGTTGGATATTGGTTAAATAAAAAAATATATAAAAAATGAAGCTGGTGTCACTGACTAGTGATGAGTTATATGGATGATATTTGATGTCGCCAGTCAATACGTAAGCTAAGGGTTGTTGTATTGCTAACTGGGTAGCCTCCATGATGACACAACGGTCTTTTCTTCTTACTCGTTTTCTCTACCTCAATTAGTTATAAAAGCATGAAAGAGACGTGAATGGTTAATCCTAAGTGAAGCCTCCTGTTCTGCTGAGATCCATGTCTTCTGACAGACAATAGGGAAAGCTAGAGAGAGAGTCTGTTTTTCTCCCAGGCATAGACACTCCTAATGATTACAGATGACAGGATTGTATTCAGTCTGATCCAATAATTGCTTTAATGCTGATTTCTCTGTTTTAACTACCCCACTAAGTCCCAGAGGAGGGCCATAATTAAAGGAGAGCAGCAGGATAAACTCACATCCTGATCTAAGCATATAAGAACCACGTCAGAATCTTAGAGCTTAACTATGGATCGACTTGGCGGAACAGATACAGTAAAGAGGTCAATGGAACTTGATCCTAACAACAGAAATGCCATGGAAACGTGACTGAAAGATGCAGTGGGAAAAAAACCTCTTCATTACCTACTAGCAAAATGTTCTACATTAGGTTATTGTTTTAGCTATATTATAACTAAAAAACAAATTTATTTGGAAAAAAAAGAGTGGACACACTTTTGTTTTTCATGGCAGTTCATGTACAGTGGGAAACATTAGGAGAGTGGTATAGGGAGACATAGTGGTGAAGGTTAGAGACTGTTATGAACTCTGGTCTCTGCCGCATATGTGAACAGAGCTGGGAATGTTAACGCTGGACCACAGCTCTGCATACTAAAAACAACATTGACTACAACCATTGATTTCTGTACGCTAGCTTTGCGAACCAGCTTATTGACTGAAATAGTATAATCCCCATAAAACCCAATGGCAAAACTCAAAAAGTTTCTCTTTGTGTCATTACACCATTCGTTTCTTCCATTGTTTTTTTTTTTTAGATCCACTTCATATAAGGTCAGTGTTTTGTGTTGGCTTACACCACCTCACCATCTTAAAAACTCTAAAGGACAAGGGAATTTTTCCTAAAATCCCATAGGGGATAATTGAATGGGGGAAATGAGAAATTAACAAATATCACATTTTGCTGCTACATTTTCCAGGGATTATGAGGCATCGACTATTTCAGTTTATGAACAGGACGTAGCAAACCTATTACAATATCCTTCTTGTGACATTTTTCAGCAGTTTGAAATTACTAGTATAAAACTACTTCACATACTACATCAGTATGTGAAGTCGTTTTATACTAGTAAAATTGTAATATTCAGATGTTCAAAAGTGTAAAAAGAAATTCACATCTGCATTGATCAGGTCACCATGGCAACGCACAATGTGAGTCTGTAAGCAGGACAAGGTTGACAGATTTGGGTGAAATATTCTGTTGAACAACCACTCAAAAGTCAAGTTGAACAATTGCCTTTTTTGTGTATAGCAGACATGGCAACACTGAATGAGGAAGTCAATGAATAAAACACCCTAACTTTTTTGCCTTTGGTAGTATTAATCTTATATAGATTAGAAATGTTGATAATTAAATGTTATAGTGAGTTATACCCAATCTCCAAACATCAGAATGTAGCTATAACATGTTTTCACAGACGGACCACTTAGAAGATATCCCACATTAAAACAGGATTTTACTAAATTGATAGGAGTTCTATAATTTGTTTTTCTCAGGCATGGATTACACTTATAAGTTATTTAGCAAACACTTTGATACAGAATAACTTCCAGTAGTTAGTGCATATATTGTATTAGTCCCCCATCACACTTTCCTACTGTGGGAATCAAACCCACAACTGTAGGAGTGTAAGTACTATCATGGTCTATTTTTTTGTCCATTCAAATTATATAAAATTCTTCATAAATATAATGTAGACTATTGTAGCTGGAAAAGAACAGACACTGGGCAGATGAAGATAGGAAAAAAAGTGTTATGGACAGACAAATCTAAGTTTGAGGTGTTTGGATCACAAAGAAGAACATTTGTGAGACGCAGACCAAATGAAAAGATGCTGGAGGAGCGCTTGACGCCCTCTTTCAAGAACTGATGAGGCAATGTGATGCCTGGGGCTGCTTTGGTGAGGGTAAACTCAACGCCATGCCATACCATGTAGACAGCGCTTGAGTGGAGCCAATTTCATTCAGGAAGCATGGGGTGAAATCTCTTCAGATTACCTCAACAAACTGACAACTACAGTAGAATGCCAAAGATCTGCAAGGCTTTAATTGCTGCAAATGGACGATTCTTTGACGAAAGCAAAGTTTGAAGAACACAATTATTATTTCTATTAAAAATCATTAGTTCATCAGACCATGTCCTATTATTTCTTATCTTATATTTCCTATTCATTTTGCTATATTTTCTATTCAAACTCTTTTCATGCGTTTTTTCATGGAAAACAAGGACATTTCTAAGTGACCCCAAAGTTTTGAATTATTTATATATTAACATACAAAAAAAACTTAAGGACTGTACAAACAGCACATAGACGTAATCTGATAATGAACTTCAATCCCTCTTCAAGGAGACATTCATGAGAGTGGGGCTATTCCAATCCACAGTGTCTTTTTTTTAAACTTGGGTCACACTGAACTTTACCAGAGGGTGTCTATGTCCTGCCAAACTAGCGAGGCTGCCATCAAAATGATTCAGAAAACCCAGAGAGCTGCCTCCAGGTGGGAAGAGACTGGCCTCTCTGCCTGACTCGTACACTATCGCAGGCTGGGAGGACTACCTCATGTGGTGTGACAAAAAAGATTCAAGTGTGACACGGAATTCGGGGCTCTATCACTATAGGAAGGGAGGCTGGGAGGGAGGATGACCCCCTCCACACATCCGGGACTGGATTCTTCAGGAACATGGTGGACCGGTTCTATCCGATGTCTTAACACTTGACGTCCCTCTGCACTTGACTTTCACTCTGTCGTCACCACATGGATTCTGGTACATCTTTTTGGGTGTCACACCTTGTCACTCTGGTTGGCCAATGCCAAAGCCTGGCTCTGCACCATGGAAAGTATGACCAGCTACCACCTAAATGACACTAACTTCTTCAGATAGTGCACTAGTAACAAGAACTCTAAGAGGCCATTTCTTATTCAAATGAACATTGCACTATTCCCTATAAAGTGCACTATATAGGGAACAAAGAATGATTTAGGATGCAACCCATACATTATCCCATACATTATCCCATACGTTATCCCATACGTTATCTTATACGTTATCCCATACGTAATCAGCATGCATCAAACATTTGTTTTAAAGTCCACACACACCCTGTAATACAACTGGGTGTTATGAGATTATTTTAAGGTTCCTTTGCGAGGTGAGGCCAAATGCAGTTTTCTATCACCTGGAAGGGAAAAGTTCTGCTCTGTTCTCTTCTGATTCGTCTCCCCTCGCTCTGTGGCTAACCAAGCCTGAAGCTGTGTCTGGCCTGATTGGACCTTGCCTTTGGAAGGTGTGTGTGTGTTTGTCACATTCAGACTGAGTCTGAGGTAGTCCCTGACTTCATATCTGACCACACACTCCAAGGTGACCTGAAGTGTTTTTCCCTGTGCTGATATTAGGCACGTCTCGGCCAGATGGCTAAAGACGTTTCGCTCCGCAGCCCCGTTCCTCCCCTCCCCACGTCTGACCTACTTAGAAAGGGACAGTCTGCCACTCGTGTGTGTGTGTGTATGTGTGTGTATGTGCGAAAGAGAAAGGGAGAATGGGTACTGTGTATGTGCTTGTATGCGTGTGTAAGAGGATAAAACATTTTCTATGGTCTGCTGTCAAAGCCAAATACGGTCCAATTATTAAAGCTGTCATCTGCCTCCCTGCTGGGGTGCGTCCCAGGTCGGTGTGAAGAGGTGGACCGGGTCCGTGCGCTGGGGACAGGTTGTGTGGTGGGAACAGGGTGTGTGTGGCAGGGGGGTCCGTGCGCGGGGGACAGGTTGTGTGGTGGGAACAGGGTGTATGTGGCAGGGGGGTCCGTGCGCTGGGGACAGGCTGTGTGGTGGGAACAGGGTGTGTGTGGCAGGGGGGTCGGTGCCCGTGGTGACAGCGACACCTCGTTATCACCTGGAGGGTGTGGAGTGACAGCTGAGGTAATTAAAAGTCACAAAGATAGAGGGATGGCAGAGGAGAGGAGGATGGAGAGGAGGAACAGATGGAGATGGCGGGGTCTCAAGCCCTCTTGTCCTTTTTGCCTTCATCCGACACAGTGAAGAGGTAAGCCTGCTATCCTACAGAGCTGTCAAATAGAATGTCTCATCAGGTGTCTGGATCTGACCGACCTTAACTACCCTTCAGAGGCCTGTGCAGTCAGTATTTGTGTGTGTGTGTGCGCCATTTTTACCTGTAATCAGATGAGCAAAGTCAGCAAACAGGCATTTTAACACTTACTATACTTCATATAATACATTAAATCTCCCCAGAATATCCATAATTTCTCAACACATACACACTAAATACCCTGATCCTAATTCCTACCGTAACTCTAAACCCCTGTACCAAGACTGGCCTTTTTTGGAAGGACCAGACAAAGGGTCCTCACTTGTCTCATCCTTAGTTTACTACACTCATGATAACTTTTGGGGAATTCGGATCCTCTCGGCTAAAGCACTACAAGCACACACTCGCTCTCTTAAAATAATTCTCTGGATGACCTTAACCATCTGTCCTCATTCTGAGACGCCATCGAGGGAAGCAGTGTGCGCGCGCGAGGGTGTGTGTGTGCGGGCGAGTGTGTCGAGGGCCTCTGAACTAAATTTGTTTCCAAATTAATTCAGGGCTCTTTGCTACTCCCAGAACTAAAAGAGAATACCCCTTAACAGCAGTACTCACAAACAGAGATGGCCAATCCCACTCTGGATCTTCAGGCTTTTAATCCATCCGCACGTGTCCTTAGGAGCAGCGGAATAGAATCACACGTGTAAGGTTGGGGACAGAAACAAAACAAATCACAAGGGTAGCTGCCCAGGAGCTATGTATACCATTAGCATGAGGACTTCATCAGGAAACAGTCCTCAGTCTCAGCAGAAACTGTTTTGTGTCCCAAATTGCAACCTATTAAATAGATAGGGGACCACTTCTGACCGCAGGTTCACAGAGCGGTCATTAAAATAAGGAATACAAAGCACCCAGAGAGGCCGTCTAGTCCTGGTCAAAAGTTTAGGTACAGAAACCTGTCCATTTTTAGTCCAACTAGCTTGTGACATTTGCGTGTTTGTCCTTTCCTGCCGAAGCTATCCAAACATAGGTCAATTTGGCTCCTTGTGGCCAGAAGGTGAGAGCGAGGTCACCACTTTGAAATGTGTTTATAACTGGTGGACCCTGCTCTCTCCAGGGGTGATATGTATATTTCTATCTCAATCTGTTGTCTATGCCTGCCTGTTGCTAGCTTCATACATGTACTTCAAGTGCGGCCTATCCACCTAATAGCTGAACTGTGAACTAGATGTTTATCAATTAGCACTGAAGCTTTTTCAGAGCCAGCTCTAGGAATGGTTTTATCCAGATTGTCACTAAAACTAGACAGTTCTTTTGACAATAAGGCTTCAGGCTACTCTTTACCTATTTTACAATTTTCCTGTTTTATTCAGATATTCCTTGGTGTTTTGTACTTTTGTCTGTACACACCTCTCCATGTAGTTTTAGCTGATGCTCCACACCCCGAGGCTGCATCACAACACAGTGTTTTCCGCGCCTGCACAACCCGTGTGGAATCCCCGGACTCTGGCAGCGATATCACCCTACGCTGTCCTTCGGGCTACTTGGATTTTAGGGCCTGACTGAGACATGGATTACCTCAGAAAATGCTACTGCTCTAGCTGTTTTCTCATGCCCTGCGTTTTCCCATAGACAGTGAGTCTGATTGTCGCAAGGTTGGCATAGAGTTACTAATTGCTCTAAAGTGGACATTTTGTCTCTGCCCTTAACTTAGTCAAGTTCTCCAATTTCTTCCCGCGCCTTCATGCTCTCCACTGGCTCCACTGCTCGCATCCACTACATGACCATTGTACGTGCCAACAGAGCAGACGGAGGATCTGCCTCTCTTTAAATTCTTTGCTCAAAACCTAAATCCCTAATGAAGCTCTTCCTTCTACCCCCTCCAGCCTCTTGGACAACCCACATCTGGGGTGGGGGGGGGCAGCACCCGATCGGTCCGCGTCTCCGTCTGTGCACCCCAATGATGCAACCAAAGAAATCTGTGTGTCCACAATAATACTCAAAGACAATATTCTCAAAAAATCACGCCCTGATAGTCAAGCGTTAATGTGTCCAGATGCATTTCCCGAACAAAGACATTAGCCACGTGGTTATCGCTAGCCCCCCAAAAAAGTGTTAACCGTCAAAATGAACATACACTATGCACAGTATCTATTTCTAATACCTATAATGTCAATGAATCCCAAAAATAAGAATGACAATAAACAATACGAATTATGTACAAATGTGCTTAGGCTGTAGCATCTGTAGAACTCTATAATGTGCGTGCACGTGCTGCTTTAGCACCATTTACATATTTTCCTTCGTAATGCCCATATCTACGCAAATGGACACCGCAGTGGTCTGCTGGAGAAGCGTTACGAAGACGGAGAGGATCTTTTCTTTAGGGTTCCGTCTCCGCCTGCCTCCTCGTTCCTCTGCCATGCTGGAACAGGGGGCTCGTTGTGACAATGTGCAACTATAGAACAGGGAGGCTGTTCTTTTTCCAGCACGGCGACAGGACGTGAGCACGGTGATAATAACTTGTGACACCTTCATTAGTCAACGCAGACACTTGCACGCCCACGCGCAAGAAGGGAACCTGAGCTAAAACAGCAGCCCCGTCATCCAACAGAACAGGCAGGTAACACTGCACATAACACACACACAAACACGTCTCCAAACACTCACACCCACATCCACACACATACGACTCACTTTTGTTTTCCTCGGGGAATGACAAGTGTGTTTGTTTTCCGCGTACGTAGTGTGTGCGTGCGTGCCTCATTGATCCGCACCATGCTACGTGCAGAGGGGAACAGATCAAAGACAGTGATGAGGGAAGCCGTGAACCCCCCCCGTGAACCCCCCCCGCCACAGTCTGAGACGAGAGAGACAGAGATACTAGCGGGAGAAAAAGAAACAACCAGAGGCTTGTAGGAGACGGGAATATGACCGTTTTACACACGACGGTAAACCATCCCCGCTTCTGCGTCCAGAACCACAGCAGCCCCCACCCCCCCGCCCCCATCCCGGCAGTCACTACGGCTGGTTTGCGTCACCGGCTCCGTTGCGGGGAGAGTCGTGGGGGTGGAGGGTGGGGAGGGCGGGCGGGGATGATCGTTTCCATGACGACCGCACAGGGCTCCCGCGTGTTGAGTCACGGCCCAGGCGCTGTTCATGGGCTTCCGCGACTCGGGGCGTGTGTCACGCTGTTCCCGCGTGTGTGTCCATGAAAAAGGAGAGAGACAAGGAGAGAGGAGAGAAACGGGTAGAGAGACCGGGAGAGAGTCTGACCACCAGAGCTACGGCACTGGGAACGTCCACCATTGTGTTGCCCTCTCTGAAAAGGACCACGTACTGTCCATGAGGGCTACGGGCTTCCACACTGTCTCGGCAGGAGGCCCACGTGATGGGTAAACCACGGTCCCGGCACACTAACCACACCGGCCAAATTCCCAGCCGCGCCCACCAACAGTTCATCGCACCGACAAGCCCAGATGCAACTCAAACACCGGCAGGTTAACCCAGAGCCTGAAAACACCAGGGCTAAACAACGTTTTGATAAAATGGCACTGGCTTTGATCCCCGGATTTATTAACAAGGATCCAATCGCTGATTACTTTGTTGTACGAGCATTTTTGACATTATCTCATGTGACTTCATAGTCTCATAAGACTTCATAGTCTCATACACTACATAATCTCAAGGGACTTCATCGTCTCATGTGACTTCATAGTGGAATAATAGCCCTTTGATTCTCATCTATGGATGTGGAATGGTATTATTATCCGTATGAATTAGACCCAGGTTTCACAATTCAAATCCCATATCCCAGTCATCCAGCTGATGCTTTTATTCAATAACCTGCAAGGCTACCACAGACAGCCCAATCCTCCCATGTGAAACCTGGTCAGTGGCAATCGCAGCATAAAGATAACACGACGATCCGTTTCACAGTTCAAACTGAAGACCCACCCCTGTGAAGTGAGAGGTCTGTGAGAGTTAGATTCACCTTGGAGAGGGTGCTTGACGGTGTGTGCGTCTGGGTGTGTCGCGCGCTCATTAAGAGCCTGCCATGCTGTGAGTGGGAAGCCATTTTGATTAGAACATTAGCAGGACACCCTCAACTGATCACACACCCACCGAGAGAGCCTGCTGATTGGACAGAGGACACAATTTCCCTCATCCAACTCCTCATCACTTATTCTCGCTCTCTCTCTTTCTCTTTGTCCCACTCTCTCGCGTTCTCTCTCTCTTCCTGTCCAAACCCACATCCGTCTCTCACACACACACACTTTCTTCCCATTTATTCGGACGGATTGCCGAGACCAACAGCCAACGAGAGACACACAAACACGCTAATAACATTCAGAGAATCCCGATCAGATAAAAGCAAACCCGACAGATTCCAAAATGTAGGTGTGAAGGTTCCATGACTTCAGACACAGTAAAATGGTTACAAGCCCACACAATCCTTTCGGACATACAGACAGTAAAGATAAAGTTAAAACTGTTAAACCCAGAGTTCTATTTCCTTCTGCACTGTGGGACAGCAGCTGGCCTGACACACACACACCATGGTGTAGCACGGCGCTAACCCTAGCGGGCGGTCGCTGTGAGAGAGGTGACGGTCTCCACAGACCAGAGATGGTTATAGCTGTCCATTAGCGGCTGCTTGGAGCCCAGAGGAGAAACTGGGTCAGAACTGTTCGCGTGTAAGGGAGTGTAGGACTACTGCACATGTGTCCGTGAAACTGTCAGAGCGGACGGCGTCCGACGCGCATGCTGAATACAGGAGCTGTAGACTCGCTTCAGAGGGACTGAAAGGTAAGAATAGAGAAAACAGCGCGTGCCTGTGAGATGCACTTTTAGGTCCCATCCTGGCAACACAGTGCCCGCCTCCGTCAGCCATTGGTGGAAACCTCACGTCACCACAGCTATCTATAACCCTGCCTTTATTTTCCTCTTTTCCCTCCAATCGAGGTCAGAGGTAAAACCCAAAGGACTCAGAAGGTACTACTGTCATGATGACGTCTGGGCCGGGGGGATTCTGAGGGTCAGACGAGGAGGGAGCTTATGAAATCCACATCCTCGCAGCCATACATTTAAAGACAAACATTTGTACACATGCACACCAGTGAATAATAATGGCCGACAAAGGAGAACATGCCTCTGTAGGCAGGTTGTGGAATCTAAACGCAGCTTACAGCCAAGGTAGTGTGACGTGCCTGATTTAAGAGAATTGTTTTTACAGCCTGCCAGTGTTCCTGATTTCTATCTTAAAGATAGAAACGTATAAAAATCATGTACAAATCCAGAGGCATTAGTAAAAGCCAGTGACGTGTAGAAAACACAGAAATCTATGTCTGTGTTGCAGCAGGCTGCAGTGACCCCCTGTGGCGAACAGACACACTACATAAACATGCTTTCACAACAGCACCACGCTGTGTGAGACCATCCCACAGACATGGTTCCAACCCAAGTCCAGCGGACACCGCGTCCTCGTGATGACACGGCCGAATTCACCGGGTCCAGGGCAGAAAGTGCCTATACAACAAGGTTTATTCCCCTACACAACAAGGTTCACAAGCAGCCTTGGCCAGGAGAAGCAGGCACGAATACATGACATTACTTTCAGAGGGGGAACATGCCGGGAAAACAGAAAAACGTCCCAGTTACCCAAACACAGAGAGCCTGGAGATCAGGTAAGAGAGGGAAGGGACCAGGCCTAGGCCACGGCGCTAGGAGACCCAGCTAGCAAACAGACGAGGTCTGACGGAGGACCAGTGAAAACGGCCACATGACCGACAGCACGTGTAAGGAAGTGTTAAGTCGAACTCAGCCGTAGGGTGCAGAACATTAAAGAAAGGTTGAGGCAGAGGGAAGGGGCACTTGTTTTCCCTCCCTTCTCATGGACGCTTCCACATTGCTGTTACGGTTACACATGCTTAAGTAGTGAAGCGTCACACTCAGATGCAGAACGTCTTACCATAATCCTCTGGGGCACCGCCTTCCTACAATCACAGCAACAGTGGAAACGATGAGATATCATTAACCAATGACACCTTAACGGGGTGAAAACGTGTTCAGTCCATAATGTCGCCCTATCCCCTACCAAGTGCACACTACTTTGGACCAGAGAGCCGCGGTGGAAAATAGTGTACTAGGAAATAGGGCTACATTTAGGATACGAAACCATAACCCTGAGTGATTGGCTGGATGCGACGTGTACAGTCATGTATTGGATGAGATGTCCATACCTTGGGTTTCTCATCCACAATCTGCTGTCGGATGTCCTTGTGCTTCTCCACTAGTCTCTCCAATCTCTTGCTCTGAGCGTCTTCCAACTGAACGCACACACGGGGAAAAGAGCAAGGCGCAGCCAAATTAAAAACTGCTCTAAAATGACTGTGAACACATGATCCCACATTATCTGACAAAGGCAGTGACGGAGCGGAGCTAGATAAAACCGTGTTTCAAGTTAAACCTTTGTCTGCAGAGGGATAGGACAGACAATGAAAAGGAGTCACAAAATGACATCTGTTCAGTGGTCACATTGCATCAGCAAATACTCACCCGTTTGATATGGTGCACCACCTCGTTGACAAACGACCTGTTAATCTCCAGTTTCTCTCTGTGAACATGGAAAGATGTCAGCTTGAACCCCACTATAACATCCCTCACATCTAGCCACAACTTGGACAACAATCCTAGCATTCCTCATTCCAATCGAGCTTAAATGACCTTACAAAACTGCGTAGGTCACCTTCATCTACGATAATTAATAACAGAAAATATTATGGTCAGAAATATCTTAGTCATCTGATTATAATGCATCTTGTGTCCGGATCATGATCATTGGCTTGGGCAGTGAGACAAAAGCCTTCAGTGCCATCTGGTGGCCCTAAGAAGCAACTCAGTCTCTATGAAATTGGAGGCTCAATCCGGTCACATGGTCAATCTGAAATCACTTTCCAGTTGAAAAGCCCCACCTTGCAAACCAACCATCGGTTTCGAAGACATAAAATGAGTGACATCCGATTCTAGCCTATTAAAACAGAGAGAGCAGTACACCCCGTCCCAAAACAACCTGCTACACACCTGAACCTCACTGAGAATGAGACTGTGATTGGTGGTGATCTATCTGAGACAGAGTGAGGTCACTGTCAGACAATACTTTTTAAAACAGTGTTTTTGGAGGAACTTTGAAATTTCGATGACCTTGTGACCACAGGGTACATTCAAACGCATGTAAGGACACTGATGAGAATAAGGTAAAACGATGTGCCTAATTGTCTTAAACCCTTCATCAAACATCATAATAACAAGCTCCAGACAAAACATTTAACACATTACAACATGATAGGTATAAGCCCTGAAAAAAATCATATGAGTGGATCATTGGACGATGCATGCCTTTTGTCAGATGCTCGATTAACTTCTGGGACGATACATGTTAGGCGAAGAGCTTGGAAGCACAAGAAAACTCTGTCCATCAGCCTTTGAAAACTAAGTCTTTGAAAACTAGTCAGTGGGCCAAATGTCCCGAAGTTCAAAAGAGCCTAACAAATGTGAAATTGTGTCCAAACCAATCTGTCCAAACCTCGCTGCTCGTGACCTCACACATCCATTGTTCCACGACAGGTACCCATGGTGCCGTTCGTGTTTAGCTAAACTATTCACAAAAGACAGAGAGGAACATCCCCCACCCCATCAACTTACTCCTCTGTCACATTCTTGTTGTTGGCCTTTGCTTCGTTGATCTTCTCCTGTCTTTTCTTGTCCATCTTCTTCTTTAGCTCTTTCTTTTCCCTTAACACAAGGTAACAATCGGCCCATTAACCATTTGCCCCTGGCTTTGTTTCTGTACGTATGTGTGTGTGTGTGAGAGAGAGTCTCCTTACTTTTCACAGATGTCTCTGATCTTCTTCATCTGGGCGCTCTGACATTCCTCCGCTATGCTTGTCAACTTCTCCACCAGCTAGACACAAAGAGGAGAACGACACAGCTTAACACGGCCGCGGGGCTTCACGATGCCACCCCTGACTCGTCAATTCTGCTGAACACAAGCTAGACAGCGGAGAATATAATTGGTTCATTCAGAAGGATACTTTTGGCTTCCGCCTGGATAAGCCCTGACAATTCACCCGTACAAACTGTCCACAGATCAGTGATTACACTCAGCACTTCCATTTCCCATAGCGGCAGGCTGACCCTGGGACATGATGACACTGCACCAAGATCAGCACATTAAACCTATTGGGTGCAAACTCATTAAACACACCTTACACAAGCCGAGGCCAAGCATTTTACAAAGCGGATTTTACAGTATCAGACACTGGACGCTCCAGTTACCCCGTTAAGCCACTAAAACCTGAGTGTGGTAACGCACACTGCTCTTTCAGCAGAAACTCTTTCACCACTTTCCTGTCCGTTAAAACATAAAATGCCTTAAAATATTAAAAAGTCACTGGCAATTACTCTCCATCATGTAGCTCTGACTGAGTGCTGTGCGTGTTTGGTCACCCGTTGCTACATCTGTGCAAAATCTGTGAACTTCACCTCAGCAGTAGCTGCTGCACTGCTAATGTGAACAGAGCGAGACAAGAACAGTAGTAAGCTAGCAGTATGGTCCAATAAAGTGGATGGCAGAGTGAGTTGACCAGGCTGCCAGTACTTAATGTTGTTTTTAAGAGGTAGGTTAATGCACAGCTTGTGTTCATTAAAAAAGCGGAATGCTGCATCTTACGGTTTTACTTTGGAACTAACCGTCCAAGATTTCTGGTAGTACAAAACTAAGTGAATGTTTTATCTGTTTTAAAAGTATTGATACCTATCATTCCAGGTAATTTTGTATTAGTGAGGGGTTGTTTGTGAAAGAACAGCTCCTTTTAAACGGCCCTTTTTGGTGATGGTAGGGAACCGAGAACACTTCGGTGAAAGGAGTCATTCATTTGGCTCCATGATCCTATTAAGATTCATGAGTCATGAAATAAGTCACTGGAGATTTTTGTATTGTTCTGGGGTTGTTTTTAAGCAGTTTAGAGCTGTGTGAGCGCCATGTGAGAGATGAATGAGACATCTCTTTCAGGTGAACAGGGCCAGAAGACCCAGCTCACTGATAAGACTCAGATTGCCGGTCACTACTTTATGTATGTGAACATGAGACTCCAAGTTTCATTGCACAGCAGCTGTGAACGGCTGGCTCAGCTAGGATTCTATCCAAATGAATGACCTTTCCCAAAACCTTATCTAAACTGCAAAGTTGAAGTACAGCTAAAAGTTGAAGTACAGCTTAAAGTTGAAGTACATCATGTGGATGTACTGTTATTTTTATGAAAAGGAAAGCAATAAGCAGATACAGTACATCAAAGACAGACACATTCCACTTTTGCTAGAAGCACAATTAAAGCCAGATGTGGTATTAAAGGGGAATTACACTTGTAAACAACATTTCCCAAGGCATAAAATGTTTGTTCTGATGAATACTATAAATGGGCTTAGAACATCCTTTTTTCTCAATATTTGAAATCATAAGATTTTTACTAAAATCCTAAACCAGGAAACATACAAATGAGAAAACAACATTTAGGTTCTAAACAGAATTTGGAAAACATATCCAATAGATCTTCTAGGGCCCATATTTTACCAGATATACAGACCGACTGTGTTGTGCAATACTACAGTAACAACCTCGAGGAAAGTAGAAATCAAAAGCCCTGCAGAAATTGCGCCATGTTTCATTCATTTTAAGTAGCTCTCATTCCTGAAAAGGTTGAGATCCCTGACCTACAGTATACCTCCTTTAGGACAGGGTTAGGTGTTTGGTTGTGTGTGCCAGTACCATTTTGATGTGTTCTTTTTTCTGGTACTTCTCGCTGTAATACTGCTCTTGTCTCAGGGTCAGTAGCTGTTGTTGCTGCTGCTCCTTCAGCTCAGACAGTCTCTGGCTACACTCCTGGTCCAACATGCACAGCTCCTGCTCCAGTGACGACACAAACTGCTCCGACCTGCAGCGCGCACACACGCACACACGCACACACAGATAGAGCAAACACATGAAGGTACACGTTAAAAAATATGCATTTAAGGTCGGGGTCATTTCCATTAAACCCACAATAAATATTTGGAAAGACGGGCTGATCTGAAGATGTTAGGGCGTATGAGGTGAGAGCAGTTATGTGAATTGGGGAAGCCTATTAAACGACAGGTGGATGTGGTTGGTGGTCTGACAGGTGGATGTGGGTGGTGGTCTGACAGGTGGATGTGGGTGGTGGTCTGACAGGTGGATGTGGGTGGTGGTCTGACAGGTGGATGTGGGTGGTGGTCTGACAGGTGGATGTGGGTGGTGGTCTGACAGGTGGATGTGGGTAGTGGTCTGACAGGTGGATGTGGGTGGATGTGATGGATGTGGGTGGTGGTCTGACAGATGGATGTGGGTAGTGGTCTGACAGATGGATGTGGGTAGTGGTCTGACAGATGGATGTGGGTAGTGGTCTGACAGGGGGATGTGGGTAGTGGTCTGATACAATATATACACTTATATTTCTGTTGCTCTCTGCAATGGCTTATCGAATCACTCGAACCCTAAGGAGTGACATGGGACTGGAGAAACCAAATGTACTGTCCATACCGTCTACTGAAAACTTTGTGGACCACGAGATTAGATTTCCCCGTCACCGATTCTATAGAACGCAAGCTGTGTAACATGCCCATCAAATGAATTAGTTACACTGTTTTGGCTGCAGTTTCCTGACACATTATGTTGTAGACAAAAAAGAAAACCCTGTTTCCCACAGTGGTTGATCCACACTATTCAATCAGGATAATGTCTCTGAGCAGACATAGAGCTTTTACCAGTCTAATTATTGCCCTAATATGAGCCATAAACGTATTCATGGGCTACCTTAGTTTTACTACCATAAAGCATTCTGAGGTAAAACTGTATATTGATTAATTCAAATTAGCTTAGATAGGGACAGAGACAGGAGCAGAGAGAAAGAGAGACGGGAACAGATAGAAAGAGAGACAGGAACTGAGAGAAAGAGAGAGAGAGACAGGAACAGAGAGAAAGAGAAAGACAGGAACAGAGAGGGAAAGACAGGAACAGAGAGTGACACAGGAGAGAAATAGAGGCATATAACAGCAAGGGAAGCAAGGCAGTGAAGGAAAAGGAGAGGAGGTCTACCTACCTTTTCTTACCGTCTCGTTTGTGGCTCTTCTGCAGCGCCGAGCGTCTACGCTGGTACTGGCTCTGAAGTTCAGCCGCCTTGGCCGTGTGCTCCTTGATCAGCTCGCTGGTCTTGCGGTGGTGTTTCCTCACCAGTTCCTTCATCTCCTTGTACTGCTTCCTCTGCTCCCTCACAAAGCCCTTCTGCTGCTTCAACTCCTCCAGCGTCTGCGCCTCGATCTCTGGACGACGAAGACGACGGACGCAGTGAGGGGAGAAACGGACAGAAGGGTTTAGGAAAGAGTGGAAGGAGGGAGGGCAGTGAGAGTGGCAGGGGCAGAATTTAAAAAGAGAACGCTGTGCGTACTGCCGAGCATACAAACGACAAATCAAACGATCTCAAGCACGCACATTTCTACTCCCGTCTTACCTGTAAGAACACTCTGAATGACGTCTTCGGTCCTCACGGTTGGTTTCACCGAACCTGATACACCATATAAGGACAGACTTATTAGTTCAGCTTCTGGAAGATCTCAAAGCCCAGGTTGATGGCAAAGGCTTTGTGGGTTTTACTGGACTGCAATTTTAGAGGTACTTTAAGTTCAAGCAGAGACCTACCCGTACCTGTGGGCTGAGGCTGGTTGCTAGGTTTCGGTGTGATGACGGGTGGGTGGCTGACCCCGTTCTCTGCCGGCAGGGTCACCCGGGGGTCAGGCTCCTTTGGGTCATCGCCACCCGCTTCCACCTGCTATTCGAATATATGGACAATGTCACTACATTGATGGGGATCTTTTTCGCTGGGCCTCAAAAATACTGTTTATATCAAATATCACTTGTCACGTTGTCTACAGGATAGGTGTCTTTCCGAAATATTACACACATGGGACATTACAGCTAAACACATACACAGCTATTCTGAACGCGCTTCGGTTTCTGCATGATGAGTCGAACTGTACAGGTCCGCTACTCTGTTAGAAACACAAGCTACTGGGAGGCAAATGTACAACCACACAATGGAAAAACTGGGGTCAAACATCGTACCTGTTGCTCCTGGGAGACCTTGTAGACATAACTCTGGTACCCCACTCTCAGCATTATTCAGGTCACACTGACAACGTTAACGTTTCAACAATCAGCAAGCGTTGTCCTTTCGTTGACTCAATATTCTGCTAGTTATCTCAAGTCTCACTTTACGTTCTCCCAACCTTCTCTCTCGGTTCACTCCAAACCTGACTTGCAGTGTGCCTGTTTAAAAATGTTATCCCGATAAACTACTCATCACCATTTCTTTTGTCATTGATCCTGTTCTGGTCAAGAGGGGACAGACTGTTTTCCTCCCTTCTACTTTCTCATCTTCTCCCTTTGACACTCCACCAGATAGCCCACTGCTTCACTAGGAGACCGTTGCCATGGTGTCAGCATATTTATAGGCTCTCTATTGGCTGTCCCTGTGGGTAATCAGCTCTGCTGGCCACTCAGGCGAAAGAAGTCCCTTAGGACCCACCTCCACCACAGCACTCCCTAATTACCCCCAACACCCCCACCCCTGTCGTCCTCGGGCCCTTACCTCGTAACTCTCAGGGTGTGAAGCAGCCGGTTGTAAAGCCTGCCTATTTTGACAGTTTATCAAAGACTAACAGCAACGATGACCACACTACTAACCTTCTGCCTGACAATGCATTTGGAACAGAAACCACTGTTTTACTCTATAGGTAATTGTTACTTTGTGAGTATCATCGAGTTGAAAACTAACTGGACTACCTTGCTCCTAACCCTCAGTCCTGGTCAGGATCTTTAACCCATGCATACTGCCTGGGTAGACGTGCATACTGCCTGGGTAGACATGCATACTGCCTGGGTAGACGTGCATACTGCCTGGGTAGACGTGCATACTGCCTGGGTAGACATGCATACTGCCTGGGTAGACGTGCATACTGCCTGGGTAGACATGCATACTGCCTGGGTAGACGTGCATACTGCCTGGGTAGACGTGCATACTGCCTGGGTAGACGTGCATACTGCCTGGGTAGACATGAATACTGCCTGGGTAGACGTGCATACTGCCTGGGTAGACGTGCATACTGCCTGGGTAGACATGCATACTGCCTGGGTAGACATGAATACTGCCTGGGTAGATATGAATACTGCCTGGGTAGATATGAATACTGCCTGGGTAGACGTGCATACTGCCTGGGTAGACATGAATACTGCCTGGGTAGATATGAATACTGCCTGGGTAGACATGCATACTGCCTGGGTAGACGTGCATACTGCCTGGGTAGACGTTCAACTGATACTGACTGATTAGAGTAGCACACACACACAGGCATAAAGACAAACACACACAGGCATAAAGACACACACACACGGGCATAAAGACACACACACACGGGCATAAAGACACACACACACACGGGCATAAAGACACACACACACGGGCTTAAAGACACCCATGGGCATAAAGACACACATGGGCATAAAGACACACACACACGGGCATAAAGACACACATGGGCATAAAGACACACACACACGGGCATAAAGACACACACACCTCTTTGCTCTCCTCTTCCTCTGCTCCCTCCTCTAGGGTGAGAGCTGCCAGTTGATTGGCCCTCTGCTCCATCAGGTTGACGTAGCGGATGGGATTGGACAACGCCTCGATGACGTCTAAGGAAGAGAGCAGGAGGGAGGGACGGAAAGTCTTGTAACCAGCGGAATCGTTAACACGGTACGAACCCGATGTTCCGACATCTCCTCAGTTACGTAACACTCTCACATGAGGTGTGACGACTGGCGTACCTGCAAATGTGTCGGGGACATAGTCCTTCACCTCCACGTAGACGAAGAGAGCAGGGAGGGTCAGAGACTGGTTCTTCTCATTCCTCAGTCCGATGTAGTGGTAACCTGGGTAATGCCAGCACAGGTCAATGCTTGCAAATCAACCTGACTGGGAACAGTATGACTGACGGAGACCAAGTGGGTCAGAAGGATAGTCACTGGGGCTGACAGTGGATAAGCGTCTGGGTTGTGTATCTAGGGGAGTAACGTGCCCCAAGTCCTCACCTGGGCGAATGGCGTTCACAGGGATGATGCGATGGCCAATGAACTTCCCTCCGTCTTCAAACACAGAGATCCTCATTGAGGCCAGTGTGGGCAGCACCACCTGAGGAAATCGTTGACAGCATAACCCCGGACGGTCAGGAATCGTGAAAGAAATAAAAAAATCCCAGAGCAATTTGCTCCACAATGTTTTACAAAAAGACGGGGAATACGGAGTCTTACGGGGTTCCTGAGGACGAAAGCCTTCTTTTCCGAGGGCTGACAGCATTAGCCTGGATGGTCTAGCTAAACAACAACAATTCCCACACTTTACCTTTTTGACGATGAAGGCCTCCTCCTCCCAGACAGGGTTGACAGCGTTGCCCTGAGACGTTTTGGTCTTAAAGCCCTTCCTTCTGGTGTCCACCGGCAGACCAAACATGTCAATCTCCACGTATGTCCCCACCTTCTTATCGGTCAGGAACTGGCCTGAGATGATCTGGAGATGGAGCAATGAAGAAAATGAACAGGTGCTGACATGTGGGCGCAACAGTACGGTTGTACACCTGCGGTTGGCCCCCCCACATGCGCACATGCGTACACACACACACACACACACATAAGAATACCCACCTTCACAGACAGTGTGTTGGCCACGATGCCGTCCACGGTGCTCTCGGCGAACGGGTCAAAGTGTTTGTCTGGTCGTCTCATGAACTCTGGTTTCAGCCTGTAGCCACACTTCCCATTGTACTCATACATGCCCAGATTCAACATCATAGACAGGTCTGGAGCAGGGGGAGGAATGTAGAGAAATGGGGAATAGGGAGGTGTAGAAGGGGTGGATGGTGTAGAAGGGGTGGATGGTGTAGAAGGGGTGGATGGTGAAAAAGGGGTGGATGGTGAAAAAGGGGTGAATGGTGTAGAAGGGGTGGATGGTGAAAAAGGGGTGGATGGTGTAAAAGGGGTGGATGGTGTAGAAGGGGTGGATGGTGTAAAAGGGGTGGATGGTGTAAAAGGGATGGATGGTGTAGAAGGGGTGGATGGTGTAAAAGGGGTGGATGGTGAAAAAGGGGTGGATGGTGTAGAAGGGGTGGATGGTGAAAAAGGGGTGGATGGTGTAGAAGGGGTGGATGGTGAAAAAGGGGTGGATGGTGAATAAGGGGTGGATGGTGTAGAAGGGGTGGATGGTGAAAAAGGGGTGGATGGTGTAGAAGGGGTGGATGGTGTAGAAGGGGTGGATGGTGTAAAAGGGGTGGATGGTGTAGAAGGGGTGGATGGTGTAGAAGGGGGTGGATGGTGTAGAAGGGGGTGGATGGTGTAAAAGGGGTGGATGGTGTAAAAGGGGTGGATGGTGTAAAAGGGGTGGATGGTGTAGAAGAGAGATTTTACTAACTTCACCGTGACCAATAAATAGTAGCAATAGGAGTGTCAGCTCTTAGCTATGGTCTAGGAAGTGTAGCTCCGGTCTCACCGATGGTCTGGAAGTTGAGGGCCACCAGTTGGCAACCAGCGTTCCAGAAGAGCTGGGGGTTGTAGTTGGACGAGTCCACTCTTGTGCCTTTTGGGTAGATACGACTCAGCTGCAGCTTGTTATACCTGTACATCCGTTAAGGGAACACACCTGGGACAACCTTTTATTATCTACCTGATACACTGCTCATTGCTATGCATTTAATCTAATCAGATTAGTTGAAATCCTGAAACTGTGGAGATCATGTTAAAACCATGATATATTGGTATTTACCTTAAAATACTCTGTTCCATCTTACATTTATTTTCACTGAAGACTGTAACAGATATTTGAAGTAAACATTCCACACAGCTTTAGAAGGATACTCGACAAACTCCACAGGTGACTTGGTAAGCTGCTCCAAGGCTTTGGTCTCCACAAATGATGACATCTGATAGCTCCGATTGATCTCTGGAAACACCAAATAAATTCATTACAAAATTACAAGATTTAATTATTGCCATTTTAAAATGCAGCTAAATTGTAAACAATAAATAGGTGCGAAAACAACGTTTAACTATGCAAAAAAGTGTGTGTATAGTGTTGTTCTTCTGTGTTGAGTTGCAGTGTTTCTTTATGGTCTTACTTTTGGATGTCTCGAATGAGTAGAATTTGACCGGCTGGATGTAACTAACCAGGTTAGACATCTCTTCTGTAGCCAGTGCTTCACTTCCCGCTGTACCCTGGAGAAGAAACACAAAAAAGACAGAAAATAAACGACTGTCCAGAGCCCAAGTGATATTCATTACACCACCACTAGGAGGCAGACTGGCAAAACAAACGGGAGACCTGCTGAAAGAAGCAGAATAAAGATGTAGGCCATTTACCTCATCCATGGACCCCTTTTTACAGTCATCGTCATCATCATCGTCATCATCACTCTCTGCCTCAACTTCACCTGGAAAAGAAGGGTACATTTTAGTTAGCTTCCCAACTTCCATGACAGTGACTTTGAAAAGTTGGGGGATTAGGAAGCTGAATATAGGTGTAAGCTACATGGGATAGAACGTATGGTTTAAGTGGGCTAAGGGCAGCTTGAACAAGGGAATAGGGGGTTGGCAATATCTAGGCATAGGGTATGAGGGAAAGAGCTGAGAAAATGGACAGGGATTATAGGAGGGGAGCTGCAGAAAAAGGCTTTTTAAGGAGTTTCTGACGGTGTGAGCTTCGTTATGACTCACCGATGGACTTCCTGCCCTGTGGTCGGCTGCCGAGCTCAGCGACCTCTAGAGGCTGGGAGGATTCTGTAATCTCTTGATTGGTTGATCCTGGTGGATAAAGAAACATTGATTTGTGATTTATGCCTCTGGGCCAGTTGTCACTGTGAATCGGTGGATGGGATCATTGTACTGACTGGTCAGAATATAATGGATCAATATCAAACACATGGAAACCATGCTCATTCCAGCCAATGTAATGAGCCTGTCTCAAAGATTAACCAGCCTCCACTCACTTTTCTCACAGACTGTCTATGTGTGTATTAGTGACTCTACCAGCAGGGGGCAGTGTGCACTAGTGTATGATTGCCTTGTAGCTGGGATTGTCCCGTTGATAGATACAGGGTAATTCAGTGTAAAGGACTACAAACAGCATCAATCATCCGGCCTGCCTGTCTGTCAGACTTTCTGTAAGCATGCCTCCTTCTCTGCTTGCAGTCTGTCTGGGAGGAAGAAAAGGTAAAGCGTGGGATTTGTCTGTCTTCCTTCCTGGCTTGCTCTGATAGGAATACCACATGCAACTGTAGTTATAAAATGTATTCTAACGCACACAGATACAAACGTGAAATCTTAAATGCGTTCAAACACACTCCAAAACATGCCTTAATGGCCGTTCTCATATTTTCTGACAGTCAATTCCACAGATGTGGTTGTTTTCATGTTTCCAGACATTCATAGGATGTTTGGGAATGGTGTAAGTAAGGTATTTGTGAGAATTCCATAGCAGTATATAGTGGCAAGGTTTATGCAAATGTACTCAAAAGATAGACAGTGTACTGAATAAAACCTACTAAAAAGGTGTGAGACCAGTGAAATACTCAGCTTGTAGTTGGCCATCAACACCACACTCCCACTCCTGCAGCGTGTCTGCTAATGATTTGTTCTGCTCTAACCCAGTCCCAATGCACAGGGCTAACTAAATAAGAACGTGCCTGTCTGACTGTAGCACACATTTCATTTATAACAATATTATGCCAACTTTTCATAACTATTCATTAAGTTCAGTTTAGCTAGCTAATAAAGTAATTCAAATGTCTCGTTAGCAGGTTAAATTGCATCTGCTCAAGCAGCCTCTAAGAACCAGAAGATTACCCTGCATAGAGGCTACTGCACATCTGGATGTATAGTAGCCACCGGTAAACAATATTGGAAAGAGCAAAAACATTTCCCATTCTAATAAACTCTTTAAGATTTCAAGGACACAAGTACTACATATTAAGTAGCTTCCTGTGTGGCACATTTGGACAGTATTGCTATCTCATTTGGACAGTATTGCTATCACATTTGGACAGTATTGCTATCACATTTGGACAGTATTGCTATCACATTTGGACAGTATTGCTATCACATTTGGACAGTATTGCTATCACATTTGGACAGTATTGCTATCACATTTGGACAGTATTGCTATCACATTTGGACAGTATTGCTATCACATTTGGACAGTATTGCTCTAAGCCTATTCATGGTTCTGGCTGAACCAAGTTGAGGTGCCTTCTCAAAACATTTGGTTTTGAGTTGGCTTTTTTTATCTGAATGGGAATGGGTCTATTTTTACCTTTTCTCCAAGGGGTTCATTTCAGAACTGTCCAACTTATTGGACCCAGGCATTAGCGACATAGGCAGTTGCTTAGGGCCCCCGACCTCTAGGAGGCCCCAGTCCGCTAGTGAACACCGGACCAATAAGGAAGAGGGGGCCCCATAATCAAATTTAACTGAGGGCCTCCAAAACGCTAGGGCCGGCCCTGTGCGAATACCTCCAGCACATGCAAACACACACACACACACACACACACACAGAAGCAGACCAGCAGAAATAGACGGCGAAGACATGAGTGTGTGCCTGGGTCGGGCCTGGCAGTACATCAGCAGTACTGTACATTAGCAGTCGGTGACACGGCTCACTGATGGAGAGGGCCGTGAAAGTGACGGATGACACTGCAGCCGTATCTTACCACGCCGAGATTCACGACTGGCAAGCAGTTCTGCCAGAAGTACTAGTGCTGACTTGTACGTTGCACTTTTTAAAAGAAAACGAATAAACCTCCCCCATGGGTGATTTACCTACAGGGATCTTTTTTTTGCCGCTGTGTCTGTGAATGCACGTGTGTTTAAACCGTACCTGCGCTGGGAGAAGAGGGTTCATGCACGCTGGACGAGTCGCTGTATGTATTGGAGACCTGCTCTGACAGCTTCTTCTTGGTGCTGGAAGTGTTGACGTGTTTCTTCTTGTTTTTCACCAGTATTTTTCCCATCAGGTCCATGGGACTTGGCAAGGCAACTCCTGCCTCCAACTGTAGATGGGGTTGTAGACGGGGTTGAAATGAGCAAAGAGAAGCAGAGGAATAGAGGAAGAGAGAGATACTGAGATTGAAAACCAAGCTGTGTCCTCAGAGTCTGATGTTGGTGGCTTTTTTGCGCTTGGTGAGATTGCCAAAACAAACAATTTATTGCGATGTTGACAGGATGCTGGTCAGTCCCAGTGTTATCAGCTTTTTAGAGACCTGAGGGGGGGAAAAACCTTACAAGCTCTGTTGAGAGACAAGTGTTTAGTTTACGGCTTCAACACTTTCGACGCCCCTGAAAGTGCTTCCTTTGGAGAGAACCGAAGCATATGAAAATACACAGACTCTATAAAGTAGGCTTGAGTAAGCACAGCATTGGTTTATTCATGTGCAACACTTCTGTTGCACTACACTGTTGATGCCTATTAATAATGGATCATTAGAAGAAGCTACGTCATAAACACACTCAAACACACGCAAGCACAAACACGACTAACAATTTTCGAAAGCTTTAAACACTGTCTCAGTGCTGAGCCTCGGCTCCACTTTCCTCAGTTCTCTTTCATCCAAAAGTCAGAGAACATCAGAACCCACACAGATAAAAGCCACCTCTTCCGCAGAGCTTTCCAGACCTCACCAACAACTAGTTTCACACTTTCTAACGGAGGCAAAGTTGATAATTGATCTCCGGGCAATTTATGAGGAGCAATTCTCCCCCCATTAGAAACATCTTCAGTCCCTGATGTCCTAGTAATCCCATTCCAATCCCATTGACTGAGCTAGATCGTCCATTGAATTACCAAGCTGTTCTGCTTTCAGTCCTCTCATTCACACAATAATGAAAATCAGACACCTACACCCCCCCCCCACCCCCCCCAATGTCCTTCACCCACTGACTTACACATGTCCGCAGTCCACGATCGTACAGACAGCAGCGGTACGTAGACATTCTGCAATAATGGGCTCAGAGGAACAAAGTTCCTCCACAAAGGGACAATGCAAGCTTTTGACTGGTAGCCATGGCAACTCGGGGGAAGTAGAGAAAGGGTTGCCAAGACAAGAGGCACATGGATTACCCAGGAGCACACACACACACACACACGCACGCACACACACACACACACACACACAAACACACGCACACACACACACACACACGCACACACACACACACACACGCACACACACACACGCAGTCAGTCATTCTGTCCAAAACGAGCGACTGTGGTATGCAGATGAGCGAGGGGAGGGGCTTAATGACGGTGGGTGGACGTCTGATAGCATTTGCGGACAGATAACAAAGTTACGTTTTGAGACACAGAGAGAGAATGAGAGAGAGAGCGAGAGATAAATAGATGCAGTCTTATCTCAGCTTAGTCCATGAGGCAGTTCTGAGAGCCACTGAGGTGTGACAGTGAGCAGAGATTCTCTCCTCACACATTGGGCCTTTTCACTGAAGTATGTTGAACTGGGTGTTTTCTAATGTGTGTGTCTCAGAGGGATAATAAGCGTTTACAGTACTAGCTGGGACTCTAATAATATTGAAATAAATCTCAATATATTTAACAGCCGTTTTCATCCTAATCAACTTTTACGTACAGGCTGTCTCGGGAATCAAACCCCCTCTGTCAGCCATTGTAATTGTGGGTGTGTGTGTATGTGTGTGTCTTATATACTTACAGGGTACTTCTCCAGAGGGTCAGTCAGTAGCATATCTCCGAATATTGACCTGCAGTACTCAGCCATCTTGGCTTGCTGCTTGGGCCTGGGTGAAAAACACAAACACTTTATCCCTCAGGAACTCCAGGCAAACACCCATGTGACCTTTCTACAAACTAGGCCAACCTAGGTCTCATGCAGGCCACAAGGGTATATTAGCCCGCTGTGGAGCTAACACAAGCCTTCAGGTTCCAGCCAGGGTTGGTCAACGCCCAGGCATAACACATCCGACCACCTTCACTGTGTTAGAATTTAGCTAGCTCGCGGCTTCAGAGTGGCGAACTCCAGCATGTATTCAACAACATTTGGATAGCGATGCTTTTGTTTCTTTTTTGGCTCTATATTCATGTACTTTGAATTTAACATTTTGACTGTGCAGGCTGTCAGCTTTAATTTGAGGGTAATTTCAAAATGCACAACGATGAGACACAGTCCAAACTTTAAGTGTGCCAAAATCAACTGTTTGATACATTAAGAGAAGAATCAGAGCACCGATGAGCTCAATAATGGCAAACCACCAGTTAGTCCAAGAAAAACCTCGACAGTGGATGACCAAATAATAATCACCACCAGAAACAGCAAATAACCACTGGCCAACAGATCTGGAACATTCCAGAGGGCGTGTGGGTGAACTACAGAGGAAAGTTTGAAGAAAAAAGGAACAACTTCTTCTGTCAAACATGGTGGAGGGGACGTTGTATGTTTGCCATAAACTGTTTTTCTAATATGGATGACAATATCCTGAAATTAAGATGCTGTCACCGTTTCAACACTTTCAGAGTCCACTGTATGTAACCTTAGTACATAGCTAGTTTGCATAGCTACTAAAATGGCACAAAGTCATCCACAGAATTACAGAGGTTCAGAAATACCTTACTGCAGTTAAACAACGGGCAGTGTGTACATTTAGCAAACACACTAAACGAACTCCGGAGACAAGAGCTGAGAGAGATGTCAACTCACGAGTCCACGTGGTTCTCGAAGGACAGGATGACAGGGAAAGGCGAGGTCTTGAAGGCACACTCTGCAATAGCTTCAATCACCTCCTACAGGCGGACACACACAACCAAGCAGCAGTGGTTAATCAGTGTGATCGCTGATCCAATTTGACGCGTCATTTCATAGATATGTCCAGTCGCAAATCACCATGAAACATGCAAAACCATGTCCTCCTCTGAAAGCATGGTCCACTCGACTATGTGGCGGTCGGCCAAGCTATCATAAAGTACCAGAGTATTATAAGTAGAACACTGGCACTGTGTCCAACAGTGTTAGTTGACTCATTTGATAGGGGGTGCTAAGTGGCTTAACCCTAAGTGGTTAAGTGAATTTACAACTACTTCCAAAACACCACTGCTTGAGTACAAATACACTTAATAACCCACCCCCTTACCCTGTCTTCTTCCTTACCCTCTGTCTTCTTCCTTACCCTCTGTCTTCTTCCTTACCCTCTGTCTTCTTCCTTACCCTCTGTCTTCTTCCTTACCCTCTGTCTTCTTCTTTACCCTCTGTCTTCTTCCTTACCCTGTCTTCTTCCTTACCCTCTGTCTTCTTCCTTACCCTCTGTCTTCTTCCTTACCCTGTCTTCTTCCTTACCCTCTGTCTTCTTCCTTACCCTCTGTCTTCTTCCTTACCCTGTCTTCTTCCTTACCCTCTGTCTTCTTCCTTACCCTCTGTCTTCTTCCTTACCCTGTCTTCTTCCTTACCCTCTGTCTTCTTCCTTACCCTCTGTCTTCTTCCTTACCCTGTCTTCTTCCTTACCCTCTGTCTTCTTCCTTACCCTCTGTCTTCTTCCTTACCCTCTGTCTTCTTCTTTACCCTCTGTCTTCTTCCTTACCCTCTGTCTTCTTCCTTACCCTCTGTCTTCTTCCTTACCCTCTGTCTTCTTCCTTACCCTATGTCTTCTTCCTTACCCTCTGTCTTCTTCCTTACCCTCTGTCTTCTTCCTAACTCTCTCTCTTCCTCCCTCTATAAGTCCACTTGCATTTTCTTTATTTCACTTTCAATCAAGCTTTCTGTCGCCAGCTCTTAGTAGTCCCATTAAAGGCTAACTTCCCCTCCCTCAGTCCCCCTGCTCTCCAGCCCAGGCCTGGCTTCCCACCACCTTCTGTCACCTCTGCCTCCACCCTAAACCTCTGTCCTTTGACAATTCTCTCCACCTCCCTGAATCTTCACACTGTCCTCTCCCGTTGCTCTCTGACATACTGAATGCCACGCTAATCCCTTGTCTTTTCCTCTCTCCCTTGTTGTTCTTCCTCTGTCTCTCCTCGTCCGTGCCCACGGTCCCTGTCTCCCGTTCCAGGCGGTTTACCTTGAAGGAGATTTCGGTTGTCATGGTGAATCCGTGTGTGATGACAGGTTCTTCTTCGGTGGTGCGTCCCTTCCAGCAGTCCAGCTCAATACAACGACATCCTGAGAGTAGCACCTGACGGTACATCTCAACCGACGAGTTACCTGCCAGCTGGCCGGCTAAACACACACACACACACACATAACTGATTATTCTTTCAAAGACAGGTGATGACCATGCATCAACATACATATATCCCATACATCCCAAACATATTAAGGCTCATCAGAATTTAGAACGGGGAAAGGGAGACGAACTGCGCTCCTTTCCCCACTGCAGAGCAGCGCCACTACTGATCGCATCACACTTTTCCCCATTAACAAAGCAATTATCTTGACATTAGCGTCGTGTTACCGGAGCGCAGAGACAACACATTAACATTTAAGTCATTTAGCAGATTCTCTCATCCAGAGTGACTGGAAGTGAACAAGTTCTTTCGCACTGGGCCCCTGTGGGAATTTAACCCACAACCCTGTCACGCTCTACCGACCTAACCAAATCTGCACCTGTGCATTTATCTGGGGGGGTGGTTCTTCTGTGTTGTGCTTGTAAGCTCCTCTATAAATTTAATTTATTCTCTTCCTAAGTACCATGAAGGGACACAAAGAAACAGGAAGAAACGACTTCCTGGGGATTACAATATTTTAAGATGCTTCTAACTCTATTAGATAAAACTTAACTTCTAATTGAGTATCTGCCTTCAGCATGGCATAAAATACATACGTACTTCCGATAGGAAGGTGATTACAGGCGGATCGATGCCCTGGCAAGAAAGTAATCAGTAATGATTTATTATCCTTCTCCCCCACAAGAAGACAAGCAGACGCACGTGTACAGTTTTTATTATTAAGACAAGACCTTATCTGGAACTTTTCAAACTGATTCCTCATCATGACTCAGTCCACAAAAGCCTTATGCAGGACTCAACAGGGGAATGAGCCAGAACATAAGGAAGATGTGACTTGATGAGAGAGATAAGGTCACTTTGTGTACCCTTCTCATTTCATTTTTTTCCCTTTTCCTGACATTAGCCTATTAAAGAAATGACATTTTCCCCTTTGCATGAGAAACATTATTCACATTAGAGATGTTCACTCACACTCCAATTCCACAGAATACATTTGAATGTATGAATAATAATATCTACTAGAGTGGCCTTCGTAGTTTTTGACTTCTTATTGCTGCCACAGGCTAGTCAGTCTGTAGAAATGGTTACCTCAGAAATCCAACTGGGTCACACAGATTGCTGACTGATCGAGCCCCAAAGGCACACAGAAACCCGCCCGCCCCCGATCCCCATGGTGACGTCAGATGACAGACGTTTCAAAACCCTCTTACCTGTAAGGTATGTATTGTGGGAGGAGTTAATGAAGTAATGGGACAGAGGCAGGGTCATGTCCTCACTCTGGTCCAGCTTCTCGGGAGGGACGATGCTGTTCTCTTCACTGCTCAGATACCTGGCGAAGCCCTCCACCGAGATCTGACCTGCGGGAACAAACACTGGTTTCAGAGGACGGCGGCTCGGGCTGTGGCAGAAACAGAACTGGAAGACGAGCTCTCAAACTCAGGGGGGAGATGTGTTACCATATTGTCATTGTGCTTCATGGTTTTCCATGTGGGCTAGGTAGTGGGTGGAAGATTAAACCCTGCAGCTGAAACTGTTGGGTCTTTAAATCCCAGAAACCGAAAGAGCCAGTCTGATTGATGTCCGTTGAAAGATGGAGGAACGGACACAATCCCTCAGACACAGTGTGCATGCGTAGGAGTGTGTTAATATATCAGTGTGCATGCGTAGGAGTGTGTTAATATATCAGTGTGCATGCGTAGGAGTGTGTTAATATATCAGTGTGCATGCGTAGGAGTGTGTTAATATATCAGTGTGCATGCGTAGGAGTGTGTTAATATATCAGTGTGCATGCGTAGGAGTGTGTTAATATATCAGTGTGCATGCGTAGGAGTGTGTTAATATATCAGTGTGCATGCGTAGGAGTGTGTTAATATATCAGTGTGCATGCGTAGGAGTGTGTTAATATATCAGTGTGCATGCGTAGGAGTGTGTTAATATATCAGTGTGCGTGTGTTTGTGTCTGTGTGGTTTTGTCAATCAATCCATGTCAACATAAGGTGTGTGTGTGTGTGTGTGTTTGAGTGTGTGTGTGAGTGTGTGAATGCGAGGGCAACAGAGATCAATGTCAGGGACAAAGGCTGTGTTAAACCTTGACCAGGAAATGTAAACCTACTGTTCAGACACTGAGTCACCCTACAAGCTTGTGCTCTTAAAGAGTAGTGGGTATTCTTTTTTATTGTTATTTTATTTATTTTTAATTTGTATGCTTTAAATGTAAGAACTGTTTGATCAACGATAAAAGCTAGAGGCAAAGTCTATCGTGGTAATGAACAAATGCCATTAGGTTTTGGTCTTAAAATCTCTCCTAATAGAACAGATATTCAAAATGTATAAATGGTCAGTTGCATTAAGCTGAATGTAGCTGAATAAAAACTGCACTGGAAGCTTCAAACAGTACTGTACTGCTAACTGACATGCTCCCTTTAAATCAAACACATCACACACACACACACACACACGCACATTAAACAAACATCCTTTGATCAATGAACTCCATAGTGGAGGAGCTAGGGAAATACAAGCAGTCAATTAGCCTTTCTCAAACGCGCAGACACACGAAAGCCCTGCATATGTGTATCATTCTCTCTCTCTCACACACACACACACACACACACAGAGACAAACACACAGACAAACACACACACAGACAAACACACGTGCACAAACACGTGTACGTTCCTGCCCCAAACTACATCTGTTGTAAAATTGCAACACAAACGTGTACGACTAAACACATACAGCCCCCTCCTCCAAACCCCCTTCCCCCCGCCTGAACAGCAACAGACTGTACACAAAGCCAAACATCCTCGGGGCGTTACAACTCAGTAACACGCTCGAATTCTAACTGAAACTACTCCCAGAGCCTTCTCCGTTATGCTAATTAATGCAGCTCTGCCCTCCGTGGACTCCGTGGCTAATTAACAGCCCTCTCCCTGTGACATTGGCGCCGGCCTCAAACCCCGGGGAGACCGAAAAGGACACCTGTACACCTCCCGCAGTTCTCCCCTCCGCAGGGACACCGGAGACGGGGCACAGATCCCAGACCTGTCCCTCTGAGGAGTCCACCAGCCATTTGAGAAGGTACATGGGGGCGGGCAAACCGATCCTAGATCTGCGCCTGGCAGGTGCCAGCTCCGAACTGTTGACGTGCTTCACGGACGTCCGTCTGGTGTCTGAGAAACAGGTTAGCCCCGTCGCGCGTTAATGAGAGGGGGGGAAAAAAACCTGGTGGAACCTCCACCTGTGTCGGAGGAACACATGGACGCAGCGGTCCAACAAAAACCTACGTACCTCAGTGGACTCGACTCTCTGATGGGCGCCTCCACTTGGGGCTAGTGATTTAGCGGTCTTGAGTCATGATGTGAAATGTTGTCGGGCCTTCCAGTGGAGCACGATACATTTAGGGGGTAACAGACTTAAGGCAGCTTAATTAGGAGCCCTCTGAGGTCACTCAGATACTGTCGGGAGGGAGAGAACACGCAGAGAAAGAACCAGAGGTCGGGGACGGGGATAGAGAGAAAGAGCAAGGGAGAGGACGAGAGAGAGGTGACAGGGAGTGAACATGAGGGAAAAGGAATCTGTTTTTCCACTCTGCTTCCTGAATAATACAGAACCCCCTGGAGTATTGGACCTCAGGCTCTGTTCGTTCGCCTGTCCTACTCATGGACCTGGTCAGAGAAAGTCTGTGTGTGTGTGTTAGAGAGGTAGTGAAAGAGAGAGAGTGCGCTTGTGTGTGTGCGCGCACAACTCGTAGCTGTGCTAAGAGCAGATGGCAGTGTTTCCTTTGCCCTCAGGCTGAATAAATACTGCAGAAGGAAATCTGTTGTTCGGACTGTGAAGGACAGAGAGGAGTGTGTGTGTGTGTGTGTGTGTATGTAGGGTACGGAAGGTCGTGTGGCAGGGATGTACGGCGAACAAAGCCAAACCAATGACCTTGTTATACATATAGTTTGCTCTGTTAGGTCAGGCTGTAAACAGGAAACCCATCAGAAAAAAAAATCTTGAAAATGTCACCCAGGACATATACAATTAACATGTCATCCGTGTGCTTGTTACGTTACACTGTAAAAAACCAAAAAAACGCAGCGCCTGTGTTGCCAAACAACCCCAAACACACACTTCCTGGAGACACTACTTCCTGGTCACAAAAAAGAAAAATCACAGGGGCATTTCGTGTCACGGAACGGCAGCGCTAAACATCTTTACAGCCAGGAAACGCTATGTCTAAACACACGCTGTTTCTCCTGTCCCGCCTTGCCTCCCCAACCGCATCCCATCTCTATCGGTTTAGCGCCCTGCTTTTGACCCAGGCCCTGTGGTGTGGTGCACTTCTCAGGGAACTGAGTGAGTTTTACGTGTAAAGCAGCCGTCAGTCCTCCCTGACCGAGGAGACTCGCAGCGTTGAGCTGAAGCAGCAGGATGACGTGTGTGTGTGTGTTGTAGAGGGCTCAGGCCCAATGGTGTTTCACAGCTTTGGAAAGGATCGCATAAACACGACCGGGAAAACTAACAAATGTGGAATAACTAACCCCCTGACGTCTCCACAGCCACCTGCTGTGATCGGCCGTAGAGCTCTGTCAGAGGGATTAGTGGATGAATAGTAGAACGGTGCTTACTTATAAAAGAGGGCGTAAAAACAAAACAACGCTATCTTGAAGTTTCACAGGGTGTGAGAATGTACCATTCATAGAGCTGTTTGATAGTCTCCCTAAATGAGTGGGAAAGTGTTGAATGCCCACTACAGATCAACTGCTAGATTATATGTTTATCCAGACTTCCAAAACAGAAGGCTGGCATGTTGCTAGGGTATTACGGACGGGGACGGGCAGAAAACATTCTCCAAAGTGTGGTGGGTTCCATCACAGTGCTAGGGAAGACACTGGCTTAGAACACCAGAACAATAAATCTGCACCAGCATCTAAACCCCAAGCCAGGTAGAGGTGTGAATGAAGCCATGGTAACGACACCTCAACATAGCGTGGCCCACAGAAGCTTATCCCCGCGGTGAAAAGAACAGAATCACTTTTCAAAGTGATTTGAAACGTCTTACTTTGAAGCAAAGTTTGTATATACTTTTAGAAACGGGTTGGGACTGTTATAGACAGAGAATTTGTTTGTTTGTTCCCACACGCGTGTTTGTGCGTCAAAACAGTCTGAGCATGAATGGTAGGCAGACAGGGGGTCCTCCCCTAACATAGTTTATGAAGTACTCCTCAGACAAGACTACACATCACACACACATAGACACACACACAGCATGACAGCAAAAGAATAAAAGACGGGAATGACAGAGGAGCAAATAATTACGTGAAATGAACCTTTTAGGATGTGTGTGTGATGTACTCAAGACCAATATAATTGTATTTTACAGTGTGTATGTGTGTAGGTGTGTGTGTGTAGGTGTGTGTGTGTGTTGACCTATAACATTCCATTCTCAGGCACCCTACTGGGTCTCCTCTTTTTTGGCCCCTTGGAACCGAAATGGCTGAGAGGTTTCTATGGTAACTCCCCTGGCAAACTCATTGCCGCTCAGAGAGAGTGTGTGTGTGTGTGTGTTTGACTGTAGCTAATACAGACCTTTCTGAGCCAGCAGTTGGTTGGGTTCGTACTTGTCCACCAGGCTCTGCACCTGTTCAGGTTTCAGAGGTGGGTAGAGGATCTCGTTAAGACGAGGGTCTCTCTGTCGGACGTTTATAAACTCTGTCAGCTGCTCCACCGTCAGGTAAGGTTTGCTTTTGGCTCCACTACACACAGCAAAGAAGTGAGAGAGAGAGAGAGAGCGAGAGAGGAGAGGAGAGGAAGTAGGTGAGAGAGGGGAGGACAGGACAAGAAGGGGGAGAGAGAGAGAGGAGAGGAAGTAGGTGAGAGAGGGGAGGACAGGACAAGAAGGGGGAGAGAGAGAGAGGAGAGGAAGTAGGTGAGAGAGGGGAGGACAGGACAAGAAGGGGGGAAGCAGGGAGCCATATCAGGGAAGATAAGTGTATAGAAATTGAAAGAGGGAGATAAAGTGTAGGAAAAGGAAGAAGGGAGAGAAAGGAGGAGGGAAAGAGAGGGGCAGAGAAGAAGAGAGGTGGAGAGAGGAGCAGAAGAAAGGAAGGGTGAAAGAGGAACAAAAAGGGGGGTCAGAAGAGAGTTTAGTTTATGAACACCCCATTAGCTGTGGCACATGCAGCAGCTAGATGTCTTATCTTCTCATAATGTCCCGACATTCCCATTCTCGATTGAGGCCCTGTCTCATCGCCGTTTCTCCCAGCGGACACCGGACATTCACGCGTCAGAGCACATCAAGCTCCTCGATCAACCAGACCAAACAGTAATGCTTGCACATCGGATGGAATGCATTCCGGAGTCTTGTCCTTTGATTGAGGTCACAGGCGTCCAGACTCTCGGACTCACTGGACTACGACAAGACGAGGCGACCATCATTGATTACTTCACCGCCGAGAACCTCAACGGTGCTGGATGTTTGCTGGAACCCTAGGCTATATCATGAGCAAGGTCTTGAATCCTGGTCTCGCGATTACGCAGCTAACCGTGAGGCAGTGACTTGACTGCTGAGCAGTTCAGGGACCCCTATATTAACACAACATTATTTTTTACGCAACTGAGGACAAAGCGTCCTGCTCTAGTTTATCTAGACAGTAATCAAAATGGCTGAACTTCGTGTTACAAAATACTATTTTTTTTGTCAATATGATTTGTCCACAACTGATGAGGGAGTTAAGCTTTTTTCAACTTGAATAATGGTTCCCACCTTTAATTCCTGTCTGCACACAGGTTTTATGTCTTGTTCTCCTATATGCATTTAGGACCAGTTGGTTGTTAATCATTTAGGCTGTCCCTGACCGTGGATCTTTGTTTAGAGTCTCCGCGAGCTCACTGGCAGTCATTTGTAGTGTTGAATCATCAGCATACATTGTCAACTCAGCATCTTTTAAGACAAGTGGCAAATCATTTGTAAGAACGACAAGAATGACTAACAACCCAAGGCAACCTCCCAAAGGGACAGTCGCTATCTACATACCTGTTGTAGATAGCAAGCTCCATTTGAAGAACACTTGCTGGTTTCTATTTGATAGGTACCCTCCATCCATGTGGAACTAATTACGATCAACTAATTTAAAGGCTGCACTAAAATCTAACACTACAGCTCCAATTATCTTATTATCTCATCTTATAAGTTGTTCAAAGTCAGTAACTAACTACTTCTTTAAAAAAGGCGGTGTACTGTATTTGTAAGACATCATTTTCAGTTTACTAAGATGTGGGAGCCAACTGATTGGGCGAATGTTGGAGTCGGTAAAGGGTGCTTTGCTATTTTTAGGTAGTGAAATTACTTCAGCTTTTTCCTCCGCCTGTGGACAGGAACACTCCTTTTAGCTTTGGTTAAAGACACAGCAAATAGGGAGAGAGTGAGTGGAGGGAAAGAACAGAGGATCAAATGCTGTGTTAAGTAAATGAGATCTGATTAAAACTCCTTTCATATCCCTGTTTCAACTAGAACATATCCGATTCACATCTCCCTCGCTTCCCACTCACTCTCCTTCCATCTCTCTCATCCCCTTTACCTTCTTTAATTAAAATGTGGATTTATGAGATTAATTTGCCACGGTTACCGTGGCGCAGAGCCTGATCCAGGGTGCAGAAACCCCGCGTTAAAAGCCTCTGAGGAGAGCTATATAAGAAAAAGAAACGGCCAGAGCAATTTACGCAACATTTTCGAAGACAGAAAAGTCTGATAAAAAGACACCAACACTCCAACTACAAAGTTCTTCAGCAGATGGCTCTAAATAATTTGTGAACTGCTGTTCTAGATCATCAGGAATTTTCCATGTTCAGCACTGACAAGTCTTCGGGGAAAACAGAAGGTATCTTTTTGGACAGCAACGATCAATTTTATTCATCGCTCTCTAACTACAGTACATGTTTGTATGTCCCAATTACACATTTCAATGATTACGTTTGGCATATTTTCTATAGGTAGCAGCATACTGTTTACAAATGTAGTTACTTAAAAATATAAGTTTTGTAGTTTTTCATTTGTTTCCCGTGTTTTTGATTACATTGCATTTTATTACGTCTGATGTTTGAGTCACATATTTATAGATTGGCTATTTGAAGTTAAAACTTTTTGGTTTAGCTAGTTATAGCTAGTGAGCTGGCTAACGTATTTGTGGCGGTTATTCCTGATATTTTTGAGTGTTACTTGAAGCGTTGCCTGAAGTATGACAGAGAGTGGGAATACAGTAGTGCTGAGGCAGAGGGCACGTAGTGAGAAAAAGGCTACTATTCTGATCTTTGTGTTATGGCCTTTCTGGTGCCCAGAGCTGCTGAGGTGTCACAGAAAAATAAGTCTAGTTCCTTCACGATCAGGCTGTTTCCCAGATGAGCTCTCTATAAGGTCATCAAGAGACTTCCTCAACAACATCAAAAACCCTCTGACCTCCTCTCTCCACACACGCCTTGACCTGACCCTCACCAATCTTCTGAGGATTCAGCACTGAACCACTTGACCTCAGCTTCCTGACCAGTCCTGATTTACTGCTTGTTCGATTTCTGCTCATTAAGTGCTTTGAGATTTTATGAAAGATGTTGAATAAACTATTACTATTATGTTGTAATTACTATGCTGGATAGTTAGATTTGCCTAGCTTGAAAACTGTTGCTTAGTGACAGGAAGTATTGTTCTAAAAGACAGCTGTCTTACACTTCAGAGAAAAGGTTGTCTAGTTCAGGTCGAGGACAAATGTTGGTGAGGAAGACTTTGTAGATCTCTGGAGTGAAGTCCTCTTGAGGGATGGAATCATTCTGGAGAAAAAGAAAGTGAGAAATAGAGAGAGATGTGCAGAAAGAGAGGGGAGGAAGAGAGTGAAAGACAGAGGGAGAAATAAATTGGGAAAGAAAGGAGAGAGAGATGGAGGGACGGATTGAAGAAAGAAAGGGAGATAGGGAAGGAGGGAATGAGAACAGAGAAAAAGCAGATGTTCAACATATGGTCAACTTACAGTCAAAATGACAGCAGAATATTTAACAGGGTTCAAATTTCATCGATTCAGGAAGTACATTTATAATGACTGGACATAAATAGAAGAGAGAAACTGAGGACACACACAAATATGTCAGAATGTCTAACCTTCTGGTGACAGAAACCCTTGTAAGGATTGTAAAACAGGGAGAATTGGACTTAGTGGTATTTAAGAGACCCCTTCAGCTTAGATTTAATGTTTGAAAGAGTTAGATATGGAGGTAGGGAGAATATACTTTTAATTGTGTGCGTGTTGTTGTGAGAATAATTCTGAAGACCGGGCAGTTTGTGTTGGTGTGTGGGGTCTCTCTTTCTTTCTCTGTCCCTCCATCTCTCTCTCTCTCCTTCCATGTCTGTCACCTGGCATTTAACCATCAACATCCAGGGTTGGTGTGTGCGTGTGTCAGGAGTCTTTTCTTTCATCTCAGAGAAAAGAAATTGCACGCTATTCTTTGCAGACAGTGTTTGTTCACTGTGACAAACAGCGCACTAGCAGAGAATATAGTAACTTTTCCCCTGTGACATTTGTCTGGGGGAGGGTGGGGCAACACCAGCCATTAGACATACACCCAGGAGCTCATCTCTAACAGTGAGGAAAAAGCTCTTATGGCAGGAGAACTTGTAAACAGCTGTAAAGTATGAATCCACAGAAATTGCATTCCCTGAAAAGCTATTAAGATCAGATCTGCTGGGGTATGGAAATCCACTGTGCGTATGAACAAGTACGAAAGAATGACAGACAAACAGATGAGGAGAAAGAGAGGCAGAGAGAATGAGAGTGAGAAATGGGTGGATTGTGTGATAGATTGGGTAGGCTTAGCTGGTAGATAATGGCTGGAAATAAACTGTTAGAGGAGACCGATGGAGAGAGGGCATTGGTTCTACTTACTCGTCCTGAAGGGAGGTTGCAGTTCTCCAGCGCAGTCTCCACTCGTTTTCTATCTGCTGAGAACATTCTGAAGACGCTGATGGAGAACACAGAACCTTTACACTGTCATTACACACACACACTTAAAACACAATACTTGTGAATAGTTTTTGGGTGATTCCTCCCAAAATAATAAACATGACCCTATGTTCCACTTATCCTAACACTAACCCTAACCTTTATTCTAACCTGAACCCTACTCTAAGCCTAACCTTAACTCTTGAACCCTTACCCTAACTCATACTCTAAGCCCCAAGCCTACAATATTATTTTATATTTGACCTTTATTTAAACAGGGAAATCAAGCTGAGACAGAGGTCTCTCTTACAGTTCACAGAAAGTAGATATGTCTTCATTTTTATGTATAAGTAACGATTAATCAAATTTCCTTACTTGTTGGTGCCCTCAACATTATTCCTATTAGAAATCCTATTTTCCCTTAGCCATAACCCTAAAACAAATCATAAACCTAACCCTAAACTTTAACCCCAAAACCTAACCCTAGACGTAACCATAATCAACCCTTAACTACAACAACTCCTACTCCTAAAATGTATCCCAACCTTAAATCTCCCCTAACCCCAATTGTAACCTTTATTCTAAACCTAACCTATATAAACCTTATTTCATGTGTCTTAAGAAAAAAGGCTTGCAGAGTGCATTTTGAGTATATTTCACTACCTAAAATCTTGCATAGATTTTTGGCTCCTACCAGGATATTAAAACACACACACACACACACACACAAAACACATGAATAATGATACACACCATAAAGCATGCCACAAATTCGAGGATCCTTCATACAGAAACACACATCATACACACATGAATACAACATCATAGGGACAGCCGAGAACCCCTCATCAAACCTCACCCATTTCAAATCCCCTTTATGACAACTTAACATTCACCCACACCCCAGGAGATAAAGGCACCCATTTACTATTCATTAAAGGGACATGTACTACCACAGACATGAGTCAAAAACCAAGTTCTACTTCCTCCTCTACTTCCTTCTCGCAGCAAATACATTTGAGAGCCGTTAAATATTCATATTTGACTTTCCTCCTCTGCCATCTTTTTGTGTTTTGCGTCGGGGCGGTGATGATCCGTGAGCACGTCAGTCTTTATTAGCGCAGTAAAGTCAAGCTGATGTATGACAGCACTGCGACTAACAGTGGAGCAAACGCCGTAAACGTCCCGGATGAGTGCCGTCTCTCTGATCCTCTCCCATCGCCCCGTACCAACGCTCTTCTCTCATTTGTCTGTCTATCCCTCCCTCCGCTCCTCACTTCACCGTCTCCTCTTCTCCTTTCTCTCGTCCTCTTTCTGTTAATACCGAGCGGTTGTCACTGGAGTTTGAGAGTGAGGTCATCGGAGGGGAGTAACGTTCTTTTTGTTTGTTGTTTTTTTAAAGGATAGTGAACCGTCAAGTGCATCGTCATCACACACACACACACACAGACACAGACACACACACAGACATAGACACACACACACAGACACACACACACACACAGACACACAAACAGGAATAAAGAACCTGTCTGACAGACGGTTGTTGAGGTAAAGGGATGGGGTGGGGTGTGTGAGTCTGGAGAGTGCTTGTGGTTAATTTCGCCCTGTCTGGGGAGATGGCGCTCACATTTCCCATCTCCACTCAGACAGAAAGACAGCCACACAGGGAGGAAATAATGGAGAGAGAAATGGAGAGAAATGTAGAGAGCGTGAGACAGAGAAAGATGGAGAAAGAGATGGAGAGACAGGATGAGGGCATAGGACAAGAAGGTCCTGTCTGCAAAAAGATGATTCTTAGATAATTGGTTTATTATTTCCAAACCCTTAAGCAATTCTGATGCTGAATTAGTTTGACCTTGCCAGCATGAAGTGAGATATATGAAATACTATGGTACAGAGGTAGAAAATATAGAAGAGAACAAAGCTATTTTAATAAGTAGATTTTTCCAAAATTCTCAAGGTGAAAGAGACAGAAGGAGAGGAAAGTAAAATAATAAGTTGGGAAGGAGTACAGAAAAGAAACAGAAGGAGTAGGGAGGGGAGGAGAGTGAGATGGAGGGAGTAGAGAAGAGAGGAAAGAGAGAGATGGAGGCAGTAGAGAAGAGAGGAAAGAGAGAGATGGAGGCAGTAGAGAAGAGAGGAAAGAGAGAGATGGAGGCAGTAGAGACAGAGCCATGGACAGGACGGATGCAAGAAAACTCGACGCATTCCTCTGAAGAGAGGAGAGTGACAGACGGGCACAGACAGGCGGGCACAAAACAAGGATAGAAGGAAGGACACAATACAAAAAGACCTTTCACCCCATATAGGGTGAGAGAAGGTGTGAGGGAGGGAGGGACAGACAGGGGATAAAAGAGAGACCTACTTCTTCACTGGGATGCAACCCTCTGAGTTGAGCTGTAGCTTCAGACGTGTGTATCTGTAGGAGAGAAGACGTTAACTGAAGGTAAATGTGTCCAAGAATTGTCAATGGCAGCACAAAGTATCACAAATTCACTTAAGTGTGACATTTTTACCGGAGGATAAATGTATATTGCTGATGTGGTTCAGTTAAGTAATTGCCTAACCCGCATTTCTGCTCTGTGTTTTCAGTCTAACCCATCAGTCTGCTCTGTGTTTTCAGTCTAACCCATCAGTCTGCTCTGTGTTTTCAGTCTAACCCATCAGTCTGCTCTGTGTTTTCAGTCTAACCCATCAGTCTGCTCTGTGTTTTCAGTCTAACCCATCAGTCTGCTCTGTGTTTTCAGTCTAACAGGCAAAGGTGAAACAAAAAAGGTTTAAGATTAAGAATGGGATAGGATTAAAACAGAAACAATTTGACTTTATGTTAAGTTATTGTTCATTATTAAAGTCAGTTTTAAGGCTTCGAGACTAACTGAAATGAATAGACACTAGAGTTGACCCTAGTGGACAGTATTTTGGGAAGTTTCAGACAGGAATTCTCTAAGGGCTCACTAAAACATACACACATTGTGTGTGTGAGACTGAGGGAGAGTGATAGTGCGTATAAAACGCAGTGAGTGATTGCATATGTCTGTGTGTTTACATTTGGCTACACTGCTGCACCCCTCTAATCAGAGGAAGTGATGAGTTGGCAGCGCAGTCAGTCACAGAACTCAGTGTGCTATTTATAGCCTGAACACACACACACACACACGCACACAAATACACACATTCATTCTACACCACTTAAATAGGCAGGGAGTAATATGAGTAAGCATTGTTGCCCGGCCACTATGTGGCTTTCACTAATAATTAATTGTCATTATGGCTTTCCCCCTCTTAGTGCCTCCAGGGTCAAATAACGGCTAGGACCAAAGTCAGGTCGCTAATGGTTAGCAGGGCCTAACAACCACTAAACAACCAACCCCTTATCTTTTAGACCTGGCCTTCCATTCCGGTTCCACATAAAAGCGCCATCCCACCGTAATTGGCAAATAATGTAACAGGTGTGTCTAACCGTCTTTAAACACAAATGAAGGTCTTGGTGAGGAGTTCATTATAGGAATTAGTTACGTTAGCGCTGGGCTGGAACGAAAGCCCGCACATTCTGAATGCAGGTCTGCTGCTTATGCCAGCCCGAGATGTTTATTTTACCGATAAGGCAAAGCACATTTCACCGCAGGACTAAAGGGTTATGTGTTTTCCAGTAACGGCCAGACTGTTCTGCAGATGTGTCTGCCGACGGCTTGCGTCAGAGTGTACCGGGAATTGTTTCTGAGAGGGGTCCCATCCAACAATGACAACCAATCAGAGAAACTGTCTTTGTTCAAACTGGGCCAAGTGGACTGGCTGCAGCGGGTTTATTTTAAGTGTGTGTGTGTTGTGTGTGTGTGTGTGTGCTGGTCAGTATGTGCATGTGTCTACTCAAGATGAGTGGATTTCATTTTGGTGAAATTACGTTGTTCTGGGTCTTACCGGACCACCTCCTCTCTGAGTATGGAAACACGTTCACAACAGAACAGCACAGAAAACAGCAGAAAAAACCTTCAACATATGTGGAAAGAGGTTGATTTCCCGGATTAGGCCTGTTTTACCAGTGTTTACATAGTGTTTATGTATCTGTCCATGGGTTACGCAGCTCAGGACATCATTTTGTACGTCATGGTTACCAACTCATACTGCTAACTAAAAACAGAGATTATAGGGTAACGTGGCAGGGAGACGTTTAGACGATGAACCTAATAAACAGTGAAAGAATGTGTATGTGAATCTGTGTGTGTGTGTGTGTGTGTGCATGCATGCATGCAGAAGCTACATACCAAAATTACTTCAAATGTAGACGTTTGTCCATAGGGTCAAACAATATATTATCAAGAAAGAGCATGAAAACCATACACTGCATTCAATAGTGAGCGCTGTTATAGACTGGAGGTTTAGCCGCCTCTGTTAAATCTCAGTGCCAGACATTTTCCAGTTCTTTTCATTTAAGACTTTCACAATCCTTAAAAGGAGAGTGGAAGCATTTTACAAGTGACGCTACACAAAACAATCTAAACAAACTATTATATTTGTGACCGGGAGTCACCAATAAAATTGCCATGGTAACGACACTAGCAGCTGTGTCATTAACTGGACAGAAAGATTTGGAACACTGAAGACTTTAATAGGATGCACATTGCTCACATCTCAAGGTGTATTGACAGTAAACCCACAATGTAGCTAAACCTTGTTAAACGTATATAATGTTTAACATTTATTTTCCACAGTAGGCTACCTGCAGTAGGCCCACACGCTGAGGAACTATTGCTTAGTCCTATGGCTGGCTGTGAATGGGAGTCTCAATGCCATGCAGAGGAGACAGGGACTCTGATATTCCATGAGGAGCGTAGAGGGTCAGGCTATAGATATTATTTGGTAAGCTACTGACATGCTTTGTTATCTGAAATTCCAAATGAAAATAACACCATGCAGAAACAGAATTTGTCAAGATAATGGAAAGACAAATGGGAACAAAGTACGATAGTGTGATGCTCATCAACATTCAGGAAAATAGAAATAACATTTACAGGCAACCTACATGACTAACTGTTGATATATTTAAGTCACATAGGTCAACTCTGACATCACATTTACCACTATAAATTCTGGAAAACCGCTAATATTTGTTATATTTTGCAAACCACAAGAGATAAATTCTCAGCAGTATTTAGGTTTATATTTGGCATTTGAATGATGGTTATATACAAACCCGATTCCAAAAAAGTTGGGACAATACAAATTGTGAGTAAAAAAGGAATAGAATAATTTACAAATCTCATAAACTTATATTTAATTCACAATAGAATATAGATAACATATCGAATGCTGAAAGTGAGACATTTTGTAATGTCATGCCAAATATTGGCTCATTTTGGATTTCATGAGAACTACACATTCCAAGAAAGTTGGGAGAGGTAGCAATAAGAGGCCGGAAAAGTTAAATCAGAAAGGAGTTTCTCAGAGAAAAATTGCAAAGAGTTTGAAGTTATCATCCTCTACAGTGCATAATATCATGCAAAGATTCAGAGAATCTGGAACAATCTCAGTGCGTAAGGGTCAAGGCTGGAAAACCATACTGGATGCCTGTGATCTTTGGGCCCTCAGACGGCACTGCATCACATACAGGAATGATACTGTAATGGAAATCACAACATGGGCTCAGGAATACTTCCAGAAAACATTGTCAGTGAACACAATCCACCGTGCCATTCGCCGTTGCCAGTCAAAAAAGAAGCCGTATCAAAACAGGATCCAGAAGCGCAGGTGTTTTCTCTTGGCCAAGGATCATTTAAAATGGACTTTGGCAAAGTGGAAAAGTGTTCTGTGGTCAGACAAATCAAAATTTGAAGTTAATTTTGGAAAACTGGGACGCCATGTCATCCGGACTAAAGAGGACAAGGACACCCCAAGTTGTTATCAGCGCTCAGTTCAGAAGCCTGCATCTCTGATGGTATGGGGTTGCATGAGTGCGTGTGGCATGGGCAGCCTACACATCTAGAAAGGCACCATCAAGGCTGACAGTAATATCCAAGTTCTAGAACAACATATGCTCCTATCCAGATGTCGTGTCTTTCAGGGAAGACCTTGCATTTTCCAACATCACAATGCCAGACCACATACTGCATCAATTACAATGTCATGGCTGCATAGAAGAAGGATCCGAGTACTGAAATGGCCAGCCTGCAGTCCAGATCTTTCACCCATAGAAAACATTTGGCGCATCATAAAGAGGAAGGTGCGACAAAGAAGACCTAAGACAGTTGAGCAACTAGAAGCCAGTATTAGAAAAAAATGGGACAACATTCCTATTCATAAACTTGAGCAACTTGTCTCCTCAGTCCCAAGACATTTGCAGTCTGTTATAAAAAGAAGAGGGCATGCCACACAGTGGTAAACATGGGCTTGTCCCAACTTTTTTGAGATGTGTTGATGCCATGAAATTTAAAATCAACTTATTTTTCCCTTAAAGTGATACATTTTCTCAGTTTAAACATTTGATATGTCATCTATGTTGTATTCTGAATAAAATACTGAAATGTGAAACTTCCACATCATTGCATTCTGTTTTTATTCACAATTGTACAGTGTCCCCACTTTTTTGGAATGGGGTTGGTATATGCATCCATGTAATGAATGTTTCACAGCAATATACCTACAGCTAATATACCCTGATGAGCCAAAACATTATGAACACATGCCTAATATGCTGTTGGTCCTCCACGTGCTGCCAAAACAACACCAACCAGCTGAGGCATGGACTCTACAAGACCACTGACCGTATCCTGTGGGATCTGGCATCAAGACATTGGCAGCAGATCATTCATGTCCTTTAAGTTGCGAGGTGGAGACGCTGTGGATCGGACTTGTTGGTCCAGAACATCCCACAGATGCTCAATCAGATTGGAGGCCAGGGCAACACCTTGAACTCTTCATCATGTACCTCAAACCATTCCCCTGCAATGTGTGCAGTGTGGCAGGATGCATTATCCTGCTGAAAGAGGCCACTGCCACCAGGAAATACGGTTGCCATGAAGGGGTGTACCTGGTCTGCAACCATGTTTAGATAGGTGAAACATGTTAAATTGACGTCCACATGAATGCCCAGATCCAGGGTTCCCCAGCAGAACATTGCCCGGAGCGTCACACTCCCTCCACCAGCTTGTCGTCTTCCCACAGTGCATCCTGGTGCCATCACTTCCCCAAGTAAACAAGGCACATGCATATGGCCGTCCACATGATGTAAAAGAAAATGGGACTCATCGGACGAAGTGACTTTCTTCCACCGCTCCAAGGTCCAGTTCCAACGCTGGCATGCCCATTTTAGGCGCTTTTGACGTCATCATGGGCACTCCGATCGGTTTCTCCTGTAACCATCTCCCGTGACCACATTCCTCCTGTAACCATCATTAAAATGTTCTGTAACTTGTGCCACAGTAGACTTTCTGTGGGTTCAGACCAGACGGAATAGTCTTCGTTGCTCTTGTGCATCAACGAGCCTTGGGAAACCAACACCCTAACGCCGGTTTGTGGTTTGTCCCTCCTTGGACAGCTGTCGGTGGGTACTCACCACTGCTGACCTGGAGCACCCCACAAGACTTGATATTTCAGACATGCTCTGACCCAGTCATGAGTCCATAACACTTTGACCCTTGTCAAAGTTTCTGAGGACTTTACTCTTAACATTTCTCTTCCATCCAACATGTTGACTAGGAGAACTGATTGTTTCGCTTATCTAATCTAACTAGACCTTGACATGTGCCCTTGTTGGGAAATAATCAACGTTATTCGCTTCACTTGTGAGTGGTCATGATGTTTTGGCTCATTAGTGTAAATACCACAGTTGCTCAAGACAATAGACAATATTATTTTCTCGAATTGCTCTTTTCAATAATTAATTTTAAACCAAATATATAGTTGATTTCAGGAGTTTAAAAAAAGTAAAAAAAAAAAAACATGCTCACACATCACTATTACTTCCAGTCATTTTCTGCTAGCAGTGGCTAACATTAGCTGAAGCATGTATATCCAGACCCCTTTCCATCAAGCACACCATCATTTGCTTCCTCCATCTCCCCTGCCATAGTCCCCGTCTACCAGCGTTGCCTTATTCCTCTCTCCCCGTCGTGTCTTAGTCCGGCCCCTGCAGGTGGCCTAATGGTTATAGCATGGCTGGTAACCCAAACGTTGCCGGACTGATTCCTGAGTCTGCAAGGTGAAACCATCTGTAGTCTGTCCCTGACCTCTGCAGTTAACCCTAATTGCTCCCCGGACTCTTATCGTGCGGCCCCCACACCCCACCTAATTCGTAGGGGATGGGTTAAATGCGGAAGCCAAATCTGGACAGGACCATGCAAACTGATAAATAACCCTTTATATTTCCTCCTCTCCATGATGCCTCCCTCCCACTCGCCACCTTGTGTCCCCCTTTCACCCTCTCCCATCTCTCTCTCTCCAGGGATGTGAGTGGTGAGGAGCGGTGTGAAACCGGGCAGCCTGACCCTTAACCTGTGTTGCCTGTAGGGACTTTAATGGGTGTGAACAGCACTGCTGCTTCTCAGTGTGTGTGTGTGTGTGAGCGTGTGTTTGTGCAGGGACTTACGCTTTCTCAAGGCATGCTTCTCTGGACATGTTCTGGGCAAGTAGGTTAGACGCCAGGCTAAACAACTCTTCTGCCCACTCCTGCACCAAAAAAAACACACATACACACACACACACACACACACACACACAAACTCTGTCAGAAGAAAGAAACATAGTCGCGAGGATCTATTGGAGATGCAGACTAGCCACCCACACACCAGACCTTATAATTAGGAAATGTTGTAGAAAAATAGGACTCAGTGGAATTCTAACAGGTCAACTAACTCAAGCTAGAAGGACTGAAATACCTTCAAGTTAAGAATACATTATTTTGTATAATTACTTTGGCGACCTTCTCATGAGGCAAAACCAAATGTCAAATACTTGTTGGTGCTGAGTTTAAGAATACAAACCAAAACCCCCAAAAAAGCTTTAATAAATGTATAAAGCCCAACTGATTAATGAATCCCTTATTCCCGTGTACCAAAGCACTTGCTCGTGCGTGGCAAATCACAATTCACCTGTGGTTACTGAGCTGTTCATGTGTATTCACCTTAGCGATCTCCTCCTGGAACGCCATGAAGTTGAGGTATGTGATGTTCACCATGTCTGGTCCACTGACCACGGTCAGCATCCTGTTCTCCATCTTCCCCACCAAGGTGCTGACGTCCAGGAGCTCTCTTAGCTTCATGTCCTAGGGACACGGGAACACAAACACTCATATGAAAACATCTGCCTCCTACCATCTGCCGCTGTGGCCGCCGCAACAGGCATATCAACAAGTCAGATCACGATCCACTTCCTGAGAGCGGGAGGATGTGGTTGTCTTGGTTACACATCAGATCGCTCCGGTTCGATTCCGATACGGGAAACTCTGAGGTGAAATGAGCAGCTCTCTGTGTGCTGCTAATGATCTTGAGATGGAACCGCACAGGATAGTGCGTCTGCGTGCGTGCGTCTGCGTGCGTGCGTGCGTGCATGTAGATGTGTGTGCACAACAGATGGCTTCAGCTATGCATGAGGATTGTGTTCATAGATGTCGCCCCACAGGCTACGACGTGAAGTACCCTGGGCTACATGGGCCCTGTATTTGACAGTGTGGCAGGTCTGAGGTCTGATGGTAGCTGGCTGAATGACGACACTGTCCAAAGAGTGTCGATTCATCGAAATGGTCAGCCTAATGGAACCTTGAGGATCGACTTCGTTAAGTATCAGCTCTCTCTATGTCAGCTAAGTCACACGCACAAACTCCAAACACGCACGCACGCACCGATGTAGGTTTTAAAATCAAAGGACAGACAATTTAGTACCAGTCAAAAAAGCGATTATACCAAATCCTAACCTTAACCCTAACCCTTACTCTAAAACCCTAACCTTAACCTCAATAATCTAACCTTTATGCCTAACCTAAACCTAAACTCCTGAAGCTAACCCTTAATATGTCTAAGGTTAACCCTAACCCTAAGCCTAACCCCAAATCAGAAAAAGCTTATTGTTAAAGTGAGGAGAATGTCCTCACTTTGCATGATTTTCCTATACTCTTTTACTATCAGTCCTTAGATAATAAAAAAACACACCCAGACCAAATATTGTACGCACATGCCAGCCCACACAAACCACAGACATGCACACACACACGCACCTAAACACAACCATTAAGATCCAAGTTTTTTTCAAAAAAGAAAAAGACATTTTATAACTGTTGTCGCCGGGCCAACATGCCTGTACAGAACGAAGCTGTGACGATTAGGAGGCAGGACGCGTGGGAGAACGGAGGACGCTTAATAAAAGAATAAGAACAAAAGAAACACTGAACATCAAGGCAAGTCAGAGCAACCATTACACACGGCATGAGCCAAACAAAGACCAGCAAGACACACTGGGAATAATACATTTTATTTCACAGGGAGTAGGGAAACAGGTGAGGGCGATAAACATTAAAAACAGGTGTCCATGACCCAAATGAGCGAGAGAGGGCGTTGGAACTCACTGGCCTGGCAACCAGATGTGGTCGGAAAAACTAAGCCTCTACTATATACTGTCTGTAACATGTATGATACACGTTCTGTATGCCCAGTACACAACAATCACTAGCTATGTAACTATGGGATTAGTGCCATGTTGTTACTGAGACAATAACACCTGTGTTATCTCCTTAAATGTTATTCCAACTCCATTATGTGGTCTGGGGTTGTGGAACTAACCAGAGTTTATTAACCGGTCGCTCGCCAATGAGACAGCTTCGTGTGGAAACTAACTGAGGCACCACCCATTTGGTGGAAGTGCCCGCCTACCTCTGTGTATACACACATTGTAAAACCTTGCGTCCCTATGGAAACAGAATGAGTAAACACACAAAGGCACGTCTTCAATGCAAACCATGTAAACGCGTCGAGGCCTCCGCGGCACCGGTGACAAATCACAATAAACTCCCTCCCATCCGTCCGATACCAGGGCGGCATACAAAGCAGTTCGGCGAGCATGACTAACACAACCAAAAAGAGGCTGCGAAGGATTTCACCGCCGAGGCAAATTAGTTCCCTTCACTAATTTACCCAATCAAACAAAGAGCATTCAGCGCTGTGTCACACTGATAAATGTCCCCTACATGTCCTTTAAGCACTCCAATGAAATCGCCCAGCTCACCGCTGCCCACTATTGCAACGCTGAACTTTCCGAGGCTATATATTTTAGACTGTTTAAGATTCATGAGAGCCCGCCGGCAACCAAGAGAAAACAAACACGCGCCCTGACACTCAGAGACATACACACACAGACCGTCTGCTGAAATTCCCAAAACTCAACACGCTCTGCGACAAAAACCTCTGCCTCAATGTCAGCGAAAGAAAATAGACGATTGTTGACTTCAGGAAGCCGCGGAGGGAACGACGCCAATCCACATCAACGAACCGGCAGCAGAGAGGGTCGATGGTTTAACTCTGCTCTAACGCAGCCAAGATCTTGTCATGGAACACCAATGCTACCAGTGTGTTCAAGGGGGCACAACAGTGACTCCACTCCCCTAGGCTGCTGATGAAGGGAGAAACACTCCGCACATGAAGGCAACAACCTACAAAGGGCGGTTCAAATGGTCCAAGACCCCGGTGCTAAGCTCCCATCCATCCAGGATGTGTACTGGAAGGGCAGTCCGGCCAAGACCCACAGCATGAACTAGAACCGCACACGCGCACACACACCCCAGCAAAATGCTGTTCGTCCACTCACTGTCAGATGGCAAAGTGTCAGAGCATAAAGTCCCACACTGACAGGCTCAGAGATTCTCAGCTCCTATTTGCAAGCCTTTGAGCTCATCAAAACCTCAATTTGGACTCACTCAATCCTGTACAATATGTACGACGATTGGAACTAAACAATCTCAATTTAGGTAAATGGTAGGAACACGTCATGCTTACGCTGTCACAGTTCTAACAGCAACGTACTTCCATTCTACATGAAAGACCTGTAAATCTGAAACCGACCCGTTAACCCTTATCGACATCCATCTCAGATTTAACCAGAAAATGCTATTTAAATGTCAAGATATAAACCTCAGTAACCGTTAAACATTCAACTTAAGGAGGTATTCCCCCCCCCCCAACAAATTGAACAAACCCTATAAATATCTTGCTGACTTATGGGATTCCACACTGCTCATAAACGCTGCATCGTGTCAAGGTCTAATTACCACCGTCACCCTCCAACATTTTCTCTCCCTCAGCTCTGGCACGCTCGTTTACAGTGAAGGGGAACGTGTAAACCGGCCCGCGGAGGGCCAGGGAGAGGAAACGCAGGTGCCTTTGGATGTAACCACAATTTTAAAGCTAGACGACACAGGATAGAACAAGGTTGTCTCGAACTAGATTTGATCTATTGAATGTAGGATGTATTGTCTGTTATATCGTCCTGACAGATTACGTCCACTATGTCGCAGGTAGCTTCAACAGGCATCTTCCTGGGCTACACAGAGACCAGCCGACAGGCATCTTCCTGGGCTACACAGAGACCAGCCGACAGGCAAACAGAGGCAGACATCGGGGAAGTCGTGCTAGACCACCACGGGTGGAGAACTACACTGTCGACCGCCTGAAAAGTTACAATTTGAAACGGCAATTCATCTTGGCACGCTTAGATATTAAAAAGAGAGGACACGTCGTCAAGCTGACGATGAAAAATTACTTTTCGTTTAGATTAATTGGCAAAGCAGCCATCGGTAATGATGGGGCTCCGCGGATCGTTTGAAGCTGAGACGCTTCAGAAGGCGTCTGGGAATCAAAAGCGTATTTCACAGATTACGTGTGAAATTGTTGTTGCAATGCGGAGCCTTCAGATATGATTTCCGATGCCCCTTGTAGATGTTTCAGGAGAAACAGCGCGCGCATCCATTCCTCACTACAGCTGAGGAGGGAAGAGCCAGACAAGCCAGTAGATACAGACTCCACTCGCTGGAGGTATTCAACCCTCTCTTCAGGGACCCCTAGCCCTTTCATCTGTTTGGTTTATTCCAGAGCTTGCACACCTGATTAGACTTGTCAGGTAATCATCAAGTCCTTGATTAGTGAATTGGGGGTGCCTGTTCGCGGCCACAACACAATTGTGAAATGTCTGGGGGGGGCCTGAGGAGATGGTTGAAGGCCCAGGCAGTAGAAGAAAAAGAGGCGAAAGGCAAAGGTAGAGAGGACGAGGAGAGGGAGGGGAGTCAAAGGAGAGATAGAGGTGGGCAATGAGAGGGAGGAGAGGCAGTGGGAGAAGGAAAAGAGAGGAGCTGAGGGTGAGAAGGTAGAAAGAGGACAGAGAGGACAAGATGGAGACGGAGAGGTGAAGAGAGAAAGAGGAGGAGGAGAGGCCAGAGAGAGGGAGGAGAGGAGAACAGAGCTGAGATTTAATTAGTGCTGGTGGATTGTGGGAGCAGTTGGAGGCAAGCCTGAGGGTCCTGTTGCCGCGGTGGTAGATTTAGAGCCGGGGGGAGGGGGGGGGGGTGCATAATACCCCATCAAGTTGGTGTGCGTGTATGTGTTTGAAGAAAAGTGAGTGATAGAGATGAGTGTGTGTGTGTGTGTGCAGAGGAGTGTATGATGACGGTGAGACTGTAGAAGGTGTGTGCGCAATGCATCACTGTGTGTGTGTGTGTTGCCTGCTGACAGCTGTAGTGTGGGAATATAACGCTCAGTCATTCATCACGTCAGTACATGGGAAGCGGTGCGTTTATCGGGGTGATGCAGCCTAGAAGGAAGGTCTTCCCTGCGTACCGGTTTGTCCGTCACAAACCCTCACCTGTCACTAGGCGCACGCGCAGGCGCACGCATCGTGTCGGGGCCCGCCTACGCCGGCACCGACAAACAAACGTTATCACCGAATAACTTGTTTCCGTTTTCTTTATTGAACTTTCGAGCGCTGTCGAGCGGCAACCTTCAAGTGGGATTGTCGCGGGCATATCCCGTAATAAACCCTGTGTGCCAGCCGCTCACCCTGGCACCAAAGCACCCCTGCCCGCACCCTGTGTCCTTCTCAGCCCTGAATAGTCAATCCGGCACATATATCTGTTTCCCAGTGTTTCTCTAGTCCTCATCGGATGATTCATGTAGCTTTAATTTCCCCTCATTATCCATTTATACACAGTAGGCCGCCGCGGCTCAAGGTAAGTGGCTACATCGACTACATCTGCTCGGCACTAAATGATTCACGCACCGACCTGACAATACGGCGCACCTCTGCAGAATCAAAGCCGATCTCTCCTTCTGATCAAACGAAGACCCTTTCAAGTCAGTTCATTAGAAGAGAAGCCTCGGCTTCACATTAACATTCAGCAGAGGGTTTCTGACAAGACAAAACACATGCGTTCTTGGAGACAAAAAATATGCATTCGAGGAGAAACCTTTGGCACACTGCAGGATCTTGCGTGATCTTTACCTACAAGTTTGGGTCGTTGCTCGTAGAAACAACTCAAGGTTAACCTCGGGGGTTTGACATGCACGCAACTGTGAAACACATACAGTGGGGAGAACAAGTATTTGATACACTGCCGAATTTGCAGGTTTTCCTACTTACAAAACATGTAGAGGTCTGTAATTGTACACTTCCACTGTGAGAGACGGAATCTAAAACAAAAATCCAGAAGATCACATTGTATGATTTTTAAATAATACATTTGCATTTTATTGCATGACATAAGTATTTGATCACCTACCAACCAGTAAGAATTCCGTTTTCTCACAGACCTGTTAGTTTTTCTTTAAGAAGCCCTCCTGTTCTCCACTCATTAACTGTATTAACTGCACCTGTTTGAACTAGTTACCTGTATAAAAGACACCTGTCCACACACTCAATCAAACAGACTCCAACCTCTCCACAATGGCCAAGGCCTGTGTAAGGATATCAGGGATAAAATTGTAGACCTGCACAAGGCTGGGATGGGCTACAGGACAATAGGCAAGCAGCTTGGTGAGAACTGTTGGCGCAATATTTAGAAAATGCAAGAAGTTCAAGATGACGGTCAATCTCCCTCGGTCTGGGGCTCCATGCAAGATCTCATCTCGTGGGGCATCAATGATCAACCCAGAACTACACGGCAGGACCTGGTCAATGACCTGAAGAGAGCTGGGACCACATTCTCAAAGAAAACCATTAGTAACATACTATGCCGTCATGGATTAAAATCCTGCAGCGCACGCAAGGTCCCCCTGCTCAAGCCAGCGCATGTCCAGGCCCATCTGAAGTTTGCCAATGACCATCTGGATGATCCAGAGGAGGAATGGGAGAAGGTCATGTGGTCTGATGAGACAAAAATAGAGCTTTTTGGTCTAAACTCCACTCGCCATGTTTGGAGGAAGAAGAAGGATGAGTACAACCCCAAGAACACCATCCCAACCGTGAAGCATGAAGGTGGAAACATCATTCTTTGGGGCTGCTTTTCTGCAAAGGGGACAGGACGACTGCAACGTATTGAGGGGAGGATGGATGGGGCCATGTATCGCATGATCTTGGCCCTCAGTAAGAGCATTGAAGATGGGTCATGGCTGGGTCTTCCAGCATGATAACAACCCGAAACACACAGCCAGGGCAACTAAGGAGTGGCTCCATAAGAAGCATCTCAAGGTCCTGGAGCGGCCTAGCCAGTCTCCAGACCTGAACCCAATAGAAAATCTTTGGAGGGAGCTGAAAGTCCGTATTGCCCAACAACAGCCCCGAAACCTGAAGGATCTGGAGAAGGTCTGTATGGAGGAGTGGGCCAAAATCCCTGCTGCAGTGTGTGCAAACCTGGTCAAGAACTACAGGATACGTATGATCTCTGTAATTGCAAACAAAGGTTTCTGTACCAAATATTAAGTTCTGCTTTTCTGATCAAATATCAAATACTTATGTCATGCAATAAAATGAAAATGAATTACTTAAAAATCATACAATGGGATCTTCTGGATTTTTGTTTTAGATTCCGTCACTCACAGTTGAAGAGTACTTATGATACTTCTACATGCTTTTTAAGTGGGAAAACCTGCAAAATCGGCAGTGTATCAAATACTTGTTCTCCCCACTGTATTGACCTTAACGCTGGTTTGGAGAATATCAAGTTGGCCAGAGTTTCCTGTTTATATCTCCTGGCCTCGGATAAGTTAGAGCTTTTGCCAGCTTCGTTATCACTCCATTCCAGCTTGATAATGCAGATAGGTTGCAATTCAGGGTTAATCTGGAAAAACCTCCAAGCTTCTGGTAAGGAGTTGTGTAACCATCCTGTCCTAGCAGCAGTCCTGCTGGTGGCTAGCCTTGTTAACTAGTGAAGCGGCAAGATGGTAGGGTGGGACTCAAACCACCTGGGGTAGTTGGAGAGAGGAATTATGGGTAAATCATTTCCAGGCACCCTGAGGGGGAGGGTGTGTGTGTGTGCGCGTGTGTGTGCGCTCATCGCGTCGCCCCAAGACTCCCCTGGCCCAATTCGTGCCTGTGTGTCTGTCTGTGTGTTAGGAATTTGGAACACGTTTGTTGATGACTGTGTGTAGTTATGTATGTCGTGTGTGAAATGTCTGCCAGTCTTAGCCCTCGTGCATTAATCAGCATATGTGTATCCAGTTGAATACACACGCCGCTTCATGCTAATGCTACAGGTGACTCTGTGCCCTCGTGTTGCACTCAGTTTTCCCCCGTGCGTTTGTGGTGTCGGGCTGCATCTACGGAGCATGTTTTAAACATCAGCCACCTAGTAACTCACATCAGAGAAGAGAGCAGAGAGCAGAAACATCCCATTACGACTACGACATCGGCTACCATCCCCACAAAACAACTCTTGTGATAATCAGAGGCAGTGACAAACAGAGCCTGTTGCACGCACACACATACACCCCCACAGTCTTTTACACACACCCACGCGCGAGTATGCACAAATTCTGACCAATCTCATTCGGCTCCTTACAATGTGACTTCATACTTCACTAGTGAATTACTGCGGTTCTGTGGTTTATATGTGTGCGTGGCAATAAATGGTTGAGCCGTAGTTCCTTCCTTCTGTTTGTAACTAATTGGCTGTCGATCCTTCCAATAGCATCAGCTGAACGGCTGTCAGTAAAGTTCACCCCTGACTGACTGGGCTTATCTGATAACCGATGCAGGAAGGCCATTCAATTAAAGCACCGTCAGGAGGAGCAACTTGTTGCCTACTGAAAATCACTGCGATCGTTTAGTCTTACGGCCAATGGTGTAGCAAACAGTGGGAGAACCGATCGATGGATGAACGTGGAACAAACTAAAATATGTACCACCAGCGGATCAATGTTTCATTTTAAGAAGGTGCTTTGTCCATCATTTATTCTTCACCGAGTCTGCTGATGTTTGAGGCTGAGGACGGTACATAAAATACTGCGAGTTGGCAGGGGAGGGGCTGAGTACAAACAGAGGATTAGCCGATTAGCGACTAGCATAGCAGCTCCCAGCAAGGCTTTCGCAGCCATTACACACATAGGCTTTTCTCTGGACGATGATCTACTAGGGATTTCAATAACTCCCAGTGATTAGTAGTGTGTGGTTGTGTTTGCATCCCTGCAGCGAGACTGCATGTGTGTGCAAGTGATTCAATGAACCGTTGTCCAGCATTCACCTCCACCACATTGGTCTGTCTTCCTTCTCCATTCATATTCAAAGACGTCAGTGTTACGAAGCAGCAGAAATAGGATCTTAGCCATTCTCTCCCTGTCTTCACATCTCCACCAGTCTCAGGATCTCTCTCTCTCGCACCGTCTTCCTTTCCATCCTCTCCTTCCATCTCTCTCTCCATCTCTCTTTCACCCTCCTCCTCTCCCTCTCCTGTCTCAATCTCTCATGCTCTTCTCTGTATCTTCTCTTGTTCTCTCCTCACACTCAGTCTCCATCTCATTCAGAACACACACCCAACACACGCACACACGGCTTTGGGAGACTCCCTTCTCTCCCCCATCTCTCCCCACACCCCTCTCTCCTTCTTAACTTTATTATTGTCAGCTTGCCAACATGTTTGATATTTATGAACAGCCTATGCTCCATCTCTCTCTCTCTCTCTCCCTCTCACCATCTCTCTCTCTCTCTGTCTCTCCCTCTCTCCCCCTTCATCCCTCTGCAGTGGCACTGTGTCAGTATGTCGTGGTCGTGCATTAGCTAGATGAATTGTGTGATGTTGTGGTTCTCTGGGGTGAGAGTTGGAGACTCTATCATTCTCTAGCCTCTTGTAGATCCACTTCAAAGCATGACAGTTCCCCACTTCTCCACTCAGTCTCTCTCGCTCTCTCTCTTTCTCATGTGCACACATACATACACACATAACCTTATAGCTACCCACTTATCAACTCACACAAATGTAACACATCCCGCTTCTTCCACCCCTGCCCCCCCCCGCATACGTGCAGACAGCCAACCTCACCCCGCTTTAACGCTTCATTCTCAAACCCTTGAAACCTTTCAACACACACTTCAATTCAAAACACACACACTTCAGGCATGTATCTGCAACACACTTTCCAGACTGACGTGACTTTAAAGCTTTAAGCTGATCAAACAGGCTATTTGCAGTTACCCCTAATATCCACAGCCTCTGTCTCCTTCCATTTTGGCTCGGTAGTTTCCCTCACAGTATTTCCTCAGCTTAGACTCACTGAGAAACTGCAGATCCATCTCTCCCTTAGATACCTCATATCATGGGTGATTAAATGGAACGGTAATGAGGTCTCTAATGATGTTAGCCTACGTCTGGCTTAGCGGCAGTTAACTAAGAAGACATTTTCACAGTTGACTGGGTATCATCGAGAGGAATGGAGAGACCCAGTGAGCAAGAAAGATGTAGGATATTAAAGAGAGGGAGATGCATCAAGACAGACACTAGGATGAAAAATAGAGGGAAATGGAGAGAAATTGTCAAATGAAAAAGAGGGTGATCGAGAAAGATGGTAGAATGAAATGAGAAGATTGAGAAAGAGAGATGGCAGGATGAAAAAGAGATGGCGTTGGAGAGAGAGAGAGATGGCAGGATGAAAAAGAGATGGAGTTGGAGAGAGAGAGAGATGGCAGGATGAAAAAGAGATGGAGTTGGAGAGAGAGAGAGATGGCAGGATGAAAAAGAGATGGAGTTGGAGAGAGAGAGAGATGGCAGGATGAAAAAGAGATGGAGTTGGAGAGAGAGAGAGATGGCAGGATGAAAAAGAGATGGAGTTGGAGAGAGAGAGAGATGGCAGGATGAAAAAGAGATGGAGTTGGAGAGAGAGAGAGATGGCAGGATGAAAAATATAATGAGGGATGAGGAAGATGGAGGGAGATTTTAGAATGAAAAAGAGAGGGAGTGAGAGAGAGACGGAGGGAGAAAGAGAGAAGTGAATAGAAAGAGATGGAGGGTACAGACCAAGAGATGGACTGAAGTGAAAAGAGCGTGAAGGAAAGAAGGGAGAAAGAGTCCTCTGATACGGCAGAGTTTAGGTGGTGAGAGCAGGTGTTGGCCATAAAAGCTCTCTGCCACTCTCTCGTCTCATAACTCAGTTCACTGCTTCAGCGTTGCGGTTTCACAACACAGACGATTACCCATAATGCCCAAAGGAAAAGATCAGATTGTTATTGGTCAGCCTCAGGTGACGCATCACTGACCACTAGGTGTTGTTGTGGAAGAAAACGTGGGCGTTGAGGTGTTTATGCGTGGGTGCATGTTAATGTTGGTGTGTGTGTTATGGAGCTCACGTGGGCTTTACGAGCTCTCATTTCCATTCCATTTCAATTATAGTTTTTAATTAACCCCAAAGCAGTGAGAGATGGAGTGAGTGTCTAATTTGTGCACGTTTGTGTGTGTTTGAGTGTGCGTGCGCTCGTGTGTACGTGTCTGTGAACGTGGTCTTCGTTGATATGTGTCTGTAGGTGTGGGTGTGCGAGACGGGGTCATTTTCAGGGCATATAAAGCAACTACCAAAAGGGAAAAAGGCCGTGACAGAATCTCTTCACTTTCATTTGAAAGGGAAACAGAGTAGCTTTCACATGTTCACACCAGGGGAACCAGGAACTATGTCTTCTCAAGGGTCTGAAATCCTCTCAATGTGTTGTGAATAAAGTGTGACACGAGTTAGGTCCTCTGAGGAGCCGCTTCAAGACTGAATACTGTAGCGTTGAATGGCAGCAGGCCAGGCTGCTGACCTGGATGTCTACAGAGAACCAGCACAGACACAGATCCTGGATCAGTTCGGTCCTGCTTCAATCCCACTCAGAAACATTAGTGGAACAGCACATCACTAACTTCCCATCAGTGTCCCTTGTGTTACTCAACTTTAGTCAGTTCTCGACCCCCCCCCCCCTCCCCGTTTCATTTCTCCCAAGGATGATTGGCAGGACTGTTTCCATGGGTCGCGACCCTAAGCAGTGAGTGAAGTCCCATTATTCAGTCTGCTCGGCGACTTGCGGCTCCGACATAAAACTCTACTGACATCTCATTCAGGGTTCCGTACGTGTCATCGATGGGAAACACACTCCAGAGGCGGAGAGGGTCTGACAGCTTCCCGACCCCAAACCCCCCCCCCCCCCCCCCCGCACGCATCCTCTAAATCAAGTAGCGCTGTCCTCTCTGTCACAAAGCATTGGTCACAAATAAGTAAGACCACCCCCCACCCTGGCGCACTGTCCAAGACAGTGATGTCATCTGTTTGATGACTGGTCTCAGGGCAGTGGGGGAGCGATGTGGTAAAGGTGCCCAGAGGAGGGGGCTTTGTGGAAGAAATATTTGATGCAAATGTGCCCTCAGGAAATGCAGAGTTTAGAAGTTAAGCGGAACAACGCTTTCTTGCGACATTTTGATGACTCGTCCCCAGCGGCTGCCAGTACGAGCAGTCGGCAGGGGTTTGATAGGAGCGTTAAGGCCTTGGTGTCCTCAGAAAACACCGGCCAATGAGATGCTCTCTCGTCTTTACTCTAAAACGTTAATTCTTTCCCCTTAAATTAAAAGTCTCCCGACGTTTCAGTTTCAGCGTAGTCTTTTGAGCGCTCGTAAGATGCGTGTTCTTGATTCGCAGGTGCATTTACTTGCAGATTCTCTGGAAATACTCAAGGCAGAACGTGAACAGACCCACAGGCTAACCATCAGTTTCAAATGGAAGTGCTGCTTTGGTCATTCTATTTGAATCCTATTAGGTCTTAGAATGCAGCATATTCATCCGACAGCAGCGGCATCCAGATATGACAGTATAACAAAGAAAATCATTGACGACAGCTATGTTTTTAATCTGTCTGTTTGTCTATGAGAGAGACAAGGGGATAAAAGCAATTTCTTCTCTTCCCTATTAAAGTGCTCACTATAGCCTATTACTGGAAGGCAAACAATTATGTCAGTGTCTTGGAAAAATACTGTGTCAGCCTCACTTCCATAAAGCTCAGACACATTGAAAATGCCATCCAGACAAGAAGAAAGCTGGATTATATTTCTTTTAGACAAAAGTCTTGGACTTTGGGAGAAAGACATGTGGGACATGTAGGCAGACATAAAACATAATCCATCTCGGATCAAACCTTCTGTCTTGGGGATTTAGCAACTGGTTTAAGTATCGTAAATCACAGACACAACAAAGACCTCGGGAGTTACTAATATCTCAAGAGATATAAATCGGAGGAAAGGTTGGGCACATAAAATGAGATACGGGCTACTTTCGGACCGTGGCTGTACGTCGGTGCTAAGCCACGGATCCCTTTGGACAACACTCCGATACGATTGTAGAATACGAACAAACATTTGATATGCTAACAGACTACAAACAATTAGAGCCACGGAACCCTTCATAGAACAACCAGATGCCCCTCTGGAACATGCTAGAACAAACATTCTAGTGCCGTGACAGAGAATACTGAACAGATGCTAGCAGAGGCTACTGAACACACACACAGACAAACACACAGACACAGAGGGTGCCGGTTCTTTAGGCAAACTGCCAACATGAATCAACAGAGAGCACGCTGAATTAGAGGAGAGTACATGATAAAGATAATTACACCGAGGGACTTAAGGGCCGAGCTAGGCTGCAACCACGTGCACACAGAGACACACACTCCTCCCACACGCCGCACAAGTCCAAATTGCTTATGAATATTGGCATGAGGGCAAGCTGGTGTCATCTAACGCTCCCTTCTCTTCTTAGGCACAGGAACAGCATTTTCCGGTATGTGTGTGTGTGTGAGAAAGAGAGAAGGAAAGAGGGATTGAAGGAGACTTTTGACTTTTTGTCATACTTTTAATGAGACATGAGACTAATTGCACAATCCACATATATCCAGAAAAGCTTCCCCCTGGTGCTCTTTACTTTAACATTGTGATGTTCTTGACCATGACACTGACATTGTTCAATGCCTTAAACACCCACCTCTGCCAAGTCCCCCTGGGGTTTCGTTTTCTTACCGGACCCTCATGTCAGCCCATGGTCTCTGCCCTTATTTAGCAGTGTAGAGAGAAAGAGAGAGAGAAACTGAGACAGAGAGACATATCAAGAAAGCAAAAGGAAGAAAGAAGAGAAACAGGTAAGAATATAGCAAGTTGAGCTCACTTGAAATGTGCTTGGTGAACTCCTGGAGTTTTGACTAGCTTCTGGTCCGTCTCGCCTGACCTCACTTTGACCCCTCAATAAAAAAATTATCAACTACATGGCTCTCTTAGTCAGCATGTCCCAGAGAGATTCTTCACATTCTTTGATCACACTTTGATTAGTCACACTGAGATTAACATATATATATATATATATATAGTCCACATCCCTGACAGTAACGATTCAAGGACTACTTCACATAAAATATATTACCATACTGTAAATGGAATATGGCTTTTTCTCTGAATTGAGTCGATCGTCATTTGACCGTATTTGGTTCTTCCCACTTGTGTTACCTGCATCAGTTCCCCCGGCATGTTATGCAGGTATAAGTCTCCTCTGTCCTTGCCTCCAGAAATCCCATTGGAGGAGAAGGTCAGAGGGGAGGTGGCTCTGGCTCTCTCACCCAATGAGTTTCAAGAGGGGAGCGGAGGCAAGGAATAGCATTTGAGAAATTGCTTTTTTATGTTCCCTCTCTGGTCGTCATACGTATCTGTGACTCATCCCCGTGCAGGTCTTTATCAGAGGGCGGGTGGCTCTCATTCAGCTCCAGCTGTCAATCACCCCACGTGGCTCTCAAAACAGCAGAGAGACACGACCTTGGCAGGTACATCTACGCTCATTATCTCCACAGGAACACAGCCTTCTCTTTCCCAGAACAATCCTGCCAGTCAGATATAGGATGATCATTCATCCATATTCTACAAGCTTTAAGGAAACACAAATGCCTTGTTGAAGACAGGGGTTTGTTGTGTTAAGCATGTGCTTTCATCAGCTAGAGAAGCCTTTTTTTGGCATTCCCGAACCTGGACCAATGAGGTAAACGCGATTCAAGCTAAGGTAAAAAGATCTGAAAACCAAGGACACTTGTTTGGGAGTCCGTTTTGTTGCTGTAAATGCAATGCTTTCCGGCCATGGGCAGGGATGTTTATGAATTGGTACAGATTGTACTTTGTTGTAAAAAGGTCAGCGGGAGCAGGAGAGTTTGGTACAGTAGGGACCAAACCAGTTTTCTGTTTACAGGCAATTGTGATTAGAAGATTAAAGAATCCGAAATATCGGCCAGGATTTAACTCTGGTGTGTTTTTTTTCTTTTTAAAAGCAAACCGCCGACGTTTCAGGGGATATCTTTAGCTGAGGACAGGTCACCAATAAACAGGAAAACAGGGACGTCTGGACACCTAACTTAATACCTACCCAGTCCAGTCAGGTATATGAAGGGGAGTGAAATGTTGTTGAGCATCATCTTAGCTGCTAGCCAGAGCCCCTGGGGAGAATGAATCCCTCTGGGGACCAGACAGACACATTAGGCCTGTGTTAGCGGCCCTGGATACATCATTCATCAGGGGCCCTGTTCCTCTGGAGAAGCCCCAGGCGGTTTTTCTGGTGTTGCTGAGAGACATGATGTCCCCCCTGGGGCTTTATCTATACCACATCACTTAGCCTCCTGGCCTGTGAAACTTCCGGACAATTTCCGTAGTATCAAATCCTGTTCTGATTTGAGGACCCGTTTAAACCCATGAAGCGTGCCTTGTTGTGCCTGTTGCTTTAAGCCGATTTAGATGAGAGCGTCTGGCAAATGCTCAAATGTAAAATGCATGAGTAAGAAAGCTACACAAGGTAGAAATCAGACTCTTCTCTGTTCAACAAAAAAAAAGGATCCCAATAACATATGCAATCAAATAAAGGGTTTCACAAACCGGTTCCCAAAAGGCTCCGTGGAACCCAATGACGCACATTCAAGGCTATAGACCAAATGGTATACACTCCCAAATAATTATAAACCAAACCAATCAAGTATACTGAAGACAAATTCCTCTCAGAAGCATCAAAGGCTACACAACGAAACAGCATAACAATGGAGAAACTCAACACATTGTATTGACAGATGGACTGAAATGATGTGTTTTAATGCAACCAACAGAAGTCTTGAACAGAATAACCCTAATTATAAGACAACACAGACTTAAAGCTTGCTGGGTCGTGCAACCCTGCTAAACAGTCTAGCCATCCACCATACTGTATACCATGGACAACACAAACTTTGAATAAAAACATAACATTGCCAACATGAATTATGTCGAATGACTTGAATTGAAGCTTAAGCTCACAATGTGTGTGATGCGTTTTGAGGGCCGTATAAGTAGATGAGTGTGTAAAAGAGTGTTAAAAGAACACACCAGGACAGCGGAGTAGTCTGTTTTTAGAAGGACCCATTTTACAGCCATAGAATGAAGATCTAAGAACAGCTTCCCCTTCCCCAAACCTAACCTAAACCATTAGCGGGGGAGATGCCAAACTGACCAGAGATCTGAGGCCGAGTTAAGCGTTACTGTAGGTGTTGCTAAGGCGTCATGGTCAACACCTCCACCTTAACAACAGTCCCTCTCCGTCATGTAGACTCATTCTGATGGACATCATACACCCCTCAGGGAGACTTGGTGACACTGCCAACAACCACGACAACCACTACTAATTAATACTGTTCCAATGATAAACACAGGAGGACCAGAATCAGATTTGCCTTTATTGGCTAAGTGCATTTTACACATACGCGGATCTGGACTGGTACACCATTTTTCTTTCCCCCGAATAATAATGACACCCCAACTGAAAACGAATAAGATCTTTCCTAACAGACCTCAGTTGAATCTTGACGTTCTTCACATCTCTTCCATTATGCCCAAATGGATCAGCTTACTCATACATCACCAAGTCATTTAGGGACAGAGATGATGACCGATGATGGCAGCGATACAGCTGTCACTCACTAGGAGGACCAACAAGAAGGAAACAGCCCACTGGATGGTTCTAAGAATAGCTGCAGGAAAATAACAGGACTTCTGAATCACTCTACTTCTGTCTGTCACACCAAAACCCATTCTCTTTCTCGCTCTACCTGTTTCTTCCTCCACCCTATGTCTTTCCTCTGTTCTCCCTGCCCTACCTCCCTCTCATTTATCTCTGTTTCCCACCATCCCTACTCACCTCCATCGACCACTCTTTCCCTTTGGAGAAGAACCGATACAAAACTATCCACATAAACAGCCCTAATTGGTCTGCAAAGCCCTGAGTAAACATGTAAAGCCTCCTTTTCTTAAGCCTCATATGGTGGTAATGATAACTTGGTCCATCAGCCAGGCATTTACTTTCATTAGCTTAGCTTAAACAGCCCTGCCCTGCTGTCCTGGCACAATCAGCCCATATGGTCAACAAGGCCAGGCCAAACTCCACATGACCCAGAAAACACGCACATACATAGGCACCTACCTCATGGGAAAGTTGTACCAACCTACTCCACCTAGATCTTGTGGTAGTTACTTGTTGTAGTGTTCAGTAGGACAGCAGTTTCAAATTATTAATTATGCAAGACTTATACTACTTGATGTTGGTAATTAGTCAAATGTGTAAAAACTCAACAGTTTTACTACGCAGGCTTATGAATACTGTAGTAATCTGATAGTCAGAGGTGGAAGTTCATTGGTTAGAAGAAGAAGGGACCAGCAAAATCAAAATCTAGTATTATTATTATTATTCTTATGACATATTTATTTTAGAAAATTTATATTTCGGCATTGACAAGAGAGCAATATCAGAATTTTTTTATCATTCCATAATGTATTTTATGTATTGACTACAAGAGCATAATATCAGATCCAGCCGGGTAATTCTGATAAATGGAAAGCTAGCTAACCAAACATAAAAATAAAAATGATAGCTGCCTGGCAATCAAAGGGAAAAGAAAGCAATAAATTATTTAAAAAAAGACTTGTCATATGCGACAATGAGAAATGTTTTTGAGCCTAAGATTGAGAGGCCTAAGGTTAGTTGGTCTATTACAGGGACAATGACAGCAGTAGCAGCAAGGCAGTGTCACATGAGAAAGGGAGTGGACACAATGCAATTTATCTTTCCATTATGTTTTATTAATTCTTGTTTTGTTGAACCATTTAGCTCACAATTTAGTTATTGTATTGTGTTTAGCTTAGCTGTTTGCTGGCCTATTCAAATGTACATGTAGCCTTTTTTTCTTCATGCTACCAATTCTAAGAGAAAATTTTTATCCAACTATTACGTACTGTATGTACATTACATCAGTATTGGTAGGCTACAGCTTATCACTGGATAACATTTCACAGTGGACACTCACCTCTACTGGGATAACGATAAAGAAATCCCAGAAAATTTGACTTTAGCACCCATCCAAGCTAGCTCTCGTGAGATATATAATGTCTTATAATTGTTTGTTTTTGGTTCTATCTATTTTTTCTAAAAGGTAGAGACATGGTGGAGAAAAACGAACATGGCTGAGAAATTAGTGTTTGCCATGAATGGAGGATCTTAAGATAGTTAAGATGGATGGAGACAAGGCCTCAAACTGATCAGCAAAAAGTGCAAGTCTGTTATATAATACAAAATTCATTAAATAAATAAAAATTTAACCTAGTTTTCACAAGATTATTTTGTTTTTGATGCTGTAAGTACAGTTACAAACTTTCCCAAATAACGTGGATTAGTCCAGTAGGGACAGCGTTGTGAAATAAGATGATTCCAATAATCGTTTAATAATAAAGCACAGTAGTCATTAAGAAAGACTTATCCAGATTAATACACACACACACACAAACACATACACACGCACCATCATAGCTCAGACATTTGGGGAGACATCTGCCTGCTCCTATAATCTGCTCCTATAATCTGCCATTAAACACAGGATAAGTGAATGTTTAAACACGTAATGAAAGTTAATCCTGAACTACTATATGGAACACCCATAAAGGCTGGTTCTTGAACCTGCGTTATTCCAGGTCTGATGGGTAGCCACATAGAGGTTTATGTAAAGGTTGATTGCTAATGCCCCTGGTGATAAACTAACAAACAGGCTTCCATTTCTAAAGGTTCATAATCTGCATGACACTTATACTAATAAACAGAAATATCTTCCTGTTTTCGGTCAACACAAGTGCCTCTCCTGTTCAACACTATTTAATTGGTCTGTGGGTTGTTCCCTCTCTTTCTGTCTGTCTCTATCTATCTCTATCTTACATACAGTACATGCATTATTCAATGAGTACATTTAGTACTTATAGTACTTAATTTTTTTGTAGGGTGAGGAGGGGAGCTGAATGAGCTATCTGAATGCCGGAGATGATTGCGTGGCCATAATGACATGAGCATTGGATTGGAAATTCAGCCTGGACATCGGTGTCAACACGTCCCTACTCTTTACATTGGTTCTGTGGGAAGGTCAGGACACCCGTTGAACGTCCAATCAGAAAGACTTCATTCTACACAGGGCAATGTCCCGTTCACTGCCCTGGGATTAGGGGTTTAGAACAGATGGAAGAGGGCCCCCTACTGGCCCTCCAACACTACTTCCAGCGGCATCTGGTCTCTCATCCAAGGCCCAACACGGAACAACACTGCATTGCTTCAGAGTGAGTCAGGATGCTATGCTACATAGGGAATAATGTATAATAATTTGTGACTCAGGCACTGTCATCACATCTTAGTCAATCCTTGTAAAGGAGACAAGGGGCTGATAGCCAATGTGAATTTGAGATAATAAGCCCAAGGATCTTATGATACTCACGTACCCTTACACATCTCCTGAAATACATTTCCTGTCCAAATTATGCAAAAAAAACAACGCTGAGAGGTAAGCTTTCCGATGCTTTCGAAGCAAAGCAAGGCAGCAACCTTCAGCGCTAGTTGTCTTATCTCTAATTTTCATCAGTCTAATCATAATGGATTACATTTTATTATTATCGTAGGCAGTTGCAAATAGCCATATTGTCTCTTTCTTAATGGTTTAAGGCAACATTTGGTTTGGTTTCCAGACCTGCCAGATCACCAATCAAAGTCAGAGCCCGGCTCCAACTGGCAACTAATAGCTTCCTTCCGGAAGCATCTGTGAAGCCTATCATGGAGGCCATGTGGAACAGCCACAGGCTATAGGGAACGGAACAGCTGAGAGATTGTGTGGCACTAAGTACTGCAGCTCCTCACTACCAGCCAGAGTTTTCTCCTTGCTCTGTGTGTTTTTCTGTGCTTGTTTGTTTGTGTGTGTGGCAGTTCTGCTGTAACCTGCTCCTGCCATAGAGGTTGGAATTATCACGCAAAAAGCTTAATATAGACCATCTCTGTAACAGTTGTCACACCATGTCATTATTGTTCTTGAATAGCTGGTTCAGCATTTGAACTGGTAAATACAGAGCTTCATTCAAGCTCTTGTGAACATCGTGTTACAAACTATCAATCAATCAATCAAATGTATTTATAAAGCCCTTTTTACATCACAAAGTGCTTTTACAAAACACCTGGCCTTAAAGCCCAAGGAGCAAACAACCGTAGTGTTGAAATTCAGTGGTGAAAACTACATAGAAACCTGTGGAGAGTGGGATTAGCATTGTGCCGTGAGTCGCTGTCCTGTGTTTGTTTGGAACACGTCCATGGTTCGCCTGGCTGGAGGACAGATCTTCAGGTGTACAAGCTACAAATAACAGATTGGCTCACCACCTAATCTCCCAGTCAGTCCCCAATGTCTGTATAGATTCTGGGGAGAGATTGAAACTGGGCACACCTGAGCAACTCCACATCTCACTGATAGTCTCCATCCCTCTCTGTCTCTCTATTTAGATTTTTCTCTGTCTGTCGGTCTATTTTCCTCTTCATCTTTCTCTTTCTCTTTCTGTCTCTCTTGTTGTCTTACTCTCTCTGTCCGTTCAGTTTTCTTTTTCTCTGTCTGTCAGTGTATCTTTCTGTTGTTCCCCCTCATTATCTTTCTCAGTGTTGTTCTCTTTGTCTCTCTGTCCATTTCATTTAATTTACAACTTAAAGCGCTTTAATGGCATGGCAAGATATGTTTACATTGCAAAATGAAGTGGAAAATAACTAAGGTATCCTAAATAATAACCAGAAAAGAAAAGTAGAAAATCTGAAACATTGCCATTAATATTGCTTATGTTTTTACTGCAATTTTCTCATGGCAATGAATCACAAAACGAGATTTCACATGGCTGTATTTTGCAGATATGGGAGTATATCAAAGTCCAAATCTTTGTGTCCCCGTGAATTCTGATAGGTATACGTGGCTCTAATTTCTTTACACATTTTAAATCAGGAAGCGCAGCTCCGTTTCCACCTTGTAGGCAGTGTGGCGTCTGTATATGTGGCCCTCTCTCAACAGCAAGGTCATGTTTGCTGTGTTTGTACACGGTCAAGTTTGCCAAAGTGGTCAGATATTGTGCCATTGTGGACTTTTTGGTAGATAGCGTGCCTCTCCTGGACAAGGAAGCCTTCCGGTTTTCTCATCATTTGGTTGGTTCTGTGTTGCTCTCTCTCCTCTTCTCACTTTGTGATGTTCCAGTAGTATTGGTCTCTGTATAGAAGAATGGTACTGGTCGTTGTGTTAATAGTCTTATGACAGACAGCCACAGGATAATCCTGGGTTGAGTCAGCCCTCTGCTCAAGACATGGCTGTCATCATTGCTGCTGCTCCCTCTTTAGTTTTCCTCCCCAACTGCTTTTTCTCTGTTCTATCCCCACTCTCTCATTCCCACTCTCTCATTCCCACACTCTCATTCCCACTCTCTCATTCCCACTCTCTCATTCCCACTCTCCCATTCCCACTCTCCCATTCCCACTCTTTGTTTCTCTTTCTCTGTTCTATCCTCACTCTCTCATTCCCACTCTCTTATTCCCACTCTCTCATTCCCACTCTCTCATTCCCATTCTCTCATTCCCACTCTCTCATTCCCACTCTCTCATTCCCATTCTCTCATTCCCACTCTCTCATTCCCACTCTCTTATTCCCACTCTCTCATTCCCACTCTCTCATTCCCATTCTCTCATTCCCACTCTCCCATTCCCACTCTTTGTTTCTCTTTCTCTGTTCTATCCTCACTCTCTCATTCCCACTCTCTCATTCCCACTCTCTGTTTCTCATTCCCACTCTCTCAGTTTCTCTTTCCCTCTATTTCTCACTCAGTATTTTCCTCTCTCTCTTAGTTTGTTTCCCCTGTTTCTCTACATCACTCTCTCAATACAGCAATACTGCCACAGCGTATTTGCATGTACATACACACCTTAATCTGCATGTACACACACACACAAACACACACCCCTCTGGGGTTCAATCAGTCTTTTATATAAAGCCTATATCGCCCGACATATCATTCAAGATTCATTCAACTGAGTTCATTCAATATTCTGCCTTGAGATGTGATCAGGACCACATACAATATTAACAACATCTTTTATATTCATTTATGAAACATTTATTTAAAGGAAGTCCCATTGAAGTGGAATAGTATCAGCACATGGCCCAGCTCAGGTGTTTAAAGAGCGTGTTGACAGCATCTCTGCTGAGTCGTTTTCTATCAGTCCCCGCTGTGTGTTAACCAGAGGTTATGTCAGATTTTTAGGCAAAAAAAAGACAGAGGGGAACATTCTACAAACCCACAGACTAACCTGGTAGCTATTAATTGAACCCATAGTTTCCTATCATCATTTTGCAAAACGCGAAAAAAAAGAGAGCAAAACGAGAGAACCTCATAATCCTTATATGTTCTTTCAGGCTGACAGTTTCAGAAGGGCTTCAGGCTCCTGAGACTCACTATCCAAAATCTATTTAGACTCTGCTTTACCAGTCGGGGGTTTGCACCTGCCTTCCGGAGCCCTTGGCTATGTTCAATATGGCGGTCAGTGAAGGTGACTTGGCATTCTTCGGCGCTCCGCAACGCTGCCGCCTAAGAAGCAGGAAACGGGATGGTGATCGGGATGGATGAAAAGAAAAAACGAAACTTTGACATGTGCTGTCTGACCATTGATACGTCAAAAGAATGAAAGGAACATGTGTGCTACAGTATGGAAGTATGGAAATACAATTCTGGTTAACATTTGAATTCCCTGACACTGATGCCGTTCACACTACTTATCTTCCACAGAGACAACCGTGTGTGGCAAGAGGTTAAACAAATAAAGAATAACCACGCTGCAAGGGGGAAATGGAGCAGGTCCAATAAAAAAGCAGAAGGCAGCATGTTTTCTAGTCATTATCACTTTAACTTGATGAACGTGAAATTAACCAATGAGGCGAGCCCGACCCCGATCAGCAGCAGTCAAGGCAGATAACGTTCTCTGTCTTCTCTGTGCACCTGCTCTGAGATCTCCGCATGGGTAACGGCTAGCGGAGCGGGACCAAAATGTTGCCCCAATTAGCGGTGTCATTCTAACTCTCCAGAACCTGACAGCAGGCTGCACAGGCTACACAGTTCAGAAGAAGGCAGGGCAGAGTAGGAAACAGAGAGGGTGGCAGGTACAAGGAGCTTTGGTTAGGGAGAGTATAAGTCTGCCCAGCGGACAAGACTTAGAAAGTGAATTGAAGTGTGTGATGCTCATTCTTACATTCCTGCCAGAGAGGACCTTTGTGTGCACTCGTTTGCATGTGTGTGGGCTTGCATGTGTCGGAGACCCTTCTTTTACCTCATTAACTCAACATCGACTTCCTCATCTTTTCGATGTTTCTATGGAAACCCTGGGCACTGAAAGCCCAGGGCTTACCTGGAAGTGTCTAGTGTCTATGCGAGAGTGTGTTTGTCTGCGTGTGTTTGCGTACGTCTATCGGTTTGCGTGTGTATGCGTGTGTGTGGCGGGTGTGTGCGTGAGGAGCGTGTAGGAGGCGTGTAGGAGGCACTGAACTCTATTCAAGAAGCCATCCGCCTGTTGATCTGCCTGTCTGCACCAGCCGTTCAAGTACGGACACCGCAGACATTATGACTCATCAGCATAGAGGGAGAGAGGCTTTCATGCCGTTCAGAACAGGAAACACAAGCTGAAAAGAGGTTTCCCCGTCGGTACAGATCTAGGATCAGTATACGTTTCTTAATCATAATTGCGTCGATTTAGGGACAAAGCAGAAAACCGATTTAGGGACAAAGCAGAAAACGCGCTGCAGAAAATGCAGCGCGTTAAGGCGAAGACATCCTCCGGCTAAGCAACTCATCATGGTGCAAACATAACGAGTCCAACGTTTTGTAGAATATGCCAGCTCTTCCTCATCAATGAGAACATGACATCCACTGTCATTATGGTTACATGACTGGACTTAATGGCCAATGGCCCACGCGGCAGTTCGATAAAGCCTGAGTTGTAATGTACGATAGGAAGACGCACGTCAGTTCCCCGGGGAAGGATTGATTAAAACATTCATTGATTGCCGGCAGTACTTACATTAAGTCATCTGAATGCTTGCGCGGCGCATTCAAGTCACACTGAGTTACGGGACGAGGGAGCCAAACACCACAGGCCTCTGGGATCACAGCTGGGAACCCTATTTAAAGATGGAGGGCTACTCTGTGTGTTAAGTCTGAAGTCTGAAGAACCGAATGACACTGTGTTCCCTAAGGAAGAGTCTCATACACAGTATCTCACAAAAGTGAGAACACCCCTCACATTTTTGCAAATATTTGATTTTATTGGTTCATGCGAAAACACCCATGAAATGACACTTTGCTACAATGTAAAGTAGTGAGTGTACAGCTTGTATAACAGTGCAAATTTGCTGTCCCCTCAAAATAACTCAACACACAGCCATTAATATCTAAACCGCTGGCAACAAAAGTGAGTACACCCCTAAGTGAAAACGTCCACTCAGGACAGGTTCCACTCAGAACAGGCCTCGCCATGGTCGACCAAAGAAGTTGAGTACACGTGTTCAGCGTCATATCCAGACGTTGTCTTTGGGAAATAGACGTATGAGTTCTGCCAGCATTGCTGCAGAGGTTGAAGGGGTGGGAGGTCAGCCTGTCAGTGCTCAGACCATATGCCGTGCACTGCATCAAATTGGTCTGCATGGCTGTCTTCCCAGAAGGAAACCTCTTCTAAAAATGATGCACAAGAAAGCCTGCAAACAGTTTGCTAAAGACATGCAGACTAAGGACATGGATTACTGGAACCATGTCCTGTGGTCTGATGAGAACAAGATAAACTTATTTGGTACAGATGGTGTCAAGTGTGTGTGGCGTCAACCAAGCATGGTGTTGGGAGTGTCATGGTCTGGGGCTGCATGAGCACTGGGGAGCTACAGTTCATTGAGGGAACCATGAATGCCAACATGTACTGTGACATACTGAAGCAGAGCAGGATCCCCTCCCTTCGGAGACTGAGGGCAGGGTAGTATTCGAACATGATAACGACCTCAAACACACCTCCAAGACAACCACTGCCTTGCTAAAGAAGCTGAGGGTAAAGGTGATGGACTGGCCAAGCAAGTCTCCAGACCAAAACCCTATTGAGCATCTGTGGGGCATCCTCAAACGGAAGGTGGAGGAGTGCAAGGTATCTAACATCCACCAGCTCCGTGATGTCGTCCATGCCCAAGAGGGTTAAGGCAGTGCTGGAAAATAATGTTGGGCACACAAAATATTTACACTCTGGGCCCAAATTGGACATTTTCACTTAGGGGTGCACTCACTTTTGTTGCCAGCGGTTTAGACATTAATGGCTGTGTTTTGAGTTATTTTGAGGGGACAGCAAAATTACACTGTTATACAAGCTGTACACTCACTACTTTACATTGTAGCAAAGTGTCATTTCTTCAGTGTTGTCACATGAAAAGATATAATCAAATATTTACAAATATGTGAGGGGTGTACTCCCTTTTGTGAGATACTGAAGGTCATTGGTATGGAGGTGGGTTTGGAGTTGGGAGGAAACAGACTTTTTAGGGGTTTGACAAGGAAAGTGAAGTTGGACATGGGTTGGAAGATATTGAGGATGGAGGCGTCTATTCTGGGCTTTTTTAAGATGGGAGTGACAGTGCCGAAGTTGAGAGAGAGCTTGACAATGCGTGTAATTTATGGACAAAGAGCAGGCAAACAGGCTGTAATAAGAAGGATGTGAATGGGAATAGAACAGGTCGTTCTCAGACGACATTATGAGGTTAGAGCTGTAAGAGGAGTCAGCTGGGGTGAATGTGGAGAGATGGCCTTTCAGGGTGGGAGCAGGGGGAGGTCGACCGGGGATGGACAACAGAGGGAGGATAATCCAGCCGTGATTTATTTATTGATGTGATCTTGTCTTTGAAAAACGGCAGAAAGGACAAGTTTAGCAAGTAGGTTGGGGGGCGTGGGGAAGGTTTCAGCATGGGCTGGAGTGGTTTGCTGACCTTAGATAATAGAGTCGGGGAGTTCACATCGGAGTTAATAATGGTGTTGAATAAGGAGGTCCTGGCAGCACTGAGGGCATGTCTATAAGTAGGGTGGTGTGAGTGTGAGTTTGGAGGCTTCAGTGAGGATGGTGAGCCCGGACTTATTACTCAGGCGCTTCAGGCGGCGTCCAGCTTGCTTCAGGGCACGGAGCTCAGGTGTGAACCTGGGAGGGGGCAGGGAGGAAAACAGGCTTGGTCATGTGTGGGGCCAGAGATCTGAGAGAGACAGATACAGCAGTGTTGAACTTGTTTGCTGGTTCTTTAGGGAAATTGGGGGCACGGTCAAGGGGAGGGAAGAGCAGATGGCGTTAGAGAATTGAAGGGCATCAACGGATTTGATGTTGCAGAAAGAGATGAGTTGTTAATTGGCGTAGTGGGGCGTGAACAGAGATAAATTAAAGCAGTGTTCCGAACAAGCTATGGAGATACGTGTTATGTTTAGGCTAACAGAGCAGACAAGATCAAGTATGTGACCCTTTGTGTGTGTGGGAAAACTGACATGTATAATGTTAAACCATTTGACAAAAGCAATGAAATTGGAGGTGAGTTTGGAGTTTGATGAGTCCATGTGAATGTTCATGTCGCCAAGCAGCAGTAAACAGCGGGAGAGTGTGGCATGGTTAGCAGTTCCGCCAAGTCAGAGACGAATGACTCATTAGCTTTGGGAGGACAAACAGGGATAGTGGTCAAGGAGCAGGTGGATTTGTAGGCAATGCAATCAAATGAGGAAAATGACAGTGCATTTATTTTAATGTTGGTTTTGTCCAGTACAGCAAAGCCACCATTCTTGTGGTGACAAAACTTAGCTATCACCAGGGGGAGGGGGTTGGTTTAAAGGCAGAAAATTCACTAGATTGCCAGGTTTCGGTAAGGAGAAGGAAGTCAGGTTTGCTGTCCAGTATTGGTTCATGAAGTAGCGGAGCCTTATTTTTTGAAACAGCTGAGCAAAGTTGCTAATGCAACCCAAAGAGGTGGGTTAAAGGACAGTTGTAAATTGAAGGGGGCGTAGGCATTGGAGGTTTACACTTCGAGATGACTGATGGGAGGTGGGCAGAGAGTATGACCCAATAGAAGTGATGTTGTTACCAGTATAAGAAATAGAAAACCAGTTAATGTGAGCCCCAGATGCCAGCATCTGACACGGATATCCTGCGTGTAAGCAGGAGGAACAAGGAGTTAGCAGGCAGGTATATAACAGCAAAATATAGATCCAACTGAGGCGTCGATAAATCCACATGGAAATCAGCAGCGGCAGTTGGGCAGCAAACTAGAGACTGAACCAACACAATGAACCTTGTCTAAACCAGCTAGCAGTAGAACTCACTGTAAAATACACTACAGAAACTCAACACTCACCAACAGAGCCAAAACAAAGAGAGTGGAGACTTGCAAATGGACACAGCTACCAGCCTTGTCCATTTGCATTTTGGCTTTTTGTGGTCTATGCTTGGTTTCGTGCGCCTATGCTTTGGCTGTTTCAAAAAAGGTTTGTTGTTTTGTAATTAACTAGCTCATGCAGCTAGCAGTAATATGATATCAATCAACTTTTTTGAGCACAGGTATGAATAAGGGATAATTAACGGGACATAGCTCGTTCCTGAGTATGATTGATGGCTGCGGCCCAAGCAACAGCGAATGAGCGAAGAACTGGTTGCCAGAGCGAGACCAAGGCAGGGAGTCACTTCTGGGTAAATGCCGTAAAGCTAGCTAGGTAGCAGGTAGCGCTGGAAGAGTGTGAAATGAAAGAGTGAGGTGAGGATGAACCCCAGCGCAAAAAAAAATCTGGAATGCAATATAAATTTGGGAATCCAGTGATCAGACATATAATCCACCGCAACACAATCCAGACACACACACATCTAGCAGGTCCCAAAGAGTCAGAGGCAGGTTAGCCTGGACAACAGTAGCTTGTACAGTCCAACACAAAGGCCTGCGAGGCAGTGCATGTAGGAGTGTACAAAATGGATTGTAAGCATTGAGCCTGGCTGAAAGGCTGTCTTCGTGCTGGGTTGTCTGCAGTACTATCCACTGTGAGGTCAAACACAGGCTGGGTCTGACAGAGGCAATATTTGACAAGCCTTGCCCCAGCTGACACAACCTTTGGTCGGCTAACCAAATGTCACATCGGATTTCATTACAGATATCAAGTGAGTCAGATGCGTGGTAAGCCAACTAGCCAACGGACCACGCGGAGAGGAGAAGAGAGGGAGACCAAAGGAACACAAGTGTCTGAACCATGAGCTTTACCGACAAAGGATTGGATTCAACATCAGATGACAGTAAAACAGGCTTTAAGTAGCTAGATGGGTAAATCATATTAGGGTTATTCTGGGCACATATTAAATGTGATTTTTTGTCCTCAGATTTTTTGCTGAATCAATTTTATTTTATTTGTACGTATTGCTATATTTAATTTTGTGACATAAGTAAATAGCCATTACAAACCTTTCATATGATAGCTATTTTAGTACAGCTACTGTGATGTTGTAGACCCTCTCATTGTGTCCTGACCTTCTTGTTGTTAGACACCTTATGCAACCCTGCAACTGTATACACGTTCCTGACTGATGTATCTAATCGACTTGTGATACAGTCGTTATCATATGAATTCCTTATAATCTACAGCTCAGAGGCCAGTCTTCATGGTATCTGTCAAGACTTTCCCATAGGTTTAAATGCTTAAATATGGAATGAATAGCAAACAAAATACAAAGAACTGATTTCAAAGAACTCATGTTCAAATCATTCTATTCCTACGCATTTAATCCTATCCGACAAGCAGATATCACAGTTTTGTAGATAACATAACAAACCTTGGCCCAGATTAACAAATTCCACCTGAGTGCTTCACCCGATAAAGAGCTCTTATATGTTTCAGCCGGTTACAACATCAAGATCAACAAGAACAATGTGTATATTGTTTGTTTGGGTGTGTTCCCAGAATACTCTGTCCAGAGGGTCAAACACATTACTTTCGTCCTCATTCAAATGTCTCCGGGCAACATTTAAAATGTTTCTGTTGTCTCAGTGTGTGTGTGTGCAAGTGGCTGTGTCTGTGTGTGTGTGTGTTTGTCTACATTCCAGACAGGGGGCTGGTGCAGGTAACTATATCATCTACACAGGGGTTCCACTGTATTACAGCAGGTAGGCTCATTCTCACTGTGATAACCATCTCAAAGCATCCCTTGCAGCAACCCATCTCCTCTGACACTACAGCACACAGTCTCTCCTCTGTACCATGGGTTTAGGCTTCATTTCGTCCAGCCATCTTGTCTTTCATTCATTAATCTGCTCACTAGTAATTTTTAGGAAACCCTTAGAGAGAAATCATTCATCTTTATTTAGCTGAAGTTGAGGAGATATGACATTTTCGGGTAGTCTAGTGTAGGACTACTTTCCTTCGATTTCTCCACAAAAAGGAGACAGCTTGGTTGTCTTGCGAGAGAATTGAAAGGATGACTGTATCATCAATTTAATTCCAAATAAAAAAATAAAAATCCGTATTTGATCGTTTTTCTCTTTTTATTTCAAGCTCCAGGGTTCTCTCTGGATATTTTTTTCTCTCCTTTTCTCTCTAACTTTCTGGTAAGACTAGTCATGTGTGACGTTAATAGATTGCTTGTCTTTGATGGATGAGCACTGGGCTAGCTATTTCTTTCAAAAAAAAATCAATAATGGTCTGTGTCGATCCACCCCGATGCAAAAAAAGTAACTAATATTTATCCCTGGACTCGCTCTGTTCACGCACTCAGCAGGCACTCAGAATACTTAACCAGGGTCCTGTCCTTGATCGCCCCTTTGATTGACTGTGATGGGACAGTACATTTGGGGGTAGGGAGGATGTCATGAGAGTAGGTTGGGAGGTTGACCATTCGTACACGAATGCACAGTGTGGGTGTGTTTACGCGTGTATGGGGGAGTGGAGGGGTGTTGGGGGTGGTTTGTCAACGGAACGAGAGATAGGACAGATAGAGAGAGAAAAGGGAATGGGTGAGAATGATTAAGAGAAATAGAACATTCAGTATCATTTCCCTGACAGCTATGAACACTGCAGATGGAGGTGCTTGGTGTGGTTTTTATTTTTCATTTGGTTATGGTAGGGTAGCTAGACCCATTTCATTTTGACCAAAGATCTTGTTAGGGCATGGTATAAATAAACCTTAATGTACTTTTTAAGAGAGCGTGGTCTAAACCCAGGCAGACAGACGGGCCACGCTAATGCAGCTCAATATTATTTCATTGACAATTCTGGTTGCCTAGAGACGGGCATTTCATTACAGACTATGGGAACGCCAGCACTGTGGCGGTTCGAAACCATCTCCAGGGGTTTCGTGACAGCATTCGAAAATCTGTAGCACGCCCTTACTTAGACACACCACTACGCCGTAACCAAAACGCCTCAGATGCGTCACAGTCCATATGTCTGAAAAGGGACTAACGTGCACATAAAGATCTGTTTCCACACGATCATTCGACCCCTAACCCCTAACATTCCAACAGATGACACAGGATACTGTGAACCTATCAGCTGCCTTCAATGAGCACCCAATTAGCATGTTACTGGAATCCTGCCACCAGCTCATGTCTTTGTCCCTCTCGCTTCTTTTCTCTCTCCCTCCCTCTCTCTCTCTCTCTCTCTCTCCCTCTCTTTCCATCCCCCTCATTACACTATCTACCTCATTCACCATTTCTCTTTTTTCTTGACATTCTTACTCTCATTCCACATTCTCTGATTCCTCTTCTTCCTATCTCTCTGTGTTCCATCCTCTATCTTGTCCACAGCAGAGAGAGAAATGTCTGCTTTTGAATTTGCTTCTCTGTCAAGCTAAGATGGCAATTTTCCTGAGTAGGGAGTATAAGCTTGACAGTGGTCAAGGTGATGTAGCTAGAATCCTTAAGAGGCTGGTGAAAGCCAGTATTAAGCTGGATTATGAATATTTCTCTGTGATGAAATATCTCCCCATGTTTGAGGAGAAGTGAGGTTACAGGGAACTGTGTGTTGTGTGGTGGGGGGTGAAACTGTGTGTTGTGTGGTGGAGGGTACTGTAGTTTGCAGATGTCATTAGTATTCTTTTTGCCGGACCGCGTAAGTGGAGCTGGCCAAGAAGACAATTGTCTCTGAGTGAGCGACCGACCTACTACCCCTTGTTAACTAGCGTAGTGGTTAGAGAAGCGGACTTGTGAACTATAGGTCCCGAGTTCGTATCTCCTCGCAGGCGAAGAGAAGTACGCATTATGAATTATTCCCTAGAGACGAAACTTTGCTGGCCAAAACCTCCAGTGACTACATTATAGTAAGCCTGAAATAAGACTATTTTTAGACTATTTCTGGCATGGAAACTTTCATTTTCAGTCTTGCTAGCAATTGCTAAATTCTTATGATTATTCCTAGTAAGTTAGTAGATGCTAGTAAGGCTATTACTGGCTAATAAGCTGTTCAAACGGCCAGTGGCAAAAGCTAACAGTTCATAGACGCTATTTGTGGTGGAAGTAAACTTAATAAGAAACGTTAGTCAGTTTAACTGTATCAATATAATTCACGAATGGCCAATTAGCTGTAAAAACAGCCAGTGGCAAAAGAGGATAGACACAAGAGGCTATACTGACACCTGTCAAATGTAGAGCTCTTTGGTGTAGTGGTTAGCAACACAGCCTTCCACGTGGGCGACCCGGGTTAGAATCTCAAGAGGACCGTACATTCCATGGCGGGCCGGCTGAACTAGGCATGCCTGGTTTCTTGTTTTTATTGTGATGATGAATGGCACAGTGTGCCATAGTGTGTGCATGAACTGAGAATGTTGGTTTGAATTAAGATAATTCCCATTCTCTCTGCCCCATTGCCTTCTTTCATTCCTTGATCATTTGCTCTCTCCTTGCTGTAAATGTGAATTTCACCCAGTAAAAGTCAGCAGAATACCTTACTGCATTTGACTGTACATCCATGTTGCTCTCATTAAAGACAGACAACTCCACTCAGGGTTTCCAATGGGACAAGAAGCAACATAACCCATCCCAGCTTTAGAGATTAATTTCATTAGTATGTTGAAGCCATAACTCTGTTTTAAGTAGACAGAGTAATCAAATATTCTCACTGAACCATTCAATATAAATGTACTGTATACTAGCATACACATAAACATCAGGCCGTCACCATGGCTCCTATGGATTATCAGTCAGAAACAAGGCGCCAGGGAAAATATGTAATTGTCTATATAAGCCAGAATGTTGAATGGAATTATATTCTATTGAACATTACCGGTTTTCTGTGCGTTTTGTCCATTGCTCTCACGGCTAGATTTGGTTTGTATTTTCAAACCCTGCCACACTGCACCTGATGCCCAAATATAAAAACCACAATGAAACTAATAGAGTAAGTTCCCCCCCAATTTATGGTTCAGTTCAGATTGAGCATTGTTTTCAACAAAATAATGGCGAGGGTCTGGAAGACATTGTATTTCAGTTTACCTTCCAAATGTGTATAAAACTGATGGGTTAACAGGTAAAGCATGTTCAAATAAAGTGCATTACAGATTCTGATAAAAAGTGGGACATACATCTTAGAGCTAAGACAGAATTCACTCTGGGATTCTGAAAGGGACTCATTTACATACAGAAGTGGTTAAGTACAGAGAGGGAAATGTAGGTCTGTACTTACTATATACGGCAGAGAAGATCAATACCGTCATCATGTTTTATTCAATAAGTACAGCCTGTGTGCCCCAAAGGCACCCAATTCCATATAAAACTGTTCAAAGTTAAATAGTCCACTACATAGAAAATAAGGGGGTGGTTGGGGACACGAAATAGGGTGAGTTATCATCACTGTTAGTTCCAGTGTGTAATCATTGAGTCGATGTGTGTGTCGCAAATATGGTCTCTGTACTGTATCTTTAGTAACGTTGCGTGTGATGTGCTCCCTCGGGCACAGTCCCCAGGTTACCACAGTAACAGTAGGCTGTGACCTTGAGTCTGTCTGTCGTTCCAGTGTGTCTGTCTGCATGTCTGTCTTTTGTGTGTGTGTGTGTGTGTGTGACTGTCCGTGTGTCTATCTTTACCGTGTGTGTGTGTGTGTGTGTATGTCTTGCTGCCTGTCATTGGTTGGTCACTTGAGGGATCAAAACATTAGAAAGGTTTCCAATCGTTTCGCCTGAACCACCCGCCGTGACCTCATCTTTCATAGAGGCAGTGGCCTCATCTTTCATAGAGGCAGTGGTCTCATCTTTCATAGAGGCAGTGGTCTCATCTTTCATAGAGGCAGTGGCCTAACCTTTCATAGAGGCAGTGGCCTAACCTTTCATCGGCCACGACGTCAGTGAAAGAACAATAAGCTCTGCATCAATATCCAATAGCACTGACGTTTACCACTTAGAATGAAACAATGTATTGTCCGTGTGTTGGAAGCAATATAGATATGGATAAGTATGGATAAGGTAACGCAAAACTAATCTCAATGGAAACTATAAAGACATGAGCAAAATTTAGTTTTTTGTATTACCTTCAAGTATGTATTTAACCCCTTGACCTCATTTGACTAAATTACCAACGGTTTTGTGGGACAGACTATTTTTGGCAGAGCCTGGGTGTTGTGATGCAACTTCCACTGCTGATTATTGATCCAACTCTGCTCACTGGGATATCCAAACATTTGGATATTATTTTGTACCTCTCTCCTAATCTATGCATTTCGATCACTTCATCTGTAATGTCGGTATGTTCTTCGGTCTTAAATTGCCTTCGAATTCACAACCTGCCCAATAATCGTTCAACAGCAGGGTTTTAATGGTTTACAGGTGGAAGACAATGGTCTCCTTGATAGGACATCTGTGCAAACTGGGAGCTTCCACAGCAGGGGTTAAATATTTATGTAAGCAACAGTTTTTCTTTATCCTTCCCCAAGACAAAAGCAATATTGTACAATCATTGTCTATGAGCGTCAGTGTTTTGAAATAAAATACTGAATGAACAAAGCTGTACTGACAATGACCACATTGTCTAGCTGTAGCCTGACCCCTACCACAAAGATACCATGGACAGACAGGACAAACTAGATAGAAAGACAGGAGAAATAGACAGGACAAACACTTAGCCGGCTCGTTAGTGAAAGGCCTGCTGTGTGGGGACTATGGATCGGTCTGGGTTCGTTAGTTCGTCACTTGGGGTAGGCCATCTCAGATGCCCCCGAACTTCGGCGAATGACGCTTCTTGCTGTAGGAAGCTGGCCTTTACAAAACTGCAATGATTATCCGAACACGGGAGCTACAGTAATCTATGAATCAATCAAATGAATGAGTCACAAAATATCTTCAGCCTCGAAGGTTAGAAAGGCATCTCCAGGGGGGATGGGATGGTGTTGTCCGATACCTTGTCTTGTTCCCTGGAAAAAGATGTTCTAGTACTACGTTCTGTACCTGTGGTTAAGTATGTGTCTGTAATAACTTTTCTGTATACTTCGTTACTTCGCCGTGTCTGTTATTACATCTGTGTTTGAAATCACATTTTGTGTCTATAATCACTGTTCTGTGCCTGTAGTAACTGTTCTGTGTCTGTAATTGCAGTTATGTGTCTGTAATCATTATCTGTGTCTGTAGTTACTGTTCTCTGTCTGCAGTTACTGTTTTGGGTCTTCGATCACTGTTCTGTCTCTGCAGTTACTGTTCTGTGTCTGTAATCACTGATCTGTGTCTAAGTTTATTTGTTATTTGTCTGTGGTTATTTGTTCTGTGTCTATGGGGATTGTTCTGTCTGTAGTTGCTGTTCTGTGTCTGTTGGGATTGTTCAGTGTGGTACATCATTAATGCATAGCATCTGGCACTACAGATAACAGTGATTGGTTCAGAACAGCCGGAGCAGGTAAACAGCCTTTGTGTACCAATCTTACTGGAGTGCCTACAGAAGGCAATCTGAACCCCACTCACCTGATCCAGATTAACCTGTTTACAAAGGGTCCTGTGCGTGTGTGTGTGTGTGCAAGGCTGTTATGTGCTTAAACAAATGTTTTGAGAGCTTACATCTGAGTTCCTCCAATGTGGACATCATGGTTGTGTGTATCCGTGTGTGTGTGTGTCCATTTCCCCATAGGCAGGTAAAGTATAGTGACAGGCCATGCACCACATGCTATTCTACAGTCTGGTGCACAATAAACTGAAACACACACACACAATCATAAGGTGAGACAGAGCATGTGAGCATGTATATGCGATAGAACAGAACCCAGCTCAACTCTGCAGCACCTGGCCAGGCCAGAGAAGCATCGCATTGTTTCCAGATCACATCCCTTCACCGGTCCTCACTGCTCAGTCTGAATGGATGAACACACATCCGGCAAGGTTAGAGGGACACACACGACCACAGGGACAGCTTCATGCGTACACACGACCACAGGGACAGCTTCATGCGTACACACGTGCTTTCATAGCCACACACAAAACCAGGTAGGTAAAGTTAGCTTCATAAATAAAAGACTTGAGTCTTAAATTTAAACAACAACTACCCGGTTGAAGGGATGAAGAAATGATAATGGACACTGATGTTTAGGGAATTTCATGTAAAAATGACTGGTCTTCGGTCATAGTATTTTCCTTTATTAAACACCATGTATAAGGGGTGAACAAGTGAGCTTGTCAGCATTCATGTTATTCCCACTGGTGACAATGCCTACTATAATTACCACATTTACTGTCAATATGGCATACAAAGATTTTTCCAGATAGTATTAAGGCCCCAAGAAATGCCGGGGTGAGACGGAAACCAACTTGTTATATTTCAGTCCATAGTAGAACCAGATGAGATCCACTGAAAAATGATATAAATGAGTATGAATAACTGTGTTCGGGGAGTGCAACTGTGATGACAGAGACATAAGTGGTTCGGGTTTTCTGAATAGAAACATTGAGACATTAGTAAGCATTTTATTCTGCCCAGTGCAACTCCCTAACATGCCCTACAGAGATGGATTGTCTTATCTCATGCTGACGATGGTTATTCTACGAAAGAACAATGTCTGTCCATGAAAGTTACAGCCCTTTTGGCTTCCACGTGGCTGCTATCTCTTTATCTTCCCATGGTTTGTCTGCCCGGCTCCCTGTGAATGTAACATTGATACCCCCACAGGGAGGAAATGACGAATGTGACTTACAGAGGACGAACATCAAATGAATATTGAATGGAGTTGGAGAAGAAATGAGGATGGAGACAGATAAAGTTACAAATATCCAGCTATAAGAATGACAAAATCCGGATGGAGTTACGTGGATTCATTTATGCCAATAAAGTGAAAAAAAAAAGCCCCACTATGTACTTATGAGATTTATAGAGATGATTTGTTGCGAGTGGCGAGGACAAGAACTGCCATTTCCTCCAGGCGGACTGATCTAATAATGTTGCATGGAGCTGAAGATGTGGAGTTCAGGCAGTGCTCCTGCCACACTGACCAGTCTTTTGACTAATAACGCTGTGATGCTTATTCAGCCAGGCACAATTTCCACACGACCTTCAACTAGTGTTACCGGAAAGAACGTTCAAACAAGACCTCTGTCATCGAGTATATGTTCATCATCAGACTTACGTTCTACTTTTTACAATGTTATTTTCCACATGCAGATTTTGAGGTGTTAAATGGCCTACCTATCTTGTCAGTTTGTTGTAGGTTACATGGTTTTCATTCAAGTGGAATACAGATTCATCGCCCTGTGTTTCAACGCCCGCCTTTACGTCACATCTGACCAGCAGACCACTCGGTTTTGTGTCCATCAGAGACAGACAGCAAAACTGATAAGACATCTTCGACGCACGTGAAGGTCATTAAGTACAACATTTGGCATTAAACACACTGGGTCCGTCTGTTTGCCTGTTATGACAGCGCCCATCTTGAGAGACATAAAATTTACCTGGAAAATTAGCACATGCGAATAACCTTTCGGCCATTTTTCTTTCAAAACGGAACCGATGACCTTCGCATTCGCAGTTCAGCGCTAAACTGAGCTAAACAGAACATTGTTCACCCATAAACTGACATCATAACCTAGTTATGCCGCTATTATTTTTCTGGGTGTTTTGGATGATGCCTCTTGGCCAGGGCTCTGTCTATCTCGATGGGACTGGCCTTGTTAAAAAATATATAAATATATATACACATATTTAGAATGGAATCCAAATATGCAAATATCTATTTTTTTTCCATTCCATAATGGGGACAGGCATTTTGCTGTCCTTTATAGTGTCAAAGGATAATTATCATAATGAGGTCACTGTTTTGTTGACCTCGGAGCTAGGAGCATTGAATCTATTTCAGGACTAAACAGAGGTGCTTTTCCTCGCCTGAACAACAGGCTGAGGCGGGTGAGGTACAGGTAGAGGATGAGGTGAGCTGGTGGATGAGACAGTTTGATGTAGAGGTGCAGGCTGAGAGAGAGGAAGAAGTAAGGGATGAGAGAGATGTAGATGGGAGAGGATGAAGGTGGAGGAAGAGATATTGGTGGAACACGAAATGTTGGGGAGGAGGATCAAGGATGAGATTCTTCAAGGATGAGATTTCAGTGGCCTCAGCCCAAACTTAACATTTTAGAACCAGCACACCTTCTCTCTCTCTGTTCCAGGTTTCAGGACACTGACTCCAGGAATACGTGACAGAATTATGTTACTAAACTCATGTTTGGTCTCTGTCTGAAACATGTTCTTGAATGAGAACCCTCAAGCCACACAGCTTAAAGATGCATGATCCCTGGGGAACGTGTATATCTACAGGGAGAACTCACTACTGTGAGCAAATGGTTTGATTGATTTAGGAGTTCTCTGAGCAATGGCTACTGGGATCCTAACAAACTAGACTAAGAAACCCCAAATTAACCATCACTGTTCTATGTGACTCCATCTCCGAGAATGTTTGCTGGTTTAGTCTGGTTGTCTCTATGTTAGTTTCATTCATTCTGATTTGGTCTATGGCTGGTCAATATTTATTTGAATATAAACAGATTAGTTGGTAGGCTACCCTGGAGTCACGTGGCATAGCAGGCTTCTCTGTTCACGCTCCGTCATGTAACACTGACATCTGTAACCTGGCAATGTCCAGATCGTTCGATCATTTGTTTATTAATGTTGTGGAGCCCATGCACTGTATAATGTAACCGTTTGAAATGAATGACGATGAGGACAAAAGATGAGGGAGAGGAGGATGAGGGAGAGGAGGAAGAAGACGTAAAAGGATGAGGGAGAGAAGGAGGAAGACATAAAAGGATGAGAGAAAGGATGAGGAAGTGGAGGATGAGGTGGAAGGTAAGTAGTTTGGGATGAGGTAAAGGACGATGTAGCAGGAGGATATTACAGCATTATAATGCAGTCAGGGTTATAATATACTACAGTGTAATATAGTCAGGGTTAATTTCATCAACAGTTACTATGACAAAAATATATGTCAATGCTTTTTGCCGGACCGTGTAAGCGGCGCTGGCCAAGAAGAGCGAATGTCTCTGAGTGACCGACCGACCACTGCTAGTTACATAGCGTAGTGGTTAGAGACACAGACCTGCAAACAATAGGTCCCACGTTCCAATCTCCTCACAGTCAAAACAAATTATGCATTGTTCCGGATAGACAAAAACCTGCTGGATACAACCTTCAGTAGCTACCTTATAGTAAGCCTAAAATAAAACTCTTAGCTGTTATACTGCAACTATTTCTGGTGGGTTTTCGAAGTACGCATCCGTGCATGCTTTTTGAGGCAATATAGGCTATATCACAACCAATTGGGCAGTAAAAGAGTAAGAGTTTCCACGGTTCTCTCGTCTTCTCACTTGACGAAAAAGTCAGTGATGTAAATGCGTGACAAAGTTATCTAATGTCGAGATGCTATACCGACACCAGGTAAACATATTGCATGGTGGCATAGTGGTTAAGGACACCGCCTCACACGTGGAAGACCCGGCTTTAAGGCCCACAACAGTTATCACTTCTGACTGCGGGCTGGACCGAACTAGGCATGCCTTGTTTATCTGTTTATTTTAATAGACAGAAATGTGACCAGAGGAGAATTCCACATGAGAACAAAGGACAAGAAATATTACATGAAGCTCCTTTTCAACCTTTCCAATCATGAGCACGCAACCCTTTCATTCAGTTGTCCGGTCTGACTAAGTTGATGTGTCGGCTCTCCCATACAGATACGGGCGGTCACTTCAGTCGCTCGTCAATCTTTTGAACTGCCAGCGAGCCAGGACACTTCAATCGCGACAAACCCTGCACCAAAAAACGACCAGGCTATTTCTGCTTTGATCACACCAGATTTGAAGCTCTATTCTCCCTCGTGCGCTCTTCATCTGAGTTGCCGCGAGCAGTTGGCAAATGTGAGTGCAGTGTTTTGTTTTCCTAATTAGACATTTCAAATTGGAAGAAAAACCACTGAATACTAGGATCACATACAAAGTGTGTACCTTGTTGGAAAGCTCAACTTTTCTGATTTGAAATAACTTTGTTTTAATAAATGTATTCTCTAAAGGCTACGATTGGGAGACAAGGACTATCCAGTTTAACATACAGCCCAGGCTGTTAGCCTACAGGGTACAGAAGATGGCTTTAGTCTCCTACAACAGCCCATGAGACAGCTATATGAGGTAGTAGCATAATAAAACAAGGCTGCCAGACTGGCTCAGCATTGTCTGGCTATGGAGAGAAATGGTTGAACAGAGCCACGCTCTAGTGACTCCTTGTGGAGGGACAGGCCCCTGCAAGCTCAATATGGTTCTGAGCTGGAGGAGCGAACTCGCTCCGGCAGATTCTCGGTATGATACGTTCACCTGATCTTTGAATCTCCTGAGGCCGTTGGGAAATTACTGAAACTATTTAGTTTTTTATAACTTTGTGAAAAGGCAAACATGCAATTAATCAAATGTTGAGGAATAATGGTATCTCATGAACACAGCCCTCCTTTCTCCACACCCCTGTTCCCCCACCACTGTCCCCATCCAGACTGGATCCCGGAGGAACGTTTCACCCACAGCCCACAAAGGATTGACATTGATTTTAGGCAAAGGTTTAAATTGGGTTTATAGACACATTAATTCTGATCCCCCTTTACTTGTTACCTTGGCAACTGCTCTTTCCTGAGGTCCTCACAAGACACAAACACACGCACTAACCCCTATCACACACACACACACACGTACTTAAGCACACATTTACAAACGAGCACACTGCCTGTTTTCATCTTCACAGTTCTAAATTCATTGTAGAAATATTAAATCCTCTTTTGTCCCTGAGGTCAATTACATACTCCAACAAATCCTTTCAAATCCTTAAAGTAATTTCCCTAAAAAAAAAAAGCCACGCTAATCTGAACATGAGATCATTCAGGATTCACACCACGGCCCCACAGGTGAGATCAGCGTCGAATACCGTTTCTGATTATTGCTTCTTGTTTTTCTTAAATCTAATTTTGCCTTCCTGTCCTCCATCCTCCTCCTTCATCTCCTTCCCCTGCCTCTCTTAATCCTCTCATTCCCTGTCTTTCTTCTTCTTAGCTTTGCCCCCTCCTCTCCCTCCCTCTCTGAGTCCTTTAAGTAATGGCTTCTACTGGTGGCAGCCTGACCCTTCCCGTGGTACTAACCTCTGGAGAGAGGCTCTTGCTGTGGGCCGGTTACCATGGCATCCTCAGGAGGCGCGGCCTCTTCTCTGTTCACTTCTCTCAGCGTTGTCCCATTGACCGTATCCCTCCAGAGAGCTGACTATGTGCCCTGAACCTCACCCTCTAAGTATTTGTCTCAATGGCAGGGGACGAGGAGGATTGGGAGGAGACACGTTTGAAACCATTCCTACTGATGTTACGACAGTTCATCAGCGAAGTAACAGAACTGCATGAAGACAATATTCTTCGGGACAGACAGAACCAGGAAACAAAAGTATATTTCTGTGGTTCTGGTAATGGCACTATTCCAGGGATTAATTTTCACTTCTGAACTCTTGGAGGTTTATGGCCTTTTCTCTGTAGGTATCTAGGTTGATAATACCTAATTCTGTAATTCAATGAGATAAAACAACATAATAACAGCCGGCAACAAAATTCATACCATACCATGATTTGCAGCACAGCAAGTCCAGCCTCCTTCACGTTTTTCAAATAAGCATGCAAACAACTAGAGTCGCTGGCCCATTCAAACAGCAAGCTGCTTTGTCTGCATTGATTAAGTGATGAGCCAACAGTAAAGAACAATGTTGATATCACAGTCAAACAACTGACAAAACAGTAAGGATTCTCATCTGTTTGCTTAGGTGGAACAGTGAACGAACATTTTAACATTCTGTTCTAAATTGAGAATTTATTTTGACAGTATTTTTATGTTATTTGCAAGGAATATCCATGCAAACTAGTCATTGATCAAAGGCAAAGAGCACTAGAATACATACAGTCCTATAGTAATACCTTAAACATGAGTTAGCAATGGCCAAGAGCCAGGAATAATTCCATATTTGGCTGGAAAATGACCCAATTGTGTCTGAAAGAGTCTTTGGCGGTTGTAGATAGTTTGCCAATGTGTCATTGTGTACACATTCCTGTGAGATAGGTCACAATCAACCGAAAAATTTGTTGGGGCGTATGAAGCAACAGTGGCTAGGGTGTTGCTATGCATCGTTTGCAGTCTGTCTGCTATTTTGTCTAGAGGGATGTCATTAGAGAAGACCGGTCACCATTAGCCTTTAGAGACAGCCATTCCGTCCAAATACAACTATTTATTATGCTGTTGTTTACAACCGCAATTACTACAGCAAGTCTCATTATACACTTCCTCAATACTTTCTGATTTGGCAGGCCATAATAGTGGTTAGAGCATCTGACCAGTAACAAAAATTGGATTGAAGCCTAACCTGGCATTCTTTTCCTGAGCATGGCAGTAATCCCTAATTGCTCCGAGGTTGTTGCTTTAATTGACAATTTCAGTTACCTTTCCTGGTAAAGGAAAGACAACCTCAACGACATGACATTGCCCAATAACATTAGGTCGTGCCTCATCGGGAATGTGTTTTTGTGTCTTGTTCGTGTTGAGAAGTTATGTGAATGTGAATGATTTTTGGGAAATCAGAAAAGGTTAGTATATGTGACAACTTGGATCCAGTTCTATGCTATACAGGTATCCCAAGACATCTGCGGGTATTTTTTGTGAGGAAACCAGTATGTCACTGCAACTTAGCTGTACTTAGAGACACACGCGTCATATATTAGAAATACAAAGCACATAAGACATTGGTAAGAACAGGCACAAAAACACAAAGACACACACACCAAACGCACGCGTACAAACACAGCAATACGCTGTGATGTCCAGTTCTGTATTCACATGCAGATCTATTCAAATGTCTCCGACTGATCTTATATAACACAAGGCCCTGTCTGTTCATTTTTCGTGTCCATTCAAAAAGTCCTGATATAAACTTTAGAACAGAGCATGCCCTGATCTATTTTATATCTGTGATGCGACTCACCTTTGGCGTTTTGGTGCATTTTCCATTCCTGGCATCTTTGATATAGGCGATGTCCAGGAGGTCGGTATCCTGCAAAACAACCAGAAGGAAATACACTGGTAAGATGTAAGGTTACTGGGTCATGATAACAGTATGTACTGTAGACACGTAGTGAACAACGCGGTTTAAAGTACAGTGGAGACAACGTGTAACAATTCATCAGTGTGGGTGCGTGTGTGTTCGTGACTGATGTGTGTGTTGCTGGTTGGTGTTTGTGTGTCAGGGTTGGTACTTGTGCGTGTGAGGTAGTGGATAGGCAACACAACATTATTTTCTAGAAGACGTGAATGTAGATTTGCTTCCGAGTCTGAAGACACTAAAAACACGAACAATAATTTCAGTTCAACACGTTTGCATTTGCAATTACGCTGCAAGTAGTACACAAATAACACTGACTTCCTGCCAAACAGTGGATTCACCCACTCCCCGCCTATTCACCCACTCCCCGCCTATTCACCAACTCCCCGCCTATTCACCCACTCCCCGCCTATTCACCCACTCCCTGCCTATTCACCAACTCCCCGCCTATTCACCAACTCCCTGCATATTCACCAACTCCCCGCCTATTCACCAACTCCCCGCCTATTCACCAACTCCCCGCCTATTCACCAACTCCCCGCCTATTCACCACTGACTGGAGGTCAATTGGGACTGTCACTACAGAGTTCTACCCATGCTGGACTCTGAACAAAGAGTCCTTCTCTTTCTTTCTTTCTCTCTCGTTCGCTCCCTCTCCCCGTCTCCTTTTCCCTCACCCCCGTCTCCTTTTCCCTCTCCCTCTGTCTCCTTTTCCCTCTCTCTCTCCCTCTGTCTCCTTTTCCCTCTCCTCCTGTCTCCTTTTCCCTCTCCTCCTGTCTCCTTTTCCCTCTCCCTCTGTCTCCTTTTCCCTCTCCCTCTGTCTCCTTTTCCCTCTCCCTCTGTCTCCTTTTCCCTCTCCCTCTGTCTCCTTTTCCCTCTCCCTCTGTCTCCTTTTCCCTCTCCCTCTTTCTCCTTTTCCCTCTCCCTCTGTCTCCTTTTCCCTCTCCCTCGCTCTCCTTTTCCCTCTCCCTCTGTCTCTTTTTCCCTCTCCCTCTCCCTCTGTCTCCTTTTCCCTCTCCCTCTGTCTCCTTTTCCCTCTCCCTCGTTCTCCTTTTCCCTCTCCCTCGGTCTCCTTTTCCCTCTCCCTCTGTCTCCTTTTCCCTCTCCCTCTGTCTCCTTTTCCCTCTCCCTCTGTCTTCTTTTCCCTCTCCCTCGGTCTCCTTTTCCCTCTCCCTCTGTCTCTGTCTCCTTTTCCCTCTCCCTCTGTCTCTGTCTCCTTTTCCCTCTCCCTCTCATGGCTTGCTAATGAAAGGACATTAGTAAGGAATCACATTATAATTTAACTATGTCTCTCTCAACCATGGCTCTCGCCAACCATATCCTAAATACCACAGGAGCACTGCTTCACATTGAGCACCAGACTCCATCCAATCCATTATTGATACAGGAGAGTTGAACCTTCCATTTGCGTGTTCTCTGTTCCCCGGAGAGAGGACCACACAATCTACAGTCGTTGTGAAGCACCGGGATGTTCCTCAAAATTGGGGCACTGAAATATTGACCGAACATTTTTTATTTAAATACCTTCATAATTAACAGAGACCCTTATTCAGAAGTACTTAGTGTGGAGTGGTTATATTTTCATACCTTTTCGTACTGGCCCCCGCAGAATTCATAAGTACTTAGAGGTTATATTTTCATACCTTTTCGTACTGGCCCCCCGTGGGAATCTACAACCATAGCTGCAGGTGCCATGCTTCACTGGCCTGGAGACATGCTGCCTTGAGCAGATGTTGCAGTGCTACTTCTATGGGATTAACACGACATACACACCAGTGGATCCCAGACCTTTACCGTTCTTTTACCACCAACTGATCTTTGTAATTCCTGCAGTACCCCTGAAGTACACCCTCGTGTGAATTTTACCCATAAGCCTATGGTGCAATGACAGTACCAGTCAAACGTTTGGACACACTTACCCATCACATTATATCTGAAAAATACGACAAATACATTTAGAGAAAAGACATTTGGGGTCACAAAAGACAAACTTAACAATGACTGAGGAGGGGAAAGAAGAATCAAGTCATTTACTGTCAATAATCAAACCCAAATGGAGGTGCTGCCATCCCAGAGTCTAAGTGGCATTTGGCCTTGCTACTCCAAGTAACTGCCAATGTCAAATGATTAAGGGTCCATCCTATTTAATGCTAATTTGCTGATTTATTTTCTCAGAGACTGGCTTTAATTTGATTATGCGTGAACTAAACTCCTTTCCCTGATCGCAAGGACACCCTGTCTGCATTTAAAATGGACCATGGTCCATAAATAGGGACTACATTTGCCCAGAGCACTCCAGCCAACTGTCCATTGGTCAAAAGTAGTGTAATTTAGTTAAGAATAATGTTCCATTTCAGTCGCAGCCTATATACACTGCCCAGCATAAGTGTTAGGACAGTAAAGTAACAATTTGCTGTTTTTACTGTACACTCTGAAACTGAAGTCATGAAGTCCCCAAAACATTCACCAGCTGTTAATGCAAGCAAGAACTTGCAACTAAATATTCGTTTTTATACCTCTTACATTTGCATTAAATTAAATTTTCCTAATACCTGTGCTTGCATAAAATGGGGGGGGGGTGAACCTAGTGCTTTTATCCTCAGTTGATAAAACATATGGGTTGAAACAACCAGAAATATAATGTGACAGTTTGTACTTTTGCCCCATATTCATTTTTCAATAAAAGTTTCATATGCTTTGAGTGTAGGGATGTTAATGATTAATCCACGATCGATTATTGTCGATAAGAATTTGATCGACGACCATTTATTAGATCGACATAGGCAATTTCAATTTAGTATTAATTGAAAACGCAATGTATCTAGTTGGGCGGGAAACCCTCAGAATAATCTCCAGCGGTATAATCCAATGAAAGATTAAGTCAGCAAAAATAAACATGGCTTGTGATCATTTTGATAAAAAAATGATCATGTCCCCTGCAAATACTGTGTGTTAAAATAACACAACGACTAGGCAAACAAACATCATCTTCCTCTCAAATGACCATTACATCGATGTTCGCCAGAAATAACTGTCATCAACAACAGGCAGAGGATAACAAGAGATTTGCCAGGTAATAGAGAGAGATATGATACCAATAAATATTATTGATTGTGAAGGTGGAACCGGGATATAGCATTCCATTGCGAGCCACAGTCACTGTTAGTATAGAAAGGCGCTACTGAGATAAAGTATCTTTCTGCAGGATATTCTACCACCGCAGGATGGAAATCCAACGGACTGGAGGAAAATTCCCCTGGCAATACATGTGCATCCCCGTGACCTCAGTGCCATCCAAGCGGGTGTTTTCAACTGCTGGACTAACCGTACCCCCCATGTGCTCACGACTCGCCCCTGGTAGTGACTGGTCGTTTGCAAACGATGTGTTATTTTTGAACGAATCTTTTTGGTGAATCGTGATGATTAATCTCAGTAGGATCTTCGGGTCTTCGAATCACGTTCACCGGAAGAAACGATGAACGAAATGAACAGTGATTCATGGCTCATTCGGATCTCCAAATCTTGATCACCGGAAAAATCGATGAACGAAATGAACAATGATCCATGGATCTTTCGGCGGATCACCTGAAGGAACGACGGAAGGCCAACGACTAACGAGGAAAGTCTTTAATCTTTCTGATCTCTGTGTAAGCCTCTCTCATTAATCATCATCCTTAATTTTCCAAAGTAAGAAACGTTAGCTACAATAGATATTAGGACAGTAGGCTGTTATTCAGCTGTCAAGTGACTACGTTAATGTCATGTTCTGGCACAGGCAGTGCGGCGGGGATCCCTCCTGGCCTGACTCAAATGACTCAAATGAACGAAATGAGTCAAAAGATTTGTTCTGTTTACTGAACAATTTGAAAAGATCCGAATCGGTAAAGTGAGTCGAACTTCCCATCACTAGCCCCTGGCCATTTCTGAAAATAGAAATCAATAAGTTTGCTTGGAAATCAGATCAGCTTGCCGTAGTTTAGTAATCGGACTCCGAAGACAGCTCATTTTAAAGTTGTTTTTTTATAACAGAAGAAGTTTGTTTTTGGTGCTTGTTTGTTTATATTTGATATGGTTGTATAAAATATTCATGGTATATCCGAAGATATCCGTTGTCGACCTCATTTAAATGTAGTAGGTATACTCATCCAAAAATGGTTTTGATTGATTTTTTTGTACTTTCTGAATATAGGCCAAAGTTTAAAATTACTTTATTTTCATTGACCTTTTAACTATTTCTGTTTTAAAATATACTGTTTACGTTCTTAATCCAGCAAGGAGGTATAAGATTGTTGCGCTCTTATTTTTCAGATTATTTGGTCACCTACATGGTGTCAAATATGTCCACGTTTTGTAAAAATTTATATTTTATCTAGGAAAGAAATTACACATTGTAGATTTTTTGTCATAGACACTTTTAAAAGTACGTTTAATCGATTGATTGATCATTTACGATGCCGACCGTCGATTAAGGAAAAGCCTTAAAATTTGCAACCCTATGAGTTTAAAGCAAAAATACCAATTTTGACCAAACTGTCCCAGTGAGGACCTCTGCTTACTGTAACCAACCATACATCAAACTACCTAGTGATCCACATGTTCTCAAGAGCAATGGCTTCTTTCTGCTCCTTTGTCCCAATCACTCCACTGCTCAAAACCTTGTGGTGGGAGACTGAAGCCATGAGTCAGAAGAAATGTACCAGTCACCTCGCTGCAATCAAGGTACATGTGTTCCAAAACGGACCACTTTTAACCTGCCTATATTACTTCACATTCTAACACCAGACACTGTATAAAGGAATGACTGTCCAAAGCCATGTTGAGATGGTATAAATATACATTACCTGCTTTGCTGTAGTGAAGCAGATCACCATATGAGGATAATAGAGGAGCATGTCATAGTAACCGCTGCACTTCTTTAAGGACCTGTTTTCTTTCATGGAGGTGATAGAGACATTTTCCAGCCTCTCTATTCTCTCATCCTCCCCCTTTCTCCAACCTTCTCCCATCTTCTAATTTCACCCGTTTGTTCTCTGCCGACTCAAACATTTCCACTTTACTCTCATGGAGTAAATAAACTGGCCATCCTGCCTGTAAAAAACGCAGCCTTTGATGTTTTTAACAGGACGGAGCTAAGCAGGAGGGCCTCGCAGAGAAGCAGGGCCCAGGATGGAGCTCCGCAGCAGGGCCCAGGATGGAGCTCCGCAGCAGGGCCCAGGATGGAGCTCCACAGCAGGGCCCAGGATGGAGCTCCGCAGCAGGGCCCAGGATTGTGTCGTCATGGGCTCTCCACTCAGCATATTACTTGTACACTGCTTTTCAGATGCTCTTTTTCTCACTATCAAAATGATAGCATGTCAGTTGGGCTAACACGTGTCCACGTGTTCCATTTTGATTCCCGGTCCATTCCAACATGCCTGTCTCCGAGGCGACAGCGCAACATGAGGGCCTATCAGAATACAAATTCCATTCCAGAAGATAGCAGGGCCAGTGAAAAAAATTCCAAGAAAAAAGAAAAACATTCTTAACCTGCGCCCTCCATGTCTCTGTACTTCCATGAGGTTCTGTCTGTCTCTTTTCCTATGAGGTTCTCTCTGTCCCGCTGTTTCCATGAGGTTCTGTCTATCTCTCTGTTTCCATGACATTCTGTCTCTTTTTCAACGAGGTTCTACCTGTCTTTCTGTTTCAATGAGGTTCTGTCTATCGCTCTGTTTCAATGAGGTTCTAACTGTCTCTCTGTTTCAATGAGGTTCTAACTGTCTCTCTGTTTCCATGAGGTTCTGTCTGTGTCTCTATTTCCATGAGGTTCTCTCTCTCTCGGTTTCCATGAGGTTCTGTCTGTGTCACTATTTCCATGAGGTTCTCTCTCTCTCGGTTTCCATGAGGTTCTGTCGGTGTCTCTATTTCCATGAGGTTCTCTCTCTCTCGGTTTCCATGAGGTTCTGTCTGTGTCTCTATTTCCATGAGGTTCTGTCTGTGTCTCTACTTCCATGAGGTTCTGTCTGTGTCTCTATTTCCATGAGGTTCTCTCTCTCTCTATTTCCATGAGGTTCTGTCTGTGTCTCTATTTCCATGAGGTTCTGTCTGTGTCTCTATTTCCATGAGGTTCTGTCTGTGTCTCTATTTCCATGAGGTTCTGTCTGTGTCTCTATTTCCATGAGGTTCTCTCTCTCTCTATTTCCATGAGGTTCTGTCTGTGTCTCTATTTCCATGAGGTTCTGTCTGTGTCTCTATTTCCATGAGGTTCTGTCTGTGTCTCTATTTCCATGAGGTTCTGTCTGTCTCTCTGTTTCTTTATCTTTCTTCCTGTTTCACACCTGATATTAATGGAATCAGGAGGGGCTGAGACTGCTGTCCCACATCTCATTCAACGCTCCCTTACACAGGCAGTAGGCAGGAACTAATGCCATCACAGCCAAGCCCGCAGACCCCTGGGCTCAGGACCCCTGGGTGTCTCCGTCAACCCAGTGACAACATACGACAGGTCTGACTACGTGACAGGAGCACAGTGCCGGAGGAGCACAGTGCCGGAGGAGCACAGTGCCGGAGGAGCAGAAGGAGAGTGAAGGAGTTAAGGGTCAGGAGTAAGAGGTGATCAAGCGTTGCCAGGAATGAGGAAGAGGGAAAATAAATAGAGGATGAAGAGGTATGGTTTGGGGGGTGGGATGAGGAAAGAGTTGCCAGCCACAGGGGGATCTTGCTCATTTAAAGAGCAGCATGCTTGACAGCTCCCAGGCTACAGACAGATGTGTGCTCTGCCGTGTGTGTGTTTGTGTGTGTCTGTTAGTGTGTGTGTTTGTCTGTTAGTGGGCACTAGCGGCAGGGAAATGTGGATGGAGTGAGAACCGGGGGGATCGGAAAGATGAAGGGGAGTGGAAAGTGAGAGAGATAGGGAGAATGAATGAATGCTTTAGGGAGAATTATAAAAACCTCTTCGGATTCACTGCAGAGATATGGGACTCGGATTCAGTTCTTAAGCATTGGGACGATGGAAAAATGGGTTTTGTTTGATTGAGTGTTGACTCTGAGCTAGACGAACAAACCGTCAGTTCCAAAATATTTTGTTCCATGTAGAACAACCATATGACTCTGAAATCAGCTAGCCAGCCAGATTGGGCTTTCCTCAGCACTGACAGGCTAGCTTGACACGCTGACTCTTGGCATTTTTAAAGGTATAGTTAATAGTATATTTTTGTGTCAACATGTACAGTCATGCAAGTACACCCACTGGAAAACTGTTTTCTTTACATATTTATACATATGGACATATAATCTTCAACATTGAAAGATAAAGATTATACTTTGTAGTCATTTATTCATTACAAATCAGCAGAAATGCAATTTCATAGTATGGAAGTCCACTCCGAGCTTTCATAGCTGATGTGGCCACTTTTGGTACAAAGGTGTGAAACTTCAGCTGAAATAACTTGACATATCCGTTTCTTGTAACTTGACCATGGCAAGTTGACCAAGCCCAGAGTAAGCAAATCAGCCCCAAACCATAATGCCACCACAGTTACCAGCTTTACAGAAGGTATGAAGAACCACTGTTAAAAAGGATTGTTGTGGTTTGCAAAACGTAATGTCTTGCAGCCAAACAACCACACCTTTAAATCAACTCAGAGCACATTCTTCCAGTAGTTTTAGTTTTTACCCAGGAGTTATCGGGTAAATGTCTATTCGGGTCTTGATATTCTTTTTGAGAGCAAAAACCTCCCATGTAGGCCAAGTTTGAGCCTTGTCTTTTTGACAGCTGACTCATGCACTTTGACACTGATTGTGTGACCCCGGGATTCTTAAAGACTCAGGTCTTGGTCTGAATTAGGCAGGACAACTTTAGATTGTCAGAGGTTTGGAATTATCTCCATTTGTAGATGATCCAGTAAACAGTGGAATTATGTACTTTGAATTGATTGGAAACCATTGGAAATTGTTTTTTAACAGCTCCCATGCTCAACGGCATCAATAATCTTTCTTCCGAGGGCCTCAGACAGGTCTTTTGATCTTGGCAAGATGATACACCCATACGCTTAAGACCAAACAAGACCAGATGTCAAGTATTTATAGAAAGCAGGACCCTCCCAAGGTATTCTTACTGATTCTAATTTTAGCCATTTTCTGTGTTGGTAAAGTTAGGGGTATACTACATTTTTCTGCAAAAGCAAATTACATTTCTGTATACTGTAATTGCATACATGGTTTTGAAGTAAAACAAATGTTTGAGATTTTTGTTCAACTGAGTTATATTTATCAATATGGTCGGAATTTAACAGAAATGTCCATGTGTCCCAATATGTAAAGAAAAGCTTGTAACTTTTTCACATGACTGTATCTACTTCCCCAGAATCAGAGTCATTTGCAGGGGTATTCCTTTAATGCCTCAGATTCCAGTATTATGGAGTATACAGTAGGTAGTTTTATCGAGCCAATACTATCTAGCCTTAGGGCAACGACTGAAGAACTGATACTGTCGCATCCCTGTTAAAATACTGTCACTTCACCTCATTAGTCAGCAATTGTGACAATTAGCCATTGCACCAACTTTCGAAATCAACTTTCTTCAAACCACAAGCAGACACATACAAATTGTTTCCCTGAGCTCATCTGACTCTAAGAAAGAAGATAAAGAGGATCATTGTCAAATAATGAAACTATCCCTTTAAGTACCAGAGTCTATATTGGGCTCTAAATGTCTCTCTGTTCCAAAATAAGAAGTGACAAACAGACAATATGTGTTTTGGGACAGTGTCCAAACTGGAAGGGCAACCAGAGGAAAGTCCCCTAGCTGAGAAAGGAACCCGACAGCGCACCTGCCGAGAAATCTCGAGAACATCTACAATTGTTGTCCTTTGTCCATTCTACCAACAATCGTAAAAAATACAACTGCTGCCGTTCTAAGAAACGAAACCAGGGGGCCGTGTCCCCAAAGCATCTCAGAGCAGCATGCTGTTTGAAGACAGCAGGGACAGACAGAGGGTAGGGGTCCTTCCTGAAAGAGCGCTGGGTCTGATTCGAACCCGCGCTGCAGCAGAACATGTGCAGCAGAGGCAGAGGCTTAGACAGCTGGACCACCCGACGCCTCCCAGTCTCCCCTTAGAAATGGAAACGAATACTAGCAGGAAACAAGCTTCATGCATGACGGCCTGGTACCGAACGAGTCAGACGCGTCCCGGGCCAACGTCAGCTCAAGCAGTCGATGCCGTGGACAACAAGGAAGCTAAACTCTGCGGGGAGAGGAGAGTGAAAGGGAAGACGGAGCGGCCTCTTACAATCTTCTGTACAACCTGTGGCTAACCGTGGTTAGCTCCGTCCTACATGGCGCATGGCCAAGCGCTGCTGGGGGACGAACCACTGGGCCAGGCTCTACGGATTCAATCATCTCCGGGGCCACAGTAGCGACCAGACAACGGAGGCGCACTCTGTCTCCCTTTCTCTCCTTCCCTCCCCTGGTGTCTTTGTGTGTCAGCGACGACAGACTGGAACCGAGCCGGCTCAGATGAGCCCCCCCCCCCCCGGTCCGGGGGGCACGACAAAAGGACAAGTGGGCGTGGGTGCGAAGGAGGGGTCGCCAGGTGTCATGGTGGAGGACAAAAGACAGAGCACTAAGGGAGGACTGTGGGGGGGTCAGGGGGTGAGTGGGGAGGCAACGGGAAAGTACACACTAAGCTTAGAACCCACTGGCGGTTAGATGGTGTGGCTGCAGCTGATAAAGGCTATCATACACAACACACACTTCAGAACAAGGCGCGCACACACAAACACACACAAACACCGGTTTAAAGATAAAGACCTGGGGGAGCTTTGTATTACACACGTATGCTCACACTGACTTTCACAGAGCAACAATTTAGCAGTCGGCTGCCCCCCGATGGTTCTAAAACCAGGGAGAGTTACAAGGCGTGCACGCACGCTCACACACACACACACACACACCAAAGTAAAGGATGGGGTGGAGTGAATGATGCTGGGGGAAGAAAAGTCCTGTCTGAAAGATAGCAGAGCTGAGAGAAACGACACCCCCTGCCATGTCAAGGTTCTCTCCCGCTCCCTCTCTTGTTTCTCTCTCCAGCTCTCCCTCTCTCTCCCTCCTCCCTCTCCCTGTGGTCGGGTGGCTGTGCCAGCTTCACCATTTCACACCCCTCTTTTCTCTCTAATTCCGTTACGCCTTGTTTTGGAAGTCAGCTCTCCCCTTTTCCCTCCCCTCATTCCCCCTCTCCATCCCTCACTCCCTATTCCTCTCTCCTTTTCCCTCCCCTCATTCCCCCTCACCATCCCTTAACTCCATCTTTAGTTGCAGCTAATGCAACTGGACAGTGAAAACGGGAGAATGTTCAGTAAAAGAAGGTTCTGAAATAACGTTAGAATTGAACCCAGGCTGCAGCAGTAAATACGCGCTCCAGAGGACACCCTGGGATACATCCATCCCTCTTTACAACAGCACCCGTTACAAATACTGTTTCAAACAGCTAACCCAAGGCAGGCTGGCCGGGCATTCACACGCCAGGACACTTTGTTGCTCCCGCCTGAAACCATGGCTGGGAATGGGGGGTCTGTTGAAGCGCTACCACTCGTAGTCAGTAGGAGTCGATGCGGGGGGGGGGGGGGGGCTGTTGGAGCGCTACCACTCGCAGTCAGTAGGAGGCGATGCGGGGGGGGACTACTGGAGCGCTACCACTCGCAGTCAGTAGGAGGCGATGCGGGGGGGGGACTACTGGAGCGCTACCACTCGCAGTCAGTAGGAGGCGATACGGGGGGGGGGGGTCTGTTGCAGCGCTACCACTCGCAGTCAGTAGGAGGCGATGGGGGGGGTCTACTGGAGCGCTACCACTCGCAGTCAGTAGGAGGCGATGCAGGGGGGGTCTGTTGGAGCGCTACCACTCGCAGTCAGTAGGAGGCGATGCGGGGGGTCTACTGGAGCGCTACCACTCGCAGTCAGTAGGAGGCGATGCAGGGGGGGTCTGTTGGAGCGCTACCACTCGCAGTCAGTAGGAGGCGATGCGGGGGGGTCTACTGGAGCGCTACCACTCGCAGTCAGTAGGAGGCGATGTGGGTCAGCGAACCTCTGAGTGCACGTGTCTTAGACGGTTATTTTTTACCTTTGTTTATCGTGGGTCTCCTGTGCGAGTCAGGAGCTTGGCGCTGGGATGACCGCAAGCTGCAAACATTCAAGTGGCTCTGGTACGGGGTGTTTTGTCAACCGCTGTTGATCCGGCTGCCAGCTCAATGCAAATGACAAAAACAACAACGCTGATAATAGAAAAATACTTTCGTTTCTCGGGTTCTGCTCTTCTTCTCTCCCCCACCCCGCCAAACCATTTAAGTCTTCTCCTCTATCTTTCTCCTGGCAGACTGTGAGTCCCTCTAATCTCCTCTAATCTCCTCCTGGAGTAAAACGCATCAGATCCCCTACACAACTCATGCGCGCATGTTGAGTGTGTCTACCCGTGTCCCGCCTGTCACGAAGCCTCTTACAGGTGCCTGGAGGTACTGTAGAGTCAGACACACCGGAACACATGATGACACATCCCAACAGGCATCCCATTAGGGACGAGTGCTTAAAAACAGTTCCACACCAGGCTAAGCCGATTCCCCCAAGTGAAATTGACAGGACTCGAGCAGCAATGTTTGCGCGCTTTTCTGTTGAAGTGAACAGGGCGGGTTGGAGTCGGAGCCGAGTGTTTGAGATCCGTAGTTGTAACCGTTGGGGTGCGTGTGTGTGTGTGTGTGTGTGTGTGTGTGTGTGTGTGTGTGTGTGTGTGTGTGTGTGTGTGTGTGTAAGCGAAAGTGCCCCGGGCAGTAGGTGAAATGCAGACTCTCATCTCACACACATCATCTCATTTAGGCACCTCCGCCTCATCGCAGCATCAGAGAAGCCCTTTGAAGTCAGGACAAAGAGGGCGAATGAAAATACATTTTTCATTTTTCTGTTCGTCTGAAGAGACCAAGCAACCGGCATTTCTCTGTCTTTCTCTCACTACTTTGTGTACATGTGTGTGTGCTCAGAGAGTAAGATCCTGGCGGGATCTGAATCGTCCATTTATAACACAGCGAGGACAACAGGACAGTGCAGAGTACAAACTACTGCCTGGGTGCAGATATCAGCCAGTCAGTCTGTCAACTTGTTTCCCTACGTTTCCCTACGAGGACAAAACTCACCAAAAGATCTGGATATTACGTGAAAACGTAAACGTAATAGCACAAAAAGTGGTCAATAATATTTGTTACTCGTTATTGTTCAAGCTATCTGTGTAATTGTGTAATTACTCCTTTAGATGCACCTATCAACTACAGCCCATAGCCTCCAGAACAGCCTGAATTCTTCAGGGCTTGGATTCTACAAGGTGTCTAAAATGCTCCAAATGAATGTTGGTCCCTGCTGACGCTATGGTGATGGCGTCACGCATTTGCTGCAGATTGGACGGTGGAACATTCATGCTGTGAAGAGCCTGTTCCATCCCAGAGATCCTCTATTTTGAGTTGAGGTCTGGGGATTACGCAGTCTAATCAGGTAAACGGAACTCTATGTCATGTTCCTGGATTCGTTCAAACACTCTGCCATCCAGATGACGTAAAATGAACATAACTTGTTGGACCAGCCATGGTTTTTCCACTCCTCAAATGGTGTTCCTCAGGGTTCAGTTCTAGGGCCTCCCTCCTGTCTAAACACCAAGCCACTTAACTCTGTCATATCCTAACATGGTCTCAATTTTCTTCCTTCCCCCCTTGTGACATGCAGGTGGTGACACACATTTCTACGAGCCTGGCAGACATTTGTGTTTGGATGTTGGCCCACCACCCTAAACTTAACCTCAATAAGACGGAGCTGCTCTACATCTGGAGAAGGCCTGAACACACCAAGACCTCTGAGTCACGGCGGACATCAACACAGTGACCGACCCCCCCCCCCCATGGGTGCAAAGACAATTGTTGTGACATCCTTGAAAAATCAAGGATGTGACTTGGTTCTGCACGTATATGATATAGAACATCTTTGGGGTAGGGTTCCCTGTTCGATCCCAGCTCATCAAACCCCTGAAACCTATCCAGGATACAGCATTCCACCAGGTGTTCAATTCCCAAATCCTCCCATGTCACACCGCTCCTCTACATACTCCACTGTCTTCCAGTTGAAGCTTGCATCCAAAATCTAATGTCAAAATGCCTGTGATCAGTCAACAATGGCAATCCGTTCTATCACTACAGCTTCCTAGCTAAATACTCTAAGTGCTGTCAGGGAGAATTGTCAGGTTCTGGCTGGGGGGCTCTAGGCATCTCTACACTGCTGTTTTTGATTGTCCCCAATTAGAGGAAGCTGCCCTGCATTGACTCTAATTGGGGACCCTATTTAAGTTGCCCTTGTTTTGCTTTTGGTGGTGGATCATTGTTTGTCCCGGTTGTGTTGTGCCTCAGATTGAGGTGTTCCTCTCCTTTTGATGTTTTTGTGCGTAATAATAAAAGGATGTGTTTCTACACCCGCTCTTCGGCTCCTGTCCTACCCTGTGACCCTGACAATAATGTGTTCCAAGCGAAAACCAAATTGTTTTTACCACAACAAAATCTTCACAAGCTGTTATGTACTACAGACCAGCAAAAAAAAAATGTATACCTTGATAATGTCTCTTTTTACTTAAATTCAAGCTACAAAAAAGATGTATTGACATAGAAATGTTTTCATGTGCATTGCTCTAACAAACATACGCTATACACACGCATCCATACCATAATACACCATACGAGAAAATATCCTCAATCATAACAGTAATATTCAATAACTGCAGCAAGACCATACAGTCAAAAACAGACAAGGAAAAAAATAAAATAACGAAAAGGACAGGTCACAATATTATCATCATATTAATGTATTATTTGGATGCGTTCCCAGAGCCTGTCAAGTGTAACTCGCAGGCGTATTCACTGAGATTTTCAGAACAGTCCGTTATACCAACGTGTTTCAGACAGACCCTCAAAGTCCAAGAGTCTAAGGATACAAAGGTAACCGAGGGAACGCGCCTAAACGAACATCGCCCTGTGGCACTCGCATCTGTAGCTTTGAAATGTTTTGATAGGTTGGCCATGGCTTACATCAATACCGTCATCCCAGACACCCTGGACCCGTTCCAGTTCAAATACCGCCCCAAGAGATCCACAGATGATGCCATCGCTACTGCACTCCGAATGTGTCCGATTACTGTTCATTGACTTCAGCTCTGCGTTCAACAATATAGTGCCCTCCGAACTCATCACTAAACTCCCTCTACAACTGGATCCTGGATTTCCTGACTGGTTGCACCCCAGGGGAGATTGACACAGGGGCGCCCCGTCGTTGTGAGCGTCGTCCACTCAGGTCATCTGCTGGGTCGTTATCAAAAAATTATAATAATGAAATACAGAACTTGTTTTAAATGTTTAAGGAATCTGAAAAATACAAGAATGTGTTAGTATTGAAGGTCTCATCATACAAAAAAAACGAAGAAAAAAAAGAATACATTGAAAAAGAAGAGGTCCAAAATGAATAGGCGGTGAACCCCAGTAGTGGGGCTATCGTGTTGGTTTCAACTCCAATGCATAGCTCTAGTCTCCTAGATAACTGGCATATGATATTTTTCTATAGGTGACATCAATAGGTTATCGGAAAACCAAGAGGAGCTATTAGTAAAAGATGAGGTCCGAAATGAATATGCTGTGAATGGCAAAATTTTAATCTTCAGTAAAATAAGCAGAGAAAATTCAAAGAGACGATAGGATGTATGCGATTTAGTTTCTCTTTCCCTCCTAAAATAATGTAGATTTACATGGACAGGAGGAAGAGGGGTGGCATAGATGGCTTAGCACATCCCAGGGACGGAGCTTTCTACCGTGTCAGAGAAAAGCCGTGGAGATCATCGACGACCCCGTCAACTAGTTTGTTACAGACCATTCACAACAGGTGCAGCCAGGGGCATCTGGATTGGTACCAACCGGTCCCTGGACTGATTCAACCCCCAGGCCAGAATACTTTCATATGGCAGTGGAGGTGATTGCCCAAATTCTCTGTCAGTTTTGTGTGGAAAAACATTTCCGGCGAGTCCGCACAGCTTTTACAGTGTAGGAGAAAATGGGGCAGAGTGAGCACAAGCTGTCCTCTCTGGGTAGACAGTTCTGCCTGTGATGGACGGTTTCTGTGTGCTCCCAATTTGTACTTAGTTAGTGCTTACAGTCACAGTGGTCAGATAGTGGGCCACATAGGGCAGTCTAGTTAGGGCCTGATGGCATTTACATTTCCTTTGGGGTTTTTTGTTCTCTTTTCCCTGAAGATCATACAACCCCATTTCCAAAAACATTGGGTCGCTGCGTAAAATGCAAATAAAAAAAACGGAATGCAATGATGTGCAAATTATTTATCCCTATATTTATATGAAATGTTGAAACTGAGAAATGCTATTGCTTTGGGAAAAAATACTTGCCCATTTTGTATTTGATGCCAGTAACACGTTTCAAAAAAGTTGAGACAGGGACATGTTTACCACTGTGTTACATCACCTCTTCTTTTAACATTAATCTGGGTTTGGGAACTGATGAGACCAATTGCTGTAGTTTTGACCGTGAATGTATTCCCATTCTTGCTTGATAAAGGATTTCAGCTGCTCAACAGTTCGGGGTCTCCTTTGTTGTATTTTTCATTTCATAATGTCCCAAAGGTTTTCATTCGGTGACAGGTCTGGACTGCAGACAGGCTAGTTTAGCACCTAGAATATTTTACTACAGAGCCATGCGGTCGTAATACATGCAGAATGTGGTTTGGCATTGTCTTGCTGAAATAAGCAAGGCCTTCCCTGAAAAATACATCACCTGGATGGCAGCATATGTTGCTCCAAACCTGTATATTGTTCAGCATTAATGGTGCCTTCACAGATGTGAAAGTCACCCATGCCATGTGCACTAATGCACCCCCATACCATCACAGATGTTGGCTTTTGAACTGTGCACTGATAACATGCCGGATGGTCCTTCTCCTCTTTAGCCCGGAGGACATGGCACCCATGATTCCCATAAATAATTAAAAAAATATATTAGTCAGACCACAGGGCAGTATTCCATTTTGCCTTAGTCCATCTTAAATGAGCTAGGGCCCAGAGAACGCGGCAGTGGTTCTGGATGTTGTTTATATAGGGTTTCTTCTTTGCATGGTAGAGATTTAACTTGCATTGGTGGATGCAGTGGCGTACTGTACTGTGTTCACAGACAATGATTTTCAGAAGTGTCCCATGCAGTGATTTCCACTACAGATTCCTGTCTGTTTTTAATGAAGTGACGCCTCAGGGCCTGAAAGATCACAGCCATCCAATATTGTTTTCAGCCTGGATTCTCTGAATCTTTTAATGATACTATGTAACGTAGATGATGAAACCCCCAAACTCTTTGCAATTTTACACTGAGAAACATTATTCTTAATTTGTTTATTTGCCTACTGATTAAATAATTTAGATATAATGTGATGTATAAAAACAATAACAATATAAGACATTTATATTACAAATAATACCATTCTTATATAAAGTATTTGCACAAGCTGACTACAAGAGACTTGTTTTTTGCTTGTCAAGAAATCATATTGTTTGTACAGTCTTTCAAAGAGTGGTGAACCCCTCCCCATCCTCACTTCTGACAGACCCATCCTCTCTGGAATGATCTTAATACCCAGTCATGTTACTGACCTGTTGAAAATGGACCTAATAGGTTGTGCGATATTCCAACAGGTTTAGTTTATTAGTATTTCCAGTCTTTTGCTGCCTCAGTCCCAACCTTTTTGAAACATGTCGCTGGCATCTAATTCAAAGTGGGCATATATATTTCAGGAAATAATCAAATGTTTCACTTTCAACATCTGATATGTTTTGAACTGTTTTCTATTGAATATGTGGTATAAATGAGTTGCACATCAATTAATTCTGTTTTTCTTTACATTTTACGAATCATCGCAACTTCTTTGGAAACAGGGTTGTACATTTTCTTCACGTTTGTTTATAAAGTGGCTTGGCCAGATTGTCTGTGTGCTGTTCTATTTGTTGGGTTCTTGTGTAGTGATTAGTGAAGTTCCCCTCAGGACTAACTGGCTGAGTGGACTATTTTCAATGATCAACTATTGCATTGTTCCGCACATGCATTGTTAAGAATCTCTCTCTATATCATGAGGAGGATCTTACAGGATTCTGCATGCAGTATTCGAACTGGGTGTTTGTCACATTTGTCCATTTCATGCTTTGTCGGCGGACCCCACACACCACGCCTAATGGACCCGCTGGTTCTATTATTAATCTGAATATTTGGAGCCAGGTCCTAATTGGTCTGCCTGTCTTTCTCTCCCTCTCTTTGACACCCTAACAGCAGTTTTTCTCTCCTCTCTCTCTTTCCTTGTATGTCCCCCTCTTACTCTTTCCCTCTCCTTAGCTGTCCATCTCTTCCTCTCTGTCTCAACTCATCTCTCCATCCTCCTGTCTTTCTCTATTGTTCATTATCACCCTCTCTCACCTTCGCTCTCTCATTTTAATCTCCTCTCTTGAGAAGAATTCTCTTAGGCCATTCGTATTTTAAATATGGCAGCATACAGGCTTCCCATAGCGGCCCAGTACCTCCGAGCTGGTTCAATTTGAGACCTTATCATCTCACCAAATTGAATTGACAGGCTGAAGAGAAGAAAGGCTCCTGACCCACATTGCTGACACAATTAGGCTTAGGACCTCCGCATCTCAGATGGGACAAAGGAGCCGGGATGAGAAAGGAACACAGTGAGGTTTGGAGTGGGACAGTTCAGCAATTCACTTGTCGTCTGAAAAGGGTCTTGTTTGTTCAATGTACGTATTTGTTGTCATTTGTTTATAAATGGCTGATGGAGCTACACATTGAGTCAAATAGTGTGTGTGTGTTCACTGTGTGTGTGTTCACTGTGTGTGGGTTCACCGTGTGAGAGTGTGTGCGCGAGTGTTCACTGTGTGTGAGTTTGTGTGTTCACTGTGTGTAAGTGTGTGTGTTCACTGTGTGTGAGTGTGTGTGTTCACAGTGTGTGAGTGTGTGTGTTCACTGTGTGTGAGTGTGTGTGTTCACTGTGTGTGAGTGTGTGTGTTCACAGTGTGTGAGTGTGTGTGCCTTGATATGTCAAGGCCTGCATGACATTAATGACTGCGACACTAGGTGGCTGTGGGCCCACTGTTAATGAGTGTATTAGGTTGGACATAACCTCCAAGAGATGGGGGCACAGCGAGATAATTACAACCCCAAACAAACGGTGGTGTTACTCATAGGAAAGAGATGGACATGGCCATATTGTGTAACCTCTACACTAATGGAAATACCAGGAAGAGAGACTGTGTGGTTGCGGAAAAACCATTGGCTAATTCACCATCCCCATCTTACAAGTCTATTATCACGCAAATGGGATGCTAAGTGACATATCCAAGTCGCTTCGACTTAGACAGGCCGCTAGATGAATTAGTGAATAGGAGGGTTTTCTACTGAGGAATGAAAGAGACAAGCTCTGAAAGTGAAGGCGGTAAAACAGCCCTCTCTCAAAAGGCCGGTTAATGATTCATTAGCCCAAATGGAGCAAGACACCACTAAGTAGCCTAATGCTAATCTCTAGTCATTTTCCCACAGTTGCACTCAGTAAAATGGTGTCTCCTGTCGCTGGTTCACTCATTTATTTGGTCCTTGTGTTCACTCTCTCACTCATTTGTTTACGGGAGAGGAGAAATAACTGGTGCCGTGCATGTGCCCGATAGATTCCAGATTCCTCGTCTGAAGCCAATTAAATGGAAATGAACGAGTTCTGTAATAATACTATCAAATATTTATTTAAGGATGTTTGAAATATGCGTTATTTTGGAACAGTGATTGAGTGAGTGTGTGTGTGTGTGTGTGTGTAAGAGAGAGAAAGAGCACCAGATGGCAAGATCTTCTTTGGCGTGAAGGAGAGAGAAAACGAGAACGATGACAGATTTGCAATCCGGCGAATGGAAACTACTTCAGAGTTTCAGAAACTTTTTTTGGCCAAGAACAGAGAGGCGAAGCATGGCCATCTTCCTCTTGACCCTCACTTTTTCAAGTAATCAAAACTGTTATTACAATTCATCTACGATATCTACTACCCCGGTGCCCTGAACTGTTCAATGAAGTCATCACATCCATCAAGCAATTTCGCTATAGGAAACTACTACGTAATTAAACATTCACTTTGGCTACTCACAAATTGTTATTAAACACACATAAATCCCATACAAATATTTTTAAAAGCAGGTAAACAAATGTATCTAAGAGATTTAGGTCTAAAGTTTTCAGTGGCAGAAATACAACAAGATGTTTTCGGGACATTCATGGAAATGAATGAGGATTCATAGGAGTGAGACAAAATACCCTCTTTAAGTCTATGAAGGAAGTGGCAATGCAATCAACTGCCTGTTTCCTTGTGGGTTCTATGCCACTGCCCGGGGCCGGGTTTTGAGAAACGTGGCTCTAGGCTATTGAGATTAGGCCAGGTCTCCTTACCCTTTTGTCCTTCACATTTGCATTTGACGCATCTAGCTTCAGACTCTTCAAATAAGCCACGGCTTCTGCCGAACAAATCAAACTAAATGGTATTTTACACTCAAAAATGTTATGTCAGGGGCACCCTCGACCCAAAGACTTAGCACTCATATCCAGAGTGACTTACAGCACAGCACATACATATTCATCCCGGTCCCCTGGGAGAATCGAACCCACAACCCAGTCTTTGTAAGCCCCATGCTCCACCAAGTGAGCTACACAACCTGATCCTGACGCCTCCCGTCTTATCCGTCTGAAGCATCAAAGGCCCTAGTTGTGATGTCTGCACTTGGAGGGTTCTCCGTTGAGAATGAACAGATGCACATATCTAGACACTGGCGAAGCTACCGGCTGTCAAATGACAAACGGCGGACGCTGAAGGGGTTCTTTGAATGCTTAACCACATGGAAGGAACGACAACAGATCTCACGTGTCGTGGGTTGCCGCATCGTCATGGTAACGCCAGAAAGCCATTTGAAGGCAGATAGAGAAAGCAAGACGGGGACAAATACAGAATGAAAGAGGGGGGAGAAAGACAGAAACCATATAACGACCACTAATCTCGGAACACTCCTGGGACCTGGGAACTGTTGATGGTTCAAACTGCACATAAAGCCTGAAGATTAGACAACAAGCCTTTCTGATCACAGGCCATGTGTAAATTAGTCCATCTCTATCCGGATCAGAATCAGTTCCTCCAAAAACACAACCCATTTGACAAAGCACTGTCCGTACTATTGACCCAAATAATGAGAGCCAAGCCATTTTTAGCTCCAGGCTGCTGGTACTCTATGATTCCTGTGCTACAGGGAAGTGAGGGCAGCTGCACTTGACCAAGAGCATAAGAGACAGCTTGGTCTCACATGCAAATGTCTAACTGAACACTAGCAACACAGAGACAGAAAGAGTCTCTTTATATTTGGGAATGTTGGCAAAGTGGCTGGCTGCTTAACTGTTCATTTGAATCTATTCAAATTGATGCCTCACAGTTCAGAGAAGTACCTCAGCACCAATGCCAACGTTGACAGTTCGATGAGTTGCAATTTGTGTTCCCTCCATCAGGACATTATCCACTGAAAACACAGATCCCTAAAACAAATAACTAAAAAATGCAGAGAGAACAACAAAGATGTTTCGATGAAATGAAATGAACCGGGTTGGCATAATTCCTGGCATATAAATGAAAATACAATCACATTTTTTATCCGGATTGGTATAGAAAGACCCGGCCCGGGATAAGCAGAAGAAAATGATGATGATGATGATGGTATAGAAAGAAAATCACAGTTGCCAAAGTCTCATTAGTCTTTTTGTGATTCCTTTGAAGAAGAAAAAAACAAATCACTTGCTGTGTTAGAGTTTTCAGTAACTGTTATCACGTTATAGCTCATTGACACTGCCTAAAACAAACAATCTCTATTTAGCTGCCCGTTGCATATTCAAACGAACAATCACATACTCTAATGAATGGCTAATCGTCTGACTTACTACAAAATCTCATTACTAATGTTAGCAGGGGACCTGTGCCCTAGACTGAATGAGTGTAAAACTGTGTCAGTTTATGTCTCTAGTCTACACCCACCTTTCATTCAACAGAGCCTCTGGCAACATAGTCCGTTGACATCCAGTCAAGCTAAATAACAACAGTGGTTACAATGAAAGATTTTCACATTGTTGGAATGTGCAAGGACAGAGATACTTGCAAAATACAAACAGTCGTAGCATTATACAGGTCGATGTGTAGAATTTCCCTGACATCCTGAGGGAGCGTAGCAGTTATTCAAATGTGTTCAGAACTGTCCCTGCATATGAGTGGTGGCCAATAATGTGAACGAACTGAGTCAATGTGGGTTTTGAATAACTGGTCCATGCAGGAACATAGTTGGGTCTGGAAGTAATTGGACACTGACACAAGCTTTGTTATTTTGGCAGTTTGCCAAAATACAGTGGATATAAAAAATCTACACATCCCTGTTAAAATGGCAGGTTTTTGTGATGTAAAAGAATGAGACAAAGATAAATCATGTGACCTATAAACAATTCAATTAAAAAACAAACTGAAAACTTAGAGGGGTACAATAACCTGGTTTTATTATTAGCATGGAACCATGTGGCATTCGCATTTGGAAGCTGTTGCTGTGAACCCACAACATGCAGTCAAAAGGGCTCTCAATGCAAGTGAAATAGACCATCTTTAGGCTGCAAAAAAAAACATCAGAAAGATAGCAGGAACATTAGGAATGGCCAAATCAATCGTTTGGTACATTCTGAGAAAAAAAGAACGTACTGGTGAGCTCTGCAACACTAAAAGGCCTGGACGTCCACGGAAGACAACAGTGGTGGATGATTGTAGGATCCTTTCCATGAAACTAAGATCAACCTGTACCAGAATGATGGGAAGACAAAAGTATGGAGAAGGCTTGGAACGGCTCATGATTAAAAGCATACCACATAGATGATGTGGGCATAGTTTTTTTTTTCTCCATACTTTTGTCTTCCCATCAAAACAAGGTGGAGGCAGTGTGATGGCATGCATGGCTTCCAATGACACTGGTTTACTACTGTTTATTGATGATGTGACAGAAGACAGAAGCAGCCGGATTAATTCTGAACTGTATAGGGATGTATTGTTTGTTCAGATGCAGCCAAATTCAGCCAAGTTGATTGGACAGCGTTTTAGTTTATTGATGGACAATGACCCAAAACATAATGCGAAAGCCAACCAGGAGTTTTTTAAGTCAAAGAAGTGGAATATTCTGCAATGGCCAAGTCAATGACCAGACAAAACGTAAGGCAGAAAGACCCACGACAAACAACAACTGAAGACAGCTGCAGTAAAGGTCTGGCAAAGCATCACAAAGGAGGAAACCCAGCGTTTGGTGTTGTCCATGTGTTCCAGACTTCAAACAGTCATTGCCTGAAAAGGATTCTCGAAGTATTAAAAATTTACATTTAATTTATGATTGTGTTAATTTGTCCAATTACATTTGAGCCCCTGAAATAAGGGGACTGGAAAATGGTTGCAATAAGGGGACATGAAAATGGTTGCAATTCCTAAACGTTTCATCCGATATTTTTGTTCAACCCCATTGAATTAAAGCTGAAAGTTTGCACATCAATTAGATCTTGTTTGTTTCATTTCATATCCACTGTGGTGGCGGACAAAGCCAAAATTATGAAAATTGTGTCAGTGTCCAAATATTTCCGGAACTAAACGTAAAAGTTCTGAATACTATCACTGAAAGGAGGATAAAAAAGCTTTATAATGCAGTACACTGAGTTGGGTCAGTGACTTCAATGTAATTAGTTACATGGACTGTCAATCTAAAAAGCATTGTGTATTTTTTAAGTTACTATTTTTGTGATGGTACTATAATATATTATTACATGTTAAAATATATTTACTACATATAGTATTCCCATAACACCCAAATCCTGACTATAAGAAATTTAACAATGAATCTCCGATGGTCTTCATGTCAGGAGTTTTATCACCAACCCTGCTCTATTTCCCTAGACATTTAAAGAGCAAAGTTGTTTATTATGTCAGACCCCTGGCCACTGCTAAATAAAGTGGTGGGCTCTAGGCTGTCATTTCAATGAAAACAATGGCCATCATGCCTGTTGTTGCTGGGTTAGAACAAAACAATGCACAGTCGGTAGGACTGTGAGTGAAGCAAACTGAATGATGGTCCTTTCTGAAGCTAAGTGAGCGCTTAGCAAGCACGTTGATTAAACCTGGGGCTATCATTGGCACCATTTTGTCTGCTGTTCAGTTGGCATGGTTAACTGGCGGAGCTTCATTTTAAAGTCACTTGAACTTTCTTTTAAATTCAGCTCACAAATTAAGGAACACACAGAATACTGGGTTGGAATCAAGAGGGGAGCTTTTGTTGAGTCCAAACAAATAAAATGGATGAGAACAAAAGAAAAACAGAAAAGAAAGAAACAGAGAGAGGGGAGAAGGAAAAGAGAGGGAGAGAGAGAGAGAGAAAGAAAGAAAGAAAGAAAGACTTTGGCAGGCACTGAAGTCGGCCTTGCAGCATTTGTGTTTCCTGAGCACAGAAAAGCATCCCCTCTTTCCGGCTGATTGGTTTTGTTTTTTATGAATGAGCTCCAACCCGCTCCGTTGGAGAGGAAATGAACTGTGCCACTGTGCCACTCGGCTCACTGTGTGTGCGTCTGTGCCCACTGCACGCTGGTGTGTCTGGGTGCATGTGCGTACGTGTGACGTAGCAGTGGAAAAGAACCAGTCCTAATCAGAATTCACGGAGAGGAGTGGGGCTAACCCGAGCACAAACATCATTTTACAAGTCCCACGGCAGCCATAAAGCCATCGGCCCTTGACAGCTGTATTATTTTAATCCCTCTTTCGATGTCAACTTTCAGAAAGCCCGACACCATCATAGGAACCCTGGCAAACATTAATGTTTTGTTCCAGCACAACATCTACGGTCCCAGCCTACCAAACTGGCACGCCTGGCAGGCCCGGGATTTTCCACGTTCCTTTTCACATCTGTTTGGGTTGTTTTGTTTGTTCTTTACCCTTTCCGCTCCTAAGTCTATGCAAAAGTACAAGTGTGCCTGGCATTTAAACCAGCACAGACTGTCCATGCCTCGAACTGTCACATCACCCACAGGAAATCCTATTGACAAAATTCCAAGAGAGACACTCCGTGACACACTGTGAAAGTGCAGGAGAGAAAATGTGACAACTCACTGAGGAAATAACGCAGTAGATGCAATTGGTGTCATTTTATCGTAGAATTACAAAAGATTGATTGATTAAAATGGTAGGATGGTGGTGAACGCAAAGCCTCAGGGACGTCGACGACACCTGCTCCCTTCCAGCCCTGGAAACCGCTAACTGAGGAGAGACGGAAACATCCGGATGTCAAGGCGTCGCATTAATGTCGCGCCCTGTTCTATTGCTCTCTGAGGGATGTCGACATTCCCTGCCTGCATGCCTTCATGCACACTTCCCCTTTTGCTACGGTTTTGATTCCTGCGTCACGGTTGTGAAGAGTATGAGTCATCCGGTCATACTTGACAGCGAGTTGCTCGGCTAACAACCCCAGATAATCACTGTCAATTACAAATCAAGAAAGGTCCACCCCCCCCCCTCCCCACACACACACACAAATAAAAACTGTCACACTAAATGATATCTGAAAATGCTAATGTCCCATGAAATAGTGTCATCAGACAGATGAAGCGACAGATACGATGGAGGGAACAAGTGAGAAGGTGGAGGAATGTTTGCAGAAAAGCTAACTCGTAACTCTTCGTCCCTGGTGCTCTGAAGTGACAGTCCTAAATCGAGTGTTTTTTTCCTGCCTCAACTCTCTCTGTCTGTCACCTGGACACTACTTTACTCTCTCTGTATCTGGGTGTGTTTGCGGGTGGACACTTTCCGCACATTTTCATTCGTTGTCTTGTCATATTTTTATAATTTTTTTACTGAGACTGTCCTGCAAATATTATATTAAAATTAAGAAAATGGCATTCTCTTTTATTACATTACTCTATTTAAATCAATGAAGTGCAAACAGACTGTAGACAAAACTTTGCCCTTATCCTCATTTGTAAGTCAGGGATTAGAGAGAAATTGAAACCGATTTTAAACTTTAAAACTTTTTAGGACCTAGCCTTCTTCACAACATACACTCATACTGTGAATTAAGTAGAAAACCTCAGATGAGACTCAGAACAGCTCGTATTGTGTCTGAACAGAAAACAATAGCCAAATGAACCTAGCATTTCAAGGTGCATATTATTGTAGGGCTACCATGGCAACCAGACCAAATGGCTATTCATTTGGTGAGGTTAATCAAAAAACTGTGGTTACACAACACCTTTCTTAGAAGTTCTGTCCACCAATTGCTGAAGACTTTATTTATACCCTACAGAGGCACCTGTTGCTTGTTGTGCTGTGAAGGAATGTGTGCGCGCGCGTGTGCGCATGTGTACGCATGAAAAAGATCTTGGTGCAGTCGCATGCTTGCCTGTTGTGTGTGTCCCCACCGGTGTCACACACCACATGTAAACCAAAGTGCTGTTGCTGATAATGACCACGATAGGCTGGACTCTGGTTGCCATGACACTAGCCATGAAGTGGCAGGGATATGTAAACCAGCCAACAGCAGTGACTGTAGCCTACAGAGGTGTGGGTTATACAAAAAACCTCTGTTGCACAACATTGCACAAGTTTTGGATGTGTGTATGCGCGTGCGTGTGTGCACGCACATGTGTACATAAAACAGGAGACAAATGGACTCGGAGACATACACACACAAACATCTCAGATTGATGACGACAAGAGTTTACATACCAGTGGTCTGTTTAGGTATGGCAGCTGGGATGCTGGAGTCACTTGCCAACATAGGTATCACAAATTCACTTCACTATAAGACATTTAAAAAATCTTCCGAATCAGACAATTCAATTCACTTCAGGATTTTTTTTTTGGGGGGGGGAGTAGGGGCAAGGGGCATTTGGGAAAGTGTTAAGGTGTGAAGTTAAGGGTAAGGGTTAAGGTATGGGGTTGGTTAAAGTTTAGGTGTTTATTTCAAAAGGTTATACTTTGGGTTCAGGGAAAAACTTGTGTTGAATTGTCTTGTCTATCACTGGGGGTGTACAGTTGACCCTGGGAGCCAGTCAGCAGATTATTCCCATCCAACAGGAATATATTAAAGTGAAACTAACATTGAATTTATTAACGCAATCACACTTTGAACAACAGCAGGGAGGTGGCAATAAAAAGTGATTAGTAAACAGAAAAAACAAACTACAGTGAATGCACAAAGCTTATTCCCTGTCCCTAAATACAGCTAGCAGCTCTTCAACATAAAGGATTAGGCCCAAAAATTATCTGGGAAGAGGGCAATTATCGCCGTCTCGCAGTCAAAATCTCACAGTGAATTTGAGGCACCTTTGGCTACACATCTGGACAACAATTTTTGCCCATTCTTCTTTGCAATATTGCTCAAGCTCCATCAAGTTGGATTTCAAGCTTTGGTGAAGAGCAACTTCCAACTCTTTCCACATATTCTCAGTTGGATTGAGGGCGGGGCTTTGAAATTGACATTCTAGTTTTTTAATCTCTCCAGTTTGGCTCTGGCTGAATGTTTGACCTCGTTGCCTGCTGGAAGAACAGTATTCTCCCAAGTCCCAGGTATCTTGCTGACAGAAAAAGGTTTTCTACCAGGATTTCTCTGTACTTTGCTGCATCCATTTTGCATTCTATCTTCACAAGCATCAAGGCCCTGATGCACAGATACAGAGAAGCATCCCCATTGCATGATGCTGTCAACACCACGCTTCACAGTAGGGATGATGTACAGTGTTCGGTCTGTGCCAAATACAGCGCTTAGCGTTGAGGCCATAAAGCTTTATTTTGGTCTCATCAGACTACAGTTGCGATCAAATGTTTGAATACCCTTAGAGAATTGGTAATATATGTACCATTTGTAAAGAAAACATGAGTGAGCAGGCAGAACACATCTCTTTTATTTGTTATGGAATTCACATTCAACTGTAGGTTAAGAAAAAAATGAACTGACCCCCGTTCAAATGTCTGCATACCTTTAGTTCTTAATACTGTGTATTGCCCCCTTTAGAATAAATGACAGCATGCAGTCTTTTGTAATAGTTGTATATAGGGCCCCGAATTCTTGCAGGTGGTATAACTTCCCATTCATCTTGGCAAAATGCTTCCAGTTCACACAAAGATTTTGGTCGTCTTGCATGAACCGCCCGTTTGAGATCTCTCCAGAGTGGCCCGATGATATTAAGGTCAGGAGACTGTGATGGCCACTCCAGAGACCGGGGCCGGCCTAGAACAGCGAATGTCACTGCCTGCCTGCCTGCCTATTTAACTACCTTGTTAAATAGCGTAGTGGTTAGAGAAGCGGACCTGCAAGGTATAGGTTCCACAATCAAATCTCCACAGTCAAAACAAAGTATGCATTCAGATTTGTTCCGGATTTACAAAAACTTCACTGGATATAACCTTCAGTACCTACATTATAGTAAACCAAAAATAAAACTGTTTACGGTTATATTGCGAATGTTTCTGGTGGATTTTCGAAGTACACATACATGCATGCTTTTTGGGTCAGGATTGACAAAAACTTAGCTGGCTACAACATTCAGTAGCTGCGTTATAGTAAGCCTCAACTAAAACTGTTCATGATTATACAGTATTGTGACAATGTTCTGGTGGATTCCATGATTCTCTCGTCTTTTCAATTGACGAAAAAGTCAGTTATAGTCACCTAGTGATGGCGATTTGAGGCTTCATTAGCATTATTTTAGCAGCAGCATATTATGCTGGCAGCACCCATATTTTCTGTATCACAATAAAAGCCATCATTGAAATGTATAAGGCAATATTGTTGGCAATATATAAACAAGAATAAAATTGGAACGGACATTAAACATAAAATGTACTGACTAGATTGTTAACTATATCTTATATATTTTAATGATGGCTTTTATTGTGAAAAAGAAAATCGGAGCTAGCACGGCAAGCATAATATCCTGCTGCTAGAAGAACGGTAATGAAGCCTCGAATGGCCATCACTATCGTCACCTATATTGACAGACACTGTCATTCACGAATGGCTAATTAGCTGTTAAAATGGCCAGTGGCAAAAAAGGATTTGTTCAGGATAGACAACAACTTTGCTGCCTAAAATCTTCAGTAACTACGTTATAAGCATAAAATGAAAATGTTTACTGTTATACTGCGACTATTTCTGGTGGATTTTCGATGTCATTCACAAATGGCTAATAAGCTGTTAAAATGGCCAGTGGCAAAAGCCAAACAGTTCATAGATGCTATTTGTGGTGGAGGAAAACTTAAGAAATGTTACACAGTTAAACCAATGGTTAATGGTATCTAAAGAAATATTCAAAAATGAATGACAATGTTAATGCCTTACAGAATTATATAATGTCAAGAGGCTATACAGGAACTTGGCAGATGTATAGCTTTGCGTCTTAGTGGTTAAGGACACAGCCTTTCACGCGGGCAATCCAGGTTTGAAACTTGGGACGGCAACAACAATCAATGCTTTTTATTCAGGCTGGCTGAACTAGGCTTGCCTGGTTTCTTGTTCTGCTGTAATGACTGGAGGGTCAACTTGGCCTTGGGCTTAGGGTCATTGTCGAGCAGGAAAGTCCAAGAGCGTCCCGTGTGCAGATTTCGTGCAGAAGAATGCAAATTGTCTGCCAGTATTTTCAGATAACATGCTGCATTCATCTTGCTATCAGTTTTCATAAGATTCCCATAAAACACCAGTGATCCACCACCATGCTTCACAGTGGGGATGGTATCCTGTTCACTATAGGCCTTGTTGACCCCTCTCCAAACATACCGCATATGGTTGTGACCATAAAGCTCTTTTGGTCTTGTCACTCTAAATTACAGGGTGACAGGAACTGTGAGGCGTGTCAAGGTGTTGTCGGGCATATTGTAACCGGGCATTTTTGTGGCATTGGCGCAGTAAAGGCTTCTTTCTGGCAACTCGACCATGCAAATCGACTCCTTGAAAAAAAACACACAGAGCAGCCTGTACTTCTCCTGAGGTTACCTGTGGGATTTTCTTTGTATCCCAAACAATTCTTCAGGCAGTTTTGGCTGAAATGTTTCTTGGTCTACCTGACCTTCACTTGGTATCAAGAGATTCCGGAATTTTCCACTTCTTAATAAGTGATTGAACAGTACTGACTGGCATTTGCAAGGCTTTGGATATCTTTTTATATCCTTTATCATCTTTATAAAGTTCCATTACCTTGTTACGCAGGTCTTTTAGCAGTTCTTTTCTGCACCCTGTGGCTTAATATCTTGCCTGCTCAGTGCATCCACGTGAGAGCTAACAAACTCATTGACTGTTTATTTACAGACTTTAATTGCAATTTAAAAAGCCAAAGGTGCAGGAAATCCACATGTAATTGCCATTTTCACCTGTGTGTGTCACCTTGTGTGTCTGTAACAAGGCCAAACATTCAAGGGTATGTAAACTTTTGATCAGGGCCATTGGGGTGATTTCTGTTATCATTATAATTTAAAAAGGAGCCAAACAACTATGTGATAATAAATGGTTTCATATGATCACTATCCTTAAATAAAAGACAGTCATATCAGTCATATTTTCAAAATCATTGCCAAAATCTCACAATTTCTGCCAGGGTATGCAAACTTATGAGCACAACAGTATATACAGCTCCGGAAAAAATTGAGACACCAATGCACCTTTTTTTTCTCCTTTCCAAAAATGTTGAAAAGGAAAGTTTTGAATGAGGAACAGAAGCGTTCAATTTGGAGTGGTCTCTTAATTTCAACCCTTCTGTTCCTCACTCAAAACCTTCCTTTTCAACTTTTTTGGAAAGGAAAGAAAAAGGTGCAGTGGACTCTTAATTTTTTCCGGAGCTGTATATATGCCTTTTGGCAAACTCTAGGCACGATTTTACATGAGCATTTTTTCTCTCCCATGAAGAACACTTTTGTGCAGTACCCAGGTGATTGTTGTCATGTGCACAGTGTCTCCCAGCTCAGCCGTGGAAGACTGCAACTTCCATTAGAGTTGCCATAGGCCTCTTGGTGGCCTCCCTGACTAGTGTCCTTTTCTCCCAGATACTCAGTCTTTGAGGACAGTCTGTTCTAGACAGATTCACAGTTCTGCCATATTCTCTCCATTTTTAATAATGGACTTCACTGTGCTCCGTCTTCGTGGTGTAGCTTTTGTTAGGAATGGTACTAACAAACCATGGGACCCAGAGACAAAAATATTTAACCTGAAATCACAGGAAACACCTTAATTGCACACAGGTGGATGCCACTGAAGTAATTACGTGACTTCGAAAGACAACTGTTTGCACCACAGCTCATGCAGGTGTGTCATAGCAAAGGGGGGTGATTACTTATGCAAACAATTATTTTCTGATTGCATTTGTGATTCATTTAAAAACATTTCTAGATTTTATTTTCCACTTTGACATTATTGGACTTTTTTTGTGTTGATCAGTGGAATAAAGACCTGATCAAATCCATTTTGATTTCATGTTGTACCACAATAAAATGTGGAAAGGTCCAAGAGGTTGAGTACTTAAGAGGCACTGTATGTGTAAGGATATATTTACTTTATTTCTGTACATATTTTTCTTTTCCAATTTCATTTTGTCCAATGAACATTCATGGCACTACCTTGTCGGAACTATTTCACAGCAGGCTGAAGGTTTAACCAGGAATTATTTGCCCGGCACACACTGGAGGTGAATTCCCCAGTCAACAACCAATACTGAGCTTGCAGGAGCCTAATGTACCACAAGGAGTTGCCAGAGCTCAACGAGACAAAGGAAACACTGTCCCAGCTGGCCACACCAAGCAGAGATGTGCCAATTCCCAACGCCCACAGTGAGCCCCTCTGACCCTGAGTTATGATGAGTGATGGAAATGAAACTAATAAAAACGTCTGTCCCACAATGCATACAATTACCCAATCGTGACACTCAACTTGATCAACTCCACCCTTCACTTACATTCCAAATAACAACTGTAACAGTTGGTTCAGGCTGCATATTCATTATGTTCACACACACACGCCTAAACATTGCCTCCCAGACAGGATGTTCCAACAGGTGGAGGGTGTGACAGTAGGGAGATGTAGTGTTGTAATTTATCTCCTCTTGGCCACGTTTTGAATCCATTTGACTTAGAGTGTGTGGTCAGGGCTGGGGCAGAGAATGTTACACGCAAGCATGCACAAACTTCCAAGTGCGCGCACGCACGCAAACACAAACACGCGCGCACACATGCACACACACGCACACACAGACACACACACACACGTACACACACACGCAAGCACACGCACGCATGCACACAAACACACACACACAAGCATCCTCTGTCAGTCTTTGGTTCCATCCTGCTCCCTGATACTGTCTGACAGAGGAGGAGATGATAAATAGGAGGTGGGGAGACATTGTCCTGACACAGGAACATCACCCTCAATATTCATCACACACACAATGCATGTGCATAAGAACTGCTAAAGCAACCCCCTGAAATGCTACGTTTACAAGAGTTAATCCACATGGTCATAACACACACATCTTTAGACATGCTCGCAATAACGGACACACAAGAACACACATTCTAGATGAAGACAAAAACACACCCTCTTGGTAATTAATTGTGCGGTATAAATCAGGCCGTGCAGCAGCACTGAATTTATACTGCTGAGGGCAAAAGTGATGACCGGCAGGCTTTATATCCCCTACGCGTCTGGAGGAAAGTGTGTGTGTGCGCCTGCAGAGCCACTCAGAGTTAATGTAATTAAAAGGCCGGGTAGCAGAGTCATTGATTTCTTTGTTGGAACAGATGGGTGTATTTCACTATACCACAAGACCTGGGCAGTGACATGACTGCTGACAGATTCCACCCCTTCAGTTGGCACACACACACACGCTTACATCTGGGCTTCTTCTGTTGTCTTTACTGAAAACCTTTCCTCTGAAGAGGCATTCAGTAAAATAAAGGGTCATATTTACATGTTGGTTTTAGAATTGATTATGTGGGGTCACTTCTGCTTGGGATTGATGGTATGTTATCTTCGGAGCTGTCCTAAAAGGATAAAGTCTGCAGTTCTATAGAACAACATTTACACTAGGTGTCACAATGAGGATGACTCGGTACCTTCTAAATGAGGAGTATCTCTAATGTTTCCACTTTACCATGTAGTCAACTGGTTCTTGGTTCAACTGAAGTTCTGGTCGTCTGCTCTTCTAATATCTTTAGTATTATCGGTCTTCCTTATAATGGGGTCATTATTATCTTCCCTCCATGTAAAGTCTTTATTATCTTCCCTTCTTGTAAACTCTTTGTAATCATCTTCCTTCCATATAATGTCTTTGTTATTATCTTCCTTTAGTGTAACATATTTGTTACTATCTTCTTTCCATGTAAAATATTTGTTTTTATCTTCCTTGAGTGTAATGTCTTTGCTATTACCTTACATGAGTGCAATGTTTTTGTTATCATCTTCCTTGAGTGTAATGTATTTGCTATCCTCTTGCTTCTATTTAAGGTCATTGTTATTGTGTTCAGCAATATCTTTGCTCTTACCTTGTTCTGGTCAGTCCAGTAAAGAAAGTAGCCTTGGGGGTCAACTCGTAGAGTCACAGGGGTCACCGTAGTGGAGTCCTGTCACGAGAGAGAAAGGTACCATTTGTGAGACAATCAAAGGTGTGTGTGTGTGTTGTTACAATGTGTGCATGAGCTCACTGTGCAGGGTGACTGAGTTTGAGAGAGCAGTTTGTTAACAAAGAGAACTGGCTCCAAATGGGATTCGCTACGTGTTGTGTGGTGTCTGTGTGGTGTGCGTGTGAGCGAGCACGCGCACGTGTGTGTGATTGAAGCAGCATCTGTGTATGTTATTGTCTGTGACTGACACCATCTTAAAACCGGGCAGCACAATGTCTTATGTCACCACACACACAGTGGCAGCCATAGCCAAGGGCCGTCTGAACATAGCAACGGCAGACATTATTGGCTGCGTCTATAAAAAGCAGTGGCGTTTCTGTCCGTCGTCTGCAGCCTAGCGCCGCTCTCTGCTGAGCACACATGGCACATTGCCTACTTGCCTTGTCCTTCTTCGCCTTGATGAATTCACTTAACATCAGTGGACATACTGTGAAACTAAGTCTTCAAAAGGACTACCAGAGAACGGCCCTCACACATCAGAGAGCTAGACGTAACAATCCAAAAGGAAATGTGTTTAAGGCGTCGTGTTCTTCCCAAACGGCACGCTATTTCTAACACTAGTTCAGACCAGAGGCCATAGGCAAGTTGTTGAAATCTACAAGTAAATGCCATTCATTGTGTACAGGGTTGTACTTGTGCTGTGTTAATGTGAAGCTGCAGATTATACAAGGGTTTATATACAGTACATACAGTTGTGCTCAAAAGTTTGCATACCCATGGAGAATTGGCAATATATGTACCATTTGTATATAAAACATGAGTGAGCAGGCAAAACACATGTATTTTATTTCTTATGGGATTCATATTCAACCGTAGGTCATAACAGGACGGCAATCATAAAACCAAACCAAAAAAATTAACTGAGCCCTGTTCAAAAGTCTGCATACCCTTAGTTCTTAATACTGTGTATTGGCCCCTTTAGCATAAATGACAGCCTGCAGTCTTTTGTAATAGTTGTGTGAGAGGCCCCCGAATTCTTGCAGGTGGTTTAGCTGCCCATTTGTCTTGGGAAAATGCCTACAGGTCATGCAAAGTCTTTGATCGTCTTGCATGAACCGCACGTTTGAGATCTCCCCAGAGTGGCTCCATGATATTAAGGTCAGGAGACTGTGATGGCCACTCCAGAACCTTCAAATGTTTCTGCTGTAACCACTGGAGGATCAACTTGGAAGAATGCAAATTGTCTACCAGTATTTTCTGTAAACATGCAGCATTCATCTTGCTATCAATTTTCACAAGACTCCCCGTGCCTTTAAGCATGATGGATGTGGGAAACAAATATTTAATCAATTATAAATTCAATATATAATAAAACACAATTCGGAGGAAGTGAAGGGGTCTGAATCTAACTCAAAGGCGTTTTATGCATATAATCAACAGTTGTAAAGCATGCGTCACAAGCTCTAGTTACAGTGTGTAAATAAAAAATTTTGCCAGCAAAATGTAATAACTGCCCAATAATTTATGTTTCAAAAGAGCAAAATGTTACAGCAATTGTTTACAGCATTTGACTAAGTAGCTTTAGCTTGACTAAGTAGATTGACTAAGTAGCTTTTGTTTGCCTCAGTACCAAAAACCAGTGATTCAGATGTCCATTAATTAGCTTTGCAAATATTGTAAATATCAAAATACGGTAAATATTTACCATACTATGAAGTTTCACTGCGCAATAGTCAGACGTAATGCTGTTTCTACAAATGTGATTCTCACTGGGATATTTCTAGCTATCTCTCAGTTTTTCGCTTCTCAAACCCCATTGGAGAAGGTCACAGGGGAGGAACTATTTCTTTATTCTCCAATGGCTTTTGAAAATAAGATGAAGAGATGTAGAGTGAAACACAGAAATGAAAATCTTTGAAGGTTTGAGTGGTGTCCTCTGAAGCAGGTCTGGCCAAGCCGTTCGCCACTCAACATCATTGCTGAAGTTGGCCAGACCCAACCAGGCTATTTTGACAGTATGCCTCAACCAGGATTTGAACTCCTGGCAGCAATGTTGCAGCCACAGAAATCTACTGTTTCAACACGTTTCGGACCTATACCAGGAACAGACGCAGGGAGTAATTCCATGGTATAACGGTATAAAAGACAGTCAGAACTGAACTGGTGGTACATGATGTACCCACTGACCACTCTGACTAGAACTGACTGTTGTATCAATCCTAATCTATTTCTGATACATAGAGAGCAAGAAAAATAGAGCAAGAAGGGGACAGAGACTGACAAAAAGGGATATGAAGCAGGTGGTTGGATAGGTTGGTGGGCAAAAGGGAGATATGAGAGGAAAGAAGAAAAGAGAAAGGAACAAATGAATGAAGAAACCAACAAAACAGAGACAATTTTAAAGGAATATGCGGAAAACGATTAGCCGAAACCCTAAAATTTTCTAGCATCGGCAAAAACACGTCATTGTTGCAAGTCCTGTATCTGATAAAGAAAAGTGTGTTCAGTTTACATGAGTACATACAGTCCTCTGAAACGTCAGCATAAACACAGTCAGCAGTGGTAAAATGCCTGTGCATCATTTATAGTAGAAGTCATTTCAGGGGTCCTGCTTAAAATCATTACACAGAACCAATCTCTGCACCCCCTCATCACGCATGCGTATAAGAGATGACAAACACAATCACACATGATAGGTCCATGCAGGTGGGTTGCAGCTGGGAGCCCCACCTCCAGTGCTATAAATACCCATCATACTCAGACTTACCACTCTTCACATGCACTGTCCGCGGTGGGCAAATCTCACACCTGCTTTTGCTAGCGTTCTTCGACTAGCACGGGGAATTTTTTTTTCTTATCCTTCTCTGTTCTTCCAAAATACTTTGCGATTTAACTTTCCATTTTTGTCACAATCCCCACTATTTGTATTCTGAGTTGCAGCCCTGCTTGACTGTGAGTAGGAAGAAGTTGGCAAATACACTTCAGAGTTGGGTTCGCCTTCTTGTCCTCGCAAGTGTGGGTTCTGCGTTACAATAAACTAACCCCACAAATTGTGTTTGGTGTGTCTCGGTTTGGGACGTGGTTTGTGGCTCTGAACCAGTTCAGCTTGAGTGACTCCTTTTTCTGGCTTCGCCCTGCCACTCTCTATAAGTCAGTGGCACTTCTGGGGTGTTTAATTTCTGACATGGACTCTTTCACCGTGCTTTTTTTGTTTTCGTCCCCATCTGTAGCCTCCAGTGGAAGATTTTGCTCATCTCACTGTAGCAGGGTTTCTTCTTTCTGGGTGAGGGTCAATTGACTCTCCAGAAAAGCCTGATACAATTTCCTTGCCTGGCTCTGGTAGTCTGGGTTGGCTCTGGTGACCTTTGACAGCTGGTCTCACTGGCTTGCAGCTTTTTACAGAAGCACAGGCTTATTCCCACGTTATTCACCAATAGTCCGGTCTGCTATCTCAGCTCTTGGGAAGAGCATGGCGTTGACACTCGTCGGGCTTTTGGTAGTCTCACTGCGTCTCCTTGAGCCTGGAGTCAGATTTTGCTTGCTGAGAAGGCCCTGCCAGGAAGAAAGCCCCAGGCTCAGCATCATCTACCACGCAGAGGAGCCTTCTGCACGCTTGTGCCCCCTTTGGGCTCTCCTCATTAAAGTGGACCGGACTGAGGAGGTTAATTATTAGCGTATTTTCCACTGGGTCAAATGGGCCATTTCTACGGGTTATCAGAGCAAGGGTCAGAAGCTGCTTCCCAGGGTGTGTTCACACTCCAGGAGAGTAGTGGCGCGTATCAGCCAGGAGCCACCTGGCCTCTCATTTATGGGTTGAAGCCCGGCACATTTGGGGCTTTCGGCTTAGGGGGAAGGTTGGCCCGGCAGCATTTTTTTGGGCAGTTTGCCACTGGCCTCTTCTGGCTTTATGGCGCTGTGCATTGTACCCATGTGTGGCAATGAAATCACTGACCAAAAGGGAACCAGAGTAAGAGAATAACCTTTCTTCCCTTAAGGGCGTTCCAGATATCTGTGACGTCAGGTACACATTGGGTATTTATAGCATGGGAGGTGGGGCTCCAGGCTGATACGCACCTTCTGGGCCTTATCAGGCGTGACTGTATTTATCATCACTGATAGGGAAGCGTTATGCATCTTCCCCATGTGTGGCGCGTCATTCCCTAGCTCAGAGAACAAAGATAATTTTCGTGTCCAAATATTTTGCTCACCACTACTCGCTCAATATACATAAAATCATCAAATAACACTAAAACAGTGGAGGAAATCTCTATATATTGCTATAAACAGGGATAGAGTTGTCCTTTCAGATACCAGAGTACATCTTCAAGAACATGCCATGAATCATGACAAATCAGAGGAAAGTGAACTTGGTGTTTGACATTTGCAGAACGCTACAACTTTCCCATTAGTCCTATGCTTCACTGAAGGTTGATGGATGATCTCCTAACATCAGGCTGAGAGATCTGAAGATGGCTGGTGGCCAGTGACAATCTGCCTAATGATGTGAAAATAGCTATTTTCATCAGCTTCTACTCTCAATGCTCCAACTCTCCCTGGCCATATCTAGGAACGCATTACGTTTTTATGGTATCCTCAGAGGCTCTCACTCCTGGGTCTGTATTTACACATAATCTGAGTACACAGTAAGCTACTCTTAGGAGCTTAAGGTTTTCTCAATAACTTCTGGACGAAATGTTACACAAGGGAAGGAAAATCGTCATAATTAGAAAGAGCTTTTCCCGCTTAGGAGTCATTTTGAATGTAAAGAGGTTGTCTCAATGTAAAGACAAAGGGAAGCAGCCTTATTCACATTGGCAATCTTAAGTGATTCAAATCCAAAGTATTTCCATTACCGATTCTAATCAGCTTTTTTCCTACAGTTTGAACAGGTAAGTGTAACACGGAATCAAATTTCATGCCATATTTAAAACACCATTCATCGGGAGTTTGTAATCAGATACAGACCTGCTTCCTGCCCATATGTGTCTGAGGGGTCAAATCAAACTGCCAGCTATTTTGCTGACAGTTTATCATGAACAGTTTATCATAGAAGCAAACTAGCTGATTTGTATACAAACAGGTTGGTGAGCTAGACAACTAATCAACTAGCCATCTAATAGTTTTATGTTGTTACAAAACTGACTTGTACATTTAAAGTTGGATAATTTTATCCTTCAAAGCTTCAAATGTGTACTTACACTGTGATTTTGAACATTCAGAGCAATTGGTAAACTTTCATGTCAGGTATTCTGGTTGTCATCGTAGCTTGCCACTTCAGAGTGGGAGGAATGACAAGCACCAACACCAATCAGCCAACACCACTGCATATGCTGGTAGTGTTACTATGACAACTAGTGTGGCCATGTAAGCAAATGACTGCGGTCTGAACTCATAAATCCGATTTGGTCATTCGTAACATACGGTTTAAAAAAAATAACGGTTTGAGTGTGTAGTGTGAACAAGGCTTTATTGGCGGCAGTCTCCAAGGCCTTTGGAAGAAATATCTGTTTCAGTTGGTATTACTGCTGATGAGGAATGTAAAGGCTTTTATTAGAGCTTAGTGATTAGACTAAAATATTTATTGTGATGAATTGCCAGCATTGATTTGATTCAGATAAAGAACAGTCAATTTTGTAACATTTATTTGCACCTCTGTAATCTCCTCTAAATAATTTAAAGATTTTTTATTTACAAAAAGTAATAAAAACTTAAAACTTAAGACTTGAAACTACTAGTTTGATTGTGGTAGCCATTAAATCGCTGAAGTAGCAATCACCCATATTAGCAAATGTATTCCATTTAAAATAAGCTACTTATTGTAATCAACGATTGCAGCAAAAAGCTTGCAAGAAATGATGGTACATTTTTGTGTTTCTAATTTCCGGTTTATCGGCCACCTCTGGGCTGTATCATTACCCACAGTCAAAAGAGGAAGGTAGTCCCAAAAGGACTTGAATACCTTCTGATTTCTATCAATGACTTTTTTTCATAATTTCTCTTACCGCTCACTCTCTCCCTTCCCTATTCTTTCCATCTCTTGTTTTCCCAATGCTCTTTACAATCCTAGTCTTAGACAGTGGATCATGCAACATTTTACTCTTCTCGGCAGGTTTTGCGTCACCAACCTGCCGAGAAGAGTGTTTCCATTTAGTCCCAATAATGCACCAATCACTCTGTCCTTACTCCCTCCTTGTGGCCCTGTTTAGCTGCACACAGTCTGGGCTGCTCAAGGCTGCTGGGTCACGTCTTTTGTGACACCCAGCTGCATCAGGAGAAAGGCTTTGATTAAGAACACACTCAACACTGCCTGTCTGCCTCTCTCTCTGCTTAACCCGTCCCTTCTATCACGGCCTTCATTTTTTGGTTCGATCCACTGTGGGAGAGGTGGATGAAGGCAGTAAGGTAGGCCAGGTGGCTTTTTTTATCACATGTAAACAACTTTTAAACAGTTTGAGCCCTTAAAATAAACAGAAATGCCATTGCTTTGCCTGGAAAATGATAGTAAACCTCTAAGATTACCATTAAATAAAACTGCTCAAATTGTGGTGCACCAAAACAGGTGCAAATAATCAGAAAATCATAAGAAAGTAACTTGGAAGTGTCCACCATTCATAAAGATCAGATACCGGGCCTGGTTTGGTCTTAACATATGGGTGTTGTAACACCACATGACAAGATAAAAAGATCTATCGGAAGGAAAAATATTGATGCCCATGAGTCTGTGAGGGGCTACGAAGCCATTTCCAAGCAATTCAAATTATTATCTACTGCCAGTCTACATAGGACCAGTTGTCTCACAAAATTGAGCCCAAGAGATGACCGATGTTTATAGAAGTCTCTAAAAACCCCAGGGTAACATCATGGAAGGATACACTTGCCACAAGTTTAAGTTCAGGAGAAAACTGTCAGAAAATGACTATAGAAACTCAGTGTACAGCATTGGAGATCAGGAAGCAAGAAGCATCTGCTCACAAAAAATAATTTCAACACACAATTGAAGTCTGCCTGAGGAATGACCGAACAACATGGTCTGGAAAGATTTTTTCAAAAATGTTGTCCTTTGGCCATAATGCTAGACACCATATTTGGAGAAAACATACTGCCTATGAACAGAAGAACCTCATACCAACATTAAAGCATTGAGGAGGTGGCATTATGTTTTGGGGCTGCTTTGCTGAGTAAACAAATTCTATATTGTACCAGAGAATGCTTGAGTAGAATGTGAGGCCATCAGTCAAAAAGCTGTAGCTGAACAGAACATGGATCTTGCAACAAGACAATGATCCAAAACACATAAGCGAAGCTACAACATAACTCAGAAAATAAGGACTGGACAAATGGCCCAGACAAAGTCCAAATCTCAATCCTATTTAAATGCTATGGGGGGGGGGACATGAAACATTGCAAGCTCTCGAACATGATATAGTTAAAGCAGTACTGTAAGGAAAAGTCGGCAAAAATATCTCCCAGTTGATGTAGGGGACAAGTATTGGCTATATAAATTCATTTCAGCCAAATTGGGCAACAACAGTTATTGAAACTAGGGGTGGGCTTACATTTTTCTGAATATTAAATAGAATTTCTGTTGACTATTGATAAATAAATTATTACAAAGTAGAATGTTTCAGTACAATTTGTTTCATTAGGTCTCCTTCAACTGTCAGTTGTGTCAGAAGTGCTGATTACATAAAATATTTTAACAAATAAAATAAAATATTTAATTAAAAAAATACATCTTTCTAGGGGGTCCTAACTATTTCACATGACTAAGTGTACATACGGTAACTTTAAGTCATCACAAAGTTAGTATGCAATATCCAGGTTAGGGGTTAAGTTAAGGGAAAAATGTATAATTGGGCATAGAGCTAGATTTGGGGTTACTTTTAGGTTCAGGCATTCCCGGTTAAGTTTAGGGTTAGGCGTTATCGGTAGGATTAAGTAAGGTTTTGCTTAGGGCGAGTGACTATGGAACATGGATATCTGGTTTAGGTTAATGCATCAGGTCTCCACAAGGACAGAAAAGACAAACGTGTGTTTGTGTGCATATGTGAAGACATGTTGGGCAATGGAGCCTGGCAAGTGGCCATGGAAGTGGTCCCCACCCTGATCTGCACACTAGAAAAACATGCATGGCTCACACACACACTAACCAGGCAGCCCCGGTAAACTCACACACATCATACACCCTTTATCAAAACATACCACAACATACAGAAAGAGAAAGAAAAATTATTTAATTGATATTGGACTTTTATCGTGACCATGACGGAATAACATGTTCAAACGAGTCTGGGTTCAAAGAAGACCTGTAGATCTACACACATTTAAACAACTTGTTGAATTTATCAAGAGTAACATTTGTCAGGTGAACAGTGGCAACACAGATTCCACATGATTAATTGCTTACGCAGACAATTTAGGGTTATTTATTTAGGCTGTCTAGCATGCTTGTCTACTATAAAAAAGACAAAGCACTAAAACACGTAGTCTATTACCTAAAAATATGATATGTAACCACGTTAAATAAAATGACTAAAGTTAAAATACTTAATTTACCTTACCATGACCACTATTTGTAAATACAAATACAAAAGCACGTTGTAGCTATAAGAAATATATAGGGGAAATGCCTCTGTTGTAATCTTGTAAACCCTGAGACGATGTTGACCGCCGAAGCCGTGCTTGGCGGCGGTGAGCAATCAATTTAAATCAAGGTCATTTTGCTCGCTGTGAGGCCAGGTTGCGCTGCCAGACTGGCGTGGATATTACAATAGAGACTGATGATAGCAATTATACCAGTCACTCATTCAACCTGAGGTTTATGACATTCGTTGTCTTGCATAGATTCAGATGGAATTGTATACAGTTTATAAGCGATTATGGAAGAAATGTTAGTGTTGTGTCAGCTTTCTCTGTAACGCGGTTAATTCACGCCAATAACCTCTCAATTAGAAACGGCGCGCACGCCTGCGGATTGCGCACACATGCACACAGAAAGCCAGAGGCATGCACACAGAAAGCCAGAGGCATGCACCATGAAATGTGAAACAGAAATTCGAATTCTAATTGTTTTCTTGCGTTTGACACTGTCACCTCTAACTGTAGCGATTTCCTGTCATAAGCTCAAAAGACAGTGAAGTGTTGCACCATGGAAAATAGCCTAGGCTATCGCAATAAACCTGCGTTAGACTAGAGTGCAGGGTTAAATGTGTAATAAACATTGGCTACACAAAACAGTAATGAACCCATCCCCTCTGACAACAAAAGGGAAAAAATGACTTACATCATCCCATTTCATAAATTTGTTGCCCTTTCTCAAGCTCTCGCTCACCGACACGGGCTTGAGCTGCAGCGCGTGAACTCCTGGCTGAGCACCGGCCATTGACTCATCTACTCTTCTTAACCAACACAGTGAAATAAAATATTTTCACTCCTTTCTTCTTTGTCGCTCTTTCTGCTTTTTCTTTCCAAAACGACCCTTCAGCTGTGAGGAACAGTAGGCTGATAGAACCCCCGCTAGTGTTTATAGTATGTCATTCCTGCATGAGTTTGCGGGTCTCAGCTTTGAAGCTCCCTGACGCGCAGACGCGGTGGAGGTACTGGGTGAAGTCCACTGGTGACGGCTGATGCAGTCAGAGAGAGAGAGAAAGAAAGAAAAAAGTAGGAGAGGGAGGGGGAGATATGGAGACTGAATGAGTGAGTGTCTGCGCTCCCGTTTAAAAACAGTCAATGCCGGGGGGAAAGACTTCAGCTGCTCTTTGTATTCTAGCGCCTCCCTGCGCTCAAGGCAACGTGGGTTAACCCCCCCCCCCCCCACATATATTCACACACGCGCCCACATATTCACACACTCGCCCACATATTCACACACACGCCCACATATTCATACACACGCGCACATATTCACACACACGCCCACATATTCACACACACGCCCGCATATTCACACACACCCACATATTCACACACACGCACACGCACACGCACAAAAGCCCATGTCCCAGGCGTGTCTATGTGTGTTAGGAGTAATCAATCATTTTTGACATGGGGCAAGAAGTCTACACCACCTCCATTTTAGGCAGACATGAAATCTGTCCATCAAAGTTCTCCAAAATTTGACGTGTTTGACAGCTGGAGGAAGCTGTCATTTTAGAAAGTGGTTTGGGCGTTTTGATTCCCAGAAGGGCCATACTTTCCAACAGCTAAGTCAAAACTCAAAAAAAGCTTTTGACCTCAAGACTCTGCGACTATGACTGACACAAGCTGTGTCTAGCCCTCAGCTGATGTTTTCTTCTCCAGACTTCTCTCATAAAATACTTGGAGGTAAGTGGGTAGTGTGATTGAAGAGAACCAGTCATTGTCACCATCTTATGTGAAATGTCTTTTCCAATTAAATAAAAAAAAGAGAGAGAAAACTCCATATATAGCTACAACACAACTATGGGAAAGAGAATACATTCCTCAACCAAACCTTTCACTTTCCTTGTTTCATAAAAAAAAGGCATTGTCAAAATGCATGGTTCATTAAGTTATGTTTAATGTTCAATAAGGCAAAGACAGAGGACAGTAACCCTCAGATTATTCAACTTACACTCCTCTGGGTAGTAACATCAATCACATTGTTTTCAACAACGAAACATCTAGTACTCATTCAGAAACCTCAAAACTACAGCAAGTGTCATATAACACTACCCTCTCTATTGGTCTGTCTGTCTTTGTGTCTTTATGGTACTAGACTTCTGGGGACCAAACATTCCAATAAGGAGAATGAAGCAAGGACATTGCAACCTCATGGGGACATTTGGCCAGTTGTCATGAGGAAAAAAGCTTGAAGACCAAGAGTTTATGTTAAAAGTAAAAGTTATAATTAGTTTGGGTAGAAGTATGGTTATGTATAAGGTAAGGTTTAAGGTTGGGTTTCTAGCATTTAGAGTAAGGAAAATATTTATTTAAAGAGAATCATTTGTGCCCAAAAGGAAATTAAAACCAAAAATGTGTGTTTTTTAACATTTTTAGCACAGCAACATGTTGCTTCAGTTCTTTCAAAGGGCTATTTTGAGCACAGTAGTACATGGGATAAACAAATATGTATTTGAAGTTGGTTGTGATCCCGGATACAGGCGGCAGAAATGAGCTTTCTCCGCAGGGTGGCTGGGCGATCCCTTAGGGTGAAAAGCTCGGTCACCCGGGAGGAGCTCAGAGTAGAGCCGCTGCTCCTCCACATCGAGAGGGGTCAGCTGAGGTGGCTTGGGCATCTGTTTCGAATGCCTCCGGAACGCCTTCCTGGGAATTAAGAGTCCAATTGGAATAATAAATACAATAATAAATACATTTCTCTGGGCTAAATCCAGAGTCTATTTGATTCTAGACTAGGTCAAAAGTATGACCAGGTGGACAAGGACAGAGACAGCAACGGGCTCCCCAAACCAGGTACTCCGCAGGTGTGGACCAGGACCTCATCTCCTCCTAAAATGTAAAACTGGAGGAGACTGAGAAAAGTTAGAAAGTGCATTCCTCATATCCCCCAGCACAATAATATAGCAGCGTAACACCTCGGAACTGAGACGGGGGGGTCCGGCGACACTGTGGCCCTACCCGGGGGAGGCCCCGGACAGGGCCCAACAGGCAGGAAATCAATCCCACATTGCCAAGCATCAACCAAAGGGACCCCCACCAACCGCAACCATCCATTTCTAACCTTAATTGGCAGATCATTCCACAGTAGTGGAGCTCGATGAGAAAAGGCCCTGTCGCCAGCTGTTTGTTTAGAAATTCTAGGTACAATTAAAAGGCCTGCATCTTGCGATCATAGGTTACGTGTAGGTATGTATGGCTGGATCATTTCAGCAAGGTAAGTAGGACCAAGTCCATGTATTGATTTATAGGTTAAGAGTAAAACCTTAAAGCGCCCATATTATGACTGCTTTTCAACAAGTTAAAATAGGTCTATAAGTTCCATAAAACATGTTTCTGAAGTTGTTTGCTGGAAATAGCTTGTAGGAAAAGATTCTTACCTCCCTGTATTACCCTCTGTTTCAGTCCCTTTCAAAGTGTTCTGTTTTCTGCTGCTCATTGCATATTCATTAGCTGCTGCTCCTTTGCCCACGCCCACTCTAACTGTTACCATGGTAGCGGGGAGATGTGTATTGCTTGACCGACTGAGTCTCCGGGTTTGTATGTGGACACCATGCTAATAGCTAGAAGCTAGCGGTTAGCGTTACCTTGTACTATGTGGCAAAACACTAGCTAGCTAAAATGTTAGTTTGCCAAAACACTTCTTGGTTAGTTCGTGTAGAATTGCAAAATAAAGACAGCTAATTGTATAGAACTACTTACATGTCCCTCGTCTGCAGGGACATGTATTCCACGCAAAGTTGGAATTGCGCACTCTTTTAGCAAAAGTTTCTTGGCTAATCCTGCCTTGTACTGACCGAAGTTGGAGAAACAGCCCGCCTCGAAGTGGTTAGCACAAACCGACAATTTTTTGACAACTGTAGCAGGGAATCAGCCCTAACCCTAACAGGCAGCCAGTGTAAGGACGCTAGGACAGGAGTGTAATGTGTTCAAATTTTTTGTTCTAGTTAAGATTCTAGCAGCCGTGTGCAGCACTAATTGAAGTTTATTAATTTGTCTGGATAACCAGAGAGAACACTAGTCTAGAAGTAACGAAAGCATGGATTAATTTTTCTGCATCAGTTTTTGATAGAAAGTTTCAAAAGATACATCTGTACAATTTTCTATTGAATATAGGGGTTTAAATGATTTGCACATCATTGCATTCTATTTTTATTTACAGTTTATGCATTGTCCCAACTATTTTGGAAGAGGGGTACTTTAGTACATTAAATTATACTACATACGATTTAAATATTGTAAATAAGTATACTTCAGTTTATATAATATATTTAAAATGTAGTGTAGTATAATGGTATTTCCAATCATAAGTATAACAAAATTTGAAATGAGTATGTCCATTTTAACATGAAGTATGCCTATTATTATGTAAATAAACACAATTTTAATACTACTTACTGTACTAAAGTACAAGATAAACAGTTCCAAAATAATACACTTTAAGTGGACTACTTTAAGGTATTTATTTCATTATTGTTTAAATGTTTTTTAAACATTTTAAATGACAGATACCTGTTAATGTAATAATATAATCCTGGGTGAATGCAATTATTTTTAGAATAATATAATACAAGCATTAATAATAATTATATAGTATTAAATTATTTAGTATAGTTCATGATATTACTAATGCTCTCATATCACTTCAATTTACTTTAGCATAATATATTTACAATTCTCTTTAGGCCTTGGGCAGACCATACAACGGGATGTTTGTCTGTTCAAGTTGCACCATTTAGTGTCTTTTAGTCACCGCCTCGTCAATTCACAGTCTGCTGCTAAAGGTTATTATGGCCACCCATCCAGCCCTGGAGAGAGAGAGGATCCACGCTACAGGCCCATCCAGCCCCGGAGAGGCTCCACGCTACAGGCCCATCCAGCCCCGGAGAGAGAGAGGCTCCACGCTACAGGCCCATCCAGCCCCGGAGAGACTCCACGCTACAGGCCCATCCAGCCCCGGAGAGGCTCTATGTTACAGGCCCATCCAGTCCCGGAGAGGCTCCACGCTACAGGCCCATCCAGCCCCGGAGGCCAATGTTAGCTGTGATATCACTGCAACTCCAGCCAGCATGGCCTTCAGTGGGTTATTAAAGCACAGTGATGTCATGATATTCCTGGCTTTTGCGTTAGTCATCTCCAAATCCAGAACCAAACATTTAAACATTTTCTAATGTCTGAATGTCTAGACCCTGAAGTGAATCTATCTCAGATGGAATAATTACGTATCAAATATTAAAGCCCTTACATTTTATTTTAGGTACATTATTACATATGCGATGTGTATAACCGATAATTGATCTAATACAAATATTTTATAAGCCTATAGACATTATTAATTTCTCACAGTTTAATTAGCAATTAACAAGACTTTTGTGTAATTTTGTGGTTTTACCAGAGATCCACTAGATCATCTGAATGGACTTATTGTTTGTCTGCACTGTCCCCTGGGTGAACCCCACCAGCGCGACAGGGAAGAGTCATAGACCGTTGGCGCCTCCTACTGTTTCTAAACCGCCAATAAAGCCTGGCTGGTCCCTAGTTGATCTTCACCACAGATAAAACTAGGCACTTTACCTAATGGTTCACCAGATCTGAACTGGTTGTTATTTCCACTTCCACAGAGATAAGAAACCCTATATCAATGCAGGACAAATGGGCCTGCATTCTGTCAATTTTCTCATGGATTTGATCTCAATCCGCTTTTCCATTCCCAAAAGAAGAATGTCATAAAAAGAGGGAGAGATTATAGATCTCTAGGGCAAATTGAGTTATTGCGCACATGCACATATTAGCCATTCTTCTTTAAAGGGGCGCTGTGTAGAATCCTTCCTCTAATGTTCACAAGGCTGAAGTTTAAACAATAACACAACTTGTCTCTTCCTCCCCTTCCCTTACATAACGGTACTGGAATAGCACTCGCGAGGAATATCCCAGGGATTCTGAACAGTTTGATAGAAAAAAATATTTTAAAAATTAACTTAAAACTTTAACTGCAGGCGTCTTCTGGTCATTTATGCTTTCTGCTAAAAGTATCTACAGTAAAAGTCCTACATATGGCCCCTTAAAATTAATTCTCCCCTACCTTAGCTTATTCCTTAATAACGACTATTCTAATAATAATTGATGCTCAAGCAGATATCTAACACGGATCACTCATAAACCCCACACTTCCTTTGGTTGTCATTAATATCAGTTCACCGCCATCGATGACAAGCTAACCAAGCTGCTATCTGATCAGTTCACCTGCTGAATCTGGTTACCCAATCTGAATGTAAAGTCCGATACGTGCCTTGCTGTGAACTGAAGTTCATTGTATTCAGTGTTTATTTTCACATTCATTTGTATTTAAATTGACAAACATTCATTCATTCAAATCTTTACTCCTGCCACATAGTGGCGCCCTAAGAACATGGGAATGGGATAGGAGATAGAGGCTAATGGATCAGCCAGTGATGTAGATTTCCCACAGACTCAGTCCAATGTTTTAGAGGCAGCACTGCAAAGAACATCAAGCTCTCGTCCTATTTTTGTTGCTGCTGATCCCAGGTTATTCCCCTGCTGGTCTCATTGCACAGTTAAGTTGTGATCATGGGAGGACCGATCTACAGCAGAACATGTATTGTTATGGGAGCACAGTAGAAAGATATCTGGCACGATGCTCTGATACTTTTCCTGCTGGCTTATGAAGCAGCCATCGGTCCTCACTCAAATTCCATGACAAAAACAAACAAGGCAGACCACAGCCTCATAAATTGTGTCATCTGTGGACAGTGACATGGAAACATTACCCGAACTGAGCCTGACTGGCCTTGGCCAGGAAAGAGAGGAGGGAGCTGCGCATTCACAGCAAGCACGTCATCATCACACCTGTGGCTTAAGCGACAACACACACCCAAACACACACACAGGCATTCATGCTCATATACACACCCACACATACACACACACACCCACACACAGGAGGCTTATAATAACAGAACTATCAATTCAACCTTAACACATAATGAGAAAAAGATATATAAGGCTTTAAGGCTTTTGGGAGGGGAAAAAACAGGAGCGGAAAAAACTAAAACTTGGACACGAGTCTCGATAAACAGCACATAGTGCCTTGAGCTGTTCTGAACCTAAGCGGAAGGCTAGTGGATGGGAAGAAACATCTGTAGGAGCCCCATCTCTCTCTCTCTCTCTCTCTTTTTTAGTAGGCTACTCATGGAAAGAGGAACCTCGCCTTGCCATGACCTGGGAACACGCTTAGCCAATTAGCAGGCCTCGCCGCCGGATCAAATAGAAGAGAAAACATTCGCCGTGGTGACGGAGACGCATCACAATGCCCCATTCATACCGCACTGAGAGAGACCCAGGCTGCTTGGGGGTTTAGTTCCAGGTAATGAACGCAACAAGAACCTGACTTACCTCACCCTCCACTTGGACGGGTTACTCTCAGGCCCCTGATTCATGACTTAATACGGACTCGGAGGTAAACAGTGTTCAAAGGAGATGTTTTTGTAAGGTTACACACTGACCCACACTCACACCCAGCCACCCACCCCCTTCGCCTTCAAGGGGCTCCCCGGCTTCCTAACATCCCTCTTCTCTCTTAAACACCCCTCTTCTTTCCGTCTTTTCTCTCTTTCATGCGTTCAATTATATTGTGTAGCTATCAGGTGTTAACTGAGGCTAACACACGTTGGGCTGCACAACCAGCCATGAGACCCTGAAGCTGTAGGAACGCGTCGGCTGCTAGGGTTCAATCGTCCGCATGCCGCAACCCGAAACGGGGGTCCCGAAGTGGATCTCATGTAAAATTGCAGAATGTCTCAAAATACAGTAGGGGATGTAAATAAACTGGCATCGTAAAGAGTTAAACAAAGCCAGGTGTGACTGGCAGGAGAGAGAGAGAGCTGTGTTACAACAGAACGACTGACTACTAAATGTAAGCTTCTATATGTTGATGAAAGTCGGCGTATTTACATCTGGATGACAGGCAGTTCCTCAAATAGTCGGAACAGTCCATGGACTGGCTTATGGACCAGCATAAAGACTCCTCTATTTCTAAAATTAATTGTTTATTTATGTGGGTGGAAGCATACTGTAGGTGCTTCGTTAAAAAGGTAACCCACGTCTCTGGTTGTGGATGTTTCCATCGAAAGCTTATAAAAATGTTACCATGCCGGGGTCCGCGCTATAAAAAGGTTATGAACACAAAAAAAGGGTTTCTGAAAAAAGAACGTGAAAAAACAGACAGCAAGTGAGAGTCATGAGAGAGTCATAAGAAGCATGCCAAGCCCGATATCCTTTCCTCTGTTCTCTCTCTCCCTCACCTTCTAGATCTCTTTTGCACCAATTCCACCTTTTCGTTCACGTTCCCCCCTCTTCCCCAACCCGCAATTTACCTCAATCAACTTCTCCCTCCCATGGAAACTTCGGATCGAAATTTTAATTGTTAAGGTCAGTTGGCCATAAATACTCAGTTGGACCGACAAACCTCTTTTAGGTTCTCATCCAGTGTGGGCCCCACAGCCTCCCTGGCCGAGCCGTCCCAGACGTTTTGGAAGTGGATGTCACATGTTTAACCATTGTACATGGTCTTTTTTGAAAAGTGGCTACTGTAAAACAACTTTCATGAAAACGCATGGTTCTGCCCGTCATCTGCATTATTTCATCTCCTTACAGCATAGGCACATAAAATATATGGATGAACAGAGCCATATGGTTAGATAAAGATCATTAATCTAGCCCAGACCAGGCTTTCCCCTGGAAGATCTGTGTACAGTATAGAGTTGCTAGGGAAAGTCTACATACACTCTGCTGCTATAAAGGGATTCAATCTTTTCTGTATTGATTTACACAACCTAATGCAAGTTTTTAAAATGAATGAAAAATAAAATAACATTATCCATATTACAAAAAAATACAAAATGAGAGTGCACTGATTTAACTTTTTTATTTAATTCTTAAATCAACATACTGTAAACGTCAAAATGACAGGAAATCATTGATGGACCACAGCATCGTTCGACCTGGGCTTAGGGGGCTTCAGGCCTTGTTTTGAAGCCCTGTCGATGATTTCTGGTGTATGCTTGGCAGTAAATTTGTGCAATTGTGTCTCAAGACTGAGGCAGGTTTCCATCAATCTTTTTACATGAGCTTTAATCCTATTATATTTATTTGTAACAAACTCCCCAGGAGGGAACAGGTCAAAACATGAGCTAATCCCTGCACCAGCTCAAATAAATTATTTCTATACACATATATGGAGTTTTAACAAAACATATTTGCATATATATACCGTATTTAAAAAAAGGAAATTTGCTTCAATTACTGCTTTGTCTTTTCTTGGTCATTGTGATTTTGTAAAAAGGAAATTAGGAACATTCACTGTCTTCTTGATAACCAAATGTTATGTAGCTACAATCCATTTCTGTAAATTCTCAATTGCTAAAAATGAGGCAGTATACTCATTAAAGTAGTCACAATACATAAATTAGTTTATATGGTGCGTTTTATTTCAAAGTGAACAGCAAAGATGCTTAAAAAGCAAGGCAAAAATTATATTCAGGTTCTGACAGTGGTAGGTCTTGCATATATGATTACGGTCTTCCACAGCTGACATTGTGTTTAAACAGTCCTGAAAGATGGTAGTAGCAGAGCGAGAGGGAAGGAGAAGTGTCAGGGAAGGAGAAGTTCCAGGGAAGGAGAAATGTCAGGGAAGGAGAAGTTCCAGGGAAGGAGAAATGTCAGGGAAGGAGAAGTTCCAGGGAAGGAGAAGTTCCAGGGAAGGAGAAGTTCCAGGGAAGGAGACGTTCCAGGGAAGGAGAAGTTCAAGGGTAGGAGATGTTCCAGGGAAGGTGAAGTGTCAGTCAGATAAGTAAGTCCGGAGCTCTTCATCAGGCACCTTAGCTGTGCCCACCTCCTCTAAGTTGACTGGATCATAAACCACCAAAAGTGTTCATCAGCTGTAAGCTATGCTCAGCGGCTGTAAGACATCAGTAGTAGAGGGTACAGTTAACCTACGAGATAAGCAGCACCCCTTAGTCCCCTCACACCAAAGTCCATATCAGTAAAACATGCAGAGTGCTAGGTTTACACACGGCAAAGAATGTGGCCTTGCATGTAGGACAAAAAGTGCATTCAGTTGCCTTGTTTCTTATTGCTATTCCAGTATTTCTTTGGTGCTTTGTTGAATACAAGTTTTTTTTAATGTTTTTATCCTGTATATTTGAATTATTCTTTATTCTCTATGTTCATTACACTGTATTAGAAATGTAAGTGGATATCTTTGCAATCTTTGCATAGGTCTTGTCTATGAAATAATAATTTCTGTGTTAGTACGCTGAGAATATCGTTATTGGCTATTTATTATTTTCTCCACATTTCTGAAAAAATATACACATTTATGATAAGAAGAATACTAACGATTTTTTAAAAACTTGTTAACACTATGCAGACAATATAAAAATAGTTTTGAGGATGGTTATGGGGAAGGGGCAGTCTTGAATTGTAAGAAAGAACATACCTTAGTCATGGTATATTGGCCAAATACCACACCTCTTTCTGTTTTATTGCTTAACCAGATGACGCAAAATAAAATGTTTTGTAGTTTCATAAGTGCCTTTTTGAAAAATTCAGTAGGCATTAATGCCAGGTTGTTATTCTCATATCAGCTTTTCATCTAGAAGAATGTACAGCAAATGTGTTCTCACTGACACACAGCACTGGAAGAGAGGAAACCATCCACCAAACAACTTAATAGCTCAGAAGATTGCAAATAGCAAAGCCACCTTTTATTTAATTAGTGTAATTGTTCATCAGTGTTTAACTTTTAACATTTTAAAATTAAAAAAGGCACTTGCCTTTATGATGGTTCATGGAAAAAAATTAACTAGCAGCTTGCCCTTTGTCAGAGCATTGAGCAGTGTGCCGATTCCTTTCAATATGAATTCCTTTCAATATTAATTTCTTGGTCTATATGGTTCAAGAAAATGTATGACTTGGTGTTCAATTTAATTAGTTCCCCTGCAAAGTGAATAATTTCTTATGAGCCAGAATTGACAAAAGGCCCAATAGAAATTGTCAAACCTTTCCACAGCTCCAACAGTCTCAGAGACCAGGTAAAAAACACTTTTTAGTCAACAAGCTTGCGGTTTTCAGTACACATTTTCCTTTACCCACTCAGGCAACCACATAGTAGAATGGCTTAACTGCTCAGGTGACTTGCCCTGGGCAAACTTAAATGAATGTTGATTAGTCTACAAAGACTTTGACTTCCTGTAGTTCCATTAGATGACTGATTTCAGTCATCTAGTTCAGCAAGACGTGAACACCGACCCAGGAAGTACTTGTTATTAAGAAAGGTTATTTGAGAAAATACATTTAAGACACTTAGGGACACTTGTGTTAACAGTACCTAAAATCAAGTCAAGTAAAATAATTGAAAATGAATTTAAAAAAAAACTGTAATCCAATTGAAAACCGAAAGGCCAGACATAGCATATAACATAGGGTGACAGAAATTGTATTAGTAGCTAAATACAAATTTAAATTCTCCCTCTCACATATAGCTAGTGTTCCTAATTTACATCTAAAACTTTGTCATCTTAAACCTAGTTCTGCCTCTTGCTTACTAAGCTTACACATTCAGTGAGTTTACCATCAAGCTAGCTAGCAAGCTAAGTATGGATACCTACAGGCAGCTAAAGTTGCTGGTGCAATTTAATCACATTACACATCAATCCCTTCAAGAAGGGTGTCTTGACAAATCAAAACTAAAGCAGCTTGTGGTACTAATAGCAGTTAGCTAGGTCATGCAACAGAGGTAAATTATTAGGTTTGTGGAGAAACTTTAGTAAGCTACTTCGCTAACGTCCCTAAAAGAAAGCAGTTGTTGTGAATGTAGCTAGTTAGTTACATAACATGATGTTAAACATAGCACTTATGAAAGAAAATTGATTAAAAACCTGTCTCCTCTTCTCTGACATTCCCTTTGTTCCTGGGTTTCTGAATGAGGTTCTACACAATCTTTTAGGTTCATAGGTGAAGCTAAAATGTACGTTCAAGACAACTTGGAACTTGAAAAGAAAACATACTCTGACTGGGTAAATGGTTTCAGTCATCCAACAAAAAATTCACAAACTTGGGCGTCATCCAAGAGCTTCGATATCTCCACCCTGATGTTCAGTGATGTCTACATTTTCCAGTGAGAGCTTATTTTGTTTCTGAGTACACAACTGTCTTGAACGCACCAAAGTAGTAGGTTTGGGCAATGTCGTAATGTTTTTTTGTTCAAACTACACATTAAATAGTATGGAAGTCCCATAAAATAGCAAGCCAGTTTCCAGACCCAGCCAATGTCTCCTATGATGTTTTTTATCCTCCGCTAGCGCTCAAATCATCTAACAACAGTTAGTCGAAACAGCGTGAGAAAATGTCAAAACTTTGAAAGAAACAAAAAGAAAGCATTTATTTTATTCAGTTTGTCAGACTTGACACAAGCACAGAGATCTCATATACTATATGGGATCATTCCCCATCTTTCAGTGTATGAAAGTGCAGATATTCCAGGTGTGCCTGTGTGTGTGTGTGTGTGTGTGTGCGTGTCTGTCCGGATGAAAGCTGAAAGCATTCATCATGGGCCCCACTGATGCAGTTTAAAGAGGGTAACACGTTTGACTCTGAAGGTGGTGTGACTGTTTCAGGTATGAGCAGGAAGGGGGACGCTGTGTTTCCTTCCCCCAACGAGTTGCCAACCAGGGCTGTGAATGAAAGGGGGCCATTTTGAAACATGCAAATGGCGACAGCCTCCGCTAGTATCAGCTGATGTGTTATCGTTGGCAAAGGCTGAAAGGCCTGAGGGGAGAAAGACGTAAAGAAAGTTTTGAAAAGGTCGCCCCAACTTTTGCAGGATGATTTTCCCAACACTTTCCATAGCTGAGATTAAGTGAATGGAGTCATTGTGGGCTGGGTCTAAACCCAGGGAAAGCTAGCCTGTCAGGGCCTTGTTCATTAGCACCTAGTTCCCTGTTAGAAGACGGCCATTTATCCACTCGCTGCCTAGAGGGGAACCCCAGCCCTGTCAGACGTGTGTATGTAATGGTGCGTGTGTGCGCCAAAGTAATAAATGTGTGTTTGTGTGAATGTGTGTGTGTATGGGGGGGTATAGAGTGGAGGTGAGCATGTGTGTCTGTGTGAGATGCAGTGTGTGCATTTTTGTGTGAGGCTTATAGTGTGTTCATGTATTACAGGATTCTTTGTGTGTGTGTGTGTGTGTGTGTATGTGTGTGTGCACTCTAGGGTTTCCATAGCAGATTTCTCAAGAGCAAATCAAACTTTCCATGGTGCAATAAAACCTATGGGAAGAAAACTGGGGAGACATTGGTGAGCTTTCTGAAGGTAGGAAAACACATATACATACGAGTCTGAAATTCTAATTGTGGTAGCAAGCGACCTTGAGTCAACTGAAGAAGCAGTATGTCTAAGCTAAGAGAATGACCAGGTGGGAAAATATCCAGTTTGAAATACAGTTTAAAACATAGGAGAAAGAAAACCGGCACATACAGAAGAAGACTGGCTACCCCTCAGAGTCTGGTTCCTTTCCAGGTTTCTTCCTGGGTTTGCACCCTACTAAGGAGCTTTTCCTAGCCACAGTGCATTACCTCTTTTTGCTTTCTCTAGGGGGTTTTAGGTTGGGTGACAACTGCTGTAAAAAGGGCTTTACAATGTCTGGATTTTAAAATATCTCACAGTACATCATAATATTGTCTTATATTCTGCCAGTTGACAAGGAGGAGTATAAAGAGCTGGAAGCCATAATATGTAATCAGAACAATTTTTATGACACTACTCTGTTGGTCTTTGTACTTATAATCCGTTTTGTGAAGGCAATTGTTCCTATGGATCCACGTAATTAAACTTTAAATAATCAACTGATATAACAGACTCTGAGAAGTTTTTACTTGTATAAACCGTGAAAATGTTCCACACAATATACAATTGATAGCATTATTATAAAACAAGACACATCATTTTTTCAATGAGGATACTGTATCATTGCTCCACACTGTGTATTCACATACACATTGATTCTAAGTCAAACTGCCTTATCTATTTCTACTGTACTCCTGCTCATAGCCTTACCTTCCGCAAACTCTGCTTTCCCAAGTCATTTCGATTGTGTGTCTGTGTGTGTGTCTGTCTCTTTGTAATCTGTTTGTCTCTTGGAAGGCATCCTTGTCCCTCTGGTCAGACAAAAGTGCCGCGTTGAGCAAAACCTCCACTCAGTTTTATGGCCTATGTGGGCCGTCCTATTTGTACATGCTTAGAACGAATTAGAGCAACAGCTGTGAAGGCAGCCTGTTCCATGTTGGCTTTTCACTGTAAAAATATGTCTCGGTAAACCTCCTCTGCTTCTGTTCCAGAAATACATCCATAGCCAACCCAGGAGGCCATCTTTACTGGCAAAAACTCACTGGGGCTCCTCCATATTTACTATCGGCATGTCCTCCTCCTCAAATGGAGGGGAAAGGATGGAGAAAGAGAAAGGATAGAGAAAGAGAAGGGATGGAGAGAGAAGGGATGGAGAGAGAGAAAGGATGGAGAGAGAAAAGAGAGCGGCAGAGGAGTGAGGGAGAGTGAGAGCGGGGATGTGTGAGAGAGATAGAAAAGACAGGGGGAAGAGGAGTGAGGGAGAGAGTGAGCTGGGATGTATGAGAGAGAACGATGCATGGATGGAGGGAGAGTGAGAGACCACCTATCTAGATGTTTTCAGATGTAGAGGAGAATCCAGTCTTGGCAGGAGGAAGAGGGAGTAAGGAGAAGAGGAGGAGAAAATATAACACTGTGCACCTGTTGTAGAGAGATCTCCAGCCGCAGATGACAACAATTTTCTAAAGTGTGTCACACTCATTAACTTGATGAAAGCTAAATAAACTTCAACTGAAGAAAATAAAAATCAGCATATTTTCTAATGGTAATGGAAAGCCCATCTTCCTGATTGGCTAAATGTTCATAATGTCTTGTAAAAACTCACTGTGGAGAAAAACACTGATATTTTAGTCACTGTAAATGATGTCACCAACTGGCATCCATCAATCACCTTTAACACCATGTTTCTGGGCAGAGTGAGAATGGTAAAGTACTAGGTAAATATAATTTTGGACAGGAGTGACGGGAAATCAGGAATACGTTCAGAATTCAGTCCTCAGGGTTAATCTCCCATGATTACAGTCTTCTCAGCCAAAACACACTCCTTCCTGTAAAAGAGGCTGCAGTTTTCATCCGAGCGCAGGCATGGCCGTCTTACCATGTTTCTGCCATGTCTCTCCCCGGCGAGGCCCTTAACCAGCGGGTTTCACTGCCCCGGCGGACTGGGGACTCTGCCCAGGGAGACGTCGGTTGTGAAACGTTGGCCGCCGTCGGGCAGTCAGCTCAGTGGTGTAATACAGCAGCTCTCTAAGCTGGGGACAAAAGCGTGTCTTGTTGTACCGATGGCTGCTCTGTTTGCAGTGCCGGTTTTCCCGCAGTCCTGTGGAAAGGAAAGGACAGCCAGTGACCAACAGCAAATAAAAGCAGCGTGCCAGCTCACCTGTGACTATAGCCAAACAAACCACTGGCCAACTCACCTGCACCGGGGAGGGAAGGAGGGAGGGAGGAAGAACTGAGTGACCCAGTTCACTGTGGAAACCATCGAAACTACTTCCAAGCAGTGTGGAATACGGAGGACGCATTTACCAGGGCCACTCACAGTACACACACACACAGACAAACACATTAACTAACTCTAGAAGACAGTGAATCACTCATGTGTGATTCTTGGGTTGCTATGGACAGTTGGTTTGAATAACTGTAAACCACTGCAGTTCCATAGAGTCATACTATCCAACAGATAATGTCTGAATATTGTATATTTGCACCCGTGAACCAGTCTGGAGTCCCAAACACACAGTAAGGCCAGCTAATGACAGGTGAAAATCAATGTGGTCAGAAATCAGTCTTGTTTCCTGATGAGTCTGTTTTTCTTTGTTTGTTTTGTTTTTGAGAGACAGACAGAAGCAGAGAAACAGTGGTGTCAACTGAAACCAGCTCCTACCCAAAACTACAGCCCAGTTTAGAAGTGGAGGCCACGCTGCAAATATTTGGCTTGGCCACAGAAATTGAATTATATTGGCGCAGAAAGCCTGGAAATAAAAAACAGCAACCTTGGGAACAATTATGCAAAGTGAAAGGCGGTTAAACCAAGTGCTACTGGTTTTCATTTCCACTGAAAAAAGACAACCTCCAGTAGCAAAAACCAATCTGCTTAAATAAATATATTTAAGCATTTATCCTTGCCTTGGCAAGCTAGCTGGATGTCCTTTCACATGTGTTGTATCGCTTATTGGTGTTTCACGCTCCTGAGAAATTGAACTGTAGTTGCTGTGGAGTCTATTTAGCTTTTATTGTTTGGTGTCAACAGCCCATGTCTCACCGAGGACTGTGTGTGTTTGTGTGTGTGTTTATGTGTGTGTAGGCTGTGGTGGGTTACAGTCCAATAAAGCTGCATATCAACTCTCACAACCAAAGGGAACATAATAATTCTTCTCTCCCAACTATTATCTTCTGACTACACAATAAATATCCTTCAGATGGACACAGATAGACCAATGTGCGGGCCCACTTAGCAGCAAATCCTGTCAGTTGCCCTAAACTACGGAGAGAAAAATATATGGTTCGAAATTACACTTTTAGCAACAATTCCTCATAATAAGTAAATGAGTTAGGGGCCGCCCAGCCGTCGAACACTCTAAGTGACCGCTTGGTTGCCTTATGCTTGGAGCCGGTTGAGTGTCTCTTATGAAATCAACTATCATGTATTCATCTGTTGCAGTCATTATTTCTCTCCCCTGTACTTAACATTGCTGTGAGGGCAATAAACACAATTTCATTTCACTTTTCATTTCACTTTTTGAACTACAGGAAATCTAAACTGCGGTCAATGGTCACAGTGGGCTATAATATTTCTGGTCTACTCACTGGTTGGCCATGAATGTGTAAACTTATAATCATAAAAGGAAGCCATATAAACTTTTTATTTGCAAATGCAGATCCTTAAATTAACAATTTTCCCCCCAGCTACACAAAGTGAAGTTTAGTTTTATGAGTCTCCTATCAGTGAGACCATTGACAGTGACTTCCCATTAGGGCTCTATTGAAGGCACACCTGCAGAACACAGAGCAACACAAACCCTCATTGCTCCCATTGAGACGGACGCTAACCCGGCTAGCCAGCTAGCTAGCTTAACGCGGCGTGCAAACTTCAAGCCAGCTTTGTTTGCTCACAGCTGAGGCTCAAAAGAAAAGCGGGACCAGCAGAGAGAACGAAAGAAGAAAAGGGCCAGCTTTGACAATCTGACACAAAGGCAGCACTGTTGGCTAACAGTGAGCGTCCTGTTTCGGGGAGGGTCGCACTGTTCCCCCGGCCCATTTCATGGAACAGTTAGCAAGGCCGCGAGTAGCCGGGGACCGGTGTGATAACAGTAGCCTGCTGGGACAAATCTGGGCCTGCCTAGCTCCCTGTCACACCTGTCTTTACCACTTTGTTCCGTTCAATCCTGCTGTCCTATACCTGTGTTACGGTTAAACATGTCATTTTACAGGAATGGTGCACATTATGCAACGTTGCTGTGACTGTGTCAGCTAGTTCAGATCCATTTATACCAGGTCATTGCGAAGGGTCCCCATCATACAAAAGGGTCCCATCATACAAAAGGGTCCCCATCATACAAAACCAGAGCCTGTGGAGGGAGGGAGGGATAGAGAAAAAAAGAAAGTGAGAAAGGGGAAGGCGAGTGGAATTGGAGGGTTTTGACAGCTGAGGTTACTATGGTCAACACAGGGATCAAACCGGGTTCCCCCCTGTCCGATGTCTTAACGGTTAAGGTCAAACCAAATTGCAATGTGTTGTGTTAAGGTCAAGTAGTATTTTATTTTGAATAAAATTCATGAAACCTTGAATGTACTGGACTTAACCATACATCATTTAACCACATATCACACAGGTTTAATCTGTGAAGGTTGAACTGGTTCCAGGCAACAGGAGAGAATAATTGTTGAGAAGTGGTCGACTCATCTGGGTTTAAAACAAAAAGTTACAGGCCGTCCTTAATTAAGAGATTTAACATAGAAAGAACCTGGACCTCAAGTTGAACCGCAGGTACGATCCATCACCCAACCCGGCCCGGCCTGCTAGATAGGCCACTTAATTTCCTTTAAAGCTCCTGTCCAGAGCAGCAATGTGTGTGAGAAATATTTCTTCCAATGGGGAGGCTATCAAAGGGAACAGTCTCGGTCTGGGTTTGATTGAACTGTAGTTGGAAAGAGAACCCAGAAATATGACTTCCTCAGAGAAACAGATGAAGAGGGAAGGAGGGAGGTTGTTCGCAGAGAGAGAGAGAGAGAGAGACAAGGAGGGTGACATTGGAGAGCAAGGAGAGAGAAAGAGGGAAAGTGAAAAAAAAGAGTGAGGGAGAGATTCATCTCCAGGCCCAACCACAGACTGGGCATGGAGCAACCAGTAGGTGGGTGATGTCAGCAGGCTTTCAGGCCTCCAACCCTACCCTGGGTCCTACCCCGTCCTGTGGTAGCTCGGTTTGGAGCAGGCTGCTGCCGGTGATCGTAGCCCTGCCTGGTCTACCGGGGCGAGGGAGGACAGAACCCAGCGTTTCCCACATCACTCACAGCCTTCTGATAGGCAGTCAGAGGCCAGGGTAATGACAGGGAGAGAGATTTAGTATTAAAGTCTCCATTCCTCTGCTCCGCTCCGCTAGCTGAGTCCCTCCATCCCTCCCTTCCTCCACTCCTTTCCTCTGCTCTCGGCCCGGCTGACGTCAGCCCGTTAAATATGGGGATGAGAGTATGGCATGACGGGTCACGGGAAGAGACCTGCCTGTCACCTAAATTCCCGTGTGCCTGTCTGTAATACGCAACGGTATGTGCCTGTCTGTAATATACAGCTCTATGTGAGGTCTGTAATGTACAGTTCTACTGGATGTGCCTGTGTGTAAATCATTGTTATTTGGGTCTGTCTGTAATATAACCCGTCTGTTAGTAATATAAAGTTTTATGTGTCTATTTGTGATACATATAAAGATAACCTTTACACGCTTGTTATTATATCTAGCGGAAGACATTGGGAAATGTTGGGAAAAAAAGTATTTCTGGTTGATAAAACATACTTTTATCTCTGTTTGTAAAATAGATGTGAAATAAAAGTTGACGAAATGCATACAAAGGTATCACCAGAGATTATTGCAGGTCCTTATAGCTGCCATGTCCTCATGAATCAGTTTTCATGTGTTAGGTCTGTGTAGTGATGATATACCGGCAGCAGTGATGGCAGAGAGGGCTTCCTTGGTGTATGGCGAGGATTTAGGCATACCCCTTAGTCTGTCTGGTCCCTGTAGCTGAACACTAAACACCACTATCATCCCACACACTAACAGAAGCAATGCAATAAGGGGGTACAAGTCATTTTACAACAATGTAAGAACATATAGCATGTCAAATTTGTTCACTGATGATTTAAGATGCCATTTTGTGCAACAGATTGAACCTTTTTCAATCGCCCAGAAATCACCCAGGAAAGAGTACCAGGGTCGCTCCCATGTTAACGAAACAAACACTTGACCCATCTGATATCAAAAACAACACACCAATTTCATCTGACGTCAATACCTCAAACGCTTCTGCTGTCTCTGACAGGAGGATCTCCTAACTGGTCCAGTTTGAAGATGGGTCATTCAACCGAGACCGGATCTTCTCTGCGTCGCAAAGTCCCTTTGTATTGCTCCAAATTGCTTCTACTGTTCTCATCCCCCCTACATCTGCTGCCTTCATTGTGAAACATCAGATCTTCTGCTCCACCCTCTCAGGCCTGGGCGTCTCAGTCTCTACATCCTCTTAGATTGCATCCTACCTGGCAGGCTGCTCCTACCAAGTGACATGGGGAGGATATGTGTCTGCCCACAGGCTCTGTCTACTGGTATCCCCCAAGGCTCAGTTCTAGGCCCTCGCCTCTTCTCTCTATTTACCAAATCCTTTTGCTTGAGTCATATCCTTACCAGTCTGTCCTTTCATTGCTATGAGGCGGATAACACAGACAATGTTTCCCCTTCTGACATCCAGGTAGCGATACATTTCTGCGTTCCTGCAGATATTTGTGTAGTTGACCTTATCAGGTCAAAGCGGCACAGGGATTCAGTCATTACAGTTTATATGTCTGCCTGCTTGTCCAATAGAACTTGGTCCCCCCTCTACAGTAGTGCAGTCTTGGTCTGCACCAGTTAGTGAATGCACTTCTCTGTCCTGACACCCCACTGTTGGAACACAGTCCCAGCCCATTTCCCCCAAAATTTGGGAACTAGTGATGGGAAGTTCAACTCTTTCTACTGACTCAGATCTTGTCGAGTCGTTCAGTAAAAAGTTTGAGTCTTTCGAGTCATTTAGTTCATTTGAGTCAGCCAATGAATGCTCATCATCATAATGTTGTTTACGTGTATTTTCTACCTAAATGCTTGTTATAATTTATGATTACAACTATGTTTATCATTACAATCAAAAATCAAATACTGCATTAATTAAGCTACTGTAGGCCATGCATCCAATTATCTGCTACAAACATGTATTTACAATGCGGTTGTCAAAGAATAATTCTCAACTTTTCTTTGAGAACGTCACACTAACAGCTGTTGGACGGAGAGTAGGCTACGGATCTGGAAGCCAGCGTTTGGGGTAGAACTCTGCTGGCAGCCGTTTAAATGAACGAAACAACCATTCAGTTGAACGATAAAACTGAACGAGTCAGTCGTTCACAAGTCCTTTTTACTCATGCAAAGGCTCAGTGTACGATTTAATCTGAGATTATCATTACAATCAACAATCAACTACTACATTAATTATTTTAGACCTATCATGTGTCCAATTATCTGTTACAAACATGTCTTTATAATGCTACTGTCTTTGTCTATTGCTTTGTGTGAAAGTAAAACTAACAGAGCATTCCATAGTTGGATGGAACTTTGCTACCACTCATTCAAACGAATGAAATAACTGTTTAATTGAACGATAAAACTGAACAAGCAAGTCATTCCTGAGTCTTTTTTTAGGCATAGACTCGGTGTACGATTTCATCTGTGTTTATCATTACAATCAAAAATCAAGTGCTACATACATTTTTTAGGCCTACCATGTGAATGAACGATACAATTGAACGAGTCACTAGAAAAAGGGACTTGTGAGTCCTGAGTCACTAAAAAAATCATTCACGAACTGCTGTTGGAATCATTCATATAGTGGGTACCTTGGTAAGAGATTCCACACTGCACATCAGTATCAGAAACCCTACGTTTATGAAGAGTATAAAAAATAAGACAGCTCACATCCTGTTACTTTTCATGAACTAATGCTTGCATCATTTTTTTCCCTGACTTTGCATACAGCAACTTTATTGAGGATCATGAATTTATAACTAATAGGATATTTTTGTCCCACCAAGACATCTGAAATAGAATACGCTTATTGCATATATCTGGTGAATGATTAACATGCTAATGTAAAGTAAAAGTTTGAGAAAAAATTTCAAGTCATGGCGAGCAAAAACCCCTCTATAATTGTCTACCTCCGGTTTGCAAAGTCGACCGCACAACGCGACATGGTTGGGCAAGCCCAAAGTACCCGAGCTCTCTGTGCACCTGCGTCATGGGATCCTCAGATCATCACACCCCCCTGACCTTCTCCTGCAAACGTAAACTAATTAAGCCGCCGGACCGACCTGGTACGAACAGCCAAGCTACCGCTCCGCTCAATCACACTCCCATCTGGAGCATGTAATTCCAAAACTGCCTCATTATCTCACGTTTTCAAAGGAGAGGAACACCGGCCGTGAAGAAGAGAGGGGGAAGGAGGAGGGATTGTGGGGGGAAGGGGGAGGCGGAACAGGAAGAGGGTGAGTGATGGGTCTGTCCTTTCCCTCTCCTCTCACACCGAGGCTCGACGGGGGAACTACCGGATAAAGAAAGAGAGAGAAAGAAAGAAAGAACGAGAGAGCGGTCAGTCACTATAGCAGTAGTCCGGCCGAGGGGGGGGGGGGGTCCCTCACAGAGGGGGCCTTTGTCCGCCATCACTTAGCACCAATTACCGCCCGTCAAAATAGTTTTTCTGCCGTGGGGCGACGTGTTAATGGGCCCGGGGCTGGGTGTGATGAGCAACCGGGAGCGACCCTGTCCACACACACCAGCCTGGGTCAGGGGCTAATTGAGCCTCTCTGATGTGGTGGATGAGATCCCTGTCCAAACCTTAGAGAGCCGGGACAAAGCCCTGAGAACATGATCCAATTAGACATTCAGCGAGAGACTCTGAATGAATCAGAGGGTTTCCCAGAAGCAGGACGGAGGGATGGATGGAGAAGGACGCATCAGATCATTTGGGACCAGATGGACAGCCGGAACGCTCGCCAAACAGGTGCGAAGGAACATCAAACAATGCCCCTCCCACTAACTAAGAGTGACCCAGGTGAGAGAAAAGTCTAGCTAAACTCAGGGCTTAGAACTCAGATAGCAGCAATTAAAAAACAACTAACAAATGATTATCATCATTCGGTGGTTCAAAATGTCCTTTTGTAAATGGTGACACGGTCTTGTCCAAACATCGCCAGAAGGGCTGCACACAGAAGGTTCAGTTTGTGGGGATGAAGAAATTAGGCGGATCAGCAATATTGTGATTTTTAGATGACTTCTTCATTTTGGTTATCAGATGGCTTCTGTCGTTGAATCAGCATATGTAATGAAGCCATCAGACATAAAAAAAAAAATGTTGGGGCTGAAATTTTAGTTTTCAGGCTTTCAGAAGATATCTGTTCTGTAGTAAGGAGAGTAGAGTAGCTAGATAGCATTGGCAAACCATGGCAGGGTGATGGATATAGCACATTTTTGTAGTCAATGTCATCATGAAAATGTAAATGTATGTTTAAACTGAACATTTACTCAGATAAAAATAATGATTTTAAACGCTCTGCCTTTGGCAGACATGTTTCATATTATCATGGAAGTTTCTAGCTGCAAGCATAGATAGCTGGGCTAATTTAGGACAACTGTCTGAACTGACAAAATAAACCGCAGTGTCAATTAGAAACAAACTGACACTGTGGCTGTGCAAACATGCACTCCCTGGCCACTTCTTTAGTTACACCTATCTAGTATTAGTTGGAACCCCCTTTAACATCCAGAACAGCTTAAATTCTTCATGGCATGGAATTGAAAACATTCCTTAGGGAATTTCGTTCTTCCAGAGTTGATAACACTGTGAATGTTTCAGCCACAGATTCATGCTGTGAACCTGGCATTCCACCTCATCCCAAAGGTGTTCCATTGTTCTGAGATCTGCGGACAGTGTAGGCCATTGGAGTAAACTGAAGTCATTGTCATGTTCGTGGAACCAGCTTGAGATGATGCATGCTTTGTGAAAAGGCAGACTGTGAAAGGGATTTACATGGTCAGCAATACTGCCTAAGTACTGTGGCAGTCAAATTATGCCCAATTAGTATTGGTGTGCTAAGACAACATGCTGAACAAGTGGCACTAATAATAATTGGTTTCTAATTATGTGTACAAAATAAGGAAATGTACATTCCACCATAAGTCCCATGGAGCAACAAAGAACACTGATGTCATTAATAGCCAGAAAATTGCACAGGCTATATCAATCTCTTAATCTGATGGTCTCACAGCCTCCATTGACCATGGGAGGTTATACACAGCGTAATGGGGTGGAGTACATTCGACAGTGGATAAGTAGGCCAGTGTTATAGTTTTAGCATGTGGTTCCTCTGTCACGGGGGTCTTACATGAACACTTCCTCACTCTAATAGGTTAATCACTGGACATCTCCAAACAAAAAAATATGCTATGAGATCAGAGACAGGTTGTGTTCCTGGCACAACAGTGGAAATCTGCCCACCTCATCACTGTAGGCTGACTCATTGTTGTTGTGTCGTCGGCTCATCAGGTGGTGCCGTCAAATCATCAGGTGGTAACGTCTCATCAGGTGGTGTCGTCAGCTCATCAGGTGGTGCCGTAAATCATCAGGTGGTATCGTCGCGTCATCAGGTAGTATCGTTTCTTCACCAGGTGGTATCGTCTCCTCATCAGGTGGTATCGTCAACTCATCAGGTGGTATCATCACCTCATCAGGTGGTATCGTCGCCTCATCAGGTGGTGTCGTCGCCTCATCAGGTGGTGTCGTCGCCTCATCAGGTGGTGTTGTCAAATCATCAGCTAGTATCGTCGCCTCATCAGGTGCTCTCGTCAACTCATCAAGGGGTATCGTCAACTCATCAGGTGGTATCGTCGCCTCATCAGGTGGTATTGTCAAATCATCAGGTGGTATCGTTGCCTCATCAGTTGGTATTGTCATCTCATCAGGTGGTATCGTTACCTCATCAGGTGGTATCGTCAACTCATCAGGTGGTATCGTCACCTCAGCAGGTTGTTTCGTCACCTCATCAGGTGGTATCGTCGTCTCTTTAGGTGGTGCTGTCAAATCATCAGGTGGTATCATCAGCAAGCTTGACGATGGAATTGTAATCATACAGAGCCATGCAGTCATGAGAGAACGAGAGAAATGCAGAGAGCCAAGGATGAGGAGTTATTTCCATCAGATGGCACCTTCCATGGATCTGTTGTGACAGTGGGCAAACTGGGGTCCAGCCTTTGACTAGATAATAGAAATTAGGACGTTACCTTGGTTTTCATGGGGCACTGGGACGCAATTGGAGACTACAGCCTAGAATAGGACCACAGCTTGTGATAGGAATATAGCCTGGGATAGGACTACAGCCTCTCATAGAACTACAGTCTGGGATAGGACTACAGCCTCTGATAGGACTACAGTCTCGGATAGGGACATGTCAAACATGTATCTTCCAAAGCACACGTCTCGCTTAACCAGGAAGTACATACCAGCACATACATGCACGGATAGGAATGCACTGGCAAACAACATAGACTGAGCTTGCAGTAGCCCGTCCAACCCAAAGGAGTCACTAGTGCACACTGCAGAAAGGCAGCCCTTGTCCAAAGGTGCGGAGGCACTGGCACTCCAGCATGTGAGGCCTGTGGACATTGTTGGTATGCCACAACCAGGATTTTAACTTCTGGCCACAATAACACAATGTCTGCTCTCATTGAGAGACTCTACTTTCAAACCCTCACTCTCTATGCCTCTCACTCCATCTGTCTGTAAATCTGCCTCTCTCTCCACCCTCAAGATGAAAAATAGGAGAACTTGGCAGGGTAGGCTTCTGACCTATACCTATTTCCTGCACTTAAATCATCAGCAATTATCAGATGCCGGATAAAGAAAACACACCCCAAAATGATGTGTTCATTAAAAAAAATTGTGTTCATTAGATTATAATCTCTCTACGTGTGTGCCTGTTTGAGGCATGTGACACACATTCATTGGTCTGGAAAACGACCAAACTAGTCGGAAGCCTAGGCTCAGAAGACCCAGAACGCTCTGCCAGGGAGTGCTCAAGATGTTTTTGAAGAAAAGCACTCCCGCCACAGCCAGGCTGAGCTAACCCAACCACATTAGAGGCTGTGGGACAAAGCGGATGATCTCTCCCCACACATAAACCATGTAAATGCGTAACATTTTTGGTGGACATGTCACATGAAGCATTTAGACTTATAAAATATTATTCCTGTAGCTGAACTAAGCCACTTTTTCTGCAAACAATGCACCAACCACTCTTATATACAGCCAAAACCTGGTAGCAATTAGGGTTAACTGTCTTGCTCAGGGGCAGCACAACAGAATATTCACTTCTGTGGTGTGAGGATTCAATCTAGCAACATTTTGGTTACTGGTCAGCATAACTGAGTAACCACTAGGCATCCTGCCACTCCCTATATGTTGAAAATAGCAATAAATAATTTGTTTTTCTACTAAGTTACAATTCACAACCATGTTTGTCTTCAGCTCCAGGTACTCAGCTTCCATCAACGCCGATACATCGTCCCTACCACAGAGCAGATTGAAACGTTCGAAAAATGACCACACTCAAATGAACTGGTGAGGGGTATGGCGGGTCCAGGTGGAGGAGGGGCCGGGTCCCAAGAAACTGACCAACGGTTAATAGGCACTAACATCAAATGTACAAACAGTGTTTAAAGGCCCCCTCCGGGGCCCCCTCTGGCCTTTATACAGTGTTGAGAATATCTAGAACGACAACCAGGTGAAACATAGATGCCCACGCCCTTAATTATAGTGCAATTATCTGTACCTGGCAAAGAGAAAGAGGCTGCTTTTACAACTGTAAATGTTTCACCCTGTGATACACTGTACAGTACATGCACAAAGTGCCTTAACGGTTTACAAAAAAAATGGTGACGGACTGAAGGCTGAAACCATAGAATTTTGCCAATGCTAGTAAGATGCTGCAAAAGTCTTTGTTTGCCTGGGCAATGTCCCCATCCCTGAACTAGCAGTACATGCAGTCAGAGTGAAGATGAGAAAACGTGGGTCTTGAAATGTATACATATATGCTGTAAATATATGTTTTGCCATTCAAACGATTATTACGGTAACCATAAAGATGACCAATGTCATATGGAATTCCATGAATGTAATTCCCTAACACAACACAAACACAATACACACACAACACACACAAGCCAGTCCCACACCCTAACAGCCCCACACCCCTCGGCCAACCTCAGAAAAGAGGCACGTTCACTTGGAACAGATCCCCAGAGTCTGGCTCCCAGCTTTATGCTCTTAATGTTGAAATAAGGAAGGTGATTGAACTCTGCGTTCCGAATTGGATTTGTTTAATCTGCGTTGAGTTTGAACTTCCTGTGTAAACAACAGCGTGTGCAAATGCCGGAAATGAGCGCGGTCGGACCGGGGGAAACGTAAATGCCCGCGGTTGACTTTGGCAGCGAATCAGACAAGGTGGGCGGGAGAATGTGGTTGTAACCAGCTCTGGAGGACTTCTTATTGTTACCCAAGGGTCAAAGGTGACTTCCTACTCCGTCAAGAAAGGCGACGGAGAGGAGGATGATGATGGTGGGTGACATGAAGGGTCACAACAGGGGTGAAGAGATTAGAACCCTTTAGGTCACATGACATGGGGTAGAGCCCTATGTAAAAGAGGCGAACCCTATGTAAAAGAAGTAAAGGTGTTCTGGAAACTGCCAGATTAAACCAAATCATATTTAATACAGTCTGCAGTCAGCTGGTGAGAGACAGTGAGAGAGAAGTACAATTTCAGAAACCTCCATCTTGTTTTTGCGTCAGGTGGAACCGACAGGCTAACAGTTGTAAATGAACATACACCAGGTCATATGCAAGAACTACCGATAATGAACATGCACGACTCAAATGAACTGGATTGGCTCCGACGACACGCAACACTCTAGACAAATGTTCAGCAGTAGCTCAATTAAGTGTCAGGTCGCAAATCAGTTGCCTTACACACAATACGTAAAAAAAAAGAAACAAAAGAAACGACAATGTTTTTGTTTTTCGCAGAGGGCTGTAAATGAGAAAATTACATTCTCCCTGATGAGATCTGTCCCCTCCAGCCCAGCAGAAGGGCACCCTGTGGCCCCACAAAGAGACCCTCATTAGGGGAGTGTGTTCTGGGGAGGGGGCATGAGTGTGGAGATGGTGGGGGTCACGGAGGGGGTTAATTCAGTTCAGCAGCGTGACAGCTCTCCTCCACTCCCGGATTAGATGAGTCCGCACGCCCGGTGATAGAGTGTGGCAGATTGAGTCAAGCAAACGAGCGCTCACGTACGCACACATGAACAGTGTGCCTTCGGGTGCCTATGAGGTTTATTGGCTCATTTTATTATCTCTAAACTTGAGCAGAGATTGTGTACATGGAGAACATTTGATTATGCCTGTCCCACAAGGCAATATCAACCTACTTTGTTTCAGCTGTGACAGCCACAGTAGTTATCACCTCTGGTGGCCTTCGGCTATCGACCAGGCCGGCAAGCAGGCTGCCCGGGTCCCTATCAAATTTTTATGGTTTTTTTAAAAAACACGCGGCTGTTTTTACGGACGTCTCGCGAGTCTGATATACCCATGAACTTGAAAGATCAGCCGGAAAGACAGAGGATGAAACGGGCCAGATGAAGACATAACAGCAAACAAAGAGAAGGAAAGAACACCAGCCTCAAAGAAAAAGATTGAGATAGACAAAGGACCAGGCGCTAGAAAGAATGTCAGTACGAAAGAAGAAAAGAAAGAACAAAACCTAAGACCCAAAAAATAAAGAGCAAAAAAAAAGACACAAAGAAAAAGAGCGAGGGAGTATAAGAAAGAGACGGAAAGAAGGAGGGAAAAACGATGTGGGCCCGTTTATGTGCACTCCTGGTCCGTGCGATCAATCGTGGGCCAGCACACCTGCTACTATTCACTTCTGAGGAAACAGACAGTGTGTGAAGAGCAGAGCACTGGAGTGAAGAGGAGAGGCGCTTGGCCTGCGGACAAAACCGCCGCAGAGCCAAATTAGAAACAGGAAGGGCTGTGGGTAAAGGCTCCGATTAAAAACACACTCCCCACATGGACTCAATATACTACAGGCCTGATCCCTCTGTGGAAACCTAAAACCCAACTGCACTATTTTATACGTCCCAGTCAACAGAGCAACCGACCCATTGCTGTTTGCACAGTGACAGCACATAGATCGCCGTTCCAAAATCAACTCTCTCTCCAAATGTTGGTAAACTGGAACTAAATGCTCCTGTTGGAGATGGGGAAGGGTTTCTGAAGGGTATGCTGTTTGTTTGTTTGTGCCGGTCTCTTTGCCAATGAACATAATAGTCGAGTCGGTTTTGAAAAAGGATGAGGCGGTGTGTTGACACGGCTTTGTCATAACAAGCCCCACAAATGTGTTTGCAGGACACGGATGACATGGAGTACCTTTGTAGATGCTTTCACAGTGTTCCCGTTCAATCAATAGCTCCGATTGTTTCATCCCGAAACACTTTGCCCGTGTTATTGCGTCCGCTGTAACACCGTGCAGGCCGGTTTTACCGTGAAGGCAGAACAAGGACAGGTCTAGTCAGTCCCACAAGGCGCCGCATAACAAGCCGCTGACCTCTGATGACACAGAACACGGCCTCCGGAGACACGCGCCTCTAGTGGTGAGGACATGCACGACAGGCCATGTCAGGTTGGGAGTGGTGTATCCCTCACCCGGCATGTATCCGTCACATTTCCAGTGAGCAGAATGGGATTGACGAATGTTGCAAATTAAGATCCAGACTTGCAAGCGTGCAGCATTCCACGGTAGTGGATTAGGTGAGTTCTCTGCAAAGCCCTTTGAGCACTTGTTAAAACTGTATAAGAATGCACAGGGTCAATGCCAAACACTGACGCCATAATTCCAATGAGGAAAGGAGAATGGTTAAGTCACAAAGCCACAGTGGAATCCAAGCTCTCCTCAACTCCTCACACTCTTCTGTCTGTGCACTGAGCCATGTCTCAGTAGATTTTCGGTAATGATAAATGAATATATACATGGATAGATGGATGGATGGATGTGTAGAGTAGTGTGTCACACACCAAAACATTGTGTGTCATACACATATCAACAGAGCGCTAACTTTCCCAAAAGAAAGCATTAGCGCTGCAAACCCTGTCAACAGGCGGCTGGCAGGGGCCAATGAGGCGGAACTCGGAGAGTGAGAGGAAAATATAGAGAGAGAGAGAATGAGAGAGACAGAGAGACGACCCTGAGGTCTCAGTGTGAACAGAGCCGAAAAGGAAACGAATATTGATATACGACCGCTGTACTACTCTCTTGACCTCTGACCTCTACCAGCTTTCCCTTCTGCTGAGGCATTTCCTGCCAGCTCGCTTACCAACATAATCTGTCCACTTGGAGAAGAAGAAAGAAGAGAGAAAAAGAGACCTTTAAAAAAGCTTGTTGTGAGGGGGAAACACATGACGTCTCTCGTAGGCCGGGATCAGGGGGGAAAAAAATGATGTTCTTATACGATATTTCCATTTGCTCATGGTTCCGTCCAAAAAGTATGTTTCCCTCAATCTATCATTTTCACTGCGGTCGCAAACGGTAGAAAACCCTAGCGTAATTATTCCCACAGATATGGAGAAGGTCTAGGGGAGAATTCCCCTCTCTTCTTTAGCTACCTGAAAGACGAAAAGCCTTTTCTTCAAAGATCAGGTAGATAACCAGTAAAGGTCAGTAACCCACAGAGTGATTTTCACACTTTTCCACCACAAATAGATCACATAGAAAACGAGTACCATAACGTCTCGTGTAAATGTTATCTGTAGAGAGCAAGATTTAGTGGGAAAGACAGGGAGAAAGAGAAATAGGAAAGAAAGTACAATAATTCTGTCACAGCTTTCCTGTTCCACCTACTGTGCTCCACCTTTCTGTCGTACTTCCTGCTTGATCTCTCTTTCTTTCTCCCACTCTCTCTCTCTATTTTTCTGCCTCTCTCTCTCCTCCTGGTTTTGCCCTCCTTGACGTAAGAGGTCATCGCTGAAGCCATGAAGGGCTGCATTCACCCATGGTCTACCGACTGATGTCTGGGCCAAACGCACTGATGCATAGACGCACACACAGACACACAGACACACAGCCACACACACACACACACACACGACCGGCCAGACCGGGACGTGTGCGACTCCAGGAGGAAAACCTGCCATGACATCACCCAGAGGAGCACAGGTGCAGGGCCGGGACAGGAGAGGAAGTGACTCACAGCAAGTGCATTGAGGCAGACAGACTTTGCCTCACATTGTGTGTGTGTACGTGTGTGTGTGTGTGTGGTAAGGCCATGCCACTGACAGGCAGACTGTGGGAGAGAGTGTGAGGAAAGGGTAAAGGAGTGTATGTTACAGCTCAGAAGACACACTTTGGCCTGGAAAAGGTCCTTACGTCAACAACAGGCCTCTCAACTCCTTCCACGACCAGGGTTACCAATCACTACCAGCTCTGAGCTGAAGTGTCAAAGCTACCACTTATGTCGGCCAGTTCATAGCTTACCAAAAGTACTACTTAGTAAAAGTGCAGTTTTGTGTATGACGGACTGGCTTTCATGTCAAGTTTCTACACTGGGAAAGAGCTTAAACGTTTATAGTACATTCCATTTTAGGCATTTAGTAGATGCTTTTATCCAGAGCGTCTGCTAAATAGTAAGTACATTTTGACTTAACATACTGTAATAATTCACCATAATCATGTACAATATAAAAACAATATTAATATGCACAATATAATTCACAACACACGTGCAAATATGAATTGCCTCAAGGGCAAATACCTTAACTCACACAGAGAGGCAAAAGAGACTTCATGAGACCATAGGAATACGGGCAGGAGGAACAAAACAATCCCGAAACCATTTTTTACACAGCCACTTCTCTCCAGCATTGAGAGGTGTGACAAAACACACAGCAAATGAATCCCAGAGGCCAGCGCAGTAACACGGACCTGCCCGAAAAGAGGAGAGAGGTGAAAAGGTGGAGATGAGAGAGAGGAGAGGATAGGAGGAATGTGTCGGTGTGTCCTTGACCACAGCCGCCTAGGACGTTTATACAAAGCGCATTACGTTAATGAGAAGAGTGTGGAGAGCAAATTCCTCCAGTACCACCCATGCTAACACAAGCCAGTCCACTGCCCTACGCATCTGGTCTGGACCCCACGCTAATCTTCTCTAAGGCCCGGAACCAGGTTTTTCTCATGGACCACCAACCGAGGGCTCGGTTCACGACAGGTCCCTTTCGGGAACCTTGCTGAGATACACCATTTGGCAAAGGCGTCTGGAGATGGCATCAAGATGTCAGGTTTCAAGACATTCTAATCAGAATGACCTACTTAATCCTCTTCATTCTAGCCTTCCACAAAGGAACCCTGCTTACGATCAAAACGAAGTTTGCATCTTTCCAAGACAATCCTTAGAAGAGAAGACAATAAATACATTTAACCTTTTTACGCCAAAATCATTCACATGCATTTGCATCGTGACTCGATCATTGCCAGCTTAGACTCTCTTAGTGGCTGATAAGTCATTTTACTGTAAAAGATTGGTTGTTGCCATCTGCTGGCTAAAGCAAGATGATAAAGGCCTCATACTGACACATTTAAGACACATCATCCCAATTCTCTGTCTTCTCTGCCATGGCCACTCTAAAGCCAAGAAATGAGTTAGATTTTTCACAAGTCCCAAGAGTCGTTTTTTTGGCCTGGTATACTGGATGAGAACCGCTACTGTGTACAGTATCATGTGTCAGAATAAGATTTATTGTTCGGTGGATTGACATTTATCAACGTGGCGTGCTGTGCTTGTCATGTAGTCATACTGACTGATCTCTTGGCTTCCTGCTACTAAGATGGAGAAGGCTCCCCATAACCACACTAAACTCCCCTTCTGCACAATCCTGCATATGTCCTCCATATGGACCACCTTCCTGCCTCTCTCAGTCCATTCCACTCCCCCCCGGTCTTTGCCGGATCTTCTTAAAAAAATCAGTTGAATGATTAAATAAATATGAAATAATGTATTCCTATTTGCCAGTAACGTATGAATATTTAATTGACACATGATGTCAGTTTGTTTATTTCTAAATGTTCTGTTTTTCCCTGTCGACGCCAGATACTGTACATCTAAGACCAAAAGGAGCAGATCCAGACTAACTGCCATCACACAGAAGAAACTGTGACCAGACTTAACAGTTTTTTTGGGGATTATGATATAATTGGGCCACATTAACCAACCAAGTTAGACAAGAGACAGGAGATAGCTTCGGGAAGGTATGTTGAAGGACAAGAAGGGGGCACTCTTTCTTCTGGTCTAAAGATCAAATCCCAGTGCCCCAGGGCAGTGAACAGGGCATCGGCCTGTGTGTGTGCGAGTATGTGTGTGTATGGGGGGGTAATTTTTTGGATGGGATATTAAACAGGTGTATTGAATCTGCAGTCACTAAACATCCCATGACAGTAATCACCCTAACAACCTGGCTAAATATCCAATCCGGCCCTCAACATGTTCAACCAATCTCTGGCTTCAAATACAGTTTGTTTATTCAGGAGATATTTTCATCTATCATCACCAGCTTTGAATGTGTCCATTCATCCCCTCACTTTCTAAGTAACTAAAAAGAAATGCTAAAGTACTATAGGCCCTAAATGCACACATTCGAACAGTGACTGGCAAGTAACACTGGAAAACTGTGTGGGTTAAACGATTAAAACACGTTCAGATACAAACTCTTCCACACTGCCACCCGCGCGCTTACTGGTGAGTTACTGGTGAATCATGCATCAACTGCCTGGGCTAGACCCACGTCCACACATCTCGCCTTGAGGGGCAGAGGTAACGGCTCCAGCACGCCACTCCGTGCAGGTCCGCTGTGACAGCGTGGAGGATTACCACTTAACGTAAAGGCTGAGGCGGGGCATGTTTCCGGAACAGCTTAGAGATAGCTTATAGCAACACCACTGAGTCATTTCCTAATACCTTCATAAAACACAAAACACACACACACACAATGGAACAAGAGACTCCTATTAGAATAAGTAGCCTACTATCTTCTCTCGTGGTCATTCTGGAAAAGCCATTTCCTTATTATTCGGGGCTCTTGACTGTGTGGACAAATGAAGGCCTGTTTGATGTGTTTAGAGCTGCAGCACAGATGCCACAGTTTCAGCTACGCCGAACGTCATCTCCTGACGCTTCTCGGAAAACAGAAAAAGCACCATGTGCAGTTGCACCACCTCTAAAATTAGCATGTGGCGCAGAAAAAAAGAGAGAGAGAAGAGAAGAAGCAAGAAAGAACGAAAGACTCTCTAGCGACCGCCGATCCTCCCCGCATCTCTGCGTTTCGGTGTCCCGCCCTGCCTGGCGCGCGGCCCCGGGGCAGAGATCTCCCATAGCGACGGACAGAGCGCTCCCCGACGCATCAAAGGTGCACGGCACGCCGCATACTTTCCAAATACAGCTCTGCCAGAAATCTGGAAATCTGATTTTATAACCCTCATGATTTGGGTTGTTTGAGCTGCAGATACCTTTGGTGTGGTTTGCAGACAGCTAAACGAATGGGTCTGCCTCGCCAGATAGAGTCCCTCACCCACTCTCTCTATGCTATGCTCATCAGTACTGCGGCTCGTCTGTTGTGTGTTTGTGCGTAAACAAAAAGAGAGAAACACACCTTTAACTTATTTACCAGATGCTCAGAATAAAAGGGAAAACAACCAGCTTTGAGTTTATTTGGCTTGACTTTTTCTCTTTTTTTCATGCGCTCGGCCTGCGTAGCAGGTGAACGAGTGTATTTTACACGTCTCTCGTAGTGTATTTAGCGAAACCGTATTAAACGGGCCTAACCGAAACAGCCTGCAATAGCTGACATTGTAAACTGCTCATTATAGTCAGTCTCGATATAACCAGAGTTCCACTGTGTATTGTCGACAACAGACTTGCCAGCCAGAGCTGTTACAGAAGTGACTCATAGTAGATCATTTCAACCATGACCTCTAATGTTGGTCGCCTAGGAACCGGGGGTGCCGAGTGAGAAGTTTAAAGTCTAAAAGTGGTCCTTTGGGACGGGGGTGGATGGGCGGAGCTGATACTAACCTGGCCCTAAAGCTGGCCCCCGGGGGCGGGGACACCGGCTGACTCATGAGTACCGGAACCAAGTGAAGTTGGATCGGGGGGCGTGGGGCTGGGGGGAGCGACATTCAGGAGCACGCCCCACAAGTCCCCCCGCGCTGGGAGCAGAATTTCCACCCAACCCAATGAAAGGTTTATAGACTTCGGCTATAAAGACAAACCACTAAATCTAACACTGTTTTAACACAGGCATTTTCTTCCAACCCCCTCTCTCCGCCTCCCCCCCCCCTCTCTCCTCCTCTCCCTGTCTTCTGACCTTACAGTGTTGGCAATGGGTTTTGGGGTGGTGGGCAAGGGGGGGGGGGAGTTTTACTATCGAGCGTTTAGTTGATTTTCATCAAATGTTCATTAACTGTACTAGCAAAGTGACTTCCTCCTGAAGTCCATTAAAATGGTTCTCTGTGGCGAGGGGAGGGGGGGTTGGGGGGGGGGGGTTGGGGCGAGTAGACACTGAGGCGGGAAGGCGAGCAGGCAGCGGGGCAGTTGTGGAGGCAAACAGGCGGGTGGTGCTACTGGTGAGGCCATAGGGGGGACCATGTGCTGAGGTCTGTGGTGAAGGGTCTGTACTACAGAAATGGATACCAGATGAGAACTCAGATGAGGGGAACGGATGCAAGGTCAAATAAAATAACACGTGTAGACCCAGGGATTGGAACCGGTTCCGGCCCAGAATGGCTGCTTGCTGCATCGCCCAGGTGGTTGCTGGGTAATATCAGGTGTTAGGTCAGGAGTCCACTGGACAAAACAAAATGGACAAAACATCAGAACATTAGTGAGAGTCATTATTTGAGGACTTAGGGACTTAAGGATAAGACGTTTCTGCATTTCTACTGTCAGCGATTTGGAAAGGTAACCACTAAGTAATAGATGCTGTTAGCATAATTGTTCAAATTCACTGCCCCCCCCCACCCAGAAAACGTTTTGTATAGTTGTTGGAAGAAAAAAAACTATTCGGTTGCTCTCTGCAAGCGGGAGCATGCATGTGACGGAGTTCGAAACCAACATTCCATGGTTCCAATGTGCGCTCGTATAAAAAACATTCTATTTAGAGCTTCTTGAGCTGCTTGTATACCGTTCCAAACCCTGTCTAACGCAAACACAGCAGAAAGCAGTCTGTCAAACTCCACAACCTTTCCTCTCCCTCGTTTTCGTTCTCTTTGCCTCACTCTCTCATTATCTCTCCCGCCAGTGTGGCTGCAGTACCGTTTTATCTGTCTCGTTTCGCACTATTCTGAGTCACTCCGTTTCGTCTTAGTGATTGCATTACTTCCCCTGGAGAACAATAAAACTATTAAGATTTAACTTCTAACCTTCATGCCCATGGTCTGTTCCAGATACTTGATATGTTTCAGGGTTTTTTTGCCGTTCCGTCCTGCCTTTATCTGTCCCCATGAATAAAACATGAGCAATAATCCCCTGTTGTTTGTCAGTGACAGTGTTGTTTATGCTACAGTTCGTTCACTTCAAAAGTTCAACTGTTCCAGAAAGGGCTTTCCCAACAGTGCCAAAAAGCCAGGAGAAGAATATGAGTCAGAGATGGCAAAGGAAAGGCGCCAAAGAGACTTAAACGGGAGAATGTGTCTGAGCATGTGAACACTGAACAGGTACACAGGTGTGTGTTTGTGTTTGTCTTTATTAATTAAAGCAACTGTAGACGTTGTGTCTCGCTGAGAGCCCATTGTCTGCCTGTCTCATCTCAAATCAGATCGTAAACAAACGCACGACAGTCTTTAAACCTCCCCCACACACACACACAGAGAACTCGGGTTGTTGTGTTGTGTCACCCCCCCCCCTTCCCCATTCCCTTTTAAGTTGACAAAATGAACTTTTCACCGGGGTTAACTTTTACCTCAGCTTTCGTTCCCAGGGATCTGTGCAAACGCCGTGTACTGGAGGAAAACATCTCGCAGTGTTTTCCTAGTCCTCCCTAGAGACCTTATAACATCTGTATGGAGAGAACTGCTCAAGTCCCTGCTGTGCCCCAGTGGGCCCTGGTACAGCACTCTCACACCGCCCCTTTCAAAACACCACCAGGCTAGAGTTACGTTTATCATAGGAGGTGTAAATGCTTCATTTAGGCATTCAGTGTTAGAACGTTAGCTTTTAACCTCATCTTGTCGGGGTTCTCTGGCTAATTTATGTGGGGGTGGTTCAGAGTTCCGCTACTTTTTTGACCCCCGGTCATCCTTCGTTTTTTCTTTTTTTAACACAGTGAAGTCTGCTGGACACGTCTGGACAATGGGAGTAGCCAAAGTGTTTTCTCACGATAAATACACATTATTTATTTACAAAATAAAGTGGTTATAATAGAAATAAATACAAAATAAAAATCTGAGCATTATACTTCATGTGGTATTGCACCCATTTCGAAATGTACATCAGAAATACATGTTCAAAACCAGTTAAGGAATATTCCTCAGAGTAAAATATTTATTTTTTCCCAACTTTAAGTAGACATAAATATATTCATATATAGTTGTTTTTTTCTTTTTCTTCCAAAATAGCTCTGTTTTTTTTTCCATATAAATAAAAGGTCTTCATTGGGAAACCAGGTGTCCATTTCAGCTCGCAGTCTTTCTTAGTCCCTCCATCCCTCCACCCTTCCTTACATTTCTGTCTCTCTCCCTCTCTCTCGCTCACTCATCTGCAGCCACACCCTTCTACCACCATATCCTGGTAGTTCTTTAGAATGACCTTCTCATACTCGTCCAGGTAGAGCAGAGAAATAGGGCTGAGCTCTGTGGGAACGCAACACGCCCGGGGGATGTTCGGATTCACAGAGTTGACCAGCGTCTGAACGATGGCGTGGTTGGTCGAGTTCAGGTGATCGGCCAATGGAAAGGGGCACTCCCCGTGGCAGTAGAAGGCGTGGTACCCAGGGGGAGCCACGATCCACTCGTTCCAGCCCACGTCGCTGAAGTCCACGTAGAGGGCGTGCCGGCGGCAGTTGGCTTTGTGTTGGTGCTTCCTCCTCTGCTTCCTGTGGCCTGCCACCTGCCTCTTGTCCCTGTGCAGCACGGCGTTACCTCGCCCGTCGTGACTATAGGTCACCAGCAGGGGGCGAGCCTGGGGCCATGAGTCCTCGTCCTGGTGGAGGGAACGGCTCACCCGGACGTGCCTGCTCTGTCTCTGGGCGTCCTCGCCCTCCTGGGTGTCAGGGTGGAGCACCTCCACCATGAAGCCGTGGTTGTGGTGTCCCCCGGAGGCCCACTGGGACACGGCGGGGCTGACGTCGAAGCTCTCCCAGCGGCTCAGAGAGTCCTGTACCAGCCTTGTGTCCAGGAGCCGAGTCAGGGGTTCCCCGCAGGGAGAGGCCGGGGCTCCGAACACCTCGTACACGTTGATGCGATGGAAGCCAGCAGCGCCGGTGCTTGAGCTGTTGCTGGTGTTGTTACTGGCCGGAGCTTCTGTGGCCCCCAGTACCTGGTCCCTGTACACCCGGAGCTCTGCAGAGGAGATGAGCTCCTCCCCAGGGATGGAGGTGAGATTGAAGAAGAACTGCTGGGTGGTTCTGCCCTTCAGACTAGCCAGAGCCTCCATGGACTCTGCAGGAGAACAAGAGGAGACAGCCAAAGTCAGTCATACCGACATAGAAATGTGTGACAGTATATAAATGTTGCGTTAGTATAGGCAGTAGATCCATTAAATGCCTGAAGATTACAGACACGTGCACACCCACACGTGCACACTCACAATAAGCCTGAAGGTGCACAGCTAGCTGTTCTGGAGGTAGGTTGTCGTCAACATACCCACGCGGTCATAAACACGCCCAAGAAATACAATAACATGAGTCAAGGTAAACGGAAAAGCTAACAGTTGTCAGCAGCCAGCTGCAATGTTGCCAGGTTCATGTGTTTCACCAGGGCAAATTTCATGACATCAAAGCCCTGGCTTTCCCATGCATTGATTAGATCTAGCAGAGAGCGACGATAACATCAAACCATTACGCATGCTAAGGCCATTAAATGGCATGGAGAATGTTTTGTCATACACGGCTTCAACACGATGCAGCCTTGATATTATTTAATATGGGAAAAAGGCCTCAGATCATGAATTCACCAGTGATATTTCAATGTAATGACAGGACATTGGGAAGAATATCTAATTAGTTATGTTTTTCTCTTCTTTCTGCTGTGCTGCTATGAGCTAAACATTGTATTTGCTTGCTTTGCTTGCTTCAATAAGAATTATTAGAGCTATGTGTAAAACCAATGTCAGGTACATATGTCAAGGTTAACACTTGTATCTTTTCAATTGTAGTCAAACTTTGAACATTTACATGGCATAAAGACATGTTATCTGTCTGGAGTGGTAAAATAAACACTAACTTTGAACTCAGGGCTTCTTTCAAAAGAGGCATTTAGGAAATTCCACCCTCTCATCCTAAATCTCCCTCCAGAAGCACAAAGACCTCAATTAGGCCTATCACTCCTTAGTGATGTGGGAAAACCCCATCTCTACAGCTCTCCTTCAAATCCTTCTCTCCAAAAATCCTTCTCTCTCCCTCTCTCCTCAGCCCCAAATCCCTATCTCCTTTCTCCTCACCCCAAATCCCCCCTTTCTCTCTTCAGCCCCAAATCTCCTTTTTTTCTGCCCCCCCCCCCCCTACCCCCTCCAGATCCCTGCTGTGTGTTAGTGAAGGATGTGCTCTGCTGTGTGAACAACATGCCGGGACTTGTCTAAGAGTTGTGAACCACAGATATGAGTGTATCAACATTCCGAATTTATTTTCTCACTGTGTGCCAAAACAAAAGATAACGGCTCATGTCGGGTCATTCATCTCTGCCTTTCTCTGGCAGTTCCGGTCTGAGTTGGAATGGGAAATGTCCGTTCTGGCAAATATATATTAATTATTTATTTATTGTCAAAACCGGTATCACAAAAAGAAATTACGCGTCCCGGAAATCTGCGTCAAGGAACGGATTTACATGAATCGATTAATTTCTGGCTTTCACATTATGGTTTGCATGTGCAGCTACACACCTACCGCACCACTCTTTCGAGCTCTACCGTAGGAACAACAGGCATATTGTAAACCAGGCTAGGCTGAAGCGAGAAACATAAAAGCACAGGAGGACGCGGGGGAGGAGGGTTAACAAGTGAACATGTCTGAAATGCGTCCAAAATGGCTCAGGTTAAGATGCGTAGTCAAACGGAAGGGTTCCCAGTCTTAGCCACCAGGCCAGCCATGGTGGTGTTTTCATAGTGTGGCAGGTGTTCATAACGCGTCGGCAGTATTTTTAAGCCACCGGTGGTGTTTGCTGTGTTTCTACGGTGTTTGTAGCGTTCCTGTGGTGTTGGTGGTATTTCAGCGGTGTTTACACTAAGTCAGGGGTATTTTTAGGGTGTTAGCGGTGTTTTTAGGGTGTAAGGGGTGTTTGTGGTGGGTGACCGGTGTTTACAGTGTCCCAGTGTTTCCGCTAGGTGACATCCCTACCATGGTTATGCCTCAGGAGAGGAGAACACACAGCCAACTAGCCATCCTGACCCAACCACTCCAATGACTCATGTACTGTGTGGAAACTTCCCCAGGCAGTCAAACACCCAGGAGTCTGTGTTTAAGTCCATCAACGGATGGATTGGGTTATATACTGTATACTACCGGTGTTAGACCATAGAACTTCTCAAAATAGCTAGGCAAGATGATGTTCAAACATGACTGATTAAAGTTGACAAGTTTTTACATGGACCTCTTTGGACCGTTTTGTTGCAGCACAGAAAATGAATATCCCGGACGATTTTAAACTTGAATGTTACACATCTGAGCACATGCAAACGACCCTACCGACTGTTGCTACGCATCATAGTTCCGCAGATACACACACATATGGAGTTTACATCATGCCACCAAAAGCATATGCCCCATTATGCCCCGGTTCAACTCTTAGATCAAGACTCCAATGTTAAATACTCCTATTATATTTCTGCATTTAGTCCAATTGGCCCTTACTGAAACAATCATCTGGTCTGCATGTGTTTCTGAGGTATGCAAATGTGTGGTTTAAATGTGAAATCTCGCAGTCAGCGACGCATAGGCAGCTATATAATAAGTGTGTAATTACAGGGTTCTATTATTGGAGCGTGCGTAATTACGCATAAAGTGCGCGCCTTCTGAGAGCGATTGGAAAGGGATAAATCGTTCCCCCAAAACCAATATGACTAAAAAACTGAACGATTTTTCGGTTCCAACCCAGCTCAGTCTGCCGCAGGTAGCGTCTATCTTAATGCGTGTGTAGACAGTGTAGAGTAAGGTTGTGTGTTATTGAAGTAGCAGCCACGCGATGACTATCACCTGCGCACGCACACCACCCTTTCATCCCTCTCCTTCGGCGCGTGTCTGGAAAAACTGTTTTCAGGGCCCACGCAAACACCATTAATTATTAAGAAACAGAATACACTTGGGATAATACTACCCCTTGATGTTTTGATGCCTGTTATAGCAGAGACAATGGAATGATCCGGCTGACGGGTTGCATCACCGCATATTTTAGGGATTACTTTGCACTTCAAAGTTACATACAGACAACTTCACCGTCGAACTCTGACAGCGAGTTGAACTCATTAACACTTTAAATAATCCTTGTTATTATAATATGCACTACTTATAACAGACATGTGCCCCTGACGCGTGTCACTTTTATGGATATGAGTGGGCCTTTCTAAAAACGTGTTTGCGCTATAAGTCTTCACGCTCTGAGTCATGTTTAAATATAGGCTTGACATGTCTGAAGGAGCAGAGTTGCTCTACCTCGCCAGGTGAAATATGCCACTAATACGTACCTTCATGGTGAAAGCTTCTAATCGTGTTGGCCATGCTGGCGGCTCTCTCTGCGTGTCTCCCCATGCTCCGGGGCCTTTTAGTGCTGTGGTCTCCATTCACAGAGTGCATACGGTATAAGTCCACCATGTACTGAGGCACCACAGCCTGTCTGCTGGGGTTTGGCCTCCGTTTAAGTCCGAACATATTGAGGAGCCGAAGCTCGAACTCGTTAAGAAAGTTCTCAGACTGCTCAGGACTTTGCTTCCCTGACTCGCTGTACTTCCTCCGGCCGACCTCGGGAATAAGTCCCGCAGCACCTCCAAGCAACACCTGTGCCAGCAGCAGTACCATGAGAGAACGAAACACCGCGACCATGGTCAGTCAGTCCCTGTGTGGAGAGGAAAGCAGCTTCTGTCAATACACATGCCCCGCCACCGAAATACACCCAGCTATCTCAACAATCCAGACATCGGAGGTTCTCTGCAGTTAACCTAGCTCAGCTGTTTATGCATCCATACAATGGAGATTATTATTAAAGGGGAAATCAAGTTAAAAGGAAAGACACGTCACTTTGAAGTAAAGAACAGAAGGGTTGGGAATAGCATCCCTGCAGGCTATGCTAAGTGAAATAGGAGAATGATCTTTTAACAAGGAGGCAAAACTAAAACACTAGAATATCAAGGTGGGGAAGCTATGAAAGAAAATTGTCCAACAAAAATGAGAATGTTAGCTTACAGGAAAGGTGGAAATCTAAGAAAGTGGGGAAAGAAAGGAAGAGATAGAATAGGGCAGACAAAAAGTCTGCAATTACAGAGATATGAGGACGTGTTTAGTGGGGTTGTATAAAAGAAATACTACAGTAAGAACACACAAAGAATGAAAGAATGTAGTCATCAAAAAGATTCTAGTAGGCAGTCGTGGCAGCAGTCAGACAGCGCTACAAGCGTATATTTGGTGGGGCTTTGACGGCCATGTACGACTATAATCATGCGGGATGAGTTACTTCAATGGACTCACAGGTGTGAGATCTGACGCGCGTATATTGCCCAGCTGTAGGCTACTCCACCGCGCAGACAAGAAATCAAAACACCTCAAAATACTATCAGAATGCATTTTAGCATGTTTTGGAATTTAATTGTCGTAACCACTCCCCCCAAAAAGGAAGAAATTCCTTCTAACCCATTGTCACTAATCTGTGATCTAAATACTCGGTAATTGTAGTCAAACCTGAGAGAGAATTTGGCAACTTTTTCCTATGTAAAATGTGTCATTGCCTTCCACAACGAGTACCCCAAAGCTGCTTTTACCTGATAAGGAAGCGCTGTGTCCAGTCTTCCTTCCAGCTTTGGGCTCCAATAAATTCCACATTAATTCGTGTTTATTCCACGCTTTTCCTCTGCGGACGAAGGCAGTCCGTACACTGTTCCGATCGCCTCCTCTTGCACATATCTCCGCAGCAGGGAATTTTGGAAATAATCGCTCTTTCGTTCTCTCTACGCGGATGAAGCGGATTTGTGTAGGCTGGACCGATCTAAGCACAAAGCAGAGCCGATGAACATTTTCAAATGTGAAATATAAGAGCGTTTTGTAGTTCTGGTGTAGAAGTTGAGACTATGGCGGTCGACTGTCTCGCTCTCCTGTGCGCAGCACACTAACAGTCCAATTGATTCGTGCCTTCCCTAGGCTTTTGTCACCAAAGCAAAGCTGTCAATCATGCAAGGCAACTACTTTTTCAACAGGACACCTACAGTCTGTTTAAACTCGCGCTTTAGCCAACTGACAGAAACCTTACACAGGTTTTGGTTGTCTACAAAATGCTGAAACATTAGTCATTAGTTTGTAAGATAATTTTAATTGAGTAGCATCAAAGTATCGGATTTATTTTTGATAAACCTTTGTGATAAACAAAAGCCTACAAATCGATTGATTTTTTTTTTTTTTTACTTTCTCATTTAGCTTGAGGAAGAAAACAATAAACCACATAAGATCAGTGGGCTACTTCTCAAGTGTAAACATGATACACTGCCCATGTTGGCATAATGTACTTAAAAGGAGCGATCCCTCCTGTTCTGGATCCCTACAGATGATTGATCAAAAGGTGTTAATTCCTGGATTAAGCATGTTATACTGCTGGATCCAAACGAATTGACAATGAGCTGGCAAACGTCTTTGATAGATTAGGCGGATTAGGGGCTGTATTGACTCACTGTCTTTATCCTCCTCTCAGTTTTGACTTCTGAACTTCACCCCTAACTGCAACTGCCTGGTGTCCCTCCTGGCCTGCCCTTTATCCTGAGAAAAACACAAAGATGGACCAAGTCCATAGTCCTCTCCTGGCAGGATCCAGTCAGTCGTTGATTGCATGAGAAAACTAACTTCAGCAGTGTTCGAGTGTGGTTGGGTCAAGCTCAGGTTGAACCTTGAAACAGTGAATTTATTGACACGTTGTCCCAGTTTTCATTCCTTCATTTTTGACTTGTTGTTTCTATAAGTCACGCGTTTCAAGAAACCCCTCAGTTTCTCAGAGAGTGGATATTGTTTGTTACCAGCCCCCAGCAGATATTAGCACTGTTAGAGGGAATATAAGCTGGGCTCCATTGTCAATGGGTGTTGTTGGCTATTTACAAGCCTGCAGGCTTTTTTCGACAGCTCTGATGTTGGAGACATCTCCATATGAAACCCCTTCATTGATTACAGCTAGTTATTTCCATTAGTTGATGGTGCTAGGGCTAAGGGTTGGGTTGGCACCAAAGCAACAGGCCTGGTTTGTTTGCAGAGATGCCAGGAGATTAAAGCCCATTGAGATCAGAAGATATCTTTGTCTGCTTTTAGGACAATAACATTTTATGAGGGATAATCCCCCTGGATCATCTATTTAGCAATTAAAATAGGAGCCGGGGGAGCATACATACATACCTTTCTCCTGAATGGCTGTCTAACTGACTGACTGACTCACTGACTGACTGGCTGTCTAACCGACTGACTGGTCGGCTGGGTGACATTCTAGAGTCCTTCTTGCCACTGTGCTTACTGCTTGCTCTTTGGAGTTTTAGGCTGGGTATCTGGTGATGTACAAAGGCCTTCATGAAATACACTGATTCATAGAAGATACATGTGATTTACAGACTTGTTTGGCAAGTTCACTGATTGGTTCAACTGACTGTCTGTCTGTCTGAATGGCGGGTTGACTTTCTGACTGACTGATGAACTGCATGGCTGTTCTGATTTCTCCTTATTAACTAATTTTTTCGTCAGTGAAAAAGACAAACATTCATTCACACTGGACACTGCCGGCAACATTTGTTAATCTGGAAACCAAAACAGTCCATCCATTCCTCTGTCCGTTGTTCTCTCCATCCACCATTCACAGAAACAGCCCATCTGGGTATACGGTACACATGCCTAATGCTAATTGCGTCAAAACAAACTACATTTTCTACATTGCATTTGTTTCTCTGAGTGCCACAGTAGGGTCCCTATTGTTGCTAAAACAGCACATTGTGGTGCTCTAATCTCTCAGGCAAAAGCTGTAAGCATTTAGATGCTTAAGATGGAGAGATAACGTGGTCTTTCACACAGCGAACTGGTGACTATCTTTAATTACCCAATGATAGGATTAGAATGGGAGAAACAGAGGGTTTATCTGATCCCTGCTTGCTGTGTGCAGGAATAGGTGAAGTGTGTGTGTTTGCTTAGCTTGTGACAGGTACCGAGGAATGTGTCCCACACCCCAACAGGCAGCCCTGAGGGAAATGACCAGGGTCCCCACCTCTCAGTCCGCCAGACCACCCAGCACACTCCGGAAGCCACTGTGACCTTACTCCACTGGTTCATATCGTGATCCGCATAGAAAGTCGTCATCTGCTCGGGCTATCTCGAATAAGCAGCTGATCCAATTACTTTGTTGATTTAAAAAAAAAAAAAACAGCTAACTGCGTACTCCGCCAGCCCTTGGTAGTGAAACCAGGGGAGTCGGAAGATAACATATCAGCATGCTGGCAATCAGGCCCATGGGTTAATCAGTTACACACTAATCAGTTATTGTTATGACATGACACAAGTATTTCACTTCATTACATGTCAGTATTGGCCTTAGAATGTTATCAGCTCTGTAAACGTCACAAAACGCTCACCGAAGTCAAGAAACATACATTATGACCCTCCTTAATAAATTCAGCGTGGGGATTAATCTTTCAGTCGTCAGAATTTTATTTTGGGACATCTACCGGCTCCTATCTGTCTGTGAGAACAAAAAAAAAGTTTCCCAATCCTTTTGACCTGTACAGGTCTGTCTGCCTGCCTGTCTGTCTGTCTGTTGAAGCACGATGAACACATGTCGCAGACCTACTCCAGGCTTGGGGCCCGGGTTGTCATCACATAAAGCTAACACTGACCTGAGTTCACGTCATCCGTGACATTTGGCCGTGGCTGATGTGAACTTAGTTAATGTATCAACCTTTTACGACCGGCGCTGGACGTCATGTCCATTTATAGTTTGGTGTTCCGTCTCTAATAGGGGAACGTACCAGATGAGACGTATATTGTTAGGGTTTGATTAAGTTTGGATTGTTTTTTATAATCATGAAATCCAGCGTTATTTTGTGCTGTACACATGTTCTGTTCACATATCGTTACTGAAAAGCCTGCAACGTTTGGCTAATCCTCTCCTATCCTCTCCTCTTCATTCTTGTCATCAGTACATTCCAGTGGTCAGGGAGAGCTAAAGCCTTGAGATAACACGGCAGATCCAGCCATTAGCCCTTCACCTGCTGTTAACAGCTCCTTGGCTGGACGCAGGGCCCACATTCCATTGTTTGGACAGAGACATAGTTTAACACACGCTAACGCAGATACCTATCACGAGGCAACACACCTTGGGACTTGGTGCACGAAAATATTCTCAGTATGTGTATATCTGTGAACAATTACCACTATAAACTCAAGAGGAGACAATGCACACATTAGAATATTCATTTTCGTCAGCACGGCTCGTCGGGGTCGAGCAACTTGACGTGAAACCCTTCGACGCTTCAACACCTGAACGCGGAGACATGGTCGCTCGCCTGCATATGGTGAATGAGCGCACATGGTGAATGAGTGCACATGGTGAATGAGCGCACATGGGGCATGAAAGGGCTTGTGGGGGGGGGGGGGAGCGTTTCCTATAGGTTTAGTCCCAGAAAGGAAAGCCACCAAGGTCAGAGCCGGCCAGCCTAAAAGCCAGAGTCAATATTTATGGATAGGGAACATGTGGCACGTTCCTCTACCCACTAATTAAGGCAACAAGTCAACCTCCAGATTATACAGCTCCTCAGAGATCACAGGAGGGGGATCTGAAACATGCCGTGGCGCTCCGAATGAAGAGATGCTAACAGCACTTCTGAGGACTTCCTAGTTCAAATGGACGCTTGTCGTCGCGGAAGCCAAGGATTAAACGGTTCAAATGGTTCACTGAACCCCAGTTGCCACAGGTGAGACCCGGAAGTCTGTGAGACTGAATCCGAAAGCACACGATAAGCCGTTTATCTGTAGCGCGCATCTCAAGCTTCAGCGACAATTATGGTGGAGGGTGTAAATACACACTCCATTCAGTCCGAGAGCTGAGATGAGAGGCAGACAGCCACTTCCGTTTTATAGAGAGAAAGAGAGATGAAGGGAGAGAGAGCATGAGAAATACAGAGAGAAGTGAATACAGAGACCTGCCCTCTGACTTAAACTCCAGTCATAAAGACACCTCACGTCACTGAATTATACGTTTCGCCTGATTAGAGAGCTAGGGCTACGTAAACAGCCAGCGTCAAGATTTACATGTCACCGCTTAAGCACAAGCAGTTGTTTATAGACTCCGGGGCTGGGAGGAAGGAAAACACTTAAGCTATCTATCTATACATTGCATGGAGAGCTGGAGCTTTTAAACAGCCAACCTCAAGAAAGGGTTGTTGTAGATGAATGGCATTTAATGTGAAGTTAAATGCTGTATAGTGTTTAAACATAGCTACTGATCAATTGGATTTTAATGGGGTCTAATACACTGGTGAAAACCTGTTGTTATTATTGAAGCATGTTCATTAAAGACAACATATGATAGATGGTCTTAAACCATCTACATCAATCTAGCATCCTTTCAGTCATAGTAAACTTTTTTAAAGGGTTTTGACCTTCACATGGACAGAAATTCCAGTCTCCTTCATATTTGTTATTTCCCCATGACATTAGCTAGAAAAGGTTATATTTATATGTTTGACTCACTTTCACAAAACCATTTCATCCTCACTAAATTGGATTGTGTCCATACTGGAGGGCATGTGGACGACACAATTGATCTGGGTTTCTCTGGAGGCTTGCTGCTCACACAGGTTGATCTCAAGTGTTGAGAAGAGAGGATATACACTTTTAAAGATCACATGTCAAACAGTCTGGGGCTAATTCATGTGGAGCAGTAGTGTTGTTTAAAGATAAAAGGTACACAATTTATGGTAGCTTATTTTGGGAGAGTATTCCCCGCTTACCAAATAAGGAACAGATAGATAATGACATGTTAGCTTGCTGCACTCAAAAATAATCAAGGGTGCTCACTGAAAGAAATCGTTATATTTAGCCTATGGGCTATTTAAAAACTGCTAAAAGTGTACTTTCATTCTGAATGTTTCTTCTGGCTGTGCTAAAACTCAATAGCTGGTGGAATTTACATGTTTACTTCAAATTCACATGAATTAGGATATTATTTTTGAGAAATGGTTCGACCAGCTCAATTCCAACTACGCTTATCTTGATCCACAGACATAGAGCCTCAAGTCAGATTTGCATTTGACATTTTAGCAATTTAACAGACACTATGTAGAGCGTCTGACACAGCACATTCATCTCAAGATAGCTAGGATATGACACACATTTATTATCACAATTCATTATCAGATGAACTATCAGTAGCTTAGTCTGTATGAGTGTGTGAGTGTGCGTGAGTGTGTGATGTCTGGGGGAGAGGTATATAGAGGACTAGATTGTGTCTTGGCATCCACACAGCGACATTAAAGCTATGCGGTTTTACCATGATAATAATCCTCAGGGCAGCTGTCTAAACATTTAACTTACAACGACTGCGAGGACACGCAGTATATGTCTTTAACTTAAACTATGTACGCTAGCTGATGCAACACTGTGCGCATGTTTCCTCTTAATATTCTGTCACTTCCTAACCGACATAATGGAAAAACCTCTTAGATAATGTTTTTATAATGTCATAATGGCAGTCCCCCGTAACATGTTTTACTCGCACGAAACAAACCTGTTGATACCTCTAGCTCATTGACGTGCTGGTGGCTTAGATCAAAGGAGGGCACTGACTTCAAACATGTAGGTGTACCCTACTGATAGAAAAATGACCTGCAGTACTTTTAGGGGAAATGTTAAATATGTTTCAGCGATTAGGGCCTTTCAACAGCCAATAAAGTCTTGGAAACTTTGTTAATAGTTGCTCACAATACAAGAGGTTTCCTTAACCGTTTGTCTTCATTCGTGGCAGTTGGGGTAAATATTTATGTGACTAACTGTTCTGTATACAGTAAGGCCCCCAATCTGCTCTGGAATGTCATCTAATTGGCGGTTTCCTTTGTTTACCCTATTTAATATGGTTAAGCATAATGAATAATCAGGTGGATAAAACGAATGTGGCCTTCAATTAAAATGAGCGGCTTTAAAGCGAATCAAATGAATGTTAATACCCGTTGTGGGGCCCCACGCCTGTAATTCAGCGTCCTCTCATCACATGCCAGATTACCATTATGTGTCATTTGTAATACAATAAACAACAACGTGCAGCTGGTTCGGATTCCCCGTGCTACACGAATGAAGAGGAACAGCAGCAATGTGGAGGGACTGAAGGCACGAGAGCCCTGCCATGATCGCTAACACGGTTAATGCTAACAGAAAGAGAACATGGCCGCAGTGTAAGCCTAGCGCTGTGCCGTGTAGAGCCTTTCTCGGGACTACCCAAGGAAGGGGACGCGAGAACATCTCCATGGAATCTATATCAAATCACTGAGAGGCAACTATATTGGTTAGGTAAAGGAAGACGTTACTTCAAATCTTTTAGTGTCGAAGTAAAATGCTTTGTTTTTTGTAAATCAATTACATTCACCTTCTACACTAATAGGTGACGGTATGAACAAATGTAGCAGCCTTGTTGTGGAGGTTGCTTGGTTTCTGCTTTGCATCAAGTAGCCTGAAGTTGTTTGAGTTTGGACAGGCTGACAATAGAGAATCTTGTCGGCCCATACAGCAGCAGTTTCCTTGTTCTCTGTATGTTTTTCACTGTTTTCAGGAGCAAGTAGCTAGTGTCAGCCATGTGTAAGAACTACTGAAACCCTCAGATCTCTGGATGCGCCTTGTCATTCAGACTGCACTTTTGATCTTTTTCAAATCTTACCCACCCGTCCTATATCATGGAGGCCTACCACAGTACTACAAATAGACTTGTCTCTGAGTTGGTGCCGTTCCAAAACACACAAAATCACGCACACGCTCACTTGAAACAGTCTTTTTTTTCTGGAGGGTTATCTCACATCCGACTGTGATTGGTCAGTGATTGTTCTGCCTGTGCATGGTTGGGACGGAGGATGAGGAAAAGACCACTCGCTCGGTTTATGCATTGGTCCTTGAGAAACACTGGGCCCCTTGTCAGAATGTCCAGATTTTACCCAAGAATGAAACATTTTATTTTCCTAACCTGGTTAAATAATCACATTACCTAAGGCTCCACAAAGTGGAACAAACAGTAGCATAGAGACCCTGGCTTCTTTTTATGTGCCTTGACTGACAGATTGGCTTTCATCAAAGTGCCCAGCCAATGAACTTATATAGTCATTTCACTATACTAAGAATACTAAATTGATCCTCATATGCGGAACATCTGGTGAAAAGCAATTTCCACCCAAGTGTTTTAGTATTTCCTCCTAATTAATTTCACATGTACATGACAAGAGCAGAGCGGCCTCCCAGAACCGACACATAAAGCCAGCTTTGTCCCCCCCCCCCCCCCCCACCCACCCCCCCACCCGATAGAAAAGTCAATCTGTGGCTCCTAACTCATAAAAACCATGCTGGTGCTTTGACGCTTCGATCCCATGTTGAAAGCTCAGTTTCAGGGAAGGAAAGTCACATCTCTCGCCTTGGCTGCGTGAGGAGGGCGGGGTGGGGGGTGGGGGGTGGGGAGGGTGCAAGGCTCACGTTTACATTGGGTCAGTTGGATCGGTGGGTGACTTGTGTAGCCAGTGGGGCACGACAAGGCGAGGTCAGTGAGGAAAAGGTTAAGGTAGAGAGAGCGGGCTCACAGTGAAGAGCGGGGATGCCAGAGTAAAGTGAGTGCTAAGCCGTCAAGCAATAAGCCACAATGCAGAAGTTGATGTGAGTTATGGATGTGGCTCCAGTAAGTACTTTAAGCCGTCACCCTAAGCATTACAAGTTGGAAGGGGAAGCACACATGTGAGATTCAGCTTCCGTTCTGCCAAAATGTGTTTTTTTCCCTGCTGATGAAAGACAAAAACTTTGATGAATAACAAATACTACAGTGGAATGATCTAAGGTGTCATTCAAGGCACGCCGTCTCTGAATAGAGGGCTGCCCATTCATTGTGCTCGATTGATTATAACGTTTGATTGTAGAAGGACTGAGACACAACAGCTCCTCTTATTGCCAGAAACCTGACAACTCAGCGTTGTTCCTGGAATGGCACGGCGTCGTCAGATGAAAGTTAGTCCTCGATCAGATTAATCATTAAAGAGTGATATGTCTCACACTTCCTTATTGTTTTTATCTAGTCATCCTGCCGCCACTAGATTGAAACCAACGAGGGCTCTATTTGGACAAGGTGTCTGGGACCACCTGGATGAATGTTACTTTTGTTTTCCAAACCACACTCAGTACTCACCTTGCGCACCTTTTTTTTTTTTTTTTTTACAATGGGCTTTCCCCCGCCTGTAGTCGAAGCTTTTCATCTTCACAGGTTTCTTCATCTTCACAGAAGTTGTGACGCCGCATTGCTACAGAAGAAACTGACTGACTGATTGGCCAGCCAAAAGGTTGTCGCTAGCCTAGTGTAGCGGAGGTCTGTACACAAACAGAAAAGAATGGGAAACATTTCCCAACACTGATGTGGACAGAGATAAAAGCAGGTGTTTTTGTTTGAAGGTGAAGAATGGAGATTGAAGGAGTTTTTGAAGGTATAGAGTAGAGATGGGATGTTCAGATTGGAGGCAGAGTAAGTTGGTGTTAATGTAAAACAGGAGGAAACCTCGTCCCTCCTTCATCCCTCCTTATCTTTTCCTTTTCCAGCTGTTTTCGTAGCTGTACGCGTCTTTCAACTCAATTTGGCACCAGAGGACCGTAACATATTGCCATTCCAAACATAATTCCTTTTGCCTTTTATGACTCCCGATGACAACAAAATAACATCAGTTGTTTACATCATAGTATTTTCCAGCAAAAATACTACATCAGTTGTTTACATCATAGTATTTTCCAGCAATCCAAACCTTATTTGTTGTCAATCATCTTCCTCATTGGAAAAAAGAACCGAGCCCTGCCTTTTCCTGAGGCTGTAACCTCCAGATGTAGAGTCATCCACTTCGGATCTTAGTCAGAGTTTCCCTGGACTCTGTGGTTAGCTAAGCCTGTGTCATTGTAACCCAGAGTCCTTAGGTCTATCCCTGCACTGAATAAACCCTTTTTTTGCTGCAGCTTCAAAGCATTTTTCCCCCTGAGCGGCAGAGTTACAGGCTCTTTGTGGCGTGGTCTATTTGTTAGAGGGTTTGGAGGGTGACTGCTTTCTGAAAGGGCCCAGTGCGTGTGTGTCTGAGGTGGTCTAAAGTTACGGCCAGGAGCACCAGTATTACAACCCGACGAATGACAGGAAAAATGCAATGAGCTCTCCTTTGCCTCGACTTCTAATATATAAACACCAATAGAAGGGAGCAGAGTGAGCGCAGAAGGAAACAACAGATTAGGACGCTGATCTCAATCTAGACCCCTTTGGTTATAGGGAAATAATAGCCCCGAAGAGGAAGTCATTTAAACTGCCTTTAATCAATTTGTCTTTGACGAACGAAGAAACGAGCGGCATGAAAGGCCAGACAGATGGGGGGGGGTTGTCTTAGCTCCAACCAACAGGGGCTGGTGGGCGTAGAAGGAAAGAGATGGGCTCTAATTTGTCTTCTCAGGGTGTTCGAGTGTCTGACGAGCAACTACGTGATCATCACCGCAGCTTGTAGGCCTTGAAGCCATGTGTGAGTGGAAATGGTTCCAAGGCTACCCGGCGGTAAAATTCCCGTTGCCATTATGACCGCCAACTCCAAATGAAACACTACCCCCTTTTTAAAGGTCCCACTGAAAACCCTGTGGCTTTTCCAAACAGGGGCATAAGGTAGCAATTTTGCCTCAAATATGGTATAGCCCAATAAGTAACTGAAAGAGGTATCTCAGACATCTCAGATAAGTAGGTCGCATTCTTGAGCAATGACACGTTATTATCACGTATGGTGCTTTACAAATGGTTAGCAAATATGTTAAAAAACAACAGACTTAGAGGCTTGAATTAATGTGTGCAAAGCTTAGAGTCGACTCTGAAAGACACCATAATCTTTCAATTTCATGTGCACCATAATCTTTAAAAAAAATGTGTGCATTTCACTTGTAGCTATGTGTGCATATTCAACTGTAGCTATGTGTGCATATGTGTGCATATTCACTTAAAAAACTGCAGCCTACAAATCTGTCCAGTTTAAGTTCAAGAGAGGAGGAACCCTTTAATTTGAGCGCTGAACTGTACCGCAACCCACAAGGTTAGATAAACAAGTGTCGCTCGTATCACTGTCAAAACACCCCTTGTTCCTGCCGTGATGTAAACTCCCACTATCACTTTACTGTTACATTAGCCAGTGAAACTGACGGATGACCAAAGGACAGGAAGATGTACATGCCCGGTTTTAAGGACAGGGAGGGAGAGAGGGCCTGTTCCACAGCGTGGTGTAAGCCAATTGCTTAAAAGGAGTGGATCGTGGCCACTGCAAGAAGTAAATTGACATGGGTTTTCCTCTGAAGCACTTTTGACCTATTCCAAGTTATCGTAAATCATGCTTTGAGTCGTTCAACTTTTTGTATTCGGTTTGCTTGGAATTACACATTTGAGAGATCAATGTTTTTTTTATTTATTTGATGAAAGCTTCTAAATTGCTTTCAGCACCTGATGAGCACTCACTTTAAAAATGGGTGAGGAAGTATAATGACTGCACTCTATCGGAAGTGGAAAAGGTGTGGCTTGTCAGGGGCGTGGCTTACCCTTTGTATTTGCCCACACTTGAGTGAATGTCATTCCAGTTAATGGGGTCTATTCTATTGTGAACAACTGTAGTGATCCATGCACAATCGCTTGTGATACGAAGGAGCTTATAAATGTTTAAGGTAGCCAATATTTATGATAACTGAGGCTGTACAATGTTGGAACAGTTAGTTTGGTCATTCTAAACAAATTAAAGGGGGGGATTTAATACACTTATTTGCCATATTATGTCAATATTTTTTATTTAAAAAACCTACCTCTTGTACCTACAACAAGTTGAAGTAAGACATTTAGGCTAGTGCGTTCCAAACAGTCATTTTTTATAGGGGGAAAAGTAAAGAGAATGAATGTCCTGCCTTATGGTAGGATGAAGATGGACCACAAAGCACCATCCCAGCTGGTCTTCCAGATCCATTACTATCCTACATCACTGAACAGCTCCGACAGGAATGTCAGGAATCCTATAGTGCCGCTAGAACTGAAACCTCAATACACATGAGTCCGACCTGGACCTGATACCAGGCTCATGCCTAGTCTCCCCTCAGTTCGATTGTTACTGCTCAGCTGGAAGAATGGTCCGACAGGGTTAAGGCAACCTCCGGAGAATCCTGTACAGTATCTGGACAGTAACTCTTCTTGGATGCTAGAGGAGGACATAGGGGTTGAGATGACTAGAATGTAAATGACATGAAAAGAGGTAGAGACTGAAAAAGCAGGCCACAGATGAACGAGGACACAAATGCGGCAGAGGGGATGAGGCCAGCAGACAGACAGGCGGACGGTACAGACAGACAGAGTAACAGAGAGAGTGCAGATCCGTCAGTGTCGACTGACTGAAGGTAATGACTGCCAATGGAATGCCAGCTCCTATAATCGCCTGTGTCACCGTCGACAGATCCTCTTGACCTCCGACCCCTGGATGTAAGGCAGGAATGACGGGAAGTGACAACTTAATACGACGACCTCATAAGTCACGGGTCAGCAGGGGTCTCTGTTGTAGAGGAGTTGGCATTGCTTTGATTGCAACCTGCTTACGATCAAGTTAATGAGTTTCAGTCACAAAAATGTTCAAAAGCATCCGACTTGGATGAGCGTTCGTTTCACAGACTAATCTAACTGACAGGAAAAGGCGCAGATTATTTGTGTTTCTCATCTTTAGTGTCTGTGGCCTGAATCCCTTTGGATGCTGCACTTTTGGCAACCCCTGAGTGTAACCTTTGGGCAGTCTACCCTGTGGTCCAGTCAAAGAGCAGCGGGCAGGTGGTACATTTTAACACTTAAACCTGTAGTGATGTGACTTAAGAAGTCAGCTTGTATTTGAATGCTCAAACGTATGCAATAAAGATTTCCATTCAAGCTCGAGCCGCTGACTTCATGGATAAATCAAAGGTTGTTAGCATTGGCACACACGCTCGTACACACACACACACACACACACACAACAGGTTTGAACTGACGCTGAATCCCAGACTCCACCAGTAAACACAAGTTATAGCATTACATTGGCAATGAAACCAAGAGGTAAAACACGTATAAAACGATCATACATGCGAGCGTCAGTAATAATTCTGTGACACAGTCTGTTTAATGCGCAAAATCGAGCAGCTAGAACCGTTCCAACACAAGCAGCCATTACTGTGACTATTAAACACTCTCCACGCAGGCTTAACCCCAGATACATTTTCCAGCACTAAACAAACAAACCATATTGGAGTAAAACTCCCATGAGTATTTACACGGGTACGTCTGTAACTTCTGACAAAAGCAGGCCGAACGGCTTGGCAGTATCTTCTAGCAACTAGGGTTATCTCTCTCACATTACAGGGGTATCTGTTGAGCTTAGAGAAGGGGCTGTGTGAGCGATCTACATGTCAGCAGCCAGACTGCCGAGCCTGGGTCTGATGAGACCAGCCAAACGTTGTCAGGGAGTTTGTCATCGATCCTTTCGCCTTGTCATCGACCTTATCTGATTACGGTGCATTTCTGCTTCCCTCCAATTTCTCCTTCTCCAAACCCTCCTCCTCCCCCTCACCACCTCGTCCTTCTCCTTTACCTCCTCTTACTTCACCTCTTCTTCCGCCACCTCCTCAGCAATCCCTTCCTCCTCCTGTTCCACCACTCCCTCCCATTTTTCTCCCTTGGAGCTAACTAAAAAAATAATAATCTCTCCTCTTGGGAAATGGTAAAGCATCGGAAATGTGAAGTATGTATTAAAACAGCAATGAAACGTTTGGAAATATATTTTTTTTACGTTTCAGATTCTAACCAGATGGCCTCTTGTTTTACATGTGCTTTTTCAAGTGCGGAATGTGTGAATATTCTCTTGACGGGCCATAACACCATACCATTCATACCAGCATAATACTTTTGGAAAAGCCTTGGTGTTTCATTTGACACGTTTTGAATGGTCTTGTGTGAAAACTCCTGTGGCCTAGACCCTCTCTGTAGTCCAGGAGAACATGTGATTGGAAATGAGCTCCACACAACCTGCCTCAAGAGCAGGTTGGAGTCCTACCCCACCCCCTTACAGTTTCAAGCAACAATAACCAACCACCCACTCAGCAACACCATCTTATCCAGGCGTCATGTGTCTATGGGCTGCAGTACAGCCACTATTCTGTGACCGTTTTTGCTCAGTTGATTTATGTGGCTGAAGGAGATAGGGTGGCTCTGGATGTTCGTCCCGGGTAACCGTGTCATCTTCCATGTTTCTGGCTCTCCTCTCTTCCCCTCTGCAGTCTCTCTGCTGCACCGACAATTTGGTGGACAAACATGCAATCAGCTTCGCTCCAGACAGCCCCTTTAGTTAGTGCCCAGCGCTGTGTGAGTTATGGTCGAAATGGAAACTGTGGAATTATGGGTGAGCTGCTGGGACACTCGTCCGTGGGAGGAGGGAAAGAGACGAGAGAGAGGTCTACAGCCTTGTGCGTCAGCACTCACAACCACTATTCTCAAAGAAAAGCTCCGAAACGACAAGTAAAAGAGGAAACGACCGGCAAATATTCTTCTCAGAACAAATAACCCATCGCACCACGGTACGCATCAATTGGTCAAGGTTGTGTGTGTATGCTAAAGTGTTCTGGTATGCATGCATACGTGTGTGTGTGAGCAAGAACGTGTACATGCGTGTATGCGTGCCTATGTGTGTGCGCGCGTCTTGCGGTAAAACTGCTAGTTACTGCAAGGCCTCTCGCTGTTCTCTCAGCGTATTGCACAAGCTCCAGTACAGGCCAATGACATGGCTCAAAAGCAACATTGCAGTCATTCCTCCTTAATTGTACATTTTGTCGTCTTTTCAAAGTGGGAAAGAGGAGAAGCGCTGGGGCCAGATACTGAGTCTCGGGATAGGCCGATATGGGCCGGCATCTGTCCCAGCCTCCCCTTGGCTATTTAAAGGTACAGTAGGCTGTATTTTCCGCCATGCAGCCGGGCAACCACCCTTCCGCCGGGCTCCATATTGAAACCAGATGCTGCTGGATGCGAGGCCCCACTAATTGAAGTGGACTGGGGCAAATGGAAGTAGCTCGCCCAGCAGGCATACCACCCTCTGTTAGCTTTCATGTGTTCCAAAATCTCTGCTGCATGGGTGGGTGGTGGGGGGGATTTGCACGCACGCATAAACACACACACAGGTGTGTCCATCTACACACAAGCACGTGCACGCGTGCACACACACACACACACACACACACACAAACCAATGGAGAAGCGATTGTTTTACCTTTTCAGGGAGACGTACCACAGCTGGAGGAATTGTGTTCAGTCACTGTGAAATAGGCGTGAAATATTTACGATAAGACGGAGATGTTTACTACAGTCCAACCAGCAGTTAAAGCAGCACACATCACCACTGATAGAGAAAATGTGTAGAATGACAAGTTGAGAAATAAGTCCCCATAGGACATATACAAACTTATAGCAGTGGTGGTGGTTAATTTAATAATTTTATTACAAGCATTTAAACAGGATTATTACATTGTTTGGGTGCACTGTTTAACTTTTCTTTGCGTGTCATTAATAAAAGAATACGAATCATAATACCATAAAAACACACCTAACTGTAGAAAAGGTAAATACTCTTAGCACATTGAATGCAGGTGGATACATGACTTAAAGTAAGAACTGGTTTTTTATTCTTTGAGAGTGGTCAAGTTTCCAGTCTTCGACTGGTAGGGGATTTGTGAGGTCTGTGTCTACACCGAGTTGGACCAGGGAGACGGAAGCTCTCTGAGTATTCATCACATGGCTCTAAAACACTGGCGTGGCACTAGGTCTGCAACCTTATCCAGGCCGAAATTACTACAGTGCCTAGCAACCATTAGAACAATTGTATGATGCCTGGGTGTGTGCGTGTGTGTGTGTGTGTGTGTATGTGTGTGTGTGAGTCAGTGGGTGTGAGCATGTTTCTGCATGTGTGGGTGTGTATTTTTTGTGTATTTGTGTGTGTGAATAAGAAATAGATCTGCATAGTGTGTCCTTTGTGTTGCAGGTTACAGGTAATGGAGGCAGGTAGGTAGGAGCAATTTATGGCAGGAAGGCAATATGAAAAGTTGGAGGACTTCACACAGCCAAATGCATGCTTTTTGGTGACCTATGACAAAACCACGATTACTTAAAGTGACATTGGTTGTATTGACATGTAATGTTTTACATTTCGGCAAAGGAAACGTTCCTTTAGAAGTGACTAAAATGTGTAAAATCAAAGCAATAGTAACAAAAAAACATTTATTATTTTCTGTCGAAGTCGGGTTAAGCTGATGTAGGTGTAAATAATGACAGTACTACCAAACACCCTATGATAGGATTTACCAGTGGGTCTGAGACTGAGTACACCTTCTCCTCTAGACTGTGTGGATTCAAAGGAAATGGTGATTTTGTGTAGCCAGACTTGGTTGACTCCACTCGGCTTCAATCCCTCTGCGTTTATTTGGATGAAACCTCAATGCATTATAATAAAACGAAATAAAATAAAATGACGTGTTTGCAAGGTCATGGACCATGAACTACACTCACGCGTAGGACATTTTTCCACAGGGAATGATCAGGGTGGCAGAGATAAATAAATTAATAAATCGCTTATAGTCTGCCAATCACCACAACAAGCCCAAACAGGTATTGACAAAATATAATAATTTTAAACCTTTATACAGTGGGGAGAACAAGTATTTGAAACACTGCCAATTTTGCAGGTTTTCCTACTTACAAAGCATGTAGAGGTCTGTAATTTTTATCATAGTTACACTTCAGCTGTGATACACATTGTATGATTTTTAACTAATTAATTAGCATTTTATTGCATGACATAAGTATTTGATCACCTACCAACCAGTAAGGATTCCAGCTCTCACAGACCTGTTAGTTTTTCTTTAAGAAGCCCTCCTGTTCTCCAATCATTACCTGTATTAAATGCACATGTTTGAACTCGTTACCTGTATAAAAGACACCTGTCCACACACTCAATCAAACAGACTCCAACCTCTCCACAATGGCCAAGACCAGAGAGCTGTGTAAGGACATCAGGGATAAAATTGTAGACCTGCACAAGGCTGGGATGGGCTACAGGACAATGGGGAAGCAGCTTGGTGAGAAGGCAACAACTGTTGGCGCAATTATTAGAAAATGGAAGAGGTTCAAGATGACGGTCAATCTCCCTCAGTAAGAGTATTGAAGATGGGTCGTGGCTGGGTCTTCCAGCATGACAATGACCTGAAACACACAGCCAGGGCAACTAAGGAGTGGCTCCGTAAGAAGCATCTCAAGGTCCTGGAGTGGCCTAACCAGTCTCCAGACCTGAACCCAATAGAAAATCTTAGGAGGGAGATGAAAGTCTGTATTGCCCAGTGATAGCCCCGATACCTGAAGGATCTGGAGAAGGTCTTTATGGAGGTGTGGCCCAAAATCCCTGCTGCAGTGTGTGCAAAGCTGGTCAAGAACTACAGGAAACGTATGATCTCTGTAATTGCAAACAAAGGTTTCTGTACCAAATATTAAATTCTGCTTTTCTGATGTATCAAATACTTATGTTATGCAATAAAATGCTAATTAATTACTTAAAAATCATACAATGTGATTTTCTGGATTTTTGTTTTAGATTCCGTCAAAAAATAATTACAGACATCTACTTGTTTTGTAAGTGGGAAAACCTGCAAAATCGGCAGGTTATCAAATACTTGTTCTCCCCACTGTATATCACGCGTCTTTATTTAAGATGGAAAATAGTTGTAAATTAAGTTCAATATATCTAACAAATGTAAGTTTTTTTTATTTCTGATTAGCTGACAATACCTGATTTAGGTTATGATGCCATATGGCAACACTGTACGAAACCCTTTTTTTTTTTTAAATGATTACAACCTGAAAAATGTCTAGTAGAAATACGGGTGTTTCAATTATATCCCAAATGAATTTTCTCCACACTATTTGAAATTATGTTATAGAAATCTAACATAATTGTATACTTCATGCTGTGTGTCCTGTTGCTTAGATGTAACAGCTATGGCACAGACATTCTGTCCTCTGTGTGTCCTGTTGTTTAGATGTAACAGCTATGGCGCAGTCATTCTGTCCTCTGTGTGTCCTGTTGTTTAGATGTAACAGCTATGACGCAGTCATTCTGTCCTCTGTGTGTCCTGTTGTTTAGATGTAACAGCTATGGCGCAGTCATTCTGTCCTCTGTGTGTCCTGTTGTTTAGATGTAACAGCTATGGCGCAGTCATTCTGTCCTCTGTGTGTCCTGTTGTTTAGATGTAACAGCTATGGCGCAGTCATTCTGTCCTCTGTGTGTCCTGTTGTTTAGATGTAACAGCTATGGCGCAGTCATTCTGTCCTCTGTGTGTCCTGTTGTTTAGATGTAACAGCTATGGCGCAGTCATTCTGTCCTCTGTGTGTCCTGTTGTTTAGATGTAACAGCTATGGCGCAGTCATTCTGTCCTCTGTGTGTCCTGTTGTTTAGATGTAACAGCTATGGCGCAGTCATTCTGTCCTCTGTGTGTCCTGTTGTTTAGATGTAACAGCTATGGCAGGAATGCTGAGAGGGGAGGCCAGGAGGGGTCAGCACCAGGATGTAAACATCAACATTTTCTTTCCTAAATGGACTTTGAGCACTTGAAGGGAAAAGCCCCTACTGCATTCGAAAGCATGATCTAATAGTTAAAAGTCGCCCTAAGGCGCAGATCTAGAATCAGCATAAACCCTCCATAAATCTTTAAGTAATTGGGGGGGGGGGGCACCAAACTGACCTTAAATCAGCTTCTAGGGTGAGCTTCATTCTATACTCCATGGGCGGTTTGCGGTTGCCCGTGCGTGTAGGGATTGGGAGAGGGGCTTTACCCTGAGATGGCTATCAGAACAGTCAGGGTTTGACACCCTCTCTGGATCTGGGCCACGGCAGGAAGAGTACAATGGAGCCTTTGTGACTCCCTGATTGGACTATCTGATCATAACAAACACACTAAATAGTTAAGTCAATGTGGGGGGTAAAGAAATAGGCTCTCAGTTCCAGCTAAAAGTTTTTTTGGCTCTAGGTGTAGCTGTCAGATTTCGGAGTACAAAGTGGATGTTGTTTGAGTTTAAACCAGGGTTTTGTGTTGTACCAGCGAGTTACAATTCAGTAACAGTTCATTAATCCTACATCTAGCCAGGTAAATCATTGAGAAGTTACGTTTCACAATACCGACCTGACATAAGGAAAACCTTCAGTGTTGTTGTAAAGACTGTGGCACATTTTTTCTCTCTTCCAGCGGCATAAGGACCACTCAGGGTCATTTTCAGTAGGCACCAAACGGCTAAAAAGATGACACATTCTGAAGCAGAGAAAAATTGCAAGTTCTATCAGATTTTGTCCAATAACATGTATTTTTTTGTTTTTCCCAACAATTTGATACATTACCCTTCACAGAACACAAGTCTGTCGACATGGTTTGAATCAACCAGACAAACTAACCCTTGTTTTCCTGTGAGGGTTTGTAATGATGCAGAAATAATTCCTTTCTGACAAGACCCTGACACTTGATATGTTGGTCAACTCCCCGGGCGCTCTATGTTAGGTTTACCAAAACCTAAACATTGTGTCTGTAGGGACTTGTTGCAGTATGAGAAAGTCCAGGACATAGATTGCTAGAGTCTACAATGCTGCTGGTATAATGCTCTACGGACCTTCAGCCCCATCTACTGTTGCACTAGACACTGCCAGGTAGACATTGGCCTTGAGCAAGACAATTTGAAATGGCATTGCGATTGACTAACCAAATGACAGATCAACCAATCAAAAAACCAACAGACCAACTATTCAACCAATCCAAACAACCAACAGATTAACATACCAACCAACCTATGGAAAAACCTATTGACCAACCTACTGACTAAACCAACAAACCAACCAACCGACCAACTGACTGATAATCTAACCAACCGACCAAACCAACCGGCCGCCTTTTAGCATTTTAGTAATTTAAGCTCTTATCCAGAGTGACTTACAGTTAATGCATTCATTATTTGCCAGCTAGGTGGAACAACCACACAACTCAGTAGTAGTAAAAACATCCTTGTTAATCAATTACTTACTAGCAAAATCTGCGCTGGAAGGATGGCGATAAAAATAAATAACATATCAAGCATTAGTTCACAAAGGCAGCAGAGGAGAGGGTTGTGCAGTTTGTTTGTAGGTAAACCCATATACAAAATGGGGTTTCATATGTTTAATGAAAATAGTTAGGGACTACTATGCAAGCACCTTGGATATGGTTCTACCACTGGGGTGCAACTACCACAGTAGAAGTAGAGCCCGGAAGTAGCAGAAGAGTTTGAGCATTGCCTGATGGGTAGCGAGGGGAAGTGCCCCTTGCTGCTCAGTAGCTAAGCACTATGGCCTAGTAGCAAATGCGAGAAGCCAGTGGAGTGAGCAGGTGGCACAGTCGGTCCCCGGATTAGGACCTGCTTCAGGTGTGAGTTGAGGTCCTACTTGTTTAATGTAGAACACTCTGCAAATCCGTAATGTTTGCAGAGAACATCGGGAACCAAAAATCTTTGTGCTCTGATAGGCGGTAACTGTGGAGTTGTCAAGTGTGATGGACAGGCCTTCCCCCGGTGGAAGAGCAGGTCCATTTTGTCGAGGTTGAGCTTTAGGTGGTGGGCCGATATCCAAGGAGCGATGTGAGCCAGACACACAGAGAGGCGTGTCATCACCTGGACGTCATTACAAGAGGAAGAAGAAATATAGTTGAATTTCATCTGTACAACAAGGAAGAGGAGGTGGAGGATTGTGAAAAAGAGTTTCCTAGGTTTAAAGGAAGAAGCTTGGAATTGTGGTACTTATAAAGTGGCTTTTTTCAGGACCAACTGAACAACTAAACAATCCAACCAACCTCCTGGCCAACCCTGAGACAGACTGAACAACCAACAGACAGACAGATCCATCAAATGAAAATACAAAATAACTGACCAACTAGCCAATCAATCCAATCAAATCACAAAACAAGAGATGGACCTAATGACCAATTTAATCCACCAAGGAATTTATTTCAAAAAGCCAACCGAGAGAGTAGATTTACCAACAAATCACCCACCAATAGACGAACAAACCAACCCAATCAAATAACTGACCGACAAACAGATGGATGGATGACTGAATGACCATTCCAATTCACAAACCCAATGACCCACCATGGAGATCATCTGGTATTTAACCAATAAAAAAGCTAACTGTGCCACAAATGCGCCCACTTCTACATGAGCACTGCACCAACACTCCCAGGGGGGAAAAACTGGCAGGTTCCAGATCATTCTGGAGGCAGCCCCTCCCCTGCCCAGCTGCCTCCCATCAGAAACCTTGTCAGGGCGGGTATATTAAGGCCCCAGCAGAGCAACACTGGGTCGAGGCCAAGTGAGATAAAGAAGATGATGCAGCCGCCACAAGGGACAAGTTGGCGACTCCACTCCCGGCCGCCTTTCATGTCGTACTCCCCCAGCAATATGGGAAACTTACAGCCAGGAGACGGAGGCTACAGAGGCCACCCAGGTTCCTACCACCTTCGCCCATTCCTCCTAAACTGCCGTTACAAGGCATTACCGAAGACGACCCGGTCAGCCCAGGAGAGCATTCTTTCTTTTATGTTACCCCTTTCTCTCCTACGTCCGTCTTGTCTTCCGCCAACGTCAAGATGACCTCTGGGGTTTGAGAATTGCACTACCTCAAGGGCACATGTCAGACACGCCTGTCATGGGACGGCAGGCTCAATTATTTTCCTATTCATGTCCACTGAAGCAACGTGTGTGTTTTGAAAATGTCAATGTGCAACATAACAGAGCGATGAAGCTCTTGAGCCGATAGCACTTTTGCACTGTTTCACTAGGACTGCCTTCTTTTCTCAGTGATGTGTCCCTCATTATCCAGCCATCTGCCACACGAAGACTAAACCTGTCATAATGTGTTGATGCTTGCCACATCACTTCCAAAGTCTTAACTGCTAATTAAAGAGCTGCACCATACTACTCCAAAAACTCTAACCATCTCCCTGCATCTAGAAAGACGTATATACAATTTCAATGGAACTGGGAATCTGTAAATGTGCACTTGCATTGTAAATAAATGTATAGTATAGACTCTTACTGCCCATATTAACCCCTAAGTGAATTATACATAAATATGTTATTCGGTAATGTACACAGGCAGTTGGGGCTTTATAAAGAAACTGAACTGCGTGATACAATATGTGTTGCAGGCCACTAGTACGACCTCAAGTAAGATTCTGGTTCTTTGTAAATGTATTTAATCTGAGGTTCTGTTTGGTTCCTTTTTGATTTTTGTTTCTGTTTTCGGACGTAGCCTGTTTTATTTGGTTTTTGTCTTTTGTTTCTGAATGTAGCTTGTCCTGTATTATGGTTTGCACCTGTGTCTTGTTAAGCACCCTATTTATTCAGATTGTTTTGTTAGTGTCTTGGTGAGGTTTTGTTTGTCATCTGCCATACATTACTGAGCCTTAACTCTAGTTCTTCTAGTGATTTTCATCTACTGATATTCCTGTGTGTTTGACCTTAGCTCTTGTATGAGACCCTGATTCTCATCCCTATGATTTTGCCTGTTTGCTGCTCAACTTGATTCCCGGTTTTGACCCTCGCCTGTGTGTTTGTCTCTGCCTCTGCCTCCTCCTTTTGTTGGAATGATACACCCAATAAATACGAACGCTCCGCGTTTGGAACCTGCAATCCGGCTTCTCTGACTCCATCATTACATTTAGTGAATAAAGGCAATTCTGATTCATCAGATTAGAAAGAATGCAATCATTTTAGTAGTGTTTCTTTTCAGAAAGCTATGCCCTTTAAATTTCACTTTGAAATTGAAGTTTATTTCTTTCTGAGGTTTCCGTCTGAGGTTTCTAACCATTATGATCTAGACAGTGGTTCCAAGCCAGTGGTACTAGGACCCCTGGGGTTAACTGATCTATCTACAGGATGTACCTGAGAAGTCTTAAGACCACAGGCTTACTGGTTAAGTGTACATGAGGGGGTACTTCAGGGGTGCTCAGTGTACAGTAACCAAAAAAGTTTGGGAAGCACTGATCAAGTACATAATTAACGTATTATAATACATTAGGATATATTAATTTTTTTAATTAACAAATGAACAAGCCTTTTAAGAACATTACTTCTATATATGTTCCAAGGACATCATGATGTTAGAGAAATGTAACAAAATGTGTTACATTTGTAAAGGCCTTCATCCACATCATTGGTCATTGAAATTACGCTAATTAATCTAAGAATATATTTGTCTGACAGACAAATAGGCTAATTGACAGAGGAGCTTCTGTCGTATCTAGATATTTCAATTTCTTTGCATGATGACTAAAAAACAATTAGAAAAAAGTCATATAAACAGGGTTTCAAATGACCTATGACTCTTGGGGGGGTCCATTTGAATAATAACTTAATATAGCCAACCTGATATTCACTCCTGAAAATTATATCAAGTCCTACTGATGTGTTACATATAAAAATTTCAATTTTAAAATGTTTCAAGCAAGCTGCTGAAAACAAGTCAAATGAATCTGTTCAGTATTCCTTAATCTTGCAATATACAGTATGACAAAGGAATTCAAGCCATTAAATGTAACCTAAAGTTAACATATGATATTGGGAGTAGCCACTTTGATCATGAAAATGAAATCTAGGAAAAATCCTATAATCTATATCATGCTGTCTTGAGTTGACTATGAAAAAAATGATGTATTTGAAAAACTGTGCTGAAACACCCTAAGGTCTGAAACACTGAAACACTATAAGGTCTGAAACACTGAAACACCCTAAGGTCTTTTAACATAACTAAAGACAGTGTATATGACATAATAACCTACTAATAACCAAAATGTTTACTTGACCTGACTGAGTTGGGATGGCTTGTACTTGACCTGACTGAGTTGAGATGGCTTGTACTTGACCTGACTGAGTTGAGATGGCTTGTACTTGACCTGACTGAGTTGGGATGGCTTGTACTTGACCTGACTGAGTTGAGATGGCTTGTACTTGACCTGACTGAGTTGGGATGGTTTGTACTTGACGTGACTGAGTTGGGATGGCTTGTTCTTGACCTGACTGAGTTGGGATGGCTTGTACTTGATCTGACTGAGTTGAGATGGCTTGTATTTGACCTGACTGAGTTGGGATGGCTTGTACTTGGCCTGACTGGGCTGAGTTGGGATGGCTTGTACTTGGCCTGACTGGGCTGAGTTGGGATGGCTTGTACTTGACCTGACTGAGTTGAGATGGCTTGTATTTGACCTGACTGAGTTGGGATGGCTTGTACTTGGCCTGACTGGGCTGAGTTGGGATGGCTTGTACTTGGCCTGACTGGGCTGAGTTGGGATGGTTTGTACTTGGCCTGACTGGGCTGAGTTGGGATGGCTTGTACTTGGCCTGACTGGGCTGAGTTGGTCTTTTTGACTGTATCCGTTATGCAGAATATTGTTTTAATAACAAATTAATTAATTGCTATGTTAAAACAGTCAGCTATTTTACAGTACATTAATTCAATTTTCATGACAAAATCTGAGAATAATCGTTGTTAACTAATATGTCTGCAATTTTCTCATTAGCTATGTTATCATAGCAAAACGTATCCTTGAAAAAAGTGGATGATCTTTCTTTTCCTTTATCTCAATTCATGATGCACGATTTATAGGTAAAGAAAGATAATTTTAACTTCAATCAAGTCACATAATTCAGTATGTTCTGGTTATTACTCATCACCATTGACTGAGCAAGCAGGTTGATAAACGGATCTACGAATAACTACTGTAGTTAAGCTACATTACTGTAGCTGCTAGGTCCGCTAGTAGCAGCTAATTGGGTTTCAATACCGCCCAAATACCTAGCAAGGAACGTTGGCAAAATTACTCTTCTAAACATAATGTTGGGTATTTGGAAATGCAACGTTTGATAAAGGATCAGCTAAAATTGTACTAAAAGCAATGATAGAGAGATTAACAGGATTTTCATTCATTTATTGTAGTTGATTTCTGTCAGAAAGCTGTCCAGTTGACAGTGTAAGTGCGGTTTGCTGCCTTCAGCTACGTGTCTGCGCGAGCAGCATGACAACCACCTATGATGGTGAGTAGGACTTGCAGGGCGACCGGACTCACTTATCCAGGCTACCACGACCGCAGCTTTAAGCCAGCAAATAAATAAAATATTGCTGCAGATTATCAAGCGTTCTTGAAGACCGATAACTTTCACAAAACTTATTGAAGATTAGAATGCACATTAAAATACATTTTTGTGTGACCCCCCCAAACTAAAATAAATAAATATTATGGGTGGTCCCTATAGACTTATGGAGAGTCTGGGACCCTCTCGGACATAAGTACTTAAGTACACCACTACCCCATAAAAAGTTTAAATACTGAATAATTTCAGTGCATAATTGAGTTCTATTAAATGTGCATTACAAACTAAGTTTTTAGATTGGGTTATTTCCTTAGAAAGTTAAAACAGCTCCCTTTATCTTATTAGCTGAACAGCGTAACCTGAACCATTCAGAGGTTAGAGGTCAGTTATTGAACTTGAATTTGACAGTATAGCTCCTTGCTTTCCTTTCACTATGCTGTGGGCTTGTTTGCTTTCTCTTCCTCTCCAAGTGCTGTTCAGGCCATCTTAATGACCACTAATAACACACACCCTTACACATCTCCTTCTGTTTATTCTACAAACAGCATGGACTGACTGACTGTCTCCTGTGTGTGTGTGTGTGTGTGTGTGTGTGTGTGTGTGTGTGTGTGTGTGTGTGTGTGTGTGTGTGTGTGTGTGTGTGTGTGAGTGTGTGTGTTTCCAAATGTTTGTATACTTGTTTTACAACACATGAGTACCTTAAGTCCTCACTAGTATAGTAAACCATGGGGAAATTTGATAACATGAGGACATTTGGCCAATCCCAACAAACAAAAAAGGCAATTTTAGGCTTAGGGGTTAAAGCTGGGGTTAGAATTAGGGGTTACGGTTAGGTTCTGAGTTGGGCTCAGATTTTCAAGGTTAGAGTTGCAGATGTTTTTTTTTTAATGAAAAGCAATGGTTGGTTCTCAGAAGTCCAATACTACCAACGTGTGTTTCCTTTCATTCATTTTCCCACCCCCTATTTTCTGCAGAACTGAAATCTATAGCCTGAAGGTAAGAACACCTGCCAGTTTTTTTCTCTGTAAATCCCAGGTAAGACAATAGGATCAGTAGAAGTGTTATGTTACAGACAGACAGACAGGCAGGCAGAGAGGCAGAACGGGCATCCAGACAACCTAAACCCTCTCCTGTCTCACCCACAAGGTCGCCTCCACACTCCAGGTGTGAAAAATGCTACAAAAACATTCAGTCTTTCATGCCGGCAGAATTGGAGGCCTGAAAACTCATAATTTGGATTGGACTGTGCAGGGTTAGTTGCAGCTCTGCAAGCTGTTACATTTTCAACGTATCGTTTTCAAGAGCACATGTTCCATGTTATGCTAGTCACTGTGGAGGAATGTGGAGTGAATGGACAATGAAGTTATTGAACTGAGAGAAAAGGGAAAAAGAAAGGAAGCGGTTATGCCTAGTAGTAAGCAGAGAACCTTTCTAAAGTATTACAATGGTACAATAGCTCCCTCAGCTGGGCACATCAGCACTAGACAAGACACCGTAAAACTCACTTGAAATCCTTCTTTTTATAAGCACAACCACATCCCTCATTGCTTTGAACTGAGTAGTAGTTTGCCTCCCTGGCCCGGCCTGAGTTGTTGACTCACCACTTTAAGAGGGGGACAGAAACTCTTTGATCCACACCCTTTTAACACAGTCCGACTCACTGATTGCTTTACTGTATAATTGTAACTAGAACATGGATGCCATCTGAGTGACTCAGGATGCTTTACCTGGGTGTGTAGGATGTTTCTCCAGCAGATCTGCTCTAATATACTTGATTTAGCTCATGATCCAGACGTCCAGGTGATTTGTAGTATCCCTGTGTTTCAGAGTAGGACAGATATTCCCCAGTGGTTCTGTTGGAATCCTTTATGCCACAAGCCCCAGTATCCAGTGGATACCTGCCTTTAGTCATAATTCCCTGATCTGTAAGCCTACTAAAGAAGTTCACACATTTTCTCAGAACTCTAGATTTCTTATTAATCAAAGACGATTAGTTGACTAATTGAATCAGGTGTGCTAGCTCAGGGTAAAAAACTGAACTGTCTGGGAGGCCAGAGGAGAGGTTTTGGAAACCCTGCTGTAGGAAACCTAGAAGTTCTTCAAGCAAAAATATCTCAACCACAATCCCGTCAGGATCTAAAATAGGTCTTCAACAAACAACCAGATGTTCTTGCAAGCCTCAGTTCAACAATATCTAACAAGCAAAGAACAGTAGTTATCTGAAGGAAAGTCTCACAGCCTTCACTTTGTGTGTAAACTGGTCACAGAAATCCAGACATTCCACTGTGGAGGGCGTAGACAGTAGGCCATGATCCATACAATATATGGTGGTGTTTACATAGAGGGAAGGCAGTCCTGTCACCAGGAACCCTGGGCCCCCTGAAAAGATGTATCCCTGGGCCCCCTCAATTACAGACAACAAGTGACATTATTACAATCAGCAGGTCCTGCCAAGCCAGGGCCCTGTCAATCATACCCACCCTATCGGAGTCCCTTGGACATAACAGAGCAGTAAGGGCCCATTTGGAGCCTGAGAGATGTCAAGGAGAAGAAATTACATAACATGACACTCCACATGATGAGTTTAGTCTCGATGCCGAAACAGAAAAAAGATGTGTCGGGTGCAGAATTCTAAGGAGCTGCTTAAAAGGGTGGCTTGAGCATCAATTTCTTTATTGAAAGCATTATGTGTTTCACCTGGTCACCAACACAAGCAGGGAAAATGAAATATTGCAAATAATTACTTCTGCAGCAGACCAAGCATCTTGAACACCCTTTTTAGTCCAGAGGAATTTCATTTCAATAAAGAACATCAGGAAAATACTATCTCTGAGGTATAGCAAGAGGAAGCTTCAACTGTGGCCAAGTCAACATTTGCAGTCTAGGCAGGTTTGTCACTGTCAGCTACAAAGACTGGCCTTTGGACCAGGCGCTAAAGGTGATTTTGGAGGAACGGCAGATAATTTGTATGGAGCAGCATGTATTGACAAATGTTTTGTGTCTGTACTGAACATTACCTTCTACTATGAAACAGATGTGAACACAATGACCAGTGAGCCCAAGTATTTTACCTCAACAGGATGCTGGCTGAAAAATGCATCACTATGTTTCATTTTAATACTGTTTTTGGAAATTAATTTACATTTTCCTGATGAACTGTTTCTGTGTGATAACCATTTGAGTCAAAACATGTTCAAGCATTAAAACCATTGTTGCTGAATACCAAACCAGACTTTATTCTTTGTGTGTGTGTTTAAGTAAGATGGAAAAAGAGAGCTCTAAAATTACACGAACATAGATCATTCAGCAAAATAAGCAATAATTCAGGGCAAGAAGTATTTTTAGTGTTAATTAACAATTCAAGGATTTCATATCAATAATGCAAAGAGGTCTATCTCTTTTTTTGTAAAACCTTTTAAACATAAGTTGTAGTTGACATTCATTTTACTGGGGCATCCAGTAAAAAGCAAGAAAAAGCAATTACTTATACTACATTTGAAATGTATTTTAATTATCCCTGGACGTCCTCCCCCAACATGCCCTGGGTTCATTTGTTCCCAGTTCCCTGGGTTCAGTCTGATCAGGTTTGGTGTCGATTTGTGGCAGGATATGGATGTTATTTCATGGTTGAGTTTATCCATATGGCGAGTTGTGTCCTGCATGTGCTGTGTAGAATATCTTACCCTTGGTCCACATTATGTCCGTCTTGCAACATGCGTCCTATTCACGCAATCTTGTTCCGCAGCTGGTCAGGCAAGTGTGCAGTCGAGCGCAGGGGATGAGGGTCGTCTCTCATTTGAGTTGATGATATTAGATGATATTTGCATGCAACCAAGGTGAGTTATTGTATCAGAATATAAAATGTTTTGAGGTTTTCTTCAACTTGTTTCTATAGCTTAGCACTGAAGTCAAGCAAACCCAGTAAGAAGCTAGGGTGCTAACTTCCGCTTGAAAATTGGAACTTTTCACAGTATGTGGCATCCATTTTGAAACAAAACATGAACCGCTAGGGGGTATTCCGCTTCCACTCGGTTGTGGGTGGGATGATTCTTAGAGGAAACCGTTTGATTGCTGTATTCAAACTCACACAGAAAATCAAAGTAAACAATTGAAATCACAGGCTGTTCCAACCTGAAAGCAACTTATAATGTGACTCAGTAGTGTGTAATGCCCCCACATGTCTGCATGCTCTCCCGATAACGTCTGGGCATGCTCCTGAGGAGACAGCATAAGGTGTCCTGGGGGATCTCTTCCCAGACCTGGATCAAGGCATCAGTGAGCTTCTGGACAGTCTGAGGCACTAATTGGCATCGGTGGATGCACTGATCCATAACGTCCCAGAGGTTCTCAATTGGATTCAGGTCTGGGGAACGTGAGGGCCAGTCAATGGCATCAATGCCTTCTTCATCCAGGAACTGCCTTCCCGCTCTGGCCACGTGAGGCCGGGCATTGTCCTGTACCAGGAGGAACCCAGGGCCCACTGCACCAGTGTAAAGTCAGACGGTGGGTCTGAGGATTTCATCCCGGTACCTAACAGCAGTCAGGGTACCGTTGGCTAGCACATGGACGTCTGCGCGACCCTCCAAGAATATGCCTCCCCAGGCCATCACTGACCCACTGCCAAACCGGTCATGCTGGATGATGTTGCAGGCAGCATAACGTTCACCACGGCGTCTCCAGACTCTTTCATGTCTGTCACATGCACCCAGTGCGAACTTGCTCTCATCCCTTCCATCTCCCACTCCATGGCAATCCTCTTTTCATGACAAACTCCACCTCTATTGGACACTTCCGATGTTACAGATTGGTTTGGGACGGAAGTCTAAAGGCTGCAGTCACGCCTCAGTTCTCATCGACGGCACGGAGGTGGAGCGTGTGTCCAGCTTCAAAGTCCTGGGTGTCCACATCTCTGAGGACTTTTTCTGGACTCTCAACACCTCAGCCCCGGTGAAAAAGGCACAGCATCTTTACTTGTTTATGAGGCTGAAGAAGGCCCACCTGTGTTCCAAGATCCTTGTGAACATTTACCGCTGCACAATCGAGAGCATCCAGACTAACTGTGCCCCAGTGTGGTTTGGAGGATGCTCTGTAGCCAACCGGAAGTCCCTGCAACGGGTGGTGAAAACTTACTTTACTTTGCTTTTCCTAAGCCGTATCGACATAGGCTACTTGGAGATCGTTATAATTTCGGTGGCTGGCATCTTGATTAGCTAACAGGTCTTATATTGACTAATGAGAGTATAAATAAACCAGTAGTTCTGGGCCAAGCAGTCTCCCTAAAGGACCTTGTCTCTGGGCTGAGACACGAAAGTGTCTCAGCCCAGTGTTCCATAACCGCGCCGATTTTGTCATGGAGAATGACGAATGGTTAATTAGCCGTCTCAGGCTATAATGTATGTTGAAAACTGCCAATTTGTAGGTTTCGGATTGCTACATGTGTCATATGTAAATAAGGTCAGGTGCAGCACGTTCTTGCATTCACGGATTGATCCGATTTATCAATCTGCAATGACTTCTACGCACATTTCGACCAGGTGCAACAGTTTCATGAATCACACTTAGGGATGATCGTAAATCTCTCCCAACGTTCAAATCTTTTCTGAGGATTCATGAATGAGGGCCAGTTTCTTTCCATCTACTGTAACCCTGCTGAACTCTGTAGACCCATCACTAACCAACCCACCTCTCAGTACTGCCTCTCAGGGATCTTGTTGCACTACACCCTTTGTACTACTGTACTCTGACACTGCCTTGCAAAGTCTGTTAAGGAAGTGTTCAGTTGTTACTATACATGTATATGTCTGCTATCACTGCATTTCAGTTGCACATGCCAACTTGCACCTTCAACTTGCATTTATTAAACATTTAGAATTGACATTGTACTTGCATTTTTCAGTTGTTACATGTACATGCCTACCTCAGAAAACTCATTGCTGCTATCCCTGCATTTCAGTTGCACATGCTATCTTACTCCTTCAATTTGCCTCAATTGCAAATTTAGATTTATTCCACTTGTAACTATGTATTCCACTTGTAACATACACGTAATACTTGTACATTTTCTGCCCTCCTCTATTTGCTTTCATTGCACATTTATTATTGCCATTTGTACTGCATTTGCCTTCATTGCACATCTATACATTCCATTTGAAATATACATATACTTATTACTTGTAAATACTTGTACATTTTCTGCCCTCTTCTATTTGCACTTCTGGTTAGATGCTAACTGCATTTCGTTGTATGGAACTTGTGCATGTTCAGTGACAGTAAAGTTGAATCTAATCTAATGGACAAGGGCCTAAGTAGTTGCAATTATGTAAATATGCAGCTGAAACAAGGTAAATGGAATGTTGTAAAATGTTAATAAAAAGATCTTAAGATCCAGAGTAGAATGAAACTCACCAAACTGAGTTCAAAGTCAGCCTCCTGAAATGTTGTTTCTAGCCTCTGGATCCCTTGCTGATCCTTAAATATCAGTATTCAGTTTTCTGTGGTCTTATCTGTTTTAAGTGTAAAATATGCTTTTTCTGTTCCAGTTTAAATTTCTTGGTTGGCAAAAATTTCCAGAATTTTCATTGAAAAGCATTTTAAAGGGCATTTTATAGGGCTGTAACAAATAATCAAATAAAATCAATAACATAGATAATAAAAATTGTTGTCAACAAATTCCATTATCGACTAGACAGGTCTACGTGAGACACAGCTGGGGAAAATAGCACTGAAAGACGGAGAAGACTTGTGGACCTATTCAACAAGTGTCTGCTTATAGTAGAGCATTCAGATTAGATGCAGTAACATAACATTTGCACTAGCTCAGAGAAAATATTTGGTTTAAAAGTAATTTATCACAATTTGCACTCAGAATAAAATAATTCAACTTTGGAAGGTTTTGTGAGTTGCAAAACATTGCGAGGAAGGCTGTATCCAGGAACATAGAGGTCCTACTGAGGCCGCAAATCACAACAACGTTTCTAATCAGAATGTTATAATCAGTTTGGAAGTAAGTTGAATAAACAATCTTTTGACAAAGAATGTTGTATGCTTTATAGCCTTCATGATTTTTTCAATGTTTAATGTTTAAGCCCAGAGAACATCTTTTGCTCAATTGAATCAATACAACACGATTCCAAGATAAACATTGAAAAGTTTGTCACAATAGACAGATACATTACTAGGAATCCAGAATTGGGATTTATCTATGGGCAAGTAAAAAAGTAGGCCCCCTGAATCAACTACCTGTCCTTTTCTGTCTTCTTTCTGGGCACCCAGGTCAGATTTGTTTTAATTATCTCACAAATGTGAGAAGTAGACTATAACTATGTGTCAGGTATAATTTGAATATAAAATTAACAATTATGTACCCACAATTTGCACACTGTTTTTCCATTAAGCCCTTGTGCATAAATTCCCCTACTATCTCACCTCTTTAAAAAGTTTGCAGCAAACAAAAAAAATGGTATTGGCTAAACCTAGTGGTTCCTTCAGTTTCAACTGATCTAGGAAAGTTTGGGCATGACTGAAATGTCTTGATTACATTTTTAATTGTCTCTTACTTGGCAATATATTCTATTTCTGTCTTTATATCGCCTTGCCTTTTCATGCTTTTCTTTATTTCCTTTGTATCTTGCCTTTCCAAAGTTTTCTTTGATTGGCCATATCTTTCCATTTTCCTGTGTCAGTCAAAAAAGGAAACTGAGTGTCAATGAGTGTATTGATATACTATAAAAAGGAAAGTATTTCACAAAACCATTCCACCCTTGCTTGAAGTTTACAAGAACACAGTCTAGATTTCTATAGGCCTTTTCACACTGCATTGTTTTAAGCTAAAGTGCAGTGTAAACACACCTAATGTGAATGTAGCTAAACTAAAATGTAGTTAGCTAGGTTTGTGTAGCTTGGATATTAGCCAGGGTCCAAATAACTTAGGAAATATTAGGAAATTAAACAAGTCCATAATGCATCCAAACGAGTTCAAACCAGGCATTACTTAAAAATCATACACTGTGATTTTCTGGATTTTTGTTTTAGATTCCGTCACTCACAGTTCAAGAGTACCTATGATAAACATTACAGACTTTGTAAGTGGGAAAAACTGCAAAATCCAATAACCCAATAACTCCCATGAGATGGTTGCCCATACCATTACGGATCCCCCACCATGTTTATTAGTTGGAAGCAGACATTGTGGGTTCTTCAGCTTTCTCCAAATAAAAAGCCATCCAGATGTGGGAAATATGGTGACCCATGATTATTCAGAAAATGTTAAAATGTTCCATTGCTCAGGGGTCCAGCTTTTGTGCTCCTTACACCAAGTTATGCGTTTTTGTGCATTGGACTGGATGCAAGCAGTTTCTGAATGGCAGCCCTGCCATTAATTCTATATGTCTGTGAAGATCAAAATGTTCAGTTGTCTTGGTCTGGGAGGTTCTGATAAAATGTTGGGGTAATTTTCAACCTGTACTTTTGGGCCGTTTAGCAACTATTTTGTTAAATGTATTTTCCTCTTTGCTGATGCAATTTGTCCATGTTTGACATAAGCTTTCATGATTTTTTAGACTGTTCCCCATTAAACATTTAATTATAATTTAGCGGTTTTCATGACCAATGCATCTGCAATTCAGGAACAGACTATCTGGCACTTGCAGGAACTGTTTTAGTTGCCTTGTGTTCCTTTGAAAACTAAAATATCAAAGCGCTAACTGTCAGACCTCATTTATGTCTGACACATAGTGCTGTACCAGTCAACAGTTTAATCTCCTCATTCTAATATATTTCTTTAGTTTTCCTATTTTCCACATTGTACAAAAATAGCTACCTTTTGCTTTGATGACAGCTTTGCACACACTTTGCATTCTCTCATTCTGCATTCTCTCCCAAATATGCTGAGCACCTGTAGCCTGCTTTTCCTTCACTCTGCAGTCCATCTCATCCCAAACCACCCCAACTGGGTTAAGGTAAATTGATTGTGGAGGTCATCTGATTCAGATTAGGGCTAATACGACCAGATTAAGGCTAAGACTAAAATGAACAAATCACAGACCACTATTTTAAGCCCAGATCAAGGTCATTCAGGACAGACCAAATATAGGAATCTGGCAACTGCAACAGTATATTTTATGGCTTATAACTTGGTTATTATGTCGCAATTTACTGGAATTGAAAGAAATCCCTAGAAGAGACAATTTGACATCTTAAAGCTTCCTCATGTTGTCTCGACACACTGCCTTCAGACTTTTTTTAAACAGTATAGAGCACATAAATACCTGGATGAACCAAAATTGTCTACAAGTAAACCAAGATAAAACCGAGATGATTGTGTTTGGCAACAAAAATAAAATAACTAGTATTAGTAAAGAGCTGGATTCTCGGGCCCTAAAAACCAGGGACCAAGTGCATAATTTTGGTGTTCTGATAGACTTAGACCTCACATTTAACAGTCATATCAAACTGTTCACCACAACAGCATTCTATCATCTTAAAAATATAAACCGAATCTTTATGGTGTCCCAAAAAGACCAATAGAAGCTCATCCATGCTTTTATCTCTTGTAGGGTTGACTACTGTAATGCCCTCTTAACTGGACTCCTCAGAATGCTGCTGCTAGAATGTTAACCAGGACCAAGAGAACAGAGAATATCAAAGTACATTGAATGAATTGTGCTATATAAATAAACTTGCTTGCTCATGGTATAGTAATATAGATGTACAGCACAAGGATAGATACTCATGACTTGTTTCTGTTTAACAGCAGTGCATACCTTTCTCAGTCTTTACCCGGACAACACCATTATCCTTCTCTCTCTCCCCCTTCGGGTCAAGGCTTGGAGGAAAGGAAGGGTGATCAGAACAAAGGTCAAATTACATGTTAAAAGGTCAACGGTCACATTAGCAGGTCAACTTGAAATCGGTTGAAATAGATTGAGTGACAGACTATGAGTGATTGAGGTCACAACATTGTGTGCCACCTCCAGAGTGTAGATAAGGGGGTGACCTACAACTGGACGTTCATGGGGTACTTTAAAGGTAGTCTGTTAGCACCTGCTCATGGGTCACTTTTGGAACAGACCAGACCTAGTTTTTACGATGTTAATGAAAATCTGTCAGTTGCAGATAAGCAATATTCATGTTAAGATATTCACTTATCAATAGGATCATAATTTAAGACCTGACAAATTGTAATGATTCGCAACTCGACCATCCCAGCTGTACCAAACTCTTTCTCCTGTCTGTTAATGTCTTTGTTCCCAACTCTTCCCTTCTTTTCACTGTGGCAATAGGGGTCCGACAGCAAGAGGGAGTGGAGTCTGATTCTGGAACATTCTTGTCATATCCAGCAGAGGGTAGTCTTCCATCTCTTTTGAGAAAACTGCGTTTATAGCTTGGGATCGATGCTTTAAGAGTGCTGAACAATTTGTGTCCTAGGGTAGTGTATGAGCCTCATCATTGAATCAAAAAAGGCAATACTAAACGTGCAGTTAAAGCAAATAGAGGAGGGTGGAAGATGTACTAGTATTAGGTATAGAGTATGTTACAAGTGGGATAAATGTTGTGCGGGTACAGATGGTAATTTGAAATGGCATTCTAAATGTGCAATTGAGGCAAATTGAATGAGTAAGGTAGCATGGGCAAACTTACATTTGTAGAAGTGGTACAGAATACTTGAAATCCTGTCTTTTGACTCTGTAAATGTGTAGTGTTTCTGTGTATTTATTTGATAATGATTACTTCAATGATTTGTTATTTGATAGAGTAGCAAGTGATTAGGCTAATTGTGTATGGAGCAGCCTCTGTAGCAGGTAATTCAAGCAATAGTTCACTGCTATTGCCAGCAATCTAGAAGTTAGACATTGTTATTGAGAAATTGTTATTGATTATTAAGTGTCATTAAGCCTATACATTATACATTGGAATGTTTAAGCCAATGGAATCTTTTATTGTTTTATAGTCATATACATAGAACATGGTTTATACATTGCATGGATTTAGCAAGGATTGACTGGGCCTTCTTTGTGGCTCTGAGACCAGGTACTCCTTTAGTGATAATACATTTGTCTGCAAGCCCTCACTATCAGAACCCAAACAAGTAAAATGAGAATATGGTGCAATCCAACAGATCGCACTCAATTTTCCAATGAATCAGAAAGATTGCGTTTTTAAAGATGAAATTACAAAATATCCGTATGTACATATATGTATGTATGCCAAACTAGCTGTTGCTCAATGATGTGTGCCTTTGAGCTGGAATTGCTTTTGTAAGTCCTCTGTAGATCAGTGTCTGCTAAATGAATACATGAAAATAATGTAAACTAGTATCTCTATACAGCATGACTACACACTGAATACGTGTTATGATTCATAGGATACTTACAACGTTGTTTGCGCGTATGACGCTGATAGGGAAGGTACGCTGACTGACTGATTCACAGAACTCAGACTGGCCTAAATAGGTAGGTTAACTGTGCTTCTACCTCACACCTATTTCAAATTATAGTTAGCTTCGGAAAGTAAACAAGTCTCTAGATGATGTCGAGGGCCTACATACTAATACGGCATATGGTAGTTTCATGAGTAATACAGACAGGAGAATCTCATGCATGTCTACAGTTCAGGGCTGAAGCAGTTGGGGGTGGTGGGGAGGGGGGCTGTGTGAACGTGGACGAGGCACAGCTATTTCCTACCTGTACGAACGGGGCGGGTACATGTCTGGTCGAATTGGACAGGAGACCACATAGGCCTATAGTAACAAATATAAAAGTGATTTCAAAGGAATATCAACAACAACATTTTTAATAAGGTGAGTTTTCTATTATACCTTCATTGTTTGACAGTCGAACGTATTCATCTACCTGCGATAAAAGCACAACAGTAGCGACCGTACACGTCTGTCGGTCGATTTTCTTTTAGCTTGAGGCCTGGGAGTTTTGTTTTAAATCGTTTAACACTGTAGGCCTAACATTTTTGCCGTTACATACTCTTCTAATTTACATTACAGTTTTTACATTGCTGTCCTGTTAATTATCACTATTGATCTATTGATAAACAGCTCTACTGACTTTGTATTTCCATGTTAGTTTTCAATGTTGTAAAATAGGCTACTGTAAACTAGAATTTGGCTATTGTCTGGCTTTCTCAAGGCTTAGATATAAATGAAAAGGTTGTTTTCACCTCGCTTTGTTTGTTGTTTATGCTTGATATATTCGTATTGGTGGTGTGCTTATTCATGCTTCACAATAAGTCTATTGTATATCTTTCTCTGTCAGGGGTATATTCACTTAAAATCTCTGTAGGCTACCTCTGGGCCACTATTTCAAAATGCATCTCTTTAGAATGGTTTTGGGCTGTCAGATAAGATTAAATACAGGCAGTAGGATGAATAGAACGAACGAATCAGTGACCTCCATTGGGTACTCCATTGTAGTTAATATTTTGTATTTAACTCCTATCTGATAGCTTTTTTTTTTAAAAGCTGGGCCCTACAGACTCAAGTATTGACAGGTTGAGACAACTGTACCCCACAGTTATGTGGAGTAAGAGGATCACAAAGATTGAGAATAACAATATTGACTCTGTAATACGTGTCTACATTAAAGTTTGTAACAAGGTTTTAAAAAAGATTAACGCTAAAATGATATACTTCACTTACTATCAAACTTTCAAAACACACAGTAATAGTCCCCTCCTTATAGCTGTCCAGACCACAGGTATTCCGAAGCAAAGAGAAAGAATGGGAGACAGGTATTTGTTATTAGCCTCTGGGGACATAATCTTACTGATATTTGAGTAGCTAGGTGTGTTTCAGTGCACTGTTTGTGTGTTTCCCCTTATTTACGAGGAATGTTATACTGTATATATATATATATGTGTGTGTGTGTGTGTGTGTGTGTGTGTGTGTGACAAATAGACCAAGATAAAGGGAGACCTTTGTCGTGTTTGTTAATGCGCCAGATTCGTGTCCCTGCATGTCACACATTCCACGGAAGAAACCCTAGCCTCCCACCTGCCCTCCCTTCTCCTTTGGGTTCTTCACCTTTCTCTCTCCTCTTCTTTGAGCATCCCCTCTAACACTCAAACGTGGACTAATGTATATACAGTGAAATCCAACAGTATTCGGAGAGCTGACCTGTTTTTTTTGTTTTTTTATTGCTGCACATTGTATTTTTGTGCAGACTCAGTGTTAATAATGTCAAATTAACTATATAGAAATTCCAGAATGGTTGATACATATTCCCCCCATTTTTTGGTATGGTAAGCATTTGGACAGTTGGTTTCCTAGCTGTTTACTATTAGGCATTGGATTTTTTGTGCATTTAGAGAGCTGTCAATGTCTCCTTTTGATTCTAGTCTTTACATTTGGAGCCTGTTGCTGGTGCCTGACAATAAATATGTGCCAATGCAAAAAAACAGTGCCTAAAAGAGAAGGTAGAGTTCTAATTAAAAAGGGTTAGTAAAATGGGACAAAGAATAACACCTACCAGAGTGATGGCAACCGGAAGGTTTGGTCATTCTCATCACCAGATTAGTGGAGGGGTTTTGGGCATGTATGGCCCACACTGGAATTGGCTCACTTGTCTTCATTGATGAGGTAACTTCTGATGGCATCAGCAAGAAGAATTCTGAAGTGTACTAAAACATTGTGTCGGCTCAGATACAATGAAATGCCTCTGAACTCATTTCATGGCATCTAAGTAAAAAGTAAATCATCCACTCTGAATCCATTTCAGCATGATTTCCCATGATCGACACTAGATGGAAGGCAAAAATAGCTACTTCTTTGCAGGCCTGGCTGAGCATCATCAGGGATGGTCCCCAGGGAAGTCATTTATAAGGGTCTCTTAAGGCAATCATTGCACGAAAAGAATATACAACCAAGTGCTAAACATGACTCATTTATTGTACTTAATGTTTATTTGTCCAAATACATTTGATACCCTAAAATGGGGGACGGTGTCTGCAGTTTAACTTCATTATCTCATTGTATCGTTTAGAATTTAATGTGAATACAGAGCCGAGAAAATATAATGTGTCATTGTCCAAATACTTTTGGACTTAATTGTACTGTATGTGTGTGGGAGGGACTTTGGTCTTACGTCTTACATAGCATTATCATTCCTATCCTATCCCAATTACTATAATAAATGTATTTTATCCTTTATCCCTCTCCCCCTCTCTCTCTTTCTTCAACTCTGAATTTGTTGAAGCCCTCAGAACATCTCTAATTATTTCAGTAGTTGTCATCTCCTCCAGAACCGCTGTGACAGACATTCTATTAAGTTTTCTGTAGGTTAGGTAGAGTGATCTCACCTCTAGCTGCTACGCTCCAATGGTTTCCACCCATTATTTTCATGTGATTTTGTGAAATGTAGCGCCACATTAGTACTGGCCCTCAGACACTGCTTCCAGTTAGCAGGTAGCAGAGTAGAAGATACTAAGCTGTAATGTTCCACTCTTCAGGCAGTTTTTTGGGGCTGCAACAACAGGATCAGTCACATTGTCTCTTATTTTTAATGCTGCATTATTTTATTTTGTCTGCTATCGCTGTCCTGTGGCAGGGCTATGGGAGCCACAGTGGAATATGACAAAGCTTCATGGGAGCTGACAGTCCAGGTGGACCAGAGAGATGGAGATGAGGGGATGAAGTTTAAACTGCGAGTTTTGGGAAACCTGCATGTTGGAGGACTCATGCTCAAACTGGTGGAGAAAATCAGTAAGTCTCTCTCCCTTTTATTGACATTCTCAGTCTTTCGCTCTGCCTCTCTTTCATGTACAGTGCATTGTCAATCTCTCAGTCTCCTTCTCTCTCACTCTTTTATTTACAATCTGAGTCTCTCTGCCTCGCTCTTTCTCTTTCTGTCAGCCAGAGTACTAGACTGGAGAACACACCCTTATTTGCTCCATTCCTTTATGCTGCTGAGTAGAATTGTTTTTCCACAATTGTTGCACAGCCTGAGGGGTTGAAGTTCGTCATTTTATCTCATATTTACTCACCTGGGGTGAACATTTTACAAGAGTAAAACACCTCGTTCCCTATGTAGTGCACTTCTTTTGACAGTCTAGAAGTCTAGAAAATCAGTGCACTATATTGGGAATAGGGTGTGATTTAAGACACACTGCGTGTTCATCCAGGAGGATTAGGGTTAGGGAACTCCCCTTGGGAAGACACTATGAAAGTGGCCTCTAGCCTCAGTTAATATCAGATAGATACGAGCTGTGTCAGCGGATGTGGGTGTTAATGACTCTGTAGATGATCCAGGAGTGTGTCATCTGACTAGACAAGTATTATTCTGGGTTCAGCCCTTACATCACAACATGATGTCATACAGAATCATCAACCTCACTTCCTGTAGGGTCTTCGATGGCTTTATGCAGGTGGTTTGTTTAGATTCGTTTATCGCATTGTATCGAAGTATACGTTTACACATCCATGTACTTACACAAACATTTTCAAATGAAGAAGGATTTTATAATATGTACCATTCCAGCCAGACACTGTAAAAGCAAAAGGCAATGACTTGTGAGAAGGGCCGGGAACTATGCTGTGCTAGGCTCAAGGGGAAACTGATTCCACCTCCCGGGTGCCAGTGCAGAGAAGACTTTTGACTGGGCACTGTCTTACTGTAGGGGCCATGTTCTCAGACTAGATGTGAGTTTTTACTAGAAGCCAGTAGAGTGAACAGAGACACTGGTTGACATGGGAGAACTGGGGAAGGTTGAACACCGGCTGGCTGTGGCGTTCTAGATTAACTGCAGTGGTTTGATTTCACAAGCAGGGAGAACTGCCAACGGTGATTTGCAGCAGTCGCAGACGTGCGATAAGTGCCGGAATTAAAACTTGAGCTGCTTCCTGTGTGAGGTAAGATCGTGCTCTAGGAAATCTTAAAGAGCATGTACCTGCAGGAGCGAGTCATTCCATTGCTTTTTAAGGAGAAAGACATGGTGTTGTCTACGGTCACACCAGTTCTTTACACTCTTGGAGTGGGAAAAGGCTGCTCTTTCTTGTTAAGGTTGAGCTTGAGGTGGAGTCTGCCAGGCACGCAAAAACGCCACTTTGATGTCAAATGTAGGGAGGAGAATATCAGTTGAATGCGATCCACCTAGCAATAATAGGTGAGATCCAATGACTTGGTGTATTGGGAGAAAAGGAGAGGTGCTAGAACCTGATGGTTTACAGAGTCACAGTTGTTAGAGGATGGGAAACAGATAAGAGAGTTAATTGGGACAGTGTGAAAAGCCTCTGTGACACTCTATCTAGGTTGCTTGACCCCGTTTGTGTTGAAGCCTGCTGGTAAGGGGTGAGGTAATCGTTCTGTGAGAGATAACTGCTTAAGTGCTTGAAAAGGAAAGACAATAGAGATTCCAGTTATTCTAGCCATTTGAAACCAGTGGTTTCAATCAATCGTTTTCGTCAAAGTTAGAGAATATGGCCCGATATATTTAATCGTTTCTGTCTTGATGAAACTATGCCTTCTAACAAACCCCCTCCTAACAAACCCCCTCCTCTCAGAGGCTCCTCAGGATTGGTCAGACCATGCTCTGTGGTGGCAGCAGAGGAAATGTTGGCTACTGAAGACACACTGGACCTTGGACAAGTATGGAGTCCAAGCGGACGCTGATCTACGCTACACCCCACAACACAAACCTCTGTGTATTCAGCTGCCCAACATGAAGATGGCCAAACTCACTGTCAGTTACTCCGCCGTTGTCTTCAAGACTGTCGCCGAGATCTGCAGGGCGTTAAGTGAGTACCCTAGCCAAGTCAGACGCCTCATCCTCTTCTTCCTGGTCCCTAGCACAGGGCTGAGAAACTAGATTCAGCCGTATAGATAGATAGTCTGTGTGGGGCTCACTCACTCCTTGCCGACCCCTCCCCTTGTCAAAATTGCAGATGTGAATATATTGGGACAGTGTCTATTCTGAAGTTTCCCATACTGATAATTGGTAAGGGGGAATGGCCACCACAGCTAAGATTTAACAGGACAAATAAACAGGGGCATGTAAGACGTGAGGGTCCAGAATGGGGTCAAGCAGCTGGGACCTAGTGGCTAGGGCTTTTAATATAGATTCAGGGCGGGAGTTCTAGGGGCTAGGATCTATAGGGTGCAGCTTCCTTTTCCCCGATTTAGGAGGCCAAAGAAGAGGTTATGGTTTAGGGTCTAGGGGTACACAATCTTTCCTTGACATCCTCTCTCTCCTTCAGACATCAGAAGGCCAGAGGAGCTGTCCCTTCTAAAGCTTCCAGATGACCCATCCAAGAAGAAGAAGAAGAAAGACAAGAACCCAGTACTGGAGGACATCATAGACATGGACAAAACCAGTGGAGGTTCTGGCGGACCAGGTAGGAGACACCACGAGTTATGTGCATATTAATAAAATGTCTATTTTATTACTGCATATATTTTCACTGATTAATGATTCTTGCAATATGTTTTTCTGCAAAGACATTTCAACCAAGTTAGCTAGTTAGTGATCTGAGCGTTTGAATAACTTAATTGAATCACAAAAAACATTGCCTTGTTCAGACAAGAACTTCCACAGGCGTTCATACCTTACCTTGATGGTCACCTTCAAACACACTGTGAATGGAAATTATTAATTGTTTTCGCAATGCAGTCAAGGTTTAGCTCAAAGTAGGTAGTTACTGACTTTTATATCTCAGACCTCCCAACAGATTCTGCCCACATGGTGGCTTCTGCAGATTTCAGATTTAATCTCTTGAAGGAATGGAAAATGCAGAATTTGTTAGCGGTTTTGAAGATGTAAAAGAATACAGTAATCATGAAGCAAATCTCATGGAATAGCACAGCATGTTCCAAAGGCTTTTGGTAATGCATACTTTGTTTCAAACACACAACCCCCCCCACACACATTTCCTGTCTATGACTGTACAGTAGTACATAGCTACAGTCCAGGGCAGTGGAGATTTCCACATCAGCTCATTAAAACCGCCTCATTTTGACTGCGGCTCTGAACCATGTCAAATTAGTTATTTCTGAGTTGTATGCTCGACTGCGTTTAAACAAATGAAAAGCAGGCCTGTTCTCCCACGATTCTTTATGTTGCCTCAGTCCTCATTCCTGTAACTCTACCCATAGACAAAAATATCTGTGGAAATATATTGAAATAAAACTGAGATGTATTTAAATAAATTGAATGAATAGATTTTTTATAATACATGAATGCATAAAATATCTTTAAATGCATTAAAACTGCCAATTTTCTATTATAAACACATTTTGTACGTACAGTATATGTAAATATATGTGAATATAAGGCTTATATTTTGGTATCGGTGATTTGCATAATGTATATGTGCATTCATGTGCATATTTAAAAATAAATATATGCTAATATATCATTTGAGATTTATTAAGAGATTTTTGTTCTATCAAAAAACACTAGTCTAGAATCAGCTACCTTCTATATTATGATTATGATCTAAAAATAAAATCTGATTCCAGGCCAGTAAACAAACGTGGGCCCTGAATTAATCTCCTCTTCCACCTGAATCTTCCAGGAACTCCTATGTATAGTAAGACCATGGTGCCCACCTACAACCCAGAGAACGGGGCCCCTGCCACAGCCACCAGCATGTGGTTTGGGGACAACCTCCTGACCTCCAGCCAGCCCAACCTGCCCCCTGCAGAGCTGGCCAAGATGTACCAGCCATTGTCCTTGGTGGACAAAGCTATCATTAACGGAGGGTAAGAGTTACTTCCAAAACAAAACTCCACATTGAAACCTTGAGAGGAACCGTCCTCTATAGCTGGTCAGGTAGAGGAGATGCTAGTTGTCGGGTTCCACATGTTATGCTGGAGGGCAGTTCTGTCTGTCAATCATGGTAGACATCCAAAGAGTGGCGAGGGAATCATTAGCCCATCAACTTAGGGACACTCGTGATTGAATGATGTAAACTATGTTCCAATTTTAACTAATAAAACAAACAACATCAAAGTCATTATTGTCTTTTTTAAGATATTAATCTCTGCTAAAGGTAAACATTTGAATTTAGTTTAACCTTTCAGTTTAAATTATGTTATATTTCAAATGTGTTGTTAAGTTTGGCATGCCTATTCATAATTTTTTTATCAAATAAAAGACTGAGTCATTTGGTATTTAGCTATTACTTCCTGGTTGACTGTGACACTGTTGATGTGATTGACAGGTGGTTGGATTCCTCCCACTCCTTGATGGAACAGGACATTGGAGATGATGACAGACTTCAGCTACGCTTCAAATACCATTCCTTTTACGACCTTAACCCAAAGGTAAATCTAACCTTTGTCAAATACCACAGCTTCTATGACCTCAACACAAAAGTAACCCCTAACCTTTGCCAAATATTACCCTTTTTACGACCTCAACCCTGAGGCAACCCCTAACCTGGGTCAAATACCACTACCTCCCAGCCCAAAGTCTGGAATAACTGTACACATGGCCTTGCCACTGAGCCCTGATACTGAACATTTGATTGGTGGATGTGTGTTTCAGTATGATTCTGTGAGGATAACTCAGCTGTATGAGCAAGCTCGCTGGGCCATCCTACTGGAGGAAATCGACTGCACTGAGGAGGAGATGATCATGTTCGCCTCCTTGCAGGTAGACACACACGCTTGCACCTGGCCACAAGCATGTCGCATATTTGAATACACACACACACAATTATCTATCTGGGAGAGCCGGTTTGGTGTATCATTCCCAGAGGAGGCATGTTGGGACAAGATGACTATCCCAGGGGAAGAAGAGAGTAGAAAGAGGAGATTGTTTGGTTTTTAGTAAGATTTCTTTTAGTTTCATTTGTATATCAACAAAGCAGTTCACTTTAAGATAAGGTCTCTATAGATTTCCTTATTAGATCTTAAACCGAGCATTCATGAGGCAATGTGCACTAATACATTTTCAATGTTTTCCCTTTGGGGAAAGTTAAGCGAATGGCCATCAGAGTGAGTCAGTGGCTAAGCCTATGATAACTTCAGCAAATTGTTTTCTTTCCAAGTTTAATGCCCAGGCATAATTATGAGTTAAGCTGTGCCAAGAAACCACTTTTTTTGGATAAGCTATGTTTTGGAAACTGTAATTATTATAAACATACTGATTATTTCCAGGGATACAAAATCTCCGGAAACATAAGTGTATATATATATATATATATATATATTATTTTTTGAAAGGATAATATTTTCCCCTCAACGTAGTGATGCTGAATGTAAAACATGTGTTGTAAAATCTCTTGTTTCTCATAGGGCTTATTTACATTACGAGAGAGAGAATAAAATGCTACATTAGTTTGCATGATAATTTCCATAGCGTTTTAATTTACACCGACATGTTCGAGATGTACTATGCAGGATTGAGCGTTTCAATCGAGGGAAATCCCTGCGATACGTATGTGCACTGCACACAAACTTGATACAGTTCTGACACAAATGTTCACACATTCAAACCCCTGGAGGGACTCGTTTGAAAATGTGCCGCACACTACCACGGCAGCTTGTGCCTCGAGCAGTTGATAACATAATAATCTAGCGTCTCAAGTTTTCTTCAATGTGTCTCTGAAAATGTAGCATAATGTAAATAAGCCCTTAGTGCAGGGTTTCCCAAACGTTCTTGTGACCCCAACCATGTAAAGAAAAATTCTCCCCCAACCCCATTTTCATATCAGATGACCCCCCATGGGATCGCGACCCCTAGTTTGGGAACCTCTGCCTTAGTGTGACATATCCCCCAATTCCCGTAATTCAGATTTGCTCATAAATCATTATGGTAATATTGTTTCAGTATCACATATGCAAGCTAACCATGTCCACGGAACCTCTGAACACCTCTGACGAACCAGAGATAGATGAAGTTGAGGCTGCCCTCTCCAATCTAGAGGTCACACTTGAGGGAGCACATACGGACAGAATATTGGTAACTACTTTTTAAACATATAATTGATTTATATTCTTTACATATAAATGATAAACAAGAGGGTGTGTATGTTTTGTTTTTGCTATAGATAGTTTTCCACAGTCTGAGACAGTGCAACACCTGTATTTAAGCACAGGCTGAGGGGTAGGCTGCTTAGATTGCATGTCTCGACACGATGATGTCACTAAGTCACAGGATAATTGACAGTTGCTTGTTCCCACCCTCCAGGAAGACATCACAGACATTCCGAAACTGGCAGACTCTCTCAAGCTGTTCAGGTAAATTCTGAGGGCATCTAAGTACAGCCAGAGACAGCTGAACTGTTCGCTTTGCCTTTATACTTGTTCATCCCATGGAAATGTAGTTCATAGGGACCTCCCTTTGGAGAAGTGACAGTTAACAACATTGTAAATATCCTGGCGTCCTTGACGTAGACTGATAACCAAGCAACCTCAAAACATTCAACAGCGTGATTGTGCGAATCTGTTCACGAGTCCTCACTAAGCTGTATTTCATTCGGTTTCATACGTCAGGCCTAAAAGACTGACGTTGCGGTCCTATAAGGAGTATTGGTTCGTCTTTAAAGACACCACCATCTCCTACTACAAGAACAAAGAGTCAGCGAGCGGAGAGCCCATAGAACAGCTGCACCTCAGAGGATGCGAGGTTGTCCCCGACGTCAACGTGACAGACAAGAAGTTCGGAATCAAGCTTCTGCTCCCAGTGGCTGATGGGATGAACGAGGTCTACATCCGCTGTGACAACGTGAGATGCTATTTCTACGTTCTGTTATTACCTTTGGGGCACCAACAGTATTGTTCCTCCCTCATATGTGAATGGTATTTCTGTGTTCATCCAGGAGGCACAGTATGCCAAGTGGAAGGCAGCGTGTACCCTGGCCTCTAAGGGCAAGACAATGGCCTACAGCTCCTACAGGTTAGACTGAATCACTCAATCCTTCTCGTGTCTTGGACCTGTTACGAATTAGATATCAATCTTTATGGAGAACTGCTAGATGCAAAAGATGAGTGAATACCTATAGAGATGGCTAAACAGATAAAAACATCAGAGGGTTTTGTCCGTCAACTGACCTGGACAACCTGTGATTGAACTAGGTCGGAAGTGAAGAAAATCCAGTCATTTCTGCAGATGAAGAGTATGGCGCCCCCTTCTGGTCAGGCAGCTCCGGACCTGGATGCCATGGACATGAATCCTGAGTGCTTCGTCTCACCCAGATACACCAAGAAGTACAAGACCAAGCAGGTTGGATTCTGTCTGCCAGAGAGAGGGATCAATCCAGTATGATTCTGTGATTGTGAACCACAGACAACTCACCAGAGCTCTCTGTAGATGGAGCCATTATTAGAATGAGTCAGGCTCACTTAACTGTTGACATTCGCGTTCTACTGCGCTTACTAACCTGCTCAGTATTCTTTTTAAAGATTTGATTGACATTATTTAATATACTTAGCAGATGCTCTTATCCAGAGCGACTTGCAATTACTGCATACATGTTAAAATGACTTGTTGAAAAATCGATGCAACTCCATAGACTTAAGTAGATCCTTCTTACTACTACTAGATATAGTAGCTATCAGAAGAAACCTGTGCTTTGTGTTAAGTCATCCACATGTTCTGATTCTGTCTCCTGTCCAGCTGACATCGAGGATCCTGGAGGCCCATCAGAACATATCTGGGCTCTCTCTCACTGAAGCGAAAATGCGCTTCATCCAGGCCTGGCAGTCCCTGCCAGACTTTGGAATCAAGTACTACATTGTCAGGTAGGTTTACGTGACCGACCGGCTTTCAAGCGCGTCAAGGTCGCGTTAGCTTGCTGAGTTAAGGCGTAAGCTATGGTCCATTTTCATGTTCTCAGACAAAGTGAACCATCACACAACCTTGACGAACACTATGAATGTGTATGTGTGTTTTAGGTTTCGGGGCAGCAAAAAAGATGAGCTGCTCGGTATCTCATACAATCGTCTTATTCGTATTGACATGTCCACGGGCCTGCCCGTCACCACCTGGAGGTTTGCCAACATGAAACAGTGGAATGTCAACTGGGAGATCCGACAGGTAAATTGATTGGTTTATTTGTTGGGTTGATTATATTTGAACAGATTATAAAATCAAAAAAGAATTTGGCTTTGCAATGAGAGAAAAATCATTTGAAACGGTGTCTCGAAATGACAGGAATCAGTAATCATCCATGTGGTTTCATCTCCAGGTGACCATTGAATTCGATCAGAGTGTGGCGATAGCCTTTTCCTGTGTGAGTTGTGACTGTAAGGTTGTCCATGAGTACATTGGGGGATACATCTTCCTCTCAACACGCTCCAAAGACCAGAACGAGACACTGGACGAGGAACTCTTCCACAAACTCACTGGAGGGCAGGAATGAACCTGGGACTCCGGCTTTCCTTTAGCTTGGTGGAGTTTAAACATAGGGATTTCTTATAAGCGGAGACATTCCATGCTGTCCAATTCAGTGAATCATTCATTACTGCACCGGAGGCCTGTGGAGTGAATCCATTTCGATTCAGAATTGAAATTCATGGTGAATATGGTTTTGTAGGATACATCTTTGATAGGTTCATTTGGAAATGCAGAAACCAGTGTGGATCACACTACACTGCATTGTGAACCATGTTTAAAATGCCAATTTATCCAGGGCTGCCCAGCCCTGTTCCTGGAGATTTACAGCCTTGTAGATTCTCTACAACCCTAGCATTCCTGATAATAGGTTTGAGTAAAATCTGAATCAGTTTAGTTAAACGTGGGCTTAGAGAGAACATCCAGGAAGGTAGCTCTCCAGGAACAGGGTTGGGCAGACCTAGTCTAACTATTGTTATGGACAACAAGCAGTGGTTAAAGAGGTTTTGGCTAGTTTTAACACTACTACATGTTTTATCACTTTATATTCCATGTGGTATGCTACTTTCACAATCAATGTTTACTGTGCTATTTTATACATATGACTTTTAGGATATTTTATAATGTAAAGTCTGATATTTTATTTCAAGCCCAACAGAATTTCAATGATATTTCTGGTGGTGGGTTATTAATTAGAATGTTGAAGAAAACATTCTGTAATTGAAAACACTGGAATTTCTCTTGCCTGAACTGCTGTGAAATAAACTAATGATAAATGAATTGGTCAGTTGCTGTCTATGTAATGATGATTGCTGGGAATGCCACTGGCACAACTGAGCACAATTAATGACATAAACAATCTTTCTGACCTTAGATCAATTATAGCTACATGTGAGCAAATGAAACACCATTATACACCAGAGCAGATAAGCAGTACATAATATCTCCTAAAATATTGGCTAACCTCAAACATTTAAGTCTCCTTACTTCCTATTAAAGGCTTGCAAAAAACATATAACAAGTAAGGAGTCAGTGTTGAAATTAGTTTACGTCCCTACTGAGCATTTTTTCCTTTCCTTCCATGAGTGTGTTTATATACTGAATGTGTATATATTGAAAAATACACACCATGTGGACATGTTTGAATTCGATCATCCTACGGTTTTGTTCTACAATTCCTTATCTCGGAGGCTAGACGCTACGACCTGGAATGAGCCAATCAGAGTCGATTACGGTGAGCGTTTGATTCATCTGCTATCGACTATTTGTCCTGAACGGATCCTGAATGCTAAGGAAACGCAGGCTAGCACGTGGGTTTATGTAGTAGGTGATATATCTTATTTTAGTATATTGCTGTTTTTGTTGGGCATTTTAAACGAATGTTATAGTGGGTCATATAAGTCGAGTTTACTATTCAGCTGGCTATCTAGCCAGAAAATACGTAGGGAGACTGTTCTAATGGCGGACAATGAAGATGATGACTCTCAGCAAAGGGTGAATGAGGGCGACTACGTTGTACTAAAACGGGGAGACATCTACAAAGCTGTACAGATACAAAAGAAAAAGTGAGTAGTTAAACATCTGTAAACGTAAGCGATTACATTATGTTGATTTGCTAAACCACGCTTGACAGCTCAAACAGTTGCCTTTGTTAGTATAATTTGTCCACTTTCCATTTGTTGATTCCATTTATGTGGACATTTCTTGAGCTTCAAGTTGAAAGACATTCACAGTACAGCAGTTTTTTTGTGTGTATCACAGTGGATTGCTTGTCATTGTTCATGTATTTTTGTCAATCAATCAGTCAAATTTATTTAAAAAAAAGCTCTTTGTATATCAGCAATTGCCGCAAAATGATTTTACAGATACCCAGCCCTAAACTTGAAAAAGAACAAGCAACACCTGAGTTGGTGCACAGTGGTTAGGAAAACCTCCTTAGAAAGTCAGAAGAAACCATGAGAGGAGTCAGACTCTGAGGAATGGCCAGTCCTATTTTGGCTGGGCCATGTGAAGATTATAAGTGTACAATATGTTTAAAAAAATAAAATAAAATGACAGTTAATAAATGGAAGTGGGTTGTGTCCAGAACCTATGAACAGACTCCAAGTCAGGTGCATAACCAGGTGGACCAGGACAATCAGGTGGGGTCTGGGCAGTGGCAGACGGAATTGTCAGGCAGCAACGTGGTCCTGAGATGTGGTCCAAGGGCTCATGTCTTCCTAATTTTAATCAGAACTGGACACATGGAAAGTTAGAGAGCGCAGGCTTTGAATTCTAAAAAGAGCACTGGACATACTCCCCCGGCACAATAATATAGCAGCATAAAACCTCAGGGCTGAGACGGGGGGTCCTGTGACACGTTAATTTAGATGATCTGTTGTATTTTCCAACCCCAGGAAAACGGTCTTTGAGAAGCAGTGGTTCTTCCTGGACAATGCAGTAGGGGAGTTGTATGGGACCACCTTTGAAGTTGTAAGTGGCGGAACACTCCAGCCACGAAAACCTAAACACGTTGAGCATGCTGCAGGTACCAAAAAACATCTATGTTCCTTAACTAAGGGAAGGGTTCTGTTGTCTGGGTGCCAAGTTAATGTATGTGTAATGTGTCTGTAGATGCCAAGGAAGCAGGTACAGACAATAGACACATTCTGGATGATGGGAAATCCCAGAAACTCACCAGAGATGACATTGAGACCCTCAAAGAGCAAGGCCTGAAAGGACAGGTACGTGGTCTCATTGATATCTGTGGTTTAGTTGTCATTACTCCCCCAGCGGGTTACAAATCTATATTTGTGTTCCTCGACTCTTTCTTCTGTCCTCTCCCCAGGAAATAGTCCAGCAGCTCATAGAGAATAGTACAACGTTCAGGGACAAGACTGAGTTTGCACAGGAGAAATACATTAAGAAAAAGAAGAAAAAGTAAGTCTGTGTATTATTGGTCTGATCACTCAAGGACCAAGGTTAGTGTTGAAGGAAACACTTTTTGCGAATTCTGAATGTCTCTTGTTGGGTTTCCTTCAGGTATGAGAACAGTGTGATGGTTCTAAGGCCCTCCTGCCGTATCCTGGCTATGATGTACCATGGCAGAGAACCAGGAAAGATATGGTGAGTATCCACAGTAAGTGAAAATCAGTCCAGAGTGACTTATAGTCAAGCATGCATATATTTTTGGTACAGATGTTTGTACTGCCTGCCATTTCTCCCAGCTAAGTCAAATGGAAAACTACAGGCTCCATATAGATTTGTGATTCCTCTGTACTGTGAATGTGGCCTGTGATACAGACTCTTTGTCTCCCTCCTCCAGCCACCTGCGGTATGACACCCTGGCCCAGATGTTGACCCTAGGGAACATCCATGCGGGCAGTAAGGTGCTGGTGTTTGAGACCTGCGCAGGACTGGTACTGGGGGCTGTGATGGAGAGGATGGGAGGTAACTAGGCTGTAGAAATGGCGTGACCGCCATGTGATGTGACATATAATCTCCTGTAAAGTGTAGTGCGTTTGTGCTGAGCCTCAAAGTTAGCAAACTCTATAGGGAATGTGGGGCCATATTGAATGCACTTACGCCTTACTCTGTGTGATTAACAAATCTTTGCATTTAAGTTTAAGTGGACATTTAAGTGATTTAGTGGACGCTCTTACCCATTGCCACATATAGGAACAATTAAGATTAACTGTTCTGCTTAAGCACAGAATAGATTTTTGACAGAACCAAAAATGGAATTTGATTTCTACAACCTTTAGGTTACTGGTCAGATGCCCTAAATGCTTATGCAAATCGAGCTAAGAATTCACCTTTCAGCGTGACTGACAAAAATAGGACAGCTCATTAGAGTGGCTTACTCTGGATACCCTGAAGGTTTCTGCTTGGCCAAGTTACAGTTCAAACTTCCAATCCAATTAAAAAGTTTATAGCAAGACTTGAAAATTGCTGTGTGGCCATATTCATTGATATTACAATGTTCTTCCTCTGACATGGCAAAATATTTAGTTGAGTATGTTGACAAAAACCCCCAGGATTTAATCAATTTCAATCACACTTTCTAACACAATAAAACAGGTCCAAGGGTTTGAGTTCTTACACAATTCATTGTACTGTTTTTCACTTCTAAAGATTAGTTGGCTAGCCTTACTTAATCAGTTATTGATCTTTCCTTCTATAGCCGTATGTCAAAAGTAGCAGCTAATCGTGTGATGACCTAGTTGTCAGTTTACCGCCAATGACAAGGCAAATTGAATTAATGTTAACCATTAGCCTTAACCAGGGTCGTCTGAAAGCGTGGGATGGGACAGCATTTGCCTGGACAGGTTTCAGTACCGTAGATTTACTTTAATGAAATATATTGACGTGAAAGCGTTTAGAGAGCGGGAAAGGGCTAATTTTAAGATCGACTTGCCTTGTGATTTGTGAACACAATTTCTCTGTCCTTCACATCGGCTTTAGTGACCAATTAGTTTAGCGTGAATTGTAAATTAAACCTGCCTGTCACAAATGTAAAAGTGTGCTCTCTCCCTTGTTTAAGCTTTTAGCAAGCGTAATAAAACCTCACTCCTAACGACACGTACAAAATTCTTACGTAAATGATCTAGTTTACACCTAAACAACGATTGCAATCTAACTTCCCCTATTATTTAGAAACAATGACTTTTCAGTGTTATCACTAAGCATCCAACATGCAGTCTGTTCCTTTGGTTAGGGTGAACAAACCAGTAATGTGTACTTATTGCCCTTTTGTGAGGGAATAGTGTTCTGGATTCCATTCATACTTGAGCATTCTTGTCTTGCTAGACTGGAACGAATCCGTGAATAACCCTGTTTAATCCACTTCCCATATAAAACTTCCTGCCTTCATTAGCCACACCTGGTCAGAGAACTGTAGGCCCAAGAGAAGTCCCTAGTTGTACATCAAAACTTGTTTCGAGTTATTCGGTGGACAGCCGAGTACTAAAACGTCTACAATTCTCTAATTCCCACTGAGTGCCTTCTGCCAACCTCTTAGTCTGGTTGAAAAGGCCAGGGTCTTTGATTGGAGCCGTGTGAGGGTGTCGGCCACGCGTTGCCCTGGGTTCCAGGTACCCCGAGGTTGGCAGGTCACTTCCACCTGTGTCTCGCCTCCAGGCTACGGGTCCGTTGTGCAGATGTACCCGGGTGGAGGTCCTGTGAGAGCAGGGGTGGAGAGCTTTGGGTTTCCCCCTCACTTCAACGAAACGCTCCACGAGTTCCCCATCCAACATGTCAACGCGCTGCTGGCTGGGACTCTGGACACGGACGCCAAAGACATAGACGCAGGTGTGTGCATGCGTGCATGTATGTGCGTGGCTTGTAAAAGTACATCAGTATTTCACAGGCCGTCAGTGCCCTGCTGTCTTATCCATTCAACTGAATTATGTACTGCGACACGTGTAGATGGCCTACAAGCCAATGGGGAGAAGTCAGACCCGACTTCCCCGAAGAAGGCAGAAAACAAGAAGGAGAGCCCGGATGCTGAGGACCAAAACATGGAGACGAATTCCAGTGAAAACTCAGCCGCGGAGAAGGAGGCGCAAGAGAGGGAGAAACGCAGGGAGATCCGAGTATGACGACGCAACACTTCCACTTAAAGGAGCAATCAGTCTGTTTTCTGTCACACCTGCATGCGCTCCAAACATTTGGTTCAGCGTAGTCCGACATCCGAGGCGCGCGTTGACGTGTGACAGTGTGTTGTTCTTCAGGGCCAGGAGAAGAAGGTGAGGATGGAGGAGAAGAGGAAGAAACTAGCGGCGGCTGCGGTGTTGCTACAGGGGAGGAATGCTGATGGGTCTGTTGTATCTCTCACTCACCTCCTTCCAGGTTTCATGTTATATTTACAGAGTTCATTCTAGACCTGTTTTATACAGTGAATATGCGGTTGCTAAACATATATAGACAGAAATAACAGTGCACCAGTTCTGCTCTGTGGCACTTAAATTACACACCACTGAAGTGTAAGATTTGAAAATGTATACTATTTTTCTTTATCGCTTGGATTTTGGTTGTGCTGTAATTAGTCACGGTGCCATTGAAATCGCTCATATGCTAACTAAGAGGAGCTAAAGAATAAGGGCTACTTAGCAGTTATCTTGATCAGGAAAGAGATTAGTGTCTAGTTTAAATTGATAGATCATTTTCTGCTGATGTAAGCTGACCATTGGCTGGCTGGTTTCAGACTGGTGAAGCCCGTTTATATTGTTTGAAACATCGGTTTTGAAATATTTTAATATCTCCCGGTTTTACTGTGTAGTGCTACGGTTTAATGACTCTGGTTCTCCTATCCAGGTTGGTGATTGCCAGTCGGTTCCACCCCTGTCCAGTTCTACTGGGCCTCATTAAGTTCCTAGCCCCTTCCAGACCCTTTGTGGTATACTCTCAGTATAAAGAGGTAGGTTTCTGTTAGGAGACCAATAACTCGTTGCTGTCATTATGTCTGAAGGTCTAAGGCCAGCCATAACTCTGCTGTAACTTGAGTATGTGCATGTATGTAAGAGCAGCATTTGTGACCAGGTGTTGAGCGTTTGTACCCTGGAGGCAGTAACTTCACAAAGTTCATGGCCAGCTCCTGGATGGGTACAGTTATGAGAAAGTATGGACACCCTAGAAAATTGTCTTTCTGTACATACTTGGATGGATATCTGAGCTGAATTCCAACACTAATAATTGATGAAGGTAACCCAATAAAAAGAACACGCAAAACAATATTTATACAACTGGAACAGATTTGCAATTTTTTTTATGTGGACAACGTCTTTACACTCCTACCTTTACCGTCACATAAAAAGGCTCAAATTACAATCAGGTACGCCGGAACAGATGACTAGAAAATCATTAGCTTCCCACTGCCTGAATCTGTTCATTTCTCCACAACGATTAATCATCTGGTTTGGTTTTAACCATATGGTTGTGTGATAATACGTAATCCCAAGATAAAAGACCTATCAAATAGCCCTCCAAAGAAAGATGATTGGTGCTCCTGAGTTATTTCCAAACTGTTAGTTACATCATTCTGCTGACAGATCATCTACAAATGGAGAAAATTCCAGACCAGTGGCAATCTACTTACAAAAACAATACACTGTTTAATAAAGAACCTCATAACTACTCTGAAGGTGGCTTTATGTTTTGGGGCTGTTTTGCTGCCTCGGGTTCTGGCTGAGTTGCCATCATTGAGTCAACCATGAATTCCATATTGTACCAGAGAATTATTCAGGAGAATAAGGCCAATTTTCAAAAAGCTGAACCTGAAATTGATGTTGAAACAGCACAATGTTCTGAAGCGCACAAGCATAGCTATAACAGAATGGCAAAAAAATACACAGAGGATTGTGGAATAGCCAAGTCAAAGGCTAGATTTCATTTCTCTTGAAATGCTGTGTGGGGTCTTGTAGTGGGCCACACATGCAATTCGGCCCTAAAACATGATAGTTGAAGCAGTACTATAAAGAAGAGTCAATGTGAGAGACTGAAGAGAGTAAGAGACAAGAATCTGCCATTGAGTTATTTCTGTCAAATAGTAACCCCAGCTATTAAAGCTATCTTTTTTTTAATTTCCAGTGGGTGTACTTAATTTTTCATTTGGTGACAAACGAAATATACACACACTTTTTTTTTTAGACATGCCTTAACAGAACACCCTTCTGTCCATCGAACTGGAAAATGGACACTAGTTTGTTCCCTTATGCTCACTGGTAGCTTCTGTCCACTTTATCTATCATCACTAAGGTTTGTGCGTGCCCTGTACTTAATACTGTAGTGTAGTAATTAGTGTGTTACTTGATTACAGTCTGTATTTTGCATTTTGAAGGCCTGTTATGGTCAGTTGCCATCGGGCGCTATTTGACTGAACATTATCTGTCTTGTATTGAGCAGGGGCTGCCTCCTATCAAAACTCATTATATAGCAGTATTGAGCAGGGGCTGCCTCCTATCAAAACTCTATATAGCAGTATTGAGCAGGGGCTGCCTCCTATCAAAACTCATTATATAGCAGTATTGAGCAGGGGCTGCCTCCTATCAAAACTCATTATATAGCAGTATTGAGCAGGGGCTGCCTCCTATCAAAACTCATTATATAGCAGTATTGAGCAGGGACTGCTTCCTATCAAAACTCATTATATAGCAGTATTAAGCAGGGGCTGCCTCCTATCAAAACTCATTATATAGCAGTATTGAGCAGGGGCTGCCTCCTATCAAAACTCATTATATAGCAGTATTGAGCAGGGGCTGCCTCCTATCAGAACTCATTATATAGCAGTATTAAGCAGGGGCTGCCTCCTATCAAAACTCATTATATAGCAGTATTGAGCAGGGACTGCCTCCTATCAAAACTCATTATATAGCAGTATTGAGCAGGGACTGCTTCCTATCAAAACTCATTATATAGCAGTCTGGATTGGATTAAGAGCTATCACCTGTCATGTTCACTCTTATCTTGGTTACTCCTGTGTCATAAAAATAACATTCTGTCTTTTTATCCTTCTCTTCCCTTGCCTACAGCCTTTGATAGAGTGCTATACAAAGCTCAGGGAACAAGGCGGTGCCGTCAGCCTGCGGCTCACCGATTCCTGGATTCGACATTATCAGGTATAATGGACAGACGTATCTCTAGGGAGGTGTCCCTGTTCATATCAACAGCAGTATCTTTAAGCAGTGGCCTCCCTTCCCGTTTGTGCAGGTTTTACCTAACCGGACACACCCCGTGCTGCTAATGAGTGGAGGAGGGGGCTACCTCCTCTCCGGGACCACAGTCACTACGGACACACCGAAGGTGAATACGGAACCAACGAGTGTGGAGGAGCCTGCCGCAAAACGAGTGAAGCTAGAAGAGGAAACCGAATGATAACAATTACGACTACTGAGGCACCCCAACTGTTTTTCATTTAAATCATGGCTGAACTGCTTTAACTCTATCTGTGGAGTGTAGGAAGGCACTGATGTCTCTCACTCCTCCTGAGACCAGTTAAGCACTATCTTTGCTATTTTTAAGCCCTGGGCCTGCTTTTCAAAGCTCTAAGCTTCCAAATGCAGCATTTGTTTTTACTTTATAATTTCTTTCCCCCTTTTTTTTTTTTTTTTTTTTTAAGTTGTGCCGTGAAGTAAAACGGCCGTTTGCTATTGCAGCCTCACTGTGTATATGCATTTCAGTTAAAATAAAAAACAAATTAAGATACCATTAACAATGATTACTACTGCCCCAATGAGGTGTTAAGTTTCTTTGAAATATAGTAAACAAAAGTAAAGGTAAGTCTTAGTCCCACGTTTTAGGAGCTGAAATGAAATATCCTGGAAATGTTCCATATTTATGTGAATGTATTTCTCATGAATCCATAGATTTGGGCCAACATTCATTTTAGTCATTTCTGTATTGGAACTGCAACTCAGTAAAATCTCAAGTTGCCTGTTGTGTTTACATTGTTCAGTACCTTTTAAAAAAACATTTTAAATCGGTGGGAATTGTTTCAAAGGAAGCGTTCAGAAACAAGTGTTTGATTGGTCACCAAGTATTCCATTTTATTAAATGCAAAGCAAAGAAACCAACCGTCAAGATCAAACAACCATTCAGAAGTTCAAACAAAACTGCAGAGCATACTTAATATATTGGAATTTGGCGAAATTAAGGAAGCGTACATTTGTCTTTGTTATAATATATGTATTTAAGGTGAACAGTCCATGCTGATTCCATTGACAATATCAACATTTCACAGGTACAACGGTTATAACAAGAATTTGGGGCAAGCCGCGTCAAATTTCTTTAGTCAGGAATGCTGACACAATAAGCTAACAGCCTGGCATCCCTCTCTACCTGAATCTATTCGTTCCTGTTTTCATGCACTTTCTCAGAGATCTTCTGGAGTTCCATGTCCATAGCTGCTAGGTTCTGCAGCTTCTTCTCCTGAAAACACACACACACACATTATGATACTGTATTTTTGCTTAATGGCATTAATTTCAGCCACTATTCAAGTCTTTCAGAACATCTTTTAGAACAGCTCTGGAAAATTGAGACCGCTGCACCTTTTTTGTTAATTTTCAAAAAAGGTCGAAAAGGAAGGTTTTGAGTGAGGAACAGAAGGGTTCAAATTAAGAGATCAGTTAAACCCATGTCCCATTTACCACCATGTTGAGGGGGTGGGGGTGTATGCCTAGTTCATAGATATTCTTATGAAATCCTGCTCACACAACTGCAAAACCTCAGACAATGAATGTTCTATTCTATGTGGTGCATTAAACAAAGTAACATTTTATTTTCAGAAATTCATAACCGCTATAAATAATTTAAAAAAAAGATTCAGTCTCTCCAAGCTCTGTTTTGAGAAACACTTGGGGGGGAAGTCCCTGTGTAGATATTCCATCAACAGGGTCTCCCAGTGCTGCCGTGTTATCTAAACACTGTACGAAAGAAAGCTTAAAATTATAAATCCGCCACCCCCCAACCCTTCCACATTATATTCCCTTGAACCAGAGCAGATGGTGCTATGCAAAGTTTATACACAATTAGCTCTCACGGGTGGTCAGACACATTGGGGTCGTGAGGAGAGGGAATGTGATTAAGGAGCTTTTGGTGCAATCACTGCTGCAGTAATCAAAACCACAGGAGCAAGACGGGGAAAATAAGAGACTTTTACTGCACTAGATATAGATGCATTTTCCTGTAGAAGAAAATGTGTCTAAACTAGATAGATGCATATTCCTGTTGACTGATTTTTTGCTTGCATATGGCTCCAGGGAAGACACCCTTTCATTCAGGAACATGCCTCTCCCTTACTATCTATTTCATCGAGGGTCATTTTGACTTGCAGCAGCATAGACGGTGGTCACTCCCAACAGCCGGCTCCATGGGGCAACAGCCATGTTTGATCGATTGAGCATTTTAATGGTATTTAAAGCATTTCTTGCTTCACTAGAAAAACTGGATTTTGATGTGGTTGAATAAGAATCATAAAACATTGTGATAGATAATTTTTCTCTCCCAAGAGATATTAACTGCCAGTCCAACATAATGCTTCTAATACAGTTATACACAATTATTAAGGTGAATGTTCTGTTATATAATGTGTTTTTATTAGTTTGTTGAAATATTACCTCCTCTGGTGTTAGGGGTACACTTCTCTTCCTCTCCTCCACTGGCTCTGATTGGCTGATCAGCTGGTGCCTCATCAGCAATTTTGCCAGTTCCTCTATCTTAACCAATCAAATCACACCACATCCAACTTTAGTGTTATAAAGCACAGTTAGCAATGAAACTGGTTGAAGGAAATACTGCAAATCAACAATGAAAGTGTTTAGAAGCTCTTAAAATCAATACAATCACACAACCCATAAAAGCAGTAAAAATGTTGACTGCAGGCCAATCTAACAAGATATTAGCTTAGGTGGTACATAGAAACCTTCTGTGATGGTGTCTCTGGCTCTGAGCTTCTCTTCCACCAGGCCGGATGGTAGTACCCTCTGTACACCCATGGAGAACGCTTCTCGTCCCCTTCTCCCAAGACACGACTCTCCACCTCACTCCTCTTCTCCGCCAAGTACCTGTCACACATAAACCCCAGGTTCGTCAGGTTTGATTGCCTAAACACATTGATAGGCCTAGTCCTGGACTAACATTCAGTGCCCTCATTTTGGCAGACACAGATTAATCCTAAATCTTAACTAAAACAAAAAGCTAAATGGAAAAACCCACTGATTTGAACTTTTCAGTCCAAGATTAGTCTTAATCTGTCCTCAAAACTAGCCCTGTTCGCAGTAAGCCTTGATAAGATAATAATGAATAGAGATTTTATCATTTGGAATACAATTAATATTTTTAGATATATGTGATGTCTTGGTAATATTTTAAAGGGGCACTTTAAATGTATTCTCATGGAAAATATTTCTGCCGTACCGGTTATGTTTCAAACCAAATTTGTATTATATGTTTAATTCCTTACATGTTATGTGTTTGCAACGTCATAACATTTACGATGTTATGCAAAACTCTTAATGTATTAATGTATCATACATTTAGCCAATTGTAATGTAATGAAATCTTATGTGAGATATCATGATAATTAAAGGATTGTTCCAGGTGTACGTATACTATGTTACGTTTACCCTGTGAGACCGGGCTTTGTACTAGAAGGAGTAAGTTTCAATTTCTCTTTAAGCAACCAGCTTGTAGCTAAATCATTTAAGAATTAGATAGCACTATGTTTCCTACTCTATGCACTGCTTGTTTTGCCATTTGAACAGGAATTGAATGAACTGCGTAGAATTAGAGCAATGAGGAAATGACAGAGGGAATTTGCCTCAACATTGTAAAAGGGCTTGTGCTGGAATGAATTTGGTTGATAGAAATGCTGCATATTAGGCTGTGCTTCTGTATGTCAAAATTATCATATGAATGATGTGAAACATTATTATGGTTTATTATATACCGTTTTTATATTACAATGATATGTAATATACAAATCCTACATATAGCCTCTTTATACACTTCTAAGAACATTGTCTCAAATGAAAACAAATAAGATGGAAAAATACCTCAGTGCCTCTTGCCTCTCTCGCTCTTCTTCAGCATCTCTGTGCCTCTTCTCATGTTCTTCTGAATCGCTCCTTTGTTCCTCTTCGTCTTCTGAGGAATCCCCACTGCGTTTGTGTTGCTTTTTGTGATGGTACCTGTGGTTTGGTTTCCAGATCCTCTTCTCTCTGTCTCCCCCTTCCTCCTTGCTTTTTGCCTGATCATCATTTAGATCCCAGGATTCTTGACTGCGTTCTTCATCTTCTTCATCTCGTTTGTAGTTTTTGCCTGAGCTGTACCGATAGGTAGGTCTATATCTCTTTTGCTTCTCATCGCCTGTGCCCCATGACTCTTGACTGCGTTCTTCTTCTTGTTCTTTCTCTTCCTCTAAACCTCCTTCATCTCGTTTGTTGTGTTTTCCTGGACTGTACCGATATGTTGGCCTATATCTTTTCTCCCTTTCATTGCCCAGGCTCCAGGACTCTTGGCTACGTTCCTCTTCTGGTTCTTCTCGCTCTTCCTCCAAACCCTCTTCATCTCGTTTGTGGGGTTTTCCAGGGCTGTAGCGATATGTTGGCCTATACCTTTTCTGCTTAACATCACCTGTGCTCCATGACTCTTGGCTGCGTTCTTCTTCTGGTTCTTTCTCTTCCTCCATTCCCTCCTCATCTCGTTTGTGTTGTTTACCTGGGCTGTATCGATATGTTGGCCTATATCTTTTGTCCCTTTCATTTCCCAGGCTCCAGGACTCTTGACTGCGTTCCTCTTCTGGTTCTTCTCTCTCTTCCTTCAAACCTTCATCTCGTTTGTGGTGTTTTCCTGAGCTGTATCGATATGTTGGCCTATATCTTTTCTCTCTTTCATTTCCCAGGCTCCAGGACTCTTGGCTGCGTTCCTCTTCTGGTTCTTTCTCTTCCTCCATTCCCTCCTCATCTCGTTTGTGGTGTTTACCTGGGCTGTATCGATATGTTGGCCTATATCTTTTGTCCCTTTCATTTCCCAGGCTCCAGGACTCTTGACTGCGTTCCTCTTCTGGTTCTTCTCTCTCATCCTCCAAACCTTCATCTCGTTTGTGGTGTTTACCTGGGCTGTATCGATATGTTGGCCTATATCTTTTCTCCCTCTCATTGCCCAGGCTCCAGGACTCTTGACTGCGTTCCGCTTCTGGATCTTCTCTCTCATCCTCCAAACCTTCATCTCGTTTGTGGTTTTTACCTGGGCTGTATCGATATGTTGGCCTATATCTTTTCTCTCTTTCATTTCCCAGGCTCCAGGACTCTTGACTGCGTTCCTCTTCTGGTTCTTCTCTCTCTTCCTCCAAACCCTCTTCATCTCGTTTGTGTTGTTTTCCTGGGCTGTATCGATATGTTGGCCTATATCTTTTCTCCCTTTCATTTCCCAGGCTCCAGGACTCTTGACTGCGTTCCTCTTCTGGTTCTTCTCTCTCTTCCTCCAAACCCTCTTCATCTCGTTTGTGTTGTTTTCCTGGGCTGTATCGATATGTTGGCCTATATCTTTTTTCCTTTTCGTCCCCCAGTCTCCATGATTCCTGACTGCGTTCCTCATCTGGATTTTCTCTCACTTCCTCAGAAACCTCATCACGTTTATGTTTGAGTTTCTTATGATGATACCTGTGGCTTGGTTTCCAAATTCTTTTGTCCCTCTCATCATTAAAGTCCCATGACTCTTGGCTGCGCTCTTCATTCTCCGGTGTCTCTTTCTTCTGATCTACAGACTTCAGGAGTGCTTCTATGTCTTTCACATCGGCCTCTGGAACCTCAGGTTTGTGACCTTTGCCCTCCTCATTACGGATCAGCACCTCCTCACCACTCTTCTTCTCCACAGGGGCAGCATTTTGGGCACCTATAGAGAAGGAGTGAAGAAAAGGGACATTCAGTATTCACTGTGTCTACTATGTCTGTTGTGGTCCAATTCAAGATAGATCCCAATGAATTAACACTTTACAGAGAGAGAGACGATTTTTACCAGGCTTTGTTTCAGTATTAACACCTGATGGAACTAATCAGCCACTCATAGCCACTTGATTAGTTCTTGTGTCACATACTCGCATACTTAAATTCTGCAATGTTTTTTTGTATATATACAAAGGCAATGTATCTCTGATTGGTTGCCAGGTTGCAGCTCTATGTTTCTGGTCTCTGTGGTAGCAGAAGCCACACCGATTCACTTTGGAAACAGTTTTACCTGAATGTGTCCTCCAGCAGAACCATGTTTGCACATTTATATTCATCGTCTCTACTTCCACACTATGGCTGGGTCTCTATAATAAAGTGGCTTGCTCTGCTTGTCTAGTTTCCTTCATTTACACTGATTATAGAACAAGACAGGCAAAAGCGATTTCTTAGAATCACGCATCACAGCAGACAAACAAGGTTCATTAACCCCAGTCTTGTAAATGACACTGACATGATATCACTATCACAGCTGAGGAAGCCAGGCTTTGATGTAATAAAATTACTATTGTATTCATCTCTAAAATAAAGAGCAGTTTTCTCCTACAATATTTGATTTTCACAATTGTTATTGTGCAGCTTTGGAAATACTGCAAGTGACAATGTAAGAATTGCTCGCCTGCTTTGAGAATATCTTTGCACTCCTGATCCAGAGGGTGTAAATCAGGTTTGGTAAGTGCCTTGGACAGGACCTCGACCAAGCACCGTGTTACCTGAAATAAGGTACCCAGGACAATTATCATTAAAGCAAATCATTTCTTTGTAATCTTTGTTGTCCTGAAATAGGCGAAAATCATTGTCCTTACCACATCTTCTCTCTGTCGCTCTTTTCCAACAGGAAGAGATCGATTTTCTGTAAATTCGTGAGAAAATGTCAGCATGTGGTTCGGTGATGGAAATAACTTTTTCAAAATGACCAGATATCACATAAAAAAAATTGTAAACATATGGTGAAATGATATAACGTCATTCAAAAAGATTAACACTAGAGGAATTGCTCCTACTAACAGTACACTGCGTAAAGGGCAAGTGTCGCTATCCATGGTGCTGGAACGTTTAAAATGCCTGCCTTATCGAACATTTATGGAATTGACCCATAGCATACCTGCAAAAAAAGACATAACCAAAGCCAAAACAAAGATGGGTTTCATGACTGAAGAATTACAATATATTCCCGTAGAAACTACATGAAAAAAACGAGAACTAGAAGCAAAAACTCGAAACAAAACGCCGCCAAAAACAACTCTAGTTCTTCCCGCGTGCAGCGGATCGGAGCGGTTGTGATGGTTCTGCTGCGGTAGCTGGACGCTTGATGTCTAGAGGGAGGGAGGTGCACTTTATATCAGGACTGAACTGGAAGAGGTGTAGGAGCGAGGTGGACGTCATTATTAGATTATAAGATCCTAACCAGTAAGTGTCTTGTGTCCACCCAAATGTTTGTGACATGAGAGTGAGACAATCGCCTGAAGTCATTCGAGTGGATGGATGGTTTTGAGGAATGCACAACTAGAATCACGAATGTCATCTCTCTCTGTTTACACCCAGCTAGAGGTCAGTTACAATTGAGAGCAAAACAACATTAACGTAAATATATGTAAGATATGTACTGTACTAATAGCATAAATACAACCATAAATTAACAGAAGACATCTGCAGTAGCGGTTTTAGGTTAACCTTTTTCCTACGAAATTGTTTGGAGTGCCTGAGATATTCCCCGCGTAAATATTTTGGCCTGTCCTTCTATCAGTTTGCTTTGACTTATAGTCTCCTCATATTCGCTATCTACCTAGAGGGGTGTGTGTGTGTGTGCGCGCGCGTGCGTGCGCGTGCGCGTGCGCACGCGTGTAGGCAGGAGCTAGGTGAAACTACGTTTTAGACACATCAAAGGCAGGATATTTAATATACAGTTAACTATCTGTGAATAATGAATCATAACATTTAATTAAACAGAAGAACAGTTTTATGGTGACGAATTGTATAGAATGGGTATTGCAGCTCTCTACCTTAAAGGCTGGGAAATGTTACTAAAGAGCATTCTCAACAACATCTGCTGATTATAAAAAAATACAACACTTTAATCAAATAGCTGTAGCTCCTCTATTGATTTTTCTCATATATGTTTTATTTTAAATTTTTATATTGTACAAATGAGTCAAACAAACACACCGGGAGTCACAGTCAGTACAAAGCAGGCCCTTTCTGTGCACTGGAGAGTTTTATAAGAGCTATCAGCTTGGATAACGTGAATGCACCGGAGCATAGATTAATCAAAGCTCGTTGGCACAACCAAGAGAGGTGGGCTGTGGTAATATTGTGTTTTTTACATTGGCTAGGAATCTTGTGTTTTTGCTGTAGCCTCCGTCTAAAGGTTCTTACCCAGTTTGAATCAATGTGGCACAAATCCCAAAACCTGCCTTAATTACCACATTGACCTACATTTAGACAGTTTAAACAAAGAATACACTAGCTTGTCAGTTTGAATATCTTTAAGGCGTATCTTGGGCTTGAGAGAGAAGCGAGAGAGAAATATAAAGGGTGGGCCGGTGTGGGAGAATGAGCCCAACAAAAAGAGCAATGTAACTGATTGTGAATTTACACTATATGCCTTTGAAGGGTCACTTGCTGTCACCTAAAGGCTGCAATGCAATTAGTTGTTAAGGCATTATTCTCCTCAAAGGCTATGTTTATGGATGTTTGAAAAATGTTGTCTATGTGTTTGTCTTTGTACTCCTAGTGCTCAGCCCTATATAATAATAGCATACAAATACTTTCACTATGAATGCATATTCTCCCATGGGGCAGAGAACATTTTGCAAAATCAAATGATAACAGGACATTTACTTTTAAAAGAAAACATTTCAGCGAGAACAAGAAGTATTGAGATATACAGTATGAGTACTGTGGATCCCTATGGCACAGCTGTACATCTACAACAGGTCTATCTACTCATTGTACATCTACAACAGGTCTATCTACTTACATGTAATGGTACATCTACAACAGGTCTATCTACTTATATTTAATTGTACGTCTACAACAGGTCTATCTACTTATATTTAATTGTACATCTACAACAGGTCTATCTACTTACATTTAATGGTACATCTACAACAGGTCTATCTACTTACATTTAATGGTACATCTACAACACGTCTATCTACTTACATTTAATGGTACATCTACAACAGGTCTGTCTACTTACATTTAATGGTACATCGACAACAGGTCTATCTACTTACATTTAATGGTACATCTACAACAGGTCTGTCTACTTACATTCAATGGTACATCTACAACAGGTCTATCTACTTACATTTAATGGTACATCTACAACAGGTCTATCTACTTACATTTAATGGTACATCTACAACAGGTCTATCTACTTACATTTAATGGTACATCTACAACAGGTCTGTCTACTTACATTTAATGGTACATCTACAACAGGTCTATCTACTTACATTTAATGGTACATCTACAACAGGTCTATCTACTATTGCTCTCTCTTAAATTATTCATAGACCCCTTATCTTAATGTATTTTGTGAGCATGCTAAAGAAAAAATCAATATCTATATATAGTTTTTTGGGTCTGGTCTCAGGCCCCCTGCAGTACTTTTCCAATATTAAAACCACAAAGCAAACAGACTGCTGTGAACCAGCTTTTCAATTGTTCTATCTATGGCAACCAATACTGGCCTTTCATCCCAGTGAGGAGTTATTAACATGCAAGAACAAAAAGTAACAGACTTAGGAGAGCTCCCCTGAAAGCCTTCTGGGGCTTTGATCGTTGTGCTGAAGACAAACGACTCAAGAGGGATGGGGAGACTTTTATGATGAGCCAAACAGCAATAGCAAAAAGATACATTATTGTTAGTTAATGTGGCAGCTACTTGAGTCCACTTTCAGTTGTGATGGAGATTTATTTATCTCAATCACAACCTTTGGTTTATTTTGGTTGACTCTTGGCTTTTGATTTTGATTATTCATGTTGGTATTTCAGCTCCCTCAGAAAACATAATACACGTCTATATTCATCTGAACCTTGAAAACACTTGTTTCCTGTGAGGAGGTGGAACTTTGATTAGTTCTCTGTTAAATGAGGATGTCTTAGCAAACCTGTAAAGAGTCCACCTGAAACCCTGGGTTCTTCCAGATACAGTAGAATAAACTGTTGCAGTTATAGGATGACAGGGAGTATGAGGGAGTTGGGAGTGAGGGAGTAGACATCACAGGGTGAAGGAGACATTGGTTGTGGGGTCAATATGACGTCAATCAAATCAATCAAACTTTTTACAAGTGCTTTTACTGATACCCAGCCTGAAACCTCAAAGGGCATGCAAGACAGTGTCTAGGATGTGCAGTGGCTAGGAAAAGCTCCTCAATGACGTGTCCAGGTGTGATTTCAAAGCTAGGATTATTTACACATTCAGAAAACAGAAGCCTGAAGCAGCGGCTTTGTCCCTGCATCTTTGTGGTGCTCACTGCTATTGTCTCCCCACTCGCATACTGGGGGAACTACGATACCCACGCTTCTACAATCCCCTTTGTGCCTCCGGGTGCCTTATCAATATATTCCACGTCAGGTCCTGTGTTTTACTCGCAGTCATGAGGCCGTCCGCAGAAACCACACAGCTAGCACAGAGACATTCAGAGACTAACAATTGTTTAAACGTTCGGGTATTGCTCGATGAATATGTAGATAAGACAATCCAATGGCTGATTACAATATTTCCCATTAATTAGGCTTCTGGCGGATCCGTCCGTCTCACGCCAATGTCATTGATTGTCCCGGTGGGGCATTAGCATTGCTCTCGTTCCCTATTACGGACAGATACAGATTTAAAGGACTCATGGAAATGAGACTGCAAAAAACCCGGTCGCGTTTTGCGTATGAAACGAACATGCTCGCCCCCTCTCTCTCTCGATGAAAAGACCATTGGAAAATGATAATAGTGTGTCAATGACTAACAGTCCTAAAGGTCTGTGCGAACCAGAAAACGTGATAAATAGGAAAAAGTGGGAGAAACTGCGTTATGATAAATCGCTCATTGAAGCGGCAATATGTTTAAATGCACAGCAGCTTAGTCAGAAAGCCTGAGTCTATATATTATAATATAGCCAACTCTGCTAAGTTCTTCAGGGAAATGAGAATATCAAATTATGAGGAGACAAGAGATATGTTTCCAACGTGAAGTTTGAGCTCTAAAGTAGCACATCAGTGCCAGGCATTCTATTGTAGTGCCAAGCTGTCCAACACTGTCGAGGTTCGAGACATTACAGTGCAGCTGGCTGGGGTGTGGCCGGGAGCTCCATGGAACCATGCACATTGGCCATTACACGGGGTTGGGGGACTTCATGGTCAACAGGGATTTATTTGTCTCATCGTGCTCAAGCAAAACTGCCAAGTCAAGCTTGCTGGGGTTTACTTTGATGAGGCAGGGTTGTAGGTGGAATTTTGTATCACGTTATTAGACTGAGGATAAAATCGGTAAAATCCAGGATAAAACATAATAAAACATATCTTTATTAAAATGTTGAAGGAATGGGTTTGGAATTAATTAACCGCCAAAGCTAAACAAGCAAGCACTAACACTTGATGATCAAAATTACAACTAATTATAATTATAAACATTATGTTTTGAGACAATGTTTGAGACTATGTTTGCTTACAAGCATGTACAATATTTTGTGCTCTGATCGGGTTGTTTTACAGTTGAACATAGCTCCTGAGGCATATACATTTTATTCTTAAAGAACCAACGACTATGTAACATTTATTTTAATACTCCGAATATATAATACCAAGAGATTGCCCCTTAATGAGGTTGAAATAGGGATTTAGATGTAAATTCTAATTAGTGCATGAAAAGAGATAAAAATCGAGCGTTAATGCAGTGACATAACTAGGACAAATATCAAAGGCTCTGTACTGCTTCGTCCTATCCAAGAGCTGAAGCAACTAATTCAATAATGTATATGATTGCTTGACATTTCTTTGTGTAAGCTAACAGTAATATTTTTCCCCAATGGAACAAGCTTCAAGGTACATTATATTTCTCTTCTATCTGATGAAGATATCGGTAACTACGCCTATGGCTTCACCTCTTAAAAAACATCAACTCATTTTCCAAAAGCAGCAGTCATGTATACATTTCTCACTGCAGCATTCTACGTGTTCAGCGGGACTCATCTGCAAAGAATCAGAATAGAGAATCCGTTCGTTTTCCACAAAAAAAAGAATAGAAGAGGACCATCACCGTGCCTTTAGGTCAACAGTATTTAATACAAGAGATGGGGGGGGGGGGGGGGTCATTCGTTCACCCAGTCCAAATAGACATTGCCCCCAGTACGCTGAGCCTCTGTGATATTAAAAGAGGATGCCTATTAAACATTGATGTGGAATGCACAGTATGACATTCAAATGTGATCTTCTCTCAGGCGCTTTAACACCAACATCAGTATGGCTCTCAGTATTACCGCAGTTGCAGCCTTATAAACACCTCGCTTGCTGCTGGAAAAAGACCGTCCGACCAGCTTGAATCAATATCCTTAGTTAATTTAACTGTCCACCGATTGGTTTATCAACGACTGGAATTCGCTTAAGTAAAAGGACAATTATTGCCTCATAGGTTTGCACCCTAACTGGATCTCACGCATGAATGCTTTTGGAGAAGAGGAAATTAAAGTGGATCAGATTCTTTCCTGTAAGGTTTTCTAGGTAGATTAAGGTTCACTATTTTGGTAAAAAAAAAAAAAAAAGTACATTGAAGATACGGAGGAACCAATGAGAGAGATCGTCAGAAAAGTAATAACTGTCTCAGAATTTGTCTATATTCTTCTGGCATCCTCTCACACTAAAGACAAAAAAAAACACAAAATCTACTGAATTTTACAGGCTATACCCTACAAATGTATCAAATGCTCAGGCCTAAGATCCAGATCGAGATTGGACATATTGTTGATCATAAATGTTTATATTATTAGAAACCCAGTCAATCTAACAATTCAAATTGAGCTGTGAGTAGATATCTCCCGCGATTGTAACCTTGTGACAAATTTAGAACTAGTAATATAAAACAACCTCATCTTTCTTGGTAATATTGATATCTGCACTCTGCAGCACATTGTTGATGATGAAATGGTACCTTAACACGATCCATACACTAGAGAGCTATGGCCTTTCATTTAGAGGCAATTACTTCTGTGTTTTGTAAGCAGGTTTCTGTGTGTCCAGAGGGGCATTATCTCAGCATAGCTTACCAAACCTTACATATTGAGAGCAGTGTGGATTCTTTCTGTCTTTTCATAAATACAAGTGAGCATTGTGATATGCTTGCATGTAATACTGTTCTGGATGGTCATTTAGTTGTGTTTACCCTGGGTCGATAGCGGTGTATGCTCTACGATCGCATTCAACCAGGTTAATTTCGAGATTGTCAATTACAGTAGCAAAGATTGATTCTGGATTGCCATACAATATGATTGAGAGCTCTCAGATCATGTAAGTGTTAGCTATAAAACACATTCACCAAAACCAACCGTGTGGATCTGATTGATATTGGCACTGTCTTTCCCCCTTCTCTGTTTAGCTAGAACAATAACAATTACGGATGTCTTTCCTTTCAATCAGGCCATATCACTTGCAGCGACCTTTCAATGCATTGGGTTAAACTGACAGTGATTCCTGTTTTTCTGATCCCAGGGGTTGGTGACGATCTGAGGAGACAGGGCCTGTCTCTGTGACCTGGAGACGGGGTTGGAGAGAGATGCAGAGAGACAGAGAGATAGAGATACGGGAAAGAGAGTATAGGGAGAAAACAGTGTGTGTGTGTTTGTCTGAGTGTGTGAGAATGTGTGTTTGTGTGTACTGAAATTCCTATCAAAGTGAGGACATTTTAGACTTCTCAACTCAACCTCGAAGCCCATCTATTCAGGGACTTATTAAGGAAAGGGACACCAGGTGGGTGCAATTAATGATGAGGTTGAACAGAAAACCAGCAGGCTCTGGTCCTCGTAGGGTAAGAGTAAGACCACCGCTTTAGACCATTTAAAGATGTAGTCCAATATTTTTAGACACAGATTGAGAAAGTGGGTTTATCAAGACTGAGAATGTTCCTGAACATTGTTATGGCATGTATGTGGCACTTTGTGCCCTCTGTCATCAAAACCACCCATTTGTAAACTTGGAACTTCATGGCTAACTAACGGAGGAAATGGGAGGTTAAATATCTGTCGATCACAAAAGTCACAGACTGCATCTTGAAGTGACAATCTTTCCTCACTTAAGATTTTGTTTAGCTTGGGGATAAGTTTTGACATAGGGGTTAGAATTAAGCTTAGGGTTAGACACCAGAGGTTACATTCAGAATTAGGGTTAAGTTAAGAATTAGGGTTAAAGTAAAATTTTTGGGGTTAGAATTCAAGTTAGCAATAAGGTCAGGGTTAAGGATGAGGTAGAGTTAAGTTTTTCTGTAAGATTTAGTTTCAAGGTTTGTGAAAATAGTTTTTGGTCTTCAGTTTGATAGAAATTCGGGATTGCGTGTATGTGTACATTCATGAGTGTGTTTGTGTGAAAGACAGAAAGAGAAAAAGAAAAAGAGTGTATGCCGGAAAGAAGAAAATTAGATTGTTTTCTTTAGCATCTACTCCACCCCGAGGCTGTAGATTAAAGACAATGGAGTCTCCAGATAGACAGCTCAACCATCCTGACCTCAACCACTCAGACATGATGAGGTTAAACCTGACCTTAGATCAGTCTTGATGGGCGTATTGAATATGTTGTTAATAATAGACATTTGATTGTTAAGTCAACCATAATAACCCATATCTTAGAAATGGGTTTGGTAACAATTTTACAACTCAGAGATTGATCCTATAACCAATCAGTTCAATGCTAATTTCTAGGAACAATCTCTCTTATTGTCCACGCTCAATAGACTTTGGGACAGATTGGAGTGGACATGGATTTGATTTCCAGCTTGCCCATTGCTGCAGGACTTGAAATAGAACACATTGGATGAAGATGGATCTCTGATGAAGAAAGTGACTCTTCTTTTCCAGAGGGCAAGTCCAACATTTTCCTTTCACCTGTCAGAGAGAAGCTTTCACAAGCCCTTGTCTTTTCCTGCTCAACATCCTCAAACTGACTTTTGTACACCAGAACATGTGATAAAAGCTAGCAGTATTGTCACACCTTGCTGTAAAAACCACATCAGCCCCACTAATGTCTAGAGTGATACAGGAATCTATCATGATTGACAATAGCCACAGTGCCAGAAGCCATGATAACCATTTCGTTTTCTGCTTCTGGCACTAGGATCACACATTGTTCTTGTTCACAGAGTTGCTGACATTAACTACTCTACATACTTTACTTATCACAATGTTTACTTAGTATAATGTGAAGTAGGAACAGATTGAGGCTATGTTAAATCCTTAAGTAATAAAATACATCCATCCATCCATCATCTTCCGCTTATCCGGGGCCGGGTCGCGGGGGCAGCAGTCTAAGCAGGGATGCCCAGACTTCCCTCTCCCCAGACACTTCCTCCAGCTCTTCCGGGGGGACACCGAGGCGTTCCCAGGCCAGCCGGGAGACATAGTCTCTCCAGCATGTCCTAGGTCTTCCCCGGGGTCTCCTCCCGGTGGGACGGGACCGGAACACCTTCCCAGGAAGGCGTTCCGGAGGCATCCGAAACAGATGCCCAAGCCACCTCAGCTGACCTCCCTCGATGTGGAGGAGCAGCGGCTCTACTCTGAGCTCCTCCCGGGTGACCGAGCTTCTCACCCTATCTCTAAGGGATCGCCCAGCCACCCTGCGGAGAAAGCTCATTTCGGCAGCCTGTATCCGGGATCTTGTCCTATCGGTCATGACCCAAAGCTCATGACCATAGGTGAGAGTAGGAACGTAGATTGACCGGTAAATCGAGAGCTTCGCCTTGCGGCTCAGCTCTTTCTTCACCACGACAGACCGATACATCGACCGCATTACTGCAGAAGCTGCACTGATCCGTCTGTCAATCTCCCGTTCCATCCTTCCCTCACTCGTGAACAAGATCCCTAGATACTTAAACTCCTCCACTTGAGGCAGGCACTCTCCACCAACCTGAAGTGGGCAAGCCACCCTTTTCCGACTGAGGACCATGGCCTCTGATTTGGAGGTACTGATTTTCATTCCCACCGCTTCACACTCGGCTGCAAACCGTCCCAGTGCATGCTGAAGGTTCTGGCTTGAAGGGGCCAACACGACAACATCATCCGCAAAGAGCAGAGACGAAATCGAGTGGTCCCCAAACCTGACACGCTCCGGCCCCTGGCTGCGCCTAGATATTCTGTCCATAAAAATTACGAACAGAACCGGCGACAAAGGGCAGCCCTGCCGGAGTCCAACATGCACTGGGAACAAGTCTGACTTACTGCCGGCAATGCGGACCAAGCTCCTGCTTCGGTCGTACAGGGACCTGACAGCCCTTAGCAAAGGACCCAGGACCCCATATTCCCGAAGCACTCTCCACAGGATGCCGCGAGGGACACCAAATCCACAAAACACATGTGGATTGGTTGGGCAAACTCCCATGAACCCTCCAACACCCCGTAGAGGGTATAGAGCTGGTCCAGTGTTCCACAGCCCGGACGAAAACCACACTGTTCCTCCTGAATCCGAGGTTCTACTGTCGGCCGTATTCTCCTCTCTAGAACCCTGGCATAGACTTTCCTTTAAAAAGAGGGACCACCACCCCGGTCTGCCATCCCAGAGGCACTGTCCCCAACCGCCATGCGATGTTGCACAGGTGTGACAGCCCCACAACATCCAGAGACTTGAGGTACTCAGGGCGGATCTCATCCACCCCTGGTGCCTTGCCACCGAGGAGTTTCTTGACCACCTCTGTGACTTGACCACCTCGGGTGATGGACGAGTCCACCTCTGAGCCCTCATCCTCTGCTTCCTCAATGGAAGACGTGACGGCGGGATTGAGGAGATCCTCGAAGTACTCCTTCCACTGCCCGACGACATCCCCAGTTGAGGTCAACAGCTGCCCACCTCAACTGTAAACAGCATTGGTAGGGCACTGTTTCCCTCTCCTGAGGCGCCGGATGGTTTGCCAGAATCTCTTCGAGGCCAGCCGATAATCCTTCTCCATGGCCTCACCAAACTCCTCCCAGGCCCGAGTTTTTGCCTCCACAACCACCCAGGCTGCAGTCCGCTTGGCCTGTCGGTACCCGTCAGCTGCCTCAGGAGTCCCACAAGCCAACCAGGCCTGATAGGACTCCTTCTTCAGCTTGACGGCATCCCTTACTTCCGGTGTCCACCACCGGGTTCGAGGATTGCCGCCTCGACAGGCACCGGAGACCTTACAGCCACAGCTCCGAGCAGCTGCGTCGACAATGGCAGTGGAGAACATGGTCCACTCGGACTCAATATCTCCAGCCTCCCTCGGGATCCAGTCGAAGCTCTGCCGGAGGTGGGAGTTAAAGATCTCTCTGACAGGAGACTCTGCCAGACGTTCCCAGCAGACCCTTACAGTACGCTTGGGTCTGCCGAATCTGTCCAGCTTCCTCCCCCGCCATCGGATCCAACTCACCACCAGGTGGTGATCAGTTGACAGCTCCGCCCCTCTCTTCACCCGAGTGTCCAAGACATACGGCCGCAGGTCAGATGAAACGACAACAAAGTCGATCATCGACCTGCTGCCTAGGGTGTCCTGGTGCCACGTGCACTGATGGACACCCTTATGCTAGAACATGGTGTTCATTATGGACAAACTGTGACTAGCACAGAAGTCCAATAACTGAACACCGCTCGGGTTCAGATCAGGGGGGCCGTTCCTCCCAATCACACCCCTCCAGGTGTCACTGTCGTTGCCCACGTGGGAGTTGAAGTTTCCCCAGTAGAACGATAGAGTCCCCAGTCGGAGCACTTTCCAGCACCCCTCCTAGAGACTCCAAGAAGGTTGGGTACTCTGCACTGCTGTCGGCCCGTAGGCACAAACAACAGTGAGAGACCTATCCCCGACCCATAGGCGCAGGGAAACGACCCTCTCGTTCACCGGGGTAAACTCCAACACATGGCGGCAGAGCTGGGGAGCTATAAGCAAACCCACACCAGCCCGCCGTCTCTCAAAAAAATACAGTGCCTCTCAAAAGCCCCCCCCCCCCCAAACATTTCCCATAATTTATTGTGTTGCAACATGAAATCAAAATGGATTTTAACGTTTTTGCCACTTATCAACTACTTATACCAGATCTTCTTTCGTCTTCATGACTTCCTTTTTCTTAGGAATTACATAAACCAGCTGTGGAACCTCCTGGAGACATGTGTATTAAACCTAAAGTCATGTGACATAAACCAGCTGTGGGACCTCCTGGAGACAGGTGTATTAAACCTAAAGTAATGTGACATAAGCCAGCTCTGGGACCTCCTGGAGACAGGTGTATTAAACATAAAGTAATGTGACATAAACCAGCCGTGGGACCTCCTGGAGACATGTGTATTAAACCTAAAGTCATGTGACATAAACCAGCTGTGGGACCTCCTGGACACAGGTGTATTAAACCTAAAGTCATGTGACATAAACCAGCTGTGGGACCTCCTGGAGACAAGTGTATTAAACCTAAAGTCATGTGACATAAACCAGCTGTGGGACCTCCTGGAGACAGGTGTATTAAACCTGAAGTCATGTGACATAAACCAGCTGTGGGACCTCCTGGAGACAGGTGTATTAAACCTAAAGTCATGTGACATAAACCAGCTGTGGGACCTCCTGGAGACAGGTGTATGAAACCTAAAGTAATGTGACATAAACCAGCTGAGGGACCTCCTGGAGACAGGTGTATTAAACCTAAAGTCATGTGACATAAACCAGCTGAGGGACCTCCTGGAGACAGGTGTATAAAACCAAAAGTAATGTGACACACATGGACTGCACACAGGTGGACTCCACTGCATCACTAACGTGACATTCATTTTTTGCACCACAGCTTATTCAGGTGTTTCTCAGCAAAGGGGGCGAATACTTAATACTTAGGGAAAATCAATTTCATGTTTTAGATTCGTAATTCATTTAGAACCATTCAGAGATTAGATTTTTCACTTTGACATGATGGTCTTTTATGTTGACAAGAGGCAAAAACTTCTAAGTAAATCCATTTAGATTTCATGTTGTAACACAATAAAATGTGGAAAGGTCCAAGGCGGGTGAATGGTTTTGAGAGGCACTGTATTTACAATATATTATATATAGATGATGTTCCTATGATTTTCAATTGCTATTCTGATGAAGTCTTTAATATGAATCGCTGCTAAGTACCTGACTGTGCTGCGTTGCGACTCAACCATCATCTCATTGTGTGCGCAAGCTGAACGAACCTTTCAATTTTGCCTTTCAAGGCTGATGAGTGCTTGAGCCAGGCTGGAAGTCAATTTGCAGAGAGGGGCCTTACCTTGGGTAGGACATCCACACCGAGGACACAAATAACCAGAAAGATATGATGCATGAAGCAACCGAGTAGTACACCCTGCTCCATGTTAGCATGCAGCAGGTCCTGTCAACAGCGACACGGACTGGTTGCCCCAACTGCCTGTTGACATACACCACCAAAATCCCATTGTTGCTCCCTACCAGTCATGGCTGGTCCAAGAGGCTTGGTCGCTAGAAAGCGATAATATCTAGCAGGACAGAGAAGCTGAAGGTGAGTAAAAGACAGAGAACATTTACAAAGGCATGAAAGTATCTACTTTTTCCCCGATGGCGAGCATGGGATCAGCATGGTCCAGCTCGTGCACTCACTTGCCTTGATAGCAGTGATTATACAGTTCTGGTTGTGCAAGCGGGTGTGTCATACTAAAGGGGAACCTATAGGTCCAGGGCAAGCACACAGCCAGTGAATATCAGACCTCCTGGAAGACAGGCTGTAATGTGGTGGTATAAAAACCAGGATCCCACAGTAACTCAGTCACACAGAACATGTGGAAGTGTTTTATGCCTTGAATGGTTTTCCTTGCAAAGCACTGAGAGATTGGGAGGCGGACATTTTGCTTCAGATCAAAAGGACTGTCCAGTGAAACCGTCAGCGGACGGGGGGAGAGGGAGACGGGAGACAAGAATCAGTCTGTCTGTCTCCGCTCCACTTTCAAAGGAAATTGAAGTGGGCTTATTGTTGAATTAATCATCACACTGCACTATCAGTGCTCTGATCAAAAAGCGTGTTCTGGAGCTTCGAAGCAGCAGTATACTTATCATGTTACCTTGGCAGGGGGCTGGTGAACGAGTTAGGGAGGGTGTTAGAGTCAGTCTGTGTTAGCAGGTTTTTATATAGTGCGGGAGATTGTAAAATAAAGTAATTTGTCCCTTCCTGACCTCAGAACATAAAGCTGTATCTGACTTGAGGTTAAGTTTAGAGTTGGGTTAAGAGTTTGTGTATTCTCTTTTCTTCCTCCACTCGACCGGCATCACTCCCCCCCCCCCACCCCCTCCTTTCCTCACAGTATCTCTGACAGGCATGGAGGATATTAAATGGTCCTCTGGTCAGTGGAGGTCTTCAGGCAGGCTGATTGCCATCAGATCAGACAATTGGTTACTAGAGACCTGAGGGATATTTGCCCTGTGTAATAAACCTGCCTTTCAGTTTCATATTTGGCTACCCTTCCTGATCCATCCATCCCTACTGGAGTGCATGTTTGTCCTAGCCCAGGTCACTGGAAAAGACAAGGTTATGGCTGCAGACACACACTCTTCAAAAAAAGGGTTCCGAAAAGATTTTTCGTGTTTCCCGATATAGAACACTTTTGGAATTGAAGATAGAACCCTTTTTGGTTCAACGTAGAACCTATTTGATTTAATCTCTGTGGTGTCATCTCTGTATGGAACCCAAAAGTTCAAAAGAGTTCTACCTGGTACAAAAGAGTTTTTCTGTGTGAACATCAAAACATTTTATAGTGTATCTATTGAAAATGTATCACCTATGGATTTCTTAATATTTTGTTGTGTTACAAAAATACATTATTAATGAAAATGTGAATACTAATATACCCTGATTTGACATATATTTGAATAACTTGGGGCAGGTGCTGACAGCTGTAATTCTGTAAGGGCAAGTCTTGTGAAGTTTTGCACTGCATGACTATGCAATAAATGCCCATATGTATATTTAAATATAACAAGAATAAGCCCCCTTTTGAAAATCCGCTGAATGAGATGTTTTGACCCAACTCAAGTAGCTTGATATCTTCATAAAATTCCTTTCAATTAAATTTATGATGTGGATTGAACAGTCATGTTTATATTAATTATGTTTCAATAGAGCTGAGTATTTCAAAAGGCTTTATTGTTGTGTATGGGTAATGTATCATTTTCAACATTTGTTGTTATGGACAACTGACTGCCTAATGGTAGGAGATGGAGATGGAAAGTCCACTCCTATTCATGTGTTGATGCAATCATGAATATGTTTTTTTCTGTCTTTTGTGTCATTGATTTGGCCAAAGTAAAGAATAGCTCTGCCCAGATTAGAGGTGATTTCATATCAAATTTTGACATGTTTTTGCATTTCACATACTGTTAACTTTAACAGGTAGTTAACTTTAACTGTAAGATAACTGCTTACAGTTGTGCTCAAAGGTGTGCATACCCTTGGAGAATTGGTAATATATGTACCATTTTGTAAAAATAAACATGAGTGAGCAGGCGAAACACGTTTCATTTCTTATGGGTTTCACATTCAACTGTAGATCATAACAGAATGGCACAATCATAAAACAAATCATGTTCAAAAGTCTGAATACCCTTAATTCTTAGTAATGTGTATTGCGCCCTTTAGCAACAATGACAGCGTGCAGTCTTTTGTAATAGTTGTCTATGAGAAGCTGTGAGGCGTGTCAAGGTGTTGTCGGGCATATTGTAACTGGGCTTTTTTGTGGCACTGGCACAGTAAAGGCTTCTTTCTCCCAACTCGGTCCATGCAGCTCATTTTTGTTCAAGTAGCGTTGTATTGTGCTCCTTGAAACAACCACACTGTGTTTTTCCAGAGGAGCCTGTATTTCTCCTGAGGTTACCTGTGGGATTTTCTTTGGATCCCAAACAATTCTTCTGGCACTTTTGGCTGAAATGTTTCTTGGTCTATCAGACCTTGGCTTGGTATCAAGAGATCCCTGAATTTTCCACTTCTTAAGAAGTAATTGAACAGTACTGACTGGCATTTACCAGGCTTTGGATATCTTTTTGTATCCTTTTCCATCTTTATAAAGTTCCATTAACTTGTTATGCAGGTCTTTTGACAGTTCTTTACTGCTCCCCATGTCTCAGTATCTAGCCTCTTCAGCGCATCCACGTAAGAGCTAACAAACTCATTGACTATTTATACACAGACACTAATTGCAATCTAAAAAGCCACAGGTGGGAAATTCACCTTTAATTGACATGTTCACCTGTGTGTGTCACCTTGTGTGTATGTAACAAGGCCAAACATTCAAGGGTATGTAAACTTTTGATCAGGGCCATTTGGGTGATTTCTGTCTTCATTATGATTTAAAAAGGCACTAAACTACTATGTGATAATAAATGGCTTCATATGATCACTATCCTTAAATAAAAGACAGTTTTTTTGCATGATCAATCATATTTTCAAAATCATTGCCAAAATCTCACAATTTCTGCCAGGGTACGTAGACCAATGAGCACAACTGTAGCTAGGCTGTGCTAGCGAGATGTCCTAATATAACATCTGCACAAAGAAATGCAAGATGACATCATTGCTTTTTTACTCATTGTATAACCTAGAGGGAAAGAAACAGTCAGACAGAAACAGACATTCTGTAACAACTCGTCGTGGTGTAGTGTTTGTTAGGAACCAGGCGCAGGCAGTACTCTCGTTCTTGGGTTTTTATTAAAACAACAAACAAACCAAACACGAACGGAAAACAAAACTAACTACTGACTGAATGAAAATAAAGTGCGCGACAACGCGTCTTAACAATCAACATTCAACAGTACATTAACAACACTCACCGGTATACTAACAGACAGCAACAATGATCCACAATGTGGGGAGCAGAGGGGAAACATATATACACATACAAATTAGCTAGATTGGGACCTGGTGTGGAAGATTGGAAACATGTGACAGTCCGGGATGTGTTCGTGAGATATGGAAACTGAGAAACTATGGCACGGTGGCGCTGCTGCTCACCGCACCATGACACATTCGACACGGAGGCCAAAGGGGGAACCTCTTGATTTTAATGTAACTTGTTTTATTTTTAATTTGATTTACCATATTGCAGACCATAATTTTTTATTAGCATAGGCTATTAACCAGAATAAAAGAAATACTGCAAAACAGTGGCTAAATGTTTTCTCATTGATTTTTTTATGTATCATTTGAAATTTTATAAATTGCAGCTAGATAATGTCTAGGTCAGTGGTTCCCAACCAGTGGTACTAGGGCCCTTATGGGTACTTGGTGTATCCACAGGGGGGTACTTGGTTTATCCACAGGGGGTACTTGAGGGCATTTAGAAAACCATACTTTTAATTGGTAAAATACATATAAGGGGGGACTTCAGAGGTTGCCTGGCTGTCACCTGATTCAAAATATTTGAATATGGGATTTCCAACAAGGGTTTTGCCACCAAGTATTAAGTCATGTTTTGCAGAGTGGTCTAATACTTATTTTACTCATTAAAATGCAAATCAATTTATAAAATTTTTGACATGTGTTTTTCTGGATTTTTTGTGGTTATTCTGTCTCTCACTGTTCAAATAAACCTGCCATTAAAATTATAGACTGATAATTTCTTTGTCAGTAGGCAAACATACAAAATCAGCAGGGGATCAAAAAAATAATACTTCAATGTAATTATTATTTAATTATTTAATTATTTGGGATTAATAAAGACTGGTTTTACACACACACACTAAACTGTCTATTTAAGCAAAAAAGTACAGGGGTGGCTTAATCTTTAGTGTATAGGAAAGGACATATTATTTTAAAATGTTTGTTTCTGACTAGTATGCTGCAATGGTCACAATTTCAGCACTGTGGACAGCGATCACTTGTGATCTGACACATTTGATTAATGTTTTCTTTCTTACTCCTACCAATGGGGTCCGTTACAGCAATACAGTGACAGCATGATCAAACATTAGACTCAGTTAAATGAATCCTGTGCTAAGTATGGTTCTAGACAATAAAAGGATTACAGCAATTTCTAGATCAGGGCTTCGCGACCTCTTCCCCAAGATCCTCTTTTTCACATTAAAATATCCAATACAATCTGGAGAATTATTTGTATCTTGAATTGACAATATTGACTTATCCAATACAATCTGGTGAATTATTTGTATCTTGAATTGACAATCTTGACTTATCCAATACAATCTGGAGAATTTTTTGTATCTTGAATTGACAATCTTGTATCAATATTTCAATACATAATTCACAGTGTAATTATTAATATTTTTATTTGACCATGCCTAACAATATTTTTATCCATCTGCAAAACACGGTTCTTCTTTATAAGGTGCAGTTGGCCAGTATCGACCCTGTCCGGGGTTTATTCATCGAAAATGGTTGCCTAGCCTTGTCCTTGAGGCCTTTTTGATGCCTTAGAGCTCAATCAAAGTAGCTGACAGGAGAAGGTGCTCCCTCTGGCACATAAAGAATATGGTCTTAACTTCCTGGTTGAGCAAGCAGTGACAAGAACCAGAATGGCATTGGATGTGCTTCACAGGGCACATAGCTCAACATTGTCTGTCCCAAATCTGCAGGCAGAAAAAAATACATCAGCTTAAGAAAACCTGTATACATATACATTCACTTTGCTATTGAAGCCACTCTCTGTACATACTGTAATTAATTTTGCTGCCCTCCTTTGTTCTTTTTTATGTAATCATAAACTAGATCAGCATTAGATCTGCCAATTATTACTCTGCCTGCAGACCTGGATCTCCTTCATTACCCACTGAAGACTAGCAAATAATCTGCACATTTATTAGATAGAAAGAGAGATTGATAGAGAGATGATTAGTTCTGGAGGACTAAAACTCAGAACTCCATCCTGAAGGGGAAGGCCTTCTGTCTACAGTTCAGAGGTTCTTTAAAAAGAATATACTGTCTTTTCTTTATTATGATTAGAATATTATACAATTTTGATTAGTCTTACAAGAATTGGTCACTGCAGTTAACACTGGGGTTAGGTAACTAGTCAGTAAGATAACTTTATTAGCAACATGTTTCTGCCAATTGAAAGGAAACTCATGTTGCCTCTGGTCTGCTTCACCTACAGTTGCTTTCATCTCAAGTTTTTAATAGACCACATTCAATATTTAATTTGGTCTCAATTTAGAAAAAAGCCATTATGAAAATGTTATAGGATATGTTCCTTCCTTCCATCATCACAGAAATACAGTACATCCAAACGGTGAATGCAATTGCAAATTATTTCTGACAGAATCAAAACCACCAGAAAAGCAAATGGTTACCTAATGTTCTTTATTCAAAATGCATTTTTTGAAATGGCATTTAATTGTGACACAGACAATGAAAACCCATTAAACTTGAATATTGGCCAAGGCCCAGTCAAGATATTCTAATATGAATGCATATCAGACATAAACAGCACAGTGGTGCATACATTATGAGAGTTTATGGTAATGAAGACGTTCAAGGCTAACTGCGGTATAATGGTCAGTGCTAAGCTCAGGACAACAAAATGAGCCCGGGATACAAACTATTGTGTATCTGGTTTAAAGACAGCTTGTCTGTTGACACTTCTCATGGTTAGAGAGCAGTAAGACAGGCCCAAATACTTTAGTGAAGAACAGATTAAACAAACATGGAAATGCAAAACTCTATTTGAGGGTTGTTCAGCAGAAATAAATTGAAGTAAATAAATGTACAATACACAATATAAAGTGCACAGCACAATGATACCTACGATGGTTATAACAGTAAAGAACTGTAAGACGTATATGCTACCTAATCGCAGAAGCAACCCATGATAAGCAATGGCACAAACTTGAAGGAACATCCAGCCATAATGATATACAAACTACATCCCACATTAGTCACACACACCATTCCATTGGTCCAGGGAAGTGAATGACTTTTAAGTGTTGATTTGCAGGTGAGAGAAAAACTTGCTGCTCTTTCTGTCACTGCATGAGGGAGACTGACGAAAATGGCTTGAGAATAGAGTGGCATGGGGCCCTAGCAACTGCATGAGCAGCCAATCAGGTCCCAGGAAAAGCAGGTCAGAGACAGTTTAACGTACCAGTTTGTGGTACGTTCAGACACCATTCATGGGGAATGGAAAGTGGAGTTTAGAACATCTAACAGCTCTGAGTTTCTAGTACTAGTCATTGGCAGAGAATTCCTTATAGCCACACCTAAACAGTGGTAGCACATTTATAGAAAGAAAGGATTCCCTGGCCAGAACGTTTATGTGGACTTGAGCTGGCCAAGGCAGGTCCAGCCACCACATGACCAAAGGTAGGGCCAGCCCACAGCTACAGGCCACGTGCTGGGGGGGGACCCAAAGAGGACCACAGACAAGCCAGGAGGGAACCCATGGCCAGGGGCCTGTGGAGCAGAGCAGGACAGGCAGCGGCTCCACAACAGGTCATGCCCCAGCAGAGGACAGCAGGTCTCATCTTCATCCGCTTATCCGTATACAGGTCTGCCCCGCTATATAGGGACAGCAGTGGAGAGCTGGCCAAGTAATGGAGCCTTTCCAATTGAAGCTGGCCTTAACCCAAGTACATGTAGGTTGAATCGTGTGGCAGTACGACCAGGATTGTACATGAGTCAGGGGGTGCACACCTGACAGAGGGATCGTGGACTCCCCAAATAAGACCCAGAGTTGTGTGGTTGGACAGTGTAGGAACTGGTGGAATAGCTTCCGGTCCATGTGAAGAAATTATTCTGTAGCTCTGTCCCCAAGACTTTTAGGCACCATTTGTGGGGTGTCAGTTAATCATTGTCATTTTGCTGTGTGCTTATACATGCAATAACTCAACATCAGAATTGTTTCTGTTTGACCCTGCAGCAGTCAACTTGAGGAGAGTAACGCTGCGTAAAATATTAATAATGCTGCAGTTTCCTCATCTTTCTCCCGCTCCCAATTCCTCCCGCTCTACTCTCTCTTTGACGCCTGCAGCAGAAGCCACTGCCAGACATCGATCCAGTGTTATGTAATACAGTATTTCAAGACCTCTCTGCGAAGACGCAATCTTTCATACCTTTTTCCTCCCTAAAGCCATTAGCATATTATTAACACATTATTAACACATAACAATAACCAACAAAAAGTATTAGCAACAGAAGTGCTATCTGACATGGCACTACCGTGGCATCTTCGTCCTGAAAACGATTCAACGTGTCCTCTCAGGACCGTACCATGCTATCCCAGTGGACGTAATTATACTGGCACGGAGGAGCACGATCCACAGCTTTCAATAATGTTATTTACCTCCTGACTCTTCGAAATAAATGGGACTTTCGGTGGTTCACCATTAGTCATGCTTCTCCACTGTGCTGCAGCTTTCAGATTTTACCGCAAACTCAACTTCAAAACGAGATAGAGATTGTATTCTGAATCTATGAATATCTGCGGTTCACCATTAGTCTTGCTTTTCCACTGTGCTGCAGCTTTCAGATTTTACCGCAAACTAATCTTCAAAACGAGATAGAGATTGTATTCTGAATCTATGAATATGTACTACCAGGAATATGTGTGTTTGTAAAGTGCTTTGATGCGATTAGGAGGGGAATACTACGTTTTGAATTATCTTCTTACCTCTTGATTGGCAAACACCTAGCGCCCTGGAATATAAAAATACACCTTGTGAACACTAGAGGGGGTACGTAACCATTTTATCTTCACACTAATATTACAGCGAGAATTGAAAGACATCATTAAAACAACACAAACAATACAAAATGTCATTATTGTGTATGACTTTACAGCTTAGAGTCAATGCTTGGTGGATCCATCACAAATGTGAAATCTTTTGAAATATATTCTGAGAACTTCGCACAAGGGAACCTATTTGTTGGAGTTTGTTTGATCAGAATAAAATACACATTGTGACCACTAGAGGGGTTTACATAACCATTACATCTTCATACATATATTACAGCGAAAATTGACAGATTAATACAAACCCCAAAAATGAAAATGTCTTTATTGTGTATAGTTAATGCTTGGTGGATCCATCACGAATGTGAAACCTTTTGAATAATATTCTGAGAACTTCCCACAAGGGAGCCTATTGGAGTTTGTTGGACCAGAAGAATGCAGCAAAGGCAGGAAAGTCCAAGTAAAGAGGAAGAATCCCTCAGTCTTAATGAATACAGATGAACAATTTTTCTGCGGGGCAATTGCAGTAATGTTATTGCCAAACACAAACCTAAATGGCTTTCCAAGAGGTATTGATTTTTCTGTGATGTATTGACTTTTCCAAGAGGAAAATAAAATGCTAATTAAAATGCTAATTAATTACTTAAAAATCATACAATGTGATTTTCTGGATTTTTGTTTTAGATTCCATCACTCACAGTTGAAGAGTACCTATGATAAAAGACTAAAAGGGGGGGCTTTAGGCCCCCTAAAATATTAATTAGCCCCCCTAAATAAATCAATATATCAGTCAATATATTTTCTCTGTGATTTGTTTTTTTCCTCAACCTTTCCATCACATCTAACCTTCTTACAAATTGTATAGAAATTGTATAGAATCGTGTTCATTTGGCAGCATGTTCAGTTGAGTTTGATGCTTTGAACGTACCACGGTCATCGGAAGCGAGCTGTCTTCTGTAAATAGTAGCTAACATTTCTAGTGGTCGGAGAAGTAAATCCTCTCAAGTTCAAAATGTAATAGCACTGGAAAGCAACGGTACGTTATGCTAATCAATATAACCTTTCAGGTAGCCCACCACCATTTTTATAGAAATGTATGGAGGTTCATCTGAAAACATTTTATCATATAAAAATGTAATGCAATTTTTTAGACAATTTGCAGTTTGTGAAATTCGACTTGCGTGACAGACCAGACGTTATACACTCACCTAAAGGTTTATTAGGAACACCTGTTCAATTTCTCATTAATGCAATTTTCTAATCAACCAATCACATGGCAGTTGCTTCAATGCATTTAGGGGTGTGGTCCTGGTCAAGACAATCTCCTGAACTCCAAACTGAATGTCAGAATGGAAAGAAAGGTGATTTAAGCAATTTTGAGCGTGGCATGGTTGTTGGTGCCAGACGGGCCGGTCTGAGTATTTCACAAACTGCTCAGTTACTGGGATTTTCACGCACAACCATTTCTAGGGTTTACAAAGAATGGTGTGAAAAGGGGAAAACATCCAGTATGCGGCAGTCCTGTGGGCGAAAATGCCTTGTTGATGCTAGAGGTCAGAGGAGAATGGGCCGACTGATTCAAGCTGATAGAAGAGCAACTTTGACTGAAATAACCACTCGTTACAACCGAGGTATGCAGCCAAGCATTTGTGAAGCAACAACACGCACAACCTTGAGGCGGATGGGCTACAACAGCAGAAGACCCCACCAGGTACCACTCATCTCCACTACAAATAGGAAAAAGAGGCTACAATTTGCACAAGCTCACCAAAATTGGACAGTTGAAGACTGGAAGAATGTTGCCTGGTCTGATGAGTCTCAATTTCTGTTGAGACATTTAGATGGTAGAGTCAGAATTTGTCGTAAACAGAATGAGAACATGGATCCCTCATGCCTTGTTACCACTGTGCAGGCTGGTGGTGGTGGTGTAATGGTGTGGGGGATATTTTCTTGGCACACTTTAGGCCCCTTAGTGCCAATTGGGCATCCTTTAAATGCCACGGCCTACCTGAGCATTGTTTCTGACCATGTCCATCCCTTTATGACCACCATGTACCCATCCTCTGATGGCTACTTCCAGCAAGATAATGCACCATGTCACAAAGCTCGAATCATTTCAAATTGGTTTCTTGAACATGACAATTAGTTCACTGTACTGAAATGGCCCCCATAGTCACCAGATCTAGACCCAATAGAGCATCTTTGGGATGTGTTGGAACGGAAGCTTCGTGCCCTGGATGTGCATCCCACAAATCTCCATCAACTGCAAGATGCTATCCTATCAATATGGGCCAACATTTCTAAAGAATGCTTTCAGCACCTTTTTGAATCAATGCCACACAGAATTAAGGCAGTTCTGAAGGCGAAAGGGGGTCAAACACAATATTAGTATGGTGTTCCTAATAATCCTTCAGGTGAGTGTACATCAAAGGGATCAGTCTTTTTTATCTTTACCGGAAGACAAGAAACTTGCTACTATTTTGGTAGACAATTCAGAGAAGACTAAGATCTGTCATTTGTAATACAAATAAAAATGTATTTTAATGTAATTAAACAAAATAGTAAGGTGGCCAATAATTGGGGACGGTGGCTAATAATAAGGGCAACAACACTAAGCAACTACTGAAAATATTAATTTCCCATGCTAGCTAACATTACTATGTCACTAATCATCAGGAAGTTCCAAAACTGTGCGTGTTTCACAGATTCATGTTTGTTTTGGTTTGAATTAACTTATTGCAATGTATTCTGTTCAGAAGAATGGAGTTGTCGAATGTTTCTCTTTTTAATTATGATCAGTGTATAATTACTTTCTGAGATGAATGGGCTAATGACTAATTCTTTTTGTGAAATGATTCAGAGAAATCTCACTTAGGAATAGAATAAACTGTATGTAAATGTTCATTTACTATAAACTATAGAAAAGTATTTTGGCTACATTTTACAGTTTTTGTGACTTTTGTTGGTGTTGGATTGATGAAGACAGAGTGGACTTTAATTTCTCTATTTAGATATAATTTAAGTCATATTAGATCAGTGTCTAACACAAAAAACAACCTCATTTTGATTGATTGTACACCCATTGTTACTCTAAAAATACACAATGAAAAGATGTTTTGGGATATGCCCAGACCCCACAAAACGAGACTTAGCCCCCCCCATCCCTGATTTTCTAGTGAAATCCATGTAAAAACCCATTGTGCAGCTAAAGAGGAAGGGTTTGCAACGATTCTCGCTTCTTGTCACTTGATGAAAAATTCAGTTATCATTACCAATATTTACAGTTACTGCATCCATGTAATTCATGTATGGAAGACAAACTAATGTTGTTATCTAGCTAGCTACCTTTGTGAAAGGTTAGCATTGCTATTATAGTTCAACCTGGTCTGCATGGGCTTAATTTTTATGAATATTCCTAGTAGTAAGTAGTACTACTGGCTTGTAAGCTATTCCAATGCCCAGTGGCAAAAGCCATTGGATGCTATTTGTAGTTGAAGTAAACCTTTCATTAAAAAAATCTATTTAACACTGCTTAATGGTGTCTAGCTAAATATTCAAAGTTGGTGTAATTTTAATGGGCAACCAAATAATCTAATGTTGAGATCATTTTATGATGTGGTAGTATATACTATATATACTGTACTTAACATCAATGCCCTAATTACAATATATATTGAGGGGGCACATCCCCACCAATAATCAACTATGCTCAAAATGTCCCTCCCAATAAATTGATATAAAAATTACAAATTAAGTATAAATGCGCTATGCTACGACAGGCAACTATGCACCGCCATCCAAAATAATAATTAGCAAATGTAAACATAATCATATCTAAACTTAACAAATTGACGTTATTATTACTAACAGTTCTAGTTTTGCGGTTTACTGCAGTTCTGCATGTAGTTTGTCCAGGTGCTGTTGCTGCCATAGGCCTACCCCAGAAGAAGTCGTTGGTCGGCTGCTCTAAGCAGGGTTGCCATTTCCACGGTTTATATGCAAACTGTGCTACTTTTCAAACAATGTTGCAGGTGAAAATAAAATTGGTAGCCAGCGGCAGGTTTTTGGGCTACTTCTGAACTTCACCGCAGCTGCACCATTTCTGTCTTTATATGCTATATTGTGTGTTTCTATGCGGTTATCACAGTCAAAGTCAGCTACGGCTTCCCATGTTTCTATACCAAGGCCGTAGCCAGAGGCAGCCTCAGAAAAGTAAGCTGGGAGCAGTGAGAAAATGAGTACTAGTCAGATGATAGAAGTATAAAGTAGCACAAGAGGTGAGTTTATGTTTATTGATATAATAATGATTACCATACAGATTGGAAATGGTAAGTAATCCATTCCTGGACATCATGGCAAGAAACACCACTTGTTTACTGATAGTATTTATTTCATGTTCACTCTGGTACATTCAGAGTAAAGAAAGAGAGGGAGTGAGAGAGCATGAGGATGCCAACAGGGCAGGGAGAGCAGGTGACATGGAGGTGAGTGAGAAAAGGAGCATATATTGATGACCGAAACAACACCAACAGCCATGTTACGACGACATCGTACTTAATGTTGGTACAACTGAGGTTAGGTTTAGGCGTAGGCACCACTAAGGTTAGGTTTAGGCACAGGTGTCTCTGAGGTTAGGTTTAGGCACAGGTGTCTCTGAAGTTAGGGTTAGGTCAAAGGGTGGGGAGCAGGGGAATATTATAGTCTTTGGACTGGGGTAACCAGTTAACCACAGGTCAGTTGCAATGATGTTCCTGTAGCAACATAAATTATGATGTTGTAGGAACAACACCAACAAAGTAATATCAGATTGTGTGAATAGTAATAGTTAAGAGTCTTATAAATACTTTAAACATTTTGGAATGTTTAACTTGGTGGGACTATAGGGAGAAGATAAGAGATCCTGAAACTGAGTCCTGGGGCTCACCAGTACTGAAAGCCTATGGAGAAAATACAGATCCTCTCCGTGTCATCACCAGTGTCCAGAAAGTTGACTCAAGTGTTATTGCTGCCCTTTGGCCTTTAAAGTGTAGGCAATCTTGTCAGATTCTGACTACATTAGTACTGAACATTGGTATAACAATTAGATAATGTATTTATTTGTAATACATTGAATTAGGTAAATCAAGTAAATGCATCAATTTACAGTAGTTTCTAGTTCAATCACGGAATGATTCCACTATTTGGATGTGTTCGCAGGACCTTTATTTTGAAGCATTTTCGACATTGTTAATGTTGCTCATTTCACACTGGTGACAAGACTGTGTTCCGGCAGCCCGGTTAATAAAAATACTGTTTTCTACAAATATGTCAAATACACCAAATTTAGGAAAATCTGTCTGCTGATAGACTGAGGTAAATGGACACCTTCTGGAATGAATGCGACGATATTGCTAAGTTACAACTGTTGTTTTAGAAGAGAAAGTGAAAATACTGTATTGTTATTGTTGTGGCACGTACGCTGTGTACGTACGATGTACTGCCGGCGTTGGCGCAAAGGAGATGCTAGCTAGTTATGTAACTGTCAGTAAACTAAACAGCTGGTTAGCCTGTTAGCATGGCTAGCTAGCGTCAGTGTAGTTCTGGCCAGATCCGGAATTAGGCGGTCTCTATTGACATCAGAAGTTGCAAAATGCCGAAGACGATGGCTTCGTAAATCTTGCCCACGATCAACTAGAAATAACAATTAGGTTTTGATCTGAATTATGTTATTGGGAATTACCTAGCTAGGTGACGTTAGTGACTGGTGATTGTGCTGATGTGGTGTTTTTTGTATTTAGCAACAGCACAATGCAGTTGAGTTGGACCGTAGACATTACATCCCTTTCGGTACTTCACTGACGTTATGGAATAACCAGCACGGCTTCTCCCGAATCTCTCCTGTCTACTGTAGCTGTCTACCAACTGGCAAATAATTTCTAAGCAAGGTACGGTATGTAGTATATATATGTCTGAGAAGTCTAGCCCCAATAGAGCTGATTTGGACACAGTTGTTATGGTTGTTCTCAAACTGTAGACTAGCCACATAACCCTTGTTGATTGTTAAATGTTTTAGCTGTTCATTTCCACTTACTAGATAGTTACTGTAGCTAGTTCATTTCTAGTTAATTCCAGGGTTTGACAATGTTATGTCACCAAAGCAAGCGAAAACGATTAACTAGATTTGACTAGCTAATACCCAGCACAGCTTTGTTGGACCTTTGTTGATCCACTAAATCTATGCCTAAAACTATGCCTGTTTTACCATTAAATTCCTGGTTTTCCAGCTTGATTGCGCCTGCAATTGGCCTTGTTTGTGCCTGTGTCAACTATGGAGACAACTCAAGTGACTTTGGCAGTTAGGGGAGAGACATCCCCAGGTAAGGCTACAGTAATCTGAAACAAGAAGACTATTCAATTCAAGACAACTGTAGAAAGAAAGATGGACAACAAATCAGCAAGTCAGGAATGTCAGCTTTTAGTTAATCTCAGGTAACCCAGAGCTAAAACCTTGCGTTGTGGTCAGATGCTCAATTACTTAGTATGTCCAGTGAAGATTAGCAATGAGCTACAAAGTCCTTGATCAAATCAGCCTGATGAGAGATGGAAAGAGCTTGCAAATACAATGCTTTGAGGAATTAAGTACATCCCCTGAAATGTTGTCTTTTTAAATTTGAAAATTGTATTTTTCTTTACCTTTTATTTGATCTTAAAATAAAGTCTACTATCTTAAAGGTACGCTTTTATTTTTCCAAATAATACAGAAAATATACATAATTGATTCATTTTTAACAAACATTCAATTTTCTTGCGTAGGAAGAAGTTACATCTTTAAAAATTAATAATAATGATCAGACACGTGGACCTAAAAATCGTGCATTAACACATTGTGTATTGAGTTAATTATTCTACTGTCTGACAGATAATAAAGAAATGGAGAATGTTCCAGACCACTGGCTATCTGTCTTAGTCCTTCCAAAACCCAAGAGCTGAGCAAAAGATTCTCAGTGTTATCACCACGGGATCTACAGGCATCTCTGGCTATTACAAATGTCAGAGTAGTTGGGTCAACTCTCCGATTGTACAAATTTGACCTTGGAGAGAAGTTAAAGGAAAAAGTCTCTGCTCTCAAAAACATTTAACAGGAAAACTAAAGGTGGCTTGGGTGAAGAACAGTACAATGTGCTTTGAACAGACAAGTCAAAAGATTAGTTGTTTGGTGGCAATGCCATATTTGCTAGAAACAAAACACTGCCATTGAACAGAACCCATTATTAACTGTAAAGCATTGTGTTAGGGCACAATGGTATGAGGCTGATTTGCTGCCCTAGGGTCTTCGCAGTGTGCAGTCATTAAGTCATCCATAGTTTTTATCATTTTCTGTGTTTATTTTTTTCAATCTGTTTACAATTGTCTGTCAGTAGTGATGGAATGTATCAATACATAGCACAAATTGCATTTTCAGAGGTGTACTTACTTCCTCGCAGCAGTGTGTGTCCAGTTATGGCACACCCATTGAACATGGTCCTTTGGTGTATGACTAGGTGAGGTGATAGCCGTGGTTGGTAGCTGCGAAGCTTTAGGAAGCTGGTCCCATCAAAAAGCTGTGACCCTTCAACCGGTTGAATACGATGGGTAAATATTTTGTTTTTTAAATTATTTTATTTTTTAAATATTTACACACAGTATATACTATATGTAGCTGGAGTGTCATTGTATGTTTAATGAATTCAACATGAACACATTCCCAGCACATTGTGGAAGAGGACTGTCAGTGTGTCCAGAGGTGCTGTGTCCACCTATCGCTACTTTAAAGGCCACTTCCTGGAATCAAAGGTGAGGTTGTTCTGTTTGCGCTGTCAGAATATGGTATAATCAGTCATGATAAACAACCAACCTATGTGATTGTTTTGGCCAATTCAAATTTTTGTACCATAGTTAAGGTCCATAAGTAGCTGCTTTAGCTGCAATCTGTGTTGGCAATTGAGTGACTGTTGTTGTGTTTATGGCAGGTCTGAGCTGGACAAGGAGTCGTCGTGTTAAACCATTTAAGTCATGATGATGAGTACATGTATTGTGATCCAAATGTGTATCCCTTTCACAGAGCTGGAAGCTGCTGTTATTTTTACAGCTAATCTGTTTCATGAAATGCCAAGTTCCACCACATAACTAAGCTGGTCCCACACTCTAAACCTTTTACATGGTGTTTTAATTCACAGTCTCCCGGGGAGTCAGTCACCTCGGGGTGAACATTTTAGTCCTATGTTTCAGAGGTGAACATTAGAAAGTGTGAGATTACCTAGCCTATGACTGATGTGAGATCATTCCTTGGTTGTCCGGCTCCATTTTCAGTCCCTTTCCACTCCCTGTCTAGCAGCCTTTACTGCAGTTCCTGCAGTGGTGTGTGTAGCCAAGTCTTGAGCTCTTCCAGCGGGCTACTGCAGAGCACAGATTTGTGCATGTGACAGGAGCCTCGCCCGTTATTTAACACTGCACTTGGGGTTCACTTGGAACTTGGGACACACCTTTACCACATCATCGTTTAATGTCAGCGGAGTTCTCTACATGGCCAAGCTTGAAGATTCAAATGACAATCTTTTAAAGCTTGGGGGGGGGGGGGGGGGGGGGGCATTTTGTTCTGACAGCAGCATGTGAAGCAATGCTGTGGTGCAACCCGGTGGTGCAGAGTGGGAACGAGGAAATACGAACTCATTACAGTGGTGCCGTAGACTAGCAGCCTTGTATTTTCTTGACACAAATTGGCTAACCTTAATGACTAGACATCTTTCCTTTTGTTTCTCTGAAACTGAACTGCATGACCGTGGTTTGTTTTGATTGTGTTTTTGTAATTTAAGGCTTTGTTTACTGCACATAATTAATGGTAGATCCATTCAGCCACTAATGCCGAATCCTGTTGCAGATTCTTTCGGTTGTATAAAATTAACATTAGCGTAGTTGAATAGACGGTGCTAAAGTTTCTCAACCTGTCAAATAATGAATCCCCTTTTCCGATTTCAGCCAGTGGTTGTTGACTAATTAAGCGTTAGCGTAGTTGAAGAGACGATGCTAAAGTTTCACCACCTGCCAGTTAATCCCCTTCTAATATATCAGCCAGTTGTTACTGATTAATTAAAGCGTTAGCGTAGTTGAAGAGACGATGCAAAAATGTCTCAACCTGTCAACTAATGTATCCCCTTTTCAGATTTCTAACATTGGTTGCTGACTGACTTGCTAACTGATGACTATACCTTTCAGGCCAAAGTGAACACTGACTGTATTTGACTGGAAAAATTCTTAACACTGTACTGAACATTGGCGTTGCAGAGTGCAGGTGGTCCGTGTCAGGTGATAGTCACTAAGTGGGAGACCCATCAGCAGCCTCGCCTGATGAGACCCACAGGTATATACACCAGAACTCCGCCCCACTTGGTTTGGGGATTGTTTCTTTGCTTCGCTGAGGCATGGGTTTCGGCGGCCACATGCTGTCGCAGATAGAATGTTCTGCAGTGGACAGGAAACTAGTGATTGTGGCCACTCAAACCCCATTGTTCCAGAAACCTCAGCCAAAGCTAATTTAAAATTAGCCTGCTAGGAAGAATATACAATCTAATACAGTTTTACCCTTAATCCCTCCCCTCACATTTTTTGTGTTGCTTGTAGAAGTACTTGTTGCAAGTTTTGCTTTTCATGTCACCTGCTTGAAAGGAGATGAAATGGTGACATGCATTGTTTTGTATGAATCCTCATGCCTGCTTATTCACTTGCAGAATCACACCTTGATATTGATGATGGCCAATTTGGATTCCACAGTAAGTCGGCTGAGTTTATCATGTATTGATTAATTACATTTGGAAAAACATTGATGTGATCATTTTGTATAGATAATACATTGGACATTTAATGACCGTATAGAATTACAATCACCGCTAGGAAGATTGGAAAAAGCACGTTTTTGCATGATTGCAAAGACATCAGAGTTGAAGATTAACTTAAGGCTGATTACTTGTTAATGACTAAGAGGTCAAAGCACACATAAGCCAATATTAAGCACAATACCTGTTAAACATGCTGATCATCTGAAGTATTTGACTGCATCTCTACCCAGACAGACAGGTTGGGTAGAGATGGAAAGCCTGTTTTAAAACAGTTTTTGCTCAATCTGAAGTCGCTTTGCATTGCTGCTAGTGTTATCTTGATTCACTGACAACATACATCTTTAACCTCACATCTGTGGCAATGTTGGCCATTTTGTGCCCGAAGGCTTACCATAACACGTGTCTCTGCAACTCCTCTCAGCAGACGGCGTCGAGTGTGTGGACTCTGGGTGGCTGACGTGCCAGACGGAGATCCGCCTGCGTCTCCACTACTCCAAGACGTCTCCCGTATCCATCACCAAGAAGAGATATAAGAAATCTCGCTTCAGGTGAGTATGTGGGAGAGATTCTGTTCAAAACAGGTTTGCTGCCTCAGTGCTTATTTAACCGTGGGGGAGTGCCAGAGCCCGGGGGAATCTGTGGTGGAAAAATCCTCATACCCCTGGAAATTGTCCTAAACTAACTTGAAGATTTTTGGCCACTGGTTGTAAAAGTGGTGCTGTCGAGCCAAAACCGGTCCTGGAAATGTGTGTACTGTATCATGTTATGGGCTGATATGTGCCCCATGTCTAATTATCTCCAAGTCATGATTGCCAGTCAGGTTTGTTAGGTCTTTTCCCCCTGACTTCTCTAGACCTGTGTGACGTTTCCCCTCTGACCCCAGGATCAAGCTGACTCTGGAAGGTGTAGAGGAGGATGATGATGATGACGATGAAGAGCAAAGCGCGGCGGCATGGCATAAGATGACCACCACGCTGGAGACCAGCTTGATCAGTAAAGATGGATACCGCTCGCGCCACTCCCAACCCGAGTGCGGCTATGCCCTGGAGGCCTCGCAGTGGACCGAGTACATCATCCACACCATGGACCCGGACAACCTGGAACTCACCTTCGAGTTCTTTGAGGTACTGCTAACACCACCGGCAATATATTTTGCAATTAAATATTATTAATACTGCTGAAAAAAGTGCTTGTAGGCGTAAATTTTTTTTTTATATATAATTCTAAAGTGTGTGCTATGCCCTGTATGGAGTTTATTAACTCTGTCCTCTCTTTTCCAGGAGGACATGGGCGAGCATGTCGTGCCAGGCGATGCCCACCCGGGGACCGTGGGCACTGCCTGTCTGCTTTCTTCATTCTTTGTGGAGAGTGGCAAGGACACTGGTGTTGTCACTCTGCCTATCATGAAACAAAACTCCAGACAGACCCTGGGCAAAGTCAGAGGTGAGCCTCCCCTCACAGATACATACACACACCTCGGCAACAAGTGCTCTGGTAAAAAACAATGTCAATATTTCTGAGCTAAGTTGCTTGGGATGCACCCAGTTTACTCTGTTTTTGGGGGGAGATCCAGTATTGATACAGTGTAACTGGAGATTTGATCATCCGTTTCTTCCTGCAGCCCTTATTCCTAGACAAACAGTCAATTTGGTTTGGTTTGTGTCCAGTGACATACCATTCGGTTTGCCTTAACATTTTACCCAGCTTTTGGGGCACATTTATTGAAATGAGCTGGTTTTTTTTTACCACACCCAACACCAGAGTGGACACACCGTTAATTTACCATTACACCTCGGTATGTCAATGTGTACTGCACCTAACAGTCTGCAGTCATTGAGTCTGTGTGTGTGTGTGTGTGTGTGTGTGTGTATGTGTGTGTGTGTGTGTGTGTGTTTCATTTAGACTTTTTTTTAAACCAGGTTAAGTGGGTGGAAACTGGTCGATATACAAGGGATAATCCAATAGAAACAAACAATACCCCACAAACTGAACTGAAATACAGCTCCGGAAAAAATGAAGAGACCACTGCACCTATTTCTTTCCTTTCCAAAAAAGTTCAAAAAGAAGGTTTTGAGTGAGGAACAGAAGGGTTAAAATTAAGAGATCACTGCAAATTGAACGCCTCTGTTCCTCACCCAAAACATGAAAGCAAACCAAACATAGAAATATGACATCCTAGAATGGAAACACAACACACCAAAAAAACAGAACCTCACAGTTAGAATGAGACACACACATATACATTATTTGACATTGATGTAACAAAGATGAATCTTTACATTTAACGCAAACATTAAAATGTAGACATTTAAGGCATAAAAAAAATACAGTGGGATGATCTTAGTTCAGATGTTAAGCTTTTTCACTGGAATTCAATTAAGGTCATTTTCAAGCAAGCTCATTTAAACATGGTGTAGTTAATATGAAACATAATTTTTTTTATTTCTCAGTGGACTACCTGGTCATCCGTCCTATAGATGGAATTCAATGTGACATGAGTTCGTCGTTCACCAAGTACTGGAGAAAGAGGAGTGCTCCCCTGGATGTAGGACACAGAGGGGCCGGCAGTACACACGCAGCCAAGTGAGTCTGGCAAACACACACACACACACTCACACACACACACACACACACGTGCAGCCAAGTAAAACCAACACACAAACATGCACACATGAGCACAGCACACTTGATTATAAGGTGTTAATGTACCTCAGATGAATTGTTCAATTCTGGTCTATGTGCGGGACTCTAGGAAGGGCCCATCCCATTACAACACAAAGACCCTTTCAGGCTTGGTTTATTTAATGAACTTGACCCATATGGCTTCAAAGTTGCAGTGCAGGCTGCACTTGAACAGGGGAAGTCAAGGAACAACAGAGATGTTCTTTCTGGATATTAGTGATGTCATGGTGTTATGTCACTGTGTCTGTCAATACAGCGCCTTTGAGCCCCAGCCAGCGTTTGTTTCATAGAGGGAAGGTCATTAGTGACAGGGAAAATCAGACTTTTGAAGTTCATGTCCTGTTGACTCACACCCAAATAAGGTTGGTGACCTACTTGTAAATGTAACCTAAGATTACATATAAAAAGACTAATACTCCTGAAACATTTAAACATACCCTCTGAAGGGGAGAATCTACTGCACACTCAAAGTGAAAAGGAAACCAAATGGCCACACTGGAAAGAAACCAAATGGCCACACTGGAAAGAAACCAAATGGCCACACTGGAAAGAAACCAAAAGGCCACACTGGAAAGAAACCAAAAGGCCACACTGGAAAGAAACCAAGTGCGCACTAGAAGGAAACCAAGTGCACACTTCCAGTCAGATGCAAATGTTTTTTTTAGCGACCGGTATCCGCCCACCCCATTCTGTTGTTGGAGTTCGCCTCCTCTATTCTAACACAGAAATATGGAATTTAACATTACTAATAGAAAATATTTCTGAAAGAAATGTGTCACTTATATATTCTAAGTAAACAGTCATATTTTATAGAAATTTAAATAGTATTCTCACAGTACTCGTTTATATATGACGTGTGTCTGTATTGTAATGTTCATTGTTCATTGGGCCTCTTTGTCTTTGGCTATACTTGGTTTGGGGCTTAAAACATCAGCTTGTTTTTTCCCCAGACATACCAAGGTCAGGGAGAACACCATTGCCTCGTTCAAAAGTGCTGCCAATCACGTGAGTATTCCCACACGGACAAAATGGAAACGCTTCCCCTTAACCCTCTAAATACGTCTGGCCTTTAGTCACCTGGAAGATGACTGGCTGTGTGTGGTGTGTTTCCCCAGGGGGCTGCCTATGTGGAGTTTGATGTCCACCTGTCCAAGGATTGCGTCCCCATCGTGTATCACGACCTGACCTGCTGCATCTCTACCAAGAAGGTGACCGACGACCGCAGAACAGATCTAGTTATTTTTTCAGTTTTGAAAATACCATCTTTGTTGCTCTCTGGTATGGCGTCTTTTTATTTGTCTCTATTCTTTTTTCAGAAAGGAGACAAGCACTCCCTAGAGCTGTTTGAAGTTCCTGTCAAAGACCTCACGTACGACCAGCTACAGCAGCTCAAGGTAAAAGCTTGGCTAAAAGATGGCAAGGCCGTTCGCGGATGTCTTGATTCTTAGTCTTGCTCAGGGCTGTTTTGAGATCATGATGTAAATGATGACTTAGGTTTGTGTTTTGTCCCCAGCTGGGCCACGTTTCTGCATTGAAAGTGAACGACCACAAAGGTATAGTGTCTATTTCTGTAGTAAAACTTATTGACACAGTATTGTTGAATACTTGCTGCTGATTGGCTAAAGTTAGTTCTAGAATGCACATTAATTCCTGATATATGGAATGGGAGAGTTGGCTGTCTTTGGGACAGATATACAAGACACCTAATTATGAGGTAAAAGTGTACAAAACAAGTACATTGAGAAGAAGGCGACATTTATGGAGAGGTGTATCCTGCTTAAACGACAGTTGCAAACAACATCAGCAAACATTTAATAGTAGAAATTATGTCTTTGTTTACATTTACCTGTTTTGTTCAAATGTATGCATTTCTATGTTCTGGTTGCTACAGATGTTACCCAGAGACTGTTGCAACCATAACATGAGAGAACATTAATTCATTAATTCATTAAAGTAAATTTAAACAAAGACAAGTAATTTGTACTAGTAAATGGTCCCTTGTGTTGTCAGTATACTGTACTCTCCGTTGCGTCATCCATTAATTCCAAGGTCATGTACACAGAATGTCTTTGTTCATCCTGTACATAAAATCCACCCCATACTATTGGTCCTTCGTGCAAACGTTGCTCGCGTCCTTTACAGTTGGAAATCTATACTTTTTATATAATCCAGATCTGTATGTGGTATCATGCCTTTGCTTGAATCATTGTGTAAAGCAGTTATGTAGTACTACCTAGAGGGACGATCTCTGTGTTAGGTTATAACATGATTATCTCCCACACTGTTTCATAGATGATGACGATGAGGAAGAGGTTGATGAGCATCAGCCCTTCCCTTCATTCTCACAGGTAGATCAAGGTCTACTCTATACGCTATACTACTTTCCAGGTTACCACAAATGTGAACTAGCCTCCCCAACCCAGTGATTTTGTCACCTGTTATAACCGAATAATCTGTTAGAACTAATTCCCTGTTATAACTGATTCCCATTGTATAAATTATTCCATTACAATGGATTCTCCTGTTATAAATGTGTATATTACATAACCAATTCTTCCTGTTTCATTGATGATTCACAAAAAAAATTATTCCCCTGTTATAAATTATAAATTATTCTCCTTATGTAATTGATTCATTCCTGATTTCCCTATTATAACTGATTTCCCTTTTAATGTTCCAGATTTTCCAAGCAGTGCCTGAACAAGTGGGGTTCAACATCGAGCTAAAGTGGATTTGTCAGATGAAGGTATGTCTGAGCCTGGAGATTAAAAGATGGGAAGTCAATAGATGGTATTGCTAGAAATAATAATAATTTGTAGCATTTTTAAAGCGCTTTTCACTATAGAGGAATAATCTCAGTGCCTGTCGGCCGGTCTGTAGGGAAAGTGGAGGTTCATGGAGGAGTGCAGGTCCGATACAGCTTTATAGACTAAAAGGATCATTTTAGAGTCTCTTTGGACAAATAAAATTCATTGAATAATACACTGCAATGTTTTTACTTGGAGAGGCTACATATCCTTGGATCTATCAATTCATTCTTAGAAATGGATCACGTTTATCAAGCAACCGTGCTTTAGGCCTATGTACGGCTATTCACGGATATATCCTTTGATCGTCGCAAACTGGTCGATAATGTCTCTTATTTTACCTTGTATATCAACTAAATGAAAATATTCTAATGGATTTATCTTTCAATAATTTGTGTTGTGTATATGTGATGGATGCTGTTCAATAAGATGATTAGATTCAACTTTATTGTCTCTGAAGAAGTACAAAAAAAACAAGTACAGTGCAACTAAATACAGTTAGCATCATTGTACCATAATGTCCTGGGATTATCTTTGCCATTCTCAACCAAAGAAGATTAGAAACTAGAGCGGGCTGCTTTTTAAAATATCCGTTCTGGTGGTCTTTATAGGCCAATAGGTGGACAGTTAAGCCAGTGTTTCTCCACTGACATTCTATCTTGCGGCCGTGTGTCTTCATGCTGCAAGCCCGATGGAATGATACTTGACAGGATTTTACAGGGGCAAGAATGTTTACGGTGTTACTCAGTGTGCTGTTATACAGGTCAACCATTTCATCAGCGTTGGACTTCTGACAGACAGACAGATAGTAGGACAGGCTGTACTGACTTCCTGGAAGACAGACATGTCAAGGGACTTGGTGTTTCTGAATTTAACAGTCCGCTTAGGGCAGAGTTGAAGTGCAGGAGGAATTACGGACAATGTCCCAAACCTATGGTCAGAGACACCTGACTAATGTACATCCAGGTCTGATGGGATTTCTCCTGTGATGATGAGGTCAAGTGTTTGTCCATGATTGTGTGTGGGGACGTTGACATGCTGTATCAGACAGTTCAGCAGGTTCAGGAAGTCAGTGGTAAAGGAACATTTTGTTGAATCAACACAGGTTGAAATCATCAAGGACAACAACACTTGATAGAGTAGGACACAAATGTGATTAGCTCAGAGAACTCAGTTATGAGACAGCATTTGATTTAGGAGGGCGATAGATCATTATGACTGTGAAAGGCTTCAATTTAAAAGCCATGCACTCAAATGATAAGCCAGGTGGGACAGGCAGCATTTTCAGGTCAAAACAGTCTTTGTGGAAAACAGCCAGACCACCACCCCTGCTTATAGCCACTGTGTAGTGATCAAAAGTGGACAGAAGCTAACAGTAGGAATGGCCATTTCTGTACCACGTTTTTTTAAAGCAAAAAAGTCCTCGGCCATTGATCTTGTTAAACTCTTGTAATAAAATACTTTTGTTTGTTAGAGACTTCTTGTTAAACAGTGCCAGTCTTAAAGGGGCCTGATTTAGAGATGGAACATGGACATGTTTAACTTGCTCAAGACAGTCAGAATCTACTTTGCGTAAAGCTGGTAGAGTTGAAAAATAGGGCAATGTACAGAACTTTGTAGGCAGTGTTGTTTCTTGAATAATTTTCCTACCACCTCATCCATGTCTGGCCAAGTTGCAGAAGTCCTTTTTTAAGCTCCTTACTAACAGATTGTTTAATCCTCTGAAAACTATGAAGAAACTCTCAGGAGTAGATCTGAAGATCATTTCTGTCATTTATAGATCTCCAGATAATAGGTGGAACTTGAGTCTAGATTTTCAATACAAATATTCAAAAGAGAACAATCAGCTAGTTCCACTGAGTTGCGTGCAGAAAAGTAAATTTTTTCTTACATTTCTTTGGTTGAAATTATTATTTTTATTATAAATTATTAGATACAGCTGATCAGTACTTGATTAGAAACTCATAAATAAGAAGTTATTCAAGAAATATGCACAAAAAATACATAAATCAATAAAAATCTATTAAAATAACAGAGCAATCAGCTTAGGCGGACATAAAGGCGCCATGGCAACCAGACCTTTTTGAAAGTAAAAAGGACTAATGTGACGGTACCATCTGATCTGACATGCAGATACATGACCAATGTGGTTCCTTTAGGTTTAGGGCCTCAACTCAAGTCGAAAAGAGTTGTATTTTTGTTATTCATATCCGACGGCAACAATCCAACTCACATCATGCTGTTTTGGTCTTGTCTACCACAGGATGGTTCATGGGAAGGAAACCTTTCTTCCTACTTCAACATGAACCTCTTCCTGGACATCATACTGAGCTGTGTGCTGCAGAGAGCCGGCAAGAGACGCATCGTCTTCTCCTGCTTCGACCCGGACATATGCACCATGTAAGCTCCACCTACTCCACCTCCCGGCAATTATCCAACCACAAATCAACTGCTAAACCAAAGCAAATTCATGCCCATTGCTATAATTATGTATGATTTCTTATTACACATTTTGTATTAAATTCATTTTAATATGTGGCATCTTTATCTTATGATATTGAAGGAAGCAAGATGTCCATGCTACCTTTAGACATTCTGTACATAACAACATAATTTCCCATTTTTCTTTTATTTGAGTTAGTTTTGGACCTAATGTTTCCAATTTCTGTTAAGTTTTTGTTTATTACAAATCTGACCTTTTACTACATATTTCAGATTACCCAAAAAAAAGATCTAGTTTCAGTCTTAGTTCACACGTATAAACTTGCTATGAACTATATATCGCTTTTAGATACAAACTTTACATTGACAAACAACTTGGTTGACTTACATTTAGCATAACATTTTAGACCTGCTGCCCCTAAATCTAGAGCGAGTGTTATCGAAAATCAGTCTGTAAACATTTCTGCTATGCATTCAATCAGCTATTTACAGCAGCAACTGACATGGTAGTCTACCAACATTACTGTAATGTAGTAGGTGCCACAGCAACAGTAGAGACCTGGCTTCCAGAAAACAAATATTGTTAGCTAGCAGTCAGTGACGGTTATAAACAGTGGCTAGCTAGCTTTGGTGGAATAAACGTATCTTTGTATGTGTTGAACTAGTTAGCCCAATCCCTTATTTTTAATATAATGCAGCTATGACTGAGCACATTATGCTAGATTTCATGACATAGTTAGACTTCCTAAATACTGAATTTATGCTTAAATCACCTTAGGTAATTTTAAAATGCCATGATGTGATTATCAGAGAACTTCAATATATTGACAGATCTATTGTTTTAGATTTAGTTAATTTCTGCCTGTGTTAAAGATGTAAGTTGGTGCCACAACACTTAAAGGTAAAATAGCTCATGTATTTCTGGAGTTCTAAAGTCAAAAGCAATAGACTCATCTGTATGTCGAATGAGTTAATATTTGTAATTTGAGAGGTAAGTGGACTATATATAAATGCATACATAAATAAATGCATACTTGACTATAAATGCTAACATGGATGTTGTTTGCTCCCCCAAGGGTTCGCCAGAAGCAGAACAAGTATCCAATCCTGTTCTTGACACAGGGCATCTCACAGGTGTACCCTGAGCTGATGGACATCCGCTGTCAGACCACACAAATCGCCATGAGCTTCGCGCAGAGCGAAAACATCCTGGTGAGGGCCACGGACGGGAATTATCGTCTGCTCATCTGTGCTACTGGGGAATCAGTCACGGCATCCGTCAATACTTTCTGACCGTGTGTGTGTGTGTGTGTGTGTGCGTGTGTTCAGGGCATCAGCGCCCATACCGAGGAGCTCCTTCAGAACCTGCAGCACATCCGTGAGGCTCAGTCTAAAGGCCTGGTGGTGTTCTGCTGGGGGGACCTGAACAACGACCACGACAACAGGACCAAGCTCCGGGAGCAGGGAATTGACGGACTCATCTACGACAGGTAAACATCGGCCGGATAATGATGGTGGTCAAGACCCATGACAGGTTCATCCATTTGGCTCTTAAAGGGCCACCGGTTGATCCCTGGACTGGGCTCAAAAGCTCTTTTAATGGAAACTCTTTTCCAGGGCAAGGTTTAATGGAAACAGCGCCTTGAAGTCTAACATTTTGGCAGCCCTCTTCAAAGCGTTTGAGTCAAAATGTTTTGTAGCGTTATTTTTCCAGGTATTTGTGCAAAGATTACGTTCTTATTTACAGCAACCTTGGCTCGTGTGCGATTGTTTGTTCCTGAGAGGTGCAGTGAAAGGTTAAGCTGTATTAAAGTATTAGCTTTGGACTCATGTGTACAGCCTGTTCTCATGTAGGTATGTACACAAGTGTTGTTTTGAGTTACCTTTGATTCCTATTTATCACCCTATTAACAGCCTGCAATAGACACCATCCCCATTGGACTGTCAGCATTTTTCTACTACTGATAATCTTACTGACACACACACACACAAACACACCAGGCCAAATCATCTCTTCAGTTAGTGTAGCATTTGCACAATCAATCAGGATGTCATATATTAGGTTATATATATATACTCAAAAATAATACTGGTTGGTTTGTTGAATCTGTTGGTGTTCTGCTGAGGCTCCCCATGGAAATAATACATTAAGTCAGTTGTGTAATCCAAAACTGAAATCGCCACAAAATGATTTGTTCTCTAAAAGTAGGGCCAGAGAGGGGCTTCCTTCCATGTGCAGACGTGTCATGTCAACTGTCCTTTACAAGACAGGCTTTTCAGTCACCTCAGCACACATTTGAACTGTGACCTACATGTTTGACCGCCATGGTGTTTTTCGGATTATGTCCTTGGGTGGAATAGTCCAGATTGCCATAATCTCGTCAAGCTGTTACTAGAATGTACCAGAGGGCTTTTTTCCAGCGCCATGCTTGTTGTCATTTCTAGGATTTGCCCTTTACTACTGAAATGGGGTCAGATATTCTGTTAACCCTGATTTAAAAACCCTATATCTTTAGCTCGGTGGGCAAATACCTGAGCTGATAACTGTGCCTCTTTCTTGCAGAGTATCTGAGAGCTGTTGGCCAAATCATGCCATTGACTCTACTGGTTCTCCTGTTGCCAGTAATGTCTCCCTGACTCCTGAATGTGCTGATGCTGTGTTCGTTTACTGATGCCCCCCCCCCCCCCCCCCCCCCCCCCCCACTGCCTGAATGAAAGCCTTCTGATGTGGTCTTTTCTAGTATGGAACAGACTTGCAGGGTTCCATGACAATGATACAGGACACTTGACTTCTCATTATGTGTGGAGAATCATGCCTTTTATGTAGATGGAGTCTCTAAAGGCTTTGTGTTGACAGCTGACATTTCATAGACTTTGCATTCTAATGTGAGGAAAGCAATGATTAGTCAATTGCCCTGTCTTTAATTCCGTACACTACACGTCCCTAGTGATTAAAAGTTGGTCTTAGTGTTCATGCTTGTATCAGTTGGCTTGTTTTAAAGTTTTAGCGCTTCTCTTGTTTTTGCACTGGCCATTTCCAAACAGGCTTATGTCAAATGCATGCTGTAAACAGCACACTGACAGATTTGTTTTTAGAGTTGTTTCATGATGGAATGTCTCAATAGGCATTACCCACTAAATCTTTGTTTTAATATTTGGTTACAATAAGGTTGGGAAATGTTGGCTGTGTTGAGATAAGTGCTTATGATTTTTAGTCTAGTTTATTTCATTAGCACATAGAAAGAGAACCCATTTTGCTATAGTTTGTGGTTGTGTAAATTTGCTAAAACAGGATACAATAAGATGCTGGCACATCCACTACCAACAAAAGATAATTTTAAAAAATGAAATCAAAATGTTGATTATAGAATTAAATTAATCAAGTCTTCAATAATCTCTACAAACAGTGTTTCTCCTATAGAGAATCAGAACGGTATGAATGCAGGATAATGTATTTATTTTATATTTAATTGAGCTACGGCACAGTTAACCATAATCAACCAAACAGTGTATATGTGTGGGGAAATGTTGAGGCATAACAGTAATCTAACTTTACTGATGAATATCTGTTTCACCAGGAATATATAAATATTGAAGGGCAAACCTCAGACTCAGTAGCCTTTTTTCTCATCTTCCTACTCCTCGTGTCTCCAATTACATGATGGCATGTAGAACCAGTTCTGTTTGTTGCAGCTAACTTACTGTGGCTGGCAGGCAGTTAACAGCAGGCAGCAACCTTGAGCAACACCAGAATGAGAGTGTCTGGAGAGTTTGAACTATTATTTTCTCAGAATCTGTCTTGTTTGCCTAATGCTCCATTTGGCTGCATTTTATATAGGATGCTTGTTTTATTGATCTCAGTATTTCAGAATATCCTGTCATTTCGGTCTAGTAGTGTGAATAAAATGGTAAAAGCCCTTCAAACTTCTTTTGCTATTTCTGGTTGTTTAAAGTCACCGGAATAAATCATTGATTATGCTTTGTAATTGACCTCTGGACAGTAATGCTATGTGCTAAACTAACATTACGTAGCTGAGATAGCGTCACATTTGTCTCATATAACAAAAGTACCTTTGCTCCTTATTTCCTCCCCAGCATCTGCGACCAGCAAGCCGAGCAGCCCAACATATTCAAAGTAGAGGAGAAACACACGCTGCAGGAAACACTCAAGAGCTTTGTGTGCTCCTGTTACTCCATCCCCTGCCAGGCGCCCACCTGTGCCTCCTCCGTGACGTCCAAAGAGCACATCGGCACCGCGGAGTCCGACTCGGGCCTCAGCTCCTCCTGATTAACCACTGCCTTCCGGAGACGGTCTGTAGATGAGCACGCTGAAAAGGCCAGAGTCAGGGTAGTAGGTTCTAAAACAGACCTAAAGCACCAATGAATATTCAAAAATTGTCCAATGGGTGTAAACGATTTGGTTTAATATCTTGTGTTACAAAAAAAGCTCTACTGGGTGGTTGACCAAAATGTCAAACATTTGAGCAAAGCCCAGGTCCAGTGGTAACATTCCTGGCCCCCATGCACATAATGTGGCTCCGCTCGGGAGACCAGGGTTCAGTTCCCATCTCTACTTTTAACCGCTGTGTCTCCTCTTCGCCTGTCTTCCTATGTCTCCCATGGTGTATTATAAAAGGTTTGAAAAATCTATGAAAATATGCAAGGAGAGTATGTCTACTCCTCCCACCCCTCCCAAAATGGAATATTTACCTCCTACTTTTTTCCAGTGTGAGCAGAGCACTCAGCGTGTCGTATTATCTGGCTTGAATTGTTCATCAAAATCTTGAAGTGGAACCAATCTGTAATTTGAGGCTGGATTACTGCACACCTGGTGTGAGTCGGTTGTGGGATTAGAATCGCATTGGTGATTGAAAAGCTCTTCTGCCATTTCTAGCATGGCCAGATTGTAACAACCCTTTATGAACTGAAATCGCTCCCCACTCAAACCACTGAAGCAATACACAAGCTGTGCCCAGATGTCTGTTATTTCTGCTTTTTGTTTTAACTGGAAAGAGGAAAGTATTTTGCCAAAACAAGCATCTGGTATGTTATTATGACTTCAGCTGAATGACCTCAGTCACAATTATAAGGGAATCACACTCACATGTCTTTACTTACAAATGAATGCCTACTCCAGATTTTTTTTTCCTGGTGTATCTTTTATTAAGCCAATTTGCTAACTGCAAATCAAATGTAAAGTGCTAAAATACATAGTGTATATTAACTTTTCTAACTGGAGGACCATCATTTTATTCAATAGATTTAAGCCTTTATGCAGAGAATGAATTGCAACATTATGATTGTCTGCATGTATAATAGAAAGTATTTTACAATCACTTATTTATTCAGACGTTACTAGTTTAATGCTGATCGGCAGTGGCTCCAATAATAGTTCAATGGAACTATATCATTTTGGACTGTGACTTGACCACAACACACACACACACACTTTAAACCTCTATCTCTGTTATCGTTCCTTTCATATTTCATTTGACATTTGAACCCAGTCATGTAATCCCTTAGGACTGCCCTAAAATATGATCGGTTATCATTATTTAATGACCGTATTTGGAAGTGTTGCTGCAGGGGCCTAAATCAGAGCAGGTTCATTCATTTTGCCGTAATGACTTTTTGAATACCTTTGTTGAAAACATTGTTTTTCACTCAGAACCAACCTTTTAGAATATGTGTCAGATTGATGTTCCCCATTAAGGAATGAAACAGACTGTTTGATAGTGGCTCGATGTAATCTGTGTACTGTAAAATCAACTCCTTATGTTGATACAGCCCTGTTCCTCGACTTCCGAACACAGTTGAGTATTATCCTAACCAGGCACCTCACCCGACTGACCTGATTGTTCTGTTCAGTGACTGCCTAAACTCAGCACGCATCTTAGTCCTGGTCAGTTAAATCAAAAGCATGAGAAGTGCCTGCGGCACACAAAGACCAGGGTTATCTAACCCCGTAGTAGCTCATTTGAGAAGGGTTTTCTTAGCACTTGCACTTCCTTCATAGTGCACATCATAAGAGCCTTAATGGGGAAGTTGTACAGAAGCTACTCTTCTGAAACCCCTTCACACCACTCGGTTCACTTAATGCAATAGAAGACCAAGGTTGTTCTTGCCCTCAACTGAACAATAGTTGCTTTCATTCACCTTTCAGTTTCTTGCAACATTTGAAGTCCTAATCTTTATACTGACTGTCCGTTCTAACTTTAGTTTACATGCACATTGATGTATCTGTATGTTTCCTGAATGGTGCACCATAATGACATATGTATATCTTTCACTGGAACACAGAAAAAAAGCACAGCCCAGATTGTTGTAGGAATGTATTATCTGTTTCTCTATGTAATGATAATAAAAGTAATGCTTAAAACTTACTGTATGCATTGACTACTTGAGTTGTAATGCGTGATGCCATTTAGAGTGCTGTGATGTACTGGCTGACTAACATGCGTTGAGTTATAGTCACACTTCATGCGACTCTGTGTGGACAACGAATTGCTAGCTAACTGATATAAAATACTGGTATTTTAAATCATACTACTATTGTAGAAGTTTTCTTTTACACATTACACAAATATACATACAGATAGGCACTACCATTTAGGACTCGACCGCAACGTACACGATGCTGTTTTGGACAGGTCTCTTGGAAAACAGATTTGTAGACTAAATGAGACTAAACTGGAAAAATAAAGGTATAAAATATATTAGTAGTGTATGTTTGTGAGAAATTAATTTATGAATTTGCAACCACTACAAATCTTTCGTTTGCCTTAAATATTTTACCATCTGTCACTTTATCTTTGCTGTGCTAAAACTGTTGACAGTCGACAGTAGACACTCGCTGTTTTTGTGTTGGCGCAGCAGTGCTGTTTCCAGGAAATATACAGCACTTCTGTAAGTTTAGAGGACTGGGTAACACGACCGCGTGCAGTTGTCACCAACTACTCATCAACTTTATTCTAAGACAAGTGTGTAGAGCTACATTTCACCTCGCTGCAAGACCTTGGTGTCAATAGTTCGGTGGTATGAATCCTGAATGGGGATTGGCTGAAAGCAGTGCTGCCAGATATCGCAAGAGAAACAAGAGACCGGAGGGGCTAACTGGTTTATCCAGAGGGGTATACTACGAAGCGAGGTAACTGGCTTATCTAGTTAACTTCAAGAGCAACTTGTTGACGTCGGGTGTAACGTCCCGATTAACCCGTACTACGAAAGGTGAATACGTTTTACCCGGGGTATGTTGCCATGGCAATTTATTCTGCATCTCTAAACTGCTCCGAGCAGGTTATCTTCATGGTTAACCAACATAAGCACCGCCCTCCCGCACACAGAGACCAGCATGTTGGAAGACCCAATCCACATTGTTGCACGGATTTTGATACGCTCAATCCACAGGGCGAGGGTGTTTACAGATCTTGTAACTGATTTTCCCCGATGATGTTCTCTACAGACGCGTTGCTAGGATCACAATATATTCGGGGCTTAGCCCACCCTCCCGCCCCGCCCGGGACAGAAAGTACAGGGTTTTGAATGTACACACTGAACATTTCGATGTACACGCTAGCGGCCTACACTTCTACATTGTCATAATGCGCGATCGGAATTATAGATGAATAGATCAGGGGCTGTTTATTATTATTATTAATATTATTTTTGTTGCATTTGAGACCCGAGACTATAGCCCCGGACGCCCAGGGCTAACGACGCCACTGGTTCTTTAATAAAGATATCGATTCTCATCTGAGGGAATTCCGTATATTAGTCGGCTTCTAGGGCCAAACGTCTCCATCCCTTACAAAAAGGTCCTACAAGACATGTCCTACAGGATTTTGGGGCCACTTTCCTGTAGGAAAGGACAGTTCATGCAGGATCCTGTAGGAATCCTGCAGGTTTTCCTTCAGGAAATAGATCCTGCAGGAATCATGCAAATAACACTCAAAATATCCAGCAGAAATGTTTTACTAAGATTATCTGCAGCATATGGTCCTTTAATCCTGTTAAATATCCTTTAGTTCTGGTTCCTGGAGGTAAAAAAAACAAATGTAGAAATAAAAATCAAGTAGAAATTTAAATTGATTAGGGGATTTTAGCGTTTACTGTAGCCTTAAGTGTAGCAGCATTCACGTTTCCATCGAGGCACATAATAATTTTCAATGTGAATTTCTCCAAAATGCTACAGAAAAATGTATTTATATGTTATGTTCACATAGAGGGGGAACTAATTATGGGAATTGAGCCATAATGTAGCTTTAAGTGTAGCAGCATTCAAGTTGCCATAGAGATGCACTATACCTTTAAATGTGAATTTCTCCAAAATGCTACAGTAAAATTGTAAGTGGTGTACACATAGACGGGACCTTCCTTAACTCAAATCAAGTTGACTAATTATTGGATTTGAGCGTATTTTGTAGCTTTAAATGTGTCAGCATTCAAGTTGAAATAGAGATGCATTATACATTTAAATGTGAATTTCTCCAATATACTGCAGTTATATGTGGTGTACACCTATCTTCACATAAATCAATTAGAATTGTTAACTAATTATGGGCATTGAGCCTGTAATGTAGCTTTAAATGTGACAGCATCCACGTCTCAATAGAGATGCACTATACCTTTAAATGCTTATTTCTCAAAAATAATACAGTAGACATTTTCTATATGCGTGTACATATAGAGGGGGCCTACCTTAACTCAAAATCTAGTAGAATCATTAACTAATTATGGGAATTGAGCCTGTAATGTAGATTTAAGTTTGGCAGCATCCACATCTCCTGACTCTAGAGATGCACTTATACCTTTAAATGCAAAGATTCTTCAGAATAGGTGGTGTACATATAAAGGAGACCTTCCTTAAAGAAATCAAGTGTATTCATTATGTAATTATTAAGTAATTATAATTATTCTGGACCAGATCAATAAACACTGAAACATTTTCTTATTACATTCAGAAATGTTGAATGCCTTAATTTATCTCCAAATACTAAATATTCAACCGATCGAACAAGATATAAAAGTCTACACACCCCTGTTAAAATGCAATTTTTTTGTGATGTAAAAGAATAAGACAAAGATAAATCATGTCAGAACTTTTTCTACTTTTAATGTGACCTATAATGTGAACAATTCAATTGAAAAACAAACTGAAATCTTCGAAGGGGAAAAATGAAAAATAAAAACCTTACAATAACGTGGTTATATAAGTGTGCACACCCACTTATAACTGGGGATGTGGCTGTGTTCAGAATTAACCAATCACATTCAAACTCATGCTAAATAGAAGTCATAACACAGTTGCCATCATTTAAAGTGACTCTGATTAATCACAAATAAAGTTCAGCTGTTCTAGTAGGATTCTCCTGACATTTTCTTAGTTGAATCTCAGAGCAAAAGCCAAAGTCCGCAGAGAGCTTCCAAAGCATCAGAGGGATCTCATTGTTGAAAGATATCAGTCAGGAGAAGGGTACAAAAGAATTTCCAAAGCATTATATATACCATGGAACACAGTGAGGCAGGCATCATCAAGCGGAGAAAATATGGCACAACAGAGACATTACCAAGAACTGGACATCCCTCCAAAACTGATGAAAAGACAAGGAGATGGTCATGGATGCTTCCAAGAGGCCTACAGCAACATTAAAGAAACTGCAGGAATTTCTGGCAAATACTGGTTGTGTGCTACATGTGATAACAATCTCCCGTATTCTTCATATGAATGGGCTATGAGGTAGGGTGGCAAGATGGAACCCTTTTCTCACAACCAAAAATATCCAAGCCTGGCTGAAGTTTTCAAAAATAAACATTAAGTCTCCTAAAAGCACATGGGATTTTTGTTTTATGGTCTGATGAAACCAAGGTTGAACTTTTTGGCCATAATTCCAAAAGGTATGTTTGGCACAGAAACAACACTGCACATCACCCAAAGAACACCATACCCTCAGCGAACCTTAGTCAGGGTGGAGAGAATTATGAACAGTTCCAAATACCAGGCAATTTTGGCACAAAACCTTCAGGCGTCCTTTAGAAAGCTGAAGATGAAGTTCACGCAGATTCTTGAAGCGTTCCTTATTTTGTGCCCTGTCCAAAAATTCGTATTTCATATGAATACATAAATATGTTTTTACTGTGTTCTGCTTTTGGTGAAAGAAGCAGGCACTTCTATGGCTGTTTGCAGACCTCTAGTTGTCATGGATGGTAAGTGCAGCTGGATGGCTGCGCCAAAGAACTCGACTCCGACCTGGACCAAACTCTAGAATTTTATTTGCGCATTGAAAAATGCACGTGGAACTCTATTCTGCGCTCACATAATTGAGACTTATTTCCCGGCTGTCAATTTGTAAAAAAAAAAATAGTATAACGTTTAATTATTCAACAAACCAGCTAGGTGAGAATGCTCATCAAACTTTATAATTTAGTCATGTGTCTAGTGTTTTAGAATGGGACGCACGTGAAAAGATTGTTAGGAGGGTGTGTTGAATGTATGGCTGCGATGATTGGAATTGTCTAATATAAGCTATGCAGCTTAATGCATTAACCGTCCTTTCTGTATAGTCAGTCAAAGACCGAAATGAACGGAACAGCTAGCCAGTTACATGGTCAGTGTCAGCCACACTAGAATTAGCCACTGTGTGGTGGTTGCGCTACTGTAGGTTCCTACCCAAAGGTTAGAATTTTAGTATCACCTTACTTGCCAGTTTATGAGAACATTTTCAAATCTTTTTTAATCAGTATTAGCTCAGTGACGACGAGAAGTTGTGTGTTTGCAGGTATTTTATTAGAATTGACCCGGACCCTTTTTTTTTTACTGTCTGGTCATGCAGTACTGTAGTTGCTTACTCACGTGTTCCCTGCCGTTCGGTGTAAAGCACAAACATTCTAACGAAAGGCTAAACTATTGCATTAACACTGCACTTTAACTTAGAACGTTAGAGATCACGTAATCATGTTCTGTTGCATGTATAAAATGCTGACCAGGCCCAGTTGATGTTGATTTTGTAAGGCAAGAGGAAAATATCTTAGTGACTTTCAAAGAGGATTCATTATTGGGGCACAGATGACAGGAGCTTCAGTCACAAACACCGCTCAACTGGCTGGTATTTCAACAAGAACAGTGACTAAAGTGGCATCTGCATTTAGATTTGTAATCTTTGCATTCACTAGATCTCAAACCAATTTAACATCTATGGGATAATCTGGACCAACGTGTTAGACTGCACTTTCCACCATCATAATCAAAACAACAAAATGTATTTTGAAGAACTGTTGTTCCATCCCTTTAATGGAGATCCAGACACTCATAGAATATATGCCAAGGTGAATTGAAGGTGTTCTGGCAGCTCATGGTGGCCCAACACCTTACTGAGACACTTCATGTTCGTTTGTACGTTCTGTAATCACCAATCTGTAAACTCAGTATTGTTTTTCTCTATTTCCACAGAGCTGTCCATTCTGAGACCACTTAGAGCGATGACCCAGCTTTGCCTGTTCTATCACCGACCCGCTGGATTTGGAACATTCATCTATTTCCACACTCGTTCTGCTCTGTCTCAATATTCTGAAACGACTGACAGGTCAGTCAACCAATCCCAGTTGTCGCTTGTCTCAATTATCAGAAACACTAAAAAGTCCATGTAAAAGTTATGGCCATGTCTCAAATAACACGGACCAATCGCTTTCTCTCTTTTCATGTATGGTCCAGTCATTTTCGCCCATTTGGCTTAAGCCCTGGCTGCAAAGTTTGTTTTCATCAGGCTCACGGTAGCCATTGCACATTCACTGTTCATTCATTGTTGCTACAGTGTTGTGAGAAGGAATTTACAGAGCGGAGTGATATTACTTTTCTTTGCAAAAAGTGTCAACAGAAATAATACAATGTCATGCATGTTGACACATTACCGATCATTTTACTCGCAAATGTTCAATCCTGGGACAATAAAATGGACAAACTATACACACGGATTAACCTTCAACTGTGAACTGTGTGCTTGCATTTGTGGAGACCTGGTCAGATCCTAAGGTGCCTGGCTCGGTCATCACCCCTTCTTGTTTTTCTATCTCCCGGCAGGACTGAACGTTGGAGTCAGGGAAATGTAAGGGCGGAGGGGTCTGCGTTATGGTTAACTCCCGCTGGGGCTCGGATGTTGCAGTGCGTTCAGCACACTGTTCATCAGCCCTGGAGCTACTGACTGTAAAGGAGGTATTCTGTGGGAATTCTGCTCCTCTATAATCACAGCAGTCTAAATGCCCACACAGGCGGCTAAAACGTGCGCACTGCAGGACCTATATGGAGTAATAAATGGATTAGAGGATGCTCACCTTGAGGCAGCTTTTATTGTTGGCGATTTCGAAATACAAAAATTAATTTACATACAAAATGGCTACAAACCCCTCCCTTGTACTGCTTTTGGTAAGGAGGATTCTCACATGAATGTTGCTCCTCCCATCCTACAGACAACGCCTAAAACAGGATAAACAATTTCTTTGAGCAGTTCAATGCTGGAATGAGGGATCCATTAACGCTCTGTGGGATGTCTTTGAAACAACAGATTGGTCAATGCAGGGCCATCTCCAAGTGCGTTATGTTGTACAGAGGGTAAATGTTTGGACTCTCCCCAACCGAAAGCCCTGGGTTGATGGTAATGTCTGTGCTGTACTCTGAGCACAGTCCCTGGAACTATAGGCAGAGCACACTTTGCCATATATATGACCTACGGAAGTCCATCAAGGATGCCAGAGACTACAGGGATAAGTTGGAGTCTAACTGACAGCTCTGACCCGAGACGCACGTGGTGTGGACTGCATCACATTAGACTATAAAGGGAGAAACCGCAATGATCTCCAACCTGCTGCCTCCCTCCCCGACCAGCTCAACTCCTTCTATGCCCGGTTTGATGCGACCAACACCATTCCCTCTGGAAGACTTGCTGAGGACCAGGATGACTGCACTCTGTCCCTAACCATGGCTGACATGAGGAGAGCTTTTAAGAGTGAACCCTCGGAAGTCACCAGGGCCAGGCGGCATTCCAGGACGTGTCCTCAGGGGGTGCGCCCACCAGCTAGGAGAGGTTTTCACCTCCATATTCAATCTCTCCCTGTCTGCAGTCCCCTCCTGCTTTAAACAGACCACTGTTGTCCCTGTACTGAAGAAACGTTCTGGCACCTGCCTGAACGACTACCACCCTGTAGCACTGACCTCCACCATCATGAAGTGCTTTGAGCGGCTGGTCAGAACTCACATCTGCTCCGTCCTCCCTGATACCTTGGACCCCTTCAATTTGCATACCGCCCCAAAAGATCTACGGATGATGCCATCGCCCTGACGACACACACCGCCCTCTCCCACCTGGAAAAAGGCAACACATACGTGAGGATGCCGTTCGTGGATTACAGCTCTGCATTCAACACTATTGTGCCCACTAAGCTTGTTCCTAAGCTCAGGACCCTGGGACTCAACACCTCCCTCTGCAATTGGATCCTGGACCTCCTTACGGGCTGACACCAGGTGGTGAAAATGGGCAACCTCACCTCCTCTGCACTGGCCCCGGGCACCGGAGCCCCCCAGGGCTGCATACTCAGTCCCCTCCTGTTCTCCCTCTTCATGCATGATTGAGTGGCCCCACACAGCTCCAGCAACATCTGTGGAGCTTGTCATCGGCTGCCATCTCCCCCCCCGTGCAGGCCATCTACTGTACACATTGCCTTAGATAAGCACGGAACAGCATCATGCTCTGATGTCTTTCCATTCTTTTGTAGAATATTCTTTTGTATGTACCATTCGTAGGCGTATTACCCTCATGGTATCTATATATTCAGCACTTCTACCCATATTGTTCATATTCCTCATCCTACTCTTAAAATTGCTGCTAGTTTACATTGTCATTTATATTATTGCTATATTTTTGCTTTATATATATCTTATTTTTGATACATATATGTCGTGTGCCATGTCATAAGAATTTAATTATGCAGGATGACGCTGTGTTATTCAGTGCATTTGATAAATAAACTTTTGAACTTGAAAACCCAACATTTGTAAGACAGGTCTGTGGCATGCAAGAAGCAGGAGGAGTGCCATCCACAGCCAACACTAACATGTATTATTTGTTCACCTGGTGGAGGTTGTTTGCAGCCAGCTCTGTCACCTGCATCCATTCAGCACACAGTCCGGCGGCACCAAGAGGATCTTGCTGGACTACGTGTCAATTGGAGAGAGTGCTGGACAGCCAGAGGTTGATGGCCCAGACCAACATCCAAATTCATGAGGAAAGTCAGAGGACCATCTCACAATGGTATGATGATGATGCATCATGATGATGCATGGACAATTAGATCTACTTTCTTTTAACCTTTAGGCTGGAACTTATTCATGTAGATTGGTATCGGTAAAAGAATGAATCATCGTTAGAGGCTTCTTCAATGTTTATTCATTCAGAAGGGGATGGAGAAGACCGTCCTGGAGCAGAGTGCGGTGCCCTGGTGTGTGCCGTTTTGCTGCTGAGCATCTCTCTGCCCCCAGGAGGCCAGTCAACTCCCGGCCACATCCAGAGCTGCGTACCTTGGTTTTTCTGAGGCCAAAGATTTTTCACAGAAGAGAAAGCAGGAGGACCACAAATGCTGCCTGTAAGTGTGGTCATTTGGAGAGGAGAGAGACTAGTCCTGGCCAATATGGGTCTGTATCTTTTAGCTGCGCTATTGGGGGACAAGACTGTTGAACAGTGGCTGGCAGATATGAGAGACACTCATGGGTGAGGTGCTGAAGGACACTGAGCTACTCGTTGGGTGGTTGTGGATGTTTGTCTTTGTAAATAGTTCACATTGTTCCTCTCTACCAAGACCGAGACCTTGAAGTGGTGTAGAGGCTTGTGTGTGTCGAGGACCCTCAGCTTTTTTGTTTGTAGTGTATGTCTTCTGGAATCTTATGACAAACCGGTTTGAGATGAGATGCCAGACTAACATAGCTCATTTCTGCTGTGTGTGGTCTTTCTCTCCATGCTAATAATCATCATCATCTTTAAACAACCTGTATTTGGACACTGCTGGACTGTTTTTAAGGTGACATTTGTAATTCACCCTTATTTTTCTCACATGTGTGAACTGTATCGAAGTACTGCTGAGTAGAAGATCGCAGTGGTGGTCAATAACAGCAATAACCCAGGTTTCAATTTTGGAACCTTTAATTTATGACGTGGTGGAAGACACTTGATATACAACAGAATAGTTTAGTTTAACTATTTTATTGTAAATAACTACTTTTCAGTCAGGTTTTTTTCAAGGTTTTTCAAGGTTTCATACAGAGTACACATGGCAAACCTTGCTTTTTTAATTTCTCTTCTACCATTTGATCTTCGAGCCCCTGAAGGTTAATCACCTCTACCATAGCAAACCTGTCCTGTGGACATGCTGATTTCCCCATATGGGCCTTGGTACTCCTCCTGAAGAGGAATGAAGTAAAAGATTTTTAAGAAACATTTTGTTCACAATGTTATACAAAATGTTAACTAAGTAGGTCAGACCTGACCCTATGACAAAATAATTTTCAATCTAGACCTTTTCTACCAGGTAGGCCTATTTTGTTTTGGTGTGGGCAGACATTAAAACAGTACCATTCAATGTAATCAATGAAAAACAGTACAGACATTGTTTTCTTAGATTCAATATTTCCCTCCTGAACTGGAAATGTGAACTTGTGGGAAATGAATTGATTAATTAATACTAATTGATTATTCTATGTGAAGTTATTTCCTTTGTGAAAAATTAAGAGACCATAGCACCTTTTTCTTTCCAAAAAAGTTGAAACGGAAAGTTTTGAGTGAGGAACAGAAGCGTTCAATTTGCAGTGGTCACAACATTTTAACCCTTCTGTTCCTCACTCAAAACCTTCCTTTTCGAAAGAAAAAGATGCAGTGGTCTCTTAATTTCTTTCCGGAGCTGTGTTATGTATACACATTGACCTGTCTTCTATGGTCAGCATCTGTTGCTCCTCTGTATCTGTGTTCAGGGACAGTAATGAGTGATGCATGTGCAGAAACCATCAAAGAACTCTCCTTTTTCAGAGAACATCTCAATAGCAGCAGGTGGTTCCTATTACTTGTATTGTACAGGTGAACGACTGTATTCTTTACAGGGATAGAAGTTAGCAGAAAACCCCATACAGTAACTGTTCCAGTTGATATGAGCTTTACAGGGTTGCCTAGGCAACCAACTTTGATTTCCTGTCTCCTGGATCTTTGTGCAACCATGCATTCCCTAGGCTGTCATGGCCACAACTGTTCCTTGTACACCGATCAGCCATAACATTATGCCCACTGACCGGTAAAGTGAATAACACTGATAATCTTGTTATCATGGCACCTCTGAGTGGGTAGGATATATTAGGCAGCAAGTGAACATTCTGTCCTTTAACTTGATGTGTTAGAAGCAGGAAAAATGGTTAAGCGTAAGGATCTGAGCGACTTTGACAAGGGCCAAATTGTGATAGCTAAACGACTGGGTCAGAGCATCTCCAAAACTGCAGCACTTGTGGGGTGTTCATGGTCAGCAGTGGTCAGTACCTATCAAAAGTGGTCCACGGAAGGAAGAGTGAAGGCTGGCCCATGTCTGATCCAACAAACTAGCTACTGTAGCTCAAATTGCTGAAAAGGTTAATGCTGGTACTGATAGAAAGGTGTCAGATAAAGGAAAATCCAGGCTTATTTCAATAAGTCTTACTAATTTAAGTGAGATTTACGTTCCATTACTCTGGCTTGTAGGAGTCTGTGCTCAATAACCTAGGTAACTTATAAGGCTGAACTATTCTGATCTATCGCAGGCTAACTGTCAAGCTTAATTTAGCTGTGTTTCAAAGAATTTCCAACAGGCGGAAACAGAATTCTGAAAGACTGTCCCATGTCTTTTAGTGCTCGAATCTGTTTTGCAATGTCTGTGTTTGGAAAACATATGTTGAGACTTTTTTCTCTTAATGTGACCAAGCATGAATGTACATGTTTAATTCTGTTCCAAAGAACATGTTAATAAAAATAAGCAAGTTAAGAAACTCATGTCTTACCACTTTCACTGTCTTCCAAAGCCAATAGGTTAATTGACATAGGCCTGGACTGTATTAGCAGTGCATCTAAAGACCATCCAGTTACAACCATGACATGTCCATTCCTCAACAACCCTGTGGATGAAGGTGCTCAGATTCTACATAAAGCTTTTACACCATCAGCCTTTCTTCTGAGACAGAAGTTCTGCACTGGGCTTCCCTGATTACTATCTGTGGGAGAGGTACAGGTTCCGTAGGCTCGGCATAGTTTACCTATGCAGTCTGCTGGAACCACATATAAGGAAGCACACACAACGTAGCCAAGCCTTGACCACTGTTCAGTCTGTCTGCATATAGCTCTGCATTTCTTTGCATGTGGGACATTCTTGTACAGTGTTGGTGATGCAGAAGTTTTGCGAAGGCAACTGCAGGCCGGGAAATTTACGGTATACCTGAATATTTTTATCACTTTCCCTGGTCATCTTGAAACACAAAGAATCAAGTAGGCGTTTTATTCAATTAATGTTTATTATTAATGTAATCCTCTTTTTCAAGGATTATATCCTCTTGTCCTCAGCGCAATAGACTGTACCCTTGTCCGTATCCACGCTCAATCTGGACCTGTGGAGGTAGACTGTTAATCTGAAATCTTTCCGTAGTCTAAACAAACCGGTATGTAAATCTGTCTATACACTGTCAAGGAGAGTGTTAATAATTGGATTTGGATTAAATGTACACATCTTTAAAAACAGATCATATTAGTTTTGATGTCAAAATGTCTTTGTATTTAAATACGGTTCCCCTTGCAGGTGTAAGGTTAAAGGTGTGGTTAACTTCAAGTGCTCAGTCATAGGCACGTGAGAAGAGAAGTGTTTTAACCTGGATGTAAGAATTGACACGTTTGGGGCACGTCTAAATCTGGTAGTTTATTCCAGTTGTGTGCAGCATAACTGCTAAATGCAGCTTTGCTTTGTTTAGTTTGGACTCTGGGCTCTACTAGCTGACCTGAGTAATCTGGACCTAAGAACCCTGCTCTGTTTAGAATATTCAAACATATCAGAAATGTATTCGGGGCCTAAACCATTCAGTTATTTGCTATATAGACTAAAAGCACCACAAAATGTATTCTGTAACTGACTGGAAGTAAGTGCAAAGATTTAAGAAACTATGTGCTCTCTTGGTCCTGGTTAACATTCTACCAGCAAAATTCTGAATGAGCTGCAGCTGTTTTACAGTCTTTTTGGGGAGTCCAGTTAAGAGGACATTACAGTAGTCAACCCTACTAGAGATAAAAGCATGGATGAGCTTCTCTTGGTCTTTTTGGGACACCAAGCCATTGATTCTGGCTATATTTATAAGATGATAGAAAGCTGTTTTGGTGACCGCTTTGGTATGACTGGTGAACGAGAGATTGGAGTCTGAACACCAAGATTATGAACTTGGTCCCTGGTTTTTAGGCCCCAAGAATCCAGCTCTTTACTAATACTAGTTATTTTATTTTTGTTGCCAAACACAATCTCTGTTTCATCTTGGTTTATTTATAGAGAATTTTGGTTCACCCAGGCATTTATGTGTTCTATAGAGTGACATAGTGAGTCCATTGAGCTGTAGTCATACTGTTCGACAGCCATATATATTTGAGTATCATCTGCATAGCTATGGTAGTTAATGTTGTTCTGTAGAATATGGCCCAGAGATGGCATATAGAGATTGAACAGAAGAAGTCCGAGAACTGATCCCGGGAGATTTCCGTCATAGTCACCCTATCAGATTCTGATTGCCAGTGATGACTAAGTACTGTTTAAATTTAGGATTTTTTCTGAAATGGTCAGGAAATACTCTTGTCTATTTTTAAGTTAAACTGTTTTAATAGAACAAGTGCATAAAGTTACCTGTAACCAACAGATGAAAATCGAAAATAAAGCTATTAGCTGGTGATCTACATTAATCGGATTCTAATTTAATTAAAATTTAAAAAAATTGATGCGCAAATGGGGTTAAACACACTAGATATCGGATTAGCTCAGGAACAGTATTGGCCATTTCTCGCACCAGCTTGGCCCATAAATACCTGCTCAAACCCCCCTCCCTTGTTCACCACAATCACTCCTACTCGCGGCCCGTCCGAACCAGGCTTGTTTAGTTTTTCTGTCTTGTCAAGATGGGAGTTGTAGTTTCACTGCATATAAAGGAAACGTTTTTTGCCTACACGGAAACTCAGTGGCCCATAGTTCTCCTCGCTACCGCAAGGGCACGCCTACGCAAAATAAAACCTTCGACAGTAATCCTTCATTACTAGATTTCTATGCGGATACTCTCTTACTGCCAGCTAGCTAGCTACTAGTTTCACCGTTATAATCAGAAATGGACAACACAGGGAAAGAGAAGGAAGCGATTCAGCTTATGGCTGACGCTGACAAGAAAGTGAAAACTTCTGGCTCGTTCTTGGGAGGCATGTTTGGGTAAGAACGTTGCTGATACTAGAACGATGTCAATAAAGCTAACGTTCCATAGGTAGCATACGTAGCTCATCAACGTTCACCGTGACAATAGCAATAGCGTGCAAACCCTAGTTTTTTGTTCATCATTGGCACCAGGCTATGAAGTTAGCAATATGATAATTAATCTATGAGCGTGCTGGCATTGGAAATATTTTGTCACAATACTGCAACTACTAGCTACATTTTCATGCGTGCACATTCCGATTAGCTATAGCTAGTTAACATTGAACATTAAACTAAAGTATGCCCTTTTAATTATATATAAACAAAATGACCAGGAGGTCACAAACGACACTTCGTCTTATCATGAAAGCTAGCTAAGGCTCAAAAGTATGGCTAATAGTCTGCATACATACATTTGAATCGTTATCCTGCATTTTTTTCCAGTCAATCATACACACTGTTATTGTTAGGGACACTGGACACAGCACTTTTCGGTGTTGCATTTGATATGGCGTAATCTTATATGCAACCTTTTGTGTGATGAATGTAGACATGCACATTCAAGTCGCTCGTTCCTAGTTAGACCTAGAAGTAGGTGTGTCTGGCATTTCTAAGGCCACTGCAATGCAGGTCAGTCAGGTTACAGTTGTAGTCTCCTGTGCATCTAGCCAGCCAGACTTCAGAGGATTCCCTATTGAACAGACTATTGCCTGTCATATTCTGTGCCCTACCTGGGACCCTTTGGTTTGGTTTGAAAACATTTTTTAATGAAGTTTTAATTAGGACACATGTTCAGAGTTACTGAATGTATTGTGACTATCAGACATAAGTGGAAATGTAGTATAATTCTGTATGAGGGTTGTATCAGTTTAAGACTAGGACTATAGTCATTTAAAAAAGTAAATACATCCCCTGGAAATATGTTTTTCTTTACATAGATAGTACACCTTTTACCTTCACAAAATTGCTAAAATGTAAATCTGATGGAGCAAAACATGCAAATTATAGGAAAATAATTTGAGAATAGCTTTGTAGTATCTAGCCGTGTGTGTGTTGTGTGTGTGTGTGTGTGTGTGTGTGTGTGTGTGTGTGTGTGTGTGTGTGTGTGTGTGTGTGTGTGTGTGTGTGTGTGTGTGTGTGTGTGTGTGTGTGTGTGTGTGTGTGTAATGACCAGATCAAAATATCTATCCAAGGCCATCAGTTGAAAGATTATTGATGCCCATGAACCTAGTTGGTGTTAAAATGCCTTTGCCATGCAATTCAGTGTACATCATTCCAATGGATTAACTACAAATGGCAAAAGGTCCAGACCACTGGCAATCTACGTAGGACTGGTCATCGTGCCAAATTCATCCCAAGAGCTGACCAAAGATCCTCATACATTTCTAAGAACTCCATGCTCACATCAAGGAATCTACAGGCCTCTCTCGCATCAATCAGTGTTGTATTGCATGAATCAACTGTAAAAAAGAGACTGCAAAAACTTGGCCTACATGGGAGGTCTGAAAGGAAGTCTCTGCTAAAAAAAAGTATTATCAAGACCTGACTAATTCTTGCCAGACAAAACCTGGGTAAAGACCAAAACTACTGGAACAATGTTCTCTGGACTGATGAGTCAAAGGTGGAGTTGTTTGGCTGCAAAGCACCATGTTTGGCCAAAACTGAAGAACTTTGTACCAACTGTAAAGCATGGACATGGTGACATTGTGGTTTCTGGCTGTCGTAGTGCCTGGTTAACTTGTCATCATTGCGTTAACCGTGAATTCCATATTGTACTGGAAAATTATTGAGAAGAATTTGTTTAAAGGCTAGAGCTAAACCAAACATTAAGAATATTTTGCTGCAACTGGGACATCTAGCAAGAAAATTAGTCAATAGGAACAGCTGTCGACCTTAAAATTCCCTAGAATGAATGAATGACCTACATAGTGTAGGCATTGCCTGACATTGAGTTTAACCAACAAAAACACTAGATTTCAATGGTAATGAACACTTCTGACTAGACACTGATTTTTCCTTTGAGTAGGTCCAGTTGCTGTTCTATTGAACCATTTTCTACCATAGATAGCCTAGGATGTAGTTGCTATGCCCCTGATGTTATAAGGCACAAATCAGTAATAGCCAGTTGTGTATTGCGAGTCCAATGAATGAGAGTTATTTTTGCCTGGATTCAGTCAGTTTTAGGAAATTGACTTGACTAGGCAGTGACAATGGATAGAATCAGTGTGGACAGCAAAGGAGAGTGAGCGTTTAAGGATCATGACTCCATGTTGCTTTAACTCAGAGGTTGCCCACGAGTCACTAAATGTATCCGCCCTGCTCTATAGGGTGCCTCTGTGAGGACCACAGTGATGTCATCCTCTGCTTTGACTGATTAGGTGGCCCGAGCTGGCAGACCCTCTGGGGGAGTGGTCAGGAGAGAAGACAAATCAATAACAGCACTATTTGATGTGGGCAGATGCCTGATGTTTTGCAGTGTATATCTGGTCACTAAAACAGGCTTTGTTGATGAATGTACTTAATTAATTTTTATTTTTTTACTATCAAAGAATTGACCCACATCTAAAATATGGGATTAAGTGGCGTAGCTTTGTTTCTTAAGGTCTGTTAGCTAATCCCATGTATTCTCCTCCCTCAACAGCGGACCTCATAAAGTGGAGGAGGCGTGTGAAATGTACTGCAGAGCAGCCAACATGTTCAAGATGGCTAAGAACTGGACCGGTAAACACCTGTCAACTCTAATTTTACGCCAAATATATTTGACCTTGGTGGATCGATCAGCCCATTCAGCAGTGGTCACACATTGATTCAGTGCAGAGGGGTGCGCGTCAGAGCGTCTTTGAGCAAGGTCGTTATTTAAAGGCTAATTTTGTCTGTGCGTGCCTGCCCCGCTCTGTGTTCTCTCTCCAGCTGCGGGGAACGCCTTCTGCCAGGCAGCCCGGATCCACATGCAGCTCCAGAACAAACATGACTCGGCCACCAGCTTCATTGACGCAGGAAACGCTTACAAAAAGGCAGACCCCAACGGTGAGGCTCTCGGCTGTAGCGATTGGCTTCAACTGGCCGGTTTTAGCTCAGCCTTTTTACCCCTCTTGAAAGCAGCCCTTATGTCATGGCTATGTGTCAGATCACACAGGCAGCGGTGGGAGTTGAGGCTCCACAACTGTAATTGGGGCAGTTTAGGTTCTCCGGGGAAGCCTACTGGGAAGACTGACTCATATATATATATGATAAATCCCAGTCCCTCTGGTTGGCATCTTACATGTGGGCCAACCATAATCTGCTTCAGGGTTATATTCATGACTCTCCTTGTTACAGTCTCTATAGCATTTCAGTACTGTGATACGCGTCTGTTGTATTTATGGAGTAGAATGTAGGTGCTCTCCACCTATAGTTGGATTAATCATTGGAGGTGGAACTTTAACCTTCTGTTGCCTAATGAAGATCGTTAAGGGTTGTTTTTTTGTTGTTTTTTTGTTGTTGTTTAATCAGTCATTAATGTCAATTGGTGAATACTGTTGTTATTTGCATAATATTAGCATACCCCCCCCCTTTTCTAATGCATAATTTTACACTCAATCACACAAACGCACACAAAAAAAGACAAAATACAGACAAACAATACTATATGTGGTGCGTCGTCTCTTGCTTTTATGTCTGGGAGATGTGAGGGCCCACACTGCAGGAAAGCCACACAAAAAAACAATCTGCATGTGGGTTGGTGCACCAGTTTTGAGTGAGACTGTAGCAATGTGTGCAGTTGGAAGTCCAGTGCATTTGTCTGACTGACACTCGACAACCTCCCCGGACCTGGAAAGCACCACATGTTCTTGTCACTGTGCTGTTTGTTCACACAGAGCAACATTGTTTAATGATAACAAATGCATAAAGGGACATGGCGGCTTGTTGGTGATGTGAGAAAATCGTGCATCTTTTTCTTTTAAATGTTATTCCAGGCTTCCGAAACTCATTGATGTTTCTCTTTTCAAGCTGTGATGTCAATGCCTAACCTACTCTTACTGTCCCTCTCTGTCTAACCGTCTCCTCTTCCTTTACTGCTGCCAATAGAGGCGATCAAGTGCTTAAGCGCAGCTGTTGATATATACACAGACATGGTAAGACTGTCCGGGAGACCGTTTGGTACGTTATCATCGTGTCACCACCACTAGTGTTCATGAATGACAGGTTCTTTCTTATGGCTGTAGTGGTTAAATGCTCCTCTGTCTATGCTCTCTGGCTCTGTGTAATACAGCCCAGTCCCCTTTAAGACACTCCTCTTGCTTGTTTCAAAAGGGTTGTGTTCTATCAGTTCTACTGGGTGTCATTTGAACAGTTGTTACAGTATGTGGAAGAACTTGGCTTCCCTGTGAAACCAGTTATTAATGATTCCACTTCATTGTTTAAAACGACTATGACACTTAAGGAACCTCAGAATTAATTATCTTCCTGTGTATTTCTGCTAATTCAGGGAAGGTTCACCATCGCAGCCAAACATCACATTACCATAGCAGAGATCTACGAGTCAGAACTGGTGGATATAGAGAAGGTGTGTTTTATTTGATTATAACATTTTGTTTTTCAACTGTAGGATTAATTCTTTCGCATTTAGGTTGAACGGTGTTTTCTTTCCCATTCTCCCCGGTCCTGCCTCAGGCCATCGCCCACTATGAGCAGGCAGCTGATTACTACAAAGGAGAGGAGTCCAACAGTTCTGCCAACAAGTGTCTGCTGAAGGTCGGGGCCTACGCTGCTCAGCTGGAGCAGTACGCCAAGGCCATCGAGATCTATGAACAGGTTTGTGTACCATCTGCATGTGTTCTGTGTGTCTGAACTGAAACTGATTTACACATTAGTGGTTCCCCAGAACAAACCGACGAAACAACAGTGCTTGTGTCCTCTTATTACCAGGTTGGATCAAGCACCATGGACAATCCTTTACTGAAATACAGCGCCAAAGAGTACTTCTTCAAAGCATCTCTCTGTCACTTCATCGTGGACGAACTCAACGCTAAAGTCAGTTCACCGTTTGACCCAAGGGGTTCAGGTCTCATCTGATTAATGTCAAGCACTCCACCTTAGTGCTTTATGTGAAGGCCAATCGCATTTTTGTTCATTTCTCCAGCTTGCTGTTGAGAAGTATGAAGAGATGTTCCCAGCTTTCTCTGACTCGCGAGAGTGCAAACTGTTGAAGGTATGTAGTGGACTGACTCCTCTGCTCTTTGTTCATTGTATCAGTAGATGTCAAAGCACTTATGTAGCATGGTATATGTACCTTAGCGCTATTGTGAAAATGCACGCCTGTGATCTGTGGCAATCTTGCAACCACCTAATTTGCTGCTGTTTTACAGAAACTCCTGGATGCCCACGAGGAACAGAACAGTGAAGCGTTCACAGAGGCGGTAAGTCGTTACGTCTCATTGACCAGCCATGCTGGCTGCTTGATAAGTGAACATTAGGTCCTTCATTTATGATTTTCACAAATGCGGTCATTCCAGATCAGTAGTTATTTGATGGATTTCTTTACTGCAGAGCTCACCAACCCTGTTCCTGGGGTGGATGGATTTTCAATCTAATCCTAATCAAGTGTACTTGGTTGTAATAATTAGCTGGTTGATGGTCTGAATCAGTTATAACCGGGATTGGAGTTTAAATCTACTTGGGGGAGGCTCTCCGGGAACAGGCTTCAGATCACAACCCGCTTAAGGATTGCTTTCCAGGAACAGGGTTGGAGTTGAAATTGGCAGGATTATAGCTTTCCAGAAACCACTGATTTAGTGTTTGAACAGGTTCTCGGACTTAACGCCTTTCTCCCTCACTCAGATTAAAGAGTTTGACTCTATCTCCCGTCTGGACCAATGGCAGACCACCATGCTGCTGCGCATCAAGAAGACCATCCAGGGGGACGAGGGGGACCTGAAGTGAACCTACACCGGAGGGAACACACCCCGACAGGGGCACACATTATGGCATGCCGCCCCTTTCCAATACTCCCCCACTAATTCTCCCTCACTCATTCCCTATTGTTTTAGTGCAATGACCATCCCAATTCTTCCTTACAGTTTGTCCTGTTAGCTAAAATGGCTGCCATGTGTAGGCCTCCAGAAAATCTGTAGAGAATGTATACTCTGTTCATTCCTAGTCATTATGTTGAATTGTAATATGATATAGTATATGAATGCCCTCATATTAATATCGCCAAACCCTAGTTAATGTGGATCCTGTCAGAGCTCTTTTCGGAGGGTATGTGCAGAATATTTCCTGTTTAGTGGACATTAGCCAGAAGGGCCGAGACATAGTCACTGATGTTAGTATTGAGAGCCTGAATACTGCATGATTTGTACAGTTGTAATTAATTATTCTAAGTTCAGTAGACAGAGCTTTTTATCTAAAAAGGTGTATTTAAATATGTATTTAAACATTGTTTATGGTTGTGTACACACTTTATTTATTTGATTTAGGAATGTTGTAAGATTGTTACTGGTCTTTGGCTTTAAAAGGAAATTCCGGTCGTTATCATAAGTGGTTCTTGTAAACCAACGTATTCCAGCCTGAGCGTTGACAATGAATGTTTTTATAACCCAAACAAATGAAAAAGACATTGATGTATAATTTTGCCTATTCCACCAAGACCCAGCCAGAAAGCATATAGGAAATGCAGAATCTGATGTTGGCTTTATTTTGTATTCCCCGTATATAATTTCCTATTCTGTATTTTTTATGAAGGTGTTATCTACAACTAGCATCTTTACACATGTTTTGGGTAATCTGCCAATGTGAGGTGACTTCATAATTCTGCTTGTAAAAAAAAAAAAGTATTATTTTTAAACTCAGAGCGAGCTAAGGTAAAAATGCTAAGAAAATCACTTGTCTTCTAGTTAGAGCACTTTCACGTCTAAACCCCAGCCTGTTTGTGTTATGTTGATGTGCTATATGTTGTGAAGTTATAACCATGTCGCTGCGTATTAGTGCTCCGTCTTGCTGACCACTAGCATAGCTGCATGTTATTGTGTCTCGTTTTTGGTGGTGTTCCACATTTCCTAGTAGTATTACTTGCACCAAGATTTCTACAGTGCCCCCCAAACACACATGTGGGGACTTTCAGCCTCTGTATCAAGCTTCTTTCAGACAGAATAGTGCTTGTTTCTTTTTATTTTATCTGTGTGTGAGAACAGACAGAAATAAAGACATATCTATCTTATTCTTTATGGGCTGAAGTTCTAATGGCTTTTCATGAAAAACATCTGGACATTATTAAACTCAGTATATTTTATTTGGATTAGTGATCAGTGTAGCTTCATGAAGAACCATTTTCAATTAAACATTACACAAAATAAATCATCAATGAAGCCTATTTAGGTGTAGTCAGCATTGCAGAATGATTGCAATTTCACACCGAATTTTGGCCCAACCAGAAATGACTTACTTTTCATTGTGCAGTTCATGTTCACTCAATTTCCGGTCAAACAAAGGAACACATTGTTTACTAAGCAGGATGAAATGTGTGGTTAGAAAATGTAATCAATATTTTTTTGTTGCAGACAAAAGCACTCAATTGCAGGAAGATAAAAGCTGCAGTGCCAAGATCAGATTTAATACCTTGGTTTCAAAAGTTAGTTAGGATTGAAAACATAATATGAAAAAATTGCTGATATACATTCAAATACATCTACCTAGACCGCATTATCTTCAGTGGACACCTCAACGTGTTCAACACTGACAATGTCTTCTGTTACATTGTCTTGGTCCTCCTTAGAATCAGCTGGAGACACTGTCAGTGCCTCTGTCTCCAATTCAGATGTTTGCACAGTAACACAGTCCTGATCGGAGAAAGGGCCACACTCTGAAACTGCCTCTTCGGGATCTGTAATTGCAGTCAAATCTGAACCTGGCACAGCTTCCGAATCTGGAGCCAAGATGGTCTGCGACACCGCAGTTTCCAACACGGATGAAGTCGAAATTGTGGATGTCCCTGAAACAGAAACTTGGGAAAACATGGCCCCTGAGACGGGGACTGAGAGGGACACTGTCTGGACAGGGAGAGTGCCGGAGGAGGACATCGAGACTGGGATGGAGAAGGGAACGGAGACGGTGGAGCCGTCCAGAGATATGACATCGGCCCCTGTGGTGACAATGGGCAGTTGTGTCCCTGACGACATCTCTGTCTGGATGACTGTGAACTCGCCCAGTGTGGGGTGGCTGACCAGGGCGATGGTCCCAGGGTCACCCCAGTTGGCTGACAGTGTGATGGGCTCACCAGGTACCAACACGGCCCCCTCCTGGAGCCTGGCTCCAGCTCCAGTATCTTCCTCCCCAACCACGGCTGACGTTTCTTTTTTAACCTTACTACTGCCTCTGGGTTTCTTAGTCTTTAGTTCCATGTTGTCTTTCAGGACCACCAGGTAGTTCTTCCATGGAGTGTTTTGGTCATGAGTCTGTGGAAGAAAATGCACATTCAGTGGACTTCTGGACTACAAATCAATGTCCCGGAAATAACTGAAAAAAATCTAAACGCAAAATTTCATAAAACATGTGAGGCATCCCAGAAATCCATGATTTGGCCTTATATATTCCAACTGAGTTACATCTTTATATGAGCGACATCTCGTACAAATTGTTGCACGTTGCATTTATAGTTTTGTTTAGTTATCACATTTTTTAATAGTAAAACAGGGAAGTGTTGAATTTACAGGGCAACAACATACGGCTGTGTGTCGTCGTACGGTGGACTTGTCTGTAAAGGTCCGGTTGCAGAGGCCACACATGTAGGGTTTCTCCCCGGTGTGAATCCTCTTGTGCCTCTGGAGGGCATTCAGCTGGGTGAACTGCTTTTCACAGTCTGTACAGTGGTACGGACGCTCACCTAAGACAGATCATACACCGAAAAGGCAGGGGTCAAGGGTCGGTGGATACAGACGTTTTAAGGCAGTGTTTCTCAACCCTGCTCCTGGCGCCCCACTGTCCTGCATGTTTTTGAGCTCTCCCTGCTGTCACACCTGATTTAAATGATCAGTTCATTATCAAGTCCTTAATGAGCTACATCAGGTATGTTAGGTCAGGGAGAGATCCAAAAATACGCAGGGCAGGGGGGTGTCCAGGAGCAGGGTTGAGAAACACTTTTAAGGGGTAAGAAATCCCCTGAAGTTGAAGATTCATAATTACCAATAATAGCAGCAACAACAACATCTTGACTTAGAATTACTGAATGCTAAACATTTGGTAAACACACAGAGGGTTGTGTGTTGACAGGAAACATTTAGTTGTTCACTTCTCAGTGTTTTTGTTCATAATTGTATGGAAGTGTGAACTGCTTTATAAATTTGTAAGAAGTGACCCAGTTGCATGCCCAGCGATGCTTTTGTTGAGCCCCAAGCAATCGCTTTAAGCAGGAAAGACATAACACTCAGTCAGTGTCACATTAATTATCACCTGCCAGTGGCTGCACAGTGCACACAAAGCTGTAAATGTTCATCAGTTAAAAAAAGTGCTTATTTATTTATTCATGACTAATGATATTGTTTCTCTTCAAAATATGCATTATATCTGTATCATACATTTGGAATAAAATAGAAAAAACATGCTTATACATTTTTCACTTGGTCAGACAATTGTTTTGTTAGGAGTCACAGCAGTAATTTGGGAAGGCATTGCCCTCCTCAGATCTTTAATTATTTTTTGCACTTATAGCAAGAACAAATGTTAACATGAATGTTTTTGATAATTCCCTATCTACATCATTAATAGTACATATTTCAGAAAATGTATTGTGCAAACATATCACGTTTGACAGCCTATATAATATAATCTCCTTTTAAAATTAGAGGTTATTACAATTCTAAATAGTCAAGATAGTATTGATAGGCTCATTCAACAATGAGACCAATGGCTGAGATCGTGAAAACAGGTTGGGGACTTTCACCGACTGATTGAATAGCTTTGGCTTTTAGGAGAGGAATTTTGTAGCTACATTCGCCAGGACCAATGACAATACGATCAACTGTTCCAGATGGTAGGAGCGCGATTTCATTTGTCAAGTTGAATGCCAGGTCATTTGTCTCCGGTAAGAAAAATCTAATTGATTTGTAGTCTAACACGAATTAGGAACTAAACAATCCAAAGTAAATCGCAAAGTAAAACCCACGTTATGGTTATGTTAGCAAGCTGCTATAGCCAATAATTGGTAGCCTACGAAGGTAGCTACTTGATACACAATATGCTCAGTGAAAATGATTCTCTCCATTTTATAAAACTCAGGATGCAACATCTGTGGAGAATCAATGCATTTTGAGTAATCGCGGAACTGCACAACATTTTCTGCAAGCTTTCTGCCTTGACCCCGCAGGTGTGATCCAGGCGTTAAACCCCCGATCACACCTACAGCGTCAATGTGCAGTGATACACCGGAAGTTAATTCATTTCTAATGGAACGCTAAGATTGCAGTGCAGAAGCAGTTGCAGAATGTTTGGTGTGCATGCGTTGGATTTACAGTATCCAATGTTTGCCTCAAATTGTATGCATGGAAGCTGGGTGGAAGTGGTAGCAAACGTTGAATGTTGAACATTTGTTGCACTCATAGCAATTTTTGCCCCTCCAAGAACTGCCACCTTAACGTGGTGGAGGGGTTTAAGTACCCGAGTGACCCTAGGAGCTATGTTGTCTGGGGCTATATGCCCCTGGTAGGGTCTCCCAAGGCAAACAGGTCTTAGGCGACGGGTCAGACTAAGAGCGGTTCAAAACCCCCTTAATGATGAATAAAATTATGAGTACCGTGACGTCGCCCGGTATGGCGCAGCCGGGGCCCCACCCTGGAGCCAGGCCCGGGGTTAGGGCTCGTATGCGAGCGCCTGGTGGCCGGGCCTTCCCCCATGGGGCCCGGCCGGGCTCAGCCCGAACGGGCGACGTGGGGCCGCCCTCCCGTGGGCTCACCACCTACAGGAGGGACCATAAGGGGCCGGTGCGAAGAGGATCGGGCGGCAGTCGAAGGCAGGGGCCTAGACAACCCGATCTCTGGACACGGAAACTAGCTCTAGGGACGTGGAATGTCACCTCGCTGGCGAGGAAGGAGCCTGAGTTAGTGCGTGAGGTTGAGAGGTTTCGATTAGAGGTAGTCGGGATCACCTCTACGCACGGCTTGGGCTCTGGAACCACACTCCTTGAGAGAGGATGGACTCTTCACCACTCTGGAGTTGCCCATGGTGAGAGGCGGCGGGCTGGTGTGGGTTTGCTTATAGCTCCCCAGCTCTGCCGCCATGTGTTGGAGTTTACCCCGGTGAACGAGAGGGTCGTTTCCCTGCGCCTACGGGTCGGGATAGGTCTCTCACTGTTGTTTGTGCCTACGGGCCGAACGGCAGTGCAGAGTACCCAACCTTCTTGGAGTCTCTGGGAGGGGTGCTGGAAAGTGCTCCGACTGGGGACTCCATCGTTCTACTGGGGGACTTCAACGCCCACGTGGGCAACGACAGTGACACCTGGAGGGGCGTGATTGGGAGGAACGGCCCCCCTGATCTGAACCCGAGTGGTGTTCAGTTATTGGACTTCTGTGCTAGTCACAGTTTGTCCATAACGAACACCATGTTCAAGCATAAGGGTGTCCATCAGTGCACGTGGCACCAGAACACCCTAGGCCGCAGGTCGATGATCGACTTTGTTGTCGTCTCATCTGACCTGCGGTCGTATGTCTTGGACACTCGGGTGAAGAGAGGGGCGGAGCTGTCAACTGATCACCACCTGGTGGTGAGTTGGATCCGATGGCGGGGGAGGAAGCTGGACAGACTCGGCAGGCCCAAGCGTACTGTAAGGGTCTGCTGGGAACGTCTGGCAGAGTCTCCTGTCAGAGAGATCTTTAACTCCCACCTCCGGAAGAGCTTCGACTGGATCCCGAGGGAGGCTGGAGATATTGAGTCCGAGTGGACCATGTTCTCCACCGCCATTGTCGAAGCGGCCCCTCTGAGCTGTGGCCGTAAGGTCTCCGGTGCCTGTCGAGGCGGCAATCCCCGAACCCGGTGGTGGACACCGGAAGTAAGGGATGCCGTCAAGCTGAAGAAGGAGTCCTATCAGGCCTGGTTGGCTTGTGGGACTCCTGACGCAGCTGATGGGTACCGACATGCCAAGCGGGCTGCAGCCCGGGTGGTTGTGGAGGCAAAAACTCGGGCCTGGGAGGAGTTCGGTGAGGCCATGGAGAAGGACTATCGGCTGGCCTCGAAGAGATTCTGGCAAACCATCCGGCGCCTCAGGAGAGGGAAACAGTGCCCTACCAACGCTGTTTACAGTAGAGGTGGGCAGCTGTTGACCTCAACTGAGGATGTCGTCGGACGGTGGAAGGAATACTTCGAGGATCCCGCTGTCACTTCTTCCATTGAGGAAGCAGAGGATGAGGGCTCAGAGGTGGACTCGTCCATCACCCGGGCTGAAGTCACTGAGGTGGTCAAGAAACTCCTCGGTGGCAAGGCACCGGGGGTGGATGAGATCCGCCCTGAGTACCTCAAGTCTCTGGATGTTGTGGGGCTGTCTTGGTTGACACGCCTGTGCAACATCGCGTGGCGGTCGGGGACAGTGCCTCTGGGATGGCAGACCGGGGTGGTGGTCCCTCTTTTTAAGAAGGAGGACCGGAGGGTGTGTTCCAACTACAGGGGGATCACACTTCTCAGCCTCCCCGGGAAAGTCTATGCCAGGGTTCTGGAGAGGAGATTACGGCCGATAGTAGAACCTCGGATTCAGGAGGAACAGTGTGGTTTTTGTCCGGGCCGTGGAACACTGGACCAGCTCTATACCCTCTACGGGGTGTTGGAGGGTTCATGGGAGTTTGCCCAACCAATCCACATGTGTTTTGTGGATTTGGAGAAGGCATTCGACTGTGTCCCTCGCGGCATCTTGTGGAGGGTGCTTGGGGAATATGGGGTCCTGGGTCCTTTGCTAAGGGCTGTCAGGTCCCTGTACAACCGAAGCAGGAGCTTGGTCCGCATTGCCGGCAGTAAGTCAGACTTGTTCCCAGTGCATGTTGGACTCCGGCAGGGCTGCCCTTTGTCACCGGTTCTGTTCATAATTTTTATGGACAGAATTTCTAGGCGCAGCCAGGGGCCGGAGGGTGTCAGGTTTGGGGACCACACAATTTCGTCTCTGCTCTTTGCAGATGATGTTGTCGTGTTGGCCCCTTCTAACCAGGACCTTCAGCATGCGCTGGGACGGTTTGCAGCCGAGTGTGAAGTATCGGTCTGTCGTGGTGAAGAAAGACCTGAGCCGCAAGACGAAGCTCTCGATTTACCAGTCAATCTACGTTCCTACGCTCACCTATGGTCATGAGCTTTGGGTCATGACCGAAAGGACAAGATCCCGGATACAGGCGGCCGAAATGAGCTTTCTCCGCAGGGTGGCCGGGCGATCCCTTAGAGATAGGGTGAGAAGCTCGGTCACCCGGGAGGAGCTCAGAGTAGAGCCGCTGCTCCTCCACATCGAGAGGGGTCAGCTGAGGTGGCTTGGGCATCTTTTTCAGATGCCTCCGGAACGCCTTCCTGGGAAGGTGTTCCGGTCCCGTCCCACCGGGAGGAGACCCCGGGGAAGACCTAGGACACGCTGGAGGGACTATGTCTCCCGGCTGGCCTGGGAACGCCTCGGTGTCCCCCCGGAAGAGCTAGAGGAAGTGTCTGGGGAGAGGGAAGTCTGGGCATCCCTGCTTAGACTGCTGCCCCCGCGACCCGGCCCCGGATAAGCGGAAGAAGATGGTATGGTAATTTTTGTAATAAAAAAATAAATCTATACATAATTCAACTATTATTACAATTCTAAATAGTCAAGATAGTATTGATAGCCTCTTAAACGTGTCTGTCCTTTCTACGGACACCCGGTCACACAGCTCACAGGTCCAAAAGCATTTGAATTATGCTGTTCAGACTGTATTCGTTTTGAATGGTTAGATTTATGCACTTTGTTTATATACATTAAAAAGTTATACTTTAAACATGTTTAATAGCATTCTTTTTCATAACAAACCAATACATTTTAAATATATTGTGGTTAAGGTAGTGTATGATTTCATTTAAGAATTTAATTTGAATTGCTTTAAGACCAGTCATAGACAAACTATCGCAAAACATTTTTTTTTATAGAGCCATTTGGGAGCCAAAAGAGCCGGCTCTTTTTGGTGAGCTGAGCTGAACGAGTCGGCTCACTGAATAGAGCCAAAATGCTCATCACTAACTGAGATGTCATTACAAATCGTCCATTGGTGGTTTAAGGGAGAGGGGTTTGCGGTCCCTGCGATTGCCACATTTTGAGACGTTGCCATGGAGTAAAGTTTGTCACTGTGCACGTCCACTGTGCTGGCGCGAATTTGTCTGAAAACGCGCAGTCTTGCCCCAGATGGCTGCTTATGGACGTATCCGCTATGGGTGTTTGTTTTTCGGCGGAGGAGGGCTGTGTTGACATCTCTTTTGAACTTTTTTTTAATTTAACATGAATCCAACCAAAAAATAATGGGCAAATCATGGGCAAAATGAAAACACATGTTATCATGAGCACTATGTTAGCAGGCAAATATTTCTGTGGTGCTGCCAAATATAACAAATAACTCAATGCTAAATAAACACAACACATTTTATTAACACAGTGCTAACTTACAAAACCTACTTGAGACACCAACAATCTCTGCCACCATCCTCAAGCATTACTATCCCCCCCAGCTATAATGAGCTTTTCCTCCAGTTGGTAGCAGAACGTATCACATGGAACAAATATTTCACGTGCCGTTATCGTAAAGCCACGCACCAACAAGGAAGACCCTCTCTTGTTTATGAAAAACTCTGCATCCATTGAATAAATGCCTCGGATTAGCCGGATTAATTGGCATAATATTGACCATGGCCAAACTTCTGAATGTGCCAGAACAGCTCAAAAAGCTGCACTGCCTTCCCAAGATGCTTTGCACAACCGTCAACGATGCCTTGACGCTATCCATTGAAAGTAAATCGTATCAGTCCGAGGCGGCAGGCATGCCGGAAGAGTGGATGTGGGCCGTTACCTGTTCACTAGCTATGAGTCTGGTTCTGTGGATATGAATCTATGACGTGTGTGTAATCTGCTGTGCAGTAAGCATGTTTTGGAAATTACAGGAAAATGACTGGCATATAGTCACTTAAGAACAAGCAAATTTTTTTAAGCCACTAAATAGCAGACCAGAACTTAGTTAAAGGATAATTTAAGAAACAACTACATTTGCCTGTTACAGACTGTTACAGTGTCTTTTGTAACTGCTTAGTCCTGTAGGACAGTCAGAAACAAAAAGCCACAGTTGTGTGACAGTGTCCAGGTTTTGTGCTGGATTAATTAATACAGTACTACGTAGGCCAAACCCGGCAAGTGTCTTCATTCACCGACTTACAACACAGACTGCCTTTCTAAGACACATGTGGGAAATGCGCAAGGGATAAAAAATAACTCAAGAAATAAATGAAGGCTTGAATACACCCATTAATAGGGTTAGGGTAATGGCCTGTTTGAGTCATGCTTTTACCAACCTGTTTTATTTCCTCTTTCCATATTGTGAATAATTAATGTGTATCATTTTAATTTGCTTCTTTGTTACACATCGGAGCCTAACTTATTGTAATAATTATTTGACGTAGCCTACTTTTACTCTTAGAATTATTCCTTTGCATCCTCATGTACTACATTGCATTATTTTATTGTTTCTGTGCTGGAGGTAGGCTACATTATTACGTTGTGTGCAGAGAAAAACATTTAAGCTAGCTGCATACACAAAATTGCACCATCAAAGAGTCTGAAAAGGAAAGTTTTCAGTGAAAATAGGGCATTCAAAGATGAATTCAAAGGCAACTATGCCTTCATCCTACATAGTTTTTTGAATGCAAAGCCAGTGTGTATCATTTGCACTTAAGCTGTCGTTGTTTGCAAAGAGTATAACATTATACTGTTAGTTTTTTCATACCACACATTTCTGACCGCTATTTCAGAGGTGTGACAAGCAAGTCCCAATAGAACTTTTCAAAGTAAAAACTAAATTCAACTCCAAATAAAGCATTGTTGCAAAAAACTCCCGCATCTTTATTTTGTAGGCAAAATCACTAAAGAGGAAGTGTTTATTGTGAGTAAATGTTGCTGTCATGACAGATCTATTTCAGCACCAGTTGCTGTCAAAATAAACTGGCCACCGGGCCATATATTATTGCCGGTGGGCCAGTTTTGTCCCGTGGGCCTTCTTTTGCCAAACCCTGCTATAGGCTATAGATTCATTTGTTAGCGGATTAGTATTTTGAACTTGTAGATATCATTAGAATGCTACTTTGGTTAAGAGGGTATGTGGTTGCCTGGTTATGATTTGCTTATTTAACACTAGAACTGCCAAATGCCTATGCCAATTGGTGTTTGAGTTAGTAATTAAAATAAAACTACCATTTTGAAAGGTACACCCTCCTCCTTCCATGAGTTTTCCTAAATAGGCATATATTACATACAATGGATAAAGTTTACACACCCCTGTTAAAATGACAGGTTTTTGTGATCTAAAAGAATGAGACAAAGATAAATCATGTCAGAACTTTTTCCACTTTTAATGTGACCTATAATGTGAACAATTTAATTGAAACACAAACAAAAATAAAAGCCTTACAATAACCTGGTTGCATAAGTGTGCACACCCTCTTATAATTGGGGATGTGGCTGTGTTCAGAATTAACCAATCACATTCAAACTCATGTTAAATAGGTCATTACACACCTGCCATCATTTAACCCTTTGGCGCGTACGATCACACCGGTGTGATCAATCTAGAGTGGTCCCTGAAGCGTACGATCACACTGGTGTGATTAGAACGTCATGTTTAGAACGCACCATTAGCATGCCTAGCTACAAGTAACGTAACAATGGCTGGTCAGACCGCGCTGTTATTTACTCACATTTATTTCAAACAGTGTTTATAACTTTATTTCCTGCTTGTAATTGTTTCAAGACCATACTCTGATATTAACCAGGTAGAAAGCATTCAAATCGGGACAAGAAGTGTTACTTACGTACCAACAAAAAAGTTCTGACATGATTTATCTTTGTCTCATTCTTCTACATCACAAGAACCTGGCATTTTAACAGGGGTGTGTAAACTTTTTATACCCACTGTAGTTCCGTTGTCAGAATTCTAAACTCACAAACTGAAAATTATTTAGTGACGATTTACCCCGCTTTCCAAATTAAACTGCAAAAAGCACGTTATTTAGCATTGTTACCCAGGCAGCCACTAATAGTATCACCCCTCACTGAATGCATGACATCAATGGATGAATGAGCGATACTCCCAGATGAATGATCAGAGGCTTGGTTGAATTTGAATTAACTTACAAATGAAATACAAGATTTGCATGACCATTCAACAAATTAATTAGGCTATTATTGAAACATAATCCAAACAATAAAGGCTACTTGACAATTCAACATCAACTTGATAGTCCCACTAGAACACCCGGGAGATGCCTTTCGCATAGCCTATTCATTTGGAGAAATGGACTCCTTGGTTTGTCAATAACTTTTTCATGTCACCTATAGATTGGCTGTGTAATTTTCTTTTTGCACATTTGTAGGGCCTAATAAACAAATGAAAGACTGTTCTTAGAAATATTCATTATTTTCTTAATACATTTTCTTTCGTATGATAAGACCTTCAATACAAACACATTCTTGTACTCTTCAAATTCATTAAAATTTTGAACTAACAAATTCTGCAATTCATTATTTTTTTGACTATTCTATATAGTCTGATGACGACCCAGTAGATGAACTGATTCTCTGGGCTGGATGGTGATGCTGTTGAAGAGAATGTGTATGCTAATAGGAACGATTCGTATGCTAATGATGCCAAATGGCGTTCGGCTCTGGCGTTTAATGGGGGTCTGAAAGGCCAGGCGGTTCTTGTGTTAAATGCTTATGTAGAATGTGTGGTAAATGGGCTGTGGTAGTTGGTTGTAAATACATTAGAGTGATACACACCTATACGCAGCACGTGCACAGGCGATGTCATACTTTGAGGTTGTAGTGGTGTGGTAAGCTATATGTATGAGGGAATGTGGTATATCGCCAATATTCCGTGGCTAAGAGATGTTCTTAGGCCGTTCTTACACAGTGCTCTGACGTGGTATATTAATCTCAAACCTCAGAGATCCCTCAAATGCTCTTATAAATTGGTAATTAGAGCAGCAAAAAGGCGTCTCATATACCACAGCTATCAGCCAATCAGCATTCTGTACTCCAACTAACTGGTTTATAAGTTATGTTCTCTATTCACTATGCCGGATTGTGTTTTATGTGCTATTCATTCTCTTATTATTGGTATTAGTTGAAGATGTTGAGATGGTTACCTGTGTGTATCTTCATATGTTGATGGAGGGAGTTTCTCTGGGCGAAGGCTCGTTCACAGAGTTCACACTTGTAAGGCCTAGAGCCTGTGTGGATTCTGGAATGGTGTTTCAGGTATTCTTTGGAGGCGAAACTTTTCCCACAACTCTCACACATAAAAGGCTTCTCTCCTGGTAGAACAAAACAGATCAATCCCGGTTGGTGTACATTTCAGAAATGTTATCAAAATCTGGACAAATCAGTAAAATAATTGTTTTTTGCCATCAATCTACACAAAATACAACAAAATGACCCTTGGCCATGACACTCCAAATTAAGCTCAGATGCATCTTGAGTCATTAGATAATCCTTAATGTCTCTAGAACTTCTCTAGAACTGTCAATATAAGGTCAAACACTTCACAGTGCATGTCAGAGGAAAAACCAGAGATGTAATTGTGTTGGCATAGATCTGGGGAAGGTTATAAAAAACTAAACGCTAAAATATTGAAAGTTCTCAGGAGCACATGACCTCGCTAATACCATCCCTGCATTGAAGCATAGTGGTAGGAGCATCATGCCACAAGGATGCTTTTCAGCGGCAGGGATACTGATCAGGTTTGAGGGAATGATAAATGGAGCGAAATACAGAGGTCCTGGAAGAATTTAATTGAAACTGCCCAAAAGACTGGGCTGAAGATTAATCTTTTAGCACAACAATGACCCGAATCACAGAGGCAAGACATCTCAGGATTCAGGACAAGTCTGTGAATGTTGTTGAGTTGCCCAGCCTAAGCCTGGACTCAAGGCCAACTGAACATCTGTGGGGAGACCTGACGATCGCGGTTCATAGGTTCCGCAGCCAATAATGGGAGAAACTGCCCAAATCTAGATGTTCAAAGCTAGCAGAGACATACTCAAGAAGACTCAAAGCCTTAATCACTATCAAAGCGCTTCAACAATGTATTCAATAAAGAGTCCAAATACTTGACATATTAGTTGTGTTTCTTCACTAATTAGTCTAAAAAAAAGTCTTACATTTTTGTTTTCAGTTAGTCACTATTTTTTGGGGGTACTGTGTGCCGATTCCAGTGTATACATGTAGGTGGACATCATACCAGTGTGGGCCCGTTTGTGATAGGACAGCATGTGGTTTTGAGTGAACCTCGCATCACACTGGTCACAGGCAAAAGGCTTCTCTCCGGTGTGAGTCCTGCGGTGTGTTTTGAGGGCTGAACTCTGGGAGAACTTAGCGTCACAATCGGTGCACGAGTAGGGCTTGTCTCCCGTGTGTGTTCTCTCATGTAGCGTCAACGCGGTCTTGGAGCTCAGAGCCTTACCGCACACCAGACAGGTGTGTCGCTCGCCACCTCCCTCGTGCACCTAGCGGCAGACAAGGGTACATATTCAGTATGAATACATGATTAGTCTTGCACTGAACACACACTGAAAAGGAAATACCATTAAGATATGATATACAGAGCTATACGATTTAGCCACCTATAGCTGGGCTCCATGGTACTCTACAGACAGAACATGTCGTCAGTCAAGAGAATTCTACTTAGAAGTGCTTCAAAAGCCAGCTTGCCTCTGAAACTAAGCAGAGTCAGGCATGGTTGGCCCCTGGATGGAAGACCAGAAGCTGCTGGAAGTGTTTCAGAGGGTCAGTAGAGGGCACTCTTCCCTCTGGAAGGAGTCACTGACCTTTATTGGAAAGGATGCTAATGGGTTTCCTGACACTAAAGATACCATTGCACTCATGAAAGTAAGGGTGTTAACCCTGATGTCCAGGCTACATTTCCATTCTGGACATTTATATGTACCACAGGTAAATGTAAGCAACCAAAAAATGTGGATTTGGATAAGATTCAGCTAAATTACAAAAATGTGAGTATAAAATCAGTCCCAAGTCCCCAGACCCATCCTAACCTGGCGTCTGTGGCGTGTCACATCTTTCTTGCGTTTGAAGCTCTTAGTGCAAACGTCACAAGGGAACAGTCTCTCATCGCTGTGGACATGTTTCTGATGGATCTTCAGGTTGCAGCGGTTGGCGAACGTCTGCTGGCAGGTCTCACATATGTACGTCACCTCCCCTTCCATTCCGTGACTTGTCCTTGTGGTCATGGTGAACATGGAGGGGAAGTCATATCATGTGCTCAGAACAAATGTTAAAACAGTTAAGATTTCCTAGAGTAAAACATGGTGGAGGTGTAAATTAGACTTTTGCAAACCCACTAATCAATTCAGAAAATAAGTAACCAATTTTTATGTCCAACTACACCTACTTGATGTGCTTCATGTAGCTCTTCTCATAGTGGAAGGTTCGTTTGCACTTGTCACACTTGTATTGGGTGTCAATGTGTCTGGAGGATCTATTGGTGGCACCTTCTCCCTCCTCATACACCTCCTCCTCTTCTTCTTCTTTGCTCGGGAAGAAGGGGGAGTCACCGGGACAATCCATGGATACATCTTCATCCTCGTCTTCGGTTTCATCTGTTGACTCCAGCCCCACCCCTTCTTTTTCAGGAGCTGACTTTAGGGCCTCTCCGGCATCCTGTGTAATAAAAATTATCATCACAATTATTTGGATTTGAAAATACTTGACATGCCACCCACAACCACAGCACATCAACATGCCTACCTTTGTGTTGTCCGTGTCCTCATCCTGACTGGTCCTCTTGGTCTTAGGGTTGTTTTCATGCATATCCTCCGTCCTGGTCTGGTCCTTCAGCTTCCTCACATACTTCTTTTTAGGAATGTCGACAAAGACTCTGCGGCCTGCCAGCCGGTTACTCCGCCTCCCAGAGACCTCAGCTTCTTTTTTCGCCTCTGACCTCTCCTCAACTGTAAACTTTGCCCTTTTCAGACTCCTCTCTCCTCTCTCTGGTCTTGTTTCAGACATCAACCTCTTATTGGAGGCCATTTTGGGTACGTGGTTTACTCCGATTCCCAGAGTGCCCCACTTCTCCTCCTCCAAATTATCTAAATCAGCCTCTGTGTCTTGTGACAAAGTCTTACCCCCATGCAGATTCAAGCTGCCTTCATCGAGAACCGAACAGCAGGCCTTAACAAGGCTATTACACTGCAACAGTGTCGCCACTTCACGTATTACACTAACCTTGTCTTTAGCAAACTCTTTATCAACCTCCAATTTGCCAGTGTAAACATATTCTAGGAACCTGTTGAAATCTGAGGTTCGAATATTCCCCAGGAACAGTTTCTTGGGTGGGTCTGGGGCCAGCAGGATGTCCTTGAAGTAGCCGCTGGAGGCAGCTAGGACTACCTGGTGAGCCTCGAACTCTTCCAGCTCACCCTGGTAGTCCACTTGGACTGTGACGTCACACAGTTGGCCGTGCAGTCTGAGCTGGTGCAGTGACTGAAGCATGTCCTCGTGGTGGAAGGCTGTGGAGAGCTGGAACACTTGATCACTCATCTTTCAGTCTGTTGATTGACAAATGTTATAAACAGATGAACAGTAGCAAATAACTACCAATCCATTCCTGGTAAACTATGTTTATGGATTTCATTTAATGGTGACTTTGTGAACTTTAAGTGAGACCATATGGCTTCTAGCTAGGTGAATGTACTCACTACTATGGGCATACTATGGGCAATATTCACTAGGGGCATTCCATAGCAACACTTTCCATAGCAACACCATTATAGTTAGGTAAATATTCCCGGATGCTTTGAATCCTGAATTGCTGTGGTAACATAATTAGAGCAGTAAGATGTGTTCATACCCATGGTATACTGTGTCATTTACGATGGTTATTAGCCAATCAGGATTCAATGAAAGGTATGACAACACTGTTCCTGCTCTAATTGTGTTGGTAAACAGTTTACATAAGTAATATGTCATATCTGGGTTTGCTGCATATTATCTAATTGCAAGGTAAGATCTAAAGCCCATTCTTAGCCTACAAATCAAGCACCAAGGAGCAGGAATAATGCATGAATAAGCATATTACAGCGACAACGTTTTCTCTCAAAATCAGATAATAAATTAGTGCAAACTATAACCATTGCGAAACTTTTTTTCACAAAATGGGCCGTTGACTCCGATACCCCCATTCAAAAGTATTCACTAAATTCTTAAGCATAGACGGACAGGGCATATTGATATGCATCTTTAGCTTGGACGTGGTAGGGAGAGGATCAAAATACTGAATGTAATAATAGCTTAGGCACTGCCGCTGTGATACAACAACCATACTTTCCCACAATCGCTTACGGATACAGGGTAAACTCGGCACACGTGCGGCTAAAACCGGCGACGTACAGCAAGTGTTCCGTGCATTGGCGTAACTAGTACAAATCTGTCTATACTTACCTCCGGGCTGTCACTTCATGGTTATGCACATTAACAGCAAGCTAGCCCCGAGCATAGGCCTAAACCATATATCTAGCTAGCAAGCCAATAGTCGAAACAATCTCATTTTCTGAATAATTGTGATAAATTAAAAAGGTTGTTTCCTAGCAATATAGTTTGGGCCTGTGCTTGGGGATATAATAGCTAGTAATCAATGTGCATAACCGTGCATTGGCAATCATTTACGAATGCTAAAGTACAGACCGCTAGTACTAGATGAAAACCACATTTGCTAACTAAAGTAATACTAAACAAGGTAATCCATCAGCTGCTTATTATTTTTGACAGGTTTGCCGTCAAAAAATATAATTATGCAGAGAAATATCATTTTGCAGCTTGGTACTGTAGCTTTTACATTTTGTAAAGATAGTTAGCCGCAAGCTAAGCTAGTCCTAGAAGACTAGAGACAGGCCAATAAACTAGACAAAGTATAGACAGTAAAAGACGTATAAGTTGTTTTCCTATTGAAACACTTCTTATCCAGTTCAATGTTATGATCATCAAGCAATGGTGAAATATGTGCAATGAACGTGTACGCATCTCTATCAGCTCTCTCTCTCTTACCGTAAGCTCGGTAAAATGGCAGCCCTTCACAAATGCAGCACAATGACGAAAGTATTTCCTGTAAAATCTGCACCCGAAATCGAGAGATAAGTATTTACCGCGCGGTTACCGCGGCCATATTGGATAGTTTCGGTTAGCGTCAGCTGATGTTGGATCAGTTCTTAATTCTTGCTTTTTAGCCGTTCTACCATTGCACAAAACGACTCATTAGTTCTTAGGACCATTACATATTTGAATGTAGAGTACATGACTAGACATCAACATGAAAAATTATTATTAAGCAATACAGTTCAAGGTGTCAAATGTCAAATATTTAATTTAGAATTATGCAGAAAAAAAGATTATGAGAATTATTGCAATTCAATTTTTGGCTTTGATTTCAGCTTCTATAAAACTGCTTAAAAAAATACCATCCACCTGGTGGTGCCATTTCATTATAATCAAGATTGTGCCATCTCACCTGAAGAACTAGCCTTGTTTCTGCAGAGACTAGATCGATGCATCCTCTGTTATTATGGTCTGAACCGTGATTATTTTAATCAGGGTTGTTAGTGCTGGCCTGGTTCACAGGCTACACACCCAGGACTTGGACCAGGATCTCTCTGGTATTCACATTTGTGAAGAGCATTTTTTTTTGTGGACAGTAAAAAAAGCCTTTAGAGTGGGATCCACTTGAACTACACCCAACACACAAATCAGCCGTACATTTCCCAGAATGTAACTTGTCATTTCAAGGCTGTATGTTAAGCTACTTTAGGAAGGATCACTGGGGGCCTGTGCAGCTGCCAGTGTTTTTCTTTTTTTATTGACAGAGGAAATCCATATACCTTACATTTCCCTTAATGACTTCTGTAAGCATTCAGCCTCTTCCGGTGGTGGTGAGTCACCCTGCCAGAGCTCTGCGGAGGACAGGGGGCTGTGGTTTTCAACTCCTGCCTGGAGGCTAGCCACCACGTCTGCCTTGTCTGCTGTGCCTGGACACACGCGTACTCTCAGGCACGCGCACATGCACGCTCAGATGAACGTGAGCAGCCGTGCGCACACCCGTAGGCGCACACAACTGTGCATTCACACGCCGGCTGCATTGCTGTAGATTCTGACCAGAGCCCTATGTTTTCATGGAAATGTGATGCAAATACTTGGTAAAAGGGTGATGAGCTCAGCAAAACAACACCCCAACGTAGGGACATGTTTTCTCTGCCACAGGGTGAGACTCCTCCACGCCACCAAAATATGCCTGCTGACGGTGAGTGGCAGACAGGCACAAACAACGAGACAAAACCATCCACTGTGTGCAAAGAAAACCGCCCTTTGCCTCCCCCGCAAACCTTGAAAATAATATTTTCTGTCAGGGGTTTTAGAGGACATAAACACTCAGATATTCAGCAGCAAAAGGGGAATTCTGGCGAGGTTTGTCAGCTGGAGTCATGCAAACACTTTGATTTGGATGTGTAGGGGGTGATAGGGTGTCCTCGTAAGACCTAGCCATGTTTGCCTGGAAGCCTGCATTGAGTCATATCCAAGCAGATGATGAACCGAAAGGCTGTCGGTAAACAACAGAACATTACACTGAGCTGCGTCTACTGGCCTGGCCGAGCAAAATAACCACAGCGTCTTTGTCTCTCTCTCTTCTCCCATCCGACCACAATAGGCTAATGCCAGACCGACTCGACTCTGTCCAACTTGGCATTTATTTTGCGGTGACTCTCACTTCCATCTCATTGAAAGAAAAGGGTTTTATGAAACCATATTCACGAAGGCTTTGGAATGGACTGCAGTGATCCTGTGAAAACGTGTGTATCACATCGGAACATGACAGACTTTTGAATGCTGTATTCACTGGTGTTGTTCTTAATGAAAAGCCTCCCTGTGTTGTCCTTGGGATCGTCTGCCTTTGTTCACTTTGTGGAGATGTGGGAAAGGCTTCCAGTTGTTTTTGTCAATGAATATGAATCTCCACCCATAATTACATCTTGTAGGCTAAACCATGGAAGTGGAGCCAGGCTAGTCACTGACTGCTGCTCTCTGTTTATGAAGCTCTGTGAAGGCTAAGGGGCTAACTCCCCAATACGCTTAAACACTGCCAGGAGACACAGAAGCCATTCCAGACCTGTCACACATGCACACACAGTGTGTTATCCAGACCTGCTATTACCATCTTACTCTCACTCCTGTTTTTTTCCTTTTCTTTTGTGGCTGGATTCCAAACCGCAGACAGGATGTCCAGAAAATAGTAGCTGCAACCCGGTAACCCTTTAATATCAGGATGCATGAACCCAATGACTCAGAGGTTAAACTCTAAGTTTCTTCTGTTTTTCTTCTCATCTTCATTGTTAATGCGTGAAATGCAAAAGCAATCGGAAGCAAAACTCACATCATCGCATTATAATTATTTTGGGAAAACAACATGTCCACAATGTCCTCTGCTTTGAATTCTTTGACTTCTATCAACAGTATATTCCCCTCTAAAAAGAGAGTTCTTTTTCTCAACCGAGTTGGAAATACATTTCATTTCATTGATGAAAAGTTAGAATGCCATTTAGAGATTAAATTACTTTCAGAATGACCTCTGAGGAACTGGTTCTATTCAACAACTCTGTTCCCTTCTGTGTCTCCTTGAGCAGGTTTTTAGTGTAACTGTATACAGCCCATGGCATCTCAGGAGAAACAGACAAGCTATGTTCAAGGACAATCCCCCACATTGTCTGGGCTGCTCAAAAATAGCACCATTGTCAGTGCATGACATACCAGTCACCTTAACCATTGAGCATGTCCGCAAAACTGAAGAAAACATGGATGTGTGTCAGAAATACATTGACAAATGTTTATATAATTTATTTTGTTAATGACGCCTTTAATCACCCAAACAAATAACATGAATTACCATTGCACATTGTCTATTTACCCAAAAATAAGAAAAGGTAATTTTATGTGATGAGCTAACTTGGCTAACTCAAAGGCAATTTCCAATGAAATGTGAAAGTGGATTAAAGAATCCAGTTGATTTAGGTCTACCCAGACTTTAGGGTTCCATTTGAAAAACATACTTATGGTCCACTGGGTTCCTTTTTGTCATGAAATTCTCCTGCAGTTGTCTGCAGAAAGCAAGAAGATTCCTGGTTGGATTTGAGTACAAACCGAGCAGCAGTTGGAGTCACTTCACACTTTCCCAGCATGCAGTTCTATCTCATTCAGACACAACCGTCAGCACATTCCTAGAGAGTTAAAACTTGATGCCCCTCCCTCCCTCCCTCTGCACCACCTTCTTCCTTCCTTCCTTCCTTCCTTCCATCCATCCACCGCCCTCACATCTTCTCCCTCTCTTCTGTAGATTGCATCACTCATCTGTCCTGGCCTCCTGTGCTTAGGACTCTGTGGTCACAAAAACACGCACACCCAAATGCCCCTCCCCCTCATTGGAGGGCATGAGTGTTCCTTCTGGCGTTGGTTTCATGGAGGCAGCAGGAATTTCATGGCTGGTTAGAGATCAGAGTTCTGGAGGCTGGCCAGCTTCACTATACCGACTCAACCTCTGCACTACCTCCACCCCCAACACCACCTCTACCACATTCTCCCTCTCTCTCTCCCTCTCTCTCTACTACATTCTCTCTCTCTCTCTCTCTCTACCACTATCTCTCTGTATCTCATCCACTCTCTCTCTACTCTCTCTAATTTTACCCCTCTCAGTTTTTCAATTCAAACTGCTTTATTGGCATGGTGTAAAAATATACATCCTGCCAAGGCGTACTTTGGGAAATAATTATTGATTTACAATATAACATCTTCAAAGTAATAATAAGAAAGGTTGTCAACAGGTAAATTAGTAGACAAATAATTGTGAATCATTTTCTGTACTCCTCTCTCTCAGTCCCTCTTTACCTCCTTCACATAAGCCTCTTCATCGCTCTTTCTCACTTTCTCTCCCCCTCCTTTCCGATCTCTTTTGTTGTCTGGTTTCTCTATCTTTTTTTTCTTGTTTTACTGGGTATCTCCCTGTCTTTCTACAGATGCCCCAATCACATCTTTTTTCTCCCCCGTCCCTCCCTCCTTTCCTTTCCTCTCTCCTCCCTCAGCCCTCCTTCCTCTCTCTCCCTCCCTCCCCTGCGTCCTTTCCTGACCCCAAAGTCAGAAATATCCTGTGGTTTAGGTTTGATCCCTTGGAATATGCTTTCACACAGGACACACGCAAATGACTGTCCGAACGTTCCCAGCATAACCAGGGCTTGGATTTTGGGATGAATCCTATGTGGCAGCTTCACACAGCTGGGTGTCGTGGGCCCTGTTTAACCCCACTCTGTTCAGTTCATCCATCCGAGAGTTGCATAATGTGGCTTCAGTCCAACTCTTGTATAACTAGCTGAGTTAATTAGTAGGGGCTCTCTGGTCATCCCTTCAATCCCTTTCTCTGCATTACTGGGGAAAAAAAAGTGAAGACCAACCCTGGAAATGTTTTTGGCAACAGCAGACTGCACCCCTCCGCTTGTTGACAGCACAGCTCAGATGGAGTGGCTTTCAAATACGCAACCTCATCTCAAATGTGCTAGAGTCACAAAGAGCTAGAAAAACACGTAGCAGTTGTCCCAACCTTTTATACCACAGTGTTTCTTTCACCTACCCAAAGCAATTGGATTTGAGAAGGTCAGAGGGAACAGGTCTGCCTTTTTGTAATGAAACACAACCTGTATAGGTGATTTAAGTCTATTTAATTGTATTCATTGCCTAACAGCCCAAGTTATGCTGACTAAATAGGGGATGAAACGAGGCTTCAAAGAAATGTTTTGTAATGAAACCCAGCCCATGCAGGTATGTGTGAACAGAGGAAGCCATTATTTACAGTTCCCGGTTCTTTAACCTTGAGGCAGCTGAAGGACAGAGTGCTGACCTACAGAACATTCCTCCCTACCCTGCAGATCATAGCTAAAACCTTCTAACATTAGACAAACAAGAGTCTGTTTTCCCTAGCGCCATTTTGGATTAGCGGTTCGATCAAACCTGTTATCCCCTGATCAACCTCATGATTGTGACCAAATATGGAGAAAGAGAGAGAGACGGAGCGAAAACACCTAGATAGAAAAAAAGAAGAGAGAAAGAGTGAATATGTACCAGCGGTATATGTTAGATGACTGTGACGAGGCAGCAAGCTGAACACAAATTCAATTCTCCTGAGGAGACACACTTACAGGAACACCTCAAATAGGATTCCACTGTTGTTACTAAGACATATCAAACAACATTTATACTTGATTAAATCCAAACAGGCAGACATTACTGTTCAGAACACATAGGCAGCTGTGTCATCAGTCTAAAACCTGTCATGTTAATCCGGTATGAGGAAAGATCTGCCCAGTAGTTTTTCCATTCAGTTTGCAGGCCATTCTGTTTGGGTTGGAAGATTACCGGGAACTAACCCTGCAAACCCTATCCACACTCACAGAACAGAGAGACACATTAGCTGTGTGTGTGTGTGTGTGCACAGTAATACCTGTGCTATTAGGGGGGTCACCCTGAGAATGTGGCGTCGATAGCGTTAGATTGCAATCTCTTCCACATTAGCTTGCTGAGCCCCATATCAAATCAGCTCTTTAAAGCTGGAAGGTATGCTGTGCTCAAACAAACCCAGCCAAAATCCCATTTGAACCCCACAAAGAGGAACAAGAGTCACGGTCACAGAGATATCAAACCTACACAATGCGCCTTAACACACAGGCACTTATAGATACATGGTAACATAGACCAACTAATACCATACTGTCCCCGCTGTTGATAGTGTCACAGGCGGCAGCTATAAAGCTCCAGCTATAAGACGTCAGATATGCCAGTAACCTATTCTGACGCAGCGTCTCGCGCTGAAGTGCTGTGTGTGTGTGTGTGTGTGTGCGGCGACCGTAGCCTGTCAGCGGCGGAGGTGAAAACCAACCTGTTTTCACTCATTAAGAAAAAGCCTTACGTTCCCTACGGTTCGAGCCGGAGCTGAGTTGCCATGGTAACACTCCGGAACTGTCACAGTTCTTTTCAGCGGGATTCCGCGTGCGTGCGCACTTGTCCGTGTCAGTCCGTCTACTTTCAGCACGCAGGCATGCTCAATGAGCTAACATAGTTGTTTGGAATTGTATATTTTTTCAAGGAGGGATACATGTCTATGGGTGAAGTGGGTTTTGACAGGTGCGTTTTTTGGTTTAAGTTTAAGCATGAGTAGCTGTCGGTCAAAAAAGTAAATCCAAAACTTTAACTCAATTGTTGTTATTCATTTTGAGAGGTTAGGTAAAGGGTTAAGGTCTTGGATAGTAATTGAACGTATGGTTGAAGTAAATTCCTGATGTTCTCAGGACCTGCCTTCAAGGGGTGGGAAAATATTATCTGAAAGGCTGAACTGGGATATAAAGATTTGTGAAAGGCAAGCCAGAAAAAAGGCAGTAATATATACACTGATGAGCCAAAACATTATGCCCATCTGTCTAATATGCTGTAGGTCCTCCGCATGGTGCCAAAAGATTGTTGACCCACCGAGGCATGGATTCTGCAAGACTACAGAAGGTGTCCTGTGGGATCTGGCACCAAGACATTGGCAGCAGATCATTCATGTCCTTTAAGTTGCGAGGTGGAGACGCTGTGGATCGGACTTGTTGCACATCCCCCAGCACATCCCACAGATGCTCACTCAGATTGGAGGCCAGGGCAACACCTTGCCCTCAAACAATTCCTGAAAAAACTTCCTGTTGAAAGAGACTATTGCCATCATTAGGTAGGTGGCACATGTTAAATTGACGTCCACATGAATGCCTGGACCCAGGGTTTCTCAGCAGATACCACGGCACACCTTCAGATGTCTAGTGGAGTCCATGATCCATGCCTCGACGGGTCATGGGACCTACACAATATTGGGCTGGTGGTCATAATGTTATGGCTGATTGGTATTGTTAGAAATCGGCCGTTTTGTATAGTGGTTGTAATAATTAGCATACCCGTTTGTCAAGGGAGAGAGAAAGTATATTATTTATTGCAGCATTAGAAAGTCTTGTTCATGAGGTTACGGACCTGGTCTTCCTTACACAACCTCAATCTCATCTCAGTCAATCTCTTCTCACTGTAATGTTGGTTACCAGCTAGCCTATACATTAAGGGCGTTTCTAACTTTTTAGGAGTCAACCCCCATGCCATATGGCCATCGTAAACATTCCTGTCATTTGAGCGCTACCTACTGAGAGATAATCTAAACAGAGAGGTTTCTGTTGTTCTCATTATCTAGGCACATTCACTTCCAATGAAACGTACATTCATATTGTAATTGTTAATGCTCAGATTCTACAGTATATATATATATATATATATATACAGTATATCACAAAAGTGAGTACACCCCTCACATTTTTGTAAATATTTGATTATATCATTTCATGGGACAACACTGTGAAAATGTCCAAATTGGGCCCAAAGCGTCAATATTTTGTGTGGAGTGGTATGGAGTTCACCAGAGCTTCACAGATTGCCACTGGAGTCTTCTTCCACTCCTCCATGACGACATCACAGAGCTGGTGGATGTTAGAGACCTTGTGCTCCTCCACCTTCCATTTGAGGATGCCCCACAGATGCTCAATAGGGTTTAGGTCTGGAGACATGCTTGGCCAGTCCATCACCTTTACCCTCAGCTTCTTTAACGAGGCGGTGGTCGTCTTGGAGCTGTGTTTGGCGTATCATGTTGGAATACTGCCCTGCAGCCCAGTCTCTGAAGGGAGGGGATCATGCTCTGCTTCAGTATGTCACAGTACATGTTGGCATTCATGGTTCCCTCAATGCACTGTAGCTCCCCAGGGCTCATGTAGCCCCAGACCATGACACTCCCACCACCATGCTTGACTGTAGGCAAGACACACTTGTCTTTGTACTCCTCACCTGGTTGCCGCCACACACGCTTGACACCATCTGAACCAAATAAGTTTATCTCGGTCTCATCAGACCACATGGTTCAGGGAATCCATGTCCTTAGTCTGCTTGTCTTCTGCAAACTGTATGTGGGCTTTCTTGTGCATCATCTTTAGAAGAGGCTTCCTTCTGGGACGACAGGCATGCAGACCAATTTGATGCAGTGTGCGGCGTATGGTCTGAGCACTGACAGGCTGACCCCCCACCCCTTCAACCTCTGCAGCAATGCTGGCAGCACTCATACGTCTATTTCCCAAAGACATCCTCTGGATATGACGCTGAGCATGTGCACTCAACTTTGTCATGAGGTGCCATGTTGAACTTCCAGTGACCAGTATGAGGGAATGTGAGAGCGATGACACCAAATTTAACATTCACACCTGAGACCTTGTAACACTAGTCACATGACACTGGGGTGGGAAAATGGTTAATTGGGCCCAATTTGGACATTTTCACTTAGTGCTGTACTCTCTTTTGTTGCCAGCGGTTGAGTTATTTTGAGGGGACATCAAATGTACACTGTTATACAAGCAGTACACTCACTACTTTACATTGTAGCAAAGTGTAATTTCTTCAGTGTTGTCACATGAAAGGATATAATCAAATATTTACAAAAAGGTGAGGGGTGTAATCACTTTGGGGAGATACTGTATATGTGTGTGTGTGTATATACAGTGGGGAGAACAAGTATTTGATACACTGCCGAATTTTCAGGTTTTCCTACTTACAAAGCATATACAGGTCTATAATTTTTATCATAGGTACACTTCAACTGTGAGAGACGGAATCTAAATCCAGAAAATCCAGAAAATCACATTGTATGATTTTTTAATAATTAATTAGCATTTTATTGCATGACATAAGTATTTGATCACTTACCAACCAGTGAGAATTCCGGCTCTCACAGACCTGTTAGTTTTTCTTTAAGAAGCCCTCCTGTTCCCCACTCATTACCTGTATTAACTGCACCTGTTTGAACTTGTTATCTGTATAAAAGACACTTGTCCACACACTCAATCAAACAGACTCCAACCTCTCCACAATGGCCAAGACCAGAGAGCTGTGTAAGGACATCATGGATAAAATTGTAGACCTGCACAAGGCTGGGATGGGCTACAGGACAATAGGCAAGCAGCTTGGTGAGAAGGCAACAACTGTTGGCGCAATTATTAGAAAATGGAAGAAGTTCAAGACCCGATACCGTATAAGCGAATGAAGATGAGATGAGATGAGAAGTTCAAGATGACGGTCTGATGAGACAAAAATAGAGCATTTTGGTCTTAACTCCAATCGCCGTGTTTGGAGGAAGAAGAAGGATGAGTACAACCCCAAGAACACCATCCCAACCGTGAAGCATGGATGTGGAAACATCTTTCTTTGGGGATGCTTTTCTGCAAAGGGGACAGGACGACTGCACCGTGTTGAGGGGAGGATGGATGGGGCCATGTATCGTGAGATCTTGGCCAACAACCTCCTTCCCTCAGTAAGAGCATTGAAGATGGGTCGTGGCTGGGTCTTCCAGCATGACAACGACCCAAAACACACAGCCAGGGCAACTAAGGAGTGGCTCCGTAAGAAGCATCTCAAGGTCCTGGAGTGGCCTAGCCAGTCTCCAGACCTAAACCCAATAGAAAATCTTTGGAGGGAGCTGAAAGTCCGTATTGCCCAGTGACAGCCCAGAAACCTGAAGGATCTGGAGAAGGTCTGTATGGAGGAGTGGGCCAAAATCCCTGCTGCAGTGTGCGCAAACCTGGTCAAGAACTACAGGAAACGTATGATCTCTGTAATTGCAAGCAAAAGTTTCTGTACCATATATTATGTTCTGCTTTTCTGATGTATCAAATACTTATGTCATGCAATAAAATGCACATTAATTACTTCATCATACAATGTGATTTTCCTAATTTTTGTTTTAGATTCCATCACTCACAATTGAAGTGTACCTATGATAAAAATTACAGACTTTGTAGGTAGGAAAACCTGCAAAATCGGCAGTGTAACAAATACTTGTTCTCCCCACGGTACACGCGTGGATGTGTGTGTATATACAGCTCTGTAAGAAATTAAGAGACCACAGCACCTTTTTCTTTCCTTTCCAAAAAAGTTGAATAGGAAAGTTTTGAGTATATGTATATACCTATATACCTATGTAAACTAATTGAGGATCTATATATCTATAATCTAGGTTTATTTGAGTGAGTTAAAAAAAAGTATCAACACTAGGTTAACTTCACTGACTGGGGTCTCTCATTTGTCATACCAGTTTATAGTCAGAGCAGTTACTGTACTGATTCTCTCAAACACGGGCCAATATTCTCAGGGCTGATCATGGCAACATTCATTTCCTGAGCCCACATGTAATAAACATGTGGCTTTTAAGTTGTTGGCTATTTCTTTTTTCACTCTGACCACTTCCAGTATTAGTTCTAGTTGTAAGGGAGCAACTCTGCTGAATTTGGCCAACTGTTAATGACTAATGCCTGTGTGTCATAGTATGGTAAACAACCTCCCAGAGATAAGTCAGCCCAATAAAGCCACAATGTATACATGATACAACGAGAAGACCCGGTTCTCTGTGTATATAAATGAAGTTGTGCTAGCTTACCTCATCCAACTTTATACCAACAACACCATCATATAAACAACTGGCCCCACACTGAATACTATGTTATCCTATAAAATAGCTTTAATAATATCCAACATGTTTACTCTGACCTCTGCCTTCTCCATAAACCTAAAACAAGAACATGTTAATAGGAGCCTAACTCAACTTGCCTACTACAGAAACATCCTTGCCCTGGATTGGACTTAGAGTATGTAGAGACCTATAAATATTTTGGTATTTGGCTTGACTGCTCACTCTCATTCAATACCCATATCATGCACCTGCAGTCTAAAGCTAAATCCAGAATTGGTTTCTTGTTCTGCAAGTCACCAAGTCAACAAGTCACCCTTCACCCACGCTGGCAAGTATAGCTTTTAAAAATTATCCTGCCAATTCTCAACTATGGTGAAGTCTTTCGATTTACCAAAAGGTATTTTAGTGGTTCCCAACCCTTTTCAGTTACTTTCCCACCAACTGAATGTTGTTCTGCCTGGACTGCCACTGAAATACCCCATCATGTTAATTTTACCAGTTACCCTTCACTTTAGCTCACTCTTTAATAATGTCCTACTCCAATATTCACCTGCACTCCAGTATATCTCACTTTGGCCATCCTCATAGCCTACCCTTTATTTGGTTGACACTTGTTACAGTTCACTGATGCCAAGAGCATTTACACATTGGTAACATTTCTTGAAGATGTTTTTAGAATGCCTGCATTCTAAACTTTACAGCTCTATTAGTGGCAAACCTACATCATTATGGACCACTCTGCAAGTTCCAAAATGTTGTATTAGCCTTGCTTTTAGGAGGCAAGTGCTCAGTGCCTTTAAAGAGCAGTGTCTATTTGAAATGCGTAGCTGTGGGCAGAATATGTTAACAATGCTCAGTGTGAACAGTTGTGGACAAGACTAGTGTGCAGCAGCCTTCGGGCAATATCTGTTTATCCTAGCATGCAGGACCCTGTCTGCAACTGAAACCATCCACCTTCCAGCGCATTATGGACATCCTGATCCGGCTCCACTGGGAGGTGCTGCCTACCTGGACAATGTCGTCATCCTTTTGGGAAATGCTGGGGGGGCTCAGATGAGTCAGATTCACTGCTAACCCCAAGAAGTGCTGCCAAGTACTGAGGTGAATTACCTGGGTTAGCTGATTTGCCAGTGACTGCTGAAGCCCCAACAGAAAAGGCTTGTGGTGGTCAGGTCCTTCCCTCAGCCCACTACCAAAACCACTCATCGGTAGCTTCTCTCCTTACTGTGACTGAAAGGGGCTGTTTGGAGCAGTGAACCACCAATGTGGGTTATGCATTCTGTCACCTAAAGATACCAATTATCACGAGCTGGTCCAGCGTAAACCAGACTTCGACCTGCTCTTCATCCTGCAGGCAGACAAATTGGAGACGTACGTTGGGAGCCATATTGTCCCAGAGATTTGACAGTATGGAACATCCCATCAGCAAGAAGCTGAAGCTAGCTGACACCAGATATGCAGCTGTGCAGAGACAAGACCTGTCCATAAGGTGGGAACAATCTGTGTGACTAACTCCTGGCATGGCAGTTCAAGTCACCAACCACATGCTGCTGGATGGCACAGGCGAAGGACACCAACACAGTCGTTCGCAGCCCTACATGACAATTCTGTCATAATGCGACACCAGGCAGGAACCCAACACTGCGACACTCCACAGCCTCTACCACCCTGGACCTTTCTTCAAACCTGATCGAGTGGTGCTCGATGCTTGGAGGTCAGGGGGTGGCGCAGCTGTCCTATCAAGATTTTGGAGAGAGAACCTAGTAGAGCTGTCTGAAACCGAGAGGACCTTCAAGCTTGCCTCGTCAGACCCAATGAGATGTAGCTGACTTCAATCAAGCTCCATCAGTAAGGCTATATACAGGCGATTCAGAGCACCAGTAGAGGTAAGAGAATCTGGTGTAGAGTGATTGACGGCCTGTCTATGTCCGGCCCTTACAGAAAGCGACACAGACCGCGTCAATCCTGAGAGGTGCTGCTTGAGGGAGCAAGAGGGAGCAAGAGGGAGCAAGAGGGAGCAAGAGGGAGCAAGAGGGAGCAAGAGGGAGCAAGAGGGAGCAAGAGGGAGCATGGTGCACCAGTAGACGTCACCAAGTTCATTATCTTTTGTTTGTATTAATAAACACCTCCGGGACTGCACACCAGCCCTACATCTTCTGTACTGTCCGCACATCCTTCTACAATGTCTAAAGTGAACCAAATTTTCAGAGTTCAGAAAAACATGGGGTGATAATCTTCATATGGAACTGTTAGTAGGGCATACTTTTGTTGATGATGGCCAATACAACGCGGCTTGGAATGCTGCTCTGCATCCAGGGTCCAAATAATGTGTTATAATGTGTGTTAATGGATGGACATTTCATCACAAAACTGTTTTGATCAATCATTTTAGGGCTGAGATTTGGTCTGTGGCGTGAAAAAATATCTAAAGATGGCAATAAGCACTGAACCAAATTATAGATGCAGTATAACATTAGCTAGCTATCTAAGATGAGGAGGGTCCACCAAATTTAATTGGCTAACATTACCATAGCTTGCTATTTTTTACTGACCTTTCTTGCTAATGACAACATTAGCATCTAATGGCAACATTGTTTTTTAAAATACATCTGCAATATGTAATCTTAGTAATGTGCAAACCGGTACCATGATTTATTTATTAATTAGCAACAGTGTTGTGATCTTTTCATTTTTGACTCGGTCTTTGCTAGGTCTAGCACCACATTCACCTTGAAAGGTACCTTGAAAGGTAGGCTACTTGTATTTAATGTTTACAGTATATTAATCTTACTGAAAAACTGGCCTTGTTTATATTGCTTCTGAAAACAAACAAAGTAAACAGAGTACATGGTGTACGTAAAATCTGCCTGTATGAAGTTACCTATGAGCACCACAATATACTTACTAATTGCTCATTTTTATTTTTTGTAAAATAAGTAACAAACCAACAACTGCCTGCTATGTCTTCATCTATTTTTTTTTGTCTGAGACCTTGCATGCAAATTTAGTAAAAAAAGAAAGAAAACGTATGGTAATTTAGCATTCGGCTAACACTTATTACATGGTTTATGCATGCTTAAAAATGATGTGTTAAGATGTCATTAGGACCTTTGTAACAATGTCATTGGGAAGATTTGTAACAAATATAATGACAAGCATTTGTTGTTATACCTCTGTAATAATAATCTGTCATGACCTCCAGTTACATCTTGTTAACACGGTATACATAATAATTACAGTTAATTACAACTGCTGTTATAGTGTAATCATATAGACCTATGCAAGGCCCCCTGTACTAATACATGCCTGGGCCCCCTTACTTATAGACAACATTAATAAGCCAGGGCCCCGTGAATCACACCCTCCTTTCCCAGCATTAGCTACGGCTCTGGCCCTATTTAAAAAGGACCTCTGATTTAGAGTTTTTGATGACATCTACCCATCCCTTATGTTTTGAATATCTTTGCTGCCATAGTAACCAGCAGCACTGAAATGCAGTCTGTTGCATCTGAATGTATAGTCTACACCAAGGGAGTGTTATCTGTAGCCAGGCTTTTGCTCTCTCTAGTTCCCTGTCATCAGAGGTTAAATAGATTATGTTCTTTAATCGTCTCTCTTAGATCTCTGACCCTTACTGCTTACTGTGTTTCCTGCTTATCACACACACCAGATGTCCAGCACTGTGTGTGCGTGTGTGTATGTGACAGTGCGCATGTGTATGTGTGCATGAGCAGGCGTTTGTATATGTATGTGTGTGTCTGTGAAGCATTAGGGAAGCAGATGGGCAAAGAAAAGCATCCACTGATTAACATTTATACCTGAACTTACATGGTAACTGTTCTCCACAACTGTATCTGCTATGTCAAAATAATCACAACTAACTATTTTCTATTCAGCCTTTATACATTATGTGAAGGGCTGGTAAATGAACAACTTCATATTTACATGGATTTTGATATGGTGGTAGACATAAACACATTGGTAACCAGATTACAAGATCTGGCTGTGGTAGGGGAAAGAAAGCTCACACACAGACCAAAGAATGGGGCACAAAACCGTCTCCACCACCTCCCCAAATCCAATCATAAATTACCCTTAAGGTTGAGAAAAGGCACAGAAACCCTTTGGTGGACTGTGTTTTGTCTTCTTGTGGCACGGTGCAGCCGTTCCATTCCAGACAAGAATGGCATACAGTGATTCATGGCTGAGAATGGATTTCTGAATAGAAGATGTCTATCATCCTAATCTGATAGCGTCTCAGACCTCCTGCCTTCAGGGATTTTTAATAATCTATGCGATTCTCCAGGCTTGGATTGTCAGAGGCTCTTAGCCCTCCTGTTAGGTCCACTTTCATCCAGCCAGCCCTGTCCTTTTTCAGTCTCCCTTGGGGGCTCCAGACACTCGTCCTGGAGGTACAGAAATACAGACTGACGCAAACACATTTATTTCCCTTTATTATCAAAACCAGAACTATTATTCATTGCAACCCACAATTCATAAGGCATCATAACCTATTGATCAAAACATTTGAAAAAAGTATTTCCAACGTATTGTTGGTATTGCGACCTGTATTGTAAGGCAAGTCTCCACATCCTGACTCACTTCTCCCTATAGTCTCTACCTTACATTCATTCTGAATTCATCCGTGATGAAATGAGTTCTCGGTGTGTGAAAGAGCCTTCTTTCATCTCAGATTGGATCTCCACATGCACCTCCCATTAAAGGAGAAGCCTTGATGATGAAGGACAGCCATTTTACACAGCAGTGAACACCACATTATGAAAGGTAAATGGAAGCAGGTCATTGGAGAATGGATTGCTCTAAACGGCCTCTCTGATGAAGGTCAGTGGCTGGAAATGTGTTCCCATTTGTCTGTATATTTTATTACTCCTTCAACACACTTGTACCATCTTGTGTCTGTACATCTCTTGCCTAGAAGCCTTCATACAGTCTAGATCTGGATGGCCTAATAGAAATCCTCAAAGACACTCCCTGACCAGGTTATGACTCATCCTACCCCATGAAATGCCTTTTCTGTTTCCGTGCACACACAAACAGGCGCACGTGCACATCCCTCTTGGCAGCGGGCTTCCCCCACCGTACGTGCGTCACGCGTCGAGAAGCAAGGGTTGCTAGTGACAAGCATACAGAATAGGGGAGCCTCGTTCCAAACTCTGTGTGTGTGGGATTGGTTATGACTGGCTCCCAGAGGGTTGCTGTTTGTAGAGGATGACTCATTCCTGAGGAGACCCCCAGGAGGCTGAGGAGGTGATTCACCCTGCTGCAGTGTGTCAACTCCCAATCAAATCAACCCGTATTATTCAGACACAGTTTGGGCAGGTGAAGTTGGTCGCACACAAAACTACAGCAGATGTTATTTGTGGGAATAGCCACGTTTGGAGTGTAGCCAAATGTAGCTTATGTTTCTTGCTCCTAACAATGGAGTTGAAAAAACAAATGACAAACAGCAATCATGTCAAAAAGGAGAAAATAAAAAAGAAATGGCAGAATGTAATATTGTTTTTAGTATTTACTTGTATGTGATCCAGAATATTTAAGTAAATATGTGTATTTGGTGCAGGTAATATCTTTTTTAATAGATAAATCTACAGAGGTGGATCAAACAGATTTATTTAAATGTTTAATATTTAGGAACGTTTTATTAAATTTTCCATTTTATTTAATTTTAACCCTAACCTAGTCTCTACTACTCTACTACTAGGCTGTTGTCCCACAAATGGTAAATTCATTAAAACCCAGCCCTTTTGTGCTGCTGTCCGCAATGTGAGCACCATTCTTGCTGCAAAAAAAATTCTTGAATCTGTAGAAATAGATATAAACAATATGAACGGTGTGACAACAAAGAACCCTTGGGTGGCAATAAATGCAATGCAAAAATTCACTGGATATATGAGCAATATAGTCATTATGCAGAGACAAGGTGTGGAGTGACAGAATGACTGTCTGTATGCTAGAGAACCCATAAGGTGCAGGATTAAGGTCCTGGCCGTTAGCCAACTAGTTGTGGCTGTTCATCAGATGGATGGCCTGGAGAAAAGAAATGACTTAGTAATTGCTTCAATGCACCTTTACTGTCCCCGCCAGAGAAAGGCCATTGATGATTTCTTCGGGTTTTCATGCCGCACAGTGTGGTGTAAACGTCCTGGAGCAGTAAGCGCCAATGGTCCGCTGGGCTGACTTTACCGCCTTCTGAAGATCCACAGAGTCACCAGCAGAGCTGTCGCCATACCACACGGCGATGCCACTTGACAAAACTTCTGTAGATGTTTGTGAGGATCTTGGTAGCCATGATGGTTTTCTTCAGCTGGAGAAGCACTGTTGTGCTTTCCTGACCACGGTGTTAGTACGTAGGTAAAAGTGTTTACCCCCCAGCTTAGTGACAGGCTTACAGGGCACTATGGTGTTGAAGACTGAGCTGTAATCTGTTAATGGCTGTGTGCAGTGCAGTGACTATTGCATCGTCGAGGAATCCGTAAGGGTCAAACCCAAATAGTACAGTACTAGTTAAGATGTAAGTAATGGGATCTTCAATCCTTTAAAAATGCCTAATAGATAAATGTGCCAACTAGAGTGCATCTCATCTTCATCTTATCATCACCAACAAGAGTGCAACGGGGCAATTTTTTATTAGCTCAGTTACCTTAGGTTTCTTGAGTACTGGAGTTATGGTGGACATCTTAAAGTAGGTGGGGACAACCGAGTAGGAGAGCTACGCTCCTCCAGGTGGTTGCTTTTTAATGTACCTTGGCCTCGGACAGATCTGGGAAGAACTGCATTGTCATACTATGCACCGTGGGCATGGAATCATCTGCAAAAAGATCTCAAATTAGACATATCCACTGATTAATTTAAGGGCATCATAAAGAATGTGGTGATGGAGGCATGTGATTGTTTTTCGTGAGGCAACTGTGTTTAGCTGTTCTTTTGTTTTATTGTGGATTTATTTTATATCATGTGGTATGTTGCATTTTAATATGTTCTGTTTTTGTACCGCTGCTACCTTGGCCAGGTCTCTCTTGTAATTGAGATTTTTGATCACAATGGACTTCTGGGTAAAATAAAGGTAAAATAAATGAAATAAAAAATATAACTGTAATAACACCAGTCATCTGGTTCTGAGGACTATCTTAATGTTGCAGTTCCGGGTTTTGCAGGTGGAAAACACACCTAGGACACTTTGGCCTTGAAGAACCCACCTTGGTTCTGATGGTGCTCTGGTACCGTTCAGCTGAGATGCTGCTTAAAACCAATGGATTCAAATTTTGTAAATATCTAACTGTGTGTTTAGGGACAACATCCACTTCATTTCTGAGCTAACCTAATCAAAGCATTTGTTGACAATGTTGTCAGTGGCGATGCGGAACATATCGCATTGACATCATCCAAGCACTCCTGAAGATTCAGACGGTCAGAACAGTGGTGAATGGCCCGTGGCACAGAAGCCAGCCAAATAAATAGAACATCATTGAAAATGCACAGGATGTTGTGGATAAAATCTGAACTTGTGCTTAAAGCAACTGATCATTGACATTTGTGTGTATTAGATTTGATCATCAACACACTTCATGTGAAATAGAAACATTATGTCACGGATCCACCAAGTGCTCCGCCTCGGGGGGGTATGTCATCACTCCGAGGGTCATCGTCACCGACCTTCTAGCTGCCACTGTCCCTTTTCCACCGTCACACGAACGCATCCTGGACTGTCATACCACACACCTGCTTCACATTCCCTCAACACACGCTGCTTAAAGCTCCCCTCTGCCAGCAACTCTTTGTCCAGTATTGCCTTATGTTTGTAGTACGTGCTTTCACAAGTGTGTGTGCCAAATCTTCTTTGAGTTAATCACCTTGTTGCAATGCTATTTGTTTTCCCTGAGTTCAACTTCGGGAGTGATATTCTACGTTGTGATCAAAGGCTGTTCATTCCGATCTCTGTGTCTTTGTCCCTCACTCTTGCACATCGTGAAACATTTAACAAAATCAACAGGAGTGTTATAGAAAAATGGGATTTGTTAACTTTGACTCTAAAGGCATGATCCCTCAGTAACATAGTGAAAGCTTAGCTGCTCGGCTATAAACAAACTCCCAATGCACAGTTGCCCTCAGCATTGGTACGATCATTATTCATACGCCACTGCAACCAAGCATTTGAGAGGAATGATTTCTCACCTTAAAAACAACTTCAATATGGACCACCAGGAAGTAGTTGCACATGGACATCCGCAAATCTGATTGATTGGCGTTAAATAAAATGTTACATGGTGTAGCAAGCCTATTGGTAGAGAGGTTAAACGTAACCATTTCTAAACATTGTAGTGGGGTTGAAGGGAATGTGGGCTTAATTGGTACATTATCAAGTCATCACGGACGCTCCAAATGTATTTGATCATATTGCTGACCCCAACCGACTTGCAGTTTTTCCCTGTTTACCTTGAGTTCCCTGTTTCTTTAACTATGATGAAGGGGGAAGCCAGCCAGCTGGATGGACTGTGATTTTATTTCTGGGGAAACTATTACAGTTCCTCATGTCCCTTTGATTGGCAATCCTCACTGAGATTGTCTAGCTTGTTTTCCTGAGATTGTTTTCAGGAGTGCTCTCTTCTTCTGGGTCTAACTACAATGCCTCCTCGTATGTCTTTCTGGCACAGTCTTCTGGGAATAGTGCCAATGAAGAATGGAGTTGCATTGGATTTTCCAGTCAAAGAGTTCAGGTCCATGGAGTGGAATTTGTGGTCAGAAGCGTGATTAGTGTCTTCTGATCGGATGTCCAGGAGTTCTTGTTGGATGTAGGACATTAACAACAAAAAGTTGTCTAGGAGCTGGAAATAGGACGCCTGTGTTTGTTGGCATCATCTTGTACTTTCCATCTATTGGTGTGTGTGTGTATTCGTTCTCAGGACAGGCTGTTTGAGTATGAGTAATTAAAGAAATGCTTGCAGGACTGCTTGACACCATTAAACCTAATTTATGTCAGAATGAATCAGAAATCCCTGGTCTCCAATTTAGAACCACACTGGAAAGTAAATACAAAACCTGCTCTGCTCGACATCAACATTATGAATGGTTTGGGCTCTGAAGAGACTGCACAGTCGTATAAGTTGCATTGACATATAGTTATTATTACCCTTTAAGGCTTGGTAAGCACAAAGATCTGCAGGCAAAGAAGAGATGAGAGATGTTAGAGGTTATTAGATCCTACTAGATAAAACAAGGAATGGAGCCATTTAAAATCCCACACGCCCCTCATTCTGCAGTGCTTTCACTTTATTAGCAGAGTGAGCTTTTCGTTACTGAGAATTTGCACTTTCTTTGTTTTGATGACCTCTCATTCCAGGCCTTGGATCTGGCTGTGGTCAAAAGCACATGGGAGTGTACTTATGAAAGGCTACCTTCCATTCAAAATTGAATACAGTGTCCATAAGTGTAATAAGTGTGTTTTATGCATGTGTCAGCTTGCTGTATGTGATTGATCCGAGTGGGAACATGATGAGTTGATAATGCCATTACTTGGAAAAGCAGTAAATGTTTTTGTACTTGGTCAGAAGATGAGTATATCTCCATTGTATGCAAGGCCCCCTTGCAACCAAGAAAGTATTTGAGGACCCCGTTAATGAAATCTTCCAGGTTATCTTTTTGCTGGACCACGTAAGCGGAGCCGGCTAAGAAGGGCGAATGTCTCTTACTGTGTGTCTGACTGACTGACTACCCCTTGTTAAATAGCGTAGTGGTTTGAGAAGCAGACTTGTGAACACATGTCTTGAGTTTGTATCTCCGTGAAGCGAAGTACGCATTATGAATTATTCCGTATTGGCGAAAACCTGAAACTTTATACGGTTTTATTGTGACTGTTTCTGGCATGGAATAGTTCAGTCTCGCTAGAAATTGCTACATTTTTATGATTATTCCTAGGAAGTTAGTAGATACTAGTAAGCCAAATTACTGGCTAATAAGCTGTTAAAACGTCCAGTGGCAAAAGCAAACAGTTCATACACGCTCTTTGGGGTGGAGGTCAACTTAATAAGAAACGTTAGTTAGTTTTACACAATCCTCAGTGGAGTCTAGCGACTGCTGAAACCTGTAATGCCATGGCGTAGTGGTTAAAGACAGTGCTTCACGTGGAAGACATAAGTTTGAATCTATTGAGAGCAATGACATTTATTAATTATTTCTGGTAGATTCCATGATTCTCTCGTATTTTTCACTTGATGCAAAAGTTAGTCATCGTCGCCTTTATACGAGGTGGCAACATTTCCTAATGCGGGCCGGCTGAACTAGGCTTGCCTGGTTTCTTGTTGCTGAAAGTATTAGAAAATAGCACGATTTTATGGCTTGTGGAAACAATACGGTCAATGCATGGACAGATATTTAACATGTCAACATGCATGTAATCCTCAAAGGTTTAGTTTTCAGAGCTGACCATTCATTCAACTCTTCTATGGTGGTGGCTGCCCAAAGCTGTAGGGATGCTTCCCCTCAGTAGGGACAGAACATCTTATTAAAATTGAATAAATGATGCAAAATACTTAAAGAGAATCTGATTCAGTCTGCTAAAGAGCTTTAGCTTGGGAGGATATTCACTTTTCAGGAGAAAAATAATCCCAAGCAAAAGGCCAAAGCAACATTGGAGTGGCTCAAGAAACAACATGTGAATATCCTACAGCAGCTCAGTTAAAGTCCTGATCTCAATCCTGCTGAGAATCTGTGTCACTATTTAAAAAATGTGATCCACAAATGTTGTTCCAACAAACTGGAGCAAATCTGGCAAGAATATGACAAAAATCACTGAAATTGTGTGTGAACATGGTACATACCTTTTCTGTAGACCTGAAAGGTTTATTGCAGCAAAAGGTGTCTCCAGCAAGTATTAATGTAAATAGATTGAAAACTGGTGCATGCAATTTATTTATTCATAGAAATATCCCAACATACAACGAATGTCACCATGCCAGTGTTTTAAAATAAATAGAACGAAATGTCAATGTACCATTCGTAATTCAGTAATATGTCAAATATTTCCCCTCATAATGATTTTTCCTTGTCATCACTAGGTGATGACCCCCTTGGGGACCTAGGCCCCCTGTTAAGAACTGTGGGTCTAAGGTATTATCCTCACAGTCATCAGAAAAAACATGATGAAAACAAATTCCCTGTAGGTGTCCTCGATATCATTTTAAGCTGAAAGGCACCCAGTTAAAATTCGACTGAGTACTGTGAAAATGGGACATCTAAGCTTTTTAATGGAAATCAGTGTCCCATTTACACAATTCTCACTCATCTGCGAGAGACTGGGGACTTGCCACCCATGAACACCCATGCACACCCATGCACACCCATGCACACCCATGCACACCCATGCACACCCATGCACACCCATGCACACCCATGCACACGCAGGACTGACATCCCGGGGGTCACCTTGAGGAGCACACATTGGTTGTGGTCTGATTGAGGTCTTAAATCTGGCAAATAGTCACACAATCTTCATCCTTTCGGGAATCTACAGCCTCTCTTTTCTACTGCTTTCTCCTCTAACTCTGATTCACCATCTTCCCTTCTCTTCCCGAATCTCCTTCCTCTGTTTATCTTTCTGCATGTGTGTGTCTCTCTCTCCCTCTCTGTCCTTCAGGCTGATTTATTGTGGATGGTTTATTACCATAGCACCATGCACAGCTGCGCTTTTTCCACCCCCTCATTAGAGTTTAAGTACAGTTCCGCTTTTAACCTCCAGTTATTGTTGTATTCCCCTGCTCCCCAATGCCTGACTTACCCCTCACTTGATATGAATGCATGACTTCAGCTTTTCACTGCCATGAATGAGTCCGACAGTCTGCTCCAGTGTGTGTATGAGAAAGGGTTTCCGCATAACAGTCAAAAAATAGATTATCTGGGATGTACACAAAGGATCACTGATTGTACATTTCCAGCTGCTCTGACAAAACACTGGGTGTTTTCTCCATTGAATGTATACTGTGTTTACGTTTGCTTGGTTACATTCATTTCTAACATGACCACATTATGTGTACTGTGTGTAATGCTGCTTTGTGACTATCTGTTGTCTGCCTGTCTGTCTCACCCATTCAGTCAACCCCAGTACAGTGATTAGTAATGAATGATGCCTCTCTTTTTCGCCGTCACCACTGTGATCCAAGAATATCTCCCTTTTTGCACTCTAGAATCATTTGATTCCGTCTTCCACATGCAGCTTGTTGGAGAACTGCACGTGTGCAGGCATGCACACACGCGCACACACACACACACACACAGACACACGCAGTGCCTTCTCATGTGAAGCTTGGGCGAGAGCTGGATTCTCTCATTGCGTCTCGCCACTGTCTGTGTTGGCATGGAAACTCGAGCTGAGCCGGGGAACACTCTGTTCGATAGGCAAATGGGTGACAAGGAGAGGCACATGCTCAGTCTGGCAGTCACACACACACACAGGGTAACCCTTACATAGCACTGCGTGACCACCTGGATACAGAACAGTGTAACAGTCCAGTGGATGAGCTGAACTGTACGTTTTTCATTTGATTGTATCTTATTTTCTTTTCCTATATCTGGGTTCAGGCAATTTCCCAGATGACCACCTATCCAACAGACATGGATCTATGAGTGTACATCTCATCCCTAGGGCACAGGAAACACTCCCCTCTCTGGGTTTATGTAAGTCTCCATTTAAAGTTTGTCAGGGTTCCCTTTTAAGACATGTATAATTGATATCTAAAATGGATGTCGGAGCGGAACAGAGAAGTTGGAAAATCCATCCAGGAAGCAGAAAGAAAGTTTAAGTGTCTGGAGTAACAAGTTGAACATTTATAATGCTTACAAGGTTTATATCCACCACTGTGAAGTTCCTTCCTCCTCAATGGAACACATCCTTATGTGTTTCCACTCCTGTTCTAGGATAACCCTTTCTCAATGAGTCATCAGTGCACACACAGATACACACACACACCCACACACACAGCCACACACACATCTTCTCTCACACACACGCACACACACACGCACACACACAGCCACACACACACTGGAATGGTTCTGGCACTTCGGAAGAGGCTAGTCATCTGGCGTACCAAGACACAGACATGCTGTGGTCTGGCTATGTTCACCGTTGATCCATGGCCAGGGTATTAAAGAAGCCTTCTTACAGTAAATCACTTACAGAGGACACACAGTAACCACACCACTGGCTCTTCATAATCTTGTTCAAATCTTATTATCCAGGTTAGTTTCAGACAAGATAAAACAAATCCATGACATGGTAATGGACGAAAGGGGAGGACAGGTGGGAATAAACGACAAGGTCAGGTTTTATGTGACAAAGGCAAATCTTTATAGTTGCTGTTGTACCTTTTTCTAGGAAATCAGGTGGAGGTCCTTCTTGGGATCTGTCTTACACATCACTTCTTATTGGTTTGTGTGGGCCAGTCAGAGATTGAGAACTATGCATCTTGGTAGACGACAACATGTTGGTGACCTTGCAAAGCTAACTGCAGAAGAGCATGAGGCTATAAAAGCTCATGTTTATTTAAGACACATCCAAAGGAGGCAGACACACCCTACACCATTATACTACAGCAAGCAGTGCACACGTATGCATAGAGACACAGGTGCATACACACATGCATGCGAACACACAGACACACACACACCCCAGACGGATGTTCCAGAGGCTATGTACTTCGTTTAAGGCTGGCATCTAGTTACATCATCCTTTAGAAAATGGAAGCTCAGATTACAGGAAAAGCAAATAGTAGCCCCTGGGGCCCTGTGTGTGTCTGTGTGTGTCTGTGTGTGTGCGTGCGTGCGTGTGCTCTCTGCCAGCTCGCCTTATATAACCAATCAGCGCACTCCACACGTTCTCTCTGTATATAGTGCAGCTTTGTTTGTTTTCTGTATTTATAATTCAACACTACAGACTGTGGCTTCCATGTTTTATTTCCTTGCCCAGAAACGCTTGTTACTTTTGTCTTGTTTGCTTACATTTATTCTGTATACTTGAAAAACAGCTGTTTGTTTCATCTATGCACTTTGGGATGCATTCACGCGTTCAAGTGTTGTGTAATGGTACCTAATAGTTCCCTTCTGAAAGCTATGGTTGTGTCAACTGTGCCGCCCGTCTACTCTGCCATGTTCACAGCGGAGGTGTTTCATCTGCAACCAAATATTAATATTTATTTAGTATTTTCAACCTTTGTTTAAAACAGGATCTTAATCCCAACAGGCTGATTTGTGAACAGCAGGCCTACTCAACACTGTACACATCAAAAACAGGTCCAACTATCTAATTTAATCTCCCCCAACAGTCCTAAACTGAACCAGTCAAGCCCAAGAGACACCTCTAAGTCATTCCAAGACTTAGAAAGTCTTGGAATGTTTTTCCCATATCATAGGAGACCTGCAGAAACTGTATTCCCAACCAAATCTCTAAACAACTTTGATCACTGCTGGATCTTCCCGGAAAAGTCTCATATACAAATAGCAGATGATGTTGGGCCATCACACCTATAAGGTGTGAAGACATGACAACAAAGGTGAAAGAGGGTTCAGCACGATATGTTAATCTGAAGGAAGTTTGCCATAGTGTGCTTTTTAGAGAGTTGGTTTTAGTTTGGCTACATGGCATGAGTTTTGATTTGAAGTGAGACATCGTTCATCTAGAATGCCTGGTTCAGATGTACATTAATGTAACATTAGCGCCAATGATCTTACATTTAAACGCTACACAGATATCAGTCTGGTTAAGCAAGGATTCAAAACGTTCGGGCAATAGGTGTTGAGAAAAGTTTAACTTGTATATGATTGGATTGACCTGCAACTAATCAAATCAACAACACACATGCCAGTAGTACCAAACCACCATAATTCAAAATAACAAACCATATTGTTCATCGAGCAACAGCAATCAAACAAGCAGATCAATAAGTATTGCTTTTTAACATCTCTGAAAATGATTATGTCCGTCTTTGTGACAAACATTTTCGCATACATGCTGCTTAGCAAGTACCAAGAAAATATTCACAAGAACAAAAACAGTTAATCGATTCACATTCAGTTAATCGATTCAACAAAGTAGTCATTTACATTCAATTAATTAACAAAATAGTAATTAGCTGCAGAACTACTTCAGTCATTCCTTTTAAGGCCAAATAGGTATCCTTGCAGCCTCTCCTTTGTTGTGACAAGAGCCCAGCTTGACCCTAACAACACTGACTCAGATCCGCTTGTCGCATTGAGCTAGAACATTGTAGGGCCCCCAAGGTGTCATAGTGGACCTCATTCCCATCCTAAGGTCTGCAATGGCCTACTGATACAGTGCAAGTTGTGGCTTACTCTGTGGCAGCAGAAGAATTTCCTAAGCATTGCCACTTTCTTCATTGCCACACACTTCCTCTCCTCCCAGTTGAGTCTGCCCGACCTGTGCCTTTGAAACCTTGCAAGTCTCCCAAACAAAGCTGTTGGGAGAACTCAGTGAGGTTCTGAGCATGTGGGTGAAGTTAGTCTACCGTCAATGTTCTCTTATTTTGAGTTGCAGCTTTGCTTGCTCAGAACCAGGACATCAATTCAAGTCAATTTATTGAATCCTTAGGTCTTAGTTAGGTTTAAGACCTAATGATTCAATAAATTGACTGATACTAATCTTTTAAACATGTTCAACTTTCTAAAGGATTGTAATCTCCCCTCCCCAAATCAAGAGGATTTGGACAGCTCTACCTGAGAAATACAAGAAAAAATTCAAGACTGGCAAGAAAACATGATTAGATACACATAAAGAAATCACCATCGTTGTCTCACTTAACCTGCACGATTTCTCTCCCCAACACAGATAAAACTCTAACTGCTAACAGGACAGGCTTACTCGACTGACGACCTCAGTTAGCTTTTACAAGAGCCTGACCCACTTCAGCAAGTCGTCAGAGTTTAATGAGTCATGCGGGCCAATTTGCATCATCCACGGAAATCCAGTCACCTGTCAGTCAGTGGCATAGTCAAGACTCAAACCTTGGACAGCATTATGAAAGAAAACCTTTTCTAACACCTTGGAATATCCCTGGAAAAGGCTTTTGACCAACTTAACTTGTCCACCTTTTTGCAGAAATGTAATTTCAGACTTTTATGTAAGAGAATATTCAGTGAACAATAACTTGTCTCCATTTAATCTGTATAGAGGTACAAGGCAGGGTTGTGCTATCTCACCGCTATTATTTGTTTTGCCATTGAGCATCCTATCCAAACCCTCAGATCAGAAATTAATACGTGGTGAAAATAAGAAATCCTAAATATACTGAACTAAATATAAACGCAATAGGTTAAGACATTTTCCATTAGCACATCAAGCTCATTTCCAGTGTTGTGAAATCCATAGATAAAACCTGACATGTTTTTCAACTGACTGTTTCCTTATATGAACTACATTCTTAGAAGTTTATGTGACACTGACTTTTACTCACTTTTTACTCACAAGTTTAGAATGAAGATTTTTCCAACACGCCCTACTGCAGGTTGATATTTTGAAAATGATTCTCTTGTACTTTTTTGGATGTACATTGATGAGTTCATTTTCACTACACAAAGATCAAACAAATATATTTTTCTAAAGTAAACCAATCAAGTTGTTAATTATTTTTGCATCCATTACAGAAAATATTAAATGAAAATAAGGCCTTACTGGATATATAATGTATTGAGAGTTAAACATTTAGAACCTCTGTTTAAGAACTCACACGAAGGACAAAAGAGTGGCATCGACCTGAGCTCTTCCCAGGTCGACATTTCTCTATAATAATCTTTTTAATCTAATATTTAGAGATACAAGTTTTAGATTTCCATGAGCTATAAGCCGTATACATCAAGATTGAAACATAAAAGGCTTGAAATATTTCACTTTATGTACAATGAATGTAGAATATATGAAAATGTCACTTGTTGATTTGAAATACGTGAAAAAATGACCTTTTCCATGATATTCTATTGCACCTGTATTGCTGTAATGTAACTCTATACTCGCAAGTTGTAGCGCACAGCATACACACACAAATGTAAAAAACAGTACAGAATAACCCACAAAGACATGGGGAACAGAGGGACATATATATACACAGCCAGTGGGGGAAACAATAACCACTAATTGCACAAGAGAGATTGGATAATGAAAGACTAGGGCAGTGCTAGCTGGAAGGGCGGGGACGCCGACCGCCTGAGCTGGAGCAGAACAGGGGGAGGATCAGCAATGGAGTTGGATGTGACACTTATCCTGAGGGACATAGTTAGTGCATCTTTAGGATTGCCAGGTGGGACGTTCAAACTACCCAGTACTAGTAAGTATGTTTTGCTCAAGTAAGTAGCTTTTTTTTGAGTGGTGCATGCACATAAAAATCGTATCTATTTTATGTCTGTTTTCTTGTTTCCTTGTTATATATTTAAGAGTTACATTTTTTATTACACTGCTCAAAAAAGTTAAGGGAACACTTAAATCACACATCGGTTCTCGATGACTGAAATATATTAAAGATTAAAATCTTTACTGTACATTGTGTAATTTGTTGAGAACAATAACATTCAATGGAAACCAAAATCACCAACCGATTGCGGGCTGGATTCAGGGCCCACTGCACCAGCGTAAAGTCTGACGATGGGTCTGAGGATTTCATCCCGGTACCTAACAGCAGTCAGGGTATCGTTGGCTAGCATGGGGAGGACTGTGCGACCCTCCAAGGATATGCCTCTCTAGACCGTCACTGACCCATCGACCAAACGTTTGGGACTGGATAGATGGGTTCGGAATGGAGCGAAGTAGCCGGCCTAGAGTCCAAGCCTTTATCAGACAGCCCTAAAATTGACTTGTTCAACAAAACACTGTTTGGCTGTGGTAGATTAGGGAAATTGATTTAATCACTTTTTGTCCTGATTGATCTCAGTGGCATAGAAAATCGAGAGAATTCTCAATGGCTGCTTTAACATTGATGGCCTCTTAGTGTATATTCAGTCTACTTTTCAAGTGTGTTTTTCCTGTTTAAGATGAAAAATTCCCACTTTCCTCTCAGTATTTGGATTGCACTAACATATGTAAACTTGGAAATAATTTGTCTTTGACCACTCTTAATTTACCACAGTTCATATTTCATGGTATTATTATTTTTCAGCCACTAAACTCAGACGAAAGATTAGTGGCATTGCATTTCAGAATGTTTGACAAATAGGAGCATGCTGAAAATATCTGTAAGAAAGTTCCTCAAGCTGATGTAGTAAATATACTGAACATATAGAGCATTCGGAAAGTATTTAGACCACTTCACTTTCTCCACATTTTGTTGTATTGTAGACTTAATTTACAATTGAATAAATTAGAAAACATTGCCATCAGTCTAAACAAAATAATCCATAATGACAAAAAGAAAACATGTTTTTAGAAATGTACCAATTGGAAAAAAATAAATAAATAATGAAATGTCTCATGTACAAGAATTCAGATCCTTTATTCAGAACTTTGCAGACGTGGATTTGAGTCTTCTTGATTATGCCTCTAGTAGATTTGCACTCTTGGATCTGGGCATTTTCTCCCATTATTCCTTGCAGATCCCCCCACTACTGTATATCAGTTTGGATTGGGAGATTCAGTGAACTGCAATCCTTAGGTCTCCTCATAGATGTTAAATGGTGTTCAAGCCTAGGCTTTGGCTGGGCTCCCCCAAGGACATTAACAAAGTGTTCTCTTAGCTTGGGGTCACTGACGTTCTGAAAGAGGAATCTTTGCCCCACTCTGCTTCATGTGCTGGATCAGGTTTTCCTTTCCTCTCTGTGTTAAGTCTCCCAGTGTCTGCAGCTGAAAAGCATTGCCATAGCATGATGTTCCCACCACCTTGCTTCACCCAAGTGATGGTATTAGCCAGCTGATGGTATTCAGACCTAATAATTCAATTTTGGTGTCAACAGACTCGATAATATTTTGAGTCCTTCAGACAGCATGTCATATGCCTATTACTCAGTGGCTTACTCAGTGGCTTTCATAAAGGCCTGATTGACGGAGTGCTGCAAAGATGTTTGTCTTTCTGGCAGGTTTTCCCATCTCTGCAAATTACTCTAAATCACTGATAGAGTGACCATTGGGTACTAAACTCATGAAATCCTTATGATGTCCATAAGATATTTTCATTGTTTATTTAACAAAATAAATGTATTTAAAAAACACTCATTTCATGTGTGTAATAATATGTGAACCCCTTAATTCAAAAGCTTGTTAGATTAGAACTTTATTGTAATGGAAGAGTACAAGTAAAGTACAATGAAATGCAGTTAGCATCTAACCAGAAGTGCAAATAGAGGTCAGAAAATCTACAAATATTTACAAGGTAAATTATATGTAGAAGGTGCATGTGCAACTGAAATGCAGGGATAGCAGCGGTGAAGTTCATGAGGTAGACACATACCTGTAACAACTGAGAAACTTCCATTATCAGGCTTTGCAAGGCAGTTTCAGAGTAGTACAAGGGAGTAGTGCAAGGGAGTAGGGAGTAGTGCAACAAGGACCTGAGAGGTGGGGGGGGGGGGGGTGGTAAGTGATGGGTCACAGAGTTCAGCAGGGTTACAGTGGATGGGAAGAAACTGTTCCTGAGCCTGCTGCTGCGGGACCGAAGAGAACTGTAACGCCAGCCTGATGGTAGGAGGGCAAACAGTTTGTAGCATGGGTGTGAAGGTTCCCTGATGATACCGTCATTGTCACTAATCAGGCCTAACACCATGGTGTCATCTGCAAACTTGTGATGGTGTTGGAACTGTGTACAGGAATGCAGTCGTGGGAGAAGAGGGAGTACAGGAAAGGGCTCAGCACACAGCCTTGTGGTTTTTCTAACCTGACAGACTGGGGTCTGTTGGTTAGGAAGTCGGGTGTCCAGTAGCAGAGAGAGGGGCTGATCCCCAGGTCATGGAGTTTGTTGCCCAGTCTAGAGGGGATGAAAGTGCTGAATGCTGAGCTGAAGTCAATGAATAGCATTCTCACATAGGTGTTGGTTTTGTCCAGATGGGTCAGTGCAGAGTTTAGAGCCTTGGAGAGGGCATCCTCTATAGACCTGTTTGACCGGTAGGCAAACTTGTAGGGATCCAGTGTTGGGGAGTGGCAGGACTTAAGGTGGGCCAAAACTAGTCTTTCGAAGCACTCCACGATTGTGGGGGTGAGTGCAACTGATCAGAAGTCATTCAGGCTAGACGCTGTCAACTGCTTTGGCACTAGCACAATGGATGCAGTCTTGAAGCACGTTGGGCCAACTGCCTGGGCCAGTGATGTGTTGTTGCACCTCCATTAGAAATGATAACTTAAATGTCTTTTATAGCCGCTAATCAGTTTGAGTCAAAACCAAGACCATGGGGGTCGAGACTGAGTCAAGGCCAAGTGAGTCAGATTCAGTCAGTTTCCCCATTATACTCACACTATACTGTTACTATTTCACAAGAAACTTAATGGGTTTTTAGATATATTTTGGGTTAGTATCAGAGACATTAAGCCGGTTCTAAACTAAAGCGCATTCTCAATCTCCTGCTTTTTAATCTACGACTTTTTTAAATCAGTGTCTTTAAATCCAAATAAAAGTAAATCCATGGTATCCACAATGTACTTGATAAGTGGTAGTAAAAATTACTGTTTATTTTGCATGAATAATTAATAGACATACCAAGCAGTAAATAGAAAGGTTTCTTAAAGAGAGGTTGATGCACAAATTGTTTAATGTGTTTATTTTTTTGTATACAGTATCTCTGAAAAAATGGTGACATTGTGTACTGTCAGATTTCAAATCCAAATGGTTAGATAGAACTGAATAGAACTAAATTACATGTTGAGCTGCACTGTCATAATAATTACCGAGGTGCTGCATATATGATGTAAAACAAGGAAGTCGTATAGATTACAGACCCTGTGCACATTCAACACATTCATGGCAAAAGCATGAGTCTTTGGTAGCACTATCCAAAAGGTTAGGTAAATCACAAACCATCTACAATGCTTCAGTTAGCAAACTTGCAAGCAACAGTGTGGGCACCTTTTCACATTATGGAGCAATATCTAGCTAGACTACAGTTACAGTTTGTGGCCAGCATTCAAAGGCTGGTGAACTACTTAATGTTAGGAAGCTCAGTACAGTTAACAAGCTCACGACAATTAGCAAGCTAGCTTTTAGCTAACTAGTTTATGTCAGCTTACCTTTCCTTGGGTTTTCTCTCCAGGGGACAATAGAAATTGAATGTTATCCCTAATGTCTCAGTTATTTAAATTTTGCAAATGTCACTGTGCTTTTACACAGTAAATAGTTCTGTATTGTTGCTGGAAGTTGAGCCATTGCAGACTTTGCTGTCATGACTGGATTTCCCATGCCACTTCGCACACATTAGAATCTACTGGTCAATTGATATAGGACGGAACAGTTGTGCCTTTTCCCCCAATCATCTCACAGCTGAAGTTCTCAGTGACTGAGACCAAGTCAAGACCAAGTAAACATGCATTCGAGTTTGAGACAAGACCAAGACCTGTGATATGTGGTCTCGAGTACCACAACTCTGGTACCGTATGTAATGCCCACTTCAGGTCCTGCCTCAGCATCTCAATCCAGAATACAAATCTTCTTTCTCTTGTTGCCATTCTTTGGTAGATTTGCTTGAATGCTTTGGATTTTTGCCTTGCTGCAGACTAATTGTTTGCCCAGCTTTAACTCATTGACTGATGGCCTGACATTCTGCTCAAGAATCTCTTGGTATACCTCAGAATGAATGGTACCCTTAATGATGTGCAGTCAACCAGGTCAAAGTAAGGAAAAGCAGATCTTGGCATTGCCTCCACAAAGCTTGACTGTTGGGGTCTTTTGGTGATAGGCAGTGTCAGGTTTTCGTGAAACATAGAGATTTTGATTTTGACTAAAAGCCTACATTTTGGACTGATCTGTCCAGAGAATGGACATCCATAAACTTTTGGGTTTGTCAAGGTGGTCTCTGAAGAAGATAAGACGGGGAGTTTGACTCTTTTTTGACATCAGAGGCTTGTTCCTAGCAACCGTCCATGAAGGCCATTTTGATGCATGCACAATAACCTAGGATATAGCAAGGGAGGTCTGCAAATCTCCAGCTGTTATGTTTGGATTGGCATTTTCATGAGGCTCTTGGGGATATTTTGGAAGGGCATCCACTTCTAGGCTGAGTTGATGTCATGTTAGGTGCTCTCCATTTGTAAATAATTTGCGTCGCAGTGGACTGATGGAGCTCAAATCTTTTTGAAATGATTGTACAGCCTACAGACTGATATGCTCTCATTAGCTTCTTCCTGATGTCCTCTGAGATCTCCTTTCCTGCTGGCATGGTGTGTTTTGCATTTACCTGTATGGGTAACACTAAGCTGACCAGGTTTCTTGTCACTATAAACTTATGTCAGACTTAAAGTTATGCCAAGACTAGTCCTGATTAAAAAAATTGATTTTATGTTGAGCACACAAAAAATGTGATTGAACACAATGTTCAAATACTTTTTGCAGCACTGTAACCCTGTAATTCTCTGGTTTACGGAGTGTCTTTCTAAATTATGTCCAGTAACTTGAATTTGCCCCCTGTGAACTCCAGTCAAGAATCAAGATCCTGTGTCTTTGACATCAAATGATTGTCAAAGACACAGGATGCATCTGAGCAGAATTTGTGTGTCATGAGTGTCATGACAAAGGTTCTGAATACTTACAATAACAGTCAAAGTTTTGGACTCAATTACCGATTCAGTTTGGCCCAATCTTACCCATTACCCTTACCGCTACTATGCTCATGAGATATTTAACATTTTTCAATTTCTCCCTCATGGAAGCTGGCAGTTGGCAGTCTGCTGGTCAGATTCTGCTTCATTGATGTTGCTTGTCAGTGCAGGAATAAACATTTTAGACACTTTGCTTCTATTACACAAGTGTAAAAATGTCACTATGGGGAACTGATTTGATGGAATTGTTTAAATGTTTTATCAATTATTGACAAAATGGAGAAAGTGAAGGGGTCTGAATACTATTATAAGGCACTGTACTGCAGGTACTGTATACTTCAAAGTAATTAAATGATGTAAAATACAGCCAAAATCCATTAAACAGGAAGGAAAAAGGAAGCATAGAGCAGAATGGCAGGTTCTGTTATAAAATCAATTAAATGTCAATAACTCCAGCCGAGACTGTTCACACCAGCTCCAGTGTGTGTCTGTGTGTGTGTGTATACTGTGTGAAATGTATTTGGTGTTATCATAGTCATCTATTTTTTGCAAACATCCTTCATAGTTTAAGCATTTGTGTAAATCAGTGATAATGAAAATATTACAAAACATACTTAATACTTCCAATTACAAAACCAGCTCAAATACAATTAAACAAAAAGACCTAAAGACATAACAAACCACAGTAAGGAAGTATAAGGTCATTTCTCGAATCTGATTACAACATCTTTGCTAACACAATAACTGATTCCGATCATATGGTTTTTTGCAATAAGATGACATCTAACTGATTACATGTAATTAGCTACACTCCAACTCTGCGTGCACATACATTGTGTGTGTGTGTATTTGTATAAACACAAGAATACCACAGTCTGTTTGAAGCTGGTGCTGTCCCTTTCAGCTCTCTTCAGTTCAGGCTACTTTTGTAAAGGTACAGTAATGTGATCACTCTTCTCCCTCATGGAAGCTGGCAGTTGGCAGTCTGCTGGTCAGCTTCTGCTTCATTGATGTTGTTTTTCAGTGCAAGAATAAACATTTTAGACACTCTGTTTGTGTCTACAACATGTACGTTTGGCCAGTAAATGTAATGGTTTGTGGGTTTAGGCATCTCATGCCCTCCTGCAACTGGCATTATAGGGAAAAAATCACTGGGAAAGCTAAGCCAGGAAAAAACTATCTGTGTTGTGATAATTGTGTAGTTTGCTCTACAAGATGTTATTTATAACTTGCCACAGCATAAGGCTGAGACAGCAGTCACAACACACATTTGTGGGATCAAAACTGAGGAGAGAATCAATGAAAACAATCAGATTGTACGGGTAGCAACGTTCACTTTTTGGCTATACAATATGTGATTTTATGGTGGTGAAAAGTAATCCAAGTATGCATTTTTCTGATAATGTTGGTGCATTTCAGTTCCATGCTTTTGTTTAAAAAAGACAAAGCAGACGAGTGATGCTTGCTATTACATGGCATTTTCTTTCTGTTCTTACATAACACTGCACAAAGGGTGTGTGTGTAGTCAAGAACTCTAAACCTGCATGTGACTGTCATAAGACCCATGGATAGACTGAGTGGACATTGATATAATACCATTAAAGGGTAAAATATAGGAATACACGTGTGATTGGATGAACTGGCTGTGTAGGGGTCTGAGGACATCTGGTTGGCTACTGACCATTGTCTTGCCTGCCTCCTCTGTATTCAGGCATGAAAGGCAGTGTTAACCATTCACCCATAGAGAACGCCGCATCATCCACAGAAGGTAACACCTTGAATACTCATGCTAGTAAAGAATTTCCCCCCTGACTTTCCAAATGTACGATGTTCACAGATCAAATGTGGGCAATATCTAACAAACGGAAATTGCCTTCGCATACTGATACAAAGGGGCTCAGTCTGATAACCTGTTCTCATGTAGAGATGGATGCAGTTGAGAATTGAAATAAAAGTGAAAAAACAGATGAAACAAAAGGTGAGTTGCTGCTTAAAATGTTTTTGTGAAGTCTGGCTTCAATGCACACCCCCATACTGCTTCCTGCTTCCAGACTACATAATCAATGCTAAAGAAATGAAAGAACTGTTCCTGTAAAAGTGTGTTTACGCTGATAGGAAAGATGTGTAGGTCTAAGTGAGGTGTTTATCTGTCACAGACTCTCTGTGACTTTCTGCTGCAATTGCCTGCTACCCAACTCTGTTAGTCCTCCAACCACACCTGCCTTTCCATAGCAACAGGACAAGCCTATGGCTGCCAGGTTTCTGGATATTCACCCTCGCTGACGTTTTCCGCCATTGACAATCTGCTGCAGAACATGTGGCCTGTTCCGCTCCGACTGACCCTTGTGTAGCTATGTCACATGTCCATTACTATGGAGACCCTACGTCCAACCCTCTAAGGTTACTTTGTGGTTTAGACACTTCAGGGCGTATTCCACGCTGAACGCAACCATGTGTCACTAATGCAGCCCATGGCCTCTTCAGCACACTACCCGTAGGTGTGAATATTTCATTTTCTGGTCCAGCTGAGGAGAATTCTTCCGACTGTCAGAGTGGATCTAGCAATGTCACGTTCGAAAATAGAGATTAGCCCACGGCACGTGGCGGGAATGTCAACACTCACTTTAGCGTCGCCAAACCCCATCTTGGGGTGAACTTTATGCCGCGAAACGTTGATGTGAATAATTAAGAAGAGATGTGTTTCTTTCCCATGTTGGTTTTCCCCCCAGAGTTGTTCAACATCTCTCACTGGCATATCTGTATTGTTAGTTGTTTAGATCCACCAGGGTTGGGTAGGTGTCTGCTGTGACCAATTATAGCTGGCCATGTAGAGACCAATTCTATTGACTGGGCCCGTGCCCTCCTCTCCAATCTACCAGGGATGGGGGATTGATTTGGGATTCAATGAAAGGCTCTCCGGGTCTATCTCCACTTCCTTCTGTCTTTAATGATATTCAGCACGATTATAATAACATGGGCCACATGCAAAACATGCAGGCCGTATGCAAAACATCGACCTAGCCCTGAAATCTGGATCTTTACTGCCGCGAGAATGTAAAATCCCCTCCGCTCGACTCGGATATGAGCTCATACGTCCTGCTGATAGGATGATGGCGATGATGAAGGCTACTGATGGGTCTGACGCTAGGGAGTCTAATTTCGATGTTCTAATTTTGCCATAAATCATCTCTGGGGTTGGGGTTGCTATCTATTATGCTACTGCAGCAGCTCTCCACTCGCCCTTCCCGTGCAGGTGTCAATGGCTCTCCGTGGGCATCCTTCATGTAGAATAAAAAGTGATTGATTGCTTAATTCTACTTCATTCTACTCTCACTTTCTTACAGTCTCTGTGCAAGCTATACCTCCTTTTGTCTTTCCCTCCATCTCACTCTATCTCCCTCTCTTTTTCTCTCTCTCTCTCTCTCTCTCTCTCTCGCTCTCTCTCGCTCTCTCTCTCTGGGTCTGATGAGTCATGCCTGTTTGATAGATAGATACGCAGACAGGACATTCTGTTCTTTTCCCTGCAGTTCCATGGATGTCATGAACGCGACATAACATTGGCTGCCTTGAATGCACCACACACACACACACACGTGCACACACACTTCTGGTGGTGGTGGTGGTGGTGGGGGCGGGCAGAGACAGACAGAGGGATGGAGACAGAGAAATAGAGAGTAAGAAAGGGAGACAAAAGGAAGTAGGAACAAACAAAGCATTTTCTCTGTGTGTGTGTGTGTGTGTGTGTGTGTTTGTGCTGTGATGTGGTGGGTGAGAGTCAGTCAGTGGGTGTCTTCTCTTAGCAACAGAGACTGATCGTGTTCCAAAGACAGAACAGAACGCAGCCAAGGTAACACCGGTTACCCGTAATTACCGGTAACATGCCGCTAACTTTAACATCAGGAAACTGTGAACATCACAGAGAGAGAGAGACAAAGAAAAATAGAGAGGTTCTGGTTGGATGATTGGCGAAATGTCACCCAGAATCTCATTGGTCAGAATCTCCGGCTTTATTGGCAACTGCCACATGAAGCGAAGACGTAAAGGTGCATATTAACTGCTGTGCTTGTGTCACCTTCAACTAGTTTGCATGTGGTTTACATACATTTGCATCATTTTGCATTGAAGGATAATCCTGTAAAGCAGAGAAACAAGAAACCAGGCAAGCCTAGTTCAGCCGGCCCACAACAGAAAGTGTTGCCATCTCAACATTCAAACCTGGGTCACCCACGTGAAAGGCTGTGTCATTTATCACTACACCATGGAGCTGTACATTTACTGGCTGTCAGTATAGCTTATTGTCTATACTGACACCTGGCATCTGTATATCCTGAACAAATCCTCTTTTGCCACTGGACGTTTTAATTGTTAATTGGCCATTCGTGAATATCATTGATACAGTTAAATTGACTAACGTTTCTTTACCTCCACCACAAATAGTGTCTATGTATGCCCTTTTAACAGCTTATTAGCCAGTAATAAGCTTTACCGGTATCTATTAACTTACTGGAATAGAAGCAAAGAATTAAGCAATTGCTAGCGAGTCTGGAAAGCTATTTCATTTCAGGGCATAATAATTTATTTCTTTCATGGCAAAACAATATACTTTTTTCTTTCATTCGTGAATTACATTTATACATTAACTATCAATAAAGTCAACGATAACTCACTTTTTCATTAAGTGAAAAAACGACAAAATCGTGGAATCTACCAGCAATAATTAATAAATGTCATTGTCCTCAATAGATTGGAACTTAGGTCTTCCACATGAGAGTCACTGGCCCTCATTTATCATTCATGCGTAGAAACGGGCGTATATGTTGGCGTAAGATTTTGTTACACTCCTCTCACCGCCTGATTTATGAAGCTGTGCGTACCTTTAAAGTCCAGGTGTACGCAATACCTGCCCTTGATAAATGCCGCGGCTGAAAACGATCGTCATTAGAATAACACGCCCCTATAAATTCAAGTCTCCGCTTCCCCCACGCCCTCATTTTACGCCATGGACACACGGAAGACGGCAAAAAAGAGAAACTTCTCTGACGTGGAGATTGAGACGATCACCAGGGAGGTATAAATAAATAAAATTGTTTCATTTGGCAGTTTAAAAAGCGGAATAAAAGATGATGATGTGATGTGGAGTACCATTCATTCACATTAATAATTGCATGACAATTTGTAATATTTGTCTTATTATTTTATGATATTTATTATTAATGACGTTTATTGTTATTTAGAAGAAGAATGTCGTTATTATTATTATTTCTATTATTATTTAAAAGAAGAAGAATGTCATTTTTATTATTTTGTCAGTCTGAATTATATTTTGGTCATTAAAAGCCTTTTATTACTGAACCCAGTCCGTGCGCAACTGCCGGGCCTAACCCTGAAACGTCATGTAAAGCGCACAGGCTCGCATCTGAAGGAATACATATAAATCAAATGCTTTGGTAAAGTCACACAAATTAAACCTTGAAGTCCATGTTGCACAAAAATAAACACTGAAGTTTGTAATTATGTTGTTGTTTTTTTTTACAGTGGGTCATAATATATCATATCTTTTAGTTTGTCAGTGCGTTAGGATTTTTTTTTCTGCGCATTTCCGCACTAACTCAAAACGTGCGTACACCACCTCCTGAGCTGGCGTAGGATTTGAGAGTGCCGTACGCCAAAGTCCATATTGATAAATCTCAAAGTCACCGTAGTTTTGAGTGTACGCCAGGTGTACGCTGGAAATTTGGTGTACGCACTTTTGATAAATGAGGGCCACTGTCTTTAACCACTACACCACGGAATTACATGTTTTAGCAGTCGCTAGACTCCATTGAGGATTGTGTTAAACTGACTAATGTTTCTTATTAAGTTTACTTCCACCATAGAACTGTATGGCTTTTGCTATTGGCCGTTTTAACAGCTTATTAGCCAGTAATAGGCTTACTAGTATTTACTATCTTCCTAGGAATAATCTTAAGAATTGAGCAATTGCTAGCGAGACTGAAGATGAACGTTTCCATGCCAGAAACAGTCACACTATAACCGTATACATTTGCAGTTAAGGCTTACTATAATGTTACTACTGTATGTTAAGCCAGCACATGTGAAAAAAGGAAGGGACGATGAAGTCACTCTTACCTCCATACAGGTGTTACTACATGGGTGACAACTGTGTCCTTTAACTGACTTAACTGACCCGGAAGCCCCGACGTGTTGAATTGAGCCAGTCATTGACCTGGTGAATTAGCTTGGTAGGTCCAGATTCAAATGTATATCATGCCGATCCTGTGGCTCACAAGAAACCGTGTTTACTCCCCTGTTTTAGAAGAGTAACCTCAAATCTAGTCAGAATCTAGTCTTAGTCTGAAATGTCTTTGAAAAATTATTTTATGATGTTTTAATGGAATATTTATAAGGGCATCTTTATAATGAAAGTTATATTATTTCTCTGAGTCCACTGGGATTTGGTAAAATGGAGCACATCCTCGAACAGAGGAGGATTCTGGGAAATGTTGAGTCGCCGACTACCTCATTATGGAGGAGAGATTGCGTGTCGTCAGCTCTTCAGCTCTTCAGCTCTCTCGCTGTCTCCATCTCTCTCTCCTCTCCGTCTCAGATATGCAAAGCAGGCGTTTTTAGAAAAGAGATACTGTTGTAATTAGCTGAAATGTATAAAGATCATACAAGCGAGTTGAGAAAGTTTCTCAAAGATTTTCAGAGATCACTTTGATGTATGCAAGTTGAAATAATGGGGGGGGGGGGGTAGAGTTTGACCAAACAAAGAGAACATAAATCATTCATAGTCGACACCGTTGTTGGCAATTTGACTCTATATTAATGTTTGAAATATACAGTCAGGGGCACACAATCAGTGATGGATGGATAGTGTGTACTGTCCTTAGTCAGGAAAAGCCTGTGATAATTACAGACGTTTTATCTTGTCAGATGACACAGTATTTTTCATGAAACACCTAAATCGGACGGAAAACCCATAATCACTCTGAAGTGTTCGTGCAGAAGCGCAACATCCCCCGCCAACCCTCCTGTCAAATACGCCCCACCCACCCCACCCCACTGTGATTGAATTAGGGGGTGAGGAATCAGCTTAACATCTTTCATCTCAAGTGGAAGGTCACATCCTGCTTACACGAGCACATGCACATAAATGGGCGCACGCACACACAAACACACACACACACACACACACAATCCCTCTCTGACACGCGCACACAAGCTATCGTGGCTTACTCTCTATGAGGAATGAATGTGACTTGGCCTCGTAGAATTGGTAGATGACAGGATCAGAGAGCAGTCATGCGGAAAAGCCACCCAGACCTAAGAGCTTGAAGTGGAAGTTTGGAATGTACCCCAGGTGTCATTTACCCCAAACGTCATGTCAAGATGGGGGGCGGTAATTTGACAGGAAGGGCGGCCATTAACATTGCTGCCAGAGACACAAAACTGATCACAGGAAAATGGGTGGCTAGAGGGCTGAATCACATTGAGAAAAGGTAGAAAAAACCACCACACTCCGGACACCTTTGACGCAAGAATGTTTTTTGAGAAAATGCACTGGCTACCGCACTGAGTTTATTGTCACACTTCCCCAACGCTAGAGTCCTTTCCATGAGGGAAGGTAACGATGATTATTACAGATTGATTTGGAATCCAGCCAAGCTCTTTCAGGCTGTTTCTCACTTAGAGGCTGAACTTGCGTCATGTCTTGATTAGTACCCCAATCACAACCGCCGCAACAATAACATCAACACTTCAACGGCAGAGCAAGTGGCTGCAGTCCCTGGCATCCTGTTTCACCCGAATGACGGCGATCGATCCGCCGGAGATCCGATACGGCCTGGCTTCCAAAACGGACACAGGAAGAATGCCGTGACAGACAGCGTGGAGTGTCCAAGCCCGGCGCAGGGTAGCGCTGCCACCCGGACGGACAGGAGTTCCCTTGGCTCAGTCCATCAAGGCATTATAAATGCAGCATCTTCAGAGTCAAATCAGGCATGTGAGGCCGGAGCCAGTGCTTCCGGTGTTCCCGTAAGGAGCTGCAGACACCGCGTGACCCGGTTGGTAGGAAACCATGTGATACCAGCGCTCACACGCGCCCATTAACAAGCACTCAAGTGCACACATTACGTACGTGCATGCACGCAGTAACTCATTTGATCGTACTTGAATTAGTGAGAGTTTAATCACCCTTGGTTTCGTTAGTAGCCTCGCATTTTAGTTATGCTTTTTTCCACATTTTTTTCACACTTTTTTACACTCTAGATATTTCTATGGTACTCCTGCCTCTTTAAAACTCTCTGGTCTCTGGTGTTCGCTGTGAGTCTCTACCCAAACACCCTATGGCCAAATACTAAGCGGCTCATGAACAAATATGTGTGTGTGGGGTGGGGGGGGGGGGTGGATAGATAGAACGAGAGAGGGAGAGAATAAACTAGAGAGCACTTTTATCAATCTGAGTCGGACGAGCCCCAGAGTACGGATTGCGGCCCTCCAAACAGCAGCAGACGCAACCTGCTACTTTAATCTGTCACCACACACACACTCACACAAATGCACAAACGCACACACACACACACACACACACACACTCACACACAGCCTTAGAGCTACAGGGTCACAATGGAAACTGTGAGTCATATGCTCTCTGCTGCCACTCTGAACCTAAATCAATTTAACATTGAGTCACCACAGGGCTTCCTGTGGGTGTGTGTGTGTTTGTGTGTGTGTGTCTTCATTTACACGTGCAGGCGCATGCTTTTGCCCGTTATTGCGGGAGCGTGTACATGGATATTGTACCGGAATGATTCTGTTAAGGAGAGCATCTGTAAGAGTGCGTAATATTAGGAGCAGAACATTAAGAGCCTCCTTTCAACATTACGCTCGCTGTGTCGGCCTGATTGAGTAGCTTAGACGAACGCTAATTCATTGAGTAGGACGCACTCACTACTGCTGAGTTCTGTGATCGTTCCACCTAGCCTCTTAAAATGCCTGCACTAAATGTAAGCATCTGGTAAACGGCATTTACTGTACATGTTTGCATTTACTGTATATCTGTACTCTATGTGTGTGTACGCAACATTCCATCCATTCAGCCTGTGTATCACCCAACTGTTATTTAAATTCACAGGGAAGGCACAGTATGGAGGGGAAATCCTCTCTCTGTGAGAAGGTAGAACCGAAACCATATCTTCTCCCTGCCTGTCTGCCTTCCTACCTGTCTGTCAAATCACTGCCTGCTTCTCCTGTCCTGGTGTTGGAGGCCTGTATTACTAATTTGTTCTTTCCTTTTCTCTCTGCTGTTCTCTCCATCCTTACTGGGAGGAAAGGAGAGGAGAAGTGGAGAGAATTAAGCATAAAAGAGCGTGATGAGAAAAAGACGAGAATCAAAGGTGTTAATGAGTCTAAGCAAAGGAATGGAGGCGTGGGCAGCAAGGCATTTCACAGGAAAGGCAGTGGGCAGCCAGGCAAGATGGAAATAGATACTCAGGGGATTTCTTCACTCAAATAGCGAACCCACAGTTGCAACTGGGAGGCAAAGCAGCACCTTTATTTACTCTTTAAATTGAACCTGAAACAAAGGCTCCAGAGTGTCTGTGGGAATGCCGGACAATGCCTAACACTGTTGTGTGTAGAAAATGCCCAATACAAATTAAGGAATGTATACTTTTTTCTTTGTAAATGTGTTATTATGGAGATCATTGTACCACTGTAATGTAAAATAAGTGACAATAAAGTAATGTCCGTGCTAATCTTGTTCTTTGACTAAAAATGTGGGATGGACTTCCTGTTAGCCTTGCACTGCTGAAACACTTACATGACTGAATGATTTCCGCAGACCTTCTCCGATGTACAGAGAACATTCCCACTGTTAGTTTATCTACATTAAGTCATTCAGTCGGAAGCTGTTGGCTCTTTGCTAGGCATAATGGGGTCAATATGTCACTGCCCTTGGCCGACTTTAACTCACTTTCCATACAGATAAGACCATTTAGGAATTCCTGGGGTGTTTACACACACACACGTACACACACGCTCGCACACATAATGACCTGTATGGGTGGTTGAGTTGGTGTGATAAACCATGCCCCAGACTTACATATAAATGCATGTGAAACCACTTGAAGATAAGGAGCTGTATGTTACCACTCCGGTCCTGGCTGTGTTTCTAGTGATATGGCACCTCAGATACCATCAGGGAGGCTTTGACAGCTGCAGTAACACATCCCCTGCAGGATTTAAAAGATAGCAGTATACAGTGGTCACTAATGGCACATCAGTCCGAAAACAGCTAAGCTCTACTATACTTTTTCAGATTATAGCTGGATGTAGATCTATTTGAAGTTTAGCTTGTGATGTGGTGTGACAGACAGTCAGACAGACAGACAGAGAGGCGTGGGAGATCGAAAGACTGAAACCAGCCAGGCGGTGGTCTGATGAGTGTTCAGCCAGCCACAGTCAACCTACTGCATTCTCACAAACACCGCCTGACCTTTTTGAGATCTAGCTGTTATCAAAGCTGTTGATCGTTGTCATGTTTCGTGTGATAACGAGGCTTGTCTGCTTGTTTGGGTTTGAAAGCTCGTGCTGCGACATGACACTGTGACATTTTCTATTCAGTGAAATTGCACTGAAACATGCACCTCATAACAAACTCTTACCCTGTAGAAGAGTTTACGTCTACGGTTGTCATATGACACTGAATTCAGTTTTGTCCAAGCCTGTCCTTCATGTAATGTGATGCGCACATTTTAATATTCTCCTGTTGCATGTTTAACAGAGTTAAGATTGTACTCACTCCACAGCTAGTTTGAAATGTTGCAGATAATGTCAGGGTTTATTTTCTTAATATAAATCCTGCTTGAGACAAATACATACACTTGTATGTATAATGAAACACACCAATCATACAGCTCCCACAGTTTACACAGAAGTGTTTTCCTAGAATTCCTCCAGTCTGCATAGAAGCACCAGCAGTTAGTCAGTCACAGCTAGTGTCTTGGCTTCCATCCACCCTAACAGTATAAGACTGTTAGAATGGAACTGCTTCAGATGAGTCATCCTTCATTTATGAGATTCACAGCCATCTATTCCACCTCAGGGAACCAAAGCCAGGCCATGGAGAACCTATTTAGTTACTAGAGAGGCTATGTCATAATCCTTCACTTTCCAGAATGGGATTAAATGGCAGCCATTTTGATCAGGGGAGAAATCTAATGTTTTGCAGAAGCAATTTCCTGAATTTACTTCAATTTACAAAAATATCTAAATCGTAGGACATATCAGAAATTGTGCAGTTGAATTGTCAATATATTCTTAGAACTAAAAACACTTTATTCAGGTTTTATACCAGTGCTGTTCATCTCTAACATTGATGCAAAAAGAATATGACTGTGTAGAGTATGTGTACCTGTCAGCCTAAACGCTTGGACACATTCATGAACAAATATGTGTGTGACACATTTCAAAAATAACCGGTTTGATTTGAATCCAAAGACGCCCTTCCATCTTTTGCGATTTTCAGTGTTTCTACCAGTATATCAAACTTACACCCAACATTTTACATTTAAACCAATCTGATTTGCTATTAGGAATTTATGGATTTGTAAGTGCATTCAAATAGCTTACCTTATACAATTAAGCCTGAATCATATTATAAAGAGAATAAATGGGGTTTTTTTGTGATCCCTTTGTGCTAGGGGTGCAACAACTAATTGATTGCCTTGATAATAAAAATCCAATTTAATCATCAATTCATTATCACAGTAAAGATGAAGAATGGCAGAGGCTACAATAGTGGGATGTTGTGTTATACCCAACATGTCTAAAGTATGCCAAAAGTTTCCAACCAAGGGTCAAGTAAAAGAAGACTGCAACATGTGCGAAGCTGACATGCATCGCCCCGGAGCGTGACTGTGATGCATTAGTCCCTGAAAAGAGAAAAGGATCAGATCAACAGTGTATCACTGTTGGCGGTGTAGAGAGCTTGTTTTCATTGTGCTTCATAGCATGAGTTGCATTTTTGAAGGGAGAAATCGTTCATCACGAATGCATGGTTGGTTGCGTATTACCAATCTGGCGGGTTGCTTTTTTGAATAGAGTTTGTTCACAGCCTAGCAGCCCCTGTTATTCACCTGCATTCATTGTGTTACTGATGGATCTTGCATTGTGTGTCAAACTTGACAAATCTTATATTGTAGTTGATTTCCAACTATAAAAAATAACTAATTAGAGCCCCATTGAAAGCTATGCCTGCCATTACACCATAAAGCAACAGCACTTTGCTGCATTTACAACTTGTCTAAGTCCTATAATCAACAGGCTTCAGCTAATGTATGACTGTGGAGTGCCTGCAATGAATGCAAGGCTTGAATGGCATGTTGGCATTTTGTCAGTTATTTTGGCAAATAAATGGAATAAATGTGAATGGCTTACTAGCTAACAAACATGCACTGCTGATACATTCTTAAAATTCATTGTCATATACCATATCATATAACAGCAGTGGCAAACCATAGCTGATAAACTCCTTGACTAAAACGGCAAACCTTAAATACCATATTACAATACCAGGATTCTAGAGTTTTCGTCTTCTATGGATCAGGCTGCATAAAGCTCCCCTCTCCCCCAGAGACATGGCCCCTCCTGATCGGGTTTCAACTCCCCTCTCTGGTGATGCAGTCTCCAGCGGCCCAAAGCTATCCTCTTCTCTCCCCTGATGTACAGCCCTACTGCCTGGGCTACACTTCCTCCCTCTCCCCCACTGTGTTTCCTTCAGCAGGCCTGAAGCTTCAATTGGAGGCTTGGCGCAGGGCCAGGTGATCAGGCTCTCTCGGTAGGGTGCTTAACAGGCAGGCTGCCATTCATTCTGCCAGAACACTGGAAGACTGAATGAGTCACTGACATAGTGGAGAGGAGGTCTAGTACATCGGCCATGCCTGCTGGTTTTTAAGAATGAGATCGGAGTCCAGGAATGTAATTTGCTCTTCACTACACATCAACCAACCTTGCGTAGCATTGTTTATGAGATACATTCAGACTTGTATGTGTAAACTACAAACATCGTGGACCCATTCCCCAGCATTCTGTATCATTTAAACAGCAAAGGAATTAATTAAATGTATTTTTTTATTTGTCATTGTGGCGGCTGAAATCTATAGAGATTCTCTTATTTCAAGTGTTCATTCGAAGAGTCTGAATACAATTTAAATAAAAACAATTCCTATTAACAATAGCATTGTAATTGGTATCTAGAAACAATCAAATAATAATACAAATAAAAAACATTTATTAACAGCGTAAAAAAATTGTACTGTACAGCTAGAGTACATAGATCTATAAAAGAACAGGTTTTATATAAAAATAAGACTTAGTGTAACTACTAATACAATGGCACCCATAGGCGGAAATCCCAGGTGGGATGGGTGGGGCAGGGGGGCACGACCCCCATCCTAGGGAAAACTATGATTTGTCCAGTGGCGTAGGTTTCATTATAAATGAGTGGGACATGTCCCCCCCACTTTTTGAAAATGGCATTTTGTCCCCTCCACTTTTTATTAACAGAACAGTATTATAAGAGAAGCTCAAACAGTAATTCGTAATTAAGACTGGCTTTTGGAACACGCACAGGTACTTTGCTTTGAGGTGGTTGCTGGAAAGGTCATGCATGCTGAAATAGTTACCGAAGTAGAGTGGTGGCTGTCATTGCTACTAGCAAGAATTATATCTGGCTCATGAAAGTTCAGTAATCTAGCCAACATTTCCTCTAGCTAGCTACCTCCCATAACATATGAATGAAGTAGATAATTACCTAATCTATCAGAGTGTTTTTTTTTTTAACGGCAAACATTAAGTGTGGTTAAGTTAAGTGTGGTTTGCAACAAACTTTATATATTAACTACAGTTGCAAAATAAATACTACAGCTTGCTAGCTATCATTTTGTTTGCTAGCTAGCAAACAATCAAACACATTAACACTTTGTTCATTCCATTCAAAGCTAGCACCGAGATGACACCAGCCAAAAAGAGACTTATGGTCATTTTTTTCTATGCAAAGACAAAGTGAGTGCCACCGCTAGCTCTCTATGAGACATTGCAAGATCTCTTGAAAAGTTAGCTAACGTTACATGTTCCCAACACACAGATAGTTGCATTTGACATTTCAACTTAATGTGGATATTATAGATCAAACATTGCCATCAGGTTCTGCAGGAATCAGTCTAGATCAAGCTGCGTGTCTCATGTTCTGTACTGCATTTTAGCAGGATCAAATGGTGACTGAGACAGAGTTCTCCCTCACAGCAGGATCAGACAGCCAGGGAGAAAAGGTCAACCATGGAGCTGAGGTGAAATTATGATACATAGCAGTTCTCTATAAAACTGGATAATTTAACCAAAATGATTTGTTATCATGTGTAGCACATATCTTGAATGTTCATATTTGTTAGCAGAACCTGAAGGATGTTGAGTCATGCCAGAGGGTTGAGGTGGTGCTTGGAAGGTAAGGTTGTGAAATTCAAGTTCAGTACAGGCAAAATGTACCTGTAGATCACATTATGTCATCCACACTAAGAGCACACATACCAGACAATATCTTAACTATGTAATTTTAAATAAAATGGCTGAAGGCAGTATTTTTCATGTTTATTCTAGCAGAATCAAAGATATGTTGTGTCCACCAGTGCACATACACCATATTGCCAAAAGTATGCGAACACTCGACCACCACACCTATATGAGTTTTTGGACATTCTAAAACCATGTGCATTTGCAAAAGATATTTGTCCCCCTCACATTTGAAATCAAACCTACGCCCCTGGATTTGTCCCCCCCAAAATATCACTGTAAGCATAACTATGTAATTTTAATAATATTAATATGACGCAATGAAAGCACTTATAGACGATTATCAACATTTAATAGCGCATTTTTAAGTTTAAAAAGATTGCGACCCCCCTGCCAATCGCCTCACCATGGTATGATCCACTGCCCAGACCTGAGCAACACTGAACTGCCCCCACCCCAGCCCTGAGCAGCGGCACCTGGTGCATGTACAGTGCGTACATGGGTGGGAATCTGACATGGGTGGCTGACTTTCAGTACGTAGTTCAAACAAAGGATGTGTTATACATTTCTTATAACACTCAATACAATAAAACACATAACTGTCACCCGTCTTCATTTTCACTACATTGAATTACAGGTCACACTTTATGTTAGTTAGCGGTTAGCTGACGTTTGCTAACTAGCTACATTAAAATCAACCAGTGTTTGCAGTTTTTTGAATTCGAGTCAATGAGAGAAGCTTACAGTGCAATGTATTGTTCCTTAACTGGCAAGGTGGTCGTGTTCGTGTCTACCGTCTGAAAGGAACTCAGTGCACGTAGCTTCTGTGAGATTAATCCAGTAAGTTTGTTTTATATTGGTAGGGTTCACACACAATAGCTGAATTTGCAGAGCTACAGTAGTAAGCCAAACCATGGCGCAAACTAAAACAGTAATATAGCACTACACTTGGTGTCCCCCTCAATAATTGCTCTTGAGGAAATGTCATGTAATTGTCCCCTCCAAAGATGATATCAGATTTTCGCCCACACCTACAATATACACAGGTGCTGGTCATAAAATTAGAATATCATCAAAAAGTTGATTTATTTCAGTAATTCCATTCAAAAAGTGCAACTTGTATATTATATTCATTCATTACACACAGACTGATATATTTCAGATGTTTATTTCTTTTAATTGTGATGATTATAACTGACAAATAATGAAAATCCCAAATTCAGTATCTCCGAAAATTTGAATATTATTAGGTTAAGTTATTTTTAGAAATAATTTAGAAAATTATTTTTAGAAATGTTGGCCAACTGAAAAGTTGGAACATGTACCACATAGATTTTCCCCCATGTACTCTTCACAATACCCCATAGATTTTCTATAGGGTTAAGGTCAGGCGAATTTGCTGGCCAATTAAGAACAGGGATGCCATGGTCCTTAAACCAGGCACTGGTAGATTTGGCACTGTGTGCAGGGGCCAAGTCCTGTTGGAAAATGAAATCTGCATCTCTATAAAGTTGGTCAGCAGCAGGAAGCATGAAGTGCTCTAAAACTTCCTGGTAGACAGCTGCGTTGACCTTGGACCTCAGAAAACACAGTGGACCAACACCAGCAGATGACATGGCACCCCAAACCATCACTGACTGTGGAAACTTTACACTGGACTTCAAGCAACGTGGATTCTATGCCTCTCCTCTCTTCCTCCAGACTCTGGGACCTTGATTTCCAAAGGAAATGCAGAATTTACTTTCATCAGAGAATATAACTTTGGACCACACAGCTGCAGTCCAGCTGCAGTCCCCCACATTTTTCAATGGGTTTTGTTTCAGAATCCTCTCCAGGGTGTGGTTATCCCTATTGCTTGTACACTTTTTTTCTACCACATCTTTTCCTTCCCTTCGCCTCTCTATTAATGTGCTTGGACACAGAGCTCTGTGAACAGCCAGCCTCTTTAGCAATGACCTTTTATGTCTTGCCATCCTTGTGCAAGGTGTCAATGGTCGTCTTTTGGACAGCTGTCAAGTCAGCAGTCTTCCCCATGATTGTTTAGCCCACAGAACTAGACTGGGAGACCATTTAAAGGCCTTTGCAGGTATTTTGAGTTAATTAGATTATTAGAGTGTGGCACCAGGTGTCTTCAATATTGAACCTTTTCACAATATTCAAATTTTCTGAGATACTGAATTTGGGGTTTTCATTAGTTGTCAGTTATAATCATCAAAATTAAAAGAAATAAACACTTGAAATATATCAGTCTGTGTGGAATGAATGAATACATTATACAAGTTTCACTCTTTGAATGGAATTACTGAAATAAATCAACTTTTTGATGATATTCAAATTTTATGACCAGCACCTGTACTGTACCAGTCGAAAGTTTGGGCACACTGCCATTCACTTGAATGGGAACGGATGTCCAAACATTTGACTGGTACAGTACATAACATACATGAACATACATGTGTACATAAGAAACAATATTTACAAATCTCCACATAGATTTGTCATTGTTGTTCAAACATATGAAAAAAAAAACATCTCTAAATTTACACATCTACTTTAAATGTGTGTTTTCCTATCCAAAGTGTGTTGTCAATCTTCTACTAATGCTAGCATTTTAATCAGATCCACATCTTCCATGTATTGGGGAGAATAACTGTATGCTATACAAATATTTGACGACATATGGTATCTAGTAATTCAATGGTCAAACAATGTGAAAAGACAAAGCCGTAACGTTAATATCCACTGCGGTTAATATGCAATGTTTCTTTTCATTTCACCTGCTTTTATCTTTGGTTTGTTTCTCTGCATTGAGATTATATCACTGCGATATTGGTTCTGCGAGCATCTCTCAATCCCCTCACTGTTATTACATCAGTAGTCAGGGGGTTAGCTCAGACAGATATTGCACAAATGGAGTGTTCTAGAAACCATCTGTTAGGCTCCTCATTTTGGACGTTGCGCTGCTGCAATCGCAAAGTCAAAACACATAACAAATATCCTCCACAGAGAAGAATCATTGTGGTTGACCACACACAGCTACTCTCTCATACATAACAGTTTAGAATATCTCACCTATAGCAAATACCATTGGTGTATTCCATTACAAGGTAAAAAACCTGCAAAATGTTTTTTAAAAAGTGGACCAAAATGGACCCAGCATCATCTTTGACATCATAAACTCTGTCCTTTGGGTGAGAAATTCAGTCAAATCCAGACTTGGTTGAATTGTTATTCGATCCCATGCGGTACTTAAGTATAAGTGGTTGCTGTAGTTGCCAACGTATGCTGCGTATTGTACCGTGCTCCCTCAGTAGTCCACTTGCCAGGTGAGGTGAAGAGCAGCTGTGGAATGTGCACGGGTCATGTTCGTTTAGTCTACTCCTGACCACTGTGAAGGAGATACTATGTTATTTTCCTGGCAGAGACTGAGGTTACTTTTGGACCATTGACAGATGTGTGTGTCTGTGTGTCAGCATGTATGGTTGTGTGGCTGTGTTTATGTTTATCCGCAGTGGCAGTGCTGGAACTAAATAGAAATAGAATATTGTGTGAATCTATTTCTCTGGGCAGTTGGTGTCTATTTGAACACCATATAACATTACACAAAAGGCATGTAAACCTGAGCACAATTACAAGTAACAAGAATGTTTTCTGTTATCCAAAATGTTGTTGCTATCTTGTGAGAAGTATATATCCTAAAGAAATTCAACAAACTGTGCAGGTCACAAACAGAAAACACACTGGACACTCCAAAATTCTGTCTACATCTGATGATCAGTACCTAATGGTCACTTTCTTGAGGGACACAAGGACATTTTGTCAAGTACTTGCTCAGCACCTGGCAGAGTAATTTGACACTGAAGTACACTCTTTGACAGTGAGAAGTCTTACAAGTTGCCATCTTTGATTGACAGTCGAACATGTTTTCTTTCACACTCAGTAACCATGATGAAGACCTCCGGGTATTTTGAAGCAGAATTCTGCCGAAGGAACACAATGTTAGATTGGCCTCCTCAGCACTCAGACTAGCCAAAAGAAAATGCATGGTAAATCCTGCAAGAAGCTTGGAAGACTGCTACAGGACTACTTAAAATACACAACTGCCTTAATTCTACATGGCATTGATTCAACAAGGTGCTGAAAGTATTCTTTAGAAATGTTGGCCCATATTGATAGAATAGTATCTTGCAGTTGATGGAGATTTGTGGGATGCACATCCAGGGCACAAAGCTCCCGTTCCACCACATCCCAAAATGCTCTATTGGGTTGAGATCTGGTGACTGTGGGGGCCATTTCAGTACAGTGAACTCATTGTCATGTTCAAGAAACCAATTTGAAATGATTCGAGCTTTGTGACATGGTGCATTATCCTGCTGGAAGTAGCCATCAGAGGATGGGTACATGGTGGTCATAAAGGGGTGGACATGGTCAGAAACAATGTTCAGGTAGGCCATGGCATTTAAACGATGCCCAATTGGCACTAAGGGGCCTAAAGTGTGCCAAGAAAACATCCCCCACACAATTACACCACCACCACCAGCCTGCACAGTGGTAACAAGGCATGATGGATCCATGTTCTCATTCTGTTTACGCCAAATTCTGACTCTACCATCTGAATGGTGAGCTTGTGCAAATTGTAGCCTCTTTTTCCTATTTGTAGTGGAGATGAGTGGTACCTGGTGGGGTCTTCTGCTGTTGTAGCCCATCCGCCTCAAGGTTGTGCGTGTTGTGGCTTCACAAATGCTTTGCTGCATACCTCGGTTGTAACGAGTGGTTTTTTCAGTCAAAGTTGCTCTTCTTTTAGCTTGAATCACTCGGCCCATTCTCCTCTGACCTCTAGCATCAACAAGGCATTTTCGCCCACAGGACTGCCGCATACTGGATGTTTTTCCCTTTTCACACCATTCTTTGTAAACCCTAGAAATGGTTGTGCGTGAAAATCCCAGTAACTGAGCAGATTGTGAAATACTCACCCGTCTGGCACCAACAACCATGCCACGCTCAAAATTGCTTAAATCACCTTTCTTTCCCATTCTGACATTCAGTTTGGAGTTCAGGAGATTGTCTTGACCAGGACCACACCCCTAAATGCATTGAAGCAACAGCCATGTGATTGGTTGATTAGATAATTGCATTAATGAGAAATTGAACAGGTGTTCCTAATAATCCTTTAGGTGAGTATATGTACCAAAGCAAATGGTTTTAGTTTTGCATTCTAAGGAAGGACACACGAACTACTGACTTATTTGAAAACACAATGTTTTTGTTACTTTTCATTCTATTACTATTCATTTCAGGGCCCTGCATACAGTTTACATTTTTCTAAGGGGCCCAGCATATAGTATGCATTTTTCTAGGGGGCCCGGCACAGGCTGTATTTTTCTAGGGGGCCTGAGCAAATCTTGACTTTTAGTCCCTATTGGCTTTAAGTCAAGGTGGTGAACTCCAGTGTACTTGTACTTCCTGGACCGTCTGGCTGTACATTTCTGCCTCTACATCCTTAACGCCTCAATGTTGACTTTGTATGTGTCAAAGGGCCCGTTACAGGGTATGAGAACACAAGGAGAATTGTTCCCTAGACAGACAGAAGTGATTCGTCTCTGCTACTCTCTGTAAACTACTGCTGTTAATCCCATCACAACGAGCTCATTAAGCTGCTCCTCTGCCTCCCAAAGTAACCGCATTAGTCCCAGTCTGATTTTATTCAGTTTTCTTTTAAAGGGATTGCGTCTCCAGAGAAGTTGAAGGATACGTTTTGAATAAATGATGAATCCATTGACAACAATGTACCAGATCACTGTGTAATTTTGTGGCAGTGTAATTAGGTTGAAACTGAGAAAGGTGGACATGGCGAGCAGACAACAATGGAGGCCGTGTGACCTTATCTGACTGCAACACCGATGACAGTTTTGTTTATGTTGACAGATTCTCAGTGGCATAAAGTGAGTTGTCACTTCCAGAGCTCCAAGCTATGGCTTATGTTACTGCTAGCTGACACAGTACACAGGTGACACACACATACACACAGCATCTTTGTTGACTATACACACAAAAGTTCAGCCACGGTGTGACAGGGCAACGACTTCAGCTGTCCCTCAACCACAAAGGATGTTGTTCAAGTCAGCAGAAATGGTCGGTTTGAGTCCATGAGAATGTACAGTGGTGTTTGTTCTCAGCCATCCCGACCTAACTGTGCGACGACTCTTCTGTAGACGGAACAAAAGATGAAAGATACAATTCCTGAGATCGTATCAAAGAGCAAGAATCTTACTGACATCTGATGAATAGCATGCAGGGGAGAGTAGTTAAGTAGATCTTATCATGAGGCGAAAATCATTCAAATCTCTCTACCGACAGTAAAATGCATGAGGCACACTCAGCGAGCTGTTCCTTGCTGATCTAGTGACAAACACCCAATGTCAAATTTGTTCTCACCTCTAAGAGATCTTACAGAGTGATTGGCATGTTACAGCCATGCCATTCTAAACTCAGTTCTTTTAAACACAAACACGCACGTGTATACACATACACTTTCAAACACGCACACACACGAGCACACACGCACACACACGAGCACGCACACTCTGCTCTGTGACCGACCCTTCAGGCAGAATACGGCAGTGTTCTCCACCCCGGCCGCGAATCCATTTCTATGAACCGTAATGTCCTAGTCGTAGAAAAACAGAGACAAAGAGACATTCTTTTGTAATGGTTTTCCATTCGTGTCGGTATGCCTGCGGTAGCTAGCGTTCCAGTCATTTGTGCTGTAATGGAATGCTAACTGCTGGGGCCTCATGACCTGTACTGTACACCGGAGGCATGTTCAGTTTAACATGTTGTCTTCTGTTAGCTGGGTGTCGCGGCAATATATTATTACTCTCAATGGAGATACAGTGCACTCCTACGGTGACTGAGATGAGACTGTAATTGTAGATGCTGACATATGCTCCTTCCTTCCTTCCTTCCACACTTTTCCCCTTTCCTTCCTCCTCCCAATTTTTTCCTTTGCTATCCTCAACTTTCTGAGGTAAGCAGAGTTTTAAAATGCTTCTAAAAGGCTTCTAGTGTGTTTGATTTTCTGAAAAAAAGTCTCACCCCATACAAAATAACATAATTTCATTATAAGAAATAGAGTGTAACAATTCACATTTCCTGTTACTGGAGCATAATTTTCATACCGTGTGAAACTGACATCAATTAAAATATTGAATTTGTAGTGCAAAGCAGGTCAGTGGAAGAGAGAGATCTAGGATTCCCACCTGCTGAAGCAGATTGTGTCGTTTGCCTGCCAACAACAGATCAAGCTTTTGTATCCAAAAGCACTTAATCTGACTGCTGGACTTATAATACTGTAAATCCTGTCCCCCTTGAATCTCTGGGGGTGCAGTAGGGTTAGGGGTTACTAGGGCTAATCCCAGAACTGGGGTTGTAAACAAGATTTTGTGAATGAGTTCTCATGAGCAATTCTCAGCAAGGGGTGAAGTCAATAAGGTATGCAAAGGCTGTTTGGCATGGTCCAGGCAATTCCACAAAAGACTACTGGCAGTCGCTACAAGCTGCCAAATGACAAACTGACAGATAACCTTGAATTGAGGACACAGGGCGATACCACCTAGATCCTAGAGTTGGGCAGGGTTGTCTGTTTTGTTACAAGTCTGAAACTAATCGAAGTGTCCAAGACTAGATTTTTTTTTGCCAAACAGCTAGTTGATGTGGGAGGTGTTTTTTCCAGGCTACTCATTCTAGTACAACCCCATTTCCAAAAAAGTTGGGATGGTGTGTAAAATGTAAATAAAAACACAATGCAATGATGTGCAAATCATTTAAACCCCATATTCAATAGAAAATAGTACAAAGACAACATATCCAATGCTGAAACTGAAATTATATTGTTTCTTTAAAAATATATGCCCACATTGACTTTAATGCCAGTAACACATTTCAAAAAAGTTGGGACAGAGGCAACAAAAGACTGGAAAAGGTGTGTAATGCTAAAAAACTAAACCTGGTGGAATATCACACCGCTAATTAGGTCAATTTGCAACAGGTTAGTAACAAGATTAGGATATTAAACGATCATTCCAGAGAGGATGGGTCTGTCAGATGTGAGGATGGGGAGTGGTTCACCACTCTGTTAAAGCCCGCGCAGGCAGTTTCTCAGCGTAACATTTCGAATAGTTTGGAACATATTATCATAACAGATTCAGAGAAATCTCTGTACGTCAGGGACAAGGCCAAAAACCAATATTGGATGGCCGTGATCTTTTTGGCCCTCAGGCGGCACTGCATTAAAAACAGATATGATTCTGTAGGAAATCACAGCATGGGCTCAGGAACACTTCCGAAAACCATTGTCTGTGAACAAAACAGCCCTGACCCATCGAGGCATGGACTCCACTAGACCTCTGAAGGTGTGCTGTGGTATCTCACACCAAGACATTAGCAGCAGATCCTTAAAGTCCTGTAAATTCCTGGGGAATTTGATGGCCAACTCAACACCTTGAACTCATTGTTGTGTTCCTCAAACCAGTCGTGGACCATTTTTGCTTTATGGCCGGGTGCATGATCCTGCTGAAAGAGGCCAATGCCATCAGGGAATACCGTTTCCATGAAAGACTGCACATGTTCTGCAACAATGCTCAGGTAGGTGGTACTTATCAAAGTAACATCCACATGAATGGCAGGACCCAAGGTTTCCCAGCAGAACATTGCCCAAAGCATCATACTGCCTCTGCCGGCTTGCCTTCTTCCCATAGTGCATCCTGGTGCCATGTGTTCTCCAGGTAAGTGACGCACACGCACCTGGCCATCCATGTGATGTAAAAGAAAATGTGATTTATCAGACCAGGCCACCTTCTTCCATTGCTCCGTGGTCCAGTTCTGATTCTCACATGCCCATTGTAGGTGCTTTCGGTAGTGGACAGGTGTCAGCATGGGCACCCTGACTGGTCTGCGGCTATGCAGCCCCATATGCAACAAACTATGATGCACTGTGTGTTCTGACACCTTTCTATAATACTAGCATTAACTTTTTCAGCAATGTGAGCTACAGTAGCTCATCTGTTGGATCGGACCACACGGGCCAGCCTTCGCTCCCCACGTGCATCAGTGAGCCTTGGCCGCCCATGACCCTGTCACTGGTTCACCACTTTTCCTTCCTTGGACCACTTTTGATAGGTATTGACCACGGCAGACCGGAACACCCCACAAGGGCTGCAGTTTTAGAGATGCTCTGACCCAATCATCTAGCCATCACAATTTGCGAGATAATCAGTGTTACACATTTCACCTGTCAGTGGTCATAATGTTATGGCTCATCCGTGTATACAGGGGCAACATATGCTGCCATCCAGATGATGTCTTTTTCAGGGAAAGCCTTGCTTATTTCAGCAAGACAATGCCAAACCACATTCTGCATGTATTACAACAGTATGGCTCCATAGTAAAAGAGTCAGTGCGTTAAACTGGGCTGCTTGCAGTCCAGACCTGTCACCCACTGAAAACATTCGGCACCTTATGAAATGAAAAATCTGACTCAGTTCCCAAATGCTTATTGAGTATTGTTAAAAGAAGAGGTGATCCAACACTCTGGTAAACATGCCCCTGTCCCAACCTTTTTGAAACGAGTTAATGGCATCAAATTATAAATGGACATGTATTTTTCCAAAAAACAATAACATTTCTCTGTTTCAACATTTGATATGTAGTCTTTTCAATTAAATACCAGGATACATTATTTGCACATCATTGCATTCTGTTTTTATTTGCATTTTACACAGTGTCCCAACGTTTTTGGAAAAAGCGTTGTATATTAAACACATGACTGTCTTCAAAATATTTCATCTAAACATTGGAACTTTTCCTATACACGACAGTGGAATAAAATCTAGGACAATGTTTACAGGAGTGTGCAGTTCCTGAGATATCCAGCCCTGAAAGTCATGAGAGGAGGACCTGATGGTTCACAGTGTCGAATACATTGGATAGTAGGACAGTGTCAGAGGATGAAGTCAGCTGTTGCCGTGCGGTGAGCCTGTATGACACAGGAGAACACTCTGTGAGAGATATACACAGTCTGTCAGTGACAGATGTTTTGGAAGAAAAGACTGTGGCTACTGCTTGTCAGGTGGTACTTCCTTTGCCTGCCTCAATATCCTGTCCACAGTGGGTTTGTGTGTGTGTCCTTGTTTTACTGTTTGTGAGTTAAATAAGATTAGTTTTTTATTAACCTAAAACAGGATTTTGTTTTTGGGAGGTTTCCTCATCGACACCTACAAAAAGTCAACAGAGATAAAAATTGCCTTGTTTCTTAACCTTTATGGGGACATTTTGGTTTTCACCTAGCTGCTAAATGTGAACAAACACACACACATAAAAGCCTTTGAAGTCTCACCACAGTGTCAACATTGTTGGTTATGACATTGCAGGTGGCAAGCAGTCTCATCATGATTGGAGAGCAGAAGCACAGTTCAAAGAAATCAAACTACCCACCCCTGTTTGGATGTTGGTTTTAAACATGCATCAAACAACTAGAAGTACTCCATTTTCACGAGATGTTCATAAAATAAGTAGGTGTCTTGTTTGGGTTTTCTAGCTTACTGATCTTGTTCTTCAGAAGAGAAATCAGGGTCACGTCTTGTCTAGTGTAGTCCAAATGATTTCAGAACTGAAGTGGGTGGACTCCACATTTAAATGGGTTCCCCAGTCCTCAAGGTCAGATAAAGGGCATGGAACAATTGCATGTTTGGGTAGATGATTTCTTCCTTTTGAAAAAAAACGATGGGGGAAAGTTAGCCATGTGGATTGAACCACAGGTTGTGTTGGTATACTGGTACAATAAAAAAGCCCACATCAGAGAGATACAGAGATTAAATGGGGTGAAGGAAGGAGAGAATTTCGAAATCCCTTTCATTTGGTCAAGACCACAGTAAGACTCAAGAACATCAACATTCAACCCTCAGACTGCCCTTGAGAGTATCAGCCTGGAAGAGAAAAAAACTTTAAGAGGGTTTAAAAAGACAAAATCAGATTTTATCGTGAACCATGCCCCTCCTGAAAGCCCTGTGTGTGGATTAAGAGCCTAAATGTAGGCAGCATATTTCACTTTCAGCCCAGCAGCCATTTAGCCCTGAAGCATGCCCACCACATCCACAGACCCCAGTCCCTGTATACAGGTCTTCCAGGAGTCTAGCTTGGCTAGCTGTTACAGCAACTGTCCCTGTAGTGTCACAGCCTGTGAAGGTCAGGGGCCTGAACACGAGTCAGAATAGTAAGACAAGTAAGAATTCAATGATAAGAATAAAAAAAAATGTATTTACCATTTTAGTGTTGTCAAAATATAAATGTGGAAGGAGAGCAGGAGGCAGTCAACATGCTGAAATTTAGACTTGTTCATCCACCAAAGCATGGAAGAATAGAAGTCAATGATCAAATGAGTAAGCTATTCCAATTTTGCGGTTGCTGTGCCATCAATTAAATTAAATTGGTGTTATTGTCGTACGACTGCTGAGACAACAGTGATTCAATTTTAGAACGATTTTGGATTGTCAATATTCTGTTGATTTTGCTATAGAGCTCTACGTCAGCTATTGTGGAAAAACGTATCTCAATTTGTATTTTGCTTCGTACCAATGCATGTCATGAGCTTGTCTATGCTCCCCTGTGATTAGATGCTGTGTTTCTGCTTGGTGGTCCTGATAAGGATTTATCTGGTTAATCACTGTGTGGGAAGACTGATCGCCACGCTTCTGAATGGATGGCAACGGGCATTCAGATTGGCTGCTACTGTCGGTTCTCCCTTTTTTACACTCACCAACAAAACAGCTTACATTTCAGTTATGGAAATGTAGTTAGGCGAGCTATAAGGTGTAGAATACGTTTTAGATTTGTATTCTACACTGTTTGTGTAACGATTTCCATTGTGAGGCATGCTGCCGAAACAGGTGCGCTTGTGATCCTGAAACAAGCGTGATGTGCTACTCAGATATCTGTACATAAGTTCAGCAGGACCATCCCTCAAAACTGTCCCTGAATACACTTTTTCGCGGTCTTCAAGAATCAGTGATATCCTTGAAGTACACCCTTGTGGGCATTTTTTTCTTAGTACCCCTGATTGGGAATCACGGTTCTAGGTGTCTAGCTGTGACTGAAAGTTATGGATGACTACTGTCCAGGGCAAGTTAATACTGTATGTATGTTACTTGCCTTTCATTGCCACAGAAGTTAAATGTCCTGATTTGATACATAAATGTGCATCAAAATACACTAAATGGACAAGAAATATCTGTTGAAATTTATCTTTTTGGCTTGTCATATTGGCATCAACAAATTAGTTAAACCATGACTTTTATATAAGACATACATGTTTTTGGATTTAAATGATTTTTTAAGGTATCATCTTAGTATACAGCTGAAAGATAATACTTAAATTTACCGTTTCCAAAGTTGGGACGCTGTGTGAAATGCAATGATGTGCAAATCATTTATCCCTGCATTTAATTGCAAATAGTACAAAGACAACATTAAATGAAACCAAAAAAATTGGTTTTTGGAAAAATAAATGCCCATTTCTGATTTGATGCCAACAACCCATTTCAAAAAAGTTGGGAAAGGACTGTGTTGCATCACCTCTTCTTTTAACAATACTCTGTAAGTGTTTGGAAACTGAGCAGACCAATAGCTGTAGATTTGAAAGTGAAATGTTTTCCTATTCTTGCTTGGTTTAGGATTGCAGCAGCTCAACATTTCAGGGTCTCCTTTGTTGTATTTTTTGTTTCATAATGTGCCAAATGTTTTCAATAGGGGACAGGTCTGGACTGCAAGCAGGCCAGTTTAGCACCTGGACTCTTTTACTACTATTCTGTTGTGATACATGCATAATGTGGTTTGGCATTGTCTTGTCGAAATAAGCGAGGCCTTCCCTGAAAAGATGTCATCTGGATGGCAGCATATGTTGCTCCAAACCTGTATATTGTTCAGCATTAATGGTGCCTTCACAGATTTTAAGTCACCCATGCCATGTGCACTAATGCAACCCTATACCATAACGGATGCTGGCTTTCAAACTGTGAGCTGATAACAAGCAGGATGGTCCCTCTCCTCTTTAGTCCAGAGGACGTGGCACCCATGACTCTCAAAAATGATTTCCTATTTTGATTCGTCAGACCACAGGACAGTATTCCATTTTGCCTCAGTCCATCTTAAATGAGCTTGGGCCCAGAGAAGGCAGTGGCGGTTCTGTATCTTGTTCGTATATGGTTTCTTCTTTGCATGATAGAGTTTTAATTAACATTTGTGAATGCAGTGACAAACTGTGTTCACAGAAAATGGTTTCCGGAAGGGTTCCTGAGCCCAAGCAACTATTTCCACTACAGAATCGTGTCTGTTTTTAATGCAGTGCTGCCTGAGGGCCCGAAGATCACAGCCATCCAATTTTGGTTTTCGGCCTTATCCCTTGCACAAAGAAATTTCTCCGGACTCTCTGAATCTTGATATTTTGATATTTTGTATTTATGCAATTTTACGTTGAGAAACGTTATTCTTAAATTGTTGCACTATTTGCCTGCGCAGTCATTCATAGAGTGGTGAACCCCTCCCCATCCTCACTTCTGACAGACCCATCCTCTCTGGAATAATATTTTTATACCCTATCATGTTGCTGACCTGTTGCCAATTGACATAATTAGTTGTGGGTTATTCCACTGGGTTTAGTTTTTTTAGAATTGCACAACTTCTGTCTTCTGGCCAAGAAACATGTTATTGACATCAAATTAAATTTTTTCAAGAAACAATAAAATGTCTCAGTTTCAACATTTGATATGTTGTCTTTGTACTATTCTCCAGTGAATATAGGATTTAAATGATTTGCACATCATTGCATTCTGTGCCACCTTAACGTGGTGGAGGGGTTTGAGTACCCGAGTGACCCTAAGAGCTATGTTGTCTGGGGCTATATGCCCCTGGTAGGGTCTCCCAAGGCAAACAGGTCCTGGGCAACGGGTCAGACTAAGAGCGGTTCAAAAACCCTTTAATGATGGAAACCATTTTGAGGACGGTGACATCGCCCGGTATGGCGCAGCCAGGGCCCCACTCTGGAGCCAGGCCTGGGGTTGGGGCTCGTATGCAAGCGCCTGGTGGCCGGGCCTTTCCCCACGAAGGAGCCCGAAGGAGCCCGAAGGAGCTACGTGGGGCCACCTTCCCGCGGGCTCACCACCTGCAGGAGGGACCATAAGGGGTCGGTGCGTAGAGGATTGGGCGGCAGTCGAAGGCGGGGGCCTCGACAACCCGATCCCTGGACACGGAAACTAGTTCTAGGGACATGGAACGTCACCTCGCTGGCGGGGAAGGAGCCTGAGATTGTGCGTGAAGTTGAAAGGTTTCGACTAGAGATAGTCGGGATCACCTCTATGCACGGCTTGGGCTCTGGAACCACATTCCTTGAGAGAAGATGGACTCTTCACCACTCTGGAGTTGCCCATGGTGAGAGGCGGCGGGCTGGTGTGGGTTTGCTTATAGCCCCCCAGCTCTGCCGCCATGTGTTGGAGTTTACCCCGGTGAATGAGAGGGTCGTTTCCCTGCACCTACGGGTCGGGGAAAGGTCTCTCACTGTTGTTTGTGCCTACGGGCCGAACGGCAGTGCAGAGTACCCGACTTTCTTGGAGTCTCTGGGAGGGGTGCTGGAAAGTTCTTCGACTGGGGACTCCATCGTTCTACTGGGGGACTTTAACGTCCACGTGGGCAACAACAGTGACACCTGGAGGGCCGTGATTGGGAGGAACGGCCCCCCTGATCTGAACCCGAGCGGTGTTCAGTTATTGGACTTCTGTGCTAGTCACAGTTTGTCCATAACGAACACCATGTTCAAGCATAAGGGTGTCCATCAGTGCACGTTGCACCAGGACACCCTAGGCCGCAGGTTGATGATCGACTTTGTTGTCGTTTCATCTGACCTGCGGCCGTATGTCTTGCACACTCGGGTAAAGAGAGGGGCGGAGCTGTCAACTGATCACTACCTGGTGGTGAGTTGGATCCGATGGCGGGGGAGGAAGCTGGACAGACTCGGCAGACCCAAGCGTACTGTAAGGGTCTGCTGGGAACGTCTGGCCGAGTCTCCTGTCAGAGAGATCTTTAACTCCTACCTCCGGCAGAGCTTCGACTGGATCACGAGGGAGGCTGGAGATATTGAGTCCGAGTGGACCATGTTCTCCACCTCCATTGTCGAAGCGGCCACTCTGAGCTGTGGCCGTAAGGTCTCCGGTGCCTGTCGAGGTGGCAATCCCCGAACCCGGTGGTGGACACCGGAAGTAAGGGATGCCGTCAAGCTGAAGAAGGAGTCCTATCAGGCCTGTGGGACTCCTGAGGCAGCTGACGGGTACCGGCAGGCCAAGCGGACTGCAGCCCGGGTGGTTGTGGAGGCAAAAACCCGGGCCCGGGAGGAGTTCGGTGAGGCCATGGAGAAGGACTATCGGCTGGCCTCGAAGAGATTCTGGCAAACCGTCCGGCGCCTCAGGAGAGGGAAACAGTGCCCTACCAATGCTCTTTACAGTGGAGGTGGGCAGCTGTTGACCTCAACTGGGGATGTCGTCGGGCGGTGGAAAGAGTACTTCAAGGATCTCCTCAATCCCGCCGTCACCTCTTCCATTGAGGAAGCAGAGACTGAGGGCTCAGAGGTGGACTCGTCCATCACCCGGGCTGAAGTCACTGAGGGAGTCAAGAAACTCATCGGTGGCAAGGCACCGGGGGTGGATGAGATCCGCCCTGAGTACCTCAAGTCTCTGGATGTTGTGGGGCTGTCTTGGTTGACATGCCTCTGCAGCATCGCATGGCGGTCGGGGACAGTGCCCCTGGGATGGCAGACCGGGGTGGTGGTCCCTCTTTTTAAGAAGGGGTACCGGAGGGTGTTTTCCAACTACAGGGGGATCACACTTCTCAGCCTCCCTGAAAAGTCTATGCCAGGGTACTGGAGAGGAGAATACGGCCGATAGTAGAACCTCGGATTCAGGAGGAACAGTGTGGTTTTCGTCCGGGCCGTGGAACACTGGACCAGCTCTATACCCTCTACAGGGTGATGGAGGGTTCATGGGAGTTTGCCCAACCAATCCACATGTGTTTTGTGGATTTGGAGAAGGCATTCGACTGTGTCCCTCGCGGCATCCTGTGGAGGGTGCTATGGGAGTATGGGTTCCTGGGTCCTTTGCTAAGGGCTGTCAGGTCCCTGCACGACCGAAGCAGGAGCTTGGTTCGCATTGCCGGCAGTAAGTCAGATATGTTCCCAGTGCATGTTGGACTCTGGCAGGGCTGCCCTTTGTCGCCGGTTCTGTTCGTAATTTTTATGGACAGAATTTCTAGGCGCAGCCAGGGGCCGGAGGGTGTCAGGTTTGGGGACCACAATTTCGTCTCTGCTCTTTGTGGATGATGTTGTCGTGTTGGCCCCTTCAAATCAGGACCTTCAGCATGCACTGGGATGGTTTGCAGCCGAGTGTGAAGCGGTTGGGATGAAAATCAGTACCTCCAAATCCAAGGCCATGGTCCTCAGTCGGAAAAGGGTGGCTTGCCCACTTCAGGTTGGTGGAGAGTTCTTGCCTCAAGTGGAGGAGGGGTCTTGTTCACGAGTGAGGGAAGGATGGAACGGGAGATTGACAGGCGGATCGGTGCAGCTTCTGCAGTAATGCGGTCGATGTATCGGTCTGTTGTGGTGAAGAAAGAGCTGAGTCGCAAGGCGAAGCTCTCGATTAACCAGTCAATCTACGTTCCTACTCTCACTTATGGTCATGAGCTTTGGGTCATGACCGAAAGGACAAGATCCCGGATACAGGCGGCTGAAATGAGCTTTCTCCACAGGGTGGCTGGGCGATCCCTTAGAGATAGGGTGAGAAGCTCGGTCACCCGGGAGGAGCTCAGAGTAGAGGGCTGCTCCTCCACATTGAGAGGGGTCAGCTGAGGTGGCTTGGGCATCTGTTCCGGATGCCTCCTGAACGCTTTCCCGGGAAGGTGTTCCGGGCCCGTCCCACCGGGAGGAGACCCCGGGGAAGACCTAGGACATGCTGGAGGGACTATGTCTCCCGGCTGGCCTGGGAACGCCTCGATGTCCCCCTGGAAGAGCTAGAGGAAATGTCTAGGGATAGGGAAGTCTGGGCATCTCTGCTTAGACTGCTGCCCCCGCGACCAGGCCCCGGATAAGCGGAAGACGATGAATGAATGAATGCATTCTGTTTTATTTACATATTAGGCACCATCCCTTTTTGGAAACAGGGTTGTATTTAGTGCACCACCCGGAGTATTTAGCACACCACCCCAACATTTCCGTGTAGGTATAGTTGTCTTTTGTAATTTACATTTGAGCACACAGATATTATCCAATTTAACAAATCACACACATTTTCCTTTTACTTTGAAACCATTTATGCAATTAAAATGCACAGGATGCCTTTTCCCTATGCAGAAAATTTTGAATGCCCCAAATTTCACATCAAATTTGAAACATTTGAATCAGGTGTAAATGATTATTAAATCACTAGCGAGTAACTTGGGAGGGTCCAGCTTTCGGTTTGGTTTTAACACATCATTCCAAGATCAGAAGACCTATCCAAAGGCTCTGAAGGTGCTCTAAAATGTGCCTGGGAGGCACTGCTGCCTTGCATGCAGATGTCCAAGAAAATCCACCCAGGTTAAGCAACCCCGCCCATTCTTCTGATTCAGCCAATCAAATTCAAATATGAAATAAACATACAACCTTCTTTACTGGTTAATTATCAGGTGACTAACCAGTAAGGTAGCAGACAAGCAGCAGGTAGCGTTATGGTCATGGCCTCTGACTTTTAACCACCCTCTGCTCTCCAAAAAAAAATATGAACACACATAATTTGCCAGACAACACCTGGGTAAGACCAAAAGTACTGGAACAATGTTCTCTGGACAGACGAGTCAAAGGTGGAGTTGTTTGGTCGCAATGCCAGACGCAATGTTGGGCAAAAATGAAATACTGCCTTGGAACAGAAGAACCTCATACCAGCCATAAAGCATCCACATTGTACCAGAGAATTCTTTAAGAGAATTTGAGGCCATCTGTTAAAAAGCAAAAGCTGAACCAAACATGGATCTTACTATAAGACAATGATCCATAATACACAACATTTTACCGTTTAAACACTCCAAGGCACCAAAACTCTTGCTGGTCATTATATCAAATTGCTTCTTTTTTACTAACCAGACTAAGGTCCTGTTAGTATTCCCAGTTTATGGTTCATTCCTTTATCTGTTTCAATTCATCATTCAACATTTACTTTCAACAATGTTTATTGACAAATGTCAAAACACAGACGGGAGACTGTGATGAAAGATTGTCCAACATCTCATTTTTAAGATGGACACACTCACTGTAAGTGGCTCTGGATTTCTGCTAAATGATTCAAATGTCAAATGTAAATACACTAGCTATTCGTGCAGTGGGATCTCGCATTCTTTTTCACTGACTTAATGTTGTCATCAGACAGTTACAATATGGAGACCATTTCACTTAATGGTTTAAAGTAGTTCATGATAATGGATAACTGATGGGTACACTAACCTGCATCTAAAAATGCTGTCATGACATCTCATAAATGTTCCCAAAGGCATGGCTAAGAAAGCGGTGATAATGCAGAATGCTGTTGTTTAGCACTGATCAGTGTTACCAGTCATCTCTCCCCTGTGTTAGTGAAGTGCGCGTTTCATTGCAAAACCATGCCACACATAGATGGTGGATGTGCTGTGCACGTTCAGACCCATGGAATTTGAATTGGGCATCATAAATGCACTCGGTTAACTTGCTCGTTGTTGTCTGAAAGCCCAAGGCACAAACACACAGACACCTTTTAGACACGTTACAGCATTTATACATGGAGCGAAGAGAGTTGTTTTCAGTTTGTGCATTTGTTTTTGTGTATGTGTCTCTGTGTGTTTATGGTCCTGCATGTTATGTTCCCTGGGGGATGGGGACAGGGTTGCCATGGTAGCAGCTTGAATGTTCACAGCAGTACGTGCGTGCGTGCGTGCGTGTGTGTGTGTGTGCATGTATGCGATAGTGTTTGATGGAGGGGCCAGACAGGGACAGTGTGTCTGCCATCATTTCACAGCCTTTCATACTCGCTACAGAACATAGAGGTCAACCAGCAATTGGAACTGGACAGAATGCCTATAAAACACAATGTGTTATATAACATAACCATAGTTACAGTAAACTGATAATCCTATACTATCATATACTAATAATCATAATTACATGGCATAATAATCATAATTACATAATATACTAATAATCGTAATTACATTACATATATAATAAGTAGCCTATAATTAATGACATGTGTAGTACAAAACCATCATAACATTAAATGTATATTACTTAACCTTAATTGCATATAGGCCTTTAGTTTATTACATAAACATAAAGTATTGGTAACCCTGGTTAACCCTTGGGAATTCCAAAAGATAGACGGACAGTGATTTTGGATAAAAATGACAATTCCTTAGCCTTGTGGAACCAACTTGATCTCCTGTCTGCTTGATCAGGCTAATGTTCATTGGGCAAGACTAGCAATGTAGGGAAAATATTACTCATGCCAAACTGCAAGTTCTCGTAGCCCTCCAGAGCATTTCGGCTGGTCTTTCTCTTAGTTAATGCCATTTAGACCATCTACCAAAAGACAGTGGACTTTCCTTGTCACCTCCAGTCAAGCCTTGTCATACAGTAGACAAACCAGTCCCTGTGGATCAACTCAAATCACTCGGTTTGAACCGGCTGGTTCAATATGGCATGTTGGATCATATGAATTTGTCTCTGAGTGTTGAATACCTAATTACTGCCCTACAGTCCTGTTGCTAAATTCAAATGTACATGTTAGCAGGATAATCCACTTGGTGATGTTCTGGGATTTGAACCAACCACAGCTCTCTGCTGAGCCATGATATCTATTGGAAGTGATTTTGACCCAAGATAGAGAATAACAATTAATGAAACGCCTGTAGAGTAATGGCAAAAGCAATCTAGACCTATTGCACTTACTGAACACTGCAGTGTATTCTAAACACTATGCTCTCAGGCTTTTATGGTAAGTTATTATATGACACAGTTATTTCACTCATACTTAATTAAATACACTGGCAGAACAGGGCACAAGTGTATCTTTTCTTTGTAGCCGGCCCATGTACAAGGCTTAAGCCTCCAGCCACTGTTGAATATTTTCATTTGTTTGGCTTTTCTGCGTTATTATCGTTAATCTCTCTTGACTTATGAGTGAGTCATTCAGTGAGCTGACAGAGCCCCCACAAGGCCTGTTTCTGCTGTCTGGCTCGATGAGACGAGGGAGAGATCCAAGCCACTGACGCCCATGATGATGGCTCCTCCAAGCTAAGAGCGATTACTTTCTACGCAGAACCGCTCCTCTGTGGTACCCACTGCTGTACATTGTCACAATTACTAAGACACACAGTCACACGCATGCATGCGTACACATACACACACAATCTCACACACACACACACACACACACAGAGTAGATTCACTGCACAGGCCGCAACCAATTCAAAAAGACTACTCAAAACACTGTGACGTACTGTACCAAAACAACATTTCTATTTTGACTCACCTTCTGTCTTGAAGGGACTTTGGGCTGAGGCCAACACGTCACATTAGGTTCAGTGGAGATGCCATTGTTTATTTGATTGGAGATGTTGTCCTGCGGAGTTTCATTGCCCCTATGCTGACTTGTGAGTTTCCCTCAGAATTTGGCAAAGTTGTCATCATTTTCAACCTCCAACATTTGGCGGCAGAGTTCTAAGTAAATAAGATGCTTAGGATGTTATAAAGTTGCAATGTGCTGAGATAGGATGAAAACTTGCACATAGTTGTGTTAGATGCTCCGAAGCAGTATTTATGGTCGATATCTTGCTATAATAAACTCTGAGATCATCCTAAAAGTGTGCAGTTTCCTAATAAATTTCTCTCTTAAAATTCTGCTCTTTGGCTTGTATTGTATTGTCTAGGGGACAGCATATGGTACACAAACCATTCATAACACCCATACAGGCACTGAAGAAAATGTGCTGCATCCATAATACATTGTTTTTGCCTTGATATGGCCGGACACTGTGATTACAATTGGTCTGTGGTGTTCCTCTTTGCACTGTTGAACCCTTATAACCTCAATACTATGCTGTGAGTCAAACGCTCAGTGTCATGTTAAGCTTACAGACATGGAGTCATTAGCATTGGTCTGTGGGATGCTGTCAGATGGTTGATTTGTTTTAAAATCTTGCGCCATCTGCCGAAGGGCGAAAGACAGGAAGTAAGACGCCTCATACTAAATTTAAGATCTAAGGAGAAGTCTGTATGCACGTCTACAGTGGTTGTTGCGGACCTAGTCTTCCAGAAGTCATAGTCACAATGTGGTTTAAAGTGGAGCTTCAAACTGGAAGGATGTTAGTGTGACATATGGAGTCATGTCACAGTGGAGGGGTGCTTCGGGGCCACCAGATGGAGGCAAAGCTGCTGGCCACCGGATCTGCTGGCCTCTGAAGGAGAGTAATGTGGCCGTCCACCTGAAATGTTAACCAGGGAGCAGTTCCACAGACGCTAGCCCCCACAGGATCTCCTACACATCGAGAGGCGAGGCTGTTTCCGCTGCCATGAGCCAGGCCCCCTGTCAGGACAATGTCCCAAACTAGATGAGCCCATGGCGACTGAGGGATCGCATGCTTGGGGAAAGAAACCTAGCAACCTGCTGACCAGCTGCTTAGGAGAACAGGTCAACCCAGCCATAATGGTAACAGCCCAGGTTGATGGGAAACTAATCAAGGCTAAGCTAAACACAGGTAGCATGGTCACGCTAGCCTGCCCAAAGAAAAATTGGGGTCTACACCAAAGAATACCCCAGCACCACGATGATGATCTCTACCGAGAATGGACAGTGTTAAATGCAAGTGATACTACACTGCAAAATGTCTTAATTAATTTTATTTACTATATTTTAGCAGGTATTTGCTTGAAATTTGTTAAATAATCTGCCAGTTGATTATTCATGGCATATTTTCTAAAACCAAGAGATATTACCAAGCGATAATACAATGTTAACTTGTAAAGAAAAATTTACCTTATTTTAAGGATGGTTATATATTTAACCTGAATACAAGATAGATATACTTGATAAGATACTAAATTAGATTGAACCTGCCACCCCGCTGCAGAAGACCTATAACAGGAGTGCCCATCCCTATGATTTTCAACCAGGGACAGAGTCCTGGTACTGGTACTTTCCGCCTAGAATAAGTTCCTGGCCTCCTTGCAAGATCCCTACAAGTTGATGAAGAAGGTTGGACTACTAAATTATAAAGTCAATCAGCTGGGGTGGAAGAAACCAACCAATGTAAACCTGTTGAAGACATGGCATGAAAGGGAAGCCCTGGGTAGTTTTCTACCCCGACTAACAGAAAACGAGGAAGCCCTCCAAGACATTGTCCTGCAGGGACCAAAACTCCAGGGTTGACACGGGCTACAGGATCAACTGCAATGCAGGTGTGTTCTCCATGAGAACGAGATACACACTGTTCCAGATTGTTGGTTGTCAACCAGAAACCCTGATCCTTGAGGCTCAAAACCAAGCTGTAGATGACAAGCCAAGTCAAATATGAGGACTAGACATTGTTGAACAATCCCACAGTGCCTTGTCGAGTCAAAGTATTGGTACCAAATCCAGATGGCTTGGTAAGCTTCTGTTATGACTTCTGAAACTAAAATGCCAAATGTGCTGCCTATCCCATGTCATGAATTGATGAAATTACTGACCAAATTCGGAAAGTGTGAATAATGGTCAGAGTGCTCCACCCACACTGCCTAACCCCACTGCCAACCTGGATGATATGGTGATACATAGAGATCCATCTGAACCAGGTACAGGCAGTGTTGGATGTGCCCCGAGAAGCATAGTTAACTGCAAACCCAAAGAAATGTAAACTGGGTTGGACCGAGACTGAGTACTTTGGGTATACGGTTTGGGCAGGAAAATGTTAAATCCCAACTCAAGAAAATCCAGAAGACGATCCAGCCACAATAGCCTGTCCCCTTGCAGATTTAACCAGAAAACCCTACCCGTTCATGGGCTTGATAGCCCCCCTCCGTTCCCAACTGGTGCAGGTCACCCTGGACTTCTTCAAGGAGATGCTAGTCCAGACAGACGGCTCAGAAACAGGTTTGGGGTGCGTCCTATCCCAGGTTGTAGCATAGGAGAAACACCCAGTCTTAAGCCACAAACTGAAGCCACAGGAACAACAATATTCAACTGTGGAAAAGAAGTGTTTAGATATAAAATGGGCATTTGAGAGCCTGGATGGCCCGCAACAAAAACAGGAAGAGCTGGATTACTAGGTGGCTTTTGACACTGCAATCATTATGTTTTTCTGTTGTTCACAGACCTTGCGCCCATCACCAGAATTCTGACACCCTCTCGCAATGACAGGACCTCTGGGCTGCCTGCGCCCCAAACTAGAAGTCATGGCTGAGTGGGGAGATATGTCACATATGGAAACAGGTCACAGTGAAGGGGCACTACGTGCCCTGGATCTGCTGGCCATCTTTCCCCCTCCCCAGGCAAACACACCTGTGACTGATCAGCCGCCGTACACCTGCAGGTTGTTGCCTACTTGGCCAGGGCCCTAGATCAGCAACTTGGAAGCACTCAAAGGGGAGAGAAGGACGTTAGCGGAATGCTAAGCATGTCAGCGTTGCTGATGAAGTGTTGACTTACATTTGGACTTTTGTTATGCACCCTATGCAGAGGTTTTCTGTTACATCTTAAAGGCTTGATTTGTTTTATCCCAGAAAAAGGATCCCATTTGTTCTTTCCAATAAAACGTTGTGCTTCAGCATATCCCGGATATTTGACTGAGGTTTCTAACTGCACTGTAACAAACACCTACATTCCCATGGTGATATTGTTAAAACAGTCATGTGGAAAAGTAAGTACACCCCCTGGAAAGTATTTGGACAAATCAATATATAATCTTCACTTCAACACAGATAAACGTAAGTTATTTAAAAATAAATAACATTATACTGTGCAATCATTTCTTAATGAGAAATACACAGAAGTAGCAGTTTCTTGTAACTGTCTATGAGTCTCTTACATTGACTGGATGTTTCTGCCCCATCTCCTTTACAATACTGCTTCCACTGTGTCATGTTGAAGGGCTTTCTTGCATTTATGGCCCACTTCAAGTTCCCCCATTGGATTTCTATAGGACTGAGACCTGGGCTTGGACTCAACCATTCCACAACCCTCTATTTCTTCTTTTGGAGCTGTTTTGTTGTAGCTTTGATTGTATGTTTTGGATCACTGTCCTGTTGCAAGAACCATGTTCACTTTAGTCTCAGCTTTTTGACAGATGGCCTCACATTCTTCATAAGAATGCTGTGGTACAATATTGAATTTATGGTTGACTCAATGATGGGAAGTGGTCAGGACCTGAGGCAGTGAAGGAGCCCCAAACCAAATTGCCACAGCATCCATGCTTTACTGTTAGTAGGTTCTTCTGTTGAAAGGCACTGTTTTGTTTTCACCAAACTTTTTCACATGGCTTTAGCTAGTCTATTGCTACTATAGTTGTGCTCATAAGTTTGCAACCCTGGCAGACATAGTGACATTTTGGCATTGATTTTGAAAATATGATTGATCATGCAAAAGAACTGTCTTTTATTTAAGGATAGTGATCATATGAAGCCATTTATTATCACATAGTTGTTTGGCTCCTTTTTAAATCATAATAAAGACAGAAATCACCCAAATGGCCCTGATCAAAAGTTTAGCCTTGAATATTTGGCCTTGTTACAGACACACAAGGAGACATACACAGGTGATAATGGAAATTAAAGGTGAATTCCCCACACCTGTTGCTTTTTAAATTGCAATTAATGTCTGTGTATGAATAGTCAATCAGTTTGTTAGCTCTCACGTAGATGCACTGGGCAGGATAGATACTGACCCATAGGGAGCCGAAAAGAGGGGTGACCAGTCCTTTTCTGGCTGTGCCGGGTGAGATATTAAGTCCAATTGGAATAATTAATAAATGCATGTGGGCTAAATCCAGAGTCTATTTAAAATTAGACCAGGTCAGAAGCATGACCAGATGGACAAGGACAGGGACAACACAGGGGAGGGAGGAGGTGTCAGCACAGTGGCAGCTGAAAAGACAGTGTGGTTGTTTCAAGGAGCACAATACGACGATACTTGAACAAAAATGAGCTGCATGGTTCAGTTGCCAGAAAGAAGCCTTTACTGCGCCAATGCCACAAAAAAGCCTGATTACAATTTGCCTGACAACGCCAGCTTCTGGCACACATTTGGAGTGACGAGACCAAAATAGGGCTTTATGGTCACAACCATAAGTGCTATGTTTGGAGAGGGGTCAACAAGGCCTATAGTGAATAGAATACCATCCCCACGGTGAACCATGTTGGTGGCTCATTGATGTTTTGGGGGTGTGTGAGCTATAAAGTCACAGGGAATCTTGTGAAAATTGATAGGATGATGAATGCAGCATGTTATCAGAAAATACTGGCATTCAATTTGCATTCTTCTGCAAGAAAGCTACGCATGGGACGCTCTTGGACTTTCCAGCACAGCAATTACCCTAAGCAAAAGGCGAGGTTGACCCTCCCATGGTTACAGCAGAAAAAGGTGAATGTTCTGGATTGGTCATCACAGTCCCCTGACCTTAATATCATCAAGCCACTCAGGGGAGATCGCAAACGTGCGGTTCATGCAAGACAACCGAAGACTTTGCATGACCTGGAGGCATTTTGCCAAGACGAATGGGCAGCTATACCACCTGCATGATTTCGGGGCCCCATAGACAACTATTACAAAAGGAGTGTGAGAGCGATAACACCAAATTTAACACACCTACTGCCCATTCACACCTGAGACCTTGTTATACTAACGAGTCACATGACACCGGGGAGGGAAAATGGCTAATTGGGCCCAATTTGGATATTTTCACTTAGGGGTGTACTCACTTTTATTGCCAGCGGTTTAGACATTAATGGCTGTGTGTTGTGTTAGTTTGAGGGAACAGGAAATGTGCACTATTATACAAGCTGTACACTCACTACTTTAAATTGTAGCAAAGTGTCATTTCTTCAGTGTTGTCACATGAAAAGATATAATCAAATAATTACATAAATGCGAGGGGTGTACTGCCTTTTGTGAGATACTGTATGACAATAACTAAGTGCACAAGAGCACACCAGGACGATGGGTTCAGAAACAGGATAATCACTCTCTGCGTTCTCAATTAGCAGATTGTTATTGACATGTGAAAGACAGTGTCTGTGGGCAACAGGCACATATCTGATTACACACCAATATCCTATGGCCTAACAGAGCATGTGACATGTCAGTGTTTGAGTCTGTCAGTGTTGTAATTCAATGTGACCGACCTCGGTCATTAGCAGGCCACAGAAGAGAGAAAGGAAGGGAAATATGAGCAGCTTCATATCATTGAGGTAACATCATCCACACCTCTCTACCCTCCCCTCCGAACCTTGTCCTCTCAGGTGAAAGCTTGCTGTCCTTCAGTGGTGGTATGTTATGAAGCTTGGGCCAGAATGTGGCACACATACACACCGATCCCTAAAATAACCTATTTTCCACTGTGTTAAAAAGGAGAGCTGTCGCTGCCTGCTCTGCCTAATAGACTGGTTTACTTCTGGGAAACGTCAGCTAAAACATATGGGTTACAGCAAGGTCTGAATCATCAGTGTTCTAGATTTCAAAATAAACCATGGATGACTTCTGAGGGTTGATTTGATACAATTGGAGTTGTGCAAGGGATAAAAAAGTGGATGGGGGAGTGAGGAAGTATATTTCTTTTCAAAACGACAACAGAGAATGCTTTTGTTGGAATTCAGAAAAATGTGATAAAAGCACCCAATGTAGCTTGCTGTATGTTTGTGAAAAGCTTTAGTGTCATTTTTTACTGGACGGTTTTATAGTTCAAACCATCTGCTCTTTCACAGACTGATGAAACATGTTGAATGTCTCATTGCCCTCCTTAATGACAAGAATGTGACACCTTGAATGATAAACACCTCCATGTCTTTTTAGATGGAGGCTGGCTGACTGACATACAGCTTTTGTCTTTTTCCTCCCTAGAGATAAAGTAAATTAGTTTGGTCTCACTGGCAGCATTGGGACAGATCTAGGGTCAGTTTACTATCACACTTAATCCTTGTGTTAACCATTATGGTAGAAAACTGGTCCAGGGGCTAGGGGCAACTTCCCATTATTCCCAGTGTGGTGACAGAGTAGTGAATAAAAGCCCTCCCGGGATTTGATTCAGAATCGACTCATTCTCACTGACCTTTGTGATCTTTGAGGACAGGTTTCACACACAAACTCACACACACACATATAGACAGGCTCTGAGGTGCTGTGTAGACCTGCAATTTCCCCTCAGTACAAACGTGTTGATAGAACTAATGTGCTTTAATGTTGTTTTCCCCCACCCTACCCAATTCTCTTCTCTGGAAGAGTAGATCAAACCGCAGAGGAACTGGTCAAAGTATTTGGGGATTTTGTTTTCTATTTCACACACAGCTGCTCAGTTTTTATGGCTTAACAGAACTTAGGGTGGAATCCTGCCGGCCGTGTGGAGGTTTGGTCATTGCACGGATGTTTGACGTCGGAGTAGGTGGTATATTCCAAGACAATTAGTTTAGTGATAACATAAACTCCCATGATATTTAAAACCAAAACGTGCACAGTATGATCTACACGCATCAGACATTAATGTGGTCTCTTTGATGTCTGTAAAGGACAAACAAAGCCTTTGATTGTGACAGAAGCGGGTGGGTAGAAGTACTGGTTAGCAGTGGATATTGGAGAACACACACAGAAAGAGACCATATGATATGATAGCATGTGGGTGCCTTGCATTCAGCAGCTGTGACCCACCACCACTAATAGAAGAAGCCTGTCTCTGTGTGAAAAATACCTAACTTTGTGGCGTGGGTTAAGGCAGGCATGGCTGATGCAAACCAATAAGAAATGGACAATATCCCTCCTCAGAATAATGTGTGGCATCCTACTGCAGTTCAACTGCCAACGGGCACTGAAAGATAGGAAGAAAATTAGCACTTTTTTGTCTCCTTCCCATGCAGCTGCAGGAATTCCTTCAGACACCCCACATTCCTACATGGAATTGCTCAATCTTGTTAAAACCTTTCCTGATAGTTCTATCAGTATAGGGAGCTTAGGTAATGCATGTAGGCTTATGTCAAGCTCAGACCATAACCCCCATAGGCTAGTTTGGACTGATAATCAGTAATGCTATTGTTATAGCCATCAAATGATGTATTACCATAGCTTTACTAATGCATTATTATTAATTGTATGCATTACCTGACAATCAGCCTATATCTCAAATGATCAAATAGGCTACCATTGTTGTATTCCAAAGCCTTGATTATACAAAAATGTTTCCACATAGTTCTATTAAAGGCAAATCAACAGTCAAATGTATATGCAGCATTTAGTACAGTAGCTTGCATGTCCACACTCCCATTTCCCTTCCAGACGATATACATTAAAGCCATACCAGCCCCTGGTAGTTTACATTTAAATTTCTAGGGTGGAGGCTATACATGCAGCTCACAAGAATGCTGCATATTAGTAATTTTGTCAGCATCGGAAGGAAAACCAATGGGGTTCCTTTCAGTATGTGTGTGTGTGTGTGTGTGTGACGTAAGGGAGGCGGGTCGGAGGCAGGTCTGAGTTTATGTGTGTGAGCGAATGTGTGTGTGTGGAAGCCTATCCGCCAAGCAGTCGGCACTGAGGCACGGTGTGTGTTGCACGGCTGACCTCGCACTGAATGGACTACATTTTTTCCCAGCCACGTAAGTACACAACACCGCCGGAGAGGATGTCTTGCTGATTCAAGGGAAAGGCCTGGGAAAGTCGGCCATCCCTTAATTCCAGCAGTTGAAACAGTCGACGACAGTTCTTTAGGATTGAAAACGCATTAGTTGCAAAGGACATCCACTTCCGAAAACAACAAAGGGATCCGAATTCTGGATAGTTTTATCTCCATGTTTTGATCGATGGTAATCCCCGAAGCTCGATGCATGGACATGATTTTTGGAACGAACAAGGCCCGTATGACACTGACCTGGTAGCTGTAATGCAATAGCATTGCTTTTGCTATCAAGAATTCATGTTGATTTAAAAATACTGTAGCTTGCAACCTCGGTGCGATTCAAAGCGGTTACTTTGGATCGTCTAAGTTTAAGCTATTAGACAAATACATTGTTTCTATTTTCCGAAACGTGTCAATTTAATGAATCTGCAAGGTTAGCTGGCTTTATCTAGCAGTCAATCGTCATTACAAAGCTGACATTCGATGGGATTTGAGTGTTTCCTTTGTAACAAATCGGCATAGCTCTCTTGCACTCTGGAAAAGCGTTTATGCTCAAATTCGGCACAGTTTCTTCTGCATAGTGCTGCCGTGCGTCACGGTGCAGTGAACAATGCTTTTGTTTTAGTCATACAGCAGGGTAGATGAAGGACATAAATTGCCAACATTGTCTTATAATTGCCTCTGTCTTTGCATGTAGCCTATAGCATATGAGCCCTCCAGCAGTACCTTCAGATATAGCTAGCCTGGGCCTTATTACCGTGTAATAGGTGTACTTTCAATATAGCACAAATTATAATATAGCTTTATATTTCTAAACTGCATCTACAAAGTATAGGACTATTAAAAACATTATATCAGTCCAAGTTTACAACCCAAAGAAGTGCTGCTACACCTCCCTGCCGTCGAAGTGAAGAAGACCCGGATAGTTTGGAAGTATTTCAGGAAATCCTGATGAACATACAGAGATCAAATCCCATCAACATCTCGCGGTATGGGAGATCACGACACAAAGCGACCGAATTTGAGGAGTTAACTTGCCTGAGGACTACAGAATCCATCCAGAGTTTCAGCCCTAACCTAGGATCCCCTAGCCCCCCTGAAACACCAGATTCCTCCCACTGTATATCCTGCATCGGGAACTACCTGCTCCTTGAGCCTTTGGAAGGGGACCACGTTTTCAGGGCCGCCCACCTGCACACAGGGGAAGAGCTCGTATGTAAGGTGGGTCTTTGAGCTATAGGTTTTATGGGCACTATAGTTCATTATCAGACGCATTAGTCATAAGAGTGCTGCAGATATATGCTTACATTGTAGCGAACGTTACATCATGCAAAGTCTCTTCACACTAGTGTAATCATAAAACACCATATTTGGTCAATCCACCAGTCCACCAGGTCGTACGAAAGAGGAATGTGGAATAGAAGCCCTTCAGTAAACACAAACTTGCTCATAATGCAACCGCCTTGGTTGAGTAGTTATGTCTAAAGGTTTAGGCCTATATGGTTGCAAATTGCGGACAGGTCTGACAAACAGAGCTTAAATAACAAATACACTGAACTAAATAATTCAGTGTATGGAATTACCTCGTGTTTCCTCAAAATGTGTGTTATGCATAAATTGGAAATAGAGACATGTCAAAGAGTAATGGAAAAAGTAAATGGAGTGCAAAGCACGCAGCCTAGCACGCGCGTGTCTCCGGAGCTGTGTAGGTCGGATTGCATGATGTAACGTCGACAAAGGAGTGAGTATCCACGCACCATGCCCGTTTTCTGCTCCCAAAGTCATAGCCCCTAAGGCACTAGCTAAAGCCTTTGTTCCTCGCTGTAGAAAAATAAATAATAATATGACGTGTCCCTCGTTCTCCTGCGCATAGCACATGACCCACTATTTCACCCTGTAAATGGATATATCATATTGTTTAAGATTTTCTAGTGCTGTATGAATATGAATGTTCTGCCTATCATTGTGTAGTTAAACATGCAACTTTGCATGTTGTTTTTCACCAAGCACACACGTCCCCTTGGGGTCCGAAAGATTTATTAGACATCTGGTTTATTGGATAGGACCTCAATATATGCATAGGACACACATTGAGGTCAACATTTTGGCCTTTGTTTCCACCCTACTAAGGCCTGAGCCATACAGTATTGACTAAACTGTATACACTGATTATTGGAGCATTGGATACATGTACCCTTTGATACATTCAAACGTTATGAACCCTAAACAGGGTCGTAAACCTGGTCTGGTATAAAAAACCAAGCTAGGCTGAAAGCACGCCAGCCCTGTAGGAGCACAGTCATAGAGTATGACACTAATCTGTTACAGTGATAAGAGTATGGCCTTTGGCACTGCTACTGCCAGCAAGCTATATTTATACACCTGACTCCCATTTTACTGCATGTTACCAAGCAACATCAAAGACCAATTTGTAATCTCAGAATTTACGGTTTAGCGCTACAGTGTATTAGTAGGTCTCCAGTACAACTAGGTGTCGAGAAGCACTCGTGCGAAAACACAAACACTGCAGAGTTAGCCAGAGATGGCTGCTTTTGAACCGTTTATCGACTTGGAGCTGAGAGGCTGGCTCACCTGAGCTGCCCTAGCTGAAAGTCATTCAGCAGAACTGAGGGAAAGAGGTTACTATGGAAACTGGGGAGACTGCAGCCCAGTGGCCTGCGCAGGGGACAGCCACGACGTTACAGAATGTTCACATTCGGATAGAAACGTACGAATGCCGAACGCGGAGCAGCCTCGTGGCACGTCTACGTTTCGTACCTTTCCGATCCGCAGCAAAACGTCACAAACGTTTCACGGAACTGAGAGCTTACGAGACTTCTCGTTTTATCCGGCAACAGGCTGCCTGTCTTTTCTAGTCCGCAAAAAATATGCCGAATGAAGACTGTCCTGTCAGTTCCACCGCTAACCTCCCCTCCCCCCACCAGGAGTTTGACATCGGCCGGTACCAGGAGGCCCTGGCGGCCTATTTCGCTCTTGGCAGACATGACCACATCAATCAGGTGGTGGAGATACTGCTGGGAGAGCAGAGGGCCTACGTCTTCTTCGAGAGGAGCCACGGGGACATGCACTCCTTCGTGCGCACCTGCAAGAAGCTGCGCGAGGATGAGGCCGCCCGGCTCTTCCGGCAGATAGCCTCGGCAGTGGCACACTGCCACGACAATGGCGTGGTCCTCCGGGACCTCAAGCTTAGGAAGTTTGTCTTCAGGAATGAGGACAGGTGAGTGAGAGGAACGGGTGGTCGCTTTCAGCTCTTTTATGAAAACGTGTTTGTGTGAATACCCCTACTTCAAATCTTTAAATAAAGTGACATTTCGTGGTAACCCGTAACAATATTTTTAAGACCTAAGTGTCTAAAACACATCGTATCAGTTTTTATTTAGATCAAAGGTCACTGTATTGGAGGCACCCAATATAAATACGACCACACACACACACACACACACACACACACACACACACACACACACACACACACACACACACACACACACACACATATGTGCTGGTTTAGGGCCCTTGCCAGCTAGTTGCCTACTAGAAAAGATGCCAGGAGTATCTTTGTCTGTCAGATGTTTCAATTACGTCGGGATTTACCATGTAAGACTCGGGCAGAGTAATGAATCGATTCTAGTGTTATCAGCTAGAGCAAGACTGTAGTATGTAGTGACCCCTGGTGGTCGTATGTATTTATTGCAGCCTTCAAATGCAAACAAATCAATATAATTGTTTAAGATATTAGGCTATTTGGAGATAAAAGTGAATGTCTCAAACCAAATGGTTTGATCCACATTTATTGTTATTGTGATGCAAATATACAGGTATCATTACCTGACACTGCTTTTGTAATTGAACCTGTCAAAGCACATTTTAACATCCTGGCCATGACCAAATACCCCAGCCTAAATACCACTGATCTTGAGTCAGTTTCAAGTTTTCTCCTCCAATGGATACAGTTAAAGCTGGACAAAGTGTGCACTGGTTGTAGATCAGTTCTGGACCTTCAGTGGCAGTTTTCCAACCTGGCCACAGAGTAGATACCTTCTATGTTTTTAAATGTGGCTACGTCACCCCCTGGCTCCACTGGTGGAAAATGAAAGCTGAGACTGGCTGGCTCATCTAATAGCAGCCTAACGACCTTGTCTGCCACCGACGTGACCATCCAGGGTGGTATGTCTAACCCCTCCACTGAATGATTCATAGGGGCAGAGTTCAGGGGGAGTGCATCTACATTCAAGTTTCCTGTCCTTGAATAAAAACATTTTCAGAAATTAAAAAATCCACATAGTCCAGTCAGTGTAAACAAAGGAAACGAGGAGGCTTCAAATGAAGCCACGGCTGAGAGTCCCCTCGCCAAAACCCGAGCCCCAAAGCGTTAACGAGTGTCAGGCCAGACAGGGAACAGATAGACAGAGAGAGAGATAGCTGACATGGTAAGGTGATATGGAAGTTATCTGCACTGTGTGGCGACAGACTGCTTACGTAATCATGGCTGAATTGACCAATCACGGTAAAGGTTTTAGGTCACAGATCCTACTTGTTGGGAATCCACTGCAGCGAACGCCATGGGAGAGCTACAGCCCCGGTGACCACGATCGGCCTCCCTACTTCCAGACAGTGTTCTAACCCTACGATGTGTCCACGTGCATTTGGGAGGAGGGTAGATTTAGTTCATATGTAACCCGAGGTGCTTTGTAAGCAAAAGTAATACATGTTTATGTGTTTGATGATATGTGTAGTATGTTGCAGGTGGCGACGTTCACGCAATTTTGTAACAAGTCTGCTTATTATGGTAGTGTATTGATTGCGTCCCCTCATCTGTCTGGACGAAAACCTAAAACAAGAGATCTGAAGAGGTAAAGCGCACGGCGCAAAATCATCTTAGCGCACGTGGGCTCCAGGGCCGTTGGGCTGAAGTCATCCGTTACGGTGGTTCTTTGTTGTGCGGGAGAGACCTATTGAATCATCTGAGCTATAAATAGGCTGATGCATACCGGCTGACTGGGTTTGCTACTCTTATCTCTGTGAATGGAAATGTCAGACGTAAGCTGCAAGCATTATGTGCTAGACTTCATTGAATGTCCAACACTATGGACCCAGAAAATATAGATGCTATCCATTACAGGAAATGAAACCACGCTCCCATTAGTAGAGGCCAACTGCTTACAGTGATCAAGAACATTGCTGCAGAGGCCTTTGCCATACCTGCAGTGTTCTTTTGATTTGGAGGACTGACTCAATTAAAATGTGAGCGTACATTACCAGATTGTTTTCATTAATAGATTTTGTATTTATCCTCCTATGGAGAACAAGTATTCATATCTGTTTGTTTTCGGGTTCTTGTCTTTTTCCAGGAGCCTTGTGAAGCTCGAGAGCCTTGAAGATACCTACATCCTGGACGGCCTAGACGACTCCCTGTCAGACAAACATGGATGCCCCGCCTACGTCAGCCCCGAGATACTCAACGCCAGCGGCAGCTACTCAGGCAAGGCGGCCGACGTGTGGTCCCTGGGGGTCATGCTGTACACCATCCTGGTGGGCCGCTACCCGTTCCACGACGTAGAACCTGGCTCCCTGTTCAGTAAGATTCGCCGGGGACACTTCAGCATCCCGGAGACCCTGACACCCAAGGCCAAGTGTTTGATCCGGAGCATCCTTCGTCGGGAGCCCGCAGAGCGCCTCACGTCCCGGGAGATCCTGGATCACCCCTGGTTTTCCTCCGGGGCAGCAGGTGGCGCTGTGGTCCAGGGGAGGGCAGAGCGGGAGCTGGAGCAGACTGTGCCTGAGGTGAACATGGAGGAGGAGCTGGATCAGTTCTTCAGCTGAGCTGACAGGAAACAGGAAGCACAAAGGGAGGACTACACCATAACGCGGGGAAAACCAACCGCGATGCGCTCGCTATGAGCCTAACGGTAGATTAGTTGTTTAGCAGGTGAAACATTGTCACTCACAGAAAAAGGTGTTTCCATCTTTATTTCTTTCCATTCCATGGAAAATAGACCTAGTGGTGGAGCCAGGTGGCAAATGGCGTAGAAACATCACCGAGGCGGCGATTCTGCTAAGAGGAGTTTTCGCCACTTGACATACGATTCGCAAACGATGTAGCAAAACGTTCCGTTTTTTTCTCTTGTTGTTGGTGCTTTTAAAAGTAGAGACAGACATTTACCACGTTGTTACGCTACGGAAAGCACTAAGGGACACGAGACCTCAGCCAAGGAGAACAAGACACATGTCAAACTGCGACAACACTCCTCTATCGTTTTTCACACGACCAGGTATAATTTGCCCCTAACCGCCGTGCTATGATCAGATTAACCAACCCTCAATCCTAGACTGAACTGTTTGGAGGATAACAACATCTGATGCTAGACCAGTGATTGGGGACAACTTCTGCCTACTCTGTTCTAACAATCATCAGGACAGTTGACCTCATATTTGTTTTGTCACTTAGTGTTTTGTTTTGTCACCTGTCTCACATTTCCCCACATGACCTTTGACCCTAGGTTATAAAGCTCTTTCACTGACATAGAAGACAGATTCTCACTAAGTTATTGTATGTACCCATCGTCAGAATTTTGTGTGCTTTATCTTTTTCTATGTAGCCTTATTCCTCCCCCCTCACCATTGTGTATGTTTCTTGAAAAACCCAATGTTCCACCACCACTTATTTATCATTTAGTAATAAGGCTGTGTTTTAAGTCTGACATCACCTTGTTGTATTAAGCTATTACATTAAATTGTTACTGCTGCTTTGATATCTTCTCCTAACCTTAATTTGTAATCTTGCTTTCTCACTCTCGTTAAGCCCCCACCAGTGGCATGATGCACTTGATTAGTTTAGGTTAGGTGAAAGATCAATTTCACCTCTCTAGACTCGCTTTCTCTATTTAAGTTTAGCTTTTCATTTGGAGGAACGGAAAACTTTACATTTTATTTAAATTGTAACAACTATATAAATATATATATATTTAAAAAAAAAAAAACATTGCAGGGTTTTTCTTTTCTTTTTCAGAGATTCCTTCATGTATATTGTAGGCAATATTTTGGACACAGGACAGGTATGACGGGAAAAAGAAAGGCTGTCCGAAGACGATAACATTTTTGTGCCAGTATTTCTGTGCCCCCACCACCATGCGGACATTAGTCACCCTTAATATCTTTTGAACTTGACACCAGTAATTAAACAATACTATTACAGTAACATGGTTAGCAGTAACCCATGTTGATTTTCTACTGCCTGCGTAGGTCCTGTGAAACAAGCCTGTTCTGAATAGGTTAACAGTGGTTCTGTCGTATCTCAATGTTACTTGAATTTGTGTTTTTCTTAACTAGTCCTAGGCATGTGCCCTATGAATGCTATCGCCTGCCTAGCAGGGTGAAACAAAACAAGTTTGTTTTATAATAAAAGTAAAAACACAAGTGAACATTTTCTCAAAAATTTGCTATTTTAAGTTGCTTTTAAAACTGACTATTGCTTTCATTTAGTTTTGTAGAATGAGCTGCCCATTTTTTTTTTGCGTTGGTGCTGATTTGGTGCTAATGTAAGGAGTCCTTATGTTTTGTTTTGGAGGGGAGTGGTGCATGGTGGGAATTCTGCCTCGGATGTTCTGATTGTAAAATGTAACAGATTTTGGTGTTGTCCAAATTTATTCAGTAAATAAATTGTGAACTGCACTTTGGGGTTGATTCTTCTCTTAGCACATCCTGGGTATTGTGTTTTATAATATCAAGCAAGCCCTCTGTTGGTTATTGATTTATATAAGGAATTGCATCATGTCTACAATTTTGTTCAGGCCACAGTGATGTAACAGTTACATTTTTCTGGTGTACATTACAATGTAACCACTTAGGACCTCTTTGGCTGAGATGCTCTTCTAAACACACTTTAGAATATCTCAGTGGTGACATGCTGAGCTTACAGTGCTGAAGAAACAGATCTAAGACTATCGCAATTTAGAGTAGTGTATTTGACCACACAATATTGAGGTTTTCCTCCAGTAAGACAGTCATCTAGTTTATAATGCTGATCTATTACTGACAGACTTGTACCATTTCAGGAAGATTTCATACCAAAGAACATATATTACATTGACAAAATATTCAGGCAACTGCTTTCACTCTAAATAAAAAAAAAATCCTCAAAGTTGCCAGGAGAGCCATGTGTGTACACTTAGGTGCATTTTTGGTACTACTAAGTACCAAAACCATATAAAAACTCAATTTTGAGTTCAAGTTCAAATAAGCTTTATGTCATTTGATACTGTCAGACGTCTGCTTATCTTGCAAAGACAGATTTTGGCCAGAGTTAATCCTCTCAATTTGTATCCTTCCTGTCGTATAGAACAACCAGTGTCCTCTACTGACAGAGTGTAGTGAATTCTCTCAGGCTGTCATTGAAGAAGACAAACAAAATACTATCAATAAAATGTCCTATTTTCCTATAAGTCCTACAGCACAGACAGAAGGAATAATTACAGAGGCGGCTACATTTGGCTGAAGCCTGTCGTTGGTTAATCCAACAGATATAGATTTAAAAGCTTATCGTGCTGGGCTCATTTTGTTGAGTTCTCAAAGTAGAAAATACAGATAGGACAGGAACAATTTATCCTAGAATAACATTACAGCTGTAGTTTCAAGTGTAAGGATCTGAGCGGCTTTGACAAGGGCCTCATTTTGATGGGTCAGAGCATCTCTAAAACTGTAGCCCTTGTGGGGTGTTCCCGGTCTGCAGTGGTCAGTACCTATCAAAAGTGGTCCAAGGAAGGAAAAGTGGTGAACCGTCGACAATGTAATGGGCAGTCAAGGCTCACTGATGCACGTGGGGATCGAAGGCTGGCCCGTGTGGTCCGATCCAACAGATGAGCTACAGTAGCTCAAATTGCTGAAAAAGTAAATGCTGGTACTTATAGAAAGGTGTCAGAACACACAGAGCATCACAGTTTGTTGCGTATGAGGCTGCATAGCCGCAGACCAGTCAGGGTGCCCATGCTGACCCCTGTCCAGTGCCGAAAGCGCCTACAATGGGCATGTGAGCATCAGAACTGGACCATGGAGCAATGGAAGAAGGTTGCCTGGTCTGATGAATCACGTTTCCTTTTACATCACCTGGAGAACACATGGCGACCAGGATGCACTATGGGAAGGAGGCAAGCCGGCAGAGGATGTCTGATGCTTTGGGCAATGTTCTGCTGGGAAACCTTGGGTCCTGCCATTCATGTGGATGTTACTTTGACAGGTACCACCTACCTAGGCATTGTTGCAGACCATGTGCACTCTTTCAACAGTATTTCCTGATGCCACTGGCCTCTTTCCACAGAATAATACACCCTGCCACAAAGCAAATATGGTTCAGGAATGGTTTGAGGAACACAACAACATGTTCAAGGAGTTGACTTGGCCTCCAAATTACCCAGGTCTTAGTCCAATTGAGCATCTGTGGGATGTGCTGGACAAACAAGTCAAATATATAGAGGCCCTACCTCGCAACTTACAGAACTTAAAGGATCTGCTGCTAACGTCTTGGTGCCAGATACCACAGCACACCTTTAGAGGTCTAGTGGAGTCCATGCCTCGACAGGTTTTAGCTGTATAAGGGAGACCTGCACAATATTAGGCAAGTGGGCATTATGTTATGGCACCTAATTTCAAAGTCAGGAAATACATATTTTTTAAATATTCTGAATCAAAAACAAATCTAACTATTACCTCTAAAATATGCATTTTCTGAAGTATTTTGCTTATCGAGCTGCTTCTGCCAGGCAGCAGCATTAGAAAGGCCCTTGAGGAAAGTATGCTTTTGACATTGTCACTTCAACAAACGATCCATTTGAGCTGTGCTATCAGGTATGCATGAAATATAAAAAGGTCACAACTCTCTTGTGTGTGGAAAAAGACAGAAAGGATTTTCATTTTCATCTCTTAACCTTTCCTCAACCTTTGAGAAAATAGAAAACCAATCACACAATCATGTGAAAAGCTCTTCACAATTTTCTGGGCTTACTATTCTCTCACAAGAGATTCTAAAATACAGTACTGTGCCAAAGTTTTAGGCAGGTGTGAAAAAATGCTATAAAGGAAGTATGCTTTAAAAAATATTTGTTAATAGTTTATATTTATCAGTTAACAAAATGCAAAGTGAATGAACAGAAGAAAAATCTAAATCAAATTGATATTTGGTGTGACCACCCTTTGCTTTCAAAACAGCATCAATTCTTGTAAGTACACTTGCATACAGTTTTTCAAGGAACTTGGCATGTAGGGTGGCCCAAACATCTTAGAGAGCTAACCAAAGTTCTTCTCTGGATTTAGGCCTCATTTGCTTCTCTCTCTTCATGTAATCCCAGACAGATTCAATAATGTTGAGATCAGGGCTCTGTGGGGGCCATAGCATCACTTCCAGGACTCCTTGTTCTTCTTTATGCTGAAGATAGTTCTTAATATTTTTGCTGTATGTTGTCATGCTGCAGAATACATTTTGGGCCAATCAGATGCCTCCCTGATGGTATTGCACAATAGATAAGTATCTGCTTGTACTTCTCAGCACTGAGGAAACCATTAATTCTGACCAAAACCCAAATTCCATTTGCAGAAATGCAGCCCCAAACTTGCAAGGTACCTCCACCATGCTTCACTGCTGCCAACAGACACCACCTCTTTCCAGCCCTTTGGCGAAAACCAACTTCCTTCTGCTAAAGACAAATATTTCAAATTTTGACTCATCATTCCAGAGCACCTGCTGCCATCTTTCTGCACCCCATTCCCTGTGTTTTCATGAACAGTTGAATCGCTTGGCCTTGTTTCCACATTGGAGGTATGGCTTTTTGGCCACAAGTCTTCCATGAAGGCCACTTCTGACCAGACCTCTCTGGAGAGTAGATTGGGTGTACCAGGGTCCCACTGTTTTCTGCCAGTTCTGAGCTGATGACACTGCTGGACATCTTCCGATTGTGAAGGAAGTGCCTAGAAATGTGCCTTCACAAAATCCTCAACTTTGTGAAGGGTGCCTAGAAATGATTCCAAAGGGTGGTCACACCAAATATTGGTTTAGATTTTTCTTCTGCTCATTGACTTTGCATTTTGTTAATTGAAGACTATAATCTATTAACATGTCTATATTTGAACGCATTCTCACTTAACAGCATTTTTTTCACACCTGCATTAAACCTTTGCACATTACTGCATGTGTTTTGTCATTTTTGCCATGGCAATGTTTTTTTCAGTGTTTACGCAATGCCTCTCCCCACTCATTCGACTGACCTCCCTCCTGTTACTGAAACCCACTGCAGGAAGGCGGTTCACATCTCATTCGTTCATTCTAGTACACATCATCTTCTATTGGCGGTGCACCTGTTATGTTCGTGCCGTATAATCCTGATTAATGTTATGTCCATCGGATAAGAGAAAAGCTTGGCAGCTGCCATAGTGAATGTGCTGATACAGGATGCCTAACCAGATTAAATGCTCACAGAAAAATGACTGATTGGGAATACTGACAGCCTCTCAATCACACTTCCTCACCATCTTTCTTTATCCTGAATATATATTTTTTTCTTCCCTTTTTCCATTGTCAACATGGAAAACATAGAGACGTCCGTAACCTTTTCAGTTGTGCGCTGTATGGTGGGTTGCAGACGTATCTGTCTCTTATAATTGATCACCGGGCAAGGTTGGAATCCTGTTTCTGCAAATGCAGGTACTGATTACCCGTAAGGATGTGCCTCTCCTTCATCCCTCCATCCCATGTTTGTCCATAGGTGTTTTAGCCAATGACAAGTGTCAGTATACATTTACACCTATTTAACATTTTGGAATTCTGACTGGTAATAGAGGCACAAACTTCCAAACACAGAAGCGCTTTCCAATATGGCAGCCAAACAACAAAATGGGTTCTACCTGTGGATCTAAGCTCTTCAGTGATAAAGTGGGCTATAATTTGTTATGTATTGACAATGTTTTCATAGCGTAAAATCCCTTCGGGAAAAAGAATCGGGTATCAGAGTTTAAATGAGTAAATGACAACCGACAGAGAACTGTGTTTGCTGCACTGCTATCCAACTCTTGCCACATCAACCTACAAAAAAGACACTATCATACCAAGCATGACGGCCCATATTGGAGGGTCTGACTCATAGCCAATAGCACATTAATAAAGGTCAACATATGCTACTCTGCTCCCTGGTGGTGACTATAGAAATAAAAAAAGATATAATCCATGTGTTAAATGTTGCCCACAGAACCAGAAGCCTGATATGAATTTCTGAGAAAGCTGCAGCAAGACTCGCCTCCATGTCAAATTGTCAACCGTAGCCAACACGTTGTGGGGTGGACTCTATATTCAGATGATGCAACAAAATAAGTAATTGACTCAGGGTTTTAGAGTAAGAAGAATTACACAAACGCACATTGCCATGGCAACAACCCAAGATCAATCAATCAAATGTATTTAATAAGTATTTTATATATTCTGCCAGTGTAGATTATAAGAGCATATTTGCTTTAAAGTCACATCAATACTTTTGCATGTTTAGGTGACCGGGCCAATAAATGCAGGAGGGCTGTGGCCTTAGGCAGAATCAAGATTAGCCCCACAACCAGATGGTCAAGGGTGTGTGTAACACTTATCAATTCATAGATCCAATTAATATCAGTCAAGGACAAGGATGACCGGGTGCATTTTTGTTCATTTTAATTGCATAAATGGTTTCAAAGTTGAATTTATTTTCTGAGTAAAATTGGGTTACTTGTATCAGTGAACATGGATATCCATGTGTCCAAAAATGTAAAAACAAAGACAGCTTTACTGTATAGGGAAAATAAAAATGGTCCCAAAACAGAGCCTTGTGCAATACCAAAGAGTACATTTGATTTCTCTGAGAACCGACCGTCTACAGGTGATATTTTGCTAATAGATAAGATCTGAACCATGAGAAAAACGTGTGTGTGTAGACCAATATTGCTTTCCAAGCTCTCCAAAACATGGGAGTGATCAGTGGTGTTGAAGGCAGCCCTAAGGTCAACAAGCATGAGGACTCTAGGTCTGACGCAAATAAAAGGTAATGTTACACATTCACAGGGTTGGGTAGGTGACATTTTAAATGTAATGCGTTACAGTTACAAGAGACCTGTCCACATTTGTAATCAGTAACGTAACTTTTTGATTACTCAAACTTAGTAACGTAATCCGATTACTTTGAATACTTTTAGATTACTTTAATATTAAGAGGCATTAGACAACAAATAGGAATAGCCTGTCCAATTGAACACCCTTTGCGGGATCAATCAATGTTAGTTTACATAGCTGACCCAAAACGGAATTTGCATACACTTGCGTACACTAAATATGAGGTACTATGATGTTTTGCTGCACAACCACAAACGTTGTCAAAACGTTGCCCGTGCACGCGAATGCACGTTTGCAATCGTGAACACCCGCACACAAATACATTTTACACGCGTGAACGTAATCTGATTATTAGGGCCACCAGCGATGGATTTTGAAATAAACAAACTGTGATACACCTGCCCTCTTAGCTTAAATTATATGCGGTCAGCAGCCAATGATAACCACAATTTTCTGAGATGCAAAGCAAAAGCAGGATCACATGGCCTACCTGTATGGACGAAGTTGAGGTGGCTGTGTCAAACGCAAATCATCATCCTTCGGCAAAGTGCTTCACAACACATTTTCTCCTCAAATGTCGTGATCAATTCCTTATCATGTTTTACCTTGAAGGTAGCGCATGTTACAGCTAACGAATAATTGCCTAATCTTCGAAACTCTTCCTGGCTGTGTTGTTCGGTGCGTTTGACAAACACCCTTGAAGTGGATAACTAAATCACATTTTAAATGCGTAGGCTTATATTATCGTAGATACACTCTGATTTTACCAATAAAACTAACGCTTTATCGGTCACTAAACTGGTTATGTGCGTTCACATTTACGCGCATGATGATCACACACAACGAGGTGCTCAATTATTATTTTGGTTCAAATAATGATGTTTTTAAAACATATACAAAATCAAACATGCAACGTGTCATAATAAGTTCGCGCAACTAATCATTTTTCAATTGATGTAATCCAAAAGTAATCATATATATTTTTTAAAGTCTGTAATTCAATTACAGTATTTTAGTTGGTAACGTAAGGGATTACAGTTACTGTTTTCTTGTAATCTTTTACATGTAATGGATTACTTGTAATCCGTTACTCCCCAACTCTGATTATTCTGTATTAACCATTTCAGAAAACAAAATGTAGCTTGGCAGATAGTCTAGCCAGCTATAGCATCTAAACTTCCAATATAGGCAAATCTTACCCATCACTCTGGATTTAGCCCAGAGAAATGTATTTATTATTCCAATTGGACTCTTAATATCTCACCCGGCACAGCCAGAAGAGGACTGGTCACCCCTCTGAGCCTGGGTCCTCTCTAGGTTTCTTCCTAAAATTCGACCTTCTTAGGGAGTTTTTCCTAGCCACTGAAATTCAACACTACTGTTGTTTGCTCCTTGGGGTTTAAGGCCGGGTGTCTCTGTAAAGCACTTTGTGACAACTGCTGTTGTAAAAAGGGCTTTATAAATAAATTTGATTGATTGATTGACTTTTACCTTTTTACATTCACCCAAACACCCAAACAGACACACATTCACACACACCCATCCCAATAGCCATAATAACATCAATGATTTCTCTGCTCTTTATGTAGCCTAGCCTTCTCAATTAAAAAAACTCACATTAAGGCATTATCGTGCTGTCACACAGATGTTATATAATGATATACAGACATTCTGAAAGCCTGTTTGAAGTCATTGTACAAAACAGAGAGAAAAACATTTTAAAGTTGTGACTCAATTGATGGCACAGGATATAGGGTTCTTTGCTAGGTGGTCTCCAGTCTACTGCAAGAGAACACGTTCTTCCATTCATCCCAGATGATTATTCTATTTAGGGGCTGCAGGTTAACCCCTTTTGCTCACAGTGGACTTTTCATACTGACTTACATGTTAGTTGAACCAACAAACCTTTCCCTACCCCTAGCTTGACTTCTGTGACTTCAGATGCTAATACTTAATAAAATGCTAATAACACCTATAAAGAACACATCCGATATTTCAGTTATCATTACTAAAGTGTTGTTAATCATTCTTTAGCATCAGTGTACTCAAGTGTACTGTATACTGTTAGTGATGTTGGCAAATCAAACATTATCTACAGCTTAGGCAAACTGCTACTTAATGTGTAAATACATGCTCCAACTAAAATAATCTGTTATTCTACAGTATAATTGAATTGGTGGTTATCTGAAGACGTTTTCCAAAAGGTTTTCAGAGGTTGTTTCTCTTGGATGAAGCACAGCACTTACTGAGCATTCTGCAACATCTGGGCTCACGGTCAGGTCTCCTCACTATAAACCTGCCATTATGGTTGACAGATCTGGCCTCCTGTCTATTTTCATTTCTTTACTTGTAATTCCTGAAAAAGAAGTGACCATAACCGGCTTAGAATACAGCCCAACAATAACAGTATTTTTTTAAATCCCTAGTTTTACAGCACTCTCTGTGCTCATTCTATCTCAATCTCTTGCTCTCCTTCTCTCTCTACCCCTGTATTCTCCTTACATTCTACTTCTCAATTCAATTAACTTGTGGAGTTTAAGTTCAATTTTGCTTGGCACAGGGGAACAACTATGAATTTCTTTACAATAGATTTCATTTTTTTATTCTAGTTAACTCTTCAAAGCTATTCTAATTAACGTCAGTATCTCTGAATTGGTGTTGCTCCATTCACACAATGAGATTCTTTCCCAACACAGCTTAATAATTGCTGTTGCTGGTTGGTAGAACACTGACATTTCTCGGATGAGCAATAGTGTGCTTCTGTGTGTGGGTCCCCTGGCGCAGCTCCATGTGTAGGCCCCCATGGCTCCTCTGGCCAAGGTCCTTGTGGCAGGGCACCAAGGCAAACACACAGGCAACAGATGGGCTCTGTTGAGCTCCTCCCATCCATAGAGCAGAGGCTGGCTCTGAGCTGAGGCCCAGAGGGAGAGAGAAAGGGGGGGGCTCACAAACTCATAGGTGAAGTGGTTTGCTGACATACAGCCCAGTAGAGTATTCTTTCTTTTTTTTTGTTTATGTACTTTTTATGATTGATGTTTATATATAAACACATTAGCATATAGTGCAGGATACTGAACATTTCCACAATATTTTTAGCCTCTCCAATTCATGACTTCACTCTCAAAATTATAACAAATCCCTCTTGCACTTCTAAGACAACATAACAAATTAAAGGTTAAACATGAAACACAACTGTTAGTAATAGACAATGATTCCTGGTATTCCTGGTAAATAGCATTAATGGAAAATCTGTTGAGGTTTCCTGCTGTAGTACACAAATCACACATTAGATGGCGCTCACTAATAGAAATTGAATGGAGAGGACAGCATCTGTTTCCGTGACTGTAAAAATTCCATCTTGACCAGAATCATGTCATTTGGAACATTTTGAGGAGTTAGCCAATAATATTTAGCCAGCTGATTTCAAATAGTAGAAATGTGGTATTTTCTTTATTTGCGAACGTTAAACTAAATATGCCTGCCATTTGGGTATGGTTACAAAGTAGGTTACAAAGCAATGAAAAGTTATGTATTCACATTCAAAGTTGTTGTTTGTTAAATATGGAATAGGATTAGACTGGTGCCGCAAAAAGAATATCAAATACAGTTCAAGCTGGATATAAAAATTATAAATACCTTATTCTGACTGACATTTATTGGTATTCTTGGGGGGATTGGAACCATAAATCGGCCCTGGCATTTTTAATACACGGGCCATTTGTTTCCCATGATGCTACCACAGCTGTAAATGTTTTACTCAAAGACTGTGTGGCAGCAAACATTTCAACCTTAGAGTCACCAATTATTGTTCAGATAATAAAAATGTTGAGCAAAAAAGAAATAAAACCTACATTTGGGCCAGTCTATCTTGCATTTCAGGGCATAGTCCGCCAAAGCTGGTATTTATTGCTAAAACAGCCTTTGAGTATTGTTTTACAGGCCAAAGAGAGGTGTTATAGATTGTGTTAAAACCACATTGTATCACAACATGGCAGTACTCAAGGCCAACATTTAACAACTGCATCCACCCACCCGGGGCTGTTCTTATATGCTCTAACAAAAACCACTTACAAATGGAGATGCATGAAAATTGATGTTTCATTATGTTATGCAATGCACGCTACGTTTGACGCTCCATCGAAGAGTGTAAGCGTTATTTTTGTTAAGGATTGGCCAATTATCTGGTCAGTACGCTGCACAGTATAATCAGAGCCTCAAGATGACAAAGCAAATTGGAAAGAGGTAGACCTTGTTTTCCGTTTCTCTCTTCTTTCCTCGCACCCTTTTCGTCAATACCCAATTATTCTCTCTGTTGCACTTCCCTGATAGCGGCGCCCCTAAAATAGCTTTCTGAGGCATTGTTTTCTAATTGTAGCAATCTGGAGTCACTTGAAGTATTGATCAAACATTAGAGGCTTTATACGGTAGGGTGCGTGGGCAAGGTGGTGTGGAAAAGAAGAGAGAGGCAAAGAGGATTGCAGCTTGCCTGACTACTAGGTGTTTTGAAATGGTGTTTGAGCAATTTCAGAGGGTGGTGCACTATTGTCTCGCTTTTCTTGTTGATTTCCTCAAATGCGTGTCAGTTGATTATAGTGCAGTATTGTCAAACGTATTTTACCCCAGGGTCCGTGTTAAGTCTTCAGTGAGGTCTGAGAACAGAAAAATCACAGAGAATCTTTTCTGTTTTTACAACACCAACCCAATTCAGATATTTCTTCCTTCACTAATCATTTGACCGATTAATTTAGCTTGGATTAATCTCTGAAGCGATTGGTCAAAAGACACATTTGTGAAAAGAATATCAACATTGGTGTCACTGTGTAAAAGTAATTAATTAGTATTTCATAAATGGAAAACAATATATACCCTGCAAAAAAAAATTAAGGGAACACAATCATTACAGTAAATCACCAAGTCAATAAAATTTCTGGGATATCAATCTGTTCAGTTAGGAAGCATAAGTGATTGTGAATACATTTCACCTGGTTTAGAGCAAATGAACAGAAAACAGGGCACTGGAGAGGCAATAGCAAGACAACCCCCAAAAAGGGAATGGTTTTGCAGGTGGTAGCCACAGTCAATTTCTCTCTCCTTATTCTACTGATTCTTCTCTAGTTTAGCATTTTGCTAGTGTCCTTGTCACTACTGGTTGCATGAGGCGGTACCTGCAGCCTATTCAATTTGCAGAGGTAGTCCAGCTCCTCCAAGATGGCGCATCCATACGTGCTGTCACAAGAAGGTTTGCTGTGTCTCCAAGTAAATGAGATGAGAGCAGGTTCACACTGAGTATGTGTGACAAATGTGAAAGAGTCTGGATACGCCGTGGTGAACGTTATGCTGCCTGCAACATCATCCAGCATGACCGGTTTGGCAGTGGGTCAGTGATGGTCTGTGGAGGCATTTACTTGGAGGGTCACACAGACCTCCATGTGCTAGCCAACGGTACCCTGACTGCTGTTAGATACCCAGAAGAAATCCTCAGACCCATCATCAGACCGTACGCTGGTGCAGTGGGACCTGGGTTCCTCCTGGTGCAGGACAATGCCTGGCCTCATGTGGCCAGAGTGTGTGGGCAGTTGCTGGATGACAAAGACATTGATGCCATTGACTGGCCCTCATGTTTCCCACACCTGAATACAATTGAGAAACTGTGGGACGTTATCTATCAGTGCATCCGACAACGCCAAGACTGTCCAGGAGCTCACTGATACCCTGATGTCTTCAGAAGTCGACATGTGAATATGAAGTCATCATGTGAACACTGCAGGAGTGCCGTGCCTGTGAGATCCAACACCCTCACTCCCTCATTTTGCCTAATCAACACTTGACCCAATTCAGATATTTTCCTCTTTTGACCAATGACATTTAACATCTATTTTACATCAGAGATGTTCTAATTAGTCAAAAGTAAATCAAATCTACATTAACTCAGCCTTTTCAACCTATTTATGTAAATGTCAGTCTTAAGATACTGTATTTTGGCCTATAATTAAAGTGTAGAGAACAAGTATTTGATACACTGACGACTTTGCAGGTTTTCCCACTTACAAAGCATGTCGAATTCTCTAATTTTTATTATAGGTACTCTTCAACTGTGAGTGACGGAATCTAAAACAAAAATCCAGAAAATCACAATGTATGATTTTCAAGTAATGAATTTGCATTTTATTGCATGACATACGTACAGTGGGGAAAACGTTTTTTTAGTCATCCACCAATTGTGCACGTACTCCCACTTAAAAAGATAAGAGAGACCTGTAATTTTCATCATAGATACACTTCAACTATGAGAGACAAAATGGTGGACAATAAGTGATCAATAACAAAAGTTAATCTCAATACTTTGTTATATACCCTTTGTTGGCAATGACAGAGGTCAAACGTTTTCTGTAAGTCTTCACAAGGTTTTCACACACTGTTGCTGGTATTTTGGCCCATTCCTCCATGCAGATCTCCTCTAGAGCAGTGATGTTTTGGGGCTGTCGCTGGGCAACACAGACTTTCAACTCCTTCCCAAGATTTTCTATGGGGTTGAGATCTGGTGACTGGCTAGGCCACTCCAGGACCTTGAAATGCTTCTTATGAAGCCACTCCTTCGATGCCCAGGCGGTGTGTTTGGGATCATTGTCATGCTGAAAGACCCAGCCACGTTTCATCTTCAGTGCCCTTGCTGATGGAAGGAGGTTTTCACTCAAAACCTCACGATACATGGCCCCATTCATTCTTTCCTTTACACGTATCAGTCGTCCTGGTCCCTTTGCAGAAAAACAGCCCTAAAGCATGATGCTTCCACCCCCATGCTTCACAGTAGGTATGGTGTTCTTTTGATGCAATTCAGCATTCTTTCTCCTCCAAACACGACGTGTTTTTACCAAAAGTTCTATTTTGGTTTCATCTGACCATATGACATTCTCCCAATCCTTATCTGGACCATCCAAATGCTCTCTAGCAAACCTCAGACGGGCCTAGACATGGCTTAAGCAGGGGGACACGTCTGGCACTGCAGGATTTGTGTCCCTGGCGGCGTAGTGTGTTACTGATGGTAGCCTTTGTTACTTTGGTCCCAGCTCTCTGCAGGTCATTCACTAGGTCCCCCCGTGTGGTTCTGGGATTTTTGCTCACCGTTCTTGTGATCATTTTGACCCCACTGGGTGAGATCTTGTGTGGAGTCCCGGATCAAGGGAGATTATCAGTGGTCTTGTATGTCTTCCATTTTCTTATAATTGCTCCCACAGTTGATTCCATCACACCAAGCTGCTTACCTATTGCAGATTCAGTCTTCCCAGCCTGGTGCAGGTCTACAATTTTGTTTCTGGTGTCGTTTGACAGCTCTTTGGTCTTGGCCATAGTGGAGTTTGGAGTGTGACTGTTTGAGGTTGTGGACAGGTGTCTTTTATACTGATAACAAGTTCAAACAGGTGCCATTAATACAGGTAACGAGTGGAGGACAGAGGAGCCTCTTAAAGAAGAAGTTACAGGTCTGTGAGAGCCAGAAATCTTGCCTGTTTGTAGGTGACAAAATACTTATTTTACTGAGGAATTTACCAATAAAGTCATAAAAAATCCTACAATGTGATTTTCTGGAATTTTTTTTCTTATTTTGTCTCTCATAGTTGAATTGTACATATGATGAAAATTATAGGCCTCTCTCATCTTTTTAAGTGGGAGAACTTGCACAATTGGTGGCTGACTAAATACTTTTTTGCCCCACTATATTTGATACATCAGAAAAGCAGAACATAATATTTGGTACAGGAACCTTTGTTTGCAATTACAGAGATCATACGTTTCCTGTAGTTCTTGACCAGGTTTGCAGACACTGCAGCAGGGATTTTGGGCCACTCCTCCATACAGACCTTCTCCAGATCCTTCAGGTTTCTGGGCTGTCACTGGGCAATATGGACTTTCAGATTTCTCCAAAGATTTTCTATTGGGTTCAGGTCTGGAGACTGGCTAGGCCACTCCAGGACCTTGAGATGCTTCTCACGGAGCCACTCCTTAGTTGCCCTGGCTGTGTGTTTTGGGTCGTTGTCATGCTGGAAGACCCAGCCACGACCCATCTTCAATGCTCTTACTGAGGGAAAGAGGTTGTTGGCCAAGATCTCGCGATACATGGCCCCATCCATCCTCCCCTCAACACGGTGCAGTCATTCTGTCCCCTTTGCAGAAAAGCATCCCCAAAGAAAGATGTTTCCACCTCCATGCTTCATGGTTGGGATGGTGTTCTTGGGGTTGTACTGATCCTTCTTCTTCCTCCAAATACGGCGAGTGGAGTTTAGACCAAAAAGCTCTATTTTTGTCTCTTCAGACCACATGACCTTCTCCCATTCCTCCTTTGGATCATCCATATGGTCATTGGCAAACTTCAGACGGGCCTGGACATGCGCTGGCTTGAGCAGGGGGACCTTGCGTGCGCTGCAGGATTTTAATCCATGATGGCATAGTGTGTTACTAATGGTTTTCTTTGAGACTGTGGTCCCAGCTCTCTTCAGGTCATTGACCAGGTCCTGCCGTTTAGTTCTGGGCTGATTCCTCACCTTCCTCATGATTATTGATGCCCCACAAGGTGAGATCTTGCATGGAGCCCCAGACCGAGGGAGATTGACCGTCATCTTGAACTTCCATTTTCTAATAATTGCGCAAACAGTTATTGCCTTCTCACCAAGCTGCTTGCCTATTGTCCTGTGGCCCATCCCATCCTTGTGCAGGTCTACAATTGTATCCCTGATGTCCTTACACAGCTCTTTGGTCTTGGCCATTGTGTAGAGGTTGGAGTCTGTTTGATTGAGTGAGTGGACAGGTGTCTTTTATACAGGTAACAAGTTCAAACAGGTGCAGTTAATACAGGTAATGAGTGGAGAACCGAAGGGCTTCTTAAAGAAAAATGTACTGGTCTGTGAGAGCCGGAATTCTTACTGGTTGGTAGGTGATCAAATACTTATGTCATGCAATAAAATGCAAATTAATTATAGAAAAATCATACAATGTGATTTTATGGATTTTTGTTTTAGATTCCGTTTCTCACAGTTGAAGTGTACCTATAATAAAAATTACAGACCTCTACATGCTTTGTAAGTAGGAATACCTGCAAAATCAGCAGTGTTTCAAATACTTGTTCTCCCCACGTTTCACTACAGTAGAAATATCAGGTTACTATCTAAAATCCATTTGTCATTTATTACCATAGGGAAAGACAAATTAATAAAGATAACATTTGTTTTTACTTTTCTACAATAAAGTGATGATATCCAATTCTAATCCAAGTGGCCTGGGAGGGACGATGTCAAGTTATGTGTCTTCTGATGCACATCCAATGCTTATCTGGTTCCTATCTCATACTCACCAGACTTCTACCTTGATGCCAAGGTAGAAGTCTTACAGGTGCCAAGGCTGCCACAAAGAGTCATTAGAGTGTGACAAGGAACACCCCTTGTTGCCTTACACTTTTGCAATTAATATTTTATATTCAATATTCATAATTATTTTAGAACCATTTCTAGATAAAATTTTTGACTTTGACATTATTGACATTTTGTGTGGATCCAAGGCAAAACATTTTTTTTTTTACAGCATTATCCAAAACGATAATACAATATTTTTTATTCAGGATGTCACACAATGAAATGTGTCCATGGGGGATGAATACTTCGGAAAAGTACTGAGTTGACAATGAGTATTAAGTTTGGAAAGCAAATAGATTACATTTTCGTTTGCCCTTTAAATTTTGTTCAGGAGAAAAACCATTGTGTCCTGATAAAACAGACAATTCTGATAATGTCAAGTATCTCACCTTCCACCCTCATTCGCCCTCCCTGTTGCTCACTCAAATCATACTCTCATACAAAACGCAGAGACGGGGAAGAGATTTCCCAATTACACTCATTCAGCCTAGGTGTCATGCCTGCGTGCATGCCAGACATTAATGCCTGTTTAGTCACGACTCATTTTGAATGCAGTATTATAATGTCCTACCAAGCGGATTTGGTAAAAAAATGTTTTTACTGACATTACTTAGATCATTGAAAGTAACTGCCTAATGTTTCCTGATTTCTGTTAAGTGTGAACGGAAATTATTTACAATGTATGTAAAATAATTCTCCCACATTTGTTTTATTAAGTATGTTAAAAAGGAGCTATTCTGTGTAGGAATAGTGTATAGGAACACCTGATATACTGATCATAAAAAAGTATGAATTTGAATAGACAGCTGATTGGCCAACTTAAGCTCCTAATATTATTCTCCATATTGTCTATTTAGGTTGGTGGTTGGGATTTTGAAGTGTTTTACCTAAAATGTCAACTTTGGCCACAAACACAAGCATTGGACAGGTCAAAAATATTAAGTATGACTCAACAGAATATCCATTTTAAATGGTTCAATGTTTACTGGGCAGCTAATTCAAATACAGACAGAAACCAATATACAGACAAATACCAATATACAGACAGAAACCAATATACAGACACTGCTCAAATGCACCCATTAACTTTTAACTGTCAATGGTCATGTCAGCGGCCAGGGGCCAAAGGCCATGTCAGTGGCCGGGGGCCAAAGGCCATGTCAGTGGCCAGGGGCCAAAGGTAATGTCAGCCGCCAGGGGCCAAAGGTCATGTCAGCGACCAAGGGCCAAAGGCAATTTCAGTGGCCGGGGGCCAAAGGTCATTTCAATGGCCGGTTTCAATGTGAATAGAAAATAATATAGAACGACAACATTTCTGGAGGTCTGCCCATATCTCATTTGCATGAATAATAAGATAATGTGCAGTTTTATTGCAGTACTAATCAAACTTTTTTTAAAGGAGGATGTGTCCCTATGCAAATTCTGTAACGGAAGTCCAGCACTAATATTAGGGGATTGGTTCACATAAAATGTATATAAGAAAATCCCATTAAAAAAATCCAATGTGATTAGTTTCTAGAAAAATCCTATATGTAAAGCCCAGTGAGAAACCTGCTGGTTGGTTCTAAATTATTATACAAAATCCTGAAGATTTGTGCTATTGGAATTCTAAAGGATTCTTTGATTATTAGGGGCAGCAAACCATCCAAACCACTGTAGACAGCTGGATGTTAGACACCTCGGCCTAGTTCCAGGACTCCATGTGGTGATCCTGGAAGAATGGACTGTGGCATTTGTTGCAAAGCGAATTCAGTACTGCCACTACCTTGTTCTCAAACAAAACCATGGAGCCAATTGAAGTAGAAAAGACTCAAGAACTCTTTTCTTAGCCACTGCCTCAAACGCTTTGTCACTGTAGCCAGTCATTTGAATCCTGGTTGTGGCATGTCGTGTGAATGGAGATCCCGCAGAGTGCGTTCCAAACTGGCTCAGAGACTGGGGTGTAAAGGTGGAGGTAGGGCACCTGCAAGCTCATTGACGGCTGGTGCCCAAGGAATGTGTTCTCCTCCAGCATATATGCACCGCCGAATACCTCCCGGTTAAACAATTTTCGTCTCTCCCAAACATGAAGGGGAGGCCTCCAAATTCGAGACAACAGAAATGGCATGGGAGAAAAACAGGGTTAAAGAAACAAACAAAAAACACGTCTTTATTGACTATGCTTGTTTAAGAGCACTGGGAATGCTGGCCTTGTTGTTTGTAATGTTTCACTTTGGAGGGATGTATCTGGCGCAGATCAACATAGGCTCAACCACCTGCAGTAATTATAATACATATACACAGCTCTCTGAAAAGCCCTTAAGGAAGAGTGTAGGCGTTGAATCTTGCAGAGAGGGAGATGTTTGTGTTAATTACCCCCTAGAGTTATTTTAGTCTTTTTTCCCCCTCATACTTGTTGCATAGCTAATAACCCCCTATTCATCTAACTAGTTGTTGTTCTGAATGGGCTTCCATACAATTTTGCTACCCCTCAAAGATATTCACTTCATCTTCATTTGTCGCCTTTAGTGTCTTTGATATATGAGGCACACATACCAGATAAAACCTTTTCTTATATGGCACTTATGGAAAGAGCAGTACCATGCATTCCAGAAAGCTCTTAACAGCTATTTTTCAAATCCATTATCCTCCAAAGCTAATGGCGTAAAAGGAAAGTTCTTACTAGATGGCATGTTGGTAGTTATTTTTCTTTCCTCTGTTGTCTATGGTGAATTGTCAGACACAGAAAGCTGCATTTACAACATAGCATGTTTTAGGTTTTGGTTTATTCAAATATATCAGTACATTTACAGAAACATAAACAGAATGTAATACAATATAAAAGTGAAAAATTTAATCAGCCCATGGACAAGATGTGAAAAATAAAGGCATCCTTTTTACATCTGGACCACAGATATTTCTGACAACTACAGGTAATGTTAATCCTTGAGATTCTGGACCGTTTCTTTACTTTTCTTCATGGACTTATTTTCCTCTTTCACAAACATTCATACATTAGTTTGTTGTCTTATTGCTTGAGTCCATTGTTGTGGTTCCCTTGGCATGAAGTTCCCGGGCTGTTCTTTTCTCTGAGCTGGAGTCTCCTGTACTTCTTTTCTATTTCTCTAGGAGAAAGTGAAGACACTCTTGAGGCTCCTCTTCACTTTTTGGCCACCATCACTCATCTATGCTTCCAACACATTTAACAAGATGGAAGACGATTAACAAATGATGAACAAGATGGAGCACCATTAGCCCATATGAAAACCAGATGGAGGAAAATGTGTCTGTTTTCATATGACCAGCAAGCCTTATGAAAACAAGATGGAATATCACAAGCTCAGGATAAAAAAGCCATTATCCTAAAAAAAATACCATTATCCTATGTTCAACAAGATTGAGGACTAGCCAATATAAAAACAACATGGAGGACCATTATCCCATATGAAACTAGACCATAGGAAAACAACATGTAGGAATATTAGCCCATACAAACAACATGGAGGACCAACTGGGCATGTAAAAACAACATGGAGGACCATTAACCCAAGACGTATGACAAAGATGAATGGCCATATAGCCAATATGAAACAAGATGTAGGATCATTAGCTAGTACTTGCTGAAATAATGGGGTAGAGCACAATTACCAGCTAACAACTGGAGGCTAACCGGAAAATGGATTCAGCAGAAAGTATTATCAGTGTCTTTACATATTCACTGAACTCAGCACCTGATCAATGGTGACTCAGTACAGTGACAACTTCCTGTATATTTCTACAACTTGGAAACAACAGCAAATGTTAGACAGCCATCGCTACGTAGATAGCCTTCATAATCAACAACACCTTAAGTAGCCACAATGATGCTGTCCCTGTTGTAATTATAAAGTTAAAATGTGTGCATGTACTTTCTGGTCCAGTGCATTGATTGAGATGTTCATTGACTGAGAGGCTGAGGAATCTGTGTGTGTGTGATAATAAGCTGTGTTTAAATAATCTGACCATTTTTTTCTGAGCAGTTCTGATCGGTCAAAAGACCAATTAGTAAAATAAAAATGGGTTTGCTCATCTGAAAAAGGATTTCAATGTCACAACTGTATAAGGAATGTGCTTTAATAACCACCTGTGTGGATGCCAGGTCTGGAAAAGAGCGCGGCAATAACCTGGGTTTGAAAACCAAGCATTTACCACCAGAACAACAATGTCTGGTAATACAAGGGGTAAGTAAAATCAGCAACCACTTTTCCATCGAGTTCTTATATAATGTCATGTAATATAAAAGAAAACTTCAACAGGTGTAATGGAAGCAACTAGATGTTGGTTCGATATTGTTCACGACAGACAATTTGGCACCATGTTGGGAAACACTAACTCCTATTCATTGTCAATGATAGGAAAGCACTGAGAGACAGGAAGGGCAGAGGAGTGTTGGGCAAGCAAGAGGGTGAGACGAAAATTAAGCTTTGCTCAATTTATGCAAATGCTAAGCGAAAGTCACATTGCGAGTCACCAGTCGAAGATTGGCATAGCTCAGCACCTCTATTGGAATTACATACATGCAAAGGGAAAACATTAAACTAGATAAGTCTATTTTGCTCTCCTTGTTACCCTTTGTAATTAATGGATCCAACTGTATTTTGGCCTCATGCACAGTGGGGAAAATGGTTGGAGGGGTACAAGAACTATATGGTTTGAGAATTGCACAAGTTGATTGAATCTTATGTTCAAAAGTCTCCAAAACTACAATTAAACAGCATCTACATACCAACAAGGTATTTGGATGTCTTGTCCGAAAAAAATCCTTTACTTTCATCACAACATTAAAGTCAGAACCTATAGTGTTTGAGAGATGTTTTTGTTAGCACAAATGTGATCAGAAATAGATATGCTTTAAAACTGCTTCACAAGCGATGATTACTGGTATTTTAAACATCATCATGATTGTAGTTCTAGCCAATGCAGAAACAGATATTTCTGCCTCCCTCTGCAACAACAGAAAGCATACAGATTACTTGAGTACAGATGGAAGCCACAGGATAAATAAAATATTATGAACCCTGCTTAAAAGCGCGCAGGGATGGTCTTGAAGCTCCTTTCTAATAAATATGTAGATATGTGCCCCCTTAAAACTGAGGTTTTATATATCCAACAGAGTTTTCAGCTGTGTCTAAATGCTTCTACTTCCTGTTTTATATTGCCATTGATATTTTGATTTAGATTAAACTCTTTCTCTCGTGCTCTCTCTCTCCCTCTATCTTTCTGGCTGTCTCAAGAGTTCTCCGCCCTGAATGATTGCAAACCAGTAGAACTCACACGTTGCCATAGAAAAGTTGAAGTGCCTGGTCCCGTCCCTTCTCAAAACCATCAATGACCCCTCCCTCAGCGCACATTAGTTTGCCGACAGTCACACTGACAATCAAAGTATGGAAAAGTATTTTCAGGTAAAAGAAAAAACAGAAAGAAACTTCTTAAAATGCAGGATCGCCGTTGATCATTTCTGTTTTACTCAGCACGGAGAACCAGTCAAAAACTATATCATCATGGAAGTTCTGAAGTCACATTGTTGCTTTTACCTAGTCTAACACTCCATTTATTACACTGGATTTTGAATTGCATTTCTAGAAGATTTCTAATCATTAAACAGAATGCAATTCTTACATGAAAGGTCATTACTGGTCACATTACAATGTATACACAAGTCATAAAGAAGGCAGTCAAAGTTATACATGGGTATAATCTGTTTTTTACTCCATGTCCATCTGGATGTGTCTGTTACTTCCTGCTGCAGGGGTTAACTGAAAACGCACGTTTTACAGAAAGGGTCAACTGCTGTCTGCTGCACTCCATCGAGGTCCTACATCACTTCGGGGTTAGGACGTATGCAGGCAAGATCATTCATGACCCCTACCACCCTAGTCAACCACCATTAAAAAATACATCCTCTGGCAGGAGGAAGGAAAGCAGGCAGTAGAGATCTATATTATTTCTCTTACTCTCATATGTCCTTCCACTGATATGATTAAGACAGCCTGTCTCTATCTCTTTGCCTCCATGTCTTTCTGTTTGCCTATTTTTGTCTTTCTGTCTCTCTTTCCTTCTTGATTTCCTTCCAAAATGGTTAATTCGACACTCACTCTTGTCGCTGTTTTATGATTTTCTCTCATTTAGAAGATTACCATAACTGAATACAGAACAGTGCATTAACTGTTAATGATGTCGAGTGTGGGGTTTTGGCTTCTGGTGGCGATTTTTAACATGTGGTAGCCCTTTAGGTTCTTATATAAAGATGGTAATGACTAACGGTGAAACAAGAGTGAAAATAATATCTTCCTCTAGTATTCTATGTTGTCTTTATAGAAAAAAGACTTAAAGCTGCACAAGACTAACTATATGGACACAGGATAAGACACATTCAGGGAGTCCTTAAACATACAAACATCTATCATGTCGTTTTTTGTTTCTCCCAGTGATCCTGATGGGGAGTTCATTCAAATGCACTACGACATACTTTTCCTCATGTAGGAGATACTTTAAATTTTCTCTGATTGTTTATTTGGGGATATTTCTTTGTCTTGATTTTTGTTGTTTATTATCTTACCTTCATGTAGAAAGGTAGGTCATTGAGGACATATCCTCTCTTTTAGTTATTTGAAATACAGTACCTCAGAGGATATTTGGAGGCGCTAATGGATCAGCTACAAGAGGATAAACAAAGATGGCTACAGAAGAGGTGGTGGTGGGTTACTTCACTACCCCCATGGGCCCAATTACTTCTGTTTATCGCCTGGAGATTCTGTTTCCTATGTGGAATGCAAAAGGTCAGCAATTCTATCTCGATACACACTGTGCATGTCCTCTTTTTTAGTTACACTAAAGTAAAAAAAAGTTTTTATATGGTTCATCTTCAGTTCTTAAATGAGAATTTTACTATATGATGTTTGATGCTTTCTCACTGCAGAGGTAATCTATTGACTGAGAGAAACTGTAGTATATTGTTCCAGTTCTTTAAACAGCCCTTATTCAGTTGGGTTTAGGCACTGCTAGATAAACATTTATGGAAATAATTATGGCTTTTGTTTCTAAAAACTAATTCACCTAAAATGTATTCCACATTTGGTACATAGACCTATATAGACAATACGTCAAATTATTTACATTTTTTTTCTATCTGTATTATCTGGAGACCCGATCATTCAGTAAATGTCATTCAAGCAATCATCGTGAAGACTTCACTAACGTCATAAATGAACAATCCGGTTTCAGAGATGAGGTGGTATAATTTGGATGATGGACGGTTTATCTCCACACTTTACTCTTTGCAAAACAGAAAATAATTGATTGTATAAGTATTCCCCCCCTTAGCTATGACACACACAGAAGTCACGTAAATGGTAATGTGAAGAGTCCACCTGTGAGCAGTTGAGGTGTTTCACATGATCTCAGGTTAAATATACCAGTCTCTGGGACGACATCATGAAGACAAGTGGACATTCAAAACAAAACCGGAATAAAGTTCTTCAAAATTACCAATCGGATTGGATATAAAAGCATTCGCAAGGTATTGAATATCCCTCATATACAGTATCCTTTATAACAAACTGAGAGAATATGGAGCAACTGTGAATTTGACTAGAACATGATGCCCTCAAAAATGGAGTTTCCTGGTGAGAATTGCACTAGTCAGGGGGACCTCCAAGAGACCTATGGCATCTCTAAAAAAGCTACAGTCTTCCATGGCTGAGTTAGGAGTGCATAGTGTGATAATCAAAGTGGACTTTATTGGACAGTGGGAAAAAGAAAGCCAGTGTTGAAGAAAAAAAACATGCTAAACAAAAAACATCTTGTCTGCAGTTTGACAGAAGTTATATTGGAGACTCTAAGAACAAGAGGAAGAAGATTCTTTGGTCTGCTCTTTGACACATCCTTGCCTATGTCCAGTTGGACTAAGGAGTTTTATTTTGATCATCCACTATGTTGGTCTTGGTCTAATGTTTTTTGGCATGGCTGAACTCACCAGTGCTTCCTTTCATCATCTCAATGTACAGTTACATCATCTTAAAGACATGCCTTACATTATTGCTACATCTCTGATCGATTAATAAAAAATACATGGCTCATGATGGCCAGCTTGACTGGGATTGATACTTATTTGGTTCCAATGTTGTCAGACATCAGCATCAGACTCCAAATGCAAATGCAAAGCCTAGAATCAAGATTAGATGTAAGCTTTTTGGGCATGCACTAACGATTCAATGAAACACCTGCCTAATCAGAAACAGCTGTGAAGCAAATTGCCCAAATACTTTCGATAAACTGAATGGGGGCACGAAGTACAAAACATGGTGTAATTTTTAAATAGTTAATCCGTTGCAAATGGAAATACTCTAAATTGAAGCTGACAGTCTGTACTTTAAGCCAAAATGAAGCCCATTGGTTCAATTCACAAATGGGACCAGTATACAGCTCCATTTGAAAAGTAAGGTCTGAGTGAGGTACAGAAGGGTTAAAATTTTTAGACCACTGCAAATTGAACGCTTCTGTTCCTTACTCAAAACTTTCCATTTCTGGAAAGAAAAGAAAAAGATGCAGTGGTCTCTTAAATTTTTCCGGAGCTGTATAATAGAGTCTGGTAAATGTATAAGGCGCAAGTTTTCCCAACATATGGATGAAACACTCTCCAAGCTCTTGAGTACAGTGAGTCTCTAAGAAGAAAACACATGTACACCTATGGGGATTTATTAAGGCAGTCTAGTCTTAAATCTTAGTCTTTCAAACATTGGCTGTCATTTTGAATGCAGGTTGCAGGTGAAGAACATTTTGGATATACCAGCTTTGGCTGCATTCCAATGAGAAATACACATCACTGCAAGCTAGCATAATGTGACCTGCATGACAGATGTGGCCTTTAAACTACAATTATTTGGGTGAAACAAGGCAGACAAAATAAGGCCTTATGAAATATGTCTTTTCTTGAAATTGTTTATTTTAATGACCAAATTCATTTATAATGAATCGGATTTACTATACCGTGTCTTTCTACCAATGGTGATGCAAAAGGGCACTTATCCCCCGCCAATGTGTAGATCCCACCTGTGGGATTCCATCGACCAATTAGTGCCAGAAAGCTCACCACACATCAGCAAAAAATGTGGATTAAGACTCTTTTTAGGCTTGGTTTTATTTCAATGAAATAAGTATTGGACTGTTTACTTTTTCATAGCGTAATTGTTCCCTGCCACCTTCCAAACTGGCATGGGCTACTTCCCCCACAACGCCTCCCTTTGGTTACTGAGGTCTACACTGGAATGTATTGCTCATTTACATTTTTTACAATTGAGTGGTGATGCTGGAGGTAAAAAGATGTTTCTCGTGGAAGCAGATGAAGGACACCCTGATGAAGGTGAAAGATGAAACGCATGGCATATTTTAATTATGATCAAGCCAACACAATAAAGGTGTATTAACTTGAAAAATCCACATGACCACCTGGGTACATTTTTTATACTATTCAGTCTATTTTTTCTTTGCTTCTGTATGATTATCTCCCTTCCAAGAGTGCCTATGGTAGTTTGACAACTTTGGACATCCTGAAGCGCTCCTGCTACCACATATTCTGCAAAGGATGTTCCCTGTTGTTGGTGAAGTAGCATATATAATAATTAAGAGGAGGCTAACTCTCTGTGACACAAACAAATTGCTTTATTAAGTTGTAATAATACTCCCCCCAAATTATTGAATATCAGTCTGCTTGCCTCTCAGCATGACTCCTCAACAGTAGCTCCTTTTGATCAGCTGTGTACATTGTAGCCACTGGTGGTAGGAGAATTTGCAAAAACAAATGTTAACTAACTGAGCAACTGCTCATTAACTAACTAGCTTTTGGCGTAACATATTCAATGTCATGTGCTGCAGTGGTTTTCCCCAAACCTGTTGCCTTTTGTTTCATGTTAGGTTGGCCTGGCTGGCTCAGCTACATTGTTAGCATGCTACTATCCATGACTGAAAAATTCTGACGGTTGGTGCGTAAAAAAACTATGTTTTTTTTCTTTAGGTCTTTGTTAACACTACTTGACATATCAAATTTAACCAATTGTGTGTGAATATTAAGTGAGATTATTTTTGCTTGGTACCAGCCTGAAAACCATCAAACTGCAGTAATTTTGTATATTCTTAGGATTTATTTGAATCCATGTGACTGTATTCTCTTGATGTTCTCTTGAGATCAAAATTCAGTTCATGAAAATAACAAATGGAACAAGCAAACTAGCCAACTATCTAACCATGTTGCCCTAAAGCAACAGCTAATATTTTGTCAGTGCAAGGCCCTGCGTGCTTGTGTTTTTAAATTATTGCCAAGCTTTGTGTGTGCCACATGTTTTCATTGAACACAGACAGTCCGAGCCCTCAGGGGTTGCTTAACCTGTTTGGAGGTTTTACCTACTAACCTACAAACAGCCCATGGACAGCCACAGCACCAAACGGCACAAATTTGGATAATGAATATCCTACCCATTACAAGTTTTTTCTTGTCCTTCCACCTGAGAAGTCCTTGATTATTCTACTATACGATGATACAATGGAGGACAGCTGTTTCTTTCAAGGGGCCTCAGCATTAAATTATTTAGTCTTTGTGTTACTGATCCCAGCTTATTTTAACAAAAGCTTTTAAAAAGACTGCTCCTTACTTGATCGGTCAATTGCAAGCAAAGAATACCCATAATGCAATGTTAACTGTAAATTCATTGACGTTCTTAGGCGGAAATGTGAGTGTTTCTGTTTTGACAAGATTCTTGTCCCTTTTAAGCCAATTGTGTTCTGTGTCATCAATTTAACCCAACAGCACAGAGTGGTCCTTCTCACTTACAGCAGCCGACACAACAGTTTTGTCGCTGCAAAAATAGCTACAAGTACCAATCACTTATTAGAATTCCAAATAACTGACAGTGAGTTGCTGTGAGGATTGATTAGTGATTTTTTTCTATATACATTATATTCTACTTAAATTAATGAAATATACACTACAGTAATTCATTCAAATAGATTATAATATTATGAATTGTGTAAAGGTCAAAAATGTGTATCAAAGTTTAGTTATAGAGTGGAGAAAGAACACTGCAATATAACACTGCCATGGTATTTTCAAATTTGATTGGGATTTTCATTAATTTAACATTTTAGAACAAAGAATTATGATCAAACGAATTTAAGTATGTAATGTATGATAACTTGGTACAGAACATTACGGACTGATACATGACGGCTAACTGAAATAGCCTATCAATCGAATATGCAAAAACAGCTACGTATTTTCGTCTGCAATGGGCCCTATAATGTTTGCAGGCAGCAGAAGCTTTAAGCATACATTAGTAGATATGAGGCACATAAACTCCATTGTGGGTCAGATGTAGAAACACGTTCTGGTCAGTTGAAACAGCGACCGAACATATGCCATTGCGCATACATATACATACCATAGACCACCTTTTGTTGACACACACAATCCTGGAAATGAAACATAATTTCTAAAATGTTTCACGGGGCTATGTCTTTGCAACACACGTGTTCTTTAATTATTGATTTTTGCTAAAAGAAAATTAAGATGTTTTAGACTTTTCACAAAATATTACACATATATATTACACATATATATTTTAATAATATGATATGTGTCATTATTACTGTATTACAACAACATTATTGGGACTTTGTTAAATCTTCCGTGTTGCGCATTGTTTTCTGACCATATACGGACTTTGAGGTGACGCTCAACCCCACACCCTTTCAGGCAACGAATGTTTCTCTTTTTACTGAACATCACTGATACCTAACAGCAGATAATCGTCTACTGTACAGCTCTTTCCAAGATGTAGGCCTAAGTTTATGCAGTTCCATACACAGACAAGTGAGAGGCGCTGCAGGGCTCCGTAGAAAGCCAAAGTAAAAGGGGAGGAGCGGTATCGGGAAGTAGCCACACGGTGTGTCTGTGTGACCAGGCATTCGTTCATATCTGAGAACCAACCGACGCTGAGCAGGGAGCGGATAAAGACGCGTTCTGTGGCATCTGCCAACTCCCGAGTCCCGACCACTCCGCTCCCAATTGGCAACGGAGAGACAGTAGCCAACAGTACAACGCAAACAGCGGACACCTGACAGGGAGAAACAGAAGGGTTTAGACAAGAGGCAACTAACACATTTAGCCGTAAAATGCAACAACGGTCTTTGCTGGATTAAAACAGCATTCACACATAAGCGTAATAGACAGCGAAACAAGGACGAACGCCGGTGCTGAAGCTCAGCCGCGACTAGGGAGGTAAGGAGAAACTGCGTGTCAGTGCATGAAAGACTACTACTTTATGCATTTTTTATGTTCTGTGTGTCAGGGTAAGTTTACGCTTTACGTCCGGGCCTGTCTCATGAAGAGAAAATACCGTGCTTTGCCCCAATGTGTGTCAGAAGCAGGAGACAGGTTCATCTGTGCCACCCCTTACAGAGCACCATCATAACCAAATGGGGTGTGCGGTTCTCATGTTGTGCGCAAGCGCCTCTGCCAGGACCAGAGAAAAAACTTCCTGCTAAGGTTTATAGCTGGTGTCAGTTTGACATTTCTGGTAACAGTGACAGTACCTGGATGTCAATAAATAAAATGTTCTCTCCTAGGTTTTTCAGGATAACACAAACCTCAAGATGCATTTATGTCGCAGTGGTAGATCATGTTCTGATCCCTATTCTGGTTCTGTGAATGGACGCACAAGTCTTTTGTTCTATACTGTATATTGTTTATTTTTGCCATGCTCGTGCGCTCTTTTGTTAGTTGCAGTCACACAAGTATGCTTCCTATGTAGCAAAGCCATGCACTACAATACGGACTGAGATACTGAATATATATATATAAGCCACAAACATTATGTAAGCAATGCTAATCTTTCTTTTCAATATGCAGTGAGTCAATGTGTATAATTCCGTATGTTAAGTGGATAAATTGATATACGTTTTACGTCGTCAGCATCATTGTGGATATTGATGTTTGACAGCAATGGTTGTAGGCTAATGCGTACACAATCTCTGCACCGCACACCGTGCCAGCCGCCTAATTTAGTAGCCTGAATGTCACATGGAACTTAAAAAAAACATGTGACACAATATGACGGAGGGACATTTTGGACTGCCATTTGTGTTTGTAAAATTGACGAGAAAATTATGTACCGTAAAATGATGTACAGTGTTTGCTGTTAACGTGTGTAGTTTGCGTGACACTGACTCTTGCAACTCAACTTTACTGTATTAGTTTATATTTCACTCAATAAGCTATCACATTGGTGACATAAATACTCGAGGAACACTAATGCATATTGGCAACATAATAATCTAAAAAATAACATAGTTTAGTGGTTGGAGGTTTGGCAAGGCTGTATCATAAAATACATTAGTTTTAAAGGGATAGTTCACCCAAATAACAAAACTATATTGGTGTCCCTAACCTGACAGCAATCCATGCTTTTGCTTTATTTCCCATACATAGTTTCCAAATGCTAATGTTTTTGTACATGGGGCACATCCTATTCAAGACCTGGTAGTCATGTAAAACATTTCCCCAAATTATGTCAAAATCCTTATCAGTTTGACTGTGAACTGTAACAATGTCACCTATAAATAATATGAACATTACAGTGTGAAAAATGGTAATATTGGTACCAAGATTTGAATACTATTTGTTCCCCAAATGCTGAAGTCTTTGTAGTTTTGTTCATATCATGTGCTTTTGAGCTTCACAATACATTTTAGATACTCCAGAGGAATTGAATATGATGTGTGAAAAATACTTATGCCAAAACATTAGCATTTTGAAACAGTGCCTCAGGAATAAAACTAAAGTATAGATTACTTTCAGCTATTGTCTCTTGATAGGCAAAAAATCAGGTAAGGACTCAACTATGTTCTTATTTTTTACTCAGGGGGAAATATCCCTTTAATGACTTAAAGATATACAAATAAATATGTCCACCTGGTGTTTATTACTTTACAGTATGCTGGGTATTACGGTACAATACCCAACATTGCATTGATATAGCTAGCAGGTAGTGTGAATCAAGCATGGGATTAAGGGCTTTGGTAGCAGTCATACCAGAACAGGCAGGAGGATCTACAGTTGATGAGGTGAGACAATACGTTTTTCTCCAAGCTGGGTTCATTGAACCAAGGCATCTCATCTCAGCTTTATATGTGTGCAGAGTTGACATTGCATATTTGCAATTAGGCTACTAGTATTTCTGAAGGGTTAGGGCTGTGGGTTAGTGGCTGTGATGAAAGGTGTCTGTCTGTATTGGAGTCCTTTAAGGTTTTTTTCAGTATTAAGGGCATCGTGGATGCTATCTTTCCCTCTGTAGGGATAAACATGCAGACCATGCCTCCCCATAAGGGAATTATTAAAGTGTGTTGAGGGCAGAAGGGAAGGCTTAGTTTAGATGTATGATATCCCATTCGGAGAGGCTTTGCACGCCTCTGTTTGTTAACTGGGTGAACTTCTGTAGGACGTTCGCCCAGACTAGTTTATGCAGGCAAGTGGGCAATGTGTTTGTTTTTGTAATTCGTTACGGCCCTGTACACTTGGAGTTGCACTAGGTCAAATTTTTTAAGTCTAGTGTTTGTAGTTCTGGCCGGTGCTAAGACAGCAATGGTGTCAAACTTGCATTAGTCGATTTCAGATTGCAAAGACAGGTGGTCAGACACTTTCAACCCTCTGGGCCAGGTTTGGTATTTCATGTGCTTACTGTAACATCAGCTCTCTTGAGCTGAGGTGGAGTGGGTGTGTTTGAGGTACTTGAAAACAAGTGCAAAAGTGAAGAGTTCATATCAGAAGACTGAAGACCAAGTAAAAGCAGGCCTTAGTGTTGAGGCGGTAGGTTATGGCATGAATTTTGTGAGTGGAAGCTTAACCTATCTAGCAACGATGCACAGAGCCCTTGGAGTAAGAGACAATATGTTTCTGGTTCTGTTAACTTAAAAAAAAAGGTTTAATTTGATTTTAAACCAGTTTAGCGTAGCATAACCTAGCCAAAGTAACCTCCATTGCATTGAGTTGTTTTTGTATTGTAACATCGTTCCGCATAGTATGTTTGTCCAGTGTGAAGTTATGCACCTTCATAATACAATCATTTGAAATACAATCACAAGCATTTCCTTATTTTTCTGTTGAACAAAAACATTGGTCATTTCTCAATTTCATACTCATGTCCAAACCCAAGAGGGAAAAAAGGAATGTTTGCCGTATTACTTCACAGAACTATAAAAAAAAGGAGGTTCAGTAAACAGACCGGGGCAAACACAGGTACAACCTATAATGGTTATAACAAAACATTTATAAATAGTAAACTGAAGAGGTTTTGATGTGTTTGTTAGTTTGTCCTGTAGGCATCCCCCTAACACATGAACTGTAGTTGGGGTGGAAGTCCCCTTGGCTGGGAAACAAGGGTCAACTACATTGGTGCTTAAAGCAAGGAACTGTTACAGGAAGGTAATTTATAAGTTAAGAATAACTTCTCAAGGGTCGCTAGCATGATCTTTCCTCTCATTTAATGATGTGCACATGGACCGGGGCTTTTGTGATTGTCCATTTACCGTTTTTCCACCGCCAAACTTGATCTTTTAATTAATAAAGCTCTGAGATTTAAGATTTCTTTCCAAGCGGTTTTCTGAGCCAAACCCTTTGTTGATTGGCTTGGCTGTTTGGCAAACTCATTGAGCAGGGCGTTGAAGGGAGGGGTAACCAGGGGACTACAACCCCCACTACACTACATGGAGCCAAGGGCCTGTAGGCGAGATAGAGATCTAACAACGCAGTCGTTACCAGTCCATATTTTTAAATACACATGAAATTTCTCAGTCGCTAAAAGAAATGGACCTACTCATTCCCTACTGATTCCCCAAGAATTGGGACATGGCTATTTGAGCATTGATCATTTTATTATCATGCTTCTGGACCCTAACCCAAACCATTTTTTTTATTCACTGTCCTGGCTTGGTAATGGAATTCAATTTTGCTCATTGAATGAAAGATGGCCATCACTGTAAACCTTAGAAACACCTTTTATTTTAAGAAGACACATCTTATGGTGTGCAAAGTATCAAACTATCAAGCTCAGGTTAAATAATACATCTTTCTGTTTTTGGACCAAGAATCATGGGATTTCTTGTTGCTGTATGTATTGCTTCATCCACACTGCAGATGTGGTGTGCCTGTTTGTTAAGCCTGAGCAGATCTTCACTTTGCAAAGTCACTATGAGAACCATATTAATAACGAAAGTAGGCTAATCTTATTATAACATTTGGTAGCATGTCCATGGCATTTTGAAATGCAAATGCAGTGTAGGATAGTATTTCTCAGTTGAAGCCGATGGCTATGTTCAAGAGGAGCAAAACCACAATATATAATCTGTAAATTGTGACTGAATGTCTGGTCTACAAATAATATTGAGTTATTATTTCTGATTCAAGGTGATTTGTAGATCAGTCAGTCAGCAGTTGCCTGCAGTCTTGTTGGTCCTCGCAAACACGGCCAATTACTTTTTGTAAAAACTGAATAATCCTACATGTTTATTATAGCCTAGGGTAATTGTATATCCTACTATTTAATGAATAAACTATCTTCAGTTGATAGGATTAACAGCCATGTCCTCCTGCAGTATTGGTGCTGATGACAATGCAATGCATAAAAGACCCTAAACACACAATTTGAAGAAACTGAAAATATCAGGACATGTATTGGATATTCCTCAGAACCGATATTGATACCGCCATGAGCCATCACATGCTATTGCCGCCCGTTTTGTATGACGTATTACTTTCAAACTGTTTCTCCATTCGTCATTTGGACCCCAGGAAGAGTAGCTGCTGCCTAGGTAACATCTGTGGGTATCCTTAACAAAACAGGTATTCAAATACACCTGGTATTAGGCGTGTCAGAGACATAAGACGGGAAGGATTTGAGCCGGCTTGTTGGATTTGCTTATTGATTTGCAGGTGTAAGAGCTATGTTGAGATGGATGTAGAGGGAAGTGACACGAAAGGTCGGTGGCATCCTTGTGCCTGGTTCTCAATTATAACTCACTCTCTTTTTGAAAATGTCTTGAAGGAACTACCTCCACACATTGATGCATTTAGATCAGTTTTAGACGACGTCTCCAGTTTATTGCTTGCTAGTGAGCAAGTGAAATGTCAGTACTGGAAGAATCCCTTTCCTTGACATTGTCCTAATCCCCTCTGCCTTTTTTTTATTAAAAAAATAAAGGATCCTCTTGTCTTTGCCCCGCGGCAGTGAGAAGCACTGCTGTTTTTCGGACTGGGTAGTCCAGCAACCATGCCAGGCTTAGGCTGTACATGGTCTTACAAAGCAAGAGGATTTCTACTGCTGTAACAACACAGTCAGATAAACATGTTGGGAAAGCTCTGAGGCTTTATATGACTGCCAGTGTTTAAACGAGATTGTACGGACAGGCGTTAGAACAACAGGCTACAAAAGGCCAAATTGCACAGAGAAGATCTCTCTCCAGAAATAAAATTGGTAATGTGTATTTAATTTAAAGGCTTACTTTCGCTATGTCTTGATCCCCAGATATCTCACATTGATTCTTCAACTCCCTCATTTCAGCTGTGATGATTATTCACTTTGGATCAGTACATTTAATATTTACCTAGCAGTGGAGGCTATTGCAAAAGTTAGTATAATAGCTAATGTAGACAGGGTGAAAGGCCACAAGCGAGCTGCACGGTTTCCCGAGCCTCTTTAGAGGCCAGTGAACTATGAAAGGCAGTCTCTTTCTGTTCAGCTGCCCTCTCCTACACATGAGCTCTGGGGGCTGTGGCTCTGGTATCATAGCACTAAAAGCTTGCTGTTAGACTGCACAGAGACTGGAATGGTCTCGGAGCGACACAAAACCCGGAATGCTCAACAATCACAGATTGAAGCAGAGGCGCTCGCTCTCCTGCAAGGAGGCAGTCCCTGCAGTTTCTTTTTGTTTTCATTGTTTTCCTCTATTAAAAAACTGTGTCTTTAGGAAGTCGTGAATCATATAGATTCAAGGCAATAAAAAAAAAAAAATATATATATATATTTTTTAATTATGTATTGTTTTTATACATGGTGTAAAAAATATTTATGACAATTTGCATTTAGTTGTGGTATTGCTGAGCAGGTGATTCGTTTTTATGAAGCTAAATCAAGCCCAACACTTTCCAGTGATATGACATGACAGAGAAAATACCAAACCCTATTTCGAACTTGAGCCCTTTAAACCATAATATTATACTCTGTTTATTAACGATGGCTTGGAAAATATCCATGTGTATCATTTATGATTATTTTATAAACTTGTAAGGGTTGATACTTCTATTTGGGCTTAGACCTCCAGGTCATTGGGCTTGTACAGCTTGGAATTGTATTATATGATTTATATGTTAGGAACAATGCAATGGACACAAAGCAAAACCTGTTTCATTCTTTGGGCCATAAAGGCTGTCGACAGCCTCTAGATATTATTTTTGCACTGCCTCACTCTTGTGTGCTATTGTCAAACTCACTGTCACTGTGAGGTTTTTCAGATTGCCAGGGTGTTTTGTAGGCCTTCCAGTAAATGGCACCATATCTACCCGTTCCCCACTACACGCCTTGGTTTCATTTACCTCTGAGCAAACAAGGCCTACACTGTTTATCAACCAATTCCAAACCAACCTCTGGCTGCATCCCCCTACGCTCTTCACTTCATGTAGATTTGATGTGATGGGTGGAATCTGGCGAACATGGCAGAAATTCTGTGTAGCTACTCCGTTCTAAACCTTTTTATTCATTTACTTCCACACATGGTCTGGCTGCTATAGTCAGAGGAGCAAACTCAAGCACTTGAGGATACATATATGGGACCAGACTCATGCAGTAAATGGCTTATTCCTAACCAAACCTTCCAAACCCATATATGAAGCCTAGAGGGAAGGGGGAGAAACTAAGGATTTGGTTTGGAACTGGGCCTGTAAGCCATCCCCTCCGGTCCCCTGGAGGGCTTGAACCCTACTGTGCGGTTAGTGGTCTCAGCAGGGGGCAGGCTAAACCCATTAGCTTCACTTGATGACACACAGCAGACCAGGTCCACACAGGAGGGAAGCAAGCTGAGGACATGGGTACGCTGCCCGGTGTCGCCGTCAAATTCTGAAATCTGCTGCTACCTTCTGGCTCGTCCTGGCTAGATTTTGTTGATTTATAGACCCCCATTAAGGCACGCAGACATTGGTAGCGTTTGGCGGCAGAGGGTACTTAGCACCTCTGAACAGAGTGCTGGCCATAATTACAGTGCAAAGCAGCCGTATCTCGCCAAACGAGTACATGTAGAAATCGATGAAAATGTCTTCAGTCAGTCAAAATACAACCTTACCAAAACAACAGCACACCTGTTTTCTCCCCTTTTAGACCACAGTCTGTAATAATTCCACAGTAATTGACTCATTAGCTGGAGGAGATTTCTTTCTAAATACTTTTTTAGATCATAAAATGTGTATGTACATAGAAAATTAGAATTGGATGCACTGACTCATGTTGTTGCTGACTCTGAGGTGTTTCAGAATGTCTTTCAGCTGGGCTACGTGGATAGCTGCTAGCCTGTGACTGCGACTGTGCTGCCCCCCTGGGATCTCTTTAATAGACCACACCGTCTCTTTAATGAGGTGCCTTTTTATTAGGTTGTTGCTGCTTCAGAATAAACATTGTCCATAATGAAATATAAAATGCAGTATGTTCAGGGATGGTATCTGCTGTGTTGGGGCTTTCAGATGGAGCAGAATAAGTCAGACCTTGTTTTAGAGGAGAGGCAGAGAGTGACTGCTGGTTAGCCCTTCAGGGTGCTAGCTGGCCCTACAGTGTTTTATGTAATAATTTATCAAAAATTGAATAATTTAATCTGCCTTCAGGAGTTGCTGTGTGGGAGCTAGGCAAGAGGGAGAGAGATGACAGGGGCCTGGCGAATCAATCCTGAGGTGGGATGAAGTGTCATTCTCATCCAGCCTCTACTACTTCCTGCAGCCGGCCCTGACCCGATATTAGCCCAATCGAAACCATCACACATCCTTTACCAGTCTCCGGAAAGTCACTCATTTCAATCAAACAAATCCCATTTCCCTGACTAATGAATCTTCTCCCCATGAATATACAGTGTGTGAGGCTAGTGTTTTGATGACTAGACAGTACTTGAGGCTAGACAGAGCCATGGCCTACTTGTGCGATCATGACCGTCCAATTTCACTGTGATTTCCTTTAGTAGAAGAACAACCAATTCGGTTTATCCGGAAAAACAGTTCAGTGTTTTCCCTGGGACTTTGTTCAGCAGGGGTGGCAAAGTCTATTTTAAAAAAATCTTTGGTGGTTATTTCCTGCACATTCTGCAAGGGCATGTGCCATGTTCTAATATTATTTAAAAACTTGTACCTATGAGTAGTGCATGAAGTTAGGATGCCAACCAATACATTCTAAGGGGTTTGACTAGGGCTTTGTTTTACACTGTTTAATAATTCTACTGTTTAATAATTCTACTAATTATATGTGTTAGCATTCTCTTGTGTTATTTGTCATTTACACACTAACAATCTTTTTTTCACTTTGTATGCCTTGATATTGTGAAAATGTAACTTTTCCCTTTTTTTTAATAATGTATTCAATTTGTTTGTCTCAAGGGAAATGGTGCAGATTTCTAGGTTGTTTTTGGCACCAGGTCTGCCTCAAAGGCAAAGTTCATGACAAAACATTACACATGCACACAACGCCCCTTGCTAGCAAATTGCTAGTTCAATTAAAAATGCATAGAAAGTAACTCCAGTAGTAACTTCATAATGTGATTTTAGTATTTTCAATTTAAATGTGCCTACTTAATTAATATAGGGGAAGCACTGCAGTTGATTGGTTGGATTAAATAGTCAACAAAAACATTGAATATGATGTTTGCTGCTGTTTCTGATACAAGACTATCTTGATCCTTAATCCTTGCATCAAGGCTTCAACCAGTACTACTGCTAAGTATTATTGTACCGCTACTACTACTGCTACTACTGCTTCTACTGCTAAGTATTATTGTACCACTACTACTACTACTGCTACTACTTCTACCACTACTACTGCTAAGTATTATTATACCGCTACTACTACTACTACTACTACTGCTAAGTATTATTGTACTGCTACTACTACTACTACTGCTACTACTGCTACTACTGCTACTACTGCTAAGTATTATTGTACCAATACGACTACTACTAGTACTACTGCTTCTACTACTGCTAAGTATTATTGTACCGCTACTACTACTACTACTGCTACTACTGCTACTACTGCTAAGTATTATTGTACCACTACTAATAATACTAGTACTGCTACTACTTCTACTACTACTACTACTGCTAAGTATTATTGTACTCCTACTACTACTTCTACTACTACTACTGCTAAGTATTATTGTACTGCTACTACTACTTCTACTACTACTACTTTTACTACTACTACTAAGTATTATTGTACCGCTACTACTACTACTACTACTACTACTACTACTACTACTACTACTGCTGCTAAGTATTATTGTACCGCTACTACTACTACTACTCAAAGCAAGGATATCCTTGTTAAATTCTACTATTTGCAGGTTTTTTATAATCTTTGCTTTTGTTCTGGTGGACAGGTGAAAATTCATATGTTTTAAATAACAGGCAAAGAAAAATGCTTGGCTCAGTCTTCCATGTTAATACTGACAGAATCATGTAAATTAAAGGAGAAACCCTTTGAAGAATGTGAGGCAAATCTGTTCAGTACAGATGGAGAGTGAAAGTCCAACCACCATCGATCCTTATGGGAGTAAGGTCAAACTGAGACAAAGGCTGATATTCAAGCTTCCAATGGAAGGACATGCATATATTGTTTCTATGCCATCTTTTCGATAATTGTGTCATCGATGTTCCTTTCAAAATTTATGTCCCTCTCATTTACCTATTCCTAACCACATTGAAATGTGTTCATTATGACGCTTCCATATTTTACCTAATTACAGTATATCTACATGTATGCGTTATCATTCTTAAAGTATTTAGTTAATGTAAAATTGCATGCATTATCATGCTTAACACATAATGCACATCACATAGTGTTTGAATGTGTGTTTTATCATTCTTCAATTTAACCAGGGGCATTGTGTACATTTGTATAGATAAATGCATTTGTAAGTAGTTTACGTTTATTGGAAGTATATTTAACATTGACTTGCAGCAACGTATTTCCATACCCATGCAGGGTAGGAGTTGAAAGGTGACTCTTGAGTTAAGAGGATACATAAATCATGGATCCATGGATGTGTGTGATTAGAATCTCTAATACTACGTATGTGTGTACTGTTTGTATTGTACTGCGCATCTTTTAGCAACGGATTAAAATATCAAATTGGCCATAACAGCACAGGCGACTAGTGTTGTGATGCATGCGTTTATTCATTTGGAATTTGTCCAACGAGCGCTGTGCTGCCAATGCTGGATAGTCAACATATCTAGACAACAACAATGCTCTTCATTAATTGTTTTGACTAACGACAGTGTGTACTAAATAAATGGAAAATGTGAGACAAGATGGTTTACTGAAATATTTTATTCTGGACTTAAATGCACTGTGACTGCCCATGTGAAAGTCTCTCTCGAGCGGCTCTGTGACATTGAATCACTATAACAACAGTGCTGTGGAGAAAATGACATGTTGCCACATTAGTTTAAAACATGTAGCCGGCAGGCTGCACAATTATTTATGTGAAAATGGAAGAAATGTCTATTGATATTAGTCGCTGTGCGTTGTGGTGATGGATTATTTTTGTGTTGGAGTGGCGATATTGCAGTTTCTGAAAATAACACGCACAAGCATGCACTCGCGCTAATATTCACCAACCTTCAGAAGCGGCTGGTTAACACGGTGTAGCGACTCGAAAGGCAGATAATTTGGTGCTTGCATGTAAACTAAAACAATTTAACGCTAGAAGTCCTAGCTAGGAGATTATTCTGCGGAATCCCTGTGAATTGCTAGGTTTGTGGTCCACTGTATATTCAAAGCCCTGTATGTGTAACCCTTGTGAACAGAAATACTGCAGTCATAGAAATGACCCTGGTTTTAATTGAAGTCAGCTGAGCATAGCCACCGCTATCTCTGGTCATTTCTCTGATGCCGGTTGGTCTTTGGTGTGTAATTTTATAGCCCTCCTAAGTAAGGCATTTCTATTTCCACCACATAACTAGGGTATTGATTCCTCTATCTACACAAATTCATTGGCTTTTGCAAGAGTATCCTTTTGATGTGAGTAGGAAAATATTCTCTGCTGTCCCTAAGGTTTCAATGCAAGACACTTTTGGTTCAGAGGGGTTAATGCAGAGCATTTACTGTCCTTTCGCAGTCTGTTGTTATGCATAAGAATCAATATTAATGACACCCGTGTAGAAATGGTTCCACTACAGCTTTAAGTTCTTTGTTTTAATATGAGTGAGAAGGTTCAGCAGACCTAAAACCTTTGGTAGATTAATATCATCTGAAGCACTTGAAAGTCAACCTCAGCAGCTTTTCTGAAATGGAGTCAATGTTGTGCTAGCCAAGTTGGATTATTAATGGTGAGTTTCTATCTTTTAATCCCTAATTGGTCTCCTGTGATCACAGAGCTTTCTGATTAAGAAAGGCCATTAAAGTTGATGTATTATGCCTGTCAGTCAGATAGCCATTTTAATCAACTGACAATTACGTGCATACAAGATTCATAGCTTGAGTTCCTGTTGACAACCCTGTAATTGGTTACGTGGAGAGTGTTGGGCTGTACTGTTTGAATGACATGGATGTGACTTGACATCTTGCAAAATCAAGTTCAGACAATTGGTAGAACGATTTTAATTTGACCTCTTTTTATTTAAAAAGCAGAAGGCACGGGTAGTTTTTGTCAACCCCAAAAGAAGACTTGCTCTGTATAGTTTCTCAGTTAAATTTAGGCCTAAATCATATCCATGGATCAAGGATAGACTGTGGTCTGTTTTTGTCTTAATTTAAATGTTTTTGTAATTTCCCCTCGCAATCTGAGTTACGTTTTTTGTCTTTATTACTGTCATCCACGGGTGACTTTTGACACAAAGTGTGTCTTATCCATTAAGGAAATGCTAATGTATGCTCGGAGCAAGAGGAGCCTCTATGTAAATCTATAAGGAGAAGTCAATGAGCTAGTTAATGATCTTGTGACGAGTAATGGAAAAACATCCCTAATTTCATGGCAAAGTAAACATCTTTCCTACAGGCTTTTTCTAATAAAAGAGAATTTATGAATAGAGGCAAAATAGTGTCAGTTACATTAGGTATTTATTATTTTAGTTAAACTACTAATTTTGACTTAACTTTTTGTAGTTATAGTTAACTTTTTGTCTTAAGCATTACAGCATAAAGAACATTGAACAAATGTTTTACCCTTTTGGATGCACAATGTTAAGACATGGACAAATGCATGTTTAAAAACCGAAGATACACATACTAGCAATAGCAAGATAAATATTATAACTGCAAGAAATTATTTTAGCCTTATTATAAACTGCTTAATAATGTCATCAGTAACATGACATTGATATTTTACTGAAATACTGTTAGACAGCTAAACAGCAATATGCATCTGCAGAAATACCCCAATGAAATATGACTACCGTGAATCTCTTCACACTACCAATCAAATCCCTGTTCTTCAATATTCACTCAAGCAAAATGTGCAGCATTTTGATAGGTGTTTCAAATCTTGCACAATCATCATAATGTAAATCAGCCCGCCAGGGTTTTCTGTGAGGCAAATGAAATGTTCTCTGTTTCATTTTCTAACAGTTGGATGAATAATAAAAAAGCCCTTTAGAAAAGAATTGGATAATTTCTCTGTTGAGCTGGGGGTCATTTCTTCCTATGCTTTGCTTGCCAGATCTCCAACATCAACACCTTCAGTTTGGCTGAGCCTTCTCTAACCTCTCCAACTGGGCTTTGAACGGCAGATGGGGACATAAGACACCCCGTTAGTACAATGATGTCCTTGTGTTTGGACAAATGGCCATTTAGAAAGTCAGACTGTCCACTGTTCCCATAGAATATCAGTTAGCATTTTTGGAAAATACTATTCCTAACAAACCTTGCTTACTGAGTTTTTGTAAGCATTTCCGTAATGCTTACACTAACAAGTTAGGATTGCAGGTTGGTGTGTTTGTAATTGTTAGCCAGCCATAAGATGTCCAACTTACCACACTGCTTGCCATCACCGTGTCTCTGGAATGAATAGCATCATGAGATCATAAGATCATGGATCACGTTGTGGTGTCACTGTAGTCCAGTCAGACACTCTTAGTTACCAAACAACAGAAGCCTTGTTGACGTTCGTTCCACGACCGAGACCTTTGAAGTGCCATCACCCATACAGAATGGTAGCTTTGTTATCAGCTGATTCAAAGACAAGCTTTGAGTCAGTTCTGAATGGAATATCAAAGACCTGTCCTTCACTCCTAAATGCAATATAAAACACTGGTCATTTAGTTCTGACTTTAATATAAAAAACAAGTGTTAATCTCTCGTGGATAAGAATTCGTAGCTTAGAGCTGTTGTAAAACAACAAGTTTGCGTAAAATAATGAACAGAGTTAATTCCGGGGGCCTTGGACAAATTCAGAATTTCCAGGTGTTATCGTTCTTCGATTACTGAAGGGGAGGAGAGACTTGACCCATGGACTTGTTAATATTTAAAGGTCTCCTCCTGTTTACCTAGCTTTCTAAATTGGGACACCAAAGTTCACTGGCTTTTAGAGAGTCCTAATGTTATTAGTGCTAACACTAAATCTTACACTTTAACCATAATCAGCAATACCTAACCCTAACACTGACCCTGATTGTAACCATAAATTTAAGTGTAACCTTTTTCATAATGTGATCAGGAATGTCCTCATTAATTAACTTTCTGATTTAACCACTGTTTGGGGACGTATCATATTTCTTGCCCGTTAATTACTTTAGTGAGAAAAATGAACACAGACACACACACTAACAAACATACGGTACATACATATTTACCTAAAAGTAACCCCAATTCTAACACCTAAGCCGCAAATTGCATTTACCCTCGTGGGGACCTTCCAAAAACGACCAGTTAAATTCACATGTACACACAAACATGAAGCACGAACAAACAAGGACAGAACCAAAGACAGACTGAGAGAGTGAGATGCTCCGACAGTTAATAGGCATCAGGTTTAACTGTAATACTGTGTATCACACATTGGACAGAATTTTGTCTCCACTGCACAATAGACATTACCACAGAAATGTGTTTCTGATGGAATTTTCCACTCAGTTTGAGTGAACGGTCATATTTGACACAAAGCCTGCTGCTTTGGATGGATGCTAGGGGGCCTGAGAAGGATGCTAATGATCAGTGTGTGTGCTTTATCCTTCTCTTGCCAATGCTGTGTCGTTCTTTTCGCAGGTGTAGACCGCAATACTCAAAAGATCCAATTTGCCTGTAATGAGAATCGCCATCCACAAGAGACCCAAGGTATGGTAAGATATCCAACACTCATTATATGTACCAATAAACAATTCATCTCGCCATGAGAAAAAACAATCCATGCAAGGTTAGCCAGTACGAGATGACTGGGTAATCTGATGCACACTGTTTTCTAAGCAAACATCAAAACACTCATGTTGATTTCTCTGTAACTGTTTCAAAGACTGATTGTAATTTCTTAGCTCTTACTCAGTGTTTGAGGATACTTTGAAAAACTGGGATACTTATTACTGTTTATTACGTATTTATACCCCTTTTGTGAGCATCTGAAGTTGTGCTTTGAAGGTTTGAAGTAGTTTGTTCACGGTCAGATCCATTTGAAATGACAAACTAATTTCCAATGCTATATCTAACACCAGTGTTGTTGGAGCAGAATTTATGCCTCTTGGAATTGGAACAGCAAGAAGCAGCGTAATGATTTCGGCTGTAAATATTAGTTCAGTTTACGCCTAAAGTAACTGCCTAGTAAAACCCTCACTTTTAAAAGTTGATAATGTTGTTGACACATTCTAAATTTGTTTGTAGCCAAAACCCAATTTGGAGAAAAATAAATTAACAACTTCAACCAGAGTTTGCATCTCCTACAAACCAGTTAAAGAAAATTGTGAAGTAGGATGTAACACCCCTGAGGTGGATGAGCTAGCCAATTAGAGGTTTAGAGAAGAATGAGCTGGCCAATCAGCCATCTACTTGCATTCATAATCATTATGAATCATACACACCATTGTATTGCTGGTGTACACCCACATCATTCCAACACAGAAAAGCTGCTTTTTAAACAATTGTTATGGAAAGAAACTATTTTACACATATTTTTTGTAATGTTGTAAAATAATTTCGCCTTTGATCTTGATCTTTCGCCTTTGCCTTTACAAGTGGTTGGGGTTTAGTGGTAGTGTAAGGAGGGGCTCACCTAGGTTGGTCTCTGTCTACTCTCAGACCAGACCTCGCAATTCTGTCCAAAAGCAAAAAAAACAAACTGCATCCTGGCACCAAGCAATTATGGGTTTAGTGTCCGGTCTCAGGTCATTAAGAGATAGGATTACTGCTGGGCCGAAGGACCCCGGGAATCTGTCCTTCCCTCTGGTGGCCCGACTCACCGCTGATGAAATGGAATTGAATTAATGGGGCTGCCCACTGTGCTGCCTGATTAAAACGACACACGCGTCTTTGATCCCAGAGCGAGGTGACCAGGCTGGCCCCCCTGAGGGGCATAGGTATGGTGAAGGGGGAAAGGGGGTGGGTTTGTGTGTATGTGTGTGTGTAGGGGGGGGGTGTGGGTGTGTGTGTAACACTGCGGTTCATTGGTTCGGGTCAGGCCAGCCCTGATTTAACACTTCTCATTATGTGTGCTGGGATCTACCGCATGAACCTCTCTCGTGCAGAACTGCTTGTCTGGTTTCAAGGGTGGATGGGTTGAAAAAGCCTGCCAAGATAGCAGCCGTAGATACAAGATGGCCGCCTCAAGATGTCAAGTAGAAATACAACCAAACACTATAAAATTCAGTCATTGTTTTGACTTGGCCATGCTCCTTTGACCATAAGTTTTACATCATCTCTCTATATTTTATTCTCTGAGACTGCACTGTAGAGAAGAGCCGAACAAGTGAAACCACCTGTTTTTCTCTGTTTGTGGGGTGGTTGGGTTGCGGCATGTGTGTTTCTCATGTCGTTGCATAGCCACATGTTAACATTGTCGCCTGCTTTCCACACACTCCAGCTAGTCACCGCTGGTCCCGTCATAGTCTTCAATTGTAAAGGTCTGCGTAGACTTGGGACCATTTGTTTCTGTACGCAGCCCACACCGGGCAGAAGAAGTTGAAAAGGTCTGCTGTCCTCTAAAAAGACTTTTGCTTGATTAAGGTTAGTGAGGGAACTGGCATGGACAGAGAAACCACAAGGGCGGTCTGTTGCAAAGTTGTCTGCTAAGCAGAAACTCTAACGATCCTAATGATATGACCTCTGACATGGATGACATGCACTGCATGTGGGATATGGTATGCCTGTAACAGCATGGTGTGTGTGCGTGCGTGCATGCGCAAGGTCATGTTTTCCATCAGCCCTTTGGAGATATGAATAAAACTGCCTCTCTTTCCCTGTCTGCACATCCATTGTCATAATAAAAAGGGAGCTTTGCACTAATTTGAAGCCGGAGCTCAGCCTCACACTGTCCGCGGGCTGCAGTGCGAGCGTGTGCACAGACACACACGCACAGACACACACACACAGACACACACACACAGACACACATGCACTGCCGATTCCCTAACATAAACATTCGCTCTCATCTGAGCGGTAAAGACATCAGGCTCAGTGGGGGGTTCGGGCAGGGGGGGGGGGGGGTAGCGCTATGGGGTGCGGAGGCCCCTGGGGGACAGCGCCCACAGCAGGGGGCCCAGCGTGACCCTTACCACACACACACAGCCTCACAAACGCACTCACACACCCCAGACCTCTGAGGTTGCCTCACAGCAGGGGTCACAACATGACATCTCGTCCTGGAACGTTGAGCTTAATATCTGTGAAGGCTTTGCTGGAAGAGAAAGACACACACACACACACACAAGCACTCCCGCAAACAATCGTGTAATCACCCTCCGCCATCCGCCTCTTCACCATTAATTCGCGGCCGGGCTTTAGCATTAGCACCATGCAGAAGTAATTTTAAGTGAACTCAATACACTGTTCAGTAATATTACTCTATATGTTGTGGCATAACAATGTTGCCTGGGGTGTTTCGTCATCTTCTTAAGTGTACTTCAGTGGGTGGCTGAGGTAAAAAAGAGAATGTGTATTATTGCAGCGGGGGGAAGAACTGACATAGAGAAACCTCAATTCACTTGACACCTAGATGTGTGAATGTATTGCTGTGTAGTGTTAAGAGCTGGATTGCTGAGTGGCTATTGTCTCTCTCTCTGTTTCTCTCTGTCTCTCTCTTGGTCTCCCTCAGTTTACTTCAACACCCTTCGTATTTTAAAAAGAGTTATTACTGTTCTGGGATTAAATATTAGTATAACACCATATTGTTCTTTGTAATAGCAATCAAATGAATGTTCCCACATCTTCTGAGGCCATTGCAGGTGTACTGTACTGTTTGTTTCAGTGAATACCTAGCCTTGGTACTGTTGCTGGAGGGAGTCCTCTTGACTAGTCTGATTCTGTGTGTAGTTGCAGTTGTGAGGAGGGGGATATGCTGCAAGTCCTCTGCTCCAAAATGGCGGTGGCGCAAGTGCAAGCGGCTGTACTGTATGCTTAACAGACCAGAGCGAAGTAGCTTGTGTGGTTGCCTGCTTTGTGCATGAGTACTACTCATCAATGATAATGGGCTTGATTTATTTAGCGCTTTTCCAAGTGCTCTAAGTGCTATATATCAGCAGTGTAGTCGTTTAATTGAGCACTTAAATCACCGACCACCGCGCTATTGAGCACTACCGCTGGTTTCTGTTGTTTTGTGGTGACTCTGCTGTGGTTGGTTTCCGATGGAAGAGACATTTTTCCAAAAGGTGATGCTACATTTTCATAAACCTCAGGATCAATTAGGAGCGAAGACAGATGGTGAAAGTACAGGCTGTGTCCTGAAATTGAACTCTTTTCCCTACAAGTGCATGACTTGAGAGCTGCTATGTAATCCAGGCCCAGGTTGTCCCCTGGTTTTAGGGTGGAGATCTTGTAAAAATGATTGCACTTATAAGGAAATATTGTGGCACTTCATATTCAACTACCCAAACGTTTTGGTGTGGCCAAAACTCGTGCCCGCAGACTTTTGTTCTCTGTGCTCTTAGTCTGGATCATATTGATTCTCTGATTGCTGGAGACAACTTAACAAACTTTTTTTTTTTCATCAGACCCATCATATTTGGCCCAAACAACATTAACGGTGGGGCGATCTCAGACTGAAGTGTGTCATGAATGAAATAGCTTCTCAAGAATTCTGTTTGAGCGGTCAGGCAAGTTTCAAATGAAACCATAGTATCTCTCTCAACAGTGATAACAGGTTGCCCTGTCATCACAGTGCTATTGGCCCAGAGCCTTGTGCCACTCAGCATCTCCTGTGAGGACTAGCTTTCCTGGCTGTCGTTGACAGGTAGCATTACGCTCAAACACTCTCACACGCGCGCGCACATCAGAAAACCCTTGGCTGCCAGTCAGCCTGTCGGAGACCACATCCGCCCATCCTTCCATTCCTCCTGTCATCCAGTGTTCTCTCTATAGACAAGTCTCCCTCTGTGGAGATGTAATCCTTAATATCCAGTGGTGTGCCTTTCAAAAAGGATCGTATGTCTCCCTTCTGAAAACTTGATCTTCTCCCTATGCGTCCGGAGGGAAGTCTTTGCGCTTTTGGGATTCGCATCTGGCTTGTGTCTGTGGGAAAGCATTATGATTTTCATATATGATTGGTGTATGATTTGTCCAACCATATGCTTATTGCGCTAGTGGTCCTGGGTCAATCCCTGACATTGGTAGATGCCTATCAAAGTAGATAATGCGTATTGTTTACTTTAGGCAACACAACATTGGGCCATGGAAATTGTCTCCTGAGAGCACTGTACAATATTTTATTCTATTAGGTTCTATTATATATTTTTCTTGGAACACAGAGCCTACCTGATTCTATTCTGTGACAAATACGTTGGCATCAATTCATTGCTATGGTACAGTGGATATAAAAAGTCTACACACCCCTGTTAAAATGCCAGGTTTGTGTGATGTAAAAGAATGAGACAAAGATAAATCATGTCAGAACTTTTTTGTGGCTGTGTTCAGAATTAACCAATCACATTCAAACTCATGTTAAATAGAAATCATTACACACCTGCCATCATTTAAAGTGACTCTGATTAATCGTAAATAATGTTCAGCTGTTTTAGTAGGATTTTCCTGACATTTTCTTAATTGCATCTCAGAGCAAAAGCCATGGTCCGCAGAGAGCTTCCAAAGCATCAGAGGGATCTCATTGTTGAAAGATATCAGTCTGGAGAAGGGTACAAAATTATTTCCAAAGCATTATATATACCATGGAACACAGTGAAGACAGTCATCATCAAGTGGAGAAAATATGGCACAACAGAGACATTACCAGGAACTGGACGTCCCTCCAAAATGGATGAAAAGACAAGAAGAAAACTGGTCAGGGAGATTTCCAAGAGGCTTACAACAACAATAAACTGCAGGAATTTCTGGCTGTGTGCTACATGTGACAAAAATGTCCTGTATTCTTCATATGAATGGGCTATGGGGTAGGGTGGCAAGACGGAAGCCTTTTCTTACAAAAAAACATCCAAGCCCGGCTGAAGTTTGCAAAAAAAAACATCAAGTCCCCTAAAAGCATGTGGGAAAATGTGTTATGGTCTGATGAAACCAAGGTTAAACATTTTGGCCATAATTCCAAAAGGTATTTTTGGTGCAAAAACAACACTGCACATCACCCAAAGAACACCATACCCACAGTGAAGCAAGGTGGTGGCAGCATCATGCTTTGAGGGCTGTTTTTCTTTAGCTGGAACCGGGGCCTAGTCAGGGTGGAAGGAAATTATGAATAGTTCCAAATACCAGGCAATTTTTACACAAAACCTTCAGGTGTCCGTTAGAAAGCTGAAGATGAAGTTTACCTTTCAGCACAACAACGACCCAAAGCACACATCCAAATCCACGTTTTGGAATGGCCCAGCCAGAGCCCAGACCTGAATCCAATTGAACATCTGTGGGGTGATCTGAAGAGGGTGGTGCACAGGAAATGTCCTTGCAATCTGACAGATTTGGAGCGCTTTTGCAAAGAAGAGTGGGCAAATATTGCCCTGTCAAGATGTGCCATGCTAATAGAGTCCTACCCAAAAAGACTGAGTGCTGTAATAAAATCAGAAGGTGCTTCAACCAAGTATTAGTTTAAGGGTGTGCACACTTATGCAACCAGGTTATTTTAAGGTGGGTTTTTTTCCTCAAAGAATTAAGTTTGTTTTTCAATTGAGTTGTTCACGTTATAGGTCACATTAAATGTGGAAAAAGTTCTGACATGATTTATCTTTGTCTCATTCTTTTACATCACAAGAATCTGGCATTTTAACAGGGGTGTGTAAACCTTTTATATCCACTGTACCTCTGAATAAGGCGGTGTCATTAGGGGTGTGTGTCTAAGCAGTACATTGCAGATATCAGTAAGAAAAAAAAAAGAATAATGTCCCCTGCTCTGGACGGTCTTGCCTCTAAATGTTCATTACATGTCTCGTCTATGTCCATGAGTTAAATGAATGCCCGTTACAGAGGAACCTCTAATCTAAAAATAATACAAATATTCTGTTTTATCATTCACGGTCAACTGGCCAAGTGGGTGAAATCGGACTCTGAAACAATCCAATATGAGCTGGCTCGGTGTGCCGAATGATAGGCAAGGGTTTTTTCTTGGATCTCCTTATGTAGACAGATTTTAAAGGCCAGCTGCAGAGTGCAACTCATTAAGGCGCACATATCACTATCCTGCATATAAGGTGGAACAATTGTGATGTTTTATGGTATTTTTCCGCTGCTGTTGGGCAAGGCGAGTCTGTAAGTGAAGTTGAAACGGGGAGGCAGGCTGTTTAGGGCCCCTGCACGAGGCGTGAATGGAAAACAACTCTCCAGCTTCCTCACAAACCAGAGAAAGCTCTGCCAATAATTTGTTCAGACATATATGGCAATACTGTGGCTTTCTATCTTCATTTAGTTTTTTTGTTTTTGCCTGGTGCCTGACACTCCAGTGGACAAAATGCTTATTTGAATGAGGTTTGGGTGAAGCTGACAGAGGGCCTGTATGTATCATAAGGTTAGATCTTACCCCCCTAGGAAATTATTTTCAAATTTAATATGCTGAAACAAAATCAGAATTATTATTTCAATAGCGATACGCAGGCAATCACTATGGGCCACAGATCCATGAATTGCAGACGGAATTAATTGAATTCCATCCATCAGACCCTCCATAAATACCTTCTATTTATTATGTTCCTACTGATACAGTAGATGGGTAAAGGCAATACCCCAGACTCTGTAATCATTCTTCTGGATCCACGGGCTGTCCATGTGCTGCCCGTGTAGAACCATTTAAACAGATCCGCGCGCAGATTTATGGATGGGACACATGTGTCGTACAGATGTCAAGACAATGTTTTATGGGGAAAAAGGAGTTGCCTCAATGCAGACAATCTGGCAGACTGGCATGCCTACCACAATATGGCGTTCAGACACACTAGTTGGGATTTCAGAGCAGTGCTACAAATTCTTGGTCCGTTTTAACCCCTTCCTCCCCTGGCACGAGATCATTTTTATATGCGGGCACAGCTGCCGGAACGTCTCCCCCAGCCATGTCTCTTTCTCTCCGAGCTGTAAACTGAGGAATGACAGCGCGGGTTGTAAAGTTGTTTTTGAAAGGGATGAAAATTGTCAGCCGTTTTCAGTTTTTCCAGAAGGCTGATTTTAAATGGAACCATGGAACTTATAGACTTGGCTGTTGTTTTGTTGGAACATTTTAATGGGGAAAACGCCGCTTGTGGTTTTGAGATTGAGACAAAGCTTATTCTTTTCTTTTTCTTTTTAAAACATTACAATGGATTAGTGTGACTTGTTTAGAGAAATGTGCAATGTTGAGTATTGGTACTGGTAAACCGGAAACGTGGGCGGTGATGTTGTTTTTCAGATTGAAGCCTAGCTTTTTCAAATGGAGACTTTAAAACATAGGATCTTTTTCTTTCCAGCAGCCATTCAATAAGCCAGCGAGCAGTCGGATATCTAGAACCGTCCATGTGTGCCGAGAAGAGACAAGAGTTCATGTTACCTGGAGTACCCCTCAGATATCGGCAGGCAGGTATAGCAGGTGCACTCAGCTTTTCAGGGAAGACAGACTGCAGTTATAAAAAGGAACACTTAAATCGGCAGATACCCCGGCCTTCAGCTGTCAGGAGGGTAAAAAGAAAACAATAAGGATCACAGAGCAAGAATGGACGAATACACGATACCTGAAATACCACAAGCTCCCTTGATGTTTGTTGTGCTGGCTTTTATGTATATATTTAGAATTAAGGGTCATGCTGACAGTGCTCTTCAAATACTGTTCACATTTCCACAATACTAATGAACGCAGCATCGAAAGTTTCCATTTTTAGCTCATGGTTGCGTTCGATTTCCTTATGCACACATACAACCCTGTTTCCAAAAAAGTTGTGAAGCTGCTTAAAATGCAAATGAAAACAGTATGCAATGTTGTGCAAATCATTTAATCCCTATATTTCATTGAAAATAGTACAAAGACAGTATATCAAATGTTGAACCAGAGAAATGTTATTGTTTTTTGGAAAATATATGACCATTTTGAATGTGATGCCAGCAACACATTTCAAAAAAGCTGGGACAGGGGCATGTTTATTACTGTGTTGCATCTCCTCTTCTTTTAACAACACTCAGGAAGCATTTGAGAACTGAGGAAACCAAGTGCTGTAGTTTTGAAAGTGAATTTCTTTCCCATTTTTGCTTGATAGTGGATTTCAATTGCCTAACATTTTGGGGTCTCAACAGTTCATAATGCAACAAATATTTTCATTGGGTGTCAGGTTTGGCCTGCAGGCAGGACAGTTTAGCACATGGACTCTTTTACTACGGAGACATGCTGGTCTAATACATACAGAATGCGGTTTAGCATTATCTTGCTGAAATAAGCAAGGTCTTCCCTGAAAAAGTTCCAGAGAATGCGGTGGTGTTTTTGGATTTTATTTATAAACCGATCAGCCATAACATTATGACCACTGACAGGTGAAGTGAATAACATTGATAATTTCGTTATCATGGCACCTGTCAGTGGGTGGGATATATTAGGAAGCAAGTGAAAATTCTCTCCTCAAAGTTGGTGTGTTAGAAGCAGGAAAAAGGGGCAAGTGTAAGGATCTGAGCGACTTTGATAAGGGCCAAATTGTGATGGCTAAACGACTGGGTCAGAGCATCTCCAAAACTGCTGCCCTTATGGAGTTTTCCCGGTCTGCAGTGGTCAGTATCTATCAAAAGTGGTCCAATGAAGGAAAAGCGGTGAACTGGCGACAAGGTCATGGGCGGCCAAGACTCATTGGTGAGTGAAGGCTGGCCCATGTTGTTCGATCCAACAGACGAGCTACTGTAGCTCAAATTGCAGAAAAAGTTAATGATGGTACTGAAAAAAGTGTCAGAACACACAGTGCATTGCCAGTTTGTTGCATCGCTTACCTGGAGAACACAAGGCACCAGGATGCACTATGTGAAGAAGGCAAGCCGGTGGAGGTAGGGTGATGCTTTGGGCAATGTTCTGCTGGGAAACCTTGGGTCCTGTCATTCATGTGGATGTTACTTTGACATGTACCACCTACCTAAACATTGTTGTAGACCATGTGCACCGTTTCATGTCAACTGTATTCCCTGATGGCATTGGCCTCTTTCAGCAGGATAATGCGCCCTGCCACAAAGCAAAAATGATACAGGAATGGTTTGAGAAACACAATGAGTTCAAGAATTTGCCTCCAAATTTCCCAGATCTCAATCTAATCGAGCATCTGTGGGATGTGCTGGACAAACAGGTCCGATCCATGGAGGCCCCACATCACAACTTACAGGGCTTAAAGGATCTGCTGCTAACGTCTTGGTGCCAGATAACACAGCACACCTTCAGAGGTCTAATGGAGTCCATGCCTCGATCGGTCAGGGCTGTTTTGGCGGCAAAAGGGGGACCTATACAATATTAGGCAGGTGGTCATGATGTTATGGCTGATCGGTGCATCTTGGTTCTTCTTTGCATGGTCCATGGCTTTTTAATTTGCATTTGCAGATGCAGTGACAAACTGTGTTCACAGACAATGGTTTTCTGAAGTTTCCCCATGAAGTGATGTCCACTACAGAATTGTGTCTGTTTTTAATACAGTGCCATCTCAGGCCCTAATGATCATGGCCTTTAATTTTATTATGTACCGTAGACGATGAGATTTGCAATTTTATGTTGACAAACGTTATTCTTAAATTGTTGCACTATTTGCCTACACAGTCTTTCACAGAGTGGTGAACCTTTCCACATATTTACTTCTGAAAGACTCACCCTCTTTGGGATGCTCTTTTTATACACCCAATCATGTTACTGACCGGTTCCTCAAGGTTTTTTTTTTTTTTGCATTACACAGCTTTTCCAGTCTTTTGTTGCCTCTGTTCCAGCTTTAGAGTTCTCCCCAACCTGTATTTCAGTGCCAAATTCTTCCTCCTGTTTAACTTTGAAAGATTCTGTGCGGGAAGTGTTGACTGACTTAAATATGTCATATTGATGAGGTATACTGTATGTTCTCAAGATTTTTGGCAAATTGTGAAACTTCCTTTTAACATGGAGGGTCTTGCAGTTTTAGAAATGACAGGTGTTTATTCTTCACTTTCAGTGTCTTAGTATTTGCCCCGTCAAATTGTAATCAATGGAATAATTAGATCTTCACCAACACCTTATTCTAGATAAAAGGGAAGGTTCCTGTGTGTACCTGAGTGCAAGCAACTTCAGTCTGATGGCAAGGCAAGTGTATCGAGCAGGGCTGGCCAAAATCAGGCCTGATTATTTACCAATGTATTGAAACACCTGATGCTAATAATCCCTTTCATTGTATTGAGTCAACTGGGGGAGGAAGGTGGGCAATACATTTTTCAAACCTGATTGGATGATTGGATTTTACCTAGATTACCTAGAGACCCAAACAATTTAAAAAAGCATCTTGCTTGGTTGTATGTTTTTTCAAAAACAACATATTTGGTAAGAATATGAGTCATTCTGCATTGGTTAATTTGCAAAGAGTTCTCACGTGGATGCACTGAGCTGACTAGATACTGAGCCATGAGGAGCAGAAAATAACTGTCAAAAGACCTGCGTAACAAGGTAATGGAACTTTATAAAGGAAAAGGATATAAAAAGATATCCAAAGCCTTGTACATGCCTTGTACAAGTGGAACATTCTGGGATCTCTTGATACCAAGCCAAGGTCAGGTAGACCAAGAAAGATTTCAGCCAAAACTGCCAGAAGAACTGTTTGGGATACAAAGAAAAAGCCACAGGCAACCTCAGGAGACATACAGAATGCTCTGGAAAAAGACGGTGTGGTTGTTTCAAGAGGAACAATACGACAATACTTGAACAAAAATGAGCTGCATGGTTGAGTTGCCAGAAAGAAGCCTTTACTGTGCCAATGCCACAAAAAAGCCCTGTTACTATATGCCCGACAACACCTTGACACGCCTCACAGCTTCTGGCACACTGTAATTTGGAGTGAAAAGACCAAAATAGATCTTTATGGTCACAACCATAAGCGCTATGTTTGGAGAGGGGTCAACAAGACTTATAGTGAACAGAATACCATCCCCACTGTGATGCATGGTGGTGGCTCACTGATGTTTTGATGGTGTGTGAGCTCTAAAGGCATTGGCAGTCTTGTGAAAATTGATGGCAAGATAAATGCAGCATGTTATCAGAAAATACGGGCAGTCAATTTGCATTCTTCTGCACGAAAGCTGCGCATGGGACGCTCTTGGACTTTCCAGCACGACAATTACCCTAAGCACAAGGCCAAGGTGACCCTCCATTGGTTACAGCAGAAAAAGGTGAAGGTTCTGGAGTGGCCATCACAGTCTCCTGACCTTAATATCATCGAGCCACTCTGGGGAGATCTCAACTATGTGGTTCATGCAAGACGACCAAAGATGTTGCATGACCTGGAGGCATTTTGCCAAGATGAATGGGCAGCTATAACACCTGCAAGAACCTGCTCACTCATGTTTTCTTTACAAATGGTACATATATTACCAATTCTCCAAGGGTATGCAAACCTTTGTGCACAAATGTATTACTCAACCATGGCTCTGTACAGTTTCTTCTAACTTTTTTCAACAGAAAAATATAAAGACTTTTCTTTTAAATGAATAGCAAGGAAGGTTAGCTTTGTCTTCAGTCCACTGATACTTGATTTTTTCTGAGTAAACCTTAAGTGGGAGATTCTCTAACCAAGAATAGTCCTTTATCTCCAAAGGAATTAGTTCATTCTAATTCCTATTGATTCTATAGTCAAAGAAAGTACTACAAATATTGATCAAGTTCAGAATTGATAAGACCTGATTGAGAGTAAATTACATCGAGAGAATGTCTTCTGCCATTTTATTTAGGGTGTCTTCTGCATTATAATCATGTGTTTATACATTTGATCTATGGTTTGAGTAGAGTATCTACAACGATATGGAACTCTTTCTTGTTCCTCTATGGAGGTTAAATCGAGGCAAGAGTGATTGGTTGGTAAGTAACCTTGGGCTGGGCTCTCACATTTGGTTCCATTTAATTAACCTATATAGAGACGCCTAACATTGAAGAGCAAGTTTAGGTTCCTGGGTGAAGCCGGTCTGATCTGAATGTAATCGTTTTTCCACCAACGAGCTGAGCCTGTTGACCAGTTTCCTTTTTTTAAATCTCCAGTTTCTGTCATCTGTGCATCACTCCACTCACATCTTATCAGGAAGGCTTCAGACAGGTCAAATGGTGGCAACAACAGCAATCAGCCGGACCTCCTTGTGACCCCGGGATGCAAAATGCTTATTGGTTTGAATCCGAACGGTACACGCCCTGGTTGTGCAGTGTGGCTGGTGGGATGATTGAAGCGATGCTGTCTCTTTTATAATTACCACATCTGATTCGGCCCTACTATTCATGGTCTGCTAGAACTCAGACAAGCTGTAATATGATTTTGAGATTTGGCCCATAATCTTTTTTTCTTTTTTTGCCTTCTGATTGTTGTTGCACATCTGTCATTCCATCTCTGGTCTGTTTCATTTCATTTGCGTGTCTTGGTGGTTGTCATGTCTTTACAGAGAGGATTATTACCAGATCGAATGACGCAGTCCTGCACTTCTCAGCCCTGTCACTTTTACTCCCTCTTCCAGTGCCAAATAATCCAAATACATTTAAAAGAAACAACTAATGAACAAATAATAGCTATTATAATTTGGTTGGGGTGGTAATAGACTTGATTTGTTTTTAATACATTCATTCCTTAATTTATGTGCTGTTTGCACAGATGAGTTTGGCCAGGAATATGACGTTGAGCTCATTTGAATTCAGCTAATTAGCAAAGCGAAGTCTGAAACCGTATAAATACACCGCAGTTCAAGTTTCATCCTTTTCGAATTGTTGTTTTAATCCTTTATACTACCCACACATTTTGGTTCTGACAGCAAACCACCGCAGCAAAAATGAAATGAATTCTGCCATATAGAGCCTTTCACCCCTGTCCTTCTGACTGTGTTGATCCCCTGCTCTGAGTGTATCAGAAACATTATCCCTCCGAGTGATGCAGCAAGGTTAGTAACAGCCCAACCCTTGGACCATGGCAGATCTCCGGCGCACATGAAACCATTCTTTCTATCTATCACTTTTTTTTCTTCTTTCTTCAAGATTTATTTAAGAGAGCTTTTTTCGGACCCAGGGCGCAGAGATGTGGAAGGCTCAGCTTGAAAGGTGGAGTTGAGGATTGAAAACCAGGCTCCTTTAGGAAGCTGTTTTTAGACATAGAGACCAAGGCACATTAACCATAGAAAACAGTCTCTGCGCCTTCTGTATATCATTCTTTAATTTTCAGTGTCACACCCAGCTGAAGGCGGGTGTAAGTCGCTGCGGATTAGAGCGCCCACTAAATGACTGAAATGTAAACATTTAATATAAAAATCGTTTCTCCTTTTACTAATTTGGTGGCGGCCACTTCTGAGTCGGCGAGAAGAGCTCTTGTTTTGGCAGTTTAAATCAATAACCATTACTGCGCTATCTCTGTCAGGTCTGGCCCTGCGCCTAACGGCCTGCCCAGCCTGACGGCTGTCATCTCACTTAATTGCTTCGCTAATGTCATCCGCTACTCTGACTGGAACTGGGTCAGCAAAGCCCGTTTGGAGCGGGCCTGTATATAGGACCGTCACTCTATTTATTTTATTATGGGACCCCGTTTCTTACTTTACCCCATTCCCTACTCATTATGCTCGGCTTTGCTCAAGTGAAACAGAAACCTTCAAATCTTAAACGAGTCATTATTCCTATGTCACAGAGACACTTGGCTTTGAATCCGTGAATTAAGGATTTCTGTGAGAAACAAGATTTCTTTAAAGGTTTATTTACAGTGGTCTTAACTATTTCAGCTTGAAACATTTTTGGGGGAGCTGGAGCGTATTTTAAAACGATTAATGTAAATTCAGGTGCATCTCGCGGTTGTTGTTGGTCCAAGACTGAAGACAGAACTTTGTGGTCTGTAGAAACAAAGTAATGGGTTTTTACCAGCCTGTCCTTATCTATCTTCTTGTGTTGTTAAATGGTTTGTTAGAATGTCCTTTTCAGCAATGTCAAAAAATATTAAGATCTTCACTTTTTCAATCCAGGTGCATTTGATTTGCACAATCGTCAAGTCCACTTATTGCAAACAACATTGCAATCTGACATGTTGGATTTACAGTAATTGAGAAAAAACATTGGTGTTCCACTTTAAAACTTTTGTCATCCATTTGTCTGAAGCCCAAGATCTTTCCTCTGCAGCGTTGCTCCCTGTTGGTTTTCATTCTCAGCATTGGCTACAGGCGGCCATTTTCCTAGTTACAGTGTCGACAGGAGACAGGGTTAGTATTCCTGTCGTTCTTAAAGCCAATGGCAAAGAACTGTCTTGGCTGCACTCCGGGAGAACACAAAAATACCTCCGCAGGCTTCAGACCGGAGAAGACCCCTTGTGGTCAAGACAATGCTATTGAACTATTAGTGAATCTAAACAATATGCTGGTGTTTTTCCACCCTATGGTGTTTTGTTGGACATGTGTACACGGTTATCGTTCTGAAGGGACATTAACTATATAGCCACAGGCCAACAGTTGAACCAGCCTAGTGTAGGCCTAGACGTGGACAAGGGGTTAATAGTCCTGTCGAAGGCAGTGGGTGGCGGGGCTCCGGGGCCAGGAACCATCACATCTTCAAACCTTCCCTAGCTCCTTGTTTAACGGACCGTGCGGAGAGCCAAAGTGTACTTGCTGCGGTTTGATACCCTGGTTGTTGAGTCAAAATGGCCTCTTTTCTTCCTCCCCGCGATAGGCACTGTGGAACAATAAGGTGGAGCAGCTGGACAAGCAATTAGAGTAGAAAGGGCTTCCTGCGGGTTACACCGCTGTTCCAAACTCTCCGCCACTCTGTCCAGCACATGCTCTCCCCCTCACCGCCCAAAGTGTCTTCGTGAAGTACACACCAACCCAGCTCAGGTGTGTGTGTGTGTGTGGGGGGGTGTAATAGTGTGTTAATCAGACCATACCGTAAGCTTTTAGGGTATTTGGCTTCATCCCAGACATGCCAAAGAGACCAGATCAGAAGATTTTCCCCATTCTCCCAGCACCCCCCCCCCACCCAAACCGGCCTAATCTTGTGTATTTTGGCCTGCGCCACTCGTGGATTCCAAAGAAAATCTGAGTGAAGCTCCTCTCAGTGGTGGAAAGTGAAGGCCCAGCTGTCGCCTCCACAGTGTGTTCCCTCTGGAAGGCTCTGGGGGCTGAACAGAAGCCGTTGTGGGTTAAAAGCTGCCACCAGGCTGGGTTGTTTTTGAACAATTTGTCACGGGAACCCAGCCCAGATCCATACTCTGTATCTTAGTTAAGAATTATGGATAATGTAAAATAAGTCTTCTATGTTCTCTGGTGTCTGTTACTCGGAATGAGTCATTTAGTAATTTGCTGTATTTCCCTCTTTCTTAAGCAACCATAAAATGTAGTATTTCTAAAGCTTTTATCCTTAACCCTTTCTCTCCCAGAATTGTATAGTTTTGGTGAACTGCAACAAGAAGCCAACAAAAGATTTCTTATTGGTCTCTCCATATATACACACACTCACATACGTGGGCAGGCACACACACACCCCTGCGCCTCTTTATTTGGGTCTCTTATGCTGATTACCCACAGCCTTTCTGGTGGCTGAACTCTCTATACACTTCAGCATTGGTCGAAGCACCATCTGCACAGCGCTGCTCTCTTTGTAACACTGTTTGCGTTGCTTTCCAGATCCTATTCAGACTCGAATGCCAAAGCAATCAGATGGGGACATAGACATGTGCACCCGGAGGTTGCATTTGCGGTTTAACCCCCCCTGCCTTTCTGGCTTGCCGGTAAACAGATTTTTGAAGATGAATTTGTCAAGTGGTTCCTTTTCACCCTGTGACAAGGGCCGCGCTCTCGTTCCTGTTCGGGAACGGAGGAGGAAGAAAGATGTATTGGACGGCGGTGGAGATGGTGACAACTCTTCCATTAGGATGATCTTTTCACCGCCTTCCGGAATAGCTTCATTTATTTTTGTGTCGGTTGGTATTTTATATTCATGTGTGTACTGCTGTATGCCTTTGTTCGCCCATGTCCTCTCTTGACAATGGCAATTGACTCCATCAGTTACACCGTAGGCTGGTCAGTGGCAGTTGGTTCTACTTAGAAACTGGAAGGAAATAAATGAAAAAGGACAAACCATTCCGAGGAAAGTCAACGAGGCGTGGCATCTCAGGGATTTGTACCTCCTTTGAGGCAATTTTGAAAGTTCCCCCAGATTATATCAAACTAGCATTTCCCACTGTGATGGCCTTGCAGATCCTTGATGGGAGGCGCAATGGAATTGATCCAATCTATCTTTAATCATTCTGGGATGTCGGCCTGCGGGGAGGAAAAGAACAGCCAGAAAAGCAGTCCACAAACACGTAATAACCTCATATAAACATCAGCGCTTTACTTTTCTGTCCCGGCTCTTTATTGTTATCAAAGAATACATTGAGGTTATTAAGCCACAGTCTTCCTACAATGATAACATCCATGGGATTGTTTTAGAGTCCTAAATGGCACTTCCTCATACAGTGCAGTGCATTGCGTTCAGCTTTTCAACTATGCCTATGCCTGTACGTAATAGGGTGCCAGAACAAGGCAACATGAAACCTATCTGAGGTAAGACAGTATGATACCAGATTATATTGTACCAATTGGATATATTTCATCGAGAAGCTTCAAAACTGTATTGGAGTCAGGATCAACTCTCTTCAATTATTCTGATGACCTGTCTGTCCTACACTATTGGATTGTTAGAATTACATCAAACTACACAAAATAGGATATTTACTATCACTAAATGGTTATGGAGACCATTGAAATGGTTATTATTTGCTCAATAGAATACTGACAGAATTGTATGGGTTCATATTATTGCCAAACAAAATTCAAGCAAGCTGTTCCTTTTAGTGTATTTGTAACTATGCATGAATGTAGGTTTACTTCCCGACTCACTTGTAATGTTGTCTGGAGTTTAATCTGGGTCAACAAATGATTGACATTGATTAGTTTTATCCATGTCTGTCAGCCGTAATATTCAGGGTTCTATAGCTACTGGTCCAGATAAATGTTAGTTAAATGTTAGTTAAAGGCCCAATGTGTATTGTATTTTACAAAGGGGTGGCAGGTGGCCTAGTGGTTAGAGCATCTGACCAATAACCAGAATGTTGCTTGATCAAATCCCTCAGCTGGCAAGGTGAAAAACAATCTGTTATTTTGCCCCTGAGCAATGCAGTTAACCTTAATTGCTTCCCGGGCGCTCATTGTGGCAACCCCCGGCACCTCTCCAAATCACAGGGGTTGGGTTAAATGTGAATGCCAAATCTCTGCTGGACCTTGGGTGGAAACGGACAAATATCCTTTTTCTCTTCACAACAGCTGGTGAGAAAATGCAATCCGTATTATTTCCACTGGACCTTCTGACCAGCCGGTTTTCTATGGGTGTTTTGGCTTGTACGCCAATATCACCAGGCGCTTGTTGTTTTAATGGTCAAATAACAGATATTTCAAAACGGCTCTGCCAATAATAGCTAGTTTTCAGATTTTCCCACCCCACTCAGTACACGCTAACACACCTATCAATGGTAAATTATTGCTGTAAGGTACAAAATTGTTACCTAGAAAGGATTTTACATTTAGCTGCATTAGGCCTACAAGTGAATACCCTCAGTGTTTATTTCAAGTTGTAGCACTGGAGTTTCAGAACGTTCAAGTCCTCAAATCTGAGGTCAAGTTTGATAGTGAGTGTCCTAAACTGTGTTTTATGATTGGTCTAATTGGAGTGACCAGTCATTTACCTTGTTTTATGACTCAAGCAGTCTAACAGTAGACCCGTTTACGATTGCCTCGGAGCCAGGACATCCACATCGGGTAGAAGGACATGACAAGGTGAGACAGCGTTATAAGGATACAAGGTTTCAGCTACATCCGTCCTTCATTACTGTGGGGCCCCAGACATTTTCTCCATAACTTAATTTCCCCTCTTATCCACGGACAAAACAAGCTCCAAATTACGTTTTCAATGTCTTTGTTGTGTGCTTTATGAAGATGCCTGGAGTTTTAGATGGATTACATTTCCGCCTTCTGACAATGAAGTCTTGAGGTTACCTTTTCAGTCACAAGTCAGCATGTGAGGACGTAATTGACTTACATTTCGGTTTGTAAAGACTTTGTTGGGACTGTGGAATACAGTGTGTCCGAGGTGCAGTATTATAGGCCTACTCATGCAGTACTTCAACAGGTATATCAGCTCTAAATGTTATTAGACATCAAATAGAGTCTCCCGGTGAAGATATTATTCACTAACCAATTTAGTGTTTATTACTGCGGTGTCCAGTCTGTCCCTGATATGATTAAGACAGAGGCAATGGTCAGATGTAATGCCCTAAACCATCCCTCTCCCTCTCTGTCTCTCTCTGTCTCTCTCTGTCTCTCTCTGTACCCATTGCAACCCATTGCAACCCACTCTCTGTACCCATTGTAATGATAACCATTGCAACCCAGCACTGCAGGAATTACGTTCAAATACAACTCATTTGTAAACTGCGAATGAGCATATATTGGTGGAACTACGTTCGCTATCAACATATCCCCAGTGCTTCTGGTCCTTAATGGCTCACGCTTACACTCAGTGTCAACACAATAGAGGTGCCATTTACCTACCATTGGACATGGGCTGTCAGAGGTAGTTATAAACATACTCATAGTTAAATAGGGTGGCTGTGTGCTAGGATGTTGTGTTTGGAGATGGTGGGTGTAACTTACTTTTAGTCGGATGGTAGTGAGTTCCAGTCCAGCAAGAGGCGAAGAAAAAGTTTTGTTGGGGATTTGTGTTGTTCAGGCAGACATTTTCTTTGTCAGTCACTCACTCAGTTAACCTTCGTCCTAACCTTAGTTCTCTGATGCCTAACCTTAACCGTAACCTAACCCTAACCATGTTCCTAACCCTAACATCAGTTCTGTAATGACTAACCTTAACCCTAAGTTAACCTTAACCGTTAACAATAAAGGTTTTTCGTAACAAGGCGTATTTCAATTTCAATCCATCATGTTAAGGACCAGTATAATAGCGACATTTTAATGAGCAACGTAATAGCGAGTTGTTCGGAAAACAATAGCACTCGGGATGTGTTGATAGCGAATGTAATTCAACAGATTTATGTTCATACTGAATGTAATTGAGGTTTTTAAATTAGTTGTATATGAGATACAGTTGAACCATTGTCGTGGCACCATGTGAGGCCTACTTTACTGTTAACAAAATGTCATAGGAGTAGCCAATTGTCCACAATAATTAAAAATATTATATTTCAGAAAAATCCTGTACCCCAGCAGGGTGCTCAAATCGTTTACTACAATATGTCATATACTTGACCACTTTGCCTAATGTTGGCATCGCTATCACAGGCCTCGAAGGTGTGCTAATCAAAATTATTTATAAACCAGAAAAGGCAAGTCTAGTTCAGCTGGCCCGCAATTAAAAGTGATAATTGTTGGTGCTCTCACAGGATTCGAACCCAGATCTCCCATGTGAGTTGCTGTGTCTTTAACGAATAGACCACAGTAATATATGTTTGCCCAGTGTTGGTATAGTTTCTCAACGTTACATAATTTTGTCACACATTAACATCACGCCAAGTTGGAATATTTCACTAAATACCATTAAGCATTGTGTGAAACTGACTAACATTTCTTATTAAGTTTACCTTTACCACAAGTAGCATCTGTGAAATGTATGGCTTTTGCCACTGGCCGTTTTTACGGCATATTAGCCAGAAATAGGCTTACTAGTATCTAACTTACTACATGGAATAGTCATAAGAATTGAGAAATTTCTAGCGATTCTGAATATGAACTTAACACAGTCAAAGCTATTTCATGGCCCAAATGTTTTAGTTTTTCTTTCATTTGTGAGTGACATTAATACAGTAACTATCAATATTGCTGACGATAACTGACTTTTTCGTCTAGTGAAAAGACTGCCCAAAGGGTTTTACTCCTCAAAGGGGTTTTGATCTAGCCTATATTACCCCAAAAATCATGTATGGATGTGTACTTCAGAAATCCACCAGAAATAGTGGCAATATAAACAGTTTTATTTTAGGCTTACTATAATGCATCTACTGAAGGTTGTAGCCAGGAAAGTTTTTGTCTATCCGGAACAAATCCTAATGCATAATTTGCTTTGACTAGATTCGAACACGGGACCTATTGGTTGTAGGTCTGTGTCTCTAACCACAACACTATTTAACAAGGGGCACTCAGTCACTCACTCAGTCACTCAGTAAGAGACATTAGCTCTTCTTAGCCGTCTCCGCTTACGCGGTCTGGTAAAAATATGAGCGTTATGAACTATTTGACAATGGAAACCTAAATACAAAGGTGTGTATCATTATATATTTTATTTGAATCCTCCACACTGCGTTCCTGCACACAACAAAAATATTATGGGACTATTAGCTTGTGACTGTGACAACCCGGTTCAGTTTGGATCTTGAGGTAAAACCAATTGGTTACCACAGTTTGTAAAGTATCCCTGGTGGCACCAGCTGGCTGGAGTTTGCGGCAAACATGTGGCGGCGCTATAAAGGGAAATCATCTGCACCGATACCATCGGACATTCTCTATTACCCCCTAAGCCACTTATACACAGTCATATATTTTTCATTTCTCCTAACAGTCAAGGTTACGGATGGGGGTTTGGGTAATCTGATGCTAGATTTGTGGTGAAGGGAACTGTGTGTGGGTGTGTATGTGCGTGTGTGAGAGAGGAAAGCTAGGGGTCAGCCTGTGAGGTCCAAACCCAATTTCCCCTGAAAGATTGAGGCTGGCTGATGTAGGTCTTTCGGGCTAAATCGCTCTGGGCAACGAGTTGAACTTCCTTAGAATTGCATCAATTTTTCAAAAAAAAAATTCATGAACCTAACTCAGGCCTTTTAACCTTTAATGAAAGTACTGGTGGTGGGAGTGGTGGTGGTGGTAGGGTGGAGGTAGGGTTGACTTTGACAGATTGAGCTACGGTGACCCCACCCCCCTCTCCAGTCGGGGCAATAAGCCTACTATACACAGTACCTGAATAATCAATGTATTCACTGTCAATTGATCTATGTCAGTTCTTATGTTCACCTTGACCAGTCAGGCTATTTCTAATAAAGACAATTACTCATTTTCATTAGATGGAAAATAATCAAGTATCTCTTGTTTACACAGTGCCATAGCAACAGTATAGGATGAACAGTAGCTGTACAGCCAGTGTGTTCAACCTGTGTGTTCGGGGAGGTTTTTGAAGCATTAATCCTGACAGGTGGAAGTGTAATACCCCATGTCTGTCTGTGACACAGATAAAACGTCTGGAATCAATAAGGATTCACCAAACCTCTCGGACCACACACACACAGATGCACATAAGGTCAGACACCGCCACCCAGTCTATAAACTTCCTTCGATTGACCCATCTAACTTCTCGGGCTGCCGTGTGTCTAAAGCTCTACTGATTGACGCTCTCCATTTCTCTCTGCGTTGCTCTGTCTCCTCCTATCTGTGTTTGTCTTTGATGACCTCAGAGATATTTAGCCTGTGGTAAGATGAATGGCACAGCTGTCCTTGATAGACAGACTATAGACTTTAAATCGTTGCTTGACGTTTGATGCTGAGTCATTTTTATGGGAGATTTTTTTGGGGTCCTTTGTTGTTGAGCTGGAAATTCTTCTTTAAAGGACTGTTATGTCAAGTATTCTTATTTTGACTTGAGAGATGGTGACTGCATTGTTACTTTGATGTGTATTGATGTGTTCAAAGGACTGATATGTCCAATTCGCACCGCAACAGTCCACAAGTCCAGAACAGAGGCCGAAACCACAAGGTGGGACCACGTCAATGGTTTTGAAATTGTATACATGTGTCATTTCAAAAATAGTATATATATATATATATACATATACACATACAGTGGGGAGAACAAGTATTTGATACACTGCCGATGTTGCAGGTTTTCCCACTCACAAAGCATGTAGAAATCTGTAATTTTGTAATCATATCACATTGTATGATTTTTAAGTAATTTATTAGCATTTTATTGCATGACATAAGTATTTGATACATCATCAAGCATAACTTAATATTTGGTACAGAAACCTTTGTTTGCAATTACAGTGATCAAACTTTTCCTGTTGTTCTTGACCAGGTTTGCACACACTGCAGCAGGGATTTTGGCCCACTCCTCCATACAGACCTTCTCCAGATCCTTCAGGTTTCGGGGCTGCCGCTGGGCAATACGGACTTTCAGCTCCCTCCAAAGATTTTCTATTGGGTTCAGGTCTGGAGACTGGCTAGGCCACTCCAGGACCGTGAGATGCTTCTTACGGAGCCACTCCTTAGTTGCCCTGGCTGTGTGATTCGGGTCGTTGTCATGCTGGAAGACCCAGCCACGACCCATCTTCAATGCTCTTACTGAGGGAAGGTCTCGCGATACATGGCTCCATCCTCCCCTCAATACGGTGCAGTCATCCTGTCCCCTTTGCAGAAAAGCATCCCCAAAGAATGATGTTTCCACCTCCATGCTTAACATGTTGGGATGGTGTTCGTGGGGTTGAACTCATCTTTCTTCTTCCTCCAAACACGGCGAGTTTAGACCTAAAAGCTCTGGGCTGATAGTTCTGGGCTGATCCCTCACCTTCCTCATGATCATTGATGCCCAACGAGCCCCAGACCGAGCCTCCTGAACCTCTTCCATTTTCTAATAATTGCGCCAATAATTGTTGCCTTCTCACCCTTGCTGCTTGCCCATTGTCCTGTGGCCCATCCCAGCCTTGTGCAGGTCTACAATTTTATCCCTGATGTCCTTACACAGCTCTCTGGTCTTGGCCATTGTGGAGAGGTTGGAGTCTGTTTGATTGAGTGTGTGGACAGGTGCCTTTTATACAGGAGTTCAAACAGGTGCAGTTAATACAGGTAATGAGTGGAGAACAGGAGGGCTTCTTAAAGAAAGGTCTGTGAGAGCCGGAATTCTTACTGGTTGGTAGGTAATCAAATACTTATGTCATGCAATAAAATGCAAATTAATTATAAAAAATCATACAATGTGATTTTATGGATTTTTGCTTTAGATTCCGTGTTTCACAGTTGATGTGTACTTATGATAAGAATTACAGACCTCTATATACTTTGTAAGTAAGAAAACCTGCAAAATCAGCAGTGTATCAAATACTTGTTCTCATCCCTTTATATATATGTACATATACACTCACCTAAAGGATTATTAGGAACACCTGTTCAATTTCTCATTAATGCAATTATCTAATCAACCAATCACATGGCAGTTGCTTCAATGCAATTTAGGGGTGTGGTCCTGGTCAAGACAATCTCCTGAACTCCAAACTGAATGTCAGAATGGGAAAGAAAGGTGATTTAAGCAATTTTGAGCGTGGCATGGTTGTTGGTGCCAGACGGGTCGGTCTGAGTATTTCACAATCTGCTCAGTTACTGGGATTTTCACGCACAACCATTTCTAGGGTTTACAAAGAATGGTGTGAAAAGGGAAAAACATCCAGTATGCGGCAGTCCTGTGGGTGAAAATGCCTTGTTGATGCTAGAGGTCAGAGGAGAATGGGCCGACTGATTCAAGCTGATAGAAGAGCAACTTTGACTGAAATAACCACTCGTTACAACCGAGGTATGCAGCAAAGCATTTGTGAAGCAACAACACGGGCAACTTTGAGGTGGATGGGCTACAACAGCAGAAGACCCCACCGGGTACCACTCATCTCCACTACAAATAGGAAAAAAAGGCTACAATTTGCACGAGCTCACCAAAATTGGACAGTTGAAGACTGGAAGAATGTTGCCTGGTCTAATGAGTCTCGATTTCTGTTGAGACATTCAGATGGTAGAGTCAGAATTTGGCGTGAACAGAATGAGAACATGGATCCATCATGCCTTGTTACCACTGTGCAGGCTGGTGGTGGTGGTGTAATGGTGTGGGGGATATTTTCTTGGCACACTTTAGGCCCCTTAGTGCCAATTGGGCATTGTTTAAATGCCACAGCCTACCTGAGCATTGTTTCTGACCATGTTTCCTCCCTTTATGACCACCATGTACACATCTTCTGATGGCTTCTTCCAGCAGGATAATGTACCATGTCACAAAGCTCGAATCATTTCAAATTGGTTTCTTGAACATGACAATGAGTTCACTGTACTGAAATGGCCCCAACAGTCACCAGATCTCAACCCAATAGAGCATCTTTGGGATGTGGTGGAACAAGAGCTTCGTGCCCTGGATGTGCATCCCACAGATCTCCATCAACTGCAAGATGCTATCCTATCAATATGGGCCAACATTTCTAAAGAATGCTTTCAGCACCTTGTTGAATCAATGCCACGTAGAATTAAGGCAGTTCTGAAGGCGAAAGGGGGTCAAACATAGTATTAGTATGGTGTTCCTAATAATCCTTTAGGTGAGTGTATATATATTAAAAAAATGTATAGATATTGACTGCTTAGCATATTCCAATGATTTAAGAACAATATAAACAGTTATGTTTTATGTTTGCAACTGGATGTTGCGGTTCTCACACGCATGGGAAGGGCAGTTATGCTTTGTGTCAGCTTCCCTCGTCTACTTTTCCGTTCATCTTTGCTTACAGAAACCAAACGTACGGTGCATATGTTTATGTTCAAATAGAAAAGGAAATACCCACCGTGTTTTTACTAGCGTATTATAGTATCTCTTCCTGATTTAGGGTCTTGTGGACACAACATTTTTGACTCTACGTAGCGCTTTACAAATTTCATGATCTAGCTAGCCTACTGTGGCACGTGTTACTGGGCAAATCCATTCCAGGGCACATATTTCTTCCGGTGTGCTCTTTTACTGTCCATTCCGCCCACCTAGATTGTTTCAGTTTATAGTAGGAATTTCAGTTTGTTTCAGGAATAGTAAGCTAATGAACCTAATAAATAAAATACACTTATACAATTGTTTATGATTTAGAAAGCTATGTTCTGTGGTAACTGGTAGCACAATAGCATTCTTATTGTCCTGTTATTGGCAACAAGAAAGGCCCAGGCTTGGTATTTGTGTAAATTCAATATTCTAATGTTCGAGTCTAAATATCCCCATATGCACAGATGCTGTAATCCACCTCTACACGAACCGTAGACTTCTGCCTTTGCCAAATCTCCAAGACATTGATATAAGCTTTTGACTCGCCGAATAAATAGTGGCCGGCAGACAGACATGGTAGAGTGCTTCCATGGTTATTGAACGATTAGAGGAAAGAATGGAAGAATAGACATCCCATGGACATTGACCTTGGACTTGTGAGGGCCATTGTACTGTATGTGAAGAGCACAGCTCTGGAAACAATCCTGCCTGCCTGCTTTCCCATCAAACACACACACACACTTACACTACATCCCACTAATGACTGCCGAAGCTAGGAGAAAGCGGGACAGAGGGAGACTAGACAGAAGTGTTAGACATGTTATTATTCAATGAAAATGGAAGAGGGAGAGAGACAATGAGGACGAGAGATAGTCAGAAAGAGACAGTGAGAGAGCGAGAGAGAGACGAATAGTATGAATGACAGAGAAGTATGTGCTAGTAAGGGCAATCAATCTTTTTGTTGTTTTCCCTTTTTTTCTGAACACATCGAATATCATTTTCTCAACACATCTGAGAGCCCTAGAGAGTTCACCAGATGCTTGAAGGGTTCACACATCAAAATGGCCGCCATATGATGGTTCAATAATCTCCCCATCTACATCACCATACAACTCCCACTAAAATGGTTGTTTGTTTACAATAACAAGCTGCAACTCAAACCCGTACAGAAGTGTCTACACACACACACACACACACACACACACACACACACACACACACACAAACACACACAGCCTAATGTGATCAGTGATTGGTTCTAAGGGGGGAAAATGAATGTGAATGACAGCAAATCTACAGAAAAGCCTCTTGTTGGTTGAAAAAGAGCCTTTTTCACTGCTCAGCTGCCTTATGAAACACTCCTGTTAATGCCATTGTGAACGAGAGAGAATCACCGATCAGTGTCTAGTCAGCAATCATCAGCAGTCACCTTCTACGATCCCAGTCTTTATCAGGGAAGCTTATCGATGTTCATTTCACTGAGTCGTGCCCATCAGTGAAGCACCGAAAGGCTCCTCAGTGTCTTGGGATTAGGGCCTGTTGGGTGGGAATATAGATGTCATAGAGATTTGTGGAAGTAAACACACATGTCTATGCACCCACGTACACACACACACACACACACACAGTTACTGTGGAATCTCGCGGGACATTCAGCACCCAGAAAGTGTTTGAGACCTATTCAGTCACTCACTTGTGCACCCACATATTCAATTAACTGGCTCCTCTAGATATCCCTGACATAGACAGCTGCCATGAAGGATATTTCCCCAAATATTCTTGTGTCATCACAGCTATCTGTATCACTATGTGATTCTATCATATTACAATGTCCCCTGTAGCTCTGCTGGTCGAGCTTCGTGCTTGCAATTCAAGGTGTGGGTCTGATTTATTAGCATACTTGCTAAAGGCTAATATTATGTAGAAAACAACATTGCAATCATCATATAATCAATTGTGCTTCGACAGATTGCAGTGTTGTCATTAGCTAACCAAGTCTGTTAAAAATACCTAGCAATCCTAACATTAGCAAGCTAAAATTCGGTGGACTCCCCTCAATCTTATATAGTTAGTTAACATACTGTACCCTATCTCAAATCAATTTGGGCACATCCAATTATTTGATTCCTTTGGGGATGTTGTTATGTTTTTTGCCTTTGTAATGCACTCTTGACCAAATTTTCTTAAACTTCCATTAAGAAGGCATTTAATAGTATGCATAGTTTGACATTAACCCCAAAACAAACTACAATACTGTTGTGAATGTCCTTTTTGGGCTGTCCAAGTGAGAATTCTGCTCAGAATTCTACTTAATGGTAGCTGATGATGATTTGGCCTAAAGTGCAATACTAAAACTTGAAAACACAATACAATCTAGTAGCTAAACATTTTACCATATTAATATCACCAAATTGATTTTAGATTCAGTGAAACATTATTAGCTAGTTAATATTCAGGGGAGTCTACTAAATTGTAGCTAGCCAATGTTAGCATTGCTAGCTATCTTGACAGACTTTGACTGATGGCAATGTTATCATTGGTTAACAAAGTAGTTCATATTTGATACTTGATGATTGCAATGTTGTTTGCTAATAAAAATGTGCCTACTTTAGCAATGTATTTTTTTCAAAATATCAAAAAGCCAAATTGCAACTAATATTAACCCTACTTCTTTTTTTCTTATAATTTGAACTATCCTTTTAGAGATTTCTGGTCCTCACAAGTATGGTAAATGCACACACACGCACTCTGCCCAGCCTTTCATCCCCTTGGCGCCATACCTTGCTCTGCTTATCCCTGCTAATTAGCCCATGGTCTCTCTAATCACGATGATGATGTCTATGGAGAATCGGACCGACTGACAGACCTGATGATGGGCAAGCTACAGAGGTAGATAGATGTGCCGGCCCTGTCCTAGTGCTCCCAGGCTCATTTAGAGCTAAATGAAAACCTGTCAGCATGTCTCCGTAGAGAGCGAGAGTGTGTGTGGGTGTGTAAATTGTTTGGTGAAAGGTGTGTGTGTGTGTGTGTGTGTTTGTGTGTGTGGGCTCTGACCGCTAGGGGAATATCTTATGTGCTGGGGTGTACTAGCGTCAGTACGCGTGAGAGTCCAGGGAAGGTTCTTTACAAACCGTGCGGTGGACGCCTCTAAATGCAATCATCTCCTGCTTCCTCTCCCTCTCTCTCCGTTCGCCCCCATGCTCTCCTCTCCCCCGACGGCTTCCAGGACAGCCGAGTCAGCTCTGTGCATGGAGAGCGACTCCCTCAAGCGAGACTTTATTGATTTGCTCTGTTTGTAACGGGGAAATGTTTCCAAACCTCTCCAGCACGTTCTCGACACCGCATGCGCCTGTGCAGCACAGATTCCAATGGAACGGTGTGAACTGATGATCTGGCTCTCGCTCTACGGGGCACTGGTCATGGTGAACTCATCCGCGGAGTGCTTTTCAATATCAGCGATCAGTTGCTTGATTAAAAATGGAACAGGTGTGCCTGCCGTCTAAATAACCCTTGTCCTGTTTTCTCTAATAGAGTAACATCCGCTTTGTTGACACGTGTGTGTGTGTGTGTGTGTGTGTGTGAAAAGACATCATTACAGGCCGCGGTTCAGTGTCTCCGGAGTCATCATTTAAGAATTTCCAGGGGAAAAAAATGACTCAATTAATAGTCGCTGTTCATGACACGCTTCATATTTCCTCTGCCGATCGAAGTTCATTAGGAGTGTTTTGTTCTGTAATTGCGGGACGGGCTACCGCTGTGCAACAAAGAGATGAACTTACCATTACCAGGCGGGTTTGCTACCATGGTTACAGAGAAACATGTATGCGCACACAAACAACACACACACACACGCGCACACACATACACACAAATAGGCAAAAGGCATGTGTGCGCACACAGCAGTCCACACAAATGGATACACACACAAACACACACACAGCGGATCAGTGAGCTACATCATTGCTGCATTTCGATCTCCAGCACTGTGAAGTCATTTGTCTACATCTACAGAGTTTGTGTGTGTGTGTGTGTGTGTGTCTCTGTGTGTGTCTGTCTGGGTGTCTGTCTAAACTCAGGGCAGGAGTCACACACAGAGGACAGAGTAAATTCTGAACGCTATTTCGGTTTGTACACTTGGAAAACATTTAGCATCCGTGATGTTCAAAAAATGGAGTCCCTTTGTCTGACCTTATGTTGAACTAGAGGTGTTTTATAAAGACCTGCAGTCCAACCCTCTCCCTGTCGTTGGGTTCACCTACTCTGCAGCGTTTTTATCAGGCTGAACGGGGGACATGCCACACCATGCCAGAAGGCAGACCATGTTTGCATGGAAATGTCAAGCAGATTTAAGCAACTGCAAAATTCATGACTTGGCATTTCTCCGCTATCTCCTGCTCCATGTGCTCCTATAAGGTCCACAGGTTCTTCAAAACTTAGCCGAAAAGCAACTGTCCCTGTGTGTGCTTGGTGCCTGGTAGAATAACTGATGATATCTCAATAGACCTGAAGCCTGGCTTGGACTCAGCAAAGTGCACACACACACACATACACACACTCAGACACACACACACACACACCTCTGTGTTCTCATCTCCTATCTGTCGGTTGTCCGTGGATGAGTGACTGCTTTCTGTGTCTGTGTATCCGTGGTTACGCCCGGGGGGCTGAGTCCTAGGACTCCGACCTGTCAGCACTCTTGGAATCCTGAAATCAGAGATGGGAGGGTGGACGCGCGCACACACACACACACACACACACACACACACACACACTCACAGACAGACAGATAGACACACAGACAGACAGAAACAGGACAGACACACACCCACACACACAGACAGAAACAGACAGACACACACACGCCCACACAGACAGACACAGAGAGAGAGACACCAGGCTAGCCTTTAGCCCCACATCCCTGTCAGCACTAGCAAAACACAAGCATAATCAAATACACTATCACAAGATTTCTGAATTGCTGGTTTGCTTGTGTTTATGTGTGTGTGTGTAAGAAAGAGAGAGATGTTGATGGGGCAATTGGTTCTGAGATGTTTCTGACAGCAACACATAATTCTCAGGTGTCGCCTGGACCCAGGAGGAGGGATGGAGTTGGTTTAAAATGTGTGTGGGTGCCTGTGCACGTGTTTGTCTTTCTTCACGGGACTAAGAATTCCCTCCAAGATAAAAAATAAATCTGTGGATTTGTCTCAATAAGGGATAGTTCAAATAAAAGTTACAGTTAGGGACATTTTAGATGAGAATAATGTTGGCAGTCCACACAAGGAAATTCATGCTGTGTGTGATTCTAAACTATATTCTGAGTGCAAACATTTCCACAAACTCTGGGCGAAATGTTTGGCACGTGTTAGGTTTGGGGCAAAACTTACAATTAGGGGTGGAGTTAGAATTATTGTTAGAAATTCCTGGGTAAATAATTGAGTTAAAGGGCGGCGGACAGCTGGTCAACTATCAGGTATCCCGTCTGCTGTGACAGCCTTGTGTGACAGCTCACTGTCCAGCTTGCCGTCACCTCTCACATCCCTCCATTCCTCTTCCCCTCAGTGTGCCGATGGAGCGGTGGTAGAATAAAGCAAAAAGGGGAGTGGTCCGCCTTTGCTTTTTGGGCTCAGATGAGTGTTTGCGCGTGTGTGCGTGTCTGTGATCCCTCAACCGCCTAATGAGAGCATTTAACTTTCGCTGAGTCCATGTTGTGTTCAACTCATTCATCACTCCGCTGATTTAGTCTTCTAGGGGGGGCCGGACTATGTGTTGACTGTGCAAGTTGCCTCCCTGCCTCCCTGCCTGGAGGACGGGCCATGCAGTTTGTCGGTGCAGAAAGCAGTTCTGGGTAATGGGGATCATGAGGTGTGGAACGGAAATGTTGGCACTGCAAAAAGGGAATTGTGGAGGTTTCTGAGGATTGGACTTTTTAAATACAGGAAGTATTAGATAGAAAACTTCATGGGCAAAGTACTACGGGTAATGTTACTGTATCTCTGTATCAATTAATAATAATAATAATAATAATAATACCTTTCATTGTGTTAAACTGTCAACTTATTCCACAGACCCCATGACTCTCTGCAGTAATCAATTAATACTTTTTTATGGAATCTCTTTATTTACCACTGGCTTGGGCCACTAGGCTTTGCTGATTCCACTGTTCAATAAAGTGACTGGATGTTTGTTTGCTTGCTTTATATGACAAGCCCTGTCATGTGACTCATTATAGGAATAACCCATTAACTTATCACTATAAACCTGCTGGGGAACCTAATAAACTGGTCGCTGGCTGAATGTTATTGTACGGATTAGAAGTAGTTGTACTTGCTGCTTTTCATGGAATTCAGCTGCGTCTTTAAGTGGGCTGTGTCTTTTGATTGTTCACTTACAGTAAGCCTAATAACAATAGATTGCTTTTTAGTTCAGGTGTCCTTATTTAATTGGCTATGGATCACAATTACACCTGCCTTGAACAAACTGCACATACAATCAGTCCAAAGAAAATGACGCAGTAGTTACTATTAATTATAAGTACACTTTTGTTAACAATCTATTTTGATATCAGCCTATTGTGTTATGGTTTGCATATATCCCCAAGTACTAGTGCAGTGAGATGTTAGTTTCAGGCGTATTAGCAAAGCACGGCACCTAAGCAGAAGACGGAAGCTTATGAATCTTCAATTTTAAGTGTACTGTACAGACATTGTTTGCTAACATTAATTAACAAGTTCAAAATTTCTTCATGTTGTGTTGAGTTATTCAAAAGCTGCGGCCTGAGTTGGAGCTCATGTGAAGCGGCCCGGCCTCTCGGTGCCAGGGTGTGTCCTATAATGAGGAAGTGGAAGAGGCGAATGGCAATGTCTCTGGGGGCGTGATCTGGGCTCAGCCTATCACTGACAACACGTGAGACGCATTTGACACAAGTACTCAAATGGCTTCAAATCTTGTGCCAATAAGTTTTATTCTTTATTATCAAAAGAAGTACTGTATTCCGGTTATATTCTGCAGCCCTGCATTCACCAGCCAGACATTTTAAACCAGTCCTCCATGAAGGTGTTGATTGGCGGCATTTTTTTGTTTTCTGGAGTTTTTTATGACCTATTCTTCACATTCGTAGCACAGTTTTGTGTTAAAGAGTTTGCGGAAATGTATTTGTAAAAACTACCACGGCAATAAGGCACTTTGATTAAATAGAACAAACTAATCTGGGAAAACCCAGTGGGTAGCTTCATCATATCAGGTTATCCACAGCCACTAGTCAGGTTATCCCATAAAGAACATCCTCCCTCGTCCTGCCTCTACTCCGTCGTCCTTCCTCTACTCCATCGTCCTCCCTCTACTCCTGCTGTCCTTCCTCTACCCTGTCCCTTTTCCCCCGGCCGGGAATATACTGTGACCGTCACACGCTTCAACCCCTTAAAGGGCCAAACCCTCTGCAGGGGTTTTGCTTTTAGGGAGCATAAAACAGGAACACCCCACCATGAGGTCAGCACTCAGAGAGAGGGGTCGTCCCTTTCATGTCCCAACGGTTACTGACCTTCACGCTGCTTGTCACACACAAACACACATGCTTGCATGCACACATACAGGTCCCTACACAGAAACAGCAGTCGGCTTGCTCATAAGAGGCCGTTTGTGTTTTTGATTTTGTCTTTGAACCGCTCAGTGACCGTGATTTGACCGTGGTGCTCAGAGGACGGTGGTCTGGCCAGTATAGCTGAAATATCATGGCTTATTATCCTCGTTTTGTTCTTTTTTTTTTACTGTACTTCTGTTGACAGTATTTTGTGTTTTATGGTAATTAGTCACGGGTGTTTTTATAAAATTTATATATTTACAATCAAACTGTTTGATTAAAACCGAGGAGGGGAAAATTTCAACAATATAAATAATAATAACCCTTCCCATTTAATACATTTGTCCAGTACAAGGTCAAAACACATGCTGTGTGCTCGCAGATACCTTTGTTGTTAATTAAGTTTTAAATGTTTTAGAAGAAAAACCAAGCAAAGGAGCTCAGCAAATGTGGTAGAAAAAGCTTTTCGACTGTATAATCATTCAGAAAATGTGGTTTGTTATTTGCATTAACTTCTTTGTTGTTGCAATAATCCTAAAGAATGTGTTTGTTCCACCAGAAATTCAGTTTTAAATGTCAATGTAGTGTATTTCAAACAGTCAGCAATTAATATAATTATAATCTAACTAATTCACGGCGTATGACATTATACCTAGGCTAAGTATATGTTTTCCAAAATCAAAAGACTCACTAATAATTAAAAGTATTTGATGAAAATGGTTTAACCTAACCTTTTTGCAATAATAACATCTTCCTTTCAAGTCTTTATATGGAAATGCCTCAAATGTAAGCAGAATTACAATCCACTTATAATGACCAATCCTTTGTAGCAGCCTAGCGGGCAAATGAATGATGGAAACAAATGCAGGTCTTATAAACAATCCTTCAAACATAAACCCACATGCTAGGAGCCTGCTAATGTTTGCATTTAAAGTTTAGCTAACTTCATAACAAGGTCAATTATTTGATCCATTATGAACCAACTCAAGTGGCCAAATCCACCATTCTGAACAGAATACTAACATACTCATTTTGTTTGAATCAAATCAAGTGGCCTAATTAAATTAGAGGAGGCAAATTTTTCACAATTAGAACATGTTGCAAATTTCCTTTTTAAGTGTTGGGTAGGATCACTGCAAATTATGCTAGCTTTGAGCTGTGCGTGGACATTAACTGAGCATTAACTTGTTCAGACTGGAACTCATATTTTTAGCAGGGCATACTCCGTGTTGAATCTGGTGGGTGCGTGTGTTTATGAATTTGTCTGGGCTGAGGTGGATGTGCATTGACAGTGAACTTGCCCAGTAACCAAGGGGTACCCTGCCCTTTCACTGAACCCCCTTACAGTACACACACACACACACACACACACACACACGTGCACAGAGACAGACACGTTGCACTTTCCTTGACCCTGTACGTTATGAGCACAGGGCATCCACTGAGCCGTATTCATCCACATCTCTGCAGCCCACCAGTAGAGTACAGTAGAGGAGGGGCTTTACTATTTAATGACCTCGAGCAGTGGGCCACAGGGGTCCTCTTCAGCCACTTTCCCCGGATAGAGAGAGGAGTTTAATATAGCTCCGAGTGGGTGCATCTAAGGCCCTAAAACAAACAGACGGACGGATGATGGTGAGTGTGGAAGACCTCTACAAAGGCTGCCCCCCTAAATCCGTTTGTTGTGGGCTTTCTGTTAAACGGGAGCTCGGTGTCACACGGTGGGTTTCCTTCCTGCTTGGAAACTCTGGTTTTTCATCTAACTGATGTTAGAGGCGAGCGTAGGAGCAAACCCCCGTTGCTCAGAAAAGAAACGGCAACTCCAGATGACCTAAGCTGGCTTCCATTTTTAATGAATTGTAACAGTGAAAACAGATCCATTTTTAAAAAGGTCCGCATGATTAACGAACAGCCTTTCTATTTTTACGTGAGTGTCCGTGCCTCATGGGGGATTTGTCAGTCTGTCTGTAATGATGTGACTTATAAAGGTCCTTCTACGCCATGCACTCACCGCTGCTCGCCGTCTCAGACCTATTCTGCTCAAATCTGACAAGTCTGTCTTTTTCTAAGACACTGTAATTCATCAGCACTTGAGGCAGCTTTGGCTGATTGCATTTTCGACAGAGCAATCTCCAGACTGTCTTAGAGGCTTTGGCTCTTGTGCAAAGGCATAACTGTCGTTTCTAAAATGAGAGGGCGAGATTATTCACCTATGGGAAATTTATGTGGTACAGATTGGATACAGATCTGTATTGTCAGATACTGTTGGTTATTTGTATTTACAATTAGAACAAAAGACATCAGATAACATAACGGTTAGATTATCGACCAAGTAACCAAAAGATTGCTGGATTGAATCCCTGAAAATATGTAATTGAAAAACAGTTATCACAATTGCTCCTTTAATTGTCTCTGGATAAGAGAGTTTGCAAAATTACTAAAATGTAATTCATACAACACAATGGCCACCCTTCCCTGACGTCTATTTTTAAAGCCTTTTAGCATTTCTGTTACCAGTCGTGTGTCCATTACATACAGCCTCTGGCTCACAACACCTGATATGTCTGAAAACTAAACTGCAGGTTACAAACTAAACCTGCCACGTCACACAAAGTGGACCTGGAACATTCAAATGCAGATTTGTTAAGTCGATTAAATAATTTAATTGAAATGTTTTTCTGAAGGTGGGATAACATCCCAATAAGCCACAAAAAAGTGTTTTACACAAATGTAAAAGGGATGTTAATATGAGAAAACATGGAAATATGCTAGTATTCTTTTCTTTGGCATGTTGATAAGATGCATGCAAGTTCAACCATGTTACATTTTTGAGCGTCTCAATTTGTCTGAGTCTTTACACATAATGTGTCAGATCATTATACACTTCAACGTGTAATGACATGCTTTATTAGATTGTGTGTCAAGACCTTGTTGTTCTTCAGATTGGGCTATTTGCTATGTATTTGAAACTGCGGGGTCGTGTTTGCATATTACTCTCCTTGATAAAGTAATTTCCTCGTGTGTATGTCCATGCGTTACATCCATTTGAACAGTTATTTGTGTGACAGGCGTTTGTAGTGATCGTTTCAGTTAACCTGTCCCCTGCAAACAGGAGTCAATAGGACGCCCTCTGTTTGCTTGATAACTGCTTCAGTGAAATTTTCCCTACTCAAAAACCGAAGCCAGCCCTCGCCATTGTACTATCAAGTGTCATATTCAGCCCTATCAAACACAACAATGACAACTGACGAGGATCAACTAGCTTGAGAGGCTTCAACAACACTGCACAGTTGGCTGTTTAACCAGTTCAGTCCAGCCTACCATTTCCACAACAATACCTTCTATTGAAAAGAACTGGAGGATGATGTGGTTAGCCTGAAAGGCTATGTTGACCAGTCCCAATGGTAAAACAATCACGCCGACTTTGTGCTCGATGTTTGTGGTATTTGTTTTGACGGCCCCCTCTCACAAGGAGCTTCATCGTTAAGTTACAGAATGCTACTATGAGATGGATTTGGAGGCTTGAGACTTTGCGTGTAAGCCATTAAACCCTCATCTGGCATCTGAAAACCGGTATTAATGTGTTGTGTTCTGTTTCAAGTGGAAAATCCCTTGACGTCGTGAGTATCTCAGCTCATCTGCTATCCAGTGTAGCCCATGTGTGCAGCCCGCGCCCGCCCGCTTGAAATTAGGATCTGCGCCACGTAATGATAGAGAACTCTGGGTCCACTGTCGAAGACGAGGTTCAAACACATGGTCACAGCACGGTCAGGATCAACGCATTCCAACAGTCATTATGACAGCTGGTTCTGGTTGACACAACTGTCAGTCCACGGTGGAAAACGCTAACAGATGGTTTGTCAATGCCAGGAGAATCAGCCAGTAGGTTTCATGTAGCTTTTTTTTCTTTGTCACACTTGATTTATTCGAAGGTACAGATTTAAGCATAATATTGACAAATTTAAAATGTTGTCCTTCTACCCCATGGATTTTTACCCAGCATGTGTTTATTAAGTATGCCTTCTCTACTGTAGCATCAATGGACGTTGGGTGTGCATGCTGTGGCTTTGATTCCAGGTACAGCGGGACCACATTAAAGCTCCACAGAGTCTCATGGCAGATTGTGTGGCAGTGATGCTGGGCAAATGAGCAATACAGAAGTTTGCTAGGGAGGAATTACAGTGCGTTGTACAGTATTAACCCCCCAAGGACTTCAATAAGGGTGGTACAGTCTAGAATTTAATTGGGATTCTCTTCATGTGATTAACAGTATGTCAACAATACTTTGAAGGTGCAAATGGTGTCTTAATGTGGTAAATATTGTAATTGGACATACAACCCTGTTTCCAGAATAGTTGGGACACTGCATAAAATTCACAAAAAAACTGAATGCAGTGATGTGTAAATAATTTATCCCTATATTTAATTGAAAATAGTACACACAACATATTAAATGTTGAAACTTTGAAATGTTCTTGTTTTTGGAAAAATACATGCCCATTTTGAATTTTATGCCAGCAGCATGTGTCAAAAATAGTTGGGACAGGGGCATGTTTATTACTGTGTTGCATCACCTTTTCTTTTAACAACACTCTGTAAGCATTTGGGAACTGAGGAGACCAGTTGCTGTAGTTTTGAAAGTGGAATGCAGATTGCAGCTGCTCAACAGTTCAGGGTCTCTTTTGCTGTATTTGTCATTTTATAATGAGCCAAATATTTTCAATAGTGGACAGGTCTGGATTGCAGGCAGGCCAGTTTAACAGCCAGACTCTTACTACGGAAACATACTGTTGTGATACATGCAGAATGTTGTTTGGCATTGTCTATATTTTGTGCTGTAGCTTTATTACTTAATTTGAATAAACTGTATTTCTTTGGAATTTAGATTACTATGGAACCTCTCGTTCATCTTCACACTCGAGCTCGTTAGGCTACTGATAATCACACACATACATAAGTCCAAGTGACCAGACATGACATCCTTAAGTTCTGGGTCTCTGAACAGTCTGGGAGGTCTCAGGGACACATGCCATTGTGGGCATCCCTGAGTTCTGGGTCTCTGACCAGGCTGGATAGATCCAGAAACACGTAATTTTAATATTAGGCTTGTGTCGAGAGGTGTAGCTAACCTTTACTTAGGACTTCCAACATATGGTCATTTATGATAACATTTATCTACTTACAATATGAAGCCAGATTATATATTTATTTATCACTAAGGTTACATTCCATTGCACTAATTTCCCTAGCTGTCCCCTGGTAACCTTCTAAGTTGAAAACCTTTCGAACCACTCTCTCTCACCCCTCACTACACCTTCACCGAAGTGCAAGTCACCCATGCCATATGCACTATTGCACCTCCATACCATCACAGATTGTGCACTGTGCACTGATAAGACGCCGGGGGATCCCGCTCCTCTTTATCCTGGACGATGCAGTGTCCATGATTCCCGGAAATCATTTTTCATTTTAGCTCATCAGACCGAAGGACAGATTTCCACTTTGCCTCTGCCCTTTTTAAATGAGCTCAGGCCCAGAGAAGGCGGTGGTGTTTCTGGATGTTGTTTATGTATGGTTTCTTCTTTTCATAGTAGATTTTTAACTTGCATTTGTGAATGCAGCCACATACTGTGTTCACCAACAATAGTTTTCAGAAGTGTTCCTGAGCCCATGCAGTGATTTCCACTAAAGAATAGTGTCTGTTTTTAATGCAGGGAGTACCCGATGATCATGGCCATCCAATATTGTTTTTTGTCCTTGTCCTTTGCATACAGAGATTTCTCCAGCTTCTCAGAATCTTTTAATGATATTATGCACCCTAGATGATGACATCCCTAGACGCTATTTTATGTTGTGATCAATTATTCTTGAATTGTGGCACTATTTCCCGTACAGTCTTTCACAGAGCAATGAGCCCCTCCCCATCCTCACTTCTGATAAAACCATCCTCTCTGGAATGATCTTTTAATATCCAATCATGTAACTGACCTCTTGCCAACTGACCTGATGAGTTTTGTGATATTCCACCAGGTTTAGTTTTTTTAACATTGCACAACTTTTCCAGTCTTTTGTGGCCCTATCCCAGCTTTTTTTTTTTAATATTTTGCTGGCATCAAAATGAAAGTGAGCATGTATTTTCCAAGAAACAATAACATTTCTCACTTTCAACATTTGATATGTTGTTTTGGTACTATTTTCTATTGAACACAGTGTTTAAATGATTTGCGCGTCATTGCATTCTGTTTTTCTTCACATTTTACACAGCGTCCCAACGTTTTTGGAAACAGGGTTGTACATTGTGCAGAGATATAAATGGAACATCGGTCATGCTCTCTGCCACCTGGGCAGTGCAGTCGTATTTCTGCAGTGTGCCGATGGCCATCACTGAGATGCTTTTGGACAGAGAGGGAAAGAAATGACTACAGTTCCAGCCTGTTTAGGTGGAGCTATTGGGTGTGGTTGGCTTCGTCATTAGACCTGTCACTTCATCTGGGTAAGAAGATGGGCTCTGGACCTTTCCATTAACGGTTGTGGCTATATATGAAAATATCTACGCATTTTCCTCACCGGCATAATCGGGCAGTTTAAATACCCTATAAGGATTGTATTCATTAAATATGCACACACAGTGATTTATTAGACATGGTGATGATTTAAAAATTAAATTAAAAAGACTGCAAGTAAGCTTTCAAGGGGTAAAGTCATAAAAAAGTATCTCTGTTCATTAAAACACCTCGACCATAGAGACAAAGCTGACCTTTAGAGCTTTCACCCAGAAGCCATCACATTTATAGACAAAAAGGTACTGAACCATCTTAAATGATAGGAAATGAATTGCAGCCATATAGAGAGTTAGTCAACGTTTTTACATTTACATTAAATGTATTTAGCTGATGCTCTTATCCAGAGCAGCTTACAGTAATGAATACATACATTTCAATAGTTTTGTACTGGCCTTCGAAAAGGAATCAAACCAACAACCCTCATGTAACCATCCCCACACTACTAACAACAGGGAACAGATGGACATATAATAATTTTCAGAAGAAAAAAACAGTCTGATCCTGTCTCCTGTTTACTCATTGAGGATGGCTCATGGGCAAAACTTTGTCATTCCCATCTCCGCCTCACTTTTGATGGGAGAGTTTATGTGGCGCATATTTTAATATTTTAACACAGTTCCGTGATTGTACCGGGCGTTTATACAAATATACTGAATAAGACTGAAAAGATAACGCTTTCAATGTCTTTATGTAAATTAATGTTCATTTTTTTGTGGCGTGAGGTGAAAGCTGCTGCTTCTTTTGGAATTATTCAGACAATCTCTGACCATTTGGATTGCTTCCTATTGGTAAAAGGAAGCCCAAAATGCTGAATCCCACCTTTTCTTAGAAGCACACTCAGTTGAGATTTCCAAATTTACAGGGCCAACAGTTTTAGTCCCTTGGCAGTGAACTGCTTTAACTCACAGAAAGATAAAAACAACAACTTCTGCTTTCATTGGAGAATCATACCTTTTTATACTTACATTCTTAAGGAACGGCCTTACCTTGAACTGTAAAGCCATGACTGGAACCACTGCATAGCGTGCCGCCACTTTCCCTGGAAAATCAATAAAAGTGTGAGGGAGATGGAGACTGGGGAAGAGACGAGAGAGGAGGAGGGAGGAGGATGAGGGAGGAGGATGAGGGAGATTCCTGGCATATCTAGTTATTGGCCGGGGACTGGTCAATCAGTGGTCTGGTTCGTAGTTTCACCTGAGAGGAAAGGGATGAGCCTGGATCACAAGGACACTGCCTCACAGGGATGCAGGCCGGGCCTGGTGCGGAACCGGGTGACACGCAGTCACACACACTAGAAAGGCTTTGCGCGCCAGATCGCCTCGTTACATAGCATGACGACGTACCGGGCAGGGGCTGTGCAGACTTCCAAGTGTGCCGTCCTGCATTCTGTGTGCAGGCTTGTCTTTCTACAGGGGGGAGTGACACCCCCTAGTGCAGAGGACAGGTGGAGCCAAAAGGGGGTCGCTACAGAAATACCTCCATCACCAACCAATGCTACTAGTTTACAGTAGCAAGGACTGGCTGCTTGCCAAAACAGATAGAAACACTTGGTGGGTGTGTGTGTGTGTGTGTGTGAGGTCAGGTAGAGTGCAACACAAACACTCTGTCAATGAGTTACCCAGCGGTCTCCTCTGGTATCCTCGCCAGGCAGCGCTGGAGACACCGATGCAGGTGACAAACGAACCCAGCCAAAACCCCAATAACACACGCGCCCCAGCGTCTTTTACAATACACACAGTACTATTGTTTAATTTATAGAGCTTATTTTCCATGCTCAGGTTGCACAAGGTACTCGAAAAGCCAACGACAACGATGCATTAAATAAAAATATGGACAGGCATAACACGCTAGTGTAAATACTGCCTTAGTAAAACAAAGCTCAAATGGCACCCTGTGTCATTACAGAAGTAGATAATATGCTTTTTGAAAATATGTCAGTGTTGTTTGTGTACTGCAGTGACATAGAGCAAACACACACACACACACACATCGCAGACGGAGAGGAAAGATGAGAGAGAGAACTTCATCCCCAACTGATCTGTCTGACTGAGAGTTTTGGGCCATGTTTCTGACAGGCGCCCACGCTGAGACACACACACTGTATGTGTTTGTGTGTCTGTGGGCTGGGCCAGTGTGTGTGTGTGTGTGTGTGTGGGTGTGTGTGCGTGTGTCTGTGGGCTGGGCCGGTGTGTGTGTGTGTGTCTCTGTGGGCTGTGCCGGTGTGTGTGTGTCTGTGGGCTGGCCCGGTGAGTGTGTGTGTGTGTGTGTCTGTGGGCTGTGCCGGTGTGTGTGTGTCTGTGGGCTGGCCCGGTGAGTGTGTGTGTGTGTGTGTGTGTGTCTGTGGGCTGGGCCGGTGTTTGTGTGTGTGTGTGGACTGGGGCAATGCGTGTGTTTGTTTTCATTTCCCGGACCGAAATTTTCACTAAACATCCTCACAAAAATATACCCTCGTTAGGACCTTTTGTCCTTCCTCACAAGAAAAAGCCTGTTCACATCTTTAGGGTCAACTTTACAAATAGGGTTAGTGTTAGGATTGGAATTTAGTTAATTTACGTTTAATTTAGGTTTTTATTACATTTTAGGTTAAGGATTAGGTTATTACATTAGGATTAGGTTCTGTTTAGGCAGGAATGGGTTATGGAGCTTAAGGATAGGTTATTGAGCTTAAGGTTATGTTTCAGGTTAAGGTTAGTGAAAAAAAATTCTACTCCCCAGAAAGATAGAAAAACAGGTGTGTTTGTATGTTTGTGTGTGTTTGTGTGTGTGTATGGACTCTGCTCTATATGTTGTATTGTTTACAAGTGCTCTTGCTCTCCTTGGCGCCTTTAAATGGCTTGTTATAAAGAGAGAATTGATTTCTTGGTTTCAGCCAAGGAGGCCCTTCATGTGGTGCAAAAAGCTTTGCATTTGTATTTCCTGTCTGTGTGTTGGTCTGTCTGTCAGTGTGTGTTGGTCTGTCTGTCAGTGTGTGTGTGTGTGTGTTGGTCTGTGACTGTGTGTGTTTGTTTGTTCTCTCTGGATCCATAAAGGCTCTGACAGCATTTCTGCCTAGTTGGAAGAGGAGTCAGATCTCACCAGGTTGACGTATATATTAGATGTTTGTCTAGGTGGGTAAACATATGAATAGTCTGGTGGTTTTGTGGAAATGCGTTAAACTTTAAGTTAACCAGGTAGCCCGGGTTGGTCCAGTGGGCTGTTGCAGGTTCAAATCCCTGAGTCGTGGTTATCTTCTCATCCTATGTAGAGGCCATACTGTGAACATTTGCTTTTAATTCACCCAGAGACATTTGTATATTCCTCTTAACTATTCTTCCTAGGAGTTTGTTTTCAACTCAACTATAGGTTCTTATCTCTCCTTGGGCAAATATTGAATGCTGCTGTTAGGCTAAGATATTTTTTGCAAAAAGTGGTCCAGAAAACTTTATGTTTACAAATGACAAAGAATCATTGCACACACACACACGTAGTGTAATGAGAAATGTATTTTGAGAAAGAGTGGAAATGTATTCGCCGAAGAGCAGCATCTGGCCCCACCGAGTCTCCAACCGGTGATGTTAATCAAGGGTGCTTCTCTAAAGATCTGGAACACCAGGTGTGGGCCATCAGCCCCACCCTCCTGAACTCACCTGGAGAGGTGTGAAACTCTGAGCAAACTGGAATGTAATTACATGCATGGTATTGTGGACATGTATCTGTAGTATTTCCCCTGTTTCCCATAAAGGGCCGAATAGTCTGATTTGCTTTATTGTACTGTACGGGTTATGAATCAAACTTTACAAGAACATTGTAGAATGTCTGCATGACTGACAACAACTGGCAGCAACGCCTTGTCTATTCTGTAATTTTGCATCAGTTATGTGGGACTGTTCCTGTCCTTTGTGTTGTATTCCTTTGAAATACAGTATAGATTACGACGGCATTCCTTGTTCATCTTCATACTTGTGTTCGTAAGGCTTCTGATAATTACACACACACAAATAAGTCAATGCGACCAGACTTGGCATCCGTGAGTCCTGGATTTCGAAGCAGTCTGGTTAGGCACAGGAATGCATACCACTGACTTGTCATCCCTGAGTCATGGGTTTCATAACATTCTGTTTAGCCCCAGGAACACATGCCATTTTACCATGGAGTTTGTGTTAAACTACCTACACTTCGAGTGCTTATAACAACTGTTATAAGCACACACACGTAAGTTGCAGGTAGCAGACTGGTCATCCCTGAGTTCCTGGGTTGCTACACAATCAATGGACTTCTGTACTTGACTAATGAGAAGCATTGGGGATTTGCGTAGGCCTTGAAACACATGACCTTTTGGCTTGTGACGAAAGAGTAGCTACCTTTACTAAGAACTGCCGGAATATTATGGTAATTTAAGATTACGTATATTTACAGACAATGTGGAGTCACATTATATATACAGGTGCATCTCAAACATCGTGGAAAAGTTAACTTTTTTTTTCAAATTAAAAGTGACACTTTCATATATCCCTGATTCATTACGCATAGAGTTAAAAATGTCAAGGCTTTTTTGTTGATTGCTGATTACGGCTTACAGCTCATAGAAATCAAAAATGCAGTATCACAAAATATAAAAAAATTTACAATACAGAAATGTCGACCTGAGAAGAGCTCTAATCAGCTAATTAACTCACTGAGCCTTCAGTACACACAACCACAATCATGGGGAAGACTGCTGACTTGACAGTTGTCCAGAAGACCCTCATTGACACCCTCCACGAGGAGGGTAAGCCATAGAATGTTACTGCTGAAATGCCTGGCTGTTCGCCGAGTGCTGTGTCAAAGCATATTCATGGAAAGTTGACTGGAAGGGAAAAGTGTGGTAGGAAACAGAGATGACTGCAGCCTTGAGAGGATTGTCAAGCAAAGCCGATTCAAGAACTTGGGGGAGCTTCACAAGGAGTGGACTGAGGCTGGATTCAATGTATCAAGCGCCACCACGCACAGACGTGTCCAGGAAATGGGCAACAAGTGTCGCAGTCCTAGTGTCAAGCCACTTCTGAACCAGAGACAACATCAGAAGAGTCTTACCTGGGCGAAGAGGAAACATAACTATACCGTCACTCAGTGGTTCAAAGTCCACTCTTCAGATGAAAGTACATTTTGCATTTCATTTGGAAATCAAGGTCCCAGAGTCTGGAGGATGAGTGGAGAGGCACAGAATCCATGTTGCTTGAAGTCCACTGTGAAGTTTCCACAGTCAGTGATGATTTGAGGTGCCATGTCATCTGCTGGTGCTGGTCCACTGTGGTTTTTCAAGTTCAGAGTTAATGCGGTTGTCTACCAGTAGATCACTTCATGCTTCCATCTGCTGATAACCTTTATGGAGATGCTGATTTCCTTTTCCAGCAGGATTTGGCACCTGCCCACAATGCCAAAACAACTGTTAACTGGTTTGCTGCCCATGGTATTACTGTGTTTGATTGGCCAGCCAACTCACCTGACCTAAACTCCATAGAGAATACATGGGGTAATCTCAAGAGGAAAATTAGATACACCAGACACAACAACACAGATGAGCTGAAGGCCGCTATCAAAGCAATCTGGGCTTCCATAACACCTCAGTAGTACCACAGGCTGATTGCCTGCTTGCCACGCCGCATTGATGCAGTAATTCATGCAAAAGGAGACCTGATCAAATTTAATGCATACAAATTAACATACTTAAGAAACCTTTGCAGTAGTTTGGAGTTAATTAGCTGATTAGAGCTCTTCTGAGGTCAACATTTCTGTATTATAATTTTTTTATTCTAATATTTTGAGATACTGGATTTTTGATTTCCATAAGCTGTAAGCCGTAATCATCAAGATTGAAACCAAATAGGCTTGAAATATTTGAGTTTGTGTAATCAATCTAGAATATAGGAAGGTGTAACTTTTTGATTTGAATTATGGGAAAAAAAATACTTTTCCACGATATTCAAATTTTTTAATATATGTATACATATATATAAAATAATATCTTTGTGATAATTAAATATATATATATATATATATATATATATATATATATTTATCACAAAGATATTGTTTCCTTTCAATAATGTTCCATGCTGTCCGCCCACATCAGTGGTAGACATTCAACCACCACTACCACACACACACATATTAATGTTTGTGATGACCAACAATTGATTACATTATGTATCACAAATTTAGTTCCTCTGTAGTAAGTGTTATTTTGTAATTGCTTATGCCTAAAAAGTATAGAAAATGGAAAATTTTTCCAGGACAGTGATATTTTGAAATGTACCTATTCCCAATGAAAAAATTGGTAAATCCAAATTAGCGTGTATTTATACAAAGTAGTACAAAATTAGTTATTTTTTATGATTATACCAATTTTATACCAATTTATGAGATTTATGATTATACTGTAAATCACTTTCACAAATCAGCCCCCAAATGTAGTCCCCCATCATGTTCTTGTTATACTGTGTTTGGTAGCGGCTTTCAAAGTCCAGTATATCCAGGTGGAAGCGCTCGACTTGCTCATCCGAGTACACTCCCATGTTCTTTTTGAATTTATCAAGATGAGCATCAAGGATGTGGACTTTGAGGGACATCCTACAGCCCATTGTGCCATAGTTCTTCACCAGAGTCTCAAACAGATCCACATAGTTTTCTGCCTTGTGATTGCCCATGAAGCCCCGAACCACTGTGACAAAGCCGTTCCAAGCCACGTTCTCCTTACTAGTGAGCTTCTTGGGGAATTCATTGCACTCCAGGATCTTCTTTATCTGTGGTCTGATGAAGACACCGGCTTTGACCTTTGTCTCAGACAGCTTAGGGAAGAAGTCTTGAAGGTAATTGAAGGCTGCCGACTCCTTATCTAAAGCTCTGACAAATTGTTTCATAAGACCCAATTTGATGTGCAGTGCTGGCATCAGTACCTTCTGAGGGTCCAGCAGTGGCTCCCACTTGACATGGTTCCTCCCCACAGAGAACTCGGTCCACTGTGGCCAGTCCCACCTGTGGTAGTACACCTTGGTGTCCCTGCTGTCCCAAAGGTGAAGTTAGCAGGGAAACGTGATAAAACCACCTTGGAGACCACCATTTTTAAGTCTCCTATGACCTCCCAGCCGTACTCATTATATCAATCCACGTATGCAGCTGGATCTAAATTGAACGGGTGGGCTTAAGGCCCCTTGTATTTATATTTCTGGAAAATTCTAGAAGTTACTCTAGGTATACTCAGCACTGAATCTATCTGGAATGGTCTGGAAAATAGGTACATTTCCAAATATCACTGTCCTGGTCACAAAAGCAAAGTTTGTGGAGAATATTAGCCATGTTCTATACTTTTGAGGCATAAGCAATTAGGAAATAACACTTACTACTGAGGAACAAACAAAAATTGTTAACAAACATAATGTTTTCCTCAACTAAACCCCAAAACCCTATTCCATACATTAAATCTAAACTTTACCTTAACTCCTTACTCTAACCGTAATTCTGCTTCTGATTCTAACATTAACCGTCACTCCAAGCCTGAAATAGCCTCCTCTGTTTTATAGCAGCCAAATATCATCAGTTCAAGTTTACTCTAGGTTCTTTCTGGTCCCCACAATAATATATGGTAATATGTACATACACATACTCAAATTATAATTTCACCACAGATTTACTTTTACTTTTCCCTTTAAATTAGGGGCCAAATTGAACAAGGTTATCTTAGTCACAACCTAACTATTGACATCACAATTTGTTTTGGGACAAAATCCTATATAGAATTTTTTTTATGCTAAGTTGATGTTAAATGCAGAATTTATATTAGAAAAAGTAACAACGTTCCCCACCATCATTGTAAAAAATATCATATTCCAGAAATAATGTTGGCAAGACCACTCAGTTGTCAACACAACATCTGCTAAATGAGTTTCTCAAACTTTTGTGCCAGGGATAGGCAAAACATGGCCTTTTTTTTTTTTTTTTTTACAATTTCAAAATCTGATATCTACTTCTCTAACACAATTGTTTTAACATATTCATATTGGTCCATCAAGCAATCGATATTTTAGGACACATTGGGGCTATTTAAAAAATGTTGATTACATAAAAAAGTTTATTTAGCCTTTAAAGTAGGCTACTCCCATAATAATTAACCAATTAAATCAAATGTATTTTATGAAGCCTTTTTTTTTATATCAGCAGTCGCAAAATATTTATACTGATATCCAGCCTAAAACCCCAAGAGCAAGCAACAACAAGATTGAGGCACAGTGGCTAGGATAAACTCCCTAGTGGGGTCAGAACCTGGGGCTTAATAATAAACACACCTAAATAACACCCCTTTTGTAAAGGTTTGTAAACCAAATTGAAATCTGAAGATTTTAGGTCTACGGTTTGTAGTTACTGAGATTCATCAAAATGGTGTTACGAGGATAATAAAAATGTTAGGGAAGATTACCAAGCTATCATACAGTGTAGAACAGAATACATGAATTGCTTTCAGTTGCGATTTTGTACTTAAGAGTCACACTTCTAATTTAAGGGTGATAATAGCTGATATCTCAAATCATTCAAAGGCTAGAGATACATTTGTAAAAGTGATGTTGAAAGCCAACATCCAAATAGTGGACATTGCGGTGGATACACGCATAACTCCAGTTTCATGAAGGAAGTGCCAATGGGCCTTTTGTGCTGGAAAGGCACAGACCAGCAGGCATTCCTTCATTGTCCTGTGCCGGGCTGTGGACCGGGGTTTGTTTAATACTGCTAAATAGAACTGCTAAATATTGTTTTCAGGTAATTAAATTATATAAACATTTATGTTTTATCACTTTGTACGAGGATGTTGTTCAGACTGGAGTATTTTTTTAATGAACACGACATCAGTGAACCAGATCTCCTTTCGGATTGCTACCCACCTGTTGAGAACTACTACCTATCCCATTACCTGTTGAGAACCACTGCCTATCCCATTACCTGTTGAGAACCACTGCCTATCCCATTATCTGTTGAGAACCACTGCCTATCCCATTATCTGTTGAGAACCACTGCCTATCCCATTATCTGTTGAGAACCACTGCCTATCCCATTATCTGTTTGAGAACCACTGCCTATCCCATTACATGTTGAGAACCACTGCCTATCCCATTATATGTTTGAGAACCACTGCCTATCCCATTATCTGTTGAGAACCACTGCCTATCCCATTATCTGTTGAGAACCACTGCCTATCCCATTATCTGTTGAGAACCACTGCCTATCCCATTATCTGTTGAGAACCACTGCCTATCCCATTATCTGTTTGAGAACCACTGCCTATCCCATTACATGTTGAGAACCACTGCCTATCCCATCATCTGTTTGAGAACCACTGCCTATCCCATTACATGTTTGAGAACCACTGCCTATCCCATTATCTGTTGAGAACCACTGCCTATCCCATTATCTGTTGAGAACCACTGCCTATCCCATTATCTGTTGAGAACCACTGCCTATCCCATTATCTGTTTGAGAACCACTGCCTATCCCATTACATGTTGAGAACCACTGCCTATCCCATTATATGTTTGAGAACCACTGCCTATCCCATTATCTGTTGAGAACCACTGCCTATCCCATTATCTGTTGAGAACCACTGCCTATCCCATTATCTGTTGAGAACCACTGCCTATCCCATTATCTGTTGAGAACCACTGCCTATCCCATTATCTGTTTGAGAACCACTGCCTATCCCATTACATGTTGAGAACCACTGCCTATCCCATTATATGTTTGAGAACCACTGCCTATCCCATTATCTGTTGAGAACCACTGCCTATCCCATTATCTGTTGAGAACCACTGCCTATCCCATTATCTGTTGAGAACCACTGCCTATCCCATTACATGTTGAGAACCACTGCCTATCCCATTATATGTTTGAGAACCACTGCCTATCCCATTATCTGTTGAGAACCACTGCCTATCCCATTATCTGTTGAGAACCACTGCCTATCCCATTATCTGTTGAGAACCACTGCCTATCCCATTATCTGTTGAGAACCACTGCCTATCCCATTACATGTTGAGAACCACTGCCTATCCCATTATCTGTTGAGAACCACTGCCTATCCCATTATCTGTTGAGAACCACTGCCTATCCCATTATCTGTTGAGAACCACTGCCTATCCCATTATCTGTTGAGAACCACTGCCTATCCCATTATCTGTTTGAGAACCACTGCCTATCCCATTACATGTTGAGAACCACTGCCTATCCCATTATATGTTTGAGAACCACTGCCTATCCCATTATCTGTTGAGAACCACTGCCAATCCCATTATCTGTTGAGAACCACTGCCTATCCCATTATCTGTTGAGAACCACTGCATATCCCATTATCTGTTGAGAACCACTGCCTATCCCATTATCTGTTAAGAACCACTGCCTATCCCATTATCTGTTGAGAACCACTGCCTATCCCATTACATGTTGAGAACCACTGCCTATCCCATTATATGTTTGAGAACCACTGCCTATCCCATTATCTGTTGAGAACCACTGCCTATCCCATTATATGTTGAGAACCACTGCCTATCCCATTATCTGTTGAGAACCACTGCCTATCCCATTATCTGTTGAGAACCACTGCCTATCCCATTATCTGCATTATATCCTGGTTTCCTTTTTACTTTCTGCTCTAGTCTGTATTGAATCTCCCTTGAAACACACTGAAATTGTTATTACACTCCCCTCCTTTCACTCAATCTTTTCACTCTGTCCCTAATGACGTTGACATTTCTTCATTTAGGCTTTATCTCATTCTCTTCATTTTCCGAATTTTGTGGTTGGAGCTGATCATTTCAAATACTGGGATGTTGTCATGAGTTTCTTCACTCCATTTCTCTCTCTCTCTCTACCTCTGTTGCTACACTCTTCTCTCTCTACTGCTCTCCTTAAGTCTCTCGTTCTTCCTTTCAGAAGAGATAATGAAATCAGAACTCAGCTCCTTCATTTGCATTAGCTCAGCCGGATGAGCAACAGCCTGATGGTTCGGCGTGTGGGTGTGTGTTTGGCATGGCCGGCCTTGTGTCTGTGTGTGTGTGTGTGGAGGACAGATGTGAGCTCTAGCAGGCTAGTTGAGCTCTGAGGTACCTCATTGACAGCTTGTACAGGATGAACTATTGAAACACACAGTCACAGTGCTCCAGAGCCCATCATGATCCGCCCTCCCGAGCCGCCATGACTGCGCCCATACAGGTGTTGCATTAACCTTGTCCTGATACACAGACTCTCCCGGCATCTCCGGCGCCGTCGCCGTGATTAGCTCTAAACTAGACAGCCTCCACTACGGGTCTCCAGGCAATCGACGCTAGCAGCCGCTACACCTTCTCTCCCTCTCCCCGGCCCGTTTCCCATTATAATGTAGGTTAAGCTCTTTTGTTGAGGAGCACAGAGGACTTGGCCATGCCTTTCACTGCGGATAAGCAGCCATGTAAAGGGCCGGCGTAGGGCAGAGTGACACGTTGTCTTACTGCCTACTCTTCTAATGAAGAGACGCGATCCAGGTGTCCGGGGAGGGGGGGGGGGGGGGGGCGACACAAGTGCATGTGCGCACAGTCAGAAGGAGAGCGATGGAAAGGGGGGGGGGGGGTGTCGTTGGGGGGGGACTCCTGATTCAGGGTGTAAGCACCACCGGTGCTCGTAATGTCGGCCCTGTCTCCACGGGGTTAGTCATCCGCAACGGCGTGTCACGCTCCATAAAGCGGGAGCGCCGGAGGGAGGGTCATCTGGAGAGTGACAGGGTTGCCAGATTGTCTGGAGAGAAAGGGAAAGGTGGGAAGAAATGCCTGGTGGGAGGGAGAAGGTGAAAGGGAGGGGATACAGCGGGATGGGGAGGGAGAACGTGGGAGGGTGGGGCGAGTGAGAGTTGGGAGAGCATGTGGGAAGGGAGGCGAGGGCCTGGGGAGAGAGAGTGGGAGAGGGGGAAAGGTTGAGTGGGGGGTGGGGGGGCATAAGGGAGGTGGGGAAAAGTTCCAGGCGAGACAGAAAGGTGGAAGAAAGCCTGGAGGTATGCAACCTTATCAAAGTGACGTGGCCCTGAGGGGAAGCATTAATGACAACCATTGTTGGGCCTTCTAGCTCTGGGACACGCTTGGCTTGGGGCACACCAGGGCTGCAGGAGAACGTGGGTCTAAAAACCACAGAAGATGGTGTGTAAAACAGGAAAACGTTTTAGTTAAGAGATTGACACGTAAATGTTTGATTAGCCTATTGTTTCAAAAGGAATAGTTGAGGATTTTCACTCTCTCAGTCATACGGACTCCCTGGAGTGGACTTTAGTTTTTTTTCTTTGTGTTTGAATTTTAAATTTTTACAGTTTTCTCTCCTGCTCATTTTTTACTTGCTTGTAATTTATCCTTTTGTTATCAAACCCCCGCACAAGAGCTCTCCTTCCACACAGAGCTCTATCTATCTCTCTCTGTCCACCGCTGCCTCTGCATCCTCTATCATCTCTCTCTGTCCACCGCTGCCTCTCCATCCTCTATCATCTCTCCCTCTCTCCTCCTTCATTTAGTGATGTGGTTTTCCTATTAGCCCTGTAAGGTTTCCAGCCTCCCCTGCAATGTATTTTTTACCTTGTTTTTTATCTTTACTGTTTGTCTTTCAATTGCCTTTTTTGTGCAATACATCAAACTAAAACAAAATGCAAATCTCTCTGTATCCATCCCCCTCCCCATTTCTCTCATTCACTCCACCTCTCGCTACCACTGTCCCTCTTCATCTCTCCCTCTACCTCTCCCTCTTTCTCTCATTCACTCCACCTCTCGCTACCACTGTCCCTCTTCATCTCTCCCTCTACCTCTCCCTCTTTCTCTCCTTCACTCCACCTCTCGCTACCACTGTCCCTCTTCATCTCTCCCTCTACCTCTCCCTCTTTCTCTCTTTCCGCCCCTGACTGCATTTGCCAACTGCTTGACAGCCTGGAGGCTAGGGTGATTAGTACTGTTTCTCACAAACTGCAGCAGCAACCCTGAAAATTAGTTGTTCTTGAGTTCAAGTGTTGAGGCGAGGCTGGCCTGTATTTTAGATCTAGAAAGATATTTCTGTCTAACATTCAATAATCAATGAATGGCATTCCATTTTTACACCATGCGATCACTTATCAGTTCAACACTTTCTTTCTGTTGCCTTATGAACAGTTGCTGCCATTGAGACAGCATTCCCTGCTGTTGAACTAATTGCGGCAAGCGGGTCAAAACTAACGACTGAAACGAATGAGTCACTCTGGAAAAACTAGTAATAAGAAGATAAGAATCACCTTCATTCTCCCATCAAAAATTACACATACACAAAGTTGTACTAGGTGCAATGGTGCTGTTAGTTGAAATAAAACGTATATTTTATGGCACGGAATGCATAAAATATACGCAAATGTGACACAGATTTAAATGTAATAGGTGGTGAGCATGCTGTATAAGATCTGTTGTACAGTTCCAACACTCTAGATGTAGGCAGATGAGCTTTGGCTGCAGTATATTGCGGCTACAGTATATTGTTAAAAGTTGGATGTGGTGAGCATAGTCTTGTTAGTTTCTAGGGGGCAGATAGCCAATTGCAGAGGGCCACGGCAATGTGAAAGACTGGAAAACTGTTCAGATGGCTGGATTTGTGTGGGTCGTGATGACTCTCAAGTCAGTAAAAATAGTTGTTTGAAAATAAGTATTCTTTTGCGAACAGAGTCACTGTTCTGTTCAGAGTGTTGGAACAAGCCTGGCGTGTTCTCTGGGCAAGGGAGTGCACAGTCAGTGCGGTGGCTTTTTGGAAGTGATTTATTGGACAATCAATTGAAAACATCGACTGGTTGTGCTTGTGTCTGTGCCAAATAAAAGGTTATTTATTTTTTCAATAAAAAAAAATAAAGTTTTTGCTATTATTTAAGCCCATACCAACATAGTAATGGAGACTAACCCTCCTCCTCCCCACCCGCCTGGCAAATGTCATGGTTTAATCTGCTTTCTCTATGCATCTCTCTTCATTCCTGGCTCTGAACTTAGCACATCAAGCCATATTAAACTATGAACACCAATGGACAAAGTCTGCACAACCTGTTTTTTTTGTGTGATCAAACAGTTTTGAACAGTCTCATACAGTTCTCATATGTATGACAACTCCTTGCAATAACCGCAGGGCACAATTGTAAAAGCTGGTGTGTTATTTGCAACACACCTTCTCTAATTTACTATTCAGTCCATTATCCTGGCGACGTGCCGCCATGCCTGTCTTTGTGTGAATACATCCCTGACCCATAAATCCTATCCATTTCTCCCTTTTCATAACTTTTACACCAGCTCTGCTGAGTGGGATGAATATTATATACCTATGTGTTATAGCTATCCCTCTGTAGCGAACACACGTAAACTCACAGAGGTCAGAATGTCATAGTAGCGTCCTGGCTGACTGTCTTCGTTCCGTTGGCATTGATTTCAAATTCTGTCCAGGAACATTTTAGTAGTTGACCCACACTTGCGCTGTTTGGACGCATTTAGGCTTTAGTTACCTCAAACAGTTACGATTCAACCACATTTGTCCTTTTGATTTTGGTTGTGGCTCTTTGGAGAAGCAGTGTATCATCACACAACATAGTTAACATATATTACGCGAATGCCTGGTCCACACTTCAGGCGTGTTTTTGGAGAGTCATTGTTACTACAATGTACAGTGGATATAAAAAGTCTACACACCCCTGTTAATATGCCAGGTTCTTTTGATGTAAAAGAATGAGACAAAGATAAATCATGTCAGAACTTTTTCCACCTTTAATGTGACCTATAACATGAACAACTCAATTGAAAAACAAACTGAAATCTTTGAGGGGGAAAATAAAAAATAAAAAACTCACAATAACCTGGTTGCATAAGTGTGCACACCCTTAAACTAATACTTTGTTGAAGCACCTTTTGATATTATTACAGCACTCAGTCTTTTTGGGTAGGAGTCTATTAGCATGGAACATCTTGACGTGGCAATATTTGCCCACTCTTCTTTCACCCCACAGATGTTCAACTGGATTCAGGTCTGGGCTCTGGCTGGGCCATTCCAAAACGTTAATATTCTCCTGGTGAAGCCATGCTTTTGTGGATTTGGTTGTGTGCTTTGGGTCGTTGTTGTGCTGAAAGGTGAACTTCTTCATCTTCAGCTTTCTAACGGACGCCTGAAGGTTTTGTGCCAAAATTGCCTGGTATTTGGAACTGTTCACAATTCCCTTCACCCTGACTAAGGCTGAAGAAAAAACAGCCTCAAAGCATGATGCTGCCACCACCATGCTTCATGGTGGGTATGGTGTTCTTTGGGTGATGTGCAGTGTTGTTTTTGCGCCAAACATACCTTTTGGAATGATGGCCAAAAAGTTAAACCTTGGTTTCATCAGATAATAACACATTTTCCCACGTGCTTTTGGGGGACTTGATGTTTTTGCAAACTTCTGCCGGGCTTGGATGTTTTTCTTTGTAAGAAAAGGCTTCCATCTTGCCACCCTACCCCATATGAAGAATACGGGAGATTGTTGTCACATGTAGCACACAGAAATGTTTGCAGTTCTTTTAATGTTGCTGTAGGCCTCTTGGAAACCTCCCTGAACAGTTTTCCTCTCGTCTTTTCATCAATTTTGGAGGGACGTCCAGTTCTTGGTAATGTCTCTGTTGTGCCATATTTTCTCCACTGTGTTCCATGGTATATCTAATACTTTGGAAATTATTTTGTATCCTTCTCCTGACTGATATCTTTCAACAATGAGATCCCTCTGATTCTTTGGAAGCTCTCAGCGGACAATGGCTTTTGCTCTGAGATGCAACTAAGAAAATCCTACTAGCTGAACTTTATTTGTGATTAATCAGAGTCACTTTAAATGATGGCAGGTGTGTAAGTATAAGGTTAAGGTTAGTGTTAGTAGCTAGTTAATTGAAATATTATTGATAGTCTGTAGAACTGTAGGGTTATGGTTAGTAGGTACTTAATTGAACAATTTTTGATAGTCTGTAGGATTGTAAAGCATCTACAGATTTTAACAGAACAGTGATTATACTGCTGAAGTCCCCACAAAGCCTCTTTAGACAGTCATTTGCGTCAAGATGAAATTCCAGTGATAAAAGCTTCTCTAATGTGACATTGACAGAATGTAGTCATGACTGATTAATTCCTTGGAGAAAAGTGTTCGGTCCGTTTTAAAACACTCTATATTACAAACACGTCCACGTGGAAATGAAGGACGTCCCCAGAAGAGCCATGCCAGAGATCAGGGTGTTGGTAACATGGTCGAGATTTTGTGTTTGTGAGTGTGTGACAGAGAGAGAGTATGAGGGACAGAGTGTTACTGATTTAATGTGTGTGATCGAGAGAGGTAGAAAAGGAAAGTGGAAGTGCATGTGTGGAAGTGTTCTATTGTTGAGTAATTAAGGCCAAGCGAGTATAGTGTGCGTGCGAATACGTTCGCTCGCTCACGTGTGTGTGTGTGTGTGTCAGAGGTTAAGATGCGTTCAAAGGCTCAAAGAGAACAGAAGAGAACATAGAAGACATTAGAGCCCTTCTCTGTCACTGTTAACGAGCGACTTGTCAAGTCTCTGCCGTGACTCTGTTAGTCTGAAGACAGATTAGACACATTTTACCGATATGCTACACTATACCTGGGATCAAATGCTAGTCGAGTCATTTTAAGAAGCCAATCTACACTTGATTGAACTGGCCCGGTGCAATGGAACCAACCTAAAATTATTGAAAGTAAAACTGCCACCCACTTCGCCTTCTGCACGTTCTAAAACAAATATTATGTATTTAAGAGATTTCATTGAGGATTTGAACCCGGATGTTAAATCTGCTGTGAAGCGCACAGAAAACCATTCCCTCCACAGCCCACATAGATTACAGAGTTGACACATTATGGGCACTCCTGATGATTCTGTGTGTCCTTGTGCAGTTCTATGTCGTGACGGCCGGGGCTTTGATTTCTCTCTTAAAAATTCAAGCCAAACCAAAATCAATTACTGCAAAATGAATACAGCTTTATGCGCAAGAACATGTTTTAGCCATTTCCATAGCTGTTTTTCTTTTATAATGAAGACATAAAAACACATGAAAAGTGATTCTGATACTAAACTGCCTCTGCCCTGTTAAAGTGCATAGAATTTTGTAATGTTTTTGTTGCATGGTAATCGTCAAGTAGTCTTTGTGCTTTGCTTTTATTCCAGTGATAATCAATGTTTAGGAAAATGCACAAAAATACAAAAGATATTACATTTTCTGTGTTGTGATATGTCATGCTTTTTCCATGGAATGTTCTCCTACAGCAGCAATATGTCACAACATTGCCCCTAGTGGTATGTTCTCAAATAGACATTTTCACTACCGGGACAAACGTCGCCTCTTTTAGTCAATCTGAGGTGATGTCTCTTCTCCCTGTGCCCTTTTTAAGTGTCTCATCAGGTATGTGTTATGACACGAACAATGTGCCAAAATACATTATACATCAGAGCAGGCTTATGTATAATACAAGATGTTCCATGTAACTCTGTTGGGAGAGAATTGCTTCTGCGACGCCAGCGTTCCGGGTTCAATTCCCACCTGTACAAAAAAATAGGGAATTGTATGCCCTCGCTAAAAGTAAGGTGTTCTGGATAGGGGCGTCTTCTAAATGACTTAAACATAAATGCTGGTGAGCGGATGGATCATATGAATGGTAAAAATTGTAGTGAAAGAATTACGCCTTACCTAATTTGTCACTGGTGAGAACAAGTGTAAATTGTGATCTCAGCGTTCCCAGTTGTGTTTCTAGTATCCTAACTGAAGTCTTCTGCTATGCTGATCCCTTAAAACTACAGATCTTTAAATGGACGCTATTTAGAATCCTGCCTCTAAAAAATAACACGACTAGTCTCCTCCCGTCTTCCCTTACCCATTGAAATTGGTTAAGTACTCGTTAGTCCAGTGTGGTTTATTTTGGGAAGGATTGTACTGCGGGTATATGGAGAAAATGGAGATTACAATTCATTGTAAACTGATAGACTGACCGGAGAGAAATGTTAATGGGGAATTAATCAGTCACTCTGACAAATTTTGTAGAAAACAAGTTTTGAAACAAGAACTTAAAGCATTAACTGCAGATGTCTACTGGTAATTTTTGCTAGTTTTTATGCTAGTAGAACAGTAAAAATCTTACATATTCCCCCATACACATAACAAAAACTCTTAGACAATCTGTCGGAGGTTTCTTACAAAGAAAAACATCCAAGGAAGTTTGCAAAAACAAGTCTCCCAAAAGCACATGGGAAAATGTTAAACTTTTTGGCCATAATTCCAAAAGGTATGTTTGCCGCAAAAACAACACTGCACATCACCCAAAGAACACCATACCCACAGTGAAGCATGGTGGTGGAAGCATCATGCTTTTTCTTCAGCTGGAACCAGGGCTTTTGTCAGGGTGGAGGGAATTATGAACAGTTCCAAATACCAGGAAATGTTGACACAAACCCTTCAAGCGTCCGTTAGAAAGCTGAAGATGAAGTTCACCTTCCAAATTCAAAAATACTTTTGTTTTGCGGAGCCTGGTACATTATTATTTTTGCAGTGTACTGCAAAATCTCAGTCGTTAAACACAATCCCATCCTGCCCATTTAGGCCTTTCCGGCTCAACAAACAGTGAACATCTTCTGGATGTTCACAGGATCAGGTCATAATCTTAAAAACTTCCAGGAAATTACCAAGTCCTCTGATTTGATCAATTATTTTAAATGTATACTTTAATTTCATTTCAGGAATAAAATGGCACGTATATCTATACATTGCCAAGTGGACAGTCGTTAGAACAACGTTTCAACTGCTTGGGGCTCGGTGAGGTCAGAACCTCCGGCATTCCGTTTGATTCATCTACCCTCAACCATATGTTCCGGTGGGTTCCAGCCTGACGTGGTGATTACCTGAGTTGACCTCCAGCCAGCATATCTGAAGGGCAGGGAAGTACGGTTGCAGTTTAATCTGCTGGCCCCACTCTTCTCCCCTCCTGTCTTCAGATACCGTGACTAATCATTCACCTCCCTCACCTTCAGTGTACTTAAAATCACTGTGGTGACTAGACAACACATATATATGTATATATATATATATATATATATATATATATATATATATATATATATATATAATATATACACACGCACGCGTATACACACCCACGTGCACACACAGAACAGAGTTTTTTTTTACCCTGGAATGAGTTTTCTCCTGTGCAAAAGCCAATCTGTTTTGAGGAAAGGTAGCAAAGGCAGGTTTTGATACATTGAGTGGACATGAGAGTAGACACAACACCAACCCTAATCCTCCTTAGGAATCAGCTCTTCCTACTGCAGTCCAGCTGTAGAACTTCACAGCCCACACACATACACACACAGTCCGTCTCAAAAAAACGATGTGTAACTCCCTTAATTCTAGCCAACTGCAACTCTGCTCTTACTCACCCACTGTCTCGCTCTCTCTATTTCCCGCTTGCCCTCTGTCACGACGGGTCTCTCTTGCGCTGTCTTTCTCCTCCCCTACTGGTATCTCATTCTGTCTTTGTCTCTCGTCTCACTGTCCGCCTTTACGATGTGTCTTGGTCATTCAGGCCGTTGTATTTCAGTGGGAGAGGATGGCTGCATTTGTTAGAGCCAGGGGAAGTGATCTACCCCTACAGCAGACACACACAGCCGGCATGATTAAAGAGGCCCGGTCTTTCTCGCCTTCGCTCGCTGTCTCCTGGCTCCGCTCTGCTCTTTCACGTTTACACTGCCTGACTGGCACTGCACTTATCTCGCTCTCAATTTCCATTCAATTTAAAGGCTTTATTGGCATGGGAAACATTTTGTTTGCATTGCCAAATCAAGTGGAAAATAAGGAAGATAATAAAAATAAAAATAACAAATAACCAAAGTGGGAGAAACAAAAGCAATTTGAAATTCTAAGTAAACATTATGCACAAAAGTGCAGTGCTGTCTCTCTTTCTCTGTCTATTTATCCCATTCTGTCTCTTTCTCCCTCTCTCGTTGCCTCTCTCTCAGTTTCTTTCTCTCTGAGTCTTTCTCTGTCTCAGTCTTACTCTTTCTCTGTCTCTCAATCGCTCCTACGGTCACTCATGCATTGACTTATGTGACCTCATCCCTCACATACACAAAAACACACAGACACACTCAGACCCATGTCTGCCTGGCTTTTCTCCTAGTATGACATCTCTGATTCTACCAGTCTAGACTTTTCCTTGAGCCAGATTACAATCGGTGTCTTTTCTCCGGCCTGTCTTTTTCACGTCAGAGGTTTCTCTAGTGTACAGTCTCTAGCCAGAGTTCTCCTGCTTCACCATTTTCTCTATGTTATCCAGGTTTATGTATGTTCCCACACTTTCCCACACATAGATATTTCAGATAAATGTGAATAGGTTTGCCAGTTTAACAAACAACACAAAAACAGCAACTTTGATATAATTTATGCAATTAAAATAATAATAATATATGTAATTTCCTCATGCAGACAAAGTTGCCCTGCCTTTTACCATAACATAATATTTCTAAAATTTTAACCCATCAAAATGGGTGCAAATTATTAAAATATCTACAAAACTTGATTTGGGACAACCCAGTTTTCCATAAAACATTGTTTGGATTTAACCATCTCAGTTTGTGGGAACACATCATGCGGTAACACATTGTCAAGATCAAAATTCCTCTCAGAGGCCCTCAGATGCCCATGAGTCTGGGAAAGTTTACAAAGACATTTCCAAGACAGAGCATAGGACAGGTCATCTCACCAAACTGAGCCCAAGAGCTGACGGAAAGATGCTAATCAAAGTCTCTAAGAACCACATGGTAACAAAGGATCTACAGGCCTCTCTTACCACAATCAGTGTCAAAGTCGTCCATGAGTCAACTGTCAGAAAGAGACTGCACAAACTTGGCCTACATGGGAAGTCGTGAAGGAAGTAGCCTCTGCTCTCAAAAATGGGAAAGAATTATTAAAGTTCATGTTAGGGTTAGGTGTAAGGGTTAATGGATAAGGAACATGGACTCCTTGGGTTTCGGATCCCACGAGGATAGCAAAACAAACTGTGTGTTTGGCATTCATAGAGCATGACCAGAAAAGCTGGTGTTGGGAAATGATCATCTGGGGGAAGGGAAGGGTCAAAGCAGATTTACTTTGTAATCAGAGAGATAACCTTGTTGTCAAGTGCGTGTGAGCGTACCGTTTTGGACTTCTCTATTAAAGTGTGTTATGTGAGAGAGTTCCTGGTGTAGCTAATATCCTACTATACTCAGAGCAGGTGGGAGTGTTTCTTCTTAAAGACTGAGTGCAAATACACTTTAAAACACACACACACACAAAGGGAATCTCCATGGTAATGATGATCTCATGGCACCGGCTTTGGACTCTCCTCTCCTCATCTAGGTATGCAAACATTAAACTGGAAAGGCCACTCAGCAGGGTAACATCTCTCATGTGTCTCTTTACCCCTTTTATTCTCACTCCCCTTGTCTATCTCCTGCCACCCTCCCTCTCTCTATCCCTCTCTCTCGCTTCCTCTGACCTTCTCTCGCATCTCTCTTCTCTGTCAAACTCTCACTGACCCCCCCCCCTTTTTTTTATTCTCTCTCCCCAACAGTTGCGACTGTGACAAAAGACCCTTTCAGAGCTATTATTTCAGTGTACCTTTTAGATAATGGAGTAACTGGACGTGTTTTTTTTTTTTTTTTTCCAAGTCCTCGCGTTTTTTGAAGGTTTAACGCGGGGTGCTGCCGCTCTCCCCTGTGATCAGCGTCTGGAAATATGCTGCTGTCTCAAAAACAGATAGCAGGCGGAAGTTGTCTGCATGAGGACGATAGCTACGGTAGCTGTAGCCCGCGGGGCCTCCACATTGTACCGTCTCGGTCTTTTGATTATGCAGCGTTTTGTGGAAACCGTGTTTTAATTAACACTGAAGCTGGGGTGGGAATCATCCCCTGCCTCTGTTCTCATCCCTCTTCATCCCCCCCCATCCAACCCCTACTGTTCCTCCCTCTCTCGCTTGGTTTCTTCCTCTCTTCCTCTCGTCTCTAGCTCATGACACGGTCTAACAATACAGTTTTCTCTCTCTTTCCCCTCTCAGTTGACTGTATGAACTTGGAGAGCGGGGTTTCCTGGATTATCAAAGTAAACATGAAATAGGTTGTCAGACACATGGTTGTGAGGAAATTGTAATTACATTAATGGTTTTCATAATATTATCAGCTGCCACATTAAGAAAAGTAAAAAAAAAAAGTACATCGGAGTATGCCATATTGGATATAACAAACTTATAAGGACAACATCATAAACTAAACAAAATGCCATTTTGGCCTTCGACTGAAATCTTTACATTTTCATCGGCTGTCTCTCCAGTTGTGGCAGGAGACCACATATTTGCTGCCAGAACAACACAGGGTTTTCTTTTCATCCAAGACACTTTTGACCTTTCCTTTATGGTTTCAAATTCTTTGTACTAGTGACTGATACTTTTTGAAATGAAAGCATCTCTCTTGGTATTAGTCACAGTGTAATAGGAAAAGCAACTCTATCTCCATCTCTCACTAGGAGCAGAGTGAGCACAGCCTGTCCTCTCTGGAAACTAGCATGGCCTGTTATGACCAGTCTGTATGGACAGGCTGTGCTCACTGAGTCAGTACACTGTCAATTTCTTACTCTGTTTTCTGTCAGTCACATTGACCAGATAGTCTTTCACTGTCTACTGTATATTTTGAGACAAATATCATTCAAAGTTTACTTTGAGATGTCAGTGTTTTTCCAATATTTTTGTTTGAACTTTTATCCCTTTTTCCTCCCCAATTTTGTGTTATCCAATATATTCCCTGCTAACCGAAACAGTTGATGATGAGATGCGTGTCCTCCGAAAGAAATCCAGCGCTGTTCTGGTTCTTATTATGTTGCTCGCTGGAGTCTGGACCTGAATACTGACTTTCATGCGTTCTACCTTGATTGAGGTCATGAGGCAAGGCGCTGCAAGGCGCTGCAAGGCGATCGCATGAGATCATTAACCCACCAAACCCAAACGGTGCAGGCCAGTTGCCTTTGTGGAACCCCTGGGATAATTAACAAGGAGCGTTTTTCCTATTAGTTAACACCATTTTCTATTTTGTTTAGTTATAATTTTTCTGGTCCACATTGTCTGTTTTGAGTTGGGTTGGCTGGATGAGGGGACTTTTCTTTATAATCATTTATTTGCTTTGCATTGGTTGAAGTGGGAGCGTTTTGTTCCGCATAGAGGATTTCAACCAGATATTTTTGAAAAATCATGATTGGTTACTGGACCCCACACTTCAATTCCATATAGAGCAATAGGTTCAGTTGTAGATCTTAATATTTTCAGCCATGTTTAAATTGGTATGTCAATTTGGATTTGCCTTTGAAGGAGTAAAATGCCTCCCACCCCTCTCTCTTCGCATACACTCTCACACACACAGTCACTAACACTTTCACACACTCTCTAACACCATCACACACTCTCTCAAACACTCTTTATTTTGAGTTTACTCATGTGGCCTTGTTCTCCTTATCTCTGTAAAAGATCAGGAAGTGGGACTGTCTGTCTGTCTGTCTGGCTTTATGCCATTGACTAGTGTCACATCCATCATGATGTCATCATTGTGTCAGTGTAATAATGTTTTCACTATCCAACCTGTCACCAGACATCCCCCTTTCCTCCCTTTATGGATCTCCCCATGGACAGGATAGATAGGGGTGTGTCCCAAATCACATTAGGTCAAAAGTAGTGCACTCCATTGGAAAAGTTGCCATTTGGGATTTCTAAAAGGGATGAATAGGATCAACTCTACAATGAAGACAGGACACCCATATCATTTTATACAAATTGTTTTTTCTGCAGACAAGAATACAGATTATGAAGTCCGAAAAAAGGAAGTCTGTGGTCCGTGACCGCATTTGAATCGTAAATAAATTAGTGGATGCTAAGTCTTACGCCAGACCAGATCCGCCAATTGTGTTGTGAATGCTGATTTTGTACGTTTTCCCACTGACAAAGAAATGATCCGTCTATAATTTTAATGGTATGTTAAATTTTAACTGTGAGAGACAGAATAATAAAAACAAAAATCCAGAAAAATGCATGGCAGAAATGTCATATATTGATTTGCATTTTGATGAGTGAAATAAGTATTTGACCCCTCTGCAAAACATGACTTAGTACTTGGTGGCAAAACCCTTGTTGGGAATCACAGCGGTCAGACGTTTCTTGTAGTTGGCCACCAGGTTTGCACACATCTCAGGAGGATTAGGATTTCGAGGCTGGCGTTTGGCAACTCGACCCTTCACCTCCCTCCACAGATTTTCTATGGGATTAAGGTCTGGCGACTGGCTAGGCCATTCCAGGACCTTAATGTGCTTCTTCTTGAGCTACTCCTTTGTTGCCTTGGCCGTGTGTTTTGGGTCATTGTCATCCTGGAATACCCATCCACGACCCATTTTCAATGCCCTAGCTGAGGGAAGGAGGTTCTCACTCAAGATTTGACAGTACATCGTCCCTTTGATGCAGTGAAGTTGTCCTGTCCCCTTAGCGGAAAAACACCCCCAAAGCATAATGTTTCCACCTCCATGTTTGATGGTGGGAATGGTGTTCTTGGGGTCATAGGCAGCATTCCTCTTCCTCCAAACACAGCGAGTTGAGTTGATGACAAAGAGCTCGATTTTGGTATAATCTGACCACAACACTTTCACCCAGTTCCCCTCTGAATCATTCAGATGTTCATTGGCAAACTTCAGACGGGCCTGTACATGTGCTTTCTTGAGCAGGGGGACATTGTGGGCGCTGCAGGATTTCAGTCCTTCAATGTGTAGTGTGTTACCAATTGTTTTCTTGGTGACTATGGTCCAAGCTGCCTTGAGATTATTGACAGGATCCTCCCGTGTAGTTCTGGGCTGTTCTCATGATCATTGCAACTCCACAAGATGAGATCTTGCAGAGGGAGATTGACAGTTATTTTGTGTTTCTTCCATTTGCGAATAATCGCACCAACTGCTGTCACCTTCTAACCAAGCTGCTTGGCGATGGTCTCGTAGCCCATTCCAGCCTTGTGTAGGTCTACAATCTTGTCCCTGACATCCTTGGACAGCTCTTTGGTTTTGGCCATGGTGGAGAGTTTGGAATCTGATTGACTTCTTCTGTGGACAGGTGTCTTTCATACATGTAACAAACTGAGATTAGGAGCACTCCCTCTAAAAGTGTGCTCCTAATCTCAACTCGTTACCTGTATAAAAGACACCTGGGAGCCAGAAATCTTTCTGATTAAGGGGGATCAAATACATATTTCACTCATTAAAATGCAAATCAATTGATTACATTTTGACATGCACTTTTCTGGATTTTTTTGTTGTTATTCTGTCTCTCACTGTTCAAATAAACTTACGATATAATTATAATTTCTTTGTCAGTGGGCAAACGTACAAAATCAGCAGGGGATAAAATAATTTTCCCTCACTGAATATTCATCATATATTCTACATACATTTTGCATTGAAAAAATACATGTATTTTCCATATGGGATGCAACACCCCGAACGCAATGCATCTGCAAAGGCTATGCATAGTGCTGCATGTCTTTGCATCATAACGTACATGTTAATTGCAATTGACTGAACTTACATTGTTATGGATATGCATGATGGATTTAGTCTGGCCAAGGCGTTAGCCTTGCAGGTATTGCGTTGCATTCTCGTCGTCACTGTGTCCAATGCAGTAGAACGGGTTACAACACTGAGAAGAGCAAGAGCTTTCCCTTCTATCCCTGCCTATTTGATCAGGGACATTTGTGTCTAGTGTTGGATGATACCTGGTCATTTAATGTGAAATAATTGAATGGAAAGTGGAAGCTATGTGTTCTATTTTTGAGATTGTTACATTTTTGCAGTTGGCTAGCTATCTGGCTTGACTTAGACAATTCGTTTTCGAGTTATTACTTAAAATATGGAGCAGATAATCAAATGTATGTTGTTAACATAGCGGTAGTGGTTCTGGAGATGCTGCAGACTCCCCGTCCTAACCCTCGGTACCCCGTGACGAGATTCTCAAATTCACTTGTAGTTTTAGTCCGCCCCCATTATGTCCGATGCTTAAAACGCAACAACATCGCCGATTGGCATGCATCCATTTATTATTACTTCTCGTCAACCATTATCAGCACAGCTTTTCAACTAGCTATAGCTGTAGCCTGTGTTCTATCGGTCGAAGCTAGCTGTAGCCTGTCTTATATAGGTCAACTAGCTAGCTGTAGCCTGGTTCTGTCGGTTAACTAGCTTGCTGTGGCCTGTCTTCAACTTTCGATTGTACTGTATCATCACAAGGTAGAACTACAAATAAGTTGAAAATATTAAATGCAGGGGTACTGCCAATGCACAGCAGCCTAGCTCAGCAACGCAAACATACCTTTGCGTACTGATCCGCTGACAACGAATTACTTTCGCCGTAACGCATGTGACATTTGGTAGACATCAAGCGTTAAAACGATTCTAAGTTGTCTTGTTGTGACGTCGTGCGCCAGTGACTTATTGTTTATGTGAACCCCAGGGAAACGCTAATATGTCGTTTGAATCCCGGCGACTCACTAATTCACACAAGGATATCCGATTAACCAACCCACTCTATTCCCTTTGCGTACATATAAGACAGGTTTACACTTCACAATTTCGTGCTATGCATACGCCTAAGTACTTTTTTGCGTGCAGTTCAGACGCGATCTCCTCCAATAGCACGACATTGTGTAAACCTGTGTTATATGTACGCAAAGGGAAGAGAGTGGGTTGGATTAACAGGTCCGTGGGTGTGGCAGACGCTTAGAACCGTTGTAGAGTGATCTGCTTGTCCATACGGTCACATGAGGCCTCCCATCAGGGTGTACCGCTGACGACTAGAGGCCCTGTCCTCTCTCTACTTCGACTGTCTCTTCTCTCTTCTTTTTCATCTTCCATCTGTCCATGCGTCCTTCGCTCCATCTCTCTGTTCTTTCGCGGTGCAGCGCCAGCCGTCCCTCTGCTGTCTTGTCTTTTTGTGTTTTAGATTTCTTCTGGCACAATTCAGTTTCTTCTGTCTTCTGGCCTTTAGAGGGATCACTAAATATAGCTCACTAGCCTCAGTCCTGTGTGACTTGGCAGCTGTACAGCGCGCGTGTGTGTGTGTGTGTGCGTGCGCGCGCGGCTGTTCTATCAGCCTTCCAACCAATATATTTTATCAATACATCTTTCTGTGTGTGTAGGCAAGATGGGTGAGGACAAATTAAAACGGATATTTCTTAACGTGTGTGTGTGTGTCTGGCTGTGCACGTGCATGCGTCTGTATGTGCGTGTGTTTGTATCCCTGGGCTATTTTCTGTATGAACAGTTTCCACCGTTATTTAAATCTCAGTCTGAATACCTCCTGGTTGTCCTGGAGGAACTGTCAGCACATTTACCACTGTGTGTCGCGCACAAGCTTAACTGTGTCCCACATGGGCCCCACTTCCAGGAAAGTCTTGTCTTTTTAATGTTGCTGGACTAATATCCGCTCCCTCCAAATCACATTCGCTTAAATGAAGAAATCCCCAAGATCTGCGGGAACCAGTTATCTTTATGCATTTGGACTGATCATTGAATCCTAGCTTCAGACTCAGGGTTGCTGCCTGTCTGTACTTGTTCTGTACCAGCGGGTCAGGTGGAGGGAAGGGTATTGCCAGAACTCTGAAGTGGACTGGTCCCTCTGGATCAATAGCAGGCAACACACAACCTGCCACACATTGGAAATTGAGCCTATTCTCAGGGGAAACGTCTTCAGACTGTGTGTGTGTGTGCCTAATGCCTATACGATGTCTCGTCGTGCTGAGATGGTAAATATCACACCCCAGAACAGCAGTATCACAGTCCTGCATGTCTTCCTAGTTCGGCCTTGGCCATGTTCTGTCCATCTGTCATGCTTCGTCTTTCAGCGCGTCTTTTCGTGGTTCTGTATTCCCTAATGGCTTTGTTAACTGTAGCCAAGTGCATACCTTGCGCGCACACAAACACACACATCCTTGTGGGGACCTGAAAGTCAGAAATTCATGTTCCTTATCCCCTCCCCTTCAACCTAACCTTAACTTAACCTAACCTTAACCTCAATAACCATTATGCCTAAACCTATACCTCGCCCTAAATTTTAATCTAACCCTTAATGCATAAAAAAGTGTCCCCAGTTCTAACACAATGACCAACTGAGTTTGAACCTGAACCTGAACCTAAACCTAACCCGCTGGCTAGAAATCAAATTTTCACTAGCAGGGATCGCTTTGTCAGCTGTGGGGTACTTTCGTTGCTGTCATTTACACAGACCACGGATCACGCAACATAGTCGGTATTCAGTATTGTGGCAGATTATAGTTGGTTTATTGGTCTGTCTTGCATCTGCCCCTGCGAGAGACCTTTTGTTTAAACCTATCACAGTCCTGCCACTCAATTCTCACTCCAGTTGTCTCCACACACACACACACACACACACACACCATCCTCGCTCGCTCTCTCGCAACTGCAGACGTAGGCTACACGGGTACAATTAAGATTGTGTCAAATCAGCAGCGTGAGAAAGCCTTTCCAAACCAAACAGAGTCAGAAACGCCCAACAGACTGCTTTACTTCTTCCGACTCTGTTTGAAATCACCACTACTTGCCACAGTCAGTCAAATCAGTCATTTTGTGCCTTGTACTATCTCTCTGTCTCTGCGAAGAATTAGCGAAGCAGAATTCCAGTTGGTCAGACTGTTGTAGATCTGTGGGCTAGATTCCCACATTATCGGCTACCTTTAAATTCCCTTTTGGTGATATGTATTTTTCAAAAACATTGATCTCTCAAGCTCAGGTAAGGTAAATGTTACTCAAATGTGTATGTTCAGTGGATGAAACAAGTTGTCCTCCGTATCGGGATATAAATGGCTTTGCTTTGCTCATTTCAGTTAGCGTAACATGCATCCTTGGCTGAAACTGCAAGACTCACTTTAAAATGGAAATGCTAATACTTTTATTTGGCTTGCGTCGGACTTGTTTCAGCGAAGAGTTATCTGAAGCTGCGCACAAAACTAATAACTAATAGATGTTCTTTTCAGTAGCCTACAGCAGTTTTGGCCAATAGTGAAGGCGAAAGCAATATTTGGAAAAGGTATTTACACAGTTCTACAATTTCCATCCCGAGCGACGTACAGTATGAGTGCATGTACTTTCCAAAACCTTTCGTACTGGTCCTTCATGGGAAATGAACCCACAGCCTTGAGTCGCATTCTCTCAATCGAACTACACAAGTCTCCATTTCATCTCACCCATGTACTTATTTTGGAGGGCTGCGTGAATGTACCCAATTTGAGTTGTGTGTTTTTGTGTAACTGCAGTGTTGTGATTCGGCGGCACACGCACTATCTGTGACCAGCACCTCATTGATTTGTGTGTTAGCTAGCGGTTTTTTCCGGTCCACAGGTGCGTTTCCTTTTCAGCACCGTTAGGCTCGAGGCAGGAACATCTAATGTCTCTGCACTAATCTTTTTCCCACATCAGATGTCACAAACATGGCTCTGTGGATCAAGTCATGCTGTCATAGAGCTGCCACACACAAACACACACGCGCGCGCACACACACTATCGGTGTTGTGATCGAGACTGAGTATGATAGGATCAGACTGCTGCCGTGACATTAGCTGAGACTTTATGGGAGTAGCAGCAGACTTACTGGAAGATTAGCTTTTAGCCCAGCCACCTACCTTAGACAATGAGGGGCCCTTTGATATCACCATTGAGTTCACAGGTTGAAAATCTTATTGGTAAGAACAATGTATTTTCCAATACATATTTCTATGTGTGATGGATCAAGAAATTTAAAAATGAAATGAAAATAACATAGAATGGTTCATTGGAGGAACGATTGTTGACATATATTTGACATTTGGATCCAAAATAAAATTATTGAGAAATAATGTATCCCAAAATATTGTCTGGCTTTAAGACTTTGCATGCTTCAAAGCAACACTTGAAGCAACACTTGTCATATGAAGCTCTGTAGTTAAGAAAATTATTTTTATTTCAATACGCTATTTTACATAAACACGTTAATATTTGAAAATACAAGTGTGGATATTGCAAAAAAATGCTTTTGGATTTGGCGCATTTTGGTATGTATTGTTTACTGTAATATACTCCGCGCCTACAGGCATATCAATATTCCAGAGTGGGATCTCTTCTACTTTTCGAAATCCGTTGGCTATTAGTCAACTGAAGTGCTGTGTGGAACCGACAGAGAATATTACAAGTGCCATTACTCAGACACACCAGTGGGCCGCTGGAATAACTGCTTATGTTTGGGAGATAATATGCTATGCTTATGTTGACATTGTGAAAGAGCTAACTGCAGGAAAATGGTGTCCTACTGCTCCTTCTGTACTTCACACTTGATTGTTCTATCTGCGGTGTGTTTGTACAGGTGTGTGTGTGTGGGTATGCGTGGGTGTGTGTGTATGTTTGGCTGATTGTGCAGTTGTCCCCCAGTGGCCGTGTTTACGTCTCTCACACACACACATACCCCCACCCACCACATTCACGCACACACAGACACACACCGCTTCCGTGTATCTGACACTCCGATCTCAGGCCGGCCGTGTCACTGGCTCTATATGCGGTATGTATGTTTGGCAGCCACACTGAGTGGACCTAATCTCACTGGCAGCCATTGACTGATGACAATAGCCATGCTGGGAGACGGCGGCCACTGAGAGCTCTGTTCTGGAATATATGGAATTATTCAGCAGACAAAAAGAGAGTGTTTGGCTGCCGGAGGAGATTGAACATTTCTGTGGTCAGGGAGTTCATTCTGCCACCTAATGATGCTTAGTTAGCGGCTACGTTACTGTAGCGTTGTTTAGGCTTAGTGGGGGGTGGGGGGTTGGGGGAGTGGTCCTTTTAAAACTGTATAATGTTTATTTCTGAGTGTTTATTTAAATTTAGTCAATTATAAATTGTATTCATTCTCCTTTTTTCACTTTTCTTTGGCAATTTGAAGAAATGTTTCCCCTGCCAGTAAAGCCCCTTCGTATTGAATTGAGACAGTGGGTGAGAGGAGGAAGCAGAGGTGAGGCAGGGGGAGAGGAAAAAGACCAACAGAAATGTGATGGTAAAAGGGCGAGGTGGGGGTGAGAGGTGAGGAGAGCTGATGAGAAGGCCAGTGGGGTCAAATGAAAAAGAACTGATTTGAAATTGTGAAGTGTTTGAGGAAAATGAGCGTTGGTCAAACTGCCTGGCTAGTGTCTACCCAAACATTTTGCTCACGCTTAATGCTACACCAATCCCACACACGTTGGTTTCAATGAGACGGAATGGGATTTAAGTTACCTCCAGATGAATTGAGGAACGCAGGGACAATCAAACCTTTATCCTTGGTTTCACACGGCGATATATCGGTTGAGCTAGAGTAAGCAGCATTAAACTTTACTTTGATTGGATAGAGATCCAATCGCTGATGGTTTGGTCACTTTAATGATATAATTCTCAGACTGAAGTATGTGTTAAATTTAGTTATCCTATACGGTATATCAGCAAAATAAAAGTTAGTCATCATCTCAACCTAGTGTTTTTCTATCTTCTTTATGTGAAAATTATTTTTTACAGAGTTTGATTGAAAACATTGAGCTATAGGAGAGAATAAGTCAATGTAAGACTGCACTAAACCTTTTCAGATAACCAGTTCTGAGTTAGGGCAAAGATCGGAGAGATTGAAGTCGTATTAAGAGCTTATTGGTTACGTTGTCAATGAGCCACGCTGTGCTTTATGTTACAGTACTTTAAGGTGTGAATGTGAGAAACCCTAATTTTAATTTTCTAAATCCAACTCAACCTTAAACCTGATTCGGAACATAACCTCACAAGGCCATACCTCCCAATCTCATCACACTTCCTGTACTAAGAGGCTACCCAAATCACAACCCGTAAGCCTAGAAAACCTCTTGTGTCCTAGCTTCACCAAATTTCCTGTGGTTGACTAATACTTTACTGTTCTCACATGTATAGTAAAACAAGCACACTCACACCTCATGGCATTCCTTCCTCTGAGAGGTTTGACAGACCAGTGTGCAGAATATTCTAATTTGAAGACCGGGGATTTCATGGAGTTTTCTTGACTGTTTGTTTCTGTGTATTGTTTGTTTACTGTATATTTAATCGGAAACCGAAGACCTGAGGCCGGGGCGACAGCTAGTTCTCCTGGCGTCCGACACACTGTGGAAAATACTTTACAGGCAAACCAAACTTTTCGGGTTTACACACATTCAATAAAACCACATACATGTACACATTACAGATATGAGTGTGAGAGAGCCGGCGAGAGCGAGAGATGGAGAGATTGATTTAACTGTTCTTATCAAGGTCCTGAAAGGCACATCATTCCTTTGGTGGGGAGTAGAATCCACCGCAGACCCCTTGGCGATGCCTTTTACTTCACAGGCCAGATACGACTTTGATTTACGATCTCATATAGAAAGACACACCAGCCTATGCTGGAGAATAGTGTTTTACTCCCTCGCCAATGTCATTGCAGCCTACAGCAGACTCGGCCTATCCATCACGCTCTGTCATCAACATAAAAGAGGAAACTAGTTCTGTTATTCAAAGGTATTACTGTTGAGTTAGCGAGCTTACAGCGGCTTGGCATTGCGGAGAGCACTGTGAGCCGTGGTGCGCTTTAAAGGCGCAGGACTATTCGCTGTCGATCTGGGGGTCAAGCTGGAGCCGTATCTCCAGACGATACAGAAATTATAATGGATTGTCCTGCTCTGGCCGACCTCCGTATTGTTTTAATTTTTATATTAAATATCCCATGATAACCAAAGCCAATGACTCCATTAGGATTGTGTTCTATTGCTGCTCTTGCTAGGTCCTGTTCTAGTGACACCCTCTTGAATAAATCCTGTAGGATACTGTAGTAGCAGCAGCAGTTAAAGTACCTGGCATATTATAGTATCACAAGATTTTTTTACGGTAGTTTACTGTAGTATTTACTTTAGTAATTATGCAGTACACTGTTGTATTCATAGTAAAAAAAATGGGCAGACATTAAACTGGTAATGTATAATTTACTCTAGTCATTTTGTCTAAATCTTCAGTTTGGTGTTCTTTTTATTGTCTTTTGGGCTTTATAATTTACTGGATCTACAAGTACCAGTACTAAATGAAGTAAGACTGCAGACTGAAGGGATAGTTCCCAGCTTTGGCTGTCTTCTATAACCTGAATTGAATGTGACAGTATGCTCATAATAATAATGTGCAGTGTATTATTATGGTCTATGCTTTGCATTGCCTCACACAGTAGGAGAACATGGAGGAGGGTAATGGGCTGGGCACAGTAAATATGACCTGTTCCCCAGAATGTGCAGTATAGTCTTCTAAAGTATACTAATAAACTCCATATTGAGCACTGAGTGCTACTATGGTATGTATAATATTCAATGGTATGAGGATATTGGCAACTGACTGATCATCCAAATTGCCATATTATTATTTGTTGAAATTAATAGTACTAATAGTACTGTTCTAACAATTCTTCTTTTTCTCTCCAGGCGTGCCCCCATCATTGTCTCCTCTGAGAGGAAGAGGAAGTGATGTCACGTCACCATAACCGCTTCGAGAGGGAGTACCGGGTGACTCCATGGGAGAGGCGGGACATCCTCCGCCCGGCTGGCCTCCTCAACGGGACCGTGGCCAATAACAGCTGCTCCGCTGCCGTAGTCAATGGAAACAACCGACCGGGACTCCTCCCACTGCCCGTCATCCCTTCTCTCCTACCCACCCCGGTTACGGTCACCGTGACAACGGCGAGTGGCGGTGACATGGTGGTAAAGCGCCAAAGCGGGGTCACAGTCACGGCAGCCAGTTCTGCCAAGGTAGGAACACACCACTGCTCTCACTCTTTCCATCTACGCCAAATAATTTACTCTCTCTTGATCGCAGTCTCTGTCTTCTCTCTCCAACTTCTAACGTTCTCTCCACGCAAATCTCTCTCTTCCCCTCCTTTTCCCCCTCCACTTTCAAACGCTTGTCATCTTCGTTCTGCCAATAACCTGTCTTCTCTCCTTCCTCCCTCTCATCCCTCTTTCATCCAGCTCTCTCTCTCAGCCAAATGGCCGGCTCGTCCCCTCTTTCCTCCTCTTCTCAAATGTTCTCCTCTCATTATGTAAATTACCTGAGGCAGAAGTTGAGATGTGTCCAGGATGTAGGTGCTTACCAAGCTCTCGGCTTGGATGGCGATGACAGGCAGGTGCTTTCCCGTGTATGGAATGCTTATTATAAATCTACATGATGATTAACGTCTTTGGATAAACAAACAGGAACTTTTTAGTTTGTTTATTGTGTTTTTTTTCCGCTAATGGGGTTTTTGCTGCTAGCTCTTTCTCACTGTTTTTCTGAACTCCCTACTCAGAACTGTGGAATCTCTGAAAGTTTTATGAATTAACTGTATGCAAACTTTTAACATGTGAGTTTCTGGGAGCTTCTCCTTCAGTCAACTTTTTTTTCTGGCTAGCTGCGAGGGAGGAGTTTCAACCAAACCAAATTAGAAAACCCAGTGAATTCACCCATTCCTTTTCCTGGCTGCGCTAGTTCATCATCATCTTTCAACACTTCTCCTCAATATCACATCAATTTTCTTTCATTTAATTCCACCGTGCTTCTCCTCACCTCTGTCACCCCGACAACGCCCCGTGACTATCAGATTGCCTTTCTGCCTTTCTCCTCCGCTTCTCCTACCCATTCTGTTTCTCTCTCCCTCCTCTATCAAACAGTATCGGTAAACAAGGCTGCAGTAATGTAGCCGCTAAGTAAGCATCATTAGGTGGCTGAATGAACTCCCTGACCACAGAAATGTTCAATCTCCTCCGGCAGCCAAGCGCTCTCTTTTTGTCTGCTGAATAATTCCATATATTCCAGAACAGAGCTCTCAGTGGCCGCCGTCTCCCAGCATGGCTATTGTCATCAGTCAATGGCTGCCAGTGAGATTAGGTCCACTCAGTGTGGCTGCCAAACATACATACCGCATATAGAGCCAGTGACACGGCCGGCCTGAGATCGGAGTGTCAGATACACGGAAGCGGTGTGTGTGTGTGGGTGTGTGTGCGCGTCCACCAGATGCCCGCCTGTCTGCTAGTGTTAGTCAGGGTTTTATCTCTCTCTTGTGTTCTGGAAACACCTGGAGGCTTAAACTGTTGTTTTAATAGTGGCCTAATGGAAAAACCACACACCACATACACACTCTCTCAGACACACAGCACATACATACTCTCCCGGACGCATAGCACATACGTACTCTCCCGGGCGCACAGCACATACGTACTCTCCCGGACGCACAGCACATAAGTACTCTCCCGGACGCACAGCACATACGTACTCTCCCGGACGCACAGCACATACACACAGCACATACGCACTCTCCCGGACGCACAGCACATATGCATTCTCCCGGACGCACACCACATAAACACTCTCCTAGGGACTCACCACACACCACATACACACTCCCAGGGACTCACAACACACACCACATACACACTCCCAGGGACTCAACAGACACACCACATACACACTCCCTTTAGAGCCTCCTGATGCAAAAGGAGCCTCTCTCGCTGTCATCTGCCTTGTGAGCGTGAGTGTGTGTGAATATGTGTTTGTGTGTGTGAGTGTGTGTGTTTGTATAGGTGTCAGACAGTGGGATGGGGTTGGTTTTCTTTGCCAGTGCAAGTCCATCTCTCCGGCTGACAGGCTGTATTCATGTTTTCTGTGAGGACTCATCTTATCTGCTGCGTGCGTGTGCGTGCGTGTGCGTGCGTGTGCGTGCGTGTGCGTGCGCGTGCGTGTGCGTGCGTGTGCGTGCGTGTGCGTGCGTGTGCGTGCGTGCGTGCGAGTGCGTGTGCGTGCGTGTGCGTGCGTGCGAGTGCGTGTTCTTGTTTGCAGGTGTGTGTGTGGGCGTGTGTGCGCATGTGTGTGTGTGTGTGTCAATTGATGTGCTCTGTGAGGACACATCTTGGCTGCTCTGGGTATGTATTTGTGTGTGTTCTGTGTCTCGGCAACTAATAACTGACCTGCAACTCTTTTTGAATCCCTGACATTGTCGACAGCTACTTCACTGAATACTGTACACTTGCAGTTACAAAGTTTAATGTCTGTCTCACTCTGAGCGTCTGCTAAATGACTGAAATGTGTCCTGTTAGTATGTTACAGTGACTCCTCCGAGGCAACATCAGGATGTCTACACGGGCCTGCGTGTCTGGAGTGTGTGTGTGTGTGTGGCCCGACGGGCTTTGCTCTTGTGTTATTTGTGACCGTGCAGTTTGCTGCGAGGGCTTTCATGTGTGTTTGGTATTTCCCGGCTTGTTGGAACGGTCTCTCGTCAGCTATGAGAAAGCGCCCGGCGTGTCGACTTCCCGCGTCGATGTGCACGTTAGTGAGGCGTGATGGAGCGCTGTGCGCTTAGACTGGAAGAGGACCATCTGGCCGTGACTTCCGTTATGATGTACAGCTAGCCACATGCCACATCGCACCACGCTTCATTTAGATGTGCTTCCCCATCCTATCCGCCTTATTTATCAAACTTGTTCTTTTTTTATTTTCTTTTACGTACATTTTTATGTGTTATCACTTGTTTCCAGCGCCTGCTTCTGTTTATACAGATAAATCTTTGTCTGTTCACGCCACCACACTGCTATTTCTGTTTTCAGGTGATGAATAGTAAGTGGAGGCACTTGCTTGGTATTTGTGGTTTCAGTCAAAGAGAAAACAGCATGGCAATCAGGGTTTATTTGGGTCAGGGAACTGACTAATACAGGACATTTGCTTACATATATTCATCAAGTAATTATAGCCACAACAGGAGAGGACGATTTAACCTGCTTTGTAGAAGAGGTATTGGCCTGTGGCTAGATAGAATATTTATGGACTAGATATCTGCCTTTTTATTTATATTTTCTTCATAAAATGTTATTGGGTTGGTTATTTTGGTAACCTATTTCATTTTGGTAACCTATTTCATTTTGGTATTTGGTTTCAGAATGTAGTTTGGTATTTTTTTCCAAATGTTATTTCATGTCATAATGTGTTATAAGGTTTATGGCCATGCTTGATGGATCCTTTTTATCCGCCAGTGCAAAAATTAATATTCCAGAGAAATGTTCCCATGGTTGGTTGATCTCACATTATGTTGTTTATTTCAGGATTTAGAGCTCTCTGCCCCTAGATTCACAGGCCAAATCCCTGTCCCTTGATTAATATGTTTAACCTCTTCAGCGCCACAATAGAAAATAGTTTGCTGTTTTAACGCAACTATAAGGCCTACCGAGTTCACCCCGTATAAATAAATGTAGAACTGTGTGCGATAAACAAATTAAAATCACCTTTTGTGTCCTTCCAGTTTACACTACAGTACACTCTTCATGAAATGGACTGTCAAATCGGTGTTGGTAACGTTGACATCCAGGGAAGTGTTGCTCTACAAACAAGGGTTAAGGTTAGGGGAAATATTAGACAAGGTTAGGCGACACTCCAGTGTTTACGGTTAGGGGTAATGTTAGACAAGGTTAGGCGACACTCCAGTGTTTACGGTTAGGGGTAATGTTAGACAAGGTTAGGCGACACTCCAGTGTTTACGGTTAGGGGTAATGTTAGACAAGGTTAGGCGACACTCCAGTGTTTACAGTTAGGGGTAATGTTAGACAAGGTTAGGTGACACTAGTGTTTACGGTTAGGGGTAATGTTAGACAAGGTTAGGCGACACTCTAGTGTTTACGGTTAGGGGTAATGTTAGACAAGGTTAGGCGACACTCTAGTGTTTACGGTTAGGGGTAATGTTAGACAAGGTTAGGCGACACTCCAGTGTGGTTAAGTTTGATAGTCTAAAATACAGTTCCTACCCACAAGAAAATTATTTCTCTCTTTCAAATATACAGTATGCAATTATTGGAAGTTTGTGAACAAATGTTTTCACATAGAAAATTATTATGAATCAGTCCCATCAGTATTAGACCTCTTATATCATAATTTTACCAGTTATACCATCAGTATTAGACCTCCTGTATCATAATTTTAGAAGTTATACCATCAGTATTAGACCTCCTGTATCATAATTTTACCAGTTATAGCATCAGTATTAGACCTCCTGTATCATAATTTTACCAGTTATACCATCAGTATTAGATCTCCTGAATCATAATTGTTGTAGTTATACCCTCGGTATTAGACCTCCTGTATCATAATTTTAGAAGTTATACCATCAGTATTAGACCTCCTGTATCATAATTTTACCAGTTATAGCATCAGTATTAGACTTCCTGTATCATAATTTTAGTAGTTATACCATCAGTATTAGATCTCCTGAATCATAATTTTAGTAGTTATACCATCAGAATTCGACCTAAAGTTATACCAAGTGTCTGCACATTTTCATGCGGCTTACATTTGAGGCTTAAAGAAATTGTGTAATCACCTAATGTTTTCTTGACCTTTAATTATCTCATCTTTTACCACTATAGCATAACCCCACAATTTATTTTCTTAAATGTTCTGGGTTCATTTCACCCCTGTTTTTCAGTAAAAGAAACATGACCACTTTAGAATGCCGTACAGCTACTGACAATGTGAGTCCCCTAATTGGCCTCGCGTCCTTGGTTCCTCCACACGCACCGCTAGAATAGGGAAAGCTGCTCTTGTCTGTCATTGATTGGCGGTAACCGTGCAGGTTGGGTACTTTAGCGCTGCCGGGAGCACCAGGCCCTCTCCTGTTTATGACGCTACATGCTATCTGCAACTCAGCAGGAGGCTAGCTTCTGCCTCACCCTGACAGCGCTCGTCAACAAGGAGAGAAAGTCGGTTCTCCTCCGTAATGACTTGCCGGCTGCACTAATACATTTCCACATATCTGTTGGAGCAGGCCTTAAATAGGCTTCCGCCCTGGAAGAGATGTCTGTTTAAAAAGCATCAGAGCATGAGGTGCGTTAGCGACAGTGAACTCCACAGGGAACAGGGTCCGAATTCAGTCTATTGCAGAATGGACATGTGGATTAGGTCGGAAGAAGAAAGTAAATACACAGTATAACACAATATGTTTAAAAGCTGTGCTACTCTGCCAACATGGGATGTCCTGAGGACCCTGAACTCATTTGAGCTTGCAGGGTGGTTTCTCTGAGTAAAATCAAAACAGGACCGTGTTCCACCTTTCGACGTGAACACATCAGGGGTCAATCTATTCTCTGGCATCTTGATGTAGCCACGCGTCCTCAACTGTGCCCGGCAGGGGCGTTATAATAGAAACCATGCCTGTGTCGCTATACAATGGTAAGAAAACACACTGAGGAGATTCGGCCAATAAAAAATATATGAATGATGAAATCACAGTGTCTTTATTAAGATTATAGCAAGAGCAGGACCAAAAAAAAAGTGTGATATCCTTGCTGCAAGGTTGCAGTGAAATGTATTGAAAGTGAGATGATTAAAGTTTAAAAAGACGCCCACCAGGGAAGCTGGCGGAATGAGGGTGAGGGAGACGTATAGACACAGAGAGAGGGGGGGGGAGAAGGGGGAGAGAGACTAGGGTGACGGGTGAGAATAGCTTCTAAATTAGGCTGGGATATATTAAAAAAAAAAGGAACCCTCTAGAATATTTCTATCATGAGATGGAAGATTTTGCACTGATAAGATGAAACTTTTACGTTTCCAAAGCAGACAGGCTCAACATGAAATGGTTAAAGAGAATGGAAACTGCCAACAGCTGAACAACCATTCCACAGAGGAAGATGTATTGATTCACCGCATGCATAAATATGATTATACAGCTCCTGCCTCTCTCACACGCAGCTTTGATAAAACATCATTTAGTATCACACTGTTTCTCATTGGGTTGGATGTTTGAGCTGTAATTAGTGATTCGTTTGTGGTCATATTATGATATTCTGTTGATTTATCACTGTCTTCATTATTAGTCTTGACACATCGTTATTTATGTCCTTAAAGGTAGCCAAATGACGACGCCATGAACAGCACTGCAGATATAAACATGAGCCAAAAGTCTCACACAGCATATATGCATGCGCAAGGGTTTGCTTCAGGCCATTGCCACGTGGTAGCCACTCAACCAAAACAGAGGTGAAGTTCTGGTTGGCGGTTTCGGAATGCCTAGTTGCTGCCGGAGTTAACCCACAATGCTGTTTACTTTTTTGGATCTTCAACATTTTGCCGGATCCCCTTTAAAAAGAGCATTTTATATTAAAAAAGACCATTCTATTGGAGAATATTGGAATATTCCATCCCTCTTGCAAAAGCCGTGCTTTTCCAGAACCAAGCAGTTTACAGATGTGTTCACACTAACCTCATACCTTTTACATTTGTAAATACCTATAAATAATTAATTTGTAATCTGGGGCAATGCTTTTCCCGGCCTGAAATAAATAAACACACACAAAAAAACATGTTGAAAGCATAATGTATCAGGTAGGTCTGAGGGCTTTGACTACAAAGCTAAATGTGCAGCGTGCCAATACAACAGTCTTCATATTCCCTGAGGTGTTATCTTATCCCTGCTCCTGTCGCAGATCGTCTTTGGCAATAGATATTCTCACACTTTTCATACTTGTCTTGAATTTAATTGTGCTGTTTTTGACAGGACACAGCATGACCATTTTCTGAAATGTAGCCTAGGGCCGCTTATTCTCTGCAGTAAAATACACTTTGCCCTCTGGAGTACAGTACTGCATGGATGTTTGATTAAGCAGGCCCTGAACCTTGTCAGCTCATCAGCCCCGTCGCTGACATTTAGATCTGCAACGTGCGAAAGACAGGGAAATCCAAGGGTTCTCTTTCTGTCTGTGTTTTTCGCTTTCTCTCTCATGCATCGGAAGTGCTCGGGATCAAATATTAATGGTTGGAGAAGAACACTATTAGCGTTTTAATGTTGGACGCCTTAAAGCTTTACGGTGTTTACTATTCATGTGTTGGTCGCGTGGATCCTGAAGGTATTTCAGAAGGTCAGAGTCTGGGCTTGGTTGTTATCCCTCCCTTGCTTTTCTTTCGCGGGTTTACAACTAATTGTTTTCTCTAATGGAGGCAAAATCCATGTGATGGAGCTTCTAGCCGTTGCTTTGTTTGTGGGAATGGCCAATCAGATCCGTTATGGTACGGAGCTGAACGTCCTCTCTTCTATGCTGTCCATATTATCAATATGAGTGTTGTGAATGATGACCTCTTCCAGAGCAGGACGACTTCAAATCCCAATGTGCAATATTTATATCGCAAGAGGATACAGTGTTCAGAAACACATCTCAGCCATGTGTAATGTCTTTTTTTGTAGTTTACTACATTTTTCTTCTCTTGCGCCTGCTTCCCTCACACACCAAGCTCTGCCCCCTGTCACTTGGGCAGTGCAGTTCCTTCTCACTCTTCGATTCACTATCATATCTGTATATGGTTCTGTTAGGGCAAAGACGTTGAGCTGATTGTTAGAAAACAACAATGATGCTGTTTGCCACTTTGATTTTCAATCAGTCATTCCATTTATATTTCTTATCCAACATTTCTCCCCCGCTATATCTCCACCCTGATCTATCTCACACCATGAATCACAATATTTGGCCTAACAATTGCAGTTTGATTTTTTTTTTTTTTATCGTGCAGCCCTACTCCAGAGGACTGAACGTGCGGGGAATCGTATCCCTCGATGAATAGCTTAGCAACACACTTGTTATAGAGGTTTTGCATCTATCATTCAAAGCCAACCCCCCCCCCCCCCCCCCCCCCATTAACAAACATGTTAATGTAATTAAAATGTAAGTAATTTGAATGTCTTTTCAAGGTCCTCGTGACTGACTTAATATCAGGGCAACATCTTTAAATAACTGTACATTAAAAAATCGTTAACAGAGCTACTTTTTTGATTGCATGGCTTTTAAGTGACACCATTTTTTTTTTTTAAGTGTCTTTTGAGTTGTGCAGGTTATCGTGAAACCATATGTTTTTTCCTGCTAATGATGAATCTTTTGTTTCTTTGGGGAACTCGCTTATGAATTTGATAGGGATTGGACCTGACCGTAACATTTCATTATGAAACCCAGACAATTCCTCTCCATTTGCGGTGCAGTGGAGCCGCCGTAATCTTTCATGAACACAAACATCATCATAAGCGCGCTGTTTATCCTCAGATATCCTCTCTGATGCTCTCCCAGGCATCCAGAACAGGAAAATAACAGCCCTAGGAAATCCCGGGTCTTTAGTTGGTTGAATGAAGACGTTGGTTTGGAGGAATCAGGGAAAGGGTTGAATCAGAGTATTGGAACGGACCAGCGATAGCTGTGTTTACACTGCAATGCTGTCTGTGTAAAACGACAGAAGCTGCACTTTAGTTTGAAGGAGGTTATTCAGGATAGGGCAGCAGATGGCCTAGTGCTTTGAGTGTCAGGCCAGTAACTGAGAGGGTGCTGGTTTGAATCCCCATGCAGAGAAAGTGAAAATCTGTTGTTGTACCCTTGAACAAGACACCTAAGAGAAATGGCTCCTGAAAGACTCACTGGATAAGATCCTTTGCCAAATTACTGAAATATAAATGTTATAGTATAATATGTGCTTCTATTCAAATCTTTAGACAATTACAGATTTGAAGAATGGGATTACATTTGGTTATCTAATGTGTGTTTAATCCAACTTGCTGACCTTGGTGGTGGGAATAGATTAGGGGAAAAAGGAGAAAGAAAATACTCTGATTAAATGCAGAGCAAGGTCAAGATGAAGAAATCTTCGTTTCATTACTGTGTTCTCTGTTCCTTGGATGTACACTGTTCCTGTCTTCCTGCCTGTGAATATGGACTTATCCAAATTAACTTTCTGTGCCTAGGACAAACGTCTGTCTGTCTGGTTTAGTATCTTTATGACTGTTCGTTTGTTTGCTGGCCTGCCTGTCTGTCTGCTTGTCTGTCTGCCTGTCTGTCTGCTGGCCTGCCTATCTGTCTGCCTGTCTGTCTGCTGGCCTGTCTGCCTGTCTTTCTGCTGGCCTGTCTGTCTGCCTGTCTGTCTGTCTGCCTGTCTATCTGGATGTGTTTCGATTCCCACAGTAAGCAGTCTGATTTTAATCTGCCCTGAAGTAGAGCTCCTCCTTCTCTTTCCAGAAACATCTTTTCTCCTGTAATGAAACGCAGCCAGGGTTCTAAGGGCTGGGTGTTATGGTGCTGGCAGAAGAGAGGAGGGGAGTGGAGGGAAGAGGAGGAAAGGAGGGTTGACACGAGAAGAAAGGAGAGGAGAGAGGTGGGTTAAGATGAGGAGAACAATTAGAGGGTAGAGGAGGGTTGGGGAACGAGGAGAGGGTAGAGGAGAGTTGAGACTGGTATAAGGAGGAGAGGGAAGTGGAGGGTAGAGACGATGAGAAAGACGAGGGGAGAGGAGGGTTCAGACAAGGAGAAAGAGGAGAGCAGCAGAGAAGGGTTGAGATTAAGAGAAGGAGAGTGGTGAGTGCAAAGAATAGTTTAGACGAGTAGAGGGGTGTCTGAAATGTGAGGGTCTAGATGGGGACCAGACCTTGTAACTCACCGTCTATGCCCAGCGGGACTGGCTTCTAAAAGGGCTTTAGTGGTCAGCTCTAATTACCAGTCATATGATATGACATTGCAGTATCTCTTAGGAAAAATAATAGGGCTTGGTTTTAATGGCCACAAAAGCTGGGCATTTTCAGTTGGCGGCATGGAAAGGGCAGAGTAAATGTTGTCATTCAATACTGTACACGTTGTGTTCCCTGTACAAGTGAAGGGCCTTTGTTGCCTTGGGGACCCGGTTGAATGGAGACCAACGCATGGGATATGTCGCTAGATAAACAAAAGGTGTATTTACAAGGCACGGACAACATCAGACACATGCTCTCTCTCGCTTTCCCTCGCTCTCTCGCCTTCCCCTCACTCGCTCGTTGGCTCTGCGGTGCACTTCAATCAAACGGCCTGTACAGACGGTCTTGAGAAGCAGAACTCGAGAGGTCCGGTGTGATGAAGGATGTGTCTGTGGGCTCCCCTCCATCGTTGCAGAGGTACAGCTCACAGCACTCCACTGTAATGCAGTGATAGAAACCACTTCTCCTCTTTTTCTGGCTCTCCTTAAAACATGTTTTCTGTTGTAGTCTACATCCACGTCGGCGTTGTCCTCGTGGCAACCCCCCCCCCCCCTCCCTTTCCCGAGTGTGTGTGTGAAATAGGATTGCTGATGGGTTGTTGCTGAGTGGCAGAGATGTAATATGGGATAGCGTGGTTGGCGAGCGGCGACTGCGACGGCGGAAAGACAGCCGCTGAGTTTGGGACGCTCTCGTCGGGGGATCGCGGACGCCGACGCCCGAGTTCCTCGAGTCATTTCCTCCAAAGCCAGGGACGCGTTGGGCTCAGATCTCAAATGAGGATCGACAAAGTGCCGGGGCGAATCTGAAATGTAGGATGAAAGGATTGCCTCCTGATATTCCCTGGATACCCGAGCACACACACGTACACACACACACACAAACATACGTGCATGCGCACAAACACACAACTTATCCTCAATATAACATGCCGCTTTGTGTTGAAGCCCCTGTGAGTTGCTGAATAGGACTATGGGGAGTGTAGTCAGTAAAGACTGTCAATACTACAAAACCTTATCCTCTGTGTTTCTGGCTGTCATTGTTAATGACAGAGCTCAGCTTTACTTTACAATTAGAGGAGTACCCTTCTCTGTACCACAGAACCTGAATCTGATGAATACCTTTAATCCTAACCTTATCAATTACACACTAAGTTAACAACATATCCATGATCAGTTTTCCCTGGCTTTAACCATTGGGAGGATGAAGAAATAACTAACCCTGAATCAGTGGCCACTTATCATGTGTCTCTAAATTGAATTAGGTAGGGTGATGATTAAGGTTGAGGCCAGACATTATTTTAACTCTACTTCTGAAAATAGTTATGTTCTCAAGTTTTTGCCAGAAGTACATTTTGTTATTTGATTCCTTGATCCATTTTTTTTTCTAATTATTGGAGGCCAGGTTTTCTCTGCAGTATAAACATGATGTACTGCCTCTACAGCCAGAAATATTGGCACTGTTGTTCATTCAAATAATGCTCCATTACTTTCAGAAAACTGTTAAAATTTTTATAAAAATGGTTGATCTACAAAACTACTTATTTGGTGTGCAGTTGAATAGAACCAACATATCTAAATCTTTGCTTGTTCCACAAAGAAATCCTAAAATGACCCAGTCAATATCTTTGACACCTTCTAGAGGCGGTTAGAAGTTATTACATTTCAAGCAGGTGATTGTTCTTTACTTTGGAATTTAAGTTGAATAGAGAAAATGACTCATTCTCCTGTTTTGTGTCAGTTTGTACACTGCAATGAGCTTGAAGAAAATCTTGAAAAACCAGTGAATGGCCTGAGGTCAGACGTAAAACCGTATCCAAGCACAGACAAGCTCAAGGCTACAAGTCTATCTCCAGAGACCTTGATGTTCCAGTTCCTACTGTACATACTGTTGCCAAGACATTTATGGCCGATGCTGCTGCAGACTTCCTTCCTAGACGTGGCTGCGAGTGAAAAATGTATGGAATATTGCAGCAAGGGATTGTTTGAATGGTAAAGAAATCAACTCGGTCAACTGCCCTAAAGATTTAAGCAGAACTTTAGACACAAGTTGTGACAGTTTCAACTTGTACTGCAGAGAGAGAGAGAGAGAGAGAGAGAGAGAGAGAGAGAGACAAAATAATGCTTGTCTGCAATTTGTTAAAACACACCCAAACATGCCATAAATCTTCTGGGAGAATGTCCTTTGGACAGATGATACACATTAGAGCTTTTTGGTAAAGCACATCATATATTTACAGAAAACTGAAAAGAAAAGATTATCTACACCACATTCAAGCATGTGTGAGGTTTTGGAGTTGCTATCCTGCATCTGGCAGTGTGTCTCTTGAAAGTGTGCATGACATCAGAAGAATACCAAGGCATTCTGGAGAGCAGTGTTGAACCTGTGTCAGAAAGCTGGGTTTCTGTTGAATGTTATGGGGTTCCAGGAAGAAAACACTCCTGGAAGACCTGAGTTTTTTTTTCAAGAACAAACATTGGACATTTCTGAAGTGGCCAGCAATGAGTCCAAATCTAAATCCCATTGAAAACCTGTGGAGATCTGTTGGAAGAAGGCACATTTTAAAATCTAGGAGAACCAGAGCAGTTTGGGCAAGACGAGTGGGAAAAACTGCCAGTTCAGAGATACAGTACATGCCTATAGGTTGCAACCGGACAATGAAAGTACAGAAAAGCTACAACAAAACGTCTCAAAAATAAAAAATGTTTAGGGTAATGGAATTGCAGAGTTAAAGCCCAGACCTCAATCCTATTGAAATGCTGTGGGGGGGACTTGAAGAGCATGCACGAAAGCCCTCAAACATGACACTGTTGAAGCAGTACTGTAAGGAATATTCATCAGAAATTCCTCCCAGTCAATGTAAGAGACTGATAGATAGTTACAAGAAACTGCTACAATAAGTTATTTCAGGCAAAGGGGCCAAAACCAGCTATTGAACCTAGGGGTGTATTTACTTGAGAGCACAATGAAATTGCATTTCTGTAGATTGATTGGGTGGGGTGAAATGCTATCTACAGGTGTCCCCACAGATTTTCAATAGGGTTCTAGCCTGATCGATGGGGTGCTGCAAAAATGGTTGTCCTCCTGACAGGTTCGGCATATCTTGCAGACAGTTTTTTCCAGCTCTTTATCAGATTTTGTAAAACCAGAACCAGTTCCATATTACAGAAGTGGTAGATCCCCTCTTGGTGACAATTTCTTGGTCTGTAGAAACTTCTCCAATATTTGCCATAGCGGACTCCTTCACTAGTAGCCCTGGTCCGAACCACATTACATAGCTCTGTCTAAAAAATATTAGATGAGCCACAAATGGGTGTGAATCTGGTCAGATTGGATCTGGTCAAATGCAATATCCCAATATAAAAGATAACATTATCTTCATTATTGAATTATATCATATAATATAAATAAATAACTATATCAACTTATCTCCCACCCCTACTGCGTCTACATCAATATTACCATGGTATACTGCATCTACATCAATATTACCATGGTATACTGCATCTACATCAATATTACCATGGTATACTGCATCTATATCAGTACAACCCTCACTAACCAACCTCTCCTCTTCTCCCCTCCCATCCATTGCCATTCATTCATCGATGTAACTGAGCGAATGCATTGCAAATATGTGGATCGGCTTCTGGGCCCTTTAAGGCCCGCATTTACACCTGATATTGACCCCCCCGGCAAGTGTAAAAGGAACCCCTGCGGGGCTGAGCTCCGTCCAGCTGACTTCATGTCATATGGTTCTCAGTCTGGAAAAAACCTCTCTGACCTCTTATCTCTGCCCCCCTTCTCCCCTAACCGCCCCCCCCCCCCCCCAATCCAGCCCCACTGTCTTCCCTCTCTCTTTGTCTCTCCGGTTTCATGGGGGTATACAGGAGACCGTTGGCATTTCTAAAAGGTCTGTGTGGAAAAGGTTGACATTCAGAGCACCTCCTCCTCTTTAAGGTTAAGTCCGGCCGAAAGCTGATTGCGAATTCACCGATTAAAAAAACAAAACAAATATCAGTCATGTTGCTCGAAAATAGCTTTTCAGATACAATTCCTCAGACGCTCAGTTTGATGACAGACTTAAAAGTCTGAATGAAAGCTGTGTCGTACATATTGATTATGGAAGTGTCTCTTTGATTTTATATAACCGCCAAGACCTTGTGTTCCTTTGAAAAATATTTGGGTTGACTTGGCCGCGTTTCCGTGCGAGCGCCCAAAAACCGACTTCACCCAAAGCTTCAGAGAAGTTTCTTTGTGAACATTCGGCGAGACAGAATCAATATCCAATTGACAGTGCGCATTATTCCCCCTGAGCTGGTATCTGTTGTCTGTGATGGACCTGGGCCTGTTGTTTGATCAGCTCGCCCCAGTGTGCTCCAATGCGGAACGGAACACAGAACCCACACAACACGGAACACATGACATGTTTGTACAGAACAGTTGAACACTAGATGTTCTGCGGTTAAGGGCTGGGGAATGTTGGATTCGATCGTCCTGTTATTCCAAAAGCCATTAAACCAGTGTTAATGAAAGAGCTGTGTGGTTATCTGTGCGTGGAATGGGGAGAAACCATTTCCACGTGGTAATGAATGCTTGGTTTACAATCCCCACGGTGGACGGAATGGAACGGCGATTTATGAAATGCAGTGCTGGGTCATTAGACAGGCTCTTGTTATTGGATTTACAGCGGGATGCAAATGGGCTGTTTATTTGTGTTTACCTTCCCATAAGGTTACACGGTCTGTCACTGCCCTCCGAATGGGATTATGAGGAATGTAGTGTGTCAGGGAAGAATAGGATTATGGGGAATGTAGTGTTTCAGGGTAGAATGGGATTATGGGGATTGTAGTGTTCTGGAGTAGAATGGGATTATAGGAAATGTAGGCTGCAGTCCAAATGCTAAGCAGGCTACTCTTGGCCCTACACCCTCAGGCCTTGAATGACGTTTCACATCTCTTCTGAAGTGTGGCTTACTCGGGAGTGTTGCCCAAGCAAGGGAGAGTAATGATCAGGTCTTGTCTACACTCTAAAAAGTTTCTTCATTTAAACTTCGTTAGAAAACCAAAAAGTATTTTTAATGGGGAAGTGTAAACAGATATTTCAAATAACTCCTTTTAATGGTTCCTCAAACAACGTTTTAATGAAGAACTCTCCTCAAAAGTCAACCCTAAAGGGTTCTTCAAACGTTTCTTTGAAGAACCATTATAAAGGGGTTCTTTAACTATTCTGAAGTTGTGTTGATCAGGTATGACACTTCCCAGCCACTGGCGCCGCACACATGACTGCTGTTTGTATTGAAATGCAGTCATTGAGTGATATCAACCCTGCAAGTGAGAAAAGTTGTTCTCTCGTCCCCTCAAGCTATATCTAGGGCAGAGGGTGAGGCTTCTGTGAATTGGACCAGCACTTCAGCTGCTTCTGAATTCAACAGGGATTCCCCTGAATGAAAATTAGTATGGCGATCACTTAAAGGATAAAGATAGGTGATTGGACTGCAGCCATAGTGTTACTGTGGAGAAGGAACTGCTATTACAAAAGGATAGTTAGGAGCTGATACTTATAGTCATCCTTCTTCTTCCTCCAAACCCGGTGAGTGGAGTTTAGACCAAAAAGCTCTATTTTTGTCTCATCAGACCACATGACCTTCTCCCATTCCTCCTCTGGATCATCCAGATGGTCATTGGCAAACTTCAGACGGGCCTGGACATGCACTGCAGGATTTTAATCCATGACGGCTTAGTGTGTTACTAATGGTTCTTAGAGACTGTGATCCCAGCTGTTTTCAGGTCGTTGACCAGGTCCTGCCGTGTAGTTCTGGGCTGATCCCTCATCTTCCTCATGATCATTGATGCCCCACGAGGTGAGATCTTGCATGGAGCCCCAGACCGAGGGAGATTGAACTTCTTCCATTTTCTAATAATTGCGCCAACAGTTGTTGTCTTCTCACCAAGCTGCTTGCCTTTTGTCCTGTAGCCCATCCCAGACTTGTGCAGGTCTACAATTTTATCCCTGATGTCCTTACACAGCTCTCTGGTCTTGGCCATTGTGGAGAGGTTGGAGTCTTTTTGATTGAGTGTGTGGACAGGTGTCTTTTATACAGGTAACAAGTTCAAACAGGTGCAGTTAATACAGGTAATGAGTGGAAAATAGGAGGGCTTCTTAAAGAAAAACTAACAGGTCTCTGAGAGCTGGAATTCTTACTGGTTGGTAGGTGATCAAATACTTATGTCATGCAATAAAAAGCAAATTTAGTATTTAAAAATCATACAATGAGATTTTCTGGATTTTAGTTTTAGATTCCGTCACTCACAGTTGAAGTGTACCTATGATAAAAATGACTGACCTCTACATGCTTTGTAAGTAGGAAAACCTGCAAAATCGGCAGTGTATCAAATACTTGTTCTCAACACTGTACGAGGCAACCACACAAGGAGATTCTTTCTTCCAGGTTCCTGCTCATAAACACTATAGAAATGTTCATGGCTGTCAAATTAGTTTTGACAAGCGCTTTTTGTCTTTTTTTCTTTCAAAATCTTAGCTCTCTTGCTCTCTGTCCATCTCCCTTCTTTCTCTGTCCTTCTCTCTGTCCTTATGTTTCTTTCTCTAACTGTGTTTCTCTCTCTCAGTCTCCCTCTCTCTGCCAACCCCTCTCTGTCCTTCTCTCGCTATGTCCCCTCTTCCTCCCTCTGTGTTAGTTCTGCCCGCTCCATTCTGCCCCTATGTTGTGCTCAGGGGAATCTTTCCACCCGTCTGCCATTTGAATAATATGCACATAAATAAATAATAGATATTTTAAAATGCTAATTCAAATGGGCACATTGGGGGTGACTCAATCATCCTGTGGTTTAGGATTTGACCTTAACTCCTGCTTACAAATGACTGACCGCTCAGTGTTTCTCATTATGAACACTAAAGGGGCATCACAAACCAACTGCTGTATAGCCCAGCTCAGCCCAGCACCCCGCTGCCTAAGCCACTGTATACGCCATAAATAAATGTTACTGTGACATGTTTTACCATATATTAATAATAATGGAACTAATGGGATTTCTGTGCTTTAGATTTATATTCTTAGAACAGGTCTTACTGTTGAATAGTAAGTGTGATTGCTCCAATTAGTTCTGTTTAAAACATTTTTTTTCATGCAGTCCCATCTTTTTAGGCATTATCTCATTTTAACCGTTTACTGACCGTAATGATTAGTATGTGAGTTGACTGCAGTAGCCTAAGGTATACAATTCATCAACAGCTACCAATAGCAGCACGTACACCATTAGGGCACAAAAGTAATTTGTGAGGTTGTCAGGCCTGTTTGATTCCCTTCTGGGTGATAGTTATGTCTGCCTCTGTTTTTCGCATAGCCCAGAAGACTGTCTTTCTGCTCTGCTCCATCTCCACATACCAGCAGGTAACAGCTGTCTGAGACAGGAAGGCAGGCAGTGAGAGGCAGGGAGAGGCAGGCAGGGAGAGTGAGAGGTAGGCAGGGAGAGAGAGGAAGAAGGAGGCAGGGAGATGGAGAGTCAGGCAGAGGGAGAGGGAGGGAGGAAAAAGGAGTGAGAGGGATAAGAAGGGAAGGATTTGGAGAAAGGGAGGAAAGAGAGGGAATGGGAGAAAGGGAGGGAGAGAGAGAGAGGGAGGAATTGATGGAAGAGCTGGTAGGTGAAAAGGCAGGGTTTTAGAGCATGATGAGTCCGCCACATCCACCTCAACCCAAACATCCACTTGTGCTCATTTGATCAATCACTGCTGGTGTGGTATTACTGGCAGCCATAAATGTCAGCCAAGTTTGTGAGTCATAATTCAGTTGTGCTCTAAAAACAACAAACACCCTGCAGTCAGTGGTTCATGCAACACACACACACACACACACACACGACTGTGCAGTAGGTGGGTGTCACAACAAAGCAGGCCAGTTGTGTGTATGTGTGTTTTATTTTTTGGGTGTGTTGTGCCATGCTCAACATATCAGCCACGGCTTTTAAGAAGACAGACAACGTTGATTTGTGGCGACATTATCCGCTGTTTGCCATCTCGCTTGTCTCGTTATGAGGTGTTGTCGTCGGGACAGAGAGCCTAAAGAGAACACTTTCAAGGTCAGAGTAAAATTGGATCCATTTCATCATGACGAGACAGTCATGACGGAGAGTGCATGAGTTAGACCAAGAGAGGAAGATGGGGTGGGTGGGGTATGGTGGGGTGGGTGGGGTATGGTGGGGTGGGTGTGGTATGGTGGGGTGGGTGTGGTGGGTGGGGTGGCTGGGGTACGGTGGGGTGGGTGGGGTGGGTGGGGTACGGTGGGGTGGGTGAGGTGGGTGGGGTACGGTGAGGTGGGTGGGGTACGGTGGGGTGGGTGAGGTGGGTGGGGTACGGTGGGGTGGGTGGGGTACGGTGGGGGAAAGAGTGTAATAGAAGACGGGGAGGGAGTAGAAGAGGGACAGATGGAGAAGACAAAGCGGGAAGAAGATGGAGGGAGGTGAGGGAGGAAGGGCTAGCGGAAGAGGTCTAGCAGGGTGGGGGGGGTGGAAGGGGGGAAGGGGGAGGGAGAAAGAGAGAAAGTTACAGAGAGAAAGAGGAGTGGAGGAACAGAGAGGGAGGAGGAGTGGGGGGACCTAGGGGCTGGACGTATAATCAAACACAACCGGAGCACAATCAGTATTCACTTGCCCACATGTGTTATTTTTAGGTGCACGATTTCTTGGCAACGGTGGGCTTTAAATGGTAACAGTCGCGGATCTACCGCCTGGGCCTCTACGGTGAGCTGTGTATTTCATCTAGTACACTGGGACTGCCTGGCCGGGCTCTGGCATTTGAATTGTCGCAAGAACGGTATGCGTTGGGGGAAACGTGTTTGCGTGGCATTTGTTAAGGGTTAAAATGGTCAATTACGAGGCAATGGGATGGCCTTAATTGAAAATCGAATTTCTTGTTCAAACGGAGGAAACTGCTCTCTGCAGTTCTGAGCCACATTATGTTAAAGGCGTCTTTAGTGGAGATGACACACAGGGTAGGTTGTTTTTTCTTTGGTTGCTACATTGCTCCGGTGGAGGTAAACACAAAGGGATATTTTTTATTGTTATTATGTGTATGTATAGATAGATAGAGAGATAGATATATAGATAGAGAGAGAGACAGTGAATGAGTGAGCAAGAGATAATTACAAACATGATTTCAACCTAGAGCTATTGTATGCCAGAAAGTAGGCATTGTCAGAAGGAGCACAAAGACCTATCACTTTGACAGAGACGCACAGTGCTCATTAAATTGGTTGGTAAAAGGTCTTTACAGCATCTAGATGGAAGCCTCGCTACTGTGGTTCTTCGTCGTGGCCAAGTACAGGCTGTACAACATCAAATCCTAAAAAAAATAAAAGTGGAACAATAAGATTGTGAATGTCACCCTCGTCCTTTGTGAAATACAATGAACAACACTTTCTTCAGCATTTATTTACTGTCATTTAGAGACAGGAAATTCCGTCATGCCTGTGTTGTCTGGCTCTTTTGTCGGGTGAAGAAATGCAGGCCCATGGAGCGTGGAACAGGAGAAAGTGAGAGCGCGGATACTGACGGAGGAAAGAAAGACACAGAGAAAGAGATTGTGTGGGAGTTTGTGGATTTTTTGAACATGATGAGATTGTCAAGGTTAAGGAGGGACGTGTTTAAAACCTGTTTAGATTCTCCACTCAGTCTGAATTAGATGGGGAAAGACTAGAACGTTAGATCTTGGGGTAAATTTGACGACAGCTGTCAAGGCCATCAAGTTAACTTAAAAGCTTGTTCCCTAAACATTACCCCCACACATGCAAAGAAGTGCTTAGAAAATCTGTTGATTTACAGTATCTCACAAAAGTGAGTACACCCCTGACATTTCTGCAAATATTTGATTATATCTGTTCATGTGACAGCACGTAAGACACTTTGCTACAATGTAAAGTAGTGAGTGTACAGCTTGTATAAAAGTGTAAATTGGCTGTCCCCTCAAAATAACTCAACACACACCCATTAATGTCTAAACCGCTGGCAACAAAAGTGAGTACACCCCTAAGTGAAAATGTCCAAATTGGGCCCAATTAGCCATTTTCCCTCCCCGGTGTCATGTGACTTGTTAGTGTTACAAGGTCTCAGGTGTGAATGGGGAGAAGGTGTTAAATTTGGTGTCATCACTCTCACACTCCCTCATACTGGTCACTGGAAGTTCAACATAGCACCTCATGGCAAAGAACTCTCTGAGGATCTGAAAAAAAGAATTGTTGCTCTACATAAAGATAGCCTAGGCAATTAGAAGATTGCCAAGACCATGAAACTGAGCTGCAGCACGGTGGCCAAGATCATACATCGGTTTAACGGGACAGGTTCCACTCAGAACAGGCCTCGCCATGGTAGACCAAATAAGTTGAGTGCATGTGCTCAGCGTCATATCCAGAGGTTGTCTTTGGGAAATAGACAAATGAGTGCTGCCAGCATTGTTGCAGAGGTTGAAGGGGTGGGGGGTCAGCCTGTCAGTGCTCAGACCATACACTGCACCCTGCATCAAATTGGTCTGCATGGCTGTCCTCCCAGAAGGAAGCCTCTTCTAATGATGATGCACAAGAAAACCCACAAATAGTTTGCTGAAGACAAGCAGACTAAGGACATGGATTACTGGAACCATGTCCTGTGGTGGGAGTGTCATGGTCTGGGGCTGCATGAGTGTTGTGGCAACCTTTGAAGCTTTGGTGAACTCCATGCCCAAAAGGGTTAAGACAGTGCTGGAAAATGATGATGGCCACACAAAATATTGACACTTTGGGCTCAATTTGGACATTTTCACTTAGGGGTGTGCTCACTTTTATTGCCAGCGGTTTAGACATTAATGGCTGTGTTTTGTGTTAGTTTGAGGGGACAGCAAATTTACACTGTTATACAAGCTGAATGGCTTTACATTGTAGCAAAGTGTCATTTCTTCTGTGTTGTCACATTAACAGATATAATCAAGTATTTACAAAAACGTGAGGGGTGTACTCCCTTTTGTGAGATACTGTATCTCTTTGTTGGAAGGACACATGGGAAGAAAGAAATTACATTATTCATCAGTGAAAAATGTTTCTTTTAAGTAACTGCCCAGTGTTTCCAGATTTATATTAAATATGACGTATACTCACTTAGAATATTAATTTAATTGTCTGACTTGCAAAAGGTTGTAAGTTATCTGCTATATGCTGTGTTTCCTGTGTAGAAATGGTGTGTGTAAGTAGACTCCTGATTGGCTAGCTCATCCTTCTCAAAAATGCTGATTGAATTTAAAAATAATCAGACATTTTTGTTGTCCTTTTTTTTTTACTTTAGCCGCCTGGGACTATAGGACAACTCAATGCCATTATTTGTAGAAGTTAAAACAACATGAACTTTTGGGAGTGGTTTTTGACTGGGCATTTCCAATCAGTAGCAGTGATCCCCTGTGGAAGAAGTGTACTGTAGGACAGGAGAATGGTATCGAGCTCTGAATCCTCTTAACATTACATTTGAGTTATTTCACAAACACATATTCAGAGCAACCTTTTTTCACACTGCGACTAAGGAACCTCTGTACTCGCCCAACACTCTTAACCACAATCGGCTGTAGTATATCGATACGCAGACCAGGGTCTGACAGAAATGTTGGTTATTAAAGCCATGATGAACCTTGTGGTCTGTGACCAATATACCCCATGTAAGGCTATATCCAGGCACGCTGTCTTATGGTGGTCATATACCACACCCGCCTGTGCCTTCGTAACTATTGAAAATTATACTTTTGAAGAAATGTTCACTATGACAACCGTACTTTCCTTTCATTGTAAATCCTACTCTGTGCTGTCCCTTTGCAGTTTCTTGTAGCTATGCCACTAACTATATTCGCTCTGTTATTTTGGTTTCAAGACCCAGGTGCCCTTCATACACAAGTTCCGATATCATTAGTGGATAATGTTTTTATATCTCCTCGCTTTAAGGGAGCTGACTTTTGATTTATTCCAAAGAAAATGCATTCATATGTATTCCATGGAAACCGAAAGGGCTAAGAAAAAAGGCATTTAGCAGTTTTTATTCGAATCATTTAAATTTGTATTAACGTGCGGTACAGAAATGTGACCAGAAATTTGTATATGTGACCTGCATATTTTCCCATTCAATGAGACATGGTAAATGACTTGCCGTGGGTGAGAATGGATCTGTTCAGACACACACACACACCCGCGCACACATACAGACATACCCGCACACACATACAGACAGAGACGGATACAAATACAAAAAGATCTACACACACACACACATACACACAGTCAGACACACAGACAGATACACATGCACAGAACCACACACACTGTTACGATCATCACAGATAACCTAGCCTGAGGGCCAGGGACCTAATTTAAGGGCCTATTTACCATTTGTCTCCCAGACATTCTGTTGGACCGGTTCTCCACTACTTGTCTTCTGCAAAAAATCAGGTTCAACTGTAAATCTTTTACACAAAAAAATCACAACTCCCCAACGAACGCCGTACATATTTATGCACTAAGGTTGAGATGATACTATGATTTTATTAATAATTCATCATTTCTACTTTATATCCACCACATTCAAATTTTTCATATTTTTTTCCAGGCCAGTTTTTACATCTCTATCTACAGCAATGAAAATCGACAGGCAGCACACAAAGCACTGAGAACTTACAGAATGAGTAATATTCAGAATGTTGTGCAGTAACATAAACACACACTACCTTGCCAGATCAGTCCTGGTGAAGTGGTCTCTAATCAAACCATAATACGGAAAGATGTTTTAACATTTATTCTCTGGGACCTACTAGTCATTATAAAAAATATTTTTTTAATTGTTTTGTAGTTGTTACAATATCAATTGTTACTACTACTATTTTGTCAGTTTTACTAGTATAATTTGATTAGATGATAGTAATTATTCTTACTAGTATTGAAATTGTTACTAGTTGTGATTTCATTTTTACTTGTAAAAATTGCATTCCAAATGAAGATATGTAATATGTACTAGCAACCAGGACAAGTTTTGATATCTATCACTACATAGGGTACTAATCATCTACTAATTATTTAATATGTTCTGCTACTGGTTGGATAGTCTGTAGTGCATCGAGGAGACCCTGTCTCTCATCAGAGATCGCATACATTTTTTAATATAGCAAAGTACGATTTGCATTCAACCGAGGAGACATATACTTTATCTGAACATAGTAATGCATGTTACTTGCCTACTTTTTTGATAAACTTGAATCTGTAACTGTGTTGAAAGTAAAGCTAGCATTGAAAGAAGCTAGACTGCTAACTTCTGGTTGTATTAATGGACTTAACTAGAAATTAAGGTCCACAGAATAAATGTTATACCGGCTTTCCAAATGACCTATTATTTAGTTACTATTCCAATTGCTACAAGTAACGTTTTCATTTTACTAGTAAAAGTTGATGCTAGTACTTATTCTTTAGTTGCTATTACAGTTACAGTTATTTCTAGTCAGTACTTACAGTAATAGGGTCTAATGACATTTAATGATTTACTTGTTTCTGTTGTATTTGAATTGAATCAAAATTGTATTCAGACTAGGCTAGACCTTAAATGGCATTTTTTACAAGTTATTTTTCCGAAGAATAATTGTTAAAACAAGTAAGTGCCAACGAAAGAATGTTAAAACAGCTTAAATCATAATCCTTGGGGAGAGTGTGGGATCGAGAGGAGGAGAGGGAGAGGGAGAGAAGTTGAGGGACGAAGGGAGAGAGGGGAAGGAGGGAGGGAGGGGATCACCCAGCTTCCAGTAGCCGTCACAATGTGCTTAACAGTGAGCTCCCTCTCTCCCTTAGTTGCTTCCTCTCACTATCTTTTTTCCAAACTTTCTTTAACTGTCTCCACCGCTGATATGTACGTATACACTCCCAACAAAATGGTACCCCACACACAAGTGTTTGTTTAGTAACACACTGCAGGAAGGTTTGCTCGCTCTATCTCTCTCTCTCCCTCTTTCTTCTTCTGTCTCCTTCTTTCTCTAAAAGCCTTGTCAAGTAAAATGACAGTTTATTTTGCACTGTGCCTGAGGAGGATTGCACGGTGTTGTGATTGGCCTTGTATTTTTGTAGACCGCTCTTCTTTCTCCCTCTTATCACATCTCAAGTCACACTCGACTCCTTCTCTGCTTTTCTGACAATGGTTATCCATACATTTTCCTCCTTCGGTAAACTCCAGAAGTTTTTGAAAAGGAACACATTTTATTTGCAGTGTGTTCCAGCATGTTTTATTCAAAATAGGGGTGACTACTGGGTAAAGGTGCAATCAGTCAGCCTTAATTTGAATGTATTTCCATCCGTGTCGGATGAGCCATCGGGACTTTAGGCTATCATTGCAAGGATATGCGGCAAAGTACTAAACATGAGCATTTTATTGTACGTAATACATTTGGCACCCTGAAATAGGGGAAATATGTTCAAAACATGCTGTAATTTCTAAATGGTTAGTCCAGAAGGAATGTAATACAGACTGTCACTTTCCAATTACCTTTGGAGTTCAGTGACAAATTAGTAATACCTTTTTGCTGTTTGTGTGGTAGCAGGAATGTGGTGATCTTTATCAATCTAAACATGGATGACGAATTTAAGGAAAACACTTTTTAATGAGGGGCTTATGAACTGCAACTCTACAATAATATCCCTCTCTGTGTTGTTCTCCACAAACTGGCCTTGCTGACACTGCCTGATCACGTCCTGCATTGACATTCTCTGTCATCTGGGAAAGAGTTGCTCTTCTGTTTTTATGGCGCAGAAATGCACAAGCATCACCGTCATCAAATGTGGGCTTTTGACCATCATTTCCGACCCCATTTACTGATGACCTAAATGCACATTTTACTGTTATTATTGAAATACTATCCAGTTGAGCATTCTTTGTAACTTAAGCTCCTGCGTCCGTGCCCCATAATGAACCCTCTTTCAAAGTCACATAGATCCTTTCCTCGTGCCATCTTGATCAAAGTCGAGGTCAACTGGGCCCGCTCAGTATTTTATACATGCCACAGAGCATGATAGGATGTTAGTTGCTGAATTGTATCATTCAGTACACCTGTATGGAAGCATCTGCATCCATTGTGTTGCTCCACTCCTTTATTCAGTTGTTTCCTTTAATTTCTTACCGTCTAAGTGTTAATTACCAGCATTGTACGAGGGGTCGTTTTTAAACCACAGTTTGTTAAAGGGATAGTTGGGATTTTCGATTTTCGATCTTTGTTGACATAATGTTTATGTCTCTGTGTTCTGTATGTAGGAAGTCAGATCGTTTTGTGAGTCAATGTTAACTTTGTAACTAGGCCATTAGACAGAACTGACAATGTGGTGGGTATAGATTCTGACCTAAAAATTATGAAATAATCAAACCCAATTGACATAAATGCCAAGCCTAATTTCAAGTAAGGGCAACATATTACATTGTTACACTTTTATTTATACAAATAATAACAGGATTAGAACTCCCATCCAGATGCCTTAAAGTGTATTGGTTTTTGTGTACTAGTTACCAGTCAACTCCATAATTCTCAAAAGTTACTTCTAAACCAGTGAATGCTAGCATTGGCTTGGTGAGCTAACTATTCTATCTGTCGAAATGCAAGTTAGCATGCTAATAGCGCACCTTGCTTACTAAAATATATTTTAGTGGTTTGTAGTAGGTTGATAATGATATTGCCAAAATATATAAAACATATCTTGGCATAGGTCCCACCAATATTTTCAGCTAATTAGAAAACTGTCATGGGATGTAACTTAATTGAATTAACAAGATTTAACAAAGCATTTTTGTGGATCATTTGAAAAGGTGCCATGAGAAATGTCTACGTCCATACCTTAGTAGAGGGGTGTGGCAGTTATCCTGTGAGGATTTATGGTTTTATAAAACTTCTCTAATTGGTGAAGAGCTGTAGCCTTTGGTGTCACAGACTTTCACTGCTCACCTCCAGATTAACTTCACTTCAAGTTAAATTACTTCAGCTTAAAGCAGACAACAACTGCAGCCCGATTACTGTGTTCTTCAGGCTTTATATGATTAACATCAGCATGCAATGACTTTGTAATGGTGACTATTGCAACTTTTAACCTTTGATGTGACAGGGATGTACGTGGCTGTGAACTATTTCACATGGTAGACTTTACCCCCACCCAAATGCCTCTCTTGGGCTCCTACACTCCTCAGCCAGAGTTACGACACACTTGACTCTCTCACTCACACACTGTTAACAATGAGGAATAGAGTTGACTCCTGCCTTTGTTTCTGCACTCCAATATACAGCCTCGTTTCATCAGCTTAACGACCTAATTTTAACAGGCCTAATGACTCTTCCTAATGTCCGGACGTAGAGAGCGAGATTGGGGCTATTCTCACTAGTAATGTCTTCTACATGCTTATTGTACATCTCCATTATGAGAGCTAGTTTCCCAGGAGAGAACAAACCTATTTACAGTACTGTACTCCAGCAACACTGCAGATTACCAACAATTACGTGTGGCGCTTCTGTGTCACCAACTAGACCTAGCCTTTCGGTGGCGGTGGCTGTATTACATTTTGAGTTGTGGAAATATATTTTTTAAGGTGTCATGAGGTGTCTATACAAGGTAATATAGTACAAATTAAATGCAAGGATGTTTGAACAAGGAGGCACTCCGATTTTCTTATTTTTTTTCAGGACAATAAGGCCACCATTTTATTTTCAGCCAGGCAGGCTAATGTGTTTCGACAGTTGTGCCTTCATCAGAGCGGGCGTAAGCGGCAAGGCACCCTGCTATCAAATTGGGACAGCGCACCTGTGTTGCCAATTTAAACTACTGAACATCCTCTCAGCGTGCTATTTTGTATCCTTTTCAAAAGCAGAGATATGACTGACTGTGCGTTCTAACATAATTGCCATTGATCATTGTCCTCATGTTTCATCATTATTCCTCAGCTTGTCTCTGGTCAAATCAATGCTTTCCTGCTACTCTTGTCTGTGTGTTAATGCTATAGACCTCAGACCTGACGACTAAAATGTTATAGAAAGGCAAAAATCCATTTGACAATCGGGTTTAAGAAAGAGAACATATACAGTTCATCTGCGTTTTGGAAAGGCTGTGCTTCTATAAACACTCACACAAAGAGATAATGTAGGACCATTAATGGTCTAGAAACCAGCTCCCTCACTCACCCCATGATGCCTCATACTGGTGCCAATGTGTCTCCTTCCACTGTTGAGTGTGAAAGTAGTTCCCTTTTACAAGATGGTGCTATGAAAATGAAACCCCATCCCGTTTGTCTCCTTCAACCAAGAGGACTAAGCAAAGGATCTATTTAAATGCAGAACAATTCCCTGCCGCATCAAAACAAATCAATATTTGGACACTGGTCTTCCTGGTGTTGTTACTAACTTTTATGGTTGGCGTGCCGTTACGGGAAGCGTGGCATGTTAAACGTAGAATGTAAGCAGCACATCCGCAGTCGGTTTATGTGACAGGAAATCAATGAGCTCTGATAGGGACTCAAAGTTGACAGCTCAATAAGCTTTGGTGGCAGGATATTCCCTCCTCTCTGTAACATCACATTTCTACAAGGGACTTAGCGGCTATACTGGACCTTCTTCAGATTACAGTTGTGGCAAAGTGTATACAGGCGGGGAAATGTACTGGATGTGTGTGTCGGTGTGTCTTTGAATTGCAGCGTGTCTGTTTTACTGGCAGGACGTAACATAGCGATCTCTGTTTAATGGCTTTAGTTCTTCAAATAGTCTCCTATGTGGTATAATAATATTTGAATCATATGTGCTAGGAATGTCACTGCATCATGTGCTATTGGTGTCACCCCTTTGTCACATTGTGTGTGTGTGTGTGTGTGTGGGGGGGGGGGGGGGGGGCAGTGAGTGTCATGGAAAAGAGCACAGGGTGAATGAGAGAGGAAGGGAAGATGCTCAAGGCCTTAGAAAACTGAGTGTTTGGTAAAGGGATGGTTGGGAGAGATTGTACAGGGAGGGAGATATCGGAGTGCAAAATGTCACTGTAACCTCTCAATTTTTCTGTTCTATTTTTGATAAGCCAAACATTATTTATGAGGGGCAGCCCTTTCAAAGCACTAACGTTTTAGCTATAATGCTCTGGGCTCCCAAACTACTACTACAGATTTTAAGGTGGTAATCAGTTATCTCCGTGAAGGGACCAATGCGGGTACCAATATAAATTAATTATCCCGCATTTGATTTTGATTCATATTTCTTTTTTGAAAGGGGAAATTAATGTATTTCTCTTTGACGAAGATTTGAACCCATTTAGGCAGTTTTCAAAGAAGTTTAGATTTAGAATGCTTTTGTTGCCTCTCAATTATATCTTCAACTGATTGCTTCCTCTTAATTTCAACTCCGATAATTGAAATCTAATTGGTAGAGCTCTGGAAACAGTTAGCGGTCGAGTGTGTTTTTCAGGTATACCAGAACAAAGGAAAAACACTGAATCATCAATCGGAAGCACCTTTCCCAGTGTTCCAATGTGAAAAAAAAAGATCCTATGTATCTGCACAAGAGCCACGACTCTGTCAGCGAACATGATGTTCAGGCAGAGAGTTGACTGCTGGCACAGGGCATGCTGGGAGGGACACCGTTACCAGAGAGATCTGTGATTGCCAGTTTGTAGATGAATGGGAAACCGAAAAGATGCCAGTAAACTGACGTTTGATTCCCTTGCCATTGCCTCCATCTAGACCTTAATAACTGAGTGACGATATTAAGTGAGTTGCCAGGACAATGAAAGTTTATTTAAATAAACTTTTAGGTGGCCTGGGGGGTTCCAGCGATCTAAACCCCTCCCTCTGCACTGATGCAGCGTGGGTTTGGGTCTGACGACAGTGCTTTCAGGTAAAACTCTTTCACAACTGTCTGTGTCAAATATGACCTAAAATGCAAATAAAGATGGTTGAACTGTGTCTTCTTCAGAGTAATTCATACTTCACCTGTTAGCAGTTGCTCTGGAGCCTAATCACAGCAGACAGATGACAGGGCTAGGTTGCAAGATGGCCGACAAGCAAAGGCAGAGTGAGCATGTGGAAAAACTCACAGGCTTTTATTTTACAGACACATCACATTGATTTTAACGCTTTTATATTACCTGTATTCAAAGTCTAGTAACAATAATGTTTCAGGGTTCCTTCATGTTCATTTTCATGGTGTTGACCCTGTGAATTTTCTGTCTTTTGCACGTCTTGATAATTGATATTTATGGATTTCCTTTCAATGGCAGGATTCCCGTATTATGTTCTGCTGACATTAGGCTATTTTGCTCAAGGAATAAGTTGCAAAGGCAGCAAAATGGCGACCATCAAAAAAGCAGATTACGAATATAAAGGATATTAGCTTTGTCAAGCATAGCGTAATGTAATTTGCAAAATGAGAAAATAAGCGGTGAGCTAAGAAAAATAGATGGTGTCTGCAAGTTTGTCTTTACATTTTCCTGAGGCCCTTTCAGCAGAAGATAAAGCCTACCCTCATTCAGCTGGCTTTTCCACAGACCTGCGCACACAAATGTGTTTTTTAGGTCAAGGTAAATGGGGCCAATTACATTATTATAAAGCTGTGTATGAACGTCTTTATTTTACCTGTACGTCAATAGCCTCTCCGTACAGTATGTGAAGCCTGAAATGAGTTCTGCCATCTGGATAAGACTGAATTAGCATTTGAAAAAGCAAAACGCTGGGCCTAAGTAGCAGAAACCAAATTCAGGGGCAAATGAAAGACACACACACACACACACCACACACACAGACTAAACACTCTTCCTTAGTTGTCAGTTAGAATATCTCCCCAAATAAACCCGTGGTCTGTTTTACCACTTGAGAACCTCCAAACCAAGCACTGAGTTTCCGTTTGAGTAGAAATTGTTTAATGATGTGATTTGTTCCTTCAGTATACTCGTGTGTGTGTGTGTGTGTGTGTAACGTCCGTCAATGTGCTAGCAGGCCAGGCTACGGAGATGTACTGTTGTTCCACAGCCCTACAATGAAAGGCTGCGTAGCTCTGACTACGATGCGGTCCCTAAAGTGTTTGGTTTGACGCTGCCAAGACGATTATTTTTAGATGTCGTCTGAGGATTTCGCATGAGTCCTCCTTATATTTGGGCGGTAATTTTATCTGTGGGGAATGGGCTTGGTGGACGCAGTGAGATGCTGCAGAATTCTGTCTGGCATACTCAAACAGTATTGACAAATGTCTGACATAAGATATCAGGGCTTCTTATTTTCCCGTTTGAATTCCCAGCTAATTTCACCTTTTTCATTGACCTGTTTTACCGGGAATATGACATCACCATTCTAAACATTAGACGGTTTGCCTACTGCTTCCGGCTCCTAGTTCCTACTGGTCATTAATGGTCAAAGACCACCTTCTCATTCTCTAGTACTTTCTCTTTCTCATACTATCATACTTCCTAGTTTTTCTTTCTTTATCTTTCTTACAGACTATCTTTCACACTCTTTCTCTCAGTCCTTCCGCTCCACCTTTTCTCACCTCCCCTCCTCTTGCTTTCTCTTGCTCTCTCGCTCTCTCTGACAGTAAAATGGATCACAGTTTGAACAAGGTTACTGAGGCTTGTACCCAAGTAATCTGCATGCTCTTTTCAAACACTGATTCATAATCTGTGACTCAGTCACGACTCCCCCAAAATTAATTTGCTTGATTAAACCCTCCTTTGTAGTTTCCTTAATGAATTGTCTGTAGTCAGTGGCTGTGGGGCTGTGTATTGTCATCCCCAGCTGTGCCCAGCATTCTGAACAGGGGTAAGGAGTGTTCAGAATGGTTTGAAATGGCATGCAGATTGAATGCCATATAAACCTGCCACGTCACCCACTGGAAATGAATTTCAACCCCCCCCACTGTTTTTAATGCCCTCAAATTATTGATCGAAATGAACATAATGCGACTGATAAAATGCCGTTTGGCTAATGACTCAATTAAGATAATGCTTAGCCAACCATCTGTGAGGAATGTGCGCTCGAAAGCTGATTCCAACGTTTGCCATTTTTGGTGGTCAGTGGTCCAGATATTGGAGAAAGTTCGACGTGCGCATGCTTCAACACTAGCTAGATGGGCCCGGACTCACCTTGTCTCTTACGCCCACCATTTCAAGGGAGTGCCTGGCCCCCCTCTTAGTGTAAATGATGTGCGGTTGAAACAAACGCGCTCTCTGGCCTGGACTTACCCTTTCGTAGTGAAGCAGGAACACAATAGCCCGGCCCATGACAGGCAACCATTCCCGAAAACGCTCGCCGCACTTCAGCTGAGGTGGTTGGTAGCCGGTCGTGGGTTGGCCACGGTTTCTATCTGGGCCGCACAAGGAGGAACAAAACAGAACTACCCCCCCCCCCCCTGCTTTCCTCAAGGACGTGTTGTCACAACATCGGGACGTCCCCCCAGCCCCTCCGGTCAATGCTAATGTTCCTGGGACTCACGGCCAACGCCCGCCGTACAGTAGCTGCTTCTGTCATCGTCTCCATCAGTCAAAAGCAACCGCTGCGATTTTTACTGCGAGCTAGCTCAGCTGGCGTAGTCACAGTGGTTGGTCACATTTGGCCTGTCAGAGACGTCACTGTGAGCTGTTTACCGTCTCTGTACTTATCGAGGTTAATTTGTTTCCTGACTTTGTGCGAACTCGGTTGTTCCCGATACCAAGCCAATCTGTCGGACATGAGATCCAAGGTGTTTTTTTCTTCCCTTGAATGCGAGGATGTTGTGAAGGCTCATTCTGGTTTCTAACATGGCTGGTTTTGAAGCAGTGGCTGAGGTAAAGATAGCTGGGGAGGAGGTTGGCGAAAAAATGAAGGGTCATAGGTGCGACGAGCATGAAGGACGAGCTCCAGTTCCTCCGGGCACTCATGGGATATTAACCAGGGTTTGATTTCTGGGCTCGCATCCTTTCTCGCTGAACCCTGACGGCCTTGCCCCGGTGTCCACACCCCCTGTTTTTTCCTGAACCTGTGCACCGAGCCGGGAGCGCCAAGCTGTCGGAATGTCTTAGCCTTCCAGGAATCTCAATGGAAACCGAGTTGGTTTTCCTTCAGCTGTTAGCCTGGGGCTGAGAATTAAGAGCGTAAGTTCGGAGCCCCCTGGACGCATGGTACCCCTAGTGTGAAATAATACCCCATGCCCCCCTCCAACAGAGTTTTTATATTTATTGTGTCTGTCAAGTCTTCTCCAGGTTGGCAGCTGGAGGGTTGGGGGTTATTAGTTGGTTTACAGAGGTTATCTGTGCTGGGGCCAATGGGTTTGGCCTTTGGTACCGTTCCCGTTTTTTGATAGAGGCTTGAAACACAAACACACCACCATGTCTCCGTAACATGGACGTCTGACCCCTTTCATTAGCTGTTAGGTCCAACCGTAAACTCCTCTGGTTACGTTCAGATGTGGGTAAACCTGACACTACTGTAGGTTACATCGGCATAGTACAATTACAATTAGTAATTGGGAGTGCATTCTCATGAATCTGTTAACACTACCACCAGAGAGGTGATTAGCAAGTCATTGAATTTCCAGGGCTCCTAATGAGATTACCGCATAAACACACTGTTGATATGGTAACTGATTTCCACCATTGAGAGCCTTATCGGGAGACATTATCAACATCTCTCTTCATATAGTTAGAGTATATTCACCTGTTTCTCTTGTCTCTGTGTAACCCTTTAGAAAATGCTTCTGTGCGCAGACCTTAATCGTAATCTGCGTTCAAATTTAATCGGCGGTGAAACAGAAGCTGATAAGAAAACAACCGCTCAGATTTCGTTCACCATCCACCATTTACAGTGGCTGTGATACAGAGTACTGTCTCTCTGAAATGCACTGTGCTACATCGTCGTACCAGACACCCCTGCATTTAAAATGGCTTCCAAGATGGCGGAATGCGGTCTTTGTTTACCGGTGAGTCATTGCGATTTGCTACATTGTAATAGGAGATTAGACACAGCGTCGGGCCAAGGCTTCGCCCATTCACTGGCCGTGGCGGCGTGATGAATACAGAACCAAACCACCATACATTCAGGTGTCACACCGTCCTCGGGATATTCTTGTTCCCACTGACAGGCGACGGCTGTGTAGGTGAACGGCGCCAAGCAGGCAGTGGGTGAGACGGGCTAAAAAGACGGGGCAGGCTCGTCCTTCTCTACTGGGTTTTTTCCCTCACCGTCGCGAGTCCAACTTCTCTAAGGGCGTCGAGGATAACGCGTGTGGCTCTTCTCTGTGACCGGCGGAAAATGATGTGTCAGAGGGAATGATACGAGCTGGCGTGATCGATGGGTCTCGCCCCCTCTGTCGCTCAGTCTCTCTCCCCCTCAGACGTTCTCTCCTTCTCCCCCTACGCAAAGACTTACCTCCATCACTCTCCGCACAGCAGTCGTCTTCTGTCTTTCTCCCTTCTGGCCATAGGGTATGGTAGAAAAAGCCATTTCTGTGTCCGTGCATGTGTTGCGCGTGCACGTGGGGTTCAGCTGCTTTTGAATAGCCTTTTCCTGTCTGGGCCAAAGAAAAGTGGCCTGATTAGGTGGGTACCACATGAACCTCCACACACACACACACACACACACAGAAAGGAAACTTCCTCAAATGCAACAATAATGGCCGCTACAAATCAGTGCACCTCCACAAGGTTTCAACATTTTGCCCGTCTGCCTGGCCATTCGTTAATTAATAAACCTGTCGCAATGAAGAAAAAGATAAGGACGCCAGATCAACGCTGCGGTTCCATTACCATACAGCCAAAGGACATTACCCTGAGATCAGCCTGGCTTCCGCTTCCCGCCTGCAGACACTTCTTTTATTTCTATGAAGTGTCACACGCACACACGCACACTCCTATCTCATTGTGTCTGTCAGCCCTCTAATAACATTCCCTCAGATTAGCCTCTCACAATGTCATTGTTGCTGAGGGTGTATGTGTGTGTGTGTGTGTGTGTGTGCGTGCGTGCGTGCGTGTGTGTGTGTGTGAGTGCATGTGCAAGGGTACGCATGTGCTCGTGGGGGTGGCATACATCCTCTTTCTCTTGGTCTTCTCTCTCGTTCTTTCTATATTCCATCTGACCTGTTATTAAATCTCCCAGCAGTTTGTTGATTTGATCAGTGGGTGCTGTAAAGTTGATGCATCGTGGACCACTGTCTCCTCCTCCTCATCATGCTTTCTCTCTCTCTCTATCTCTCTTTCTCTCTCTCACGCAGCCTTTCTCTGTCTCTCAACTCTACTCTCTCGATCCCTTTGACTTCAGATTTTCTTCTCTCTCTTCATCGCTGCTCCTCTTCCTCCTCCCTGCCTCTCCATCTCTCTCTCCTCCTGCACTCTCTGTCTAGTTATAAACTAATTTCTCAAGGGAGGCCAGAACCCATCTCATGATACTAAGGCTTTGTACTCCGGGCCTTAAGTTATATGCCAGCCCTCTATTTTAGCCTGTGTGTGTGTGGGGTGGGGGTGGTTGAAGACAAAGACATTGGGAAAGAATGAAGCCTGTACAAAATGAAAAACAAAACCATGACAAAACCAAAACATGTGGTGTGTGTGCCTGAGAGGTGCATGTGTATGAGGCACGTGTGTGTGTGTGTGTGTGTGTGCGTGTGTGTCTGAGAGGTGCATGTGTATGAGTATGAGGCGTGTGTGTGTGTGTGAAGTGTGTGTGTGTGTGTATGCCGGTGAGCTAGCAGAGTCAAAGAGATGCACAACAGCCTGGCTCCGAGGGAGATGGGTAACCATAGCGACATGTATTTTATTTTCCATAGCCCCACTGTGGACAGTATTAGGTTTTCACTGCTCTGTGTGTGTGTGTGTGGATTCAGCCTGAACGTATTCAAGAAATAACAATTACCTAACCTAAGTGACCACCCTCACTGGGTTTTACTCTGCTTTTCCTTTAACTGTAAACCTGTGGTTCCTCTTCCTCGTAGTCGACGTCAGTGGTGGTTTTATTCAGTTGCACGCCGACACAGCAGGTGATTTAAATAGAACTGTTGTAGGCTTATAGAACCGTTGATAAACGGTGACAGATTCAGCCACTTGATTCTGCATGATCACAGACGATGACTGGCTGTTTCGCCGAGCTGGCCTGAGGGTGTGTCCGGTGGTTTGGTCCGAAATTACCTCATGTTCTGCATGCGCATATCAGCGCCTCAGTTTGTGCAGATGACGCTAAACCGAACAGACTTTTTTGGTTTTTTGAGTCTGTGTGTGTGTGTGTGTGTGTGTGTGTGTGTGTGTGCATGTGTGAGCGTGTGTGCGTGCGTGTGTGTGCGTTTGCCTGGTCTGTGATGTTTGCTGAGGCCTTCAGTGTACTGGAGAAAAGTCCCCAGCCAGCCAAACAACAAACACAATTTCATCGCATAGTCAGCAGCTTGCCACCAAAAAGAAACCAAAACTTTTTTTTGCCCTCACCATTCATCTCCTCCATCTCTCCTTCCTCTCATCCCGCTTTTCTCAGCCTGCCTGTCGACCGAAGCTCTGTTTGTGTTGAGTCCAACAAACATCTCTTTCCTTTCGTTTTTCTCTTTCTCTTTTATTCTCCTTACTTTTTCTGTGTCGCTTTCTTTCTCCCTCTATTTCTGTTACTTTCTCTGTATTTTTCTACTCTCTCTCTCTCTCTCTCTCTCTCTCTCTCTCCTTTTCGCTTGTTTTCTAAATCAGACTAGAACCATCTGGCACGCAATGACAATGGGTCGCTAGGGAGTAGAAAACCAGCAAACCGATGACAAACAGAAAAAGAGAGAGAGAGCGCTGAATGCTTCGCTACCCTACCTGTCTGTCCGTCTGCCAGCCACATTCTGCCATCTTAATAAACCGTGTGTGTGTGTGTGTGTGTGTGTGTGTGTGTGTGTGTGTGTGTGCGTGTGTTGCATCACGCCCTTCACATCATGTTGTTGTTTGTCATCTTAGACCGTCTGCGTACAATTGATATGTGGGCTTGCTTTTGTCGTGAATTGTGTTTTCAATGCATTTCTGCCTGTACAAATCACATATTTCGAGTCCGCACTCTGACATTGCTCGTTCTGATGTTAGACGTTCTGATGTTTCCCATTTTCGCAGTTTTCACTTTTTGTGTTTCGATCCACCTACTATAACTGCCAATCTCTGTACACCACCAATAAACATTGATTCATTGTTACGTAATGACGACAAAAAGCAAAGTGACAGTAGCCTTTCTCTCCGTCTCTCTCTCTACCTGTCTTTTCTCTATGAGAAATTATCTCTTCTTTGCCTGTCTTTGCTACTCAAAAGGCATGAAGCTCTACTGATTCATCGCTTCTAAACTCTTTCTAAAATGTCACATTCTTCTGCCTGAACTGGACAGGCTCTGAGTTTGTCTGACTGTCGCCATCAATCCGTGGGCCCTTGGTGTCCTTCTTGCTTTGGACTTCTTTACCAACGACCTCTTTGTGTTAAACCCACAGACGTCTGATAGCAGTCTGACATCTCATTGCCTTCTATCTGCCTCAGATCAGGCTTGTCAGATTACTATGAAGACTATGAATAAATCAAGCGTTTAGATTCTTTATTGCGGTTGTCTGCTCTTAATGTACATTTAGTACAGACGCATCGATACTATCAGCAGTGATTTGGCAGTGTCTAGCATCTCCAACCCCCCGCCCCAACACACACACACACACTGTGCACACACACTCTGCACACACAGCACTCTGACACCTCTTGTGAAGCGCGGTGGGTGATAAAGCCGTCTTTAAGCAGGGAGGAAATTTGCAAGAGATCGATCAGATACGTAAATCCACACATGAATTCCTGTCAAAGTCGGTTCTTGCGGTTGTGCACGGCGGCAGGCGTGGCTGGAGTCCTTCTTGGAATGAAAGGCCTGTCTGTGGGAGAGCTGGGAGTGTCACCAGTGCATGGTGGAAGAGTTGAAAAAGTGCGTCTGGGGTCGTTGTGGTGGGGGGGGGGGGTAAGGGGAAGGGATGTAGAGTTCGGTCAAGGATGAGGTCGAGAAGCTGCCCTGTGGTAGATTTCATTCTGGACAGCTGACAAAGTGAGCGTCGCGGGTGCGTGCGTGTCACAGAGGGGTGTCGAGCAGGTCTTTTCCATTAACTCAGGAGTCAGGCAGTGGTGAGCTGGAAAATCAGGGTATACTCTTGCCTATCCAGCCTAGCTCTTAAACCTCCATGCCCAGCTGGAGATAGCGAGGGGCCAATACTTATTCGGGGGGCGCGTGTTGACCCAGAGTTTCAATCAGGCTGTGTTGTTCTGATAACGTTTCTCACTGTGGTAGAACGAAATGTACACGGAAGCAGGAGGTTGTCGCTTCGATTTATTGTTTGTTGGAAGTGGTACATAATTCTTTACTTGCCGAAGAGATGCTGCTATTGGTGGACAGCATATAGGGACGGTTCACACAACAGAGGCAGATTACATGACCTCAAGTTGACAGGGTTTTAGTACATTGCCTCCGTTTCATTTGCAGTTAGCGTTTCTGCTGTTAGCGTCTTGATGTGAGTGCCACGGCCATTTTTGTGAGGCAGCTGGCTGGTTACTGAGGGCTCGATTTATAGGTTCCGATGGTCCCATACCAACAACCTGCCAGAGAGTCTAGAACAGACCTGGGCAAGATAAGGCCGGATCCAGCCCGTTGAGTCATTCTATCCGACCCACTATACATCCACGCGCGGAAGTTATCATTTGTACGTACTATACGCAATTGATGGCTAGTGATCTCTGGAAATGAGCCTAAGAAAAGCTGATAACGAAAGCAGGGTATTTAAAAAACTACTGACAGGAAAATATTTATTTGCAGATGTCGCTGGTAAAGCAACTTGCTTAATATGTTTAAGCTAACGTCACAGTTTTTAAAGAGTACAATTTGCAGAGGCACTTCCAGAGCAAGCATGCAGCGAAATACAAAAACTGTCACCCGATGCTACAATTCAATTCAAAAGTCCAAGCGCAGATGCAGCCTCACTGATGAACATCTTGCAGAAGTACCGCACATTGCTTCAACAGAACCACACACTACTTCAACAGTACCGCACACTGCTTCACCAGAACCGCACACTGCTTCAACAGTACCGCACACTGCTTCAATAGAAATGACTCCTGACTTCACCTCACTTGTCAACGCCCATACGAGGCTCCCCTGTTCATATTGAGTGAATAGCCCTAAAAGTTGATTTCTTGGGTCTGGGCTGCTGAAATCGCTGTCGTTAAAAGCACGTAATACAAAAATATACTATATGAAGTTAGATGACAGCAATTATACCAATATTTGCTTTGAGTGAAAATCTTCAGAAGTGATTTCATAGACTTATGTCTGCCCTAATAACTATTATACCTATATAACAGTTATACACTATACCAAATGTAATGTAGCTTACTCTGTTGAGTTGAAAGTAATAACCCTAAAAAGGGATTTTTTTAGGCCTTTGCCTGCCATAATAACAGTTAACAGAAAATAATAAATAAAAAAAACATTGTTAAAGTAAATTAAGTTCAATTATGAAAATGGTGTTGCATGGAAAATAAATATGCATAAATATAATATGCAAATTAACAGAGTTAGCTATGTTGTGTGTTTTTTAGGCATGTTGGTTAAAAAAGTAATCTGGCCCACGATGCTCTCTGGCATTTTCAATGTGGCCCCCCAGTGAAAAATATTGCCCACCCCTGGTCTAGAAGGGTCTCACTTGCGTGCTTTCAGTTTATAATTTTCTCAAAGATTTTCAAAAAACACTCTACAGCCTTTCATGAACAAACATATGTTTTTATTAATTTATTCATATTTTTAGCACTGATTTTGCTGATGGCTGCTTTATTGAGCAAAATGCACTGACCTTTTACTGTGATTTTATTCTACCCAGTTATCTTAAGATGGATGTGGTTAAGGGTCTGCTATATGACTGTGCTTTAATGCTCGGTGTGGTGACACCAATAAAAAAATAGAAAAAGTGTTGTCTTGGACAAAATGTAAAAATAATTGGTAAAGCACGAAGCAGGTAACATTTGTGTGAAGTAAAGTTCTTTTTATCTACGTTTATTGAATTGGTAGTAAAACAAATGGTATAATATGACCAACTCAAACGCACAACTGCAAGAAATATATTCATAAATGTTTGATTGTCCATTTGGAGTTAATTCACTTTCTTTATAATGTCACACCCTTTAGACAGATTCAAGGCACTAATGCATGAAATGGGTTCAATAAATTGAACATAAACATTCTAGTTTAATGTGGCTATATAAACTTTTGAGTTGTTTAGAGATAATTTATTAACCACTAAGTTTTTCTTTACATTTGTTTTTTTTCTGGCCAAATTGCAACTACCAGTATAGTCAGCAACCTAGATTTATTTTACTCTGAAAACTCAGATGCAAGTACCCCGCTCCAGCATTTAGTTTGTGCCTGCGACGTTGGCTTACATTCTGCTTTACCATTTTTTACAGTCAATTATGCTCCGTGATTAATAACAGCTCGACACAATTTTAATGTGCTCCCGTGTCTTGACCCGGAAAAATGTGAAACCATACAAACTTTAATTGCCTTTAATTGCATACTGAAAGCTATAATTGAGTGGAATAGTTGACTGAATAGTGGAATAGGTGTGTGGGCTCGTGCAGTGTTGGTGAAGAAAGTGATGAGGCTGTGCATTTTGATCTCCTCCATTATGAGGCTGTGAGCAGCGTGGCTCACCAGCTGGCACAGCTACTCCTCGTAACTCCTTCACACTATACCCCAGTTCAGTGTTTCCAAATGATAGTAGTTTCTTCTTTTTAAAATATGATGTTATTTCACGTTTAGTTTTTTGAGACTTTTGGTCATGGTCAAACTATTTATTTAACATGTCGCCGGCTGCACTTGCAAACGTCTCGACTGGCCGGAGGCAAGTGTGATTAATCAGATATTGATCAAGAAATACATCAACTGCTCGGAATGATTTGTTGAAGTTTCTGGTTATCCAGAAAATCACATGGTATGATTTTTAAGTAATTCATTTGCATTTTATTGCATGACACAGTATTTGATACATCAGAAAAGCAGATCATATGTTTCCTGTAGTTCTTAACCAGGTTTGCACACACTGCAGCAGGGATTTTGGCCCACTCCTCCATATAGACCTTCTCCAGATCCTTCAGGTTTTGGGGCTGTCGCTGGGCAATACAGACTTTCAGCTCCCTCCAAAGATTTTCTATTGGGTTCAGGTCTGGAAACTGGCTAGGCCACTCCAGGACCTTGAGATGCTTGTTACGGAGCCACTCCTTAGTTGCCCTGGATGTGTGTTTTTGTCATGCTGGAAGACTCAGCCAAGACCCATCTTCAATGCTTTTACTGAGGGAAGGAGGTTGTTGGCCAAGATCTCGCGATACATGGCCCCATCCATCCTCCCCTCAATACGGTGCCGTCGTCCTGTCCCCTTTGCAGAAAAGCATCCCCAAAGAATGATGTTTCCACCTTCATGCTTCATGGTTGGGATGGTGTTCTTGGGGTTGTACTCATCCTTCTTCTTCCTCCAAACACGGCGAGTGGAGTTTAGACCAAAAAGCTCTATTTTTGCCTCATCAGACCACATGACCTTCTCCCATTCCTCCTCTGGATCATCGAGATGGTCATTGGTAAACTTCAGATGGGCCTGGACATGCGCTGGCTTGAGCAGGGGGACCTTGCGTGCGCTGCAGGATTTTAATCCATGATGGCATAGTGTGTTACTAATGGTTTTCTTTGAGAATGTGGTCCCAGCTTTCTTCTGGTCATTGACCAGGTCCTGCCGTGGGCTGATCCCTCACCTTCTTCATGATCATTGATGCCCCACGAGGTGAGATCTTGCATGGAGCCCCAGACCGAGGGAGATTGAGTGTCATTTTGAACTTCTTCCATTTTGTAATAATTGCGCCAACAGTTGTTGCCTTCTCACCAAGCTGCTTGCCTATTGTCCTGTAGCCCATCCCAACCTTGTGCAGGTTTCAGTTTTATCCCTGATGTCCTTACACAGCTCTCTGTCTTGGCCATTGTGGAGAGGTTGGAGTCTGTTAGATTGAGTTTGTGCACAGGTGTCTTTTATACAGGTAACAAGTTCAAACAGGTGCAGTTAATACAGGTAATAAAGTGGAGAACAGGAGGGCTTCTTAAAGAAAAACTAACAGGTCTGTGAGAGCCAGAATTCTTACTGGTTGGTAGGTGATCAAATACTTATGTCATGCAATAAAATGCAAATTATTTATTGAAAAATCATACAATGTGATTTTCTGGATTTTGTTTTAGAATTCCGTCTCTTACAGTTGAAGTGTACCTATGATAAAAATTACAGACCTGTACATGCTGTCGATTTTTCAGTTTATCAATATTTGTTCTCCCCACTGTAGGTTGGTTTTGCTGCCTATGTTTTGGTTCTAAAAGCTGTGTCCGTCGGGATAATTCAACCATTAATAATTGGATTCATTCTTGCACAATATGGGATCAGTTACCAGTTGTCAACGTATTTGTCTTCTATATGCCGGTGTTGGCTCTAAAACGCTGGTGGTGGTGTGCAAATGAATCCGGTTTCAGTGATAATTGCGGCCAGTGGGTCAAAAGTATGACTGAAATGAACACGCTTGTAAAAAACGACTAGGAGTCGAAAATCATTACAAAGAGTTGTTCTAAAGGAATGAGTTGTTCTCGAAATGTAACTGTTGAGGTTTGAAGTCTGGGAATGACCACAATGGGCGGACCGTGTAAATGCTGACATGTTTTTAGGAGTGGACATCCATAGGTAGAGTGGATATCAAAAGTCTTCACATCTTTATTCAAAATGCAGCTTTTGTCGATGTAAAGGCTGCAATAAAGAAAATCACATCTCACCTATTTCATTTAACTATCGTATGTCTGACCAGAGGCACTGTCCCCAACAGATAAGCAGCCCCATAACACAATGCCCCCATGCTTGATGGTAGGTGCTATGTATCTTCTGGAATTAAGACCAAAAACCTCTGCCATGGTCTCATCTGCCCTCTTGGTAGCCACTATGAACAGCTTTTTTTAAGGTGAGAAAAGGTCTGGCCTTTACGTCAAAAAAAGCGGCTTTTCAGTAAGGATGTGTAAACTTCTGTTGTCCACTGAAACAGGCCTTCTAATGTGTTTTGTTTGACAATCAGACTAATATTTAATGACTGCGTGTGTTCATGACACAGTGAAATATCTACAGACGTAACTGTTAAAAGGCCTTTTCCCCACCCCCTGTGTGGTAAAGTGGTTTTAGTTACTGTCTCACAGTACAGCGGCATCATCATCACACAAGTTTGAATCCTGGTCGTGGCCCACCAACAGTGCTCGGAAGATCTCCTGAGGCCAGTGCAAATTGGCTTACATTCTGGGGTGAATGTTGGACAGGGTTGCCTTGTCACGTCACCCACTAGCAAATCCTTGTAGGTAGGTTGGGATTTAGCTTTTAAATAGGTTCAAATACAAGAAATGAATAAAAATTACAATAAAAGAGACACTTTCCACACACCATACACTTTAGGTGACAAATGCGTGCTGGCAGATGATCACAAAAAATTTGGGGAAAAGGGTTACTTGTGTCAAAATATTCTGAAAATGTATTCAACCCACCTGCCCTTCTCCCATACATTACTTCATGACCCTGAAACCGACCAGCCCTCGGACATAACGTCAGAGACAGTGTTATGAGTCAACCTGTGCATCACTACCGCCCCTGTGTGTGTGTGTGTGTGTGTGTGTGTGTGCATGTCTGTGTGTGTGTGCATGCACGTGTGATGTAGAACAATCTCAAAAAATCAGCCTTGACCACACTTTCAGACTTAGACTAGTTGATGTGCCATTTATTTGAAGGAAAATTAATCCATGTTGTTTCATCTAAAGCTGCCTGACAAAAAAGTAAAGTGAGCGTTTTCAGCACAGTTTGGTAAGCACAGTCATAGAGGAGAAAAAGCTATTTCTGTACCTATGAATTTATATGTGGGCCACATCTGTCCCACCAAAATAAATCTTATTTAATGTATATTTGTGGAAATGCCAATTCCTTAAACTTAAAAAAAACAAAAAAGAATGATATTGAAAGGGAATTGTTTTGTATTTTTTTTACCTTTTAGTGAAAGTTGGTGATTAAGCCATTTCAAAGGTGTTACCGGTCTACTTACAGTTGTGCTCATAAGTTTGCATATCCTGGCAGAAATTGTGAAATGTTGGCATTGATTTTTTAAATATGACTGATCATGCAAAACAAATGTATTTTATTTAAGGTTAGTGATAATATGAAGCCATTTATTATCACAGTTGTTTGGCTCTTTTTTAAATCATATTGATAACAGAAATGACCCAAATTACCCTGATCAAAAGTTTACATACCCTTGAATGTTTGGCCTTGTTACAGACACACAAGATGACACAGTCAGGTGAAATTAAAGGTGAATTTCCCAAACCTGTGGCTTTTTAAATTGCAATTAGTGTCTGTGTATAAATAGTCTGAGTTTGTTAAGCTCTCACGTAGATGCACTGAGCAGGCTAGATACTGAGCCATGGGGTGCAGAAAAGAACTGTCACAAAGACCTGCGTAACAAAGTCATGGAACTTTATAAAGATGGAAAAGGATATAAAAAAATATCCAAAGCCTTGAAAATGCCAGTCAGTACTGTTCAATCACTTATTAAGAAGTGGACAATTCAGGGATCACTTGATACCAAGCCAAGGTCAGGTAGACCAAGAAAGGTTTTAGCCAAAACTGCCTGAAAAATATATGTGATACAAAGAAAAACCCACAGGCAACCTCAGGAGAAATGCATGCTCTCCACCAGTCTGTCACACGCTGTTGGGTGACTATGCCTCTCCTGGCACAAACATTTAAGTAGCTTGGCTTTGTTTGATGGCTTGTGACCATCTTCCTTTTGATCAAATTCCAGAGGTTTTCATTGGGGTTCAGACACCTTGATTGAACTGGCTGTGTGGCATGGAGCGTTGTCCTGCTTGAAAAACCAGTTCTCAGAGTTTGGGAACATTGTCAGAGCAGAAGGATGCAGGTATTTTTCCTGGATAACATTGTACTTGGCTTGATTAATGCGTCCTTCACAAAGATAAATCTGCCCGATTCCAGTCTTGCTGAAGCATCCCCAGATCATCACCTATCCTTCACCAAATTTCACAGTGGCTGTGAGACACTGAGGCTTAGGCCTCTCCAGGTCTGTCTAACCAATAGATGACCAGGTGCTTGGCAAAGCTGAACATTTTACTCGTCAGAGAAGATGACCTTACTCCATTCCTCTATGGTCCGATCCTTATGGTCTTCAGCCTGGCAAACTTCAGCCTGGCTTTTATTTGGTTAATTGATAAAAGGCTTTTTTTGCACGACCTCAGCCCTGCCCCTAGAAGCCTGTTTCGAACTGTCCTCGCCGTGCACTTCACCCCAGCTGCTGTTTGCCATTCTTTTTGTAGGTCACTTGATGTCATCCTATGGTTGTTGAGTGACATTCGAAAGAGTGTCCGTCAGTGGACAGTGGTTTTTACCCTCTGTCAGTCTGTAGCTTTGTTGTCCCCAATGTCTGTTGCTTGACCTTGTTCTTATGAACTGTTCTTATGGAAGCAACCTGCCAGTAAAGCCAGAATTGAACCCTTCTTTTCCTCACTCAAAACTTTTCTTTTCAACTCTTTTGTCATTCTGAATAGTTATTTCTTTTATTCAAATTTCCTTTGAGATACTACTTGTACTGTTTTTGCCATCCAGCTGGTCCTATTGCAAGAGGGTAATGATGACCACAGCAGCAGTTTTTATACTTTTCCTCGTTAAATTCGATTTGGTTCAGGTCATCACCTAATCAGTACCTCATTAAGTAAAATTATGTGTGCCTGTGTTGGAATTTAACAGACACTGGAATGGAATGGCTGCATACATGTAGAGATGCTGATTTAAGAAAAAATTTTGTGTTGTGTCTTTATTTTTTCCAGAGCTGTATACTACCAATTCTCCAAGGGTATGCAAACTTTTGAGCACTGCATATGGGAAATGGAAGGCGTTCAATTATGAAATATAATTTTAATTAACATTTCTTTTATCAAAAATGTATTTCTCATTAATATTATATTTCAATTAACAATTGTTGCACCCCTGAAATAACTTTCTACCCTGTTTTTAATAATTCGTCTTTCATTTCAGCAACTGAAATTACGCCATGACATTACATTCTGGGAATTTACTCATTTTCTAGGTGGGAAAACAACAGGTTATAGCTAAGTAACTAGTTCATCTTGGTTAAATATATTTTTGAGTGATTCATGGTGGTAGTCTCTGTCTCACTCATACATTACCAGTCTGTTCGGCTATATTATGCATAACATTTCTCAGCTTTCATATTTCATAAATATGTTTGATAGAAAATTCAAATTTTGGTCCAGTGTTCATCATACTTTTTGACACAGTACTGCTCACTCGCAGAGCTATTGTTAAATTAGCTTTTGTGCTTCCATCCTGTTAGGAATATGCACTTACTGAGCGGATCATGGCCCTAAATTGTTGGCTGCCAGTTTATGGGTCTCGATATAATTGGCTTTTATCTAAGTCTACCTGATGTTCCACCACTAAAGGTTAGGTTGAAATCTAGCTCCTTTAGTTGCAGTCGAAGCTACTGCTTGCCCATTACTCACCGAGCAAGACGGCTGTAGCTGAGCTGTCACACAAGTTAACATTATACTGCATTTAAAATCCGTTTGGGGACATGAAAATGATGGAAAAACGTACTTAGCCTTCTTTAGAGATTGTTGCATGTTTTCAAGACATTGCACTTTAAACCATATCTTCATCAGCTCCTTTTGAGGATGCTGTTATATAAAATGCCCAGTACATCAGCTTAACAGTGTTGTGACAAAATATGCAATCCATTAATTGTTATTCAGCCTTATAAAAACAATAGAGTGCAAATATTATTGGTTCTGAAAATAACACACATTTCATTAAATCATTCGTTTTTTCATTATTTGGAAAAAAAAAAAGGTGATGGAATAACATTGATGTCTTTGTGGAACTAGATAAATATATGTATTGTTAACAGTTTCAGGTACTTATGTTTATGTACCTAATCGGATGGAATTATCTCATGATATCATTTGAAAAATCTGCCTACATATATTAGGATATAAGTGCCTGAGTTTTACCATTTCTGACAGTCAGACATGAACTTTTTCTAATTGCATATAAGAAGAACATTTAACATATTTTTCCAAAAAACATTTCAAGATGCTCAAATGGCAGAGTAGGAAGTGCAAGGTTGTTTATCTCTAGCTCTCCCCCAGCCCCACCCCGATCTCTACCTCTCCCCCAGCCACACCCTGATCTCTACCTCTCCCCCAGCCCCACCCCATCTCTACCTCTCCCCCAGCCACACCCCGATATCTACCTCTCCCCAGCCCCACCCCGATCTCTACCTCTCCCCCAGCCCCACCCCGATCTCTACCTCTCCCCCAGCCACACCCTGATCTCTACCTCTCCCCCAGCCCCACCCCATCTCTACCTCTCCCCCAGCCCCACCCCGATCTCTACCTCTCCCCCAGCCACACCCTGATCTCTACCTCTCCCCCAGCCCCACCCTGATCTCTACCTCTCCCCCAGCCCCACCCCGATCTCTACCTCTCCCCCAGCCACACCCTGATCTCTACCTCTCCCCCAGCCCCACCCCCATCTCTAGCTCTCCCCCATTCCCACCCCCATCTCTAGCTCTCCCTCTTTCTCTCCCTCTTGTCTATCCTCACTGAGTCTGTACATACAATAGTCCTCTCTCGTCCCCGTCCCCCATCCCCATCTCTCTTTCACATTTAAATTCTAAATGCTCTATTGGCATGGAATTCAATTTGTATATATTGCCGAAGCAGTATAGTTCTAAAGCATTTCAGTCAATACAGTCCAATTCAATCTGGATGATGAAATAAAGTACATTTTTGCTGTAATCGTAGTCGTAATTATGGTAACAAGCACAAAACTATTGCTCTTCTATTGTGTAATCTTCACTAAACTAATCGAATTACCTAAAAATAAAGCACGTTGTTTTTTCTTTAAGACAAAAATGTACATACATTTTGGCTACACTACATAAAACTACAAAATTACATACACTGAATGTTCTTCATGTCATGAGATCATGAAATCTCCCTCAGGCTATGACAATCAGACATCTCCAGCAGAAATATCTGCCATTTCTCCCTCACCCGGAATAATTCCCAGCTTTATGCCATCACTGAATCTACACTTCCCCCACTTCGAGTCTGGCACATCCTCTCCTCCTACCACCATCTTCTCTCTCTTTCTCTCGCTGCCTCACTGTCTGTCTCTCACCTGTCGCCCTCCCTCTCATTTTCATTCTCCGTCTCTCTCCCTGTCTCTCTCTCCCTCTGCGTGTCTCACGTGTTACCCCAGGTGTCAGAGCTGGTTTGTTCCTAGCTTGTTGTTTCTAATGTGTTGTCGTGTCTCCTCCCCTCGCTCTGTCCCAGGCGTCGGGTGCCTCTCCTGGGGAGAGGGAGCTTCAGAGCCAGGCTCCGGGTCTGCTTCTAGCTCCGGGGGTGAGGTGGGGACAGACGCCCATCAATCAGCTCACACCCTGGGAGACTGACGAGCCCCCTGCCAAGCAGCAGCACAGAGACACGGAACCGACAGGTACTAACACACTTTCACACACACGGACGCACGCGGGCAAACACATCCACACACCGATAACATGTGCCCAACTCAAAGCAGCACTAGTTACAGCTATAAAAGCCTGCGCAGTTGAAATACATCCCGTTCTAAGTGGCTGTTTCCTGAATACGAACGAGAACTTCAAACATTAAAAGGGAAGTGCAAATAATGGGTTAAGTTTAGCAGCTGTAGAAGTCGAGCTGCCGTAGTAATGAAGTGAACCCAGAACGGCTGTGCCCTGGAGCAGTCAATTTCGCTTCCGATACGTCGCTCCCCTGGCCTCTGCCTCACGCTCAGGGAGAATGGGTCTAATTTAAGAACAATTCACCATCATATAGCTACTACTCTTGCTCCATTGGAACCTCTCATAAGATGTATGCATACACTGAGGCATGTATACAATAGCTAATGCCAAATACCTCCATAGAAAACATTTCATTTCTACACTTCTTAGTATTGTAGCTTTGAATGCTGTCAGCAATCCTCATTATTTGCCACACTTTTAAATGCATCTAGAAAAAGGACCATAATTGTATGTTATTACAGTAATGCCATTAAAATTGTATACTTACTGAGCCGTTAGTATTCCAGGTCTGTCCTATGGTAGCTCTACGTGACTAACTTGAATAATGATCTGCTAAATGTAATTGACACAGTCTCAATAAAGACTTAATTAGATTAGTTGATTGATAATTAACCTGTCACAGCTAGGACACTGATTACATAGACGCAGTCAGAAGCAGAGAAGTAATACATTTTCTATGGAGAAGAAGTCAGCCTAGACTAGCAGTGGATGTGTCGACCCCGCTAAATACCTCATTTCTCAGAAACATAACAAACACTTTGCAAAGGGAAATATGTTTTCAGCTCTCGTCTAATTGGGATACGCCTCCGCCACTTCAAAATGTCTTGTTATTAAAACGCACTCCGTTTCGATGCAGATACTGTTTCTTCTCTCAGCTCTTGCTTGTTTCAGAGTCATTGACCAAAGCTTGTGCGCTACGCAAAGTCTATTATGCTCGACTCATTTCTGAGGACGCGGTTCCTTTTATGTTCCTCTCATGGAGGTGGGCTCGTGGGGAGCTTGCGCTCTCCGCCGCTGTGGACCCTGCGTGCTGCAGGGTAGGATTGGAGAGCGACACACACACAGGGACCGTGCTGTATGTGGTATAGAGGTGGCTGAATGGTCCATAACACTGTGTTACAGGGGTGTGACCTTACCCACAAGCCCCCAACCCAAAGAACAAAATAGCACACACACAATCTTGAGGTGGACAAAGACGCGCTCCAGCCCCAACCACAGAGAGAGTTTTCACCCATCCGAATTGCTGTTGAGAATTACCTCGAGTGATATGTCAAAGTGTGTGTATGCGCGTGCACGCGCGTGCATTTCTAAAGAGCGTGTGTGCCTACGGCTGGTATCAGTAATGAAACCAGCGCCACAACACTTCACTGAACTGACACGTGAGAAACTTCCCTGCCAATTCTGCCATAATTAATCAATGCTTTGAATTAGAATGTCTCTGCAGTAGGTGGTTTGAAGCAAGTTTGTCTGGAAAAGTTCACTTTTGGCTCATGAGAAAGAATAAGGGGGCATGATTTCTTAAGTTTTGATACTGATTTAACGTATTTGCAATTGAATCAAAATGAGACCTCACCTGGTGACAATTAGGGGTTGATTGAGCAATTCAAAAAATTAAAATAGAATTTGTATAAAAGGACAAAAGAGCTCTAACGAAACAACCAACATTTCATCCTCGCTTATTTTAATTGTGGGGTATGGGGTTAGCAATCAAGAGAAGCGATCCATTTAATTATGATGCGATTACTTTTTCCTTCTTGAAGTCCCGCTTTAAATGAAGTTTAGATTTTAAATGCTAAATAATGCGTATTATAAATAGTACATACATTTGTTTAAAATAATCTTTAATTGTGTCATGTGCTTTATAAAGGGTTTATAAATATGACAAATGTGACAGATTACTATATCATTAGCCCACTGTTTCAAATATAAGCACTCCTTGCTTAGTAAAGGCTTTATAGATCATCCTCAGCTAAGACTTAGGCATGAGGCATGCATATGTTAGCCAGTACTTAGGCATGAGGCATGCATATGTTGGCCTCTCCTTAGGCATGAGGCATGCATATGTTGGCCTCTCATTAGGCATGAGGCATGCATACGTTAGCCAGTACTTAGGCATGAGGCATACATACTTGTCCTTAGGCATGAGGCATGCATACTTGTCCTTAGGCATGAGGCATGCATATGTTAGCCTGTCCTTAGGCATGAGGCATGCATATGTTGTACTGCAGGAGGGATCGCTGGTGTTAGAACATTGTAAGCCAATTATAATGGCCCTCAATGTATTTCTGCTGGCTTTCTACTGGAACCAAATGTTCCTCGATACAAAAAACATGAGCATTATATAATAGAACTTGAAAACGTAACGGTAACCTTAAATATAAATATAAATAGGACAAATGTGACAGATTACTATATCATTAGACCACTGTTTCAAATATAAGCACTCCTTGCTTAGTAAAGGCTTTATAGATCATCCTCAGCTAAGACTTAGGCATGAGGCATGCATATGTTGGCCTCTCATTAGGCATGAGGCATGCATACGTTAGCCAGTACTTAGGCATGAGGCATGCATATGTTGGCCTCTCCTTAGGCATGATGCATGCATATGTTGGCCTCTCATTAGGCATGAGGCATGCATACTTGTCCTTAGGCATGAGGCATGCATACTTGTCCTTAGGCATGAGGCATGCATATGTTAGCCTGTCCTTAGGCATGAGGCATGCATATGTTGTACTGCAGGAAGGATCGCTGGTGTTAGAACATTGTAAACCAATTATAATGGCCCTCAATGTATTTCTGCTGGCTTTCTACTGGAACCAAATGTTCCTCGATACAAAAAACATGAGCATTATATAATAGAACTTGAAAACGTAACGGTAACCTTTAACCTTGAAACAACAGCCTGTATGGACACTTTCAGTAGATTCTTGGGATAATTTATTACGCATTCGTAAAGACTAAATGAAATGATGGGGCACTTACTCTACTACTGTATGTGACCCCACTGGGCATTAATAAAGCATACATAAATATATTATGTCAGTTGACGCTATACTTAATCTAAAGTGTCGCCCCTTCGTCATCAATCATTAAACATACATTCCCTATGACACTGTACATACTATAAACTCAGGGAAAAAAGGTAATTCAACACATACCTAAGGATGTAACCACAAATAAACACACATTTATCACTTAATGTAACAACCAAGTTAAATAAATAATGTATTAACTATGTCCTTTTATTTATATTTTGTATTAGAATCCACATGAAATAAGTTTCAGGAAATTCAGCTATGTGATTATTTTGAACATTACACAGGGTTTTGCATGGTTCTGCAATTTTGCTTGTCCCTGATATCAAAGAGGAATGATTCTTGCCATTTTGAGAAAGTGCATGTTGGTTTTCAAACAAAAGCTTAACCGGCTAACTACTGTAACTAATTTGCTATATTTCATATTGGCTAAATAGCTAGTGCTTCTTTAGGAAGCTATCCAGGGTAAACAGCTTCAGCTCGCTCGCTAACTTGCTTAATCAGTACAATGGGTTGAGATACAATGCGTACACAATTATTAGTATTCTGATCGTATTATTATTTCAATGCAAATTTTCCAACTCCAAACCATATAAACTTGAATGCTCATTGGATTGAATCATTTTCAGGTGATATGTATTGGTGTAATGAGGGAGGGTGTGGCAACAGTGAATAACACCTTATATCAAGGTGTGCATAATTATTAGGCAGTTTCATGACCTCAGGTAAAATGGGCCAAAAGAGTGATTTAATTGACACTGAAAAATACCCTTCAGACAGATGCAACACTTTTGAAATAGCTAAACTATTGAGGCGTGACCATCGGACACTCAAACGTTTTGTTGCGAATAGTTAACTGGGGTGCAAAAAATTTATGGAGAAGAAAAGACGCAAATAAACTGCAAAAGACTTGAGAAGAATTAAATGTGAAGCAACCAGGAACCCATTATCCTCCAGTGCCACCATATTCCAGGACTGCAACCTACCTGGAGTGTCCAGAAGTGCAAGGTGTCAAGTGCTCAGAGATATGGCCAAGGTCAAGAAGGCTGAAAGAAGACCACCACTGAATAAGATTCACATGTTGAAGCGTATAAATTGGGCAAAGAAATACCCGAATACAGATTTTACAAAGATTTTATGAACAGATGGAATGAGAGTGACTCTTGATGGAGCCGGATGGGCCTGTGGTAATCACTGATGGACACAGGGCACCACTTCAAGTCAGGCGCCAGTTAGGTGGAGGAGGGGTACTGGAATGGGCTGCAATCATTAAGGATGAGGTAGTTGGACCTTTTCGCGTTGAAAAGGTCCAAAAAAGGTTCAACTCAACTCCCATACTTGCCAGTTTCTGGAAGATACTTTCTTCAAGCAGGCCATGAGGAAGTCCTCAGCATTCAAGAAGGCCATGTTCTTCATGCAGGACAATGCTGCATCACATGCATCCAAGTACTCCACTGCTTGGCTAGCAAGCAAGGGCCTGGAGATGCCCGAATAATGACCTGGCCCCTTCCTTACCTGACTTAAATCCTATTGAGAACTTGTGGACCCTTCTCAAACGTGAGATTTACAGTCAGGGAAGTCAAAACACCTCTTTGAACAGCATTTGGGAGACGTTGCTGCTTCAGCGAAAGTTGATCATGAACAGATCAAGAAACTGACAGACTCCATAGATGGAAGGCTCATGGCAGTTATTGAAAAGAAGGGAGGCTATATTGGTCACTGAATATTTTTGAAAGGCCATAAATGTTTTGTGTCACTTATTTGTTGCACTTACTCTAAATATTTAGAATAAACAAGTGATTTGGAGAAATTATTTTTGTAAATTAGTTACCTAATAATTCTGCATACTAATTGTTGCCTAATAATCGTGCACACTTATGTATTCCCCTGAGAAAGATCAAAACAAATGTTTCCTTTGTTAAACATTCAGGTTTGAGGTTCAATTATATTTTGGATTGACTGAGAGCATTGTAAAATTAATCTGGAGGAATATAATATGGCTAATTGTGCACGCAGTGTATATTAAACAGCATCCCTTCCACAATCAATATTTTCAATACTTTCATGACTAAAGCAGTTGCTAATTGTCTAATTCTGTTTATCTAAGCTTGTTAGCTACCTAATGTTAACTAGTTGAAAGGGCAGGGAAATTATTGCACAATAGAAACAACATATTAAGTAATGAATATGTTATGATTGCCAGCTTGTGTACATTCAGCATTTTTAAAGGGATAGTTCATCAAAAATTCATATTTTTCTTAAAGTCCACTTAGCAAGAGATAATCCTGAAGGCACACTGACAGGTGAAGTGAATAACACTGATAATCTCGTTATCATGGCAGTGGTTGAGATATATTAGGCAGCAAGTGAACTTTCTGTCCTCAAAGTTGATGTATTAGAAGCAGGAAAAATGGGTAAGCGTCAGGATCTGAGCAACTTTGACAAGGATAAAATTGTGATGACTAGATGTCTGGGTCAGAGCATCTCCAAAACTGCAGCCCTTGTGGGGTGTTCCCAGTCTGCAGTGGTCAGTACCTATCAAAAGTGGTCCAAGGAAGGAAAAGCGGTGAACCGGCGACATGGTCATGGGCAGCCAAGGCTCATTGATGCATGTGGGGTGCGAAGGCTGGCCTGTGTGTTGCAATCTGATAGACAGCTCAAACTGCTGTAAAAGTTCATGCTTGTACTTATAGAAAGCTGTCAGAACACACATTGCATTGTAGTTTGTTGTGTATGGGGCTGCGTAGCCGCAGAACAGTCAAAGTGCCCATGCTGACCCCTGTCCACTGACAAAAGCGCCTACAATGGGCACGTGAGCATCAGAACTGGACCATGGAGAAATGAAGGTGGCCTGGTCTGATTAATCACATTTTCTTTTACATTATTGGATGGCCATGTGCGTTTGTGTCACTTAAAGGATCTGCTGCTAATGTCTTGGTGCCAGATACCAAAGCACACCTTCAGAGGTCTAGTGGAGTCCATGCCTCGACGGGTCAGGGCTGTTTTGGCGGCAAATGGAAAACCTACAAAATATTATGGAGGTTTTAATAATGTTATGGCTGATCAGTGTATAAAGCAAAAATATTGAAAAAATCCAAAATACAAGGGTGCATGTCAAAAAAGCTCAAATGAAGGTACAGACTAGGATAATCAAAATCGTAAACACGGAAGGCAGGCTAGAATCAAAGAGTGTTATGATGTATAAACTTTCTCTTCCCAAAAGAACGTGTGGATTGATACAATTGTGAACAAAACTGACTGGGGAACACAGGAAGTACCCATTTATTGGAAAATGAGAATTATATTGCGAAAATTTTAACTATATTTAGAGGAATACAACATTGTCATTTTCTTTGAGTTAACAACACCACTAGTCTTAGTTTTCTGCTTGCAATGCAGCTTTGTGATTGCAGTACAAACTGTTTCTATTACAGTAATCCATAACAGCAATGGCAGACTGGGACAGAGCTGAATAATGGATTGTTTGAAAAAATTACTCTCTGTGCCTTCAGGAATACCTCTTGGTAATTGGGCTTTTAGATAAATATGAATTTTGGACAAACTATCCCTTTAAGTATTTAAGGTTGGGATAGCTAAACATTGGTTTGGCCCCTCTAACTTGGACAGTTTTGAATATACTGATTTAAGGTTAAATAAAAATTAGTTAAGTTAATCAATATAGTCATAGTCATTGAAGAGTTTTTTAGTTGGGTTAGACACAAATTATGTAAATGTAGCTAATGCTGTTATAGTTGATAAGCATTTTCAGCTGGTAGAGCCTAAACATGTGAGACAAGTTGGTTTCAGCTTACAAGTTTGACTGTTTCAAAATGTACTGTTTTAGACTTAATGACCACTAATAATGCTAAGAATGTTTAGGAATTTTATGTGGGGATAGTCTAAAATTGTGAATCAAAATTGGATTAGTCTCTCCTGCTAAAGAGTTCAAGGGATTCTGTTTTACGATTTGCTAAACCTGATTATAAAAATGTGTCCAATTAACATAGACATCGTCCTTTGAACATTTTGGAATTTCAAGTTGGGCTAACCTTAGTCTCTCGAGGCCACACAGTCTCGTCTGGCCTCCTTGGAGGTCTGGAAACCTGCCTGTTAAAAAAAGTTACGATTTCTATTGGAAATCCACTCAAAGGCTTGTTGAAGGCGGGCTTTGCGTGGTTTCACTATTTCTTCAAACTGGATAGTTTGGAGGCGTTAGCCTAAGCGATGAATTTGATTGCGTTAATGTGTTTTGAGATGTAACTGACAAAAACCTTTTTCCCACCCCTTTGCAACAAGAATCCTATAGGTATTCCTCAGGCCTAATGGCATTCTAGGCCTGGTTTAAGAGGCTAGGGTAACCTAAACATGTGAAACACATTTGGTTTAATCTCTAGCTTGGAACAGAGATACTCTTCCAGGGTTAATTAAGGCTAATAACCCAAATTAGGCTAATTAATACAGCCATAGTAGATAAGAGTTTGAGTATTTTGAGTTGGGATAGCATAAACATTAAAACTTGGTTTGGCCTTCTTGATTAAACGGTTCAAGAGATAAAGTTTTAGGGTTAATTACCACTATGCAAGTTATACTAATTAAATTAGTCTGTCGCTTATAAACATTCACTAGAAAGGTAGTACAGCCTTAAAGCTTTGAAGTTTGTATTTTAGCTTGAATAAACCATTTTGGGCTTGATGTGTTGTTTATATGTGCATAATTTATAAGTCAAATCACTATTATAAGTGCTGTATTCCAAGTTTGAAAGGAAATGGTTTTGATTATGCAGGGAACATATGGGCATATACAGCTCCGGAAAACATTAAGAGACCACTGCACCTTTTTCCTTCTCTTCCAAAAAATTCTAAAAGGAAGGTTTTGTGTGTGGAACAGAAGGGTTAAAATTAAGAGACCACTGCAAATTGAACGCTTCTGTTCCTCACTCAAAACTTCCTTTTCAACCTTTTTGGAAAGGAAAGATAAAGGTGCAGTGGTCTCTTCCATTTTTCCAGAGCTAAATGTGACATAGTACATACAGTAGTACTGACATAGTATTGTTATGTACAGGCTTTATAGCAATAGTGTTATAACCTGTTTCCAAACAATCCTAGAATTCAAAATAATGATTTTTCAACATCACTATTAAGTGCTCAACTTGTAGGGGCTGACTACCAACAGAAAGTGACCTCAAAATCATAGCTAACAGGCTGCATCAGGCCTGAAAGTCGATTTCCAACACTTACTGGTAATTTCCCCAGACTTCCTGGTAGAAGGTTTCCAGATTTTCTGTTATTTCCTCCATTTTCTAGTTGTCTCCCACCTGGGATATCTGGAAATCCTGGGAAGGTTTGCAGTGTTTCCATTCAGCAACCTTATTGCAAGTCACATCATGCTGGTTTATATTTAAATTCAAACTAGTTAGAATATGCAACCGTTGGAATTTTCACTTCCCCAATCTGCAATCAGAATCATCGACATGGATAGAAAACATAGACATCAAATACCAAAACCAGTTAGACTCAGTACAATAAATATAACTAGCTGAATGGATTACTATAAAATGTGTGTTACTGATCCTTGTGTGGCGTAATCTTAAATATGCTAATAATTTAGTTTACTGAATAACTTTTTTTTAAATCCACGGACCGTAGTTATTTGGACACTATTGAGTGTTATTTGTACACATGAATCAACACTTGAAATGATACATGAAATATCCACCCGTTTTGTTTTTACGTCATGATAGATTCTAACCAAAAGGTGGAGAGCAGTCCAAAAAAAACTATGTAATAAGTCCAGATGACAGAAGAGAGATGTTTATGTAGCTGTAATCAGTTATGTCGCCTCATTGAAATTGTGGTAATCAGGGGAGAATGATATGAATATAATAAGACAATCAGATTTTTCGTACTCTGAGTGGTTTGAGCGTCGTTGAGAAGTGCAGTGATGAGTTAGTTAGCCTGAGAATGGATGGTCGTGATGCACCAGAAAGCCCTCGGCTTCCAGTCTGGAAAATTCTCTTCTCACACCATCCTTTTCTCTCTCTGTCCGTCTCCTTCTCTCCTTCTCTCTTTCCCCAGACTATGCTGCATGGAGGTTGAGGCAAATGTCATAAATAATGTGTTTTAATCTTTGTCTTTTCTGCAGTGTGGTGTGATTCAGACTTATTGTGGGGCAGGCTATTTCGGTTGATGGGTTAGTGTTGGAGGGAGGGAAGATGGTGGGGGGGGGGGGGGGGGGGGAGGGGGGGGGGGGAAGGAAAGCGAGGCAAGAAACGAGACCAGGAGCCTGATTTAGTTTCCCTCTTTTATAATGCCAATATGTCCACTTATTCACTCTTCCTAGAGATTTTAAAAAGTTTTAAATAATTGTCAGGTAGGAAAGAATAATGGGGGTTCCATCCTGTCTGTCCCTTTTAAATCTGTATTGGGGAGTGTACTGATGCATACAGGGAGGAGTGGAAACAGAATTTATTAGGGAGCGAGGGGAAGAGATAGGAAAGCAGGGAAAGATTGAATGAGAGGGCCAAGGTGACGTATGCCGGTTTGGAGCAGTTTGTGAGCAAAAGCGATGGAGGCAGGGCTATATGTTGATGAATTTAATCACTGTGATGAGGCTGGTCTCTGCTCTGCCGGTTCTCACACTTCCCTCCATCTCTCGCCTCGGGGTAGAAACCACTGACGGGTTCACGGTGAATACATACACTTAGCCAAGCACATGGTAAACAGCTCTCATCATTGATACCACAGTCTGAAAGCATTCCCTGTGGGCTGCACGGTCAGTATGTTTACTGTATTGACTCAGTCAATATGAGAAGTCATTTGTCGTGCAGTTTGTTTCGCCTAGCTAAAAAAAACAACATTATTTGACGAGCTAATGTAATAATGTTAAAACAGTTTCTCTCTCGCTTTCTCTGTCTCTCTCTCTCCCCCTTGTTGTCTCTTTCTTTTTTATGGTTTCTGCTGTTCTTCCTTTCTTTCTTTAAAAAAAAAATGTCCTCTCTCTCCCCAGGTCCTCCATGGGTCCCTCCTGTAGCACCAGTCACTCAGTCCAGCCTCCTCCCCCACTCCTATTCCCTCCAGCCCCCCTCCTTCAGCCACAGTGTCACAGTCCAGTCCCCTATCATCGGTGTGACCCCCTCCATCCAGTCGCCCATGCCCCCTCACCCGCACCCGCTTTTGACTGCTCACTTCCAGCTGCCCCCGCACTCCACCGCCCACCAACCCCCCTCCATGGTGCTGAACATGCCCTCCCAACCCCCCTACCCGTCGGCCCAGCCGCCTGTCGCCTCCTCACCCCTCTCCACGCCTTCTGGGCGTCCCGTGGGGGCACACCCAAGCCAACACAACCACAGTGTGATCGGGAACGGTCACCTGACACCTCACCCGACTCACCCTATCATACAGCCCCCCGCCTTGCCTCTGACCAACGGGCAGTCGGCCCGGCCGGTCCCGCCCATTCCGGTGGTGTCCAATCAGGATGGTCCTAGAGGTCCCAACGGGCTGCAGATGCTGAGGACGGTGGGGATGGGGAAATACGAGTTCACCGACCCGGGTCATCCTAAAGGTACGACTGACTCACTCCCTGTCATGTTACACAACACACTCAAAAACATACACATTCTCAGACACACTGTGTACACGGAACAGTTTAACTCTGGGTAATGTGCGGTTTATGCACAGATGTTTTTTTACTTTGTTAAATCTGTTTTGCACAGGGAACATTTCATCTCTGGGTAGGTAAAGTGTGGTTTGTACAGGGAAGAGTTTTTTCTGTAGGTTAAGTGTGTTTTTCACAGGGAACGGCCTTTCTCTGGTTAAAGTATGGTTTGTCTTGGAAACGTTTTTTCTGTTAGTAAAGTGGGTAGTTTTTTTAACAGGGAACTTGTTTTTATCCAAGTAAAGTCTGGTTCATACAGGGTACAGTTCTTTCGTTTTTATCTGGGTAGCTTGTGTTGCCAGTAGTCCATAAACAACACTACAAACTCGTTCTAACAGGAGGCAGTTAAAACACTATCTGAAACCCATGCCAAATCTCTACAAAGCTGCACCAAGGTCACAGATTGCACCCACGCTAGCGCTCACATACACACAGACACACAGACACACACACACAGTCATAAGCACTTTATTCTGTTGTTACAATTCTCCTGCCACGCCTACAGTCATACCTATAGGTAAGCTTCTTTAAAGCTTGGCAAACTCTTGTGTTGTCTGTGAGTGGCAGAGGGTGGCAATCCTTGCTGCCTCTGTCGTGTCACAAATTGCTGTTTGTTAACCTTGGAGTTTGTGATTCAGTGCCAGAGACAGATGTTTTATATTCCCTAACCAATTTTCACATTTAATGAAGCTTTTAATCTGGAGTTTAGATTGGCTCCTTTTTCCAACTCATTTGATTTTTTTTTTTTTTATCAGTAGATCAATAGAACGTGTGCAAATGAGTTTCCAGATTGATGTAGAAAGCAATTGTGGCGGTCGGAGCAGGGGCTACCTGAGAATCATTTGAATGAGACCACAAGTGGAATGGAGAGACGAATAGTGATGGTGAGCTTGAGTCCAGCAGCTGAGGTTCCTCTTCTGTTTTGTCTCCTGTCTGCTTAGATACCATCTGAGGATTGTGTCAGTTACATTGTAGTTACTTCAGGTCTTACGCTAATATTGTTTTGTTATATATAAAATGTTTCATAATGGGCTGTATATACTTTAATATTGTTTTTAGGCCAATAGCCAAAGCTAATCACAACCTGAGTTTTCCATCCTGAAGTACTAATGAATATTCTACTTTGTAAACAAATGGGTAGGTGGTTGCATATAACAATAAGACGTGATAGGAGTGAAAAGTAGTCTATGAAATATTCATCAGTTGAAATCAGCATTGCATACGCCACAGTGGTAAATGTCCCGGAGTAGAGGTGTGTCATTCAAAGCTGGGCCAGGAGCAGGTGTCAAAACACAGCAGAGTGTTTTTGAAAAGCCTTGTTAGCGCACTGGGTCGAGTGAACGCTTTTGGCGCACGTGTGACTCCGCGGTTCTTACCTGTTTCCTATTAGCTTTTTTGTGTGTGTATAGTCCACTGTTTTGAGCATTTCGGCGTAGTGCTTGAGCTGTCGATAAGGACACACCGTCTGAGTCACTGACTGTCCCCGAAAGCGTTTTGCAGTAAGAGCTAGCCAGCCGTTGTGTTCGCGCGCTACTGTAGTCTTGACAACCTCCTCTCGCCCTCAGAGTGGAGGAGTGAGGGCCCCCCCCCCCCCCCCCCCCCCCCCCCCCCCCCCGCCCCATTTGATTGCTGCACTGATAGACAGCCAGCAGAGCACCGCGAATAAGTCTCATGTGCAGTTCCTGAGTTCCTTATCGCCCCGCCCTGCGCTCTCGTTCTCATCGTAATGATTTCTTTCTGTCCTTTTCAGTGTGTCTGTCTGAAGGTGATAGAGGCAGCACCATAGGCCCAGTATGTGTGTAGTGCATGTGTATCTGTTGGGTTTTGATGAGCCTGGTCTTTGTGCTGCTGTTTGTCAAACCTTCTCTGTACTATCGATGCCACATTTGTTTGGTGGGTTTTGGCAGCCCTCCGTTGACTACATTGTGCTCCCTCTCTTTGCCAAGAATTACACCACCGTCTTTTCCTGTAATGTTTGATGCGTTGGGAGAACATGGCGAGGGATCTGAGACCATTCATCCAGGCAGAGTCTCTCTAAATCCTTCAGAGTCCTCGATCCTCGCTTGAGGACTCTCCTCTTCTGCTCAACCTTCAGGTTTTCTGTGGGGTTTGGGTCGAGGCGTGTAATGGTTATTGTAAAATTTGCTCAGTGAGAAATGTTTGTATTGATCTGGAGGAAAACTTCGGATTATTGTCCTTTTTTTGTTGTTTTACCTAATTTTAAGATTAGTTTAGTCTCATATTTTGAGTGTAATTTCAAGCTGATTAACAAGAAAGACATTATTTTGAATATTTATCCGCACATTTTTACCAACTGGGCCAGTAATTCTGGAGGGCCCTGTATATTGTTGCACAGCTACCAGACACACACACACACACACATAGTGTGTCACTTCACTAACAGGTATGGATGTTCTTGCTTCAAAAACTGAATGAATTATCTACTTGGCCCTGTGACTACTAAATCAGCTAAGTGAGGTTTAAGCAGCAACTTTGGCACTGGTCTCTTGGTTTCAGCAGCGCTCACCAACGTGCACATCCTTTGTGTTCATTCAGGGTTACAGGGATATTGACAGACAGTGTTTCTGGCAGGACTCCTTTATGATGGTTTTCCTCCAGCTCTGAGGAAAGATTTATTTCGGTTTTGAATTCACAGTAAAAAGAGTAGGCTGATTTGGCTCACGGAAGCATCTAGAAAGAGGTGTTATGCCCTGTGTGCGCCTTGTGTAAGCGAGCAGAAATTCCTTCTATATTACAACTGTGTGTGTGTGGTAGAGATACCTCAGCCCAGTCCATACCTAATATCATGGTGTTATACTGTCACTGATCTGACCCACGACTCATCTAACTGAACAACCATTTCAGACCATATGGCCTTTCACTGGCCTTCTCCACAACTGGCTCACTCAGCCGTCTTTATTCCCCCCATCTTTCTCAGTAGGAGAGATAGAGAAAGTGAAATAAAGAAAACAAGGGAACGAGCGTGATAAAGACAACCTGGGAAAGAGAGGGAAGGGGGGGTTGAGTTAGAACGAGAGACCCATGCGAGGTGAGACCGTGACAGACGGAGAAGGACGCCGAAAAAGGAGCGTCCTCATCCAAATCCTCCAGGTGCGTCCCTTCAGGATGAGTGATGGCTGTGCGTGGCTAAGCTGATGACTGGGGCGTTACCTGGCTGTCACCTTCCTGTGTTTGTTGTAACCCGGCCGACATGGGTCTGAATGGCAAGCAGAGATGAGCGCCTGTCCCCTGACGGACGCAGCTATTCAGACAGCCATGGATTTCAGATAAACAGCTGAGCACGCACACTTAGGAGGCTAAAACTGAGCATATCCTTCTGGCACGCGGACACGCTTGCTCGCTCACACACATACAGACGTACAGACACTGAGGAAAGTATAATCCCCTTCATGGTTTGGTTTGAGTGTGCTTTATGAAAACATAACAAGGCCAAGTCGACGTTTGATTGGACGGCGCTATTTAGCAGTCAGTCCAGCTGTCACATGCAATGAGCAATCTGCCCTTATGTTCCCCTCTTCCACACACTTGGTGTCTCGCTTTCGCTGTCTCTCTCGTTCGCGCTCACTCTCACACGTTCTCACACGTTCTCTCTCTCCCCGACTAATCCGATCTTCCTCCAGATTTCCCCTGCCCATCTAATCGCGGTGTTTGCGGCTGAGAACAGGTCCTTAAAAGACTGACTTACAGCGCTGGCCCTGGCGGAGAGCATAGAGGAGGAGTGGGAGAGGAGGTGACAGGTGCAGTGACGGAGGAGTAGCAAAAGAAGGAGAACACCAGAGGGCGGGTGACAGACGGACAGAAAAGAATAGCACCCGGTGGAGTGGGAGAACGGGTGAGGAGAGGAGTGTAAACGGTGGGGGGCGGAGGAAGAGGGAAGAATGTGAAGAAAGAGTGGAGGATGGAGTGGGTGGGAGGCATGGTACAGTGTAGGAGGACCGGAGTGATGGAGAGGAGAGTGAGGAGAATGAGAGCGAGGACGACATCTGGCAGGTAGCCAGGCAGGGAGGTAGGGAGTCTAGCTGCATCTCTAGCCGGCGGGTGTTATCAGTGCCCTATCGCCTGTCAGTCTAGGCCTCTCTGCCCCCCTCCCTATCTCTTCCTCCTCCTCTCTCTCTCTTTGTCATGACGGCTTCTCTGTCTCTCTTCCTAGATCTCTCCTCTCTGTATCTCTCTCACCTTCTCTCTTTACCGTGACGGCTTCTTTGTCTGTCTTCCTCCATCACCCTCTCTCTCTCTCCCTCCCTCTTTACCATGTGACTGCTTGTGTCTGTCTCTCCCTCCCTCCTGCTCTCCCTCCATACCTCTCCCCCCATTCCTCCCTCCGCATTCTGCACTCTAAGACTGGCCGTTGTGACTGCTCCTGCTGAGCGTTATCTTGAAAGCTGTGCGTGTGATTAATGAACGCTGCGCAGCGTCGCTGTGCGAGGTGAAAGATGGCGAGGGCCATGGTAACTGCGGAACGGGATAATGTATGGAACTCACGGTGAGGTGTCTCCCATTTAAAACACCCTAACGAGGGAGAAAAGAGCATGGGGCGGGCGGTGAATGGAGAGACAGAAGAGTTGCATACGTTACCCTGGTACTCTCCAGAGACAGGAGAGTTGGAGTTGAACCTCAGGCACCTGTCGGTCGCTAGCTCGGTCTGGTTGGGGGTGGTGGGGCTCAGCCCTGACACGGGGTTGGCGTTTCCTGCAAGGGATCCTAAATGAGCCGCTCGATTCGATATCATGAATATCTGCCCGCTGCGTGGATTTGTGTGCCAAGGTTGCTCAAGAGAACTCTACCTTATTATCGCCCAGGCTTATTTTTCACTTGGCAGAGGCAGTTTGTGAACATAATTGGGTTTTCTAGTACATGGGTTGTGCATGATTAGCTGCCTGTACAGGCCATTACACTGGTCTAACTAGCTGGCTGGCTACATCCCGCATGGCCCCGGTCCATGAATAGCGGCTGAGGGGCGGGCTAGCAATTGTTCTTCAAAATAGTTTGTGTTTTTGTCAACCTTTAACATCGTCAACCTTTAACGTTACCAGAAAACTCCAGCAAAACTTTCTGCTGAGGTCATGGAAGGGATTTTTGAAGACGCTCGCAAGGCATGGCTGAGGTGACAAGAACCTGTGGGGGAACCAAGAACCTGGTACTTAGAAACTTAGCACTGAAATGTGTTGGTGATGAACTGGACAGGAAATCAGATGTTAAATCAGGAAGAAAGAATGTCATCAACAATGATTTTACATTCAACACAGATGATCAGGTAAAACGTTTGCCCGATAGTCGTCTTCCTTTATGTTTCTCAAACTTTCCAAAGTTCAGATTTATTCAACAATTTTGTCAGACTGTAATAGCTCGAAATAAGTGAGAAAACATTAGCGTTGAATATATTGTTGAAGAGAATGAAAATGAATGTCTTCTCAGTCCTACTTAACTGGTAAAATGTTGAAAGTAAATGTAATACAGTGGGGTTTTATATTTTGAAAAAGTATGTTTGGTAACCACTGTAATAGATTAATTACTGTTTATCTGGGTTAGTGGGTGAGCCATAAACCATTCTATCTGTGACAGATACTGTATGTTAATATCTTCAAATTTGTTTGTTAATGCCCCCATGATAAGATTATGTTTTAAAACTCTATTTATGGGAGAATTTTTATGATATAGTATTTGGCCTTGAAGTGGCAAAAAGTATCCGAAAGTGTCCCTTTCAGATTTCTCAGGGAAGATACTGTACCTTTTCCTCTGAGTTGATGTGACAATTATTTTCAGATTACTTGGCCTGAGTTTTATTAAAATGTCACCAGCTACCAGACTGGCAATGCCTTGTTAAAATGTTACCACTTCCATCTGAGTCCTAAGTAACAGCTGAACAGCTTTTTACCTACTTGTCAAAATTAAATAGGAAGCAAGTTATCCTAATCTATAGGATTATTTGTAAAGTTTTTGTAAGTAAGTTTTGGTGGTATTTTTATTATTTTAATGTCATATTTTAATGACAGGACGGTAGGAAGTAGCGGCATGGAAGACAGGTATTTCTCCCAAGGGTACAAACGTCTGAGTCATGGCACAAAGCCCCTCGTTGTGTGTGTGATCTATAGCCTGGAGGTCAGACCGCTTCATCAGACCCCAGCAAATTATTTGTACAGTTTAATGTATTTATGAGCTTGTCTGCATGTACTTTTTGAATATATGTTCTGTCAAATTCTGTGACATGATGAACAAAACCCCTGTTTTGTCCCAAAATGAATGGTTCATCCACTAATGTAAAATGCTAATTACACTGAACAAAATTATAAACACAACACTTTTGTTTTTGCCACCATTTATCATGAGCTGAACTCAAAGATCTAAGACTTTGCTCTGTGTACACAAAATGACTATTTCTCTCAAATATTGTTTTTTCTTATAGAGAAAGTCTTTGATCTTTGAGTTAAGCTCATGATAAATGGTGGCAAAAACAAAAGTGTTGCGTTTATAATTTTGTTCAGTGTAGTTTTACATGTCCGTGTTACAAAAATGTACTCCAAATGTCTTAATACAACTTTCCGTTACTTTACATTTCTGTTGTGTGTTCGCATCTGTGATTAGGCACTATATTATGCATTAATATAGCTAGCTCTCTGAAATGACAACATAGAGAAAGAGACTCCTCTCAATGTGGACATAAAACGCTACACAAATGTTTTGAGACACTTTAGCATTCAAGGAAGGAATCATATCAGAACAGGGCTGGGATAGTCAACTTTAAATAAGCACACACAGTGATTTATCTTCTACACGGTGGTGATGTAAAAATGTCTTACCCCCCCCCCCCAAATTAATCCTGAAATGGCTATCTTAAAATAATCTCCCATTTCTGTACAACCCACAAGCATTTTAATTAATTTTCCCGTTTCCGCTACTGCTTATTTCACAGATGTTGATCAACTCAGCCAGTAAAAGAAAAGAACCCAGGCCACTGCCAAATGCTCCCAGTACTTCAATATAAGCTAGAGATGCATAATTTGTTATGTAGGATACAGCACTCTGCCTCAGCTCTACACTCAGTCAACTGAGACAGAGTGAGAGAAACTCTAATGAATCTGCTTTGCATGATTAATCGTTTGAGCGTGGCGATCCCAGATAGGGTGTTTGTGTGTGTCTGTGTGTGTGTGTGTGTGTGTTCGTTCGTTCGTGAGCTTTCACGCGTAAGCGACAAGGACAGTCTGTCATTCCGCGCGCCAGTAGAACTGCTGTGGTGAAATCGCAAACTATTGTTGTCTCATCTGAGAGCTCAGGAAGGGAACTTGTTCGAATAGGTGGCCTTAACAGAGACAGTGCACCACACTTGTTCTGCCGTTTCCACACGGCCTGTTCTGTAGCATCTGTGGAACTGGCTGGTCAGTCTTTATCCCGAATCAATGGATAGTAAACCTCAGAAAATGAATCTATATATTTGAACATGCATACATTTTCTGAAGCAAATAAGGTCTTATAAGCCCATGTGGGCGGGGCATATTTAAAATGCATTCAAATAGAGTAAAAATATTGAAAGCAGCTGTAAATCATATTACCTACAATACATACCGTCTGTGCTTCTGTATTTTGAATGTATCATAACATTTTGGGACTTCAGGGATGGATCTGTAACAAATACCAGTGATTGTTTTTATTGTAAACAAACACTTATAGGGCATTCGTCTTAAGATGGTCAGGTGAGACAACCAAAAATCAGGCTAGGGAGGAACTAGTAAATACATGTTTCCTCAGTAAACAAAACACACACTTTTTTCTTGGATGGCTTCTCAGTTCAAGCACTATGGTCTTGTAGCGGATGGGAGCTTTGATTGGAAGCCAGCGGAGTGTGTGGTGGAGTGAGGTGACATGGGAGAACTTGGGAAGGTTGAATGCCAGGCGGGCTGTGGCGTTCTGGATAAACTGCAGCGGTTTGATTTCACAAATTGGGAGCCCAGCCAACAGACCTTTCCATTTTTTACATTTCAGTCATTTAGCAGATGCATTTATCCAGAGCAATTGCCTCAGCAATTCGGATTTAGCACTGTGCTCAAAGTGTGCAAGGACAGGCTTTTTTAACTTGTCGGATCAGGGATTGCAACTAGCTACCTTTTTGTTACTTACCCTAATCTCTAACAACTCAGCTATCTGTTTGTCAAGCAGTTCATGCAACAGAGGGATCTATTCGTGTTTGCTACAGACATAGAATCTGCTATCTTGGGATCTTAATATAATCTTTAAAGTACCTCGATTAGGACCTGCATCACTTCCTGCGTTTGGTAAGGTGGTTCTCCACAGATGTTGTAGAGCAAGAACCTGCAAGAGCAAGTCCCGCTTTGATGTGTGCAGGAATCACAAATACCAAACTACTCCTTTTAACTTCGAAGTGTTTCTAGGTGAGCCTTTCCTTTAAATAAACAACATTAGCAAACACGACTTGTTCATGTAAACATTGACCTTCTCTGACATCCAGAGATAATAAGTAAACTCAAAAAATGAATACAGAATTCAAGTCAAACAACATTACTGCAAAGTCAATATGTCTGTCTCACGCAGATAAATATGCAATTAGGTTTTTATTAACACGTTATATGAACACTGTTTGAATAACGATGATAGCTCTGATTAAATCAGCAGAGGTTGGAGTGAGACGGTCTCATTTAAGGGGGGTCAGACCTGAGCCGAGCCCTGTCAGAACCGGGTTCTGTCAGATCGGAGCAGGGCGAGAGGAGAGATGAGGAAATAAGAGGGGGATGGAGGAGGATGAGAAGATTCGTGAAGAGCTGTATTGGAGGTCTCTGTCTCATGGCTGGCTGTGGTGGAGCCCAGTCAAACCGGGGCTAACTTGGCTGGGCATCTTGATTGTCTCAGTGTCTCCCCGAACGAGAACTGATGTGCGTTGACTGGAAGATGACCTTCCTAGACATGGTGGGATAACAGGGTGGTGGGGTGGTGTGTGTGTGTGTGGGGGGGGTATTGAAGTGTGTGTCTGTTTGTGTTGAATTGCTTGCTTAGGGCGAGTGAAGCGGACAGAAGCGTTAAGCCGGTGTTTGACATGAGAGGATACGAGACCGGATCGTCGTCTGGGGAGGCAGGTGGAGGAATACGGCTCTGTGGGTCTGTGTGTGTCAGTCTGTGTGTGTCCTTTGTGGGGAGACTTAATTTCATGACTGTTACAACACTTCTACAGGATTTTGCAGATCCTCTCTCCTCTCCCCACTGTATTCTGTATTCCTCCCAATTCCTCCCGAACGATAAGCCTGAAGAACAATATCACAAAACCATTTCTAAACCATCAGACTTGTCTTTCAGTGGAACGGCTAAGATTTCCCTGCAAGAAATTGGCCCGCATGTGAGAATCTACGGTTTAGGAAGCCGCCTATTGATTCTGCATTTTGACTAGCAGAATCTTTTTGAAATATCACCTCGCCTCTTGTCGGAAAGTGTCGGAAAAGGGTTTCAGCGTCCTAAGTTGGGCAGTATTCATCAAGGTATCCACTTCGCTGACTCGAAATGCAGTGATCAGGATCGTGTCTGGAGCATCTTGGTCCTGTTTCAGCTGCGTTCGTTCAACAGGAGCCAATTGTGGAGTCGGTGTGTTCCCATGACCTTGACCGTACCCTTCCCCTGAAGTCCTGTCATGGCTTATTGTGGATAGAGACTCGCATATGCAAACAAACATCTGTTGTTACAGGATCCTGTCAGTCATTCTGAATCATCCGATCCAAGCCTTGGGACAGCCAGGCCTGTCTCCGGACAGGAGAGGAGGGATGGAGCTGAGGAGACGGGGGATGTTTATTTCAGGGCTCGTCAAATGTCGGCGGAGCTCCCGTTGTGTGAAACTGTCCCCTAGCTGGCATCTGTCCCTGACGCAGGCCCGGGGTGAATTCATCCCGTTGAAGCCGTCGGCCAAAAAGTGGAACGTGTTGTGCCCAGGATTTCCGTTAGCGCCTCGGCTCTGCGTTCTGAGCTGCGAGGCATGCACGCCCAGTCATACCCGGTGAGAGCTCACCTCCCGCCAGCTGCCCGGCGAGGTGCGACGACACGGTCGGAGGGAAATAAAGCGCAGCCTTATCCCCGTTCACTCAGCTGTGAACCTCAAGTGCTCAGAGGGGAACCGCCTGGAGTGTCACGCCGGCATTTACCCACGTGAAATGTCCTCTCATTGAAAATACTCACCACACGCCCACCCCCCTCAACCCCCGATGGGTTTCTAGAACAGCCGTCGCTGTTGCCAGAGAGGCCATTTGATAGGACGAGATGACTTGGCAGGAGTCAGATGTTGATGTGTTCTATTGCTCATCAGACATGAAATAGGTAGTCATGGGTTATCTATAAAGGATAGGTTTACCAGTGTTAAACGTAGAGAGGAGCTGCGGTAGGCATGCAGTCAATAGCTGACGACAAGTCAGGCTAATTCAAGTTGAGAGGGAACTAGGCTGGACTTAACAGCATGCAGATGTAAGAACAGCAGAAATCGTGAGAAGACCGAAGGGAAAAAACAATTGCTTGTTATTAACTTTTAACAAAATGGAAAACATCTTTGACAAGTCCAAAAGCTCACTAATCAGTGTTATTAGATGGAAAATAGGTTAGAAATAAACTTTTCCCAGAACTTTTTCACAAGTCTGATAATGCATTGAGGGTGTCTCATAAATGCTAATAATGAAACTAGACTGTAGACTTTAATTGGACTGGACATTAATTGGATTAGATCAACTTCTCTCTCTGCGCTCTGAATTCTCAATTTTTTCCCTCTAGATAGGAACAGTCTACCTTATTTTTTCTTAATGAATCCTTGGGCCACATTTTTATTCTTCGCAATTTCATTTATAATTTTCACTGCCCTCATTTATTAGCTTCACATTAATGTGTTTTACCCTTTCCTTTCAGGACAACCAGGGCTACAAATTGCCGTAAGCAGTTTCATTTGATGAGTTTATCGACAAATGTCAAAATCAACTAAATTGGTCCGCATGACCTGATAATGAATTTTAAAAACACATTTTAAAAAAGTACACAAATTGTTTGCTCAGCCTCAAATTAATCTCCAGCTAGTCAGTGACAACTGTTTGGAGTTTTTAACAGCAACTGTTTGAGCTGGTGTCCGCAGATGCAAAATAAATAGGTTTATCCAATGCTACCAGAGGTCTGTAGCATGAACATGATGTGTGAACAGGCTTTTAAGTCCAGGACACGCCACACGTCGACCGTGACAAACGCGTACAAGGTGGGGATCAAACATATTTGAACAATGATCGATGAAAATGCATGAGATAAGATGGGTTTACTATCCCTGTGGAGACACAGACAGAACAACATAAACAAGTAGATATAGATGAGCTCAGTTATTCATATTTAAGCTGGACTATGTTCATCTGCACAGTCAGGACAGTCCTTACTGTGTTGTCTGTAGGCCAACCAGCTGGTCCTACCGGTGGTGGGTTTAAAACATTTCGAACCTGTACTGCCTCTGGGACAAAGAACAACACGGCTCTATCTTTGTACCTTGCTAACCTATGGCAGATTCAAACTACTGATGAAACAAGCTGTCTGGTGTCCATCTGTATTTTGTGGGCCTTCAAAGTGGGCTATATTCCTGTCAATTGTCTACAGACTCCTTCTGCATGATCCCCCAGGAGATTAAAAGATGACAATATTTTTATGCGTATTTCTCAGAGAGACATTAGCATTTCCATACCAACATGCCGGACGTTAAGATGCTTACGATGGAGGACTTCATTAGAACAGTGCCATTAAAATGCCATTAATAAAAGAGCGTAGCTTCCTCAGAGCCTTTGTTTTCTTCTGTTCTAGATCTATTCAGCTTTTCCTCCTCACCCTGGTGTAGACTGACCAGTGCTGTGTCATCAACAAAATAAATCATGTGCCTGCCTGTGTTGGAGCATTTACAGTCACTAGGATGTTCTGCAGAGAAGTCACACAGCCTTGGGAGGAACCAGTCGTAGTGGTCCCACCTTGCACTGCTGGGTCCTGTTGCTCGAGAAATCCTGGAACCTCGGCGCCGGTTCTTATCCAACGCGAAATTTTAAAGTCTTGGGAGCCAAGGTGGTGGGCTGATTCTTTTGAACGATGAAGAAAAATTGACAAATAAGACCTTGGAATGGCATTTGGCTTCCTCAAGGTGTTTGTAGATAAGGTCCAGTAACAGGAGGGCATCACCACCCCCCCACCCACATAGGTAAATAGACAGATGGCATCATCACCCCTTAAGCCAGCCTCATAGGTAAACAGAAAGAGGGAATCATCACCCCCCAAGCCAGCCTCATAGGTAAACAGAAAGAGGGAATCATCACCCCCCAAGCCAGCCTCATAGGTAAACAGAAAGAGGGCATCATCTCCCCCCAAGCCAGCCTCATAGGTAAACAGAAAGAGGGCATCATCACCCCCCAAGCCAGCCTCATAGGTAAACAGAAAGAGGGAATCATCACCCCCCAAGCCAGCCTCATAGGTAAACAGAAAGAGGGCATCATCACCCCCCAAGCCAGCCTCATAGGTAAACAGAAAGAGGGCATCATCTCCCCCCAAGCCAGCCTCATAGGTAAACAGAAAGAGGGCATCATCACCCCCCAAGCCAGCCTCATAGGTAAACAGAAAGAGGGCATCATTACCCCCCAAGCCAGCCTCATAGGTCAACAGAAAGGGGATCAAGACGCTTCTAGGTAGATTGTTTTTGACAATCTTTTCAAAGCATTTAATAACCAGGAGCATTAAAAGCCCAGTGCATTGAAAAAAAAATAAAAAATGGTTTCATATTTCCAGACTAAGAGGTTGAATTAATACTCATACAGTTTGGAAATGAGGATAACGCCCTTAAGGGATGTGGGAAAATAATTTCTGAAATGTCAGTCTGTTCAGGTGGAAGGAACTTTTGGCCTATTCGCTGATATGATCTTATTATATCAGTTCAGCTGGGTAATGGTAGGTCTAGCCATCCTACCAGCCAATCAGGACTATACATGGAAATATCTTAATTGTTTCTAACGTCTATACAATTGGAATGAGCATTTCAAAGACCATACGAGGGTGAAGGAAATAAATTAGTAAACGTATCAGACTTTTGTTTTTATTACATGAATACAAAATTTTTGGCAATTTCTAAGTAGAATTTAGAAATTCAAAGACCGCTTTAGAGCTTTAATGATACCTGTGTATAATTACTTAGTACAGATGGGTTTGTTCATTTGTGGTTCACCAACTATAGTAGAGCTTTTCCATCACACTGGTACGTGTTGCTGATCCAAAGAGGACAGAAAAATAAGGGGAAAATGACAGCCAGCTGCTCTTCAGTGTTTTACAACAGGACCACAGATGTTGTCAGCATCTGGGCTTTTGTATGCGTTGCAACTTTTTTAATGGTTTTCATGATACCTGGTGACTGACAGCGATCCTGTGTGTCACTTCCTGTGGAGCTTTAAGCTGGTGGGTCTCAGACCATAAGGAAACAAAGCTGTGAGCAAACACCATTAAGTAAATTGGCAATTTTAATTCCATCTGCTCCCCACAGAGTAGTCCTTGTGGAGGCCATGGTCTTCTCCACTTTGAGTGTGTAAGCGTCTTTATCCATCTGAATCTTATTTAGCACCACTTTCAGTATCTCAGACACACATTGTTTATGGTCATTGAGCACTACTAAATCGATGCAATAGTAGTAAAAGCCTGACACATAGACATTGGCTATGATGTTGAAGTGCAGACTGTCAGCTTTAATTTCAGTGTATTTTCATCCATTTAGGACAGTTTAGAAATGACAGGACTTTTAGCACTAGTTTTCCCCTAGTTTTATGGAACGCAAAGTGTTTTACAGTTTTCTACAATTTGTGTGTTAAAGTAGTAAAATGTATTTGGTGCAGTATTCCTCACGTAGAATGACCACTTCAAGTTTGTGATAAGACAAACAGCATTTGCCATTGAATTTGGTTGACAGATAGAGAATACTATCTGAAATAAATTCTGGGAACCCACATTTTTTAGGTTGAATTTCTTGCATTCCCAATCCAAATGTAATGTTAGTCAGTCTAATTATTAATTATATTTTCATATTGTTTAAAAAAAACTAAGCAATGATTAAATGTGCCCTGTATTTTTATTATTTTTATTTTAAAAACCATTGTGTATTGTCCCATACAACAATTACATTTTAATAATTTAGCTGACTATAATACTGTACATTATTGACCGAAAAATTATAGCATTTTCTGCAGGTGGGAGGAGAGGGAATGAATAAGCGAATTGGAAGATGGTAATGATTAAGTGGCAAGGATGACATGAGGGCCAGATTGGAAATGATCACTCTTCATTTTAAACTCAACTTTTTTGGCCCCATTGGAGTTCTGCTGTAGCAACCTTAACTTTGAGTATCAAGTAATTTGAACATATAATCTTTCTCTGCCATTCAAATCTGCTGATACTTCTCTTTGAGGAACCGTGGCGATGGCTTTCTTCCTAACATTTTAACTTTTTAAAAGCGATTATCATTTCTGACCATAAGTTAGAAAAATAAAGAAGTCTTCCTATATTTACTTACCATTCAAATGTAAAACCAGAATGTTTCTTCCACTACCGTAAAAAGTCCTACAACTATTTACTAAATAAAGCAAGTCCCACAACTATTTGTTGAATTTCTGTTGTCCGCAGTACACCTTTTTGCTCTTGCCTCAGATAAGTACACCTAATTCAAGTACATCTATTCCACTAAGCATATTTCCCTTGACTCTTAGATGTACTTTACTTCTCAGTTCTTACTTGAGCTATACTACTCCAATGTTTCATAGTCAGACCACGTCTCACAATTTGCATGTGGCTGATCAACCTTGCTTCAAGTTTCCAATAAAGTATTTTATTGATTAGTGGATTATCTGCAATCATTTTTACTGCATGAGGACACCATCCTATACTGTTAGAACTGTTAGATTGTCTCAATGAAAATGTTGGAGTTTTATTCAAGACTGACTTTTCATATGTTTATGGCTGTAATATTCCATTATCCTCTACTAAAAGCTTTCAGAATGCTTTTAATTGCTGCGAGGCAAAGAGATTTGTATGCATTAATGATGATTATAATGATTATTATATTCCATTCCCCAAAACCCCAAAAATACAGGCAAATTCTCACCGCGAGTGAGTTTATAATGCCACTGTTATTTCAGATTATTATTGATGAGACACAGTGCTAGGTGATCAGATGCTATCTATAGGAACCACAGTAAGTGACAGACCTCTTACAATTTCCACAGAGACGGTTCCTCCTCATGCCTTGGGCTGTAAATGTAGTAGTCTACGCTTTCACTCATGGAACATTCATTGCTAGAGGCATACTAAGGACCTTGGGTTGAATTGGGCAATCACTTACTGCCGTCGGAGGAACAAACAGACCCACGGTTCCAGTTGAGTACACTCTTAAAGTGTATTTAAAAGTCTCTCAGACAGCCGGTACATTTCAGAAACAGTTCAGTCACCTTCATAATCCTTCTTTAATGCCCGCTGAAAGTGTGCCGGATCCGTGGTTGTTGGAACGGCAGGCTAACCAGTCAGATGTGTATTGGCTCGGAGACGTTTAATCTACAACTTTGTACGCTCCACTGAGAGAGCGGCCAGACAAACCCGTACCACCTCACCCCAATATTGACCTTCCTGCCAGTACACACATAAACACACGCTTAAAGAACACGAACACGCTAGCCTTTTTGCTTGGACATTGGCTGTTCTTTCACCCTCTCAAACACACATACGCCCCTGTTGCATCACCTTCCACACCTTCATCCTCCAGTCACCTGGGGGCCTCGGCTGTTACGGCACGCTCCTCAGCGCTGGGCGGCAAACACTAGGAGGGGTGAAGGTGGGAGTGGGCGTGGGTGACAGGAAGGCTGTTGCCTCGGTCCCCGTTAAGGTCTTACAGTCTGTTTGATGCTGTTAGTGTCCTGTTTCAGTACGCTTGCTTAAAAAAAAAAATATGATTTTGGTGTAGCACTGCTGGTGTGTTGCTGCTAGCCTGGAATCAACTAGTTAACAGTGTTAGTTCCATGGTTGGAGGTGTCTACATTTCACATGTTGGGCTTTTTACCTGTCACTGTCATTGTAGTGTTTGCTGCTCCTAACAGAGACAGAGACTGACAGAGAGACAGAGTGATAAATACAGGAATAGAAAGAAAGAGAGAGACCGGTGGAGAGGGAGACAGACAGAGAGGTTGACTGACAGGGAGACAGAGTGATAAATACAGGAATAGAAAGAAAGAGAGAGACCGGTGGAGAGGGAGACAGACAGAGAGGTTGACTGATAGGGAGACAGACAGAATGGGGGAGAGAGAGAGAGACAGAAGGGGGGAGGGAGAGACTGTCAGGGAGGAAGAGAGAGAGGTGGGAGAACGACAAAAGGGGGAGAGAGAGACAGAAGGGGGAGAGAGAGACAGACAGGGGGAGAGAGAGACACAAAGATTACTAAACTATACCTTTACCATCCACTCAAATGGTAATACTCAGTGTTTGATGTAAAATGCCAGTACAGAGAAGGTTATAATCGTGACTCCAATCCCAATTTCTATGCCATGATGTTATAGTGTTACTAAATAACATGATCCCCACACTTTGAAAGTATGAACATTCTAGCTTCCGCCAGGCTTCAAGCTATTTCCTAAGAATAGGTCTAATTAAAGAAGCATTATTCAGTATTATGAATAAAGGAGTTCATCTATGACAAATCTATCTTTGTCTACATTATGTATTAATCTGTGTATTAATGGTGGCCAGTGTTTTTAATTGAAAGTTCATACAATTTTCTATGTGCTAACAGCTTCTAAATTGAAATGGTCAAGCCAAGTCTTTTTTATTGAATGTGTTCTGCCATTTTATTCTTCTTATTATTATTTGTGTATGTGTGTGTGTGTGTGTATGTGTGTGTGTATGTGTGTGTGTGTGTGTGTGTGAGACACGGTAAGTTAATGTTTTAATTGAACCAGAGAATTATAGTGTTTCAGACCCTGTACTCTAATCGCTGTCTCCCCAAACATGGTTATCTGCATTAGGCTGCACTCATTGTTGTCCTATTGTTAGGGATTCTGTGCGTGTCTGTGCACGTTTCGAGCGCGCACTCGCATGTGCATGTCTGACAATGACATTGCAGAGTGCGAACCATTCGCCCTCCAGAGTGGTGGACAACACCAGATCCTTCAATAACACTTAATAATCTGTAGCAGGCGTAGTTCATTCCCGCCTAGGAGTTGTCCTTGGTTTCAGCCATGTTGCTCTGTTGTTACGGAGGGGAGAGGACACCAGGCCTTTTTGGATATTCTCTCTCTCTCTCACTGTCTTTGATGTTACTCGGAAGGGATGGCAGCTCCTGTTCCCTTCCTGGCCCTTACTGTCCCTCAGACCTGCTAATGAGCGGTGGAATACTGTGACACATTGACCTGTTGGGCAGATCGTACATCGGTCATCCAGATTGCCGGTCACGATACCCTCAGCTCTCTATTCCACTCTCCCTAGCACAAAAACAAGGCTAATGATATCTTGCCCTGCTGTCTCTGTACAGCTCCCTATAACGTCCTGCACCACCTTAAAGTTCCTCACCCTGTCCTGAAGTTCCTTCCACCATCCTGAACCTCCCTATACCTCCTTAAATCCTGCACATTCCCAATGCTCCATAACATCCCACCAACCATAGACCTCCGAGAAGCTCCCTTTCACCTCCCTACACCTTCCCACACACCTCCTGCTTCCTACAGATCCCTAGACCTCCTTACACCTTCCCACACACCTCCTGCTCCTTACAAATCCCTAGACCTCCCTACAGCTCCCTATGCCTCTCTACACCTTACAGCTTCCTACAGCTCCCTGAAGCTCTGTTTGTTTGTGTTGTTGGGTTTATTATATAGTTTGTCTGACTGCTTTACTGCTGCCCTGTTCACTCTGCAGTATATCTGTCTCTGGTCCCCCAAGGGTATGATATAAGACAGATAGGGAAGTGGCTGACGGTCTGACGTAGTTGACTAGTGGAAGCCGTTGTGCCCCACCTGGACAGCGACATAAATGTACACTTTTGGGGGCTTCTCAATTGAGAAACGCGGGGCAGTTGCGTGTGGTGCCGCATAATGTACACAAAGCCCACTCAGTCTCTGTCTGTCGGTTGGGCAAGGGAACAATGGCCCCACAGCGAGTCCCATTTCACAGCACCCGGGAGACATGGCCCTCTGTCTGTTTCTCTCTCTCTCTCTCTCTCGCTTCTCCCTCTCGCTTCTTTCTTTTCGTCCCCTACTCAGTCCGGGGACAAGACCGCTGAGGATTAGCCGTTAGCCCCGGCAGAGCTGAGGAGAATAAAATGTCCTCATCATGGACTATTCTGTAAGGCAATATTGCCACTGGAACCAGCACTACCATGAATTCCTGGACTTTCAAGGATCTCCGCACTGGCGCCGGATTATTGGCCTTGAGTAGGTATGAGTCCAATGACAAGATGTCTACGAACGAATGCACTAAAGATAATGAAAGGGTTTTATACTAGTAGCAACACTGACTTGAATTGACAACGTTCCCGCCACCATGAAGTGGACGTAACTTTCTAAAAGAAATAGAATTTGTCACCCGTACGGTTGTGTTATGTCTTGTCGATCAGCCTTAATGTATGTGGACATGCACTCTAATCTGAATGAATACATATTAACTTTCATTCGCCAGTAGAATGGAACACCTGGGCCATTGTGTTTAGTTAGATTTAGGATGCGAATGCTGTAGGCTCTCAAGAACCTAACTCATGTTTTTCCTCCAAGGGGCTTTTTCACTTATTCCTTGCATTCGTAGTTGTGCCGGAAACACACCAACTGCCTGATATGATGGATGTTGTTTTACTGGGATTGGCTATAGGTCTGTCATCTATATTTGACAAGATGGGCAAGGGCTTTTCCCAGGATGGTTGGTTAGAGTCTGTTCAGGGCTGCTGTGAGCCCTGTGGGTGCCATCTGGGTGTTGTTGTGAGTCACCTTCAAACCAGGGTCGATTGAACCCGTCTTTTTGAATGAAGAACATTAATTCATTCAAGAACATCCTATCCACTCTCTCTGAACAGCCAGCCAGTAGAGATGTTTGAGTGTTTTAAATATTTGGGGACACAAATTGACAACAAGCTGAAATTTATAGGGAATACAGGCTGTATTTTTTTAAAAGCAAGCCAGCGACTGTTTTTAATCAGGAAACAAAATGCTGTCTGGTATGGAAACCTGGGCATCAAAGTCAAAATCAAACTGAACATAGTAGTCAACACAGCCAGAAAAATAATTGGACGACCACAACCTACCTTGAGTAGCCTTTTTCAAAAGAAAAGCATTAGCTGACTTTAACGACCCCACCCATCCACAATACCCCTAGTTTGAAGAGCTATACCTTTTGTTGTGGGACTACTGAACACATCTCAACTATTTAAATGTATATTCCTAGCTTCTATTTATTTATCAATGTAGGATAGGGTTGTGGTTGGCTCTGAATGAATATATTTATGTCCTTTAGGGCTTAGATAGTTTTTTTCTAATATATTTATAGTCTTATGTTTTAACTGAATTATATGGTTTTGTTTAATGAGGAACTGATAGTTTTAATGTGTGAGAATTTTTGGGATGTGCTTGTGATGTCAATGTGTGGTGGTGCCAAAGAAAAATGTCCATCCTGGATGTTGTATTCAATTCTCTATTCTGAACTATGGTTCTTCATTCCCCAGCTTGCAATGAGCTTTATAGTAGTCCATTGGACACGGCGTATCACACTTTGAAACACTGGCGTCTACATTGCAGTACTGGCGATGTCTAAACAGCCATTGTGAGCATTTCTTCAAAACCCTCTGTTTTAATTCCTTATTGATCGCTACACTAACTGTCACAAGGTGACGGCGTGGGTTGTCAAGTCAAATCGCAAGTGTTGTTGGTTAATCTGGTGTTTTCGGTTGTTGGGCTGAATTCGTAAGTTATTCTTCTGTTAGCTAGCTAAATCCTTATAGTATTTATAGCTTATCTGTTTTTGAAATTTAGTTCAATACCCAATGCCTTTTTTCAAATGTCCACATTTCCCCCAGATATTGGCCATTGTGCTTCCCGTTAAATCCCCCTCACTCTACGCCAGAGCCTTTTTATCCATATTTTCTGCATGCACAAAGAGCTTTTGGGTGAGGTCCAGATTGGGAAAGCTTTGTGTTGTGTAAAAAGGTCTTTGTGTGCATTTACAGTGACCTCTCTCCCTTCTTTCTGCCTGCCCTGCTGAGAATTTGTCTTTGAGAACTTATTTGAGATTGCCCTGTCTATTGATGCATTTTCTGGCCTTTTGTGCCAGAAAAGAGCCATTTTGACAAGTCTTTTGTTCGGCCCTTGCCTTGTCAGTTTTTCTAAATATATTGGAAATGCAATTGTTATTGAGGTTGTTTTTTCTCCCCATTTGGCTGGAAGATGTGTTGGTGTTGTTGTTTAAGAGTCCTCATTTGACCGGAAATGCAAACCTTTCCATAATTCTATACTGATTAATATTAATATTTTTCTGTAATAAAAATTATTATCATTATTAATGTTGTTGTTTTTTTTGTTGTAAAATACAGTTTTTGTATCGTTGGCCAAGTAATTACATGTTGAAAATATTGCTGCTGAATAACATGTCTGTCAACAAAGTTTCACAGAATTTAAAGTTGCTAGCTTTTGCTAATTTGTCTGGAAAGGATCTTTGCTGGTAGAATTGGAGCAAAATGGATAGCTGGAATTAAGAGTTAACACACTGGTCGAAAAACATTGAGTTGTACCCAGCCTAATTTGCCAACTTAGCCTACAAGCTGGAAGTCCAGCAAGCAGTACTCCAGCCTAGTATTTCACTCAATACTAGTAATATATATATATAATTGTTGCAATTATGTTTTAGACTTGTTTCTACTTTAACAAAACAAATGTATCAAACGGTGTTGCTGTTGATCATTTTTTACATATTTCTCTCATTCATTTAAAATGTAAAATGTCTATATTACTTTATGTAAGGGGGCACATTTGTCCTTTGTATTATATAAAAATTGCAATATACAATTAATGTGCTATTTGACCATCCATTCTATTTATTATATTTATGTATTTTAAATGTTAAAGTGCTGCTGGACCTTTTATGAGTTTAAAATAATGTATAGGTATCCTTCTATGATTATTCATGTGCCTTCCATATTTTACACATATATATTTATAGAAGAAACAAGATTTCTATGAAAAATGTAATGTAAAAATAATGAGGGGATAGATTTGTGAAATGTAATTTTATGAATGGATTTGGAAATGTATGAAGCATACCTGCTAACTAACAGCCAATTTTCTTTATTTCCACATTTTTTAAATACATTTTATTTAATAAAACCTATTCTATAAAGTTCTGTATTTTGATATCTAATTGGTATCATTGGACATTTTAAGGGAGTTAAATTCTTTGAAAATATATTGTAATCAAACAAATATTATTAAATCTATTAATCACATTAGTAGTATCACAATTTTGTTACTGACAAACATTCTCATTTCCATTTTAACAAGCAGCGCGTTGAGGTGATAGCATATGTGCTGAGATAGAAACTGAACATGTTCTATATCAGAATGTTGTTAATGGCATTTTCACCATCAAAAAACACAAAAGTTCCCAATGTTAAAGTAGGCCTGCTCCCTCTTATGAATGTCAATATGAAAAAGAACTGCCTCTTTGGATGCAAAGAACAAGGACCTTTTAAACTTTTCCAAGAATGTTGTGGAAACACCAATCATCTTTACTGTTCTTCACAGACATAGGCCTTCCTCCCACACCCTCTCTGTTTCACTCCCTTATCTAACTCAGATGTCTTTCATTATCTTATTTGAGATCTTTCTGTGCCGTCCGCATACGCATAAAACGGTCATTGTTCCAATGATCAACTTCTTAACTAACTAGTTATAACTAGCTAAATATTGTTGTTTGTTTTTCTAAACATTTAGGCATCTGAGCAACTAAAACTGCCCGCAACATTAAAACTAACAAACACTCAAAATATTATTACCGAATAATAAGTCATAGCTCAAGGGGGTATGAGCGATGTAAAGGCACAACCATTGACTGTCAGTAGCCGTTTGTGTAAAAAAGCAATGGTCAAACAAGGGGTGCTTATTTTATTAAATAGTTGTACAACTGTGTTTATGTGAAATTGAAGTTTTTTTAATTTGTTGTAATTCTCCCTGCAATCATACACTGGGCTCAAACCAGTGATCGTCTGATCGCAAACACACCACCCTCCTTAAAAGAAGTGCTGATATTTGATGGTATTAAAATAGACGCAAACAAGACATTGTTATAGAATTACATTTGTAAACCTTCTCTAACATTCTCTCACTTTGGAATTGGGTTGTACAGATATTTTTTCAACATTCTGCAGAACATGCTCATTCAAATTATAGGATAAACGCTCCATAGTTTAAGAAACATTATTGAAAAATTAAACACTTGCATAACAAGAATTCACAGTTTCACACCAATACATATTAAAAACTTCTTTAGCAATGATTATAGCTTTAATTCCATATGTGTATTTTTCTCTGAAAGCTTTGCCAACCTGGATTCACCAGTTTTTGGATGATGGCTAGTCGGCAATTTTCAAGTCCAGATCTTATATCACCTATCAGGATGCAGCCACCGCCATATTTGAAAAGGAGGCAATTACTCTGTGATGTGTTATTTTGGACTTTACTTCAGGACAAACATTTCTTCTTTTCACTGTGCATTTAAGAGTTTTGTGAAGAGTCACTACAATATTTTTGATAATCAGATTTTTGCCATCACAGCATTTGAAGTCAAGGGCAATTTTAGCCAATGGAAGCCTCATGGAAGGTGTTTCCTTCCTATCCTGCAGCTTATATAGTGCAGTGTGTTAATATTAACTTAATACATAAAGATAATTGTATTTTTGGATTTACCTTCACTCCCATTTTTCGCAAGGCTTTTAAAACGCTCCATGGTCTTTGTAGTTGGATCTGTGCTTTTAGGTAAATACCTTACAGTTGTTGTAGGCACGGGGGACAGATGAAGGTGTAGTCAGTTAAAAATAAGTGTGAATCCATGTAACTTATTTCATACAGAAACAAAAATAAATATATTTCAGTTAATCCTTTATTTTATTATTTTGCAATAACATGTATAATTTTGTTTTCACCTTAATATTATGAACTATTGTTTGGATCAGTCACAGAAAAATTTGATTGTGAGCTACCGAATAGCTACAGAAAACAGACAGGAACCAAGCAGCCATGCTGTGTATATCAATATAACAACAGCAACACTTAAATGCATTAGATTGCTTGACTTGCTACGTGAAAGTTCATCATTTTGCTCCTGAGACATTAGCCAGGGGTTTAATAGCCTAAAATTGGTAAAGACTCTGGGATATTCCAAATACTAAAATCTTTATTAATACAGTCTTACAAAAGGTATGGAGATAAATAGTTAGTGTGGTAGATCATATGAAGTTACATTTACTTTATGGATAACATGCTTTCCAAATGCTACAGTGTTTTTCCAAAATTGTCATCATTCATATTATTTAAAACGATCTGCTGGTATCTTACCATGTTGTGTACGATAAATTCACTAGACTTACTTATTTTAATTTATTTTACATTTATTCCCAGGAAGGCTATTTTGTAGTTCCTTTCGTCGCATGCTTTCTTTATTCATATGATTCCTATAGATATAATTTCTGAACTAGAGACTGTTTGCAGGCCATAGAGCTTTGTTAAACCTTACATATCTGCTGGGCACAGGTGTTAGTTATCAGGTTCAATTACCTCTGTCTGTAGTAAGCATTTTTCAGATTGTTACATTCAACCGCATGCTGCCATTCATTTGGTTTTGACCTACTTTATCTACTATAAATGTAATTGTCATCTGTGCATTTGTATTGATTACTCTACACTTGTTTGACTACTATGCATTTGTTTGGCTGTTACAGTCTGGATTTCGGTGTGCATTAGTAAAGCTTGAATGAAATGTTTTCACTCCAGATGTAGAAAGTATGTCAAATTTCAGTACAAAATGGCAGATGTTCAGAGACCCATAGAATAAAACGATACAACCCTAAAATGGCTCCTGGTTTTGGCAGCCAGTGGCATGCTCCACCATCTCTTCCCACTAGCCAATCACAGACGAGATGTATAATGAGGCCTAGTCTACAGTGCAGAGTACACAGAGCACTACTGTGAAGGTACGTGTGCACAGCATTGGCTGGTTTACCCGTGGCAATGTTATGGTAGTGTAGGGTAACTAGGGTGAGCAGCAGAACTGGCACATTGTTTATGTATTTCCAAGTAGCTCCTAGAAATATAATGAGCCATCTTTTAGTATCGTCGGGACAACAAACAGCCACTGTGGTTGGTAAAACTCTGGGAGGATCTGAAGTGTGCGTGGGTAGTCTCCTTTCCTCTCACGTCATATCGTAGGGTTACAGCATTGAGATCTGTTCGATCTGTCTGTGAGAGCTCTTTGTTACCGTATCCGTGCTCTTATAGAGTAATTCTCAGGGCATTTCTTCCTTATCTGATATCCTAACCAGGTAAAACTCTGGACCTGCTGTTGACGTGACTGGACAAGGTTTACACAGGCTATGGGTCTTTTTTAATACTCAGCTTACATGATATTTTGGAAGTGCATTAACCTCCTTAATAAAAATAACATTTGAAAGAGAGACTAACAGGGGAGCTTTTCTGTATACAGAGAAGCATGATTGGACAATATGTGCAGTAACTGTAATACAATGTTCATTTGGCTAGTTCTGTTTAGGCCTAGTCAGTTTTGCCTATTGATTCATTCCAGTCAATAATTTTGCAAGGAAAATGTCTAGCAAGAATAGTCGGTCTAAATTAGAATGTAAACAACTTTTATCCTGTTTTCTCTCAAAATATAAAATGTCTCTAAAGTATGCAGCTCTTCATCCTAATAGCTTTATGTTGATCAGACTGAAAAAAAAGGTTTAGCTTCTCTGAAATACATTAGTCAGCTCACCAGTGTTTATGTGTATGCGACAACATTTCTAAAGAAATAATTGTTTGCTTGTGTCTCTCAGGAGCAGTGAGGAACTGTCTGGGCCTTCCATGTATTATGTATTATTTAATAACTTTTTTTATTGATTTCATTTTTAATTTTAAAGGTCTTCCTATTAAAAATAATTAGTTAATGTTGGAAAGAATTTGGATTTGGTTGTTTCTGAGTAGACAAAATTTAGATAGGCATTCAGGATTTAGATAAGTGATTAAATGATTACTATTGTACTTGCAATGGTTGGGACTGTGTTAAAGGAGGCAAATGAGGCCTTATGCCTTCTCAGATGTTCAGAGACACATTGACTGAGAGCGAATAGTTAGCATTTGCCTTGTTTGTGCAAGGGGCTGCTCCAGCAGGTGTTTACATTTTTTTTTTTTACTAATTGCTCCTGCAGGTTTTTTGAAAAATAATGTTGGCTAAACCTCTGTCTTTTAGAAGATTAAAAAGATTATGATTAGGTTTGTGATTGGGCCTTTCTGGCCTATAACATCCTGTGAATAGAACAGAATGCTTTTTTTATTTTACTGTTTATTTACTCATTCTTTTTATTGGCACGGCAGAGCTGTTTTAGAAAATGTCCCTAGGTGATATGTGGAATGTTTTCACTGTGTTTGTGGGACTCTAGCTGTCACGTCTTTGTGTCCTAGACTCTTGTGGTTGTCAACGTTAGAGCAGGTGTACCGATGGTTGTGGGTCACAATATTCAGTGCTGGTTGGCTACCGTCGCCTTGCTGCCCAAAGCACAGGCCACAGTGAGAGAAGGTAAACTGTCTCCCTCTCAACACTCACTGAGCGGCCCTGTCCTGCAGGCAGTCAACGTACATTTCCGTGCTCTGCTGACAATCTTTCAGGGCTTGCTCCATATTTGATCCATGCGTAAAAATATGAAACTAAAATAAATGAACAAACACCGCAACTTTGGTCATTTTTCCTCTCTTACCAAATCATGCCGGCCCCACTCCAGATCCACTGCACTCATACTCTAGCTCAAGCATTGATTATTTTGCTTCAGACATTTGATGCAGTGCGCATAAAATAAACGAGTGATTCTGTCATTTGTGATTTCTGTTGATTATTCAGTTCAGTACAATGCTTTCAAGGACCCCCCCCCCCCCACCCACACACACACACACGGCCTGTGTCCAATAGCTCTGGTTTGCCACTGATCAGGAGTGATGTGTTATCGCTCTTACTAAATAAATACCTGGGAAAAGTGGATCACCTCGACCTTGCCTGCACCATGCCTGGATGACCCAGCCAATGGTTGAGACCAAGCCTGTAGCATAACACACTTCATTGGAAAACAGCGAAACTGGGAAGGAGCTGACAAACCACAAGGCAACTTCCTAGTACTTTTCACCTCTTTTTTTCCCACATCAATCCCATAGATTTTTGTGAACTAAATCAAACTACCAAACCTAATTTAGAAAGGGCCGGGGCAATTGCCGTCATGTTTTCCGGTGGCCCTGGAAAAAGGAATGTCTCGATATGGCGTGCACAAATGTATTCGGGTCTGTGGGTGATGGCGGATCAGAACCACAGGCACCTAAGCAGCTCTGTTCTCCACTAGCGTCCTGAAACAGCGTGACGGCCTCCTTTGCGGACCTCTGGGGTCGCATGGCGTCTGGCTCCCCTCCCCCCTGCACTCCCCGGGTCCACCGAGGAGAGAGGAGATGCTGTGTAGTGTTTCACGCTCCCCCATGTGATGGGTTGTTCTTGGGGGCACGCGGGGCGCCCGTCCACCCACACAAATGCACTGTAATTAGCTTTTCCATCAGCCATTCAGGTGCGTCCGTCGTGCAACTCACAGGGGGCAGCCATTGTTTGCTGACAACCGTAGTTATCTCATTCGTTCTCTCTCCCCTTCCCTTTTTCTCGTCCAAGTCTGAGTGCCGTGGGTTAATGGGTGCCCGTACGCTCTGCTAGATTGAAGGTGAGAGGCATATCGGTCACTGGAGACACAATGCAAACTCCAATTACCATGTATTTACTATTCACAGTGGCCGCGCGCGGGCAGCACAGTAATCAGATAGCTGCCCAACTGCCAAAGGGCCAAGCGGCGCCGGAGCGCCATGCGGAGTAGGAGAGCGCCGGAGAACGTTGAAGGGCACGGCTAATGTTAAGCATCAGCAGTGTGTAGCGTGTGCGTGCCTACCGTAGGTGCTGAAATCATCTCAAGTGTCTATTTGCGGCTGTTGAAGGTGATAACTGTAACATTGCTCTTATCAGCCCTACACTCCCCCCCCTTCTTTTTCAATTGGTCTCTATCTTTCCGTCTCTGTCTCACTGACTCATTACGTGAGCCTGGAAGTAATGTAGAGTCGACTGTCTCCAAAGATTAAATGAAAACTGTGGATCCGTCTCGATTCATACTTGCAAAATGTTTAATGCTGCATCTCCTGTGTGATCTGAGACCACACTGGCCTAATTTTGACTGTATTTAGGTGAGTAATGGGTCTTGGCAAACTGATCGGTTTCGATACAAAATGGATCTCGATTTGCGCCGTTGGGCAGATATTGTCACTATTCAAGATAGTAATGTCCCCGTTACTCTAGAAACCGTCCCTTGACCCAGACATACTTTCAAACTACAGGCCTATTTCCAAACTCCATTCTTATCTAAAGTACTAGAGAAGATTTTGGCAAATCAACTTTACTGACATCTCAGTGCTAATCAGCTTTATGAGGTTTTCCAATCTGGCTTCATGTCAATGCATAGTGCTGAGACTGCATTTGTGGCGGTTGTTAATGATCTGCTCATGGCTGCAGATACAGGATCCCCCTGCATTTTGATTATTCTGGACCTCAGCGCTGCTTTTGATAAAGTAGATCACACCTTTCTACTCCAGAGAACACACTACCATCTCTGGGACTGCCTTAAACTGGTTCATCTCTTACCTCTCTAACATCTCTCGGTGAGGCAAGATCAGAAGAGTTCACATTAACATGTGGGGTCCCACAAGGGTCGGTGCCAGGACCTATTCTCTTTCTGCTATACATGCTCCCACAGATCTTCAGACATCACAGTGTTCAATACACACAGGTGTACATTAAAGCCAAACCGGACACATCATCTGCCATGTCAACCCCATCCAAGGGTAGAACTTTAGATGCAGAACAACTTGCTCCAACTCAATACCAGCCAGACAGTGGCAATACTTATAGGCACCCCACAGGAAATCACCAACTCCTACAGCATCTGCCCTGCCTTTGACAGCCACATCATTTTAATAAATCTGCCCACATCACACCTATCCTGGCTGACCTTCATTGGCTACCTCAAATAATTGACTTAATTGAATTATCCGTTTAGTCTATAAAGGTATCAATGGCATCTGACCTGCTTTCCCCCTATGAACCTCCACGTTCCCTACAGACCAGCTATGCCAGTCTGCTCAATGAACCATGAACTTGGCTCTGGAAAAATGGGAGACTGCTCCTTTTCTTTCATTGGACCTGACCTGTGGAACTCCGTTTCTGACAGCCTCAGGTCTTCAACTCACTGCAATCTCATCAGGCATTTTTTTTGCACTTCCCCAATATTGAACCGTGACCCTCAAACCACAATATTTAACATATTGCGCATTCTTTGCACTCTTACATTTTTCACAACATAAAAACTAAATTTAGTCTCAAAATGTTTATTGATAACATATTTGCACATTGGCCTCTTGTTGTCCTTCAAATACATTGTTTTTGGTATTGGTTAGCTAGCTATTGAATGTCATTGTCGTTGTTGCCATAGCTATGTGAGCATTCAGAATCACATGTCGTCATAAGGCCAGTGGCTGTGTGTCAATCGCAAAGAACACCTTGCTTATTGTCATATTGTTTCTTACAATAACAACCCAAAGGCGGTTCATATCCCCTGTCTTTGTCCAATAACAGGCTCTAGCATTGCATTCAGTGTGGTTAATGGTCAGGAACAAGCCATTTCAGTCAGTTTATTCCTTGATGTGATAAATCTGACAGGGAGCCTCTGCTTAAATAGGGTTTTCCACATGCAGCCACCCAATGGCTCCGTCTTGAATCGTTCTTATTTGTCATACGGCTTAATGCTGTATAATTTAGTCTGCTGAATTAATTTGCCAGTGCGCTGCTTGTGTCAGTCAAGAGAAAGGAGAAGCTAAATGAGGGAATATTTCCAGCCTAACAGTGGGGCTAATGTCACAGCAGGTTAATTGAATCCTGGGTGTTTAAGTCTGAGGTGAGCTTACACTAGAGACTGGCTGAGCGCTATACGCCAACAAACTTTGTTACGTTTATATTATGTCTACGTTGCGATTGCTTATCTGACCAGTCACAGATAAATTAGTTATGAGACATTCCTACAAACATGCCCCCCTTACGCACACACACAAAACATTTTGAAGCACATTTGAGACCTGTCACAAGCGTGTATTGGGTGGTAGCAGACATCTGGTCCATGACTAAGCCGTGAGTGTTTGGATGTTAGCTGGTACTGTAGTATCAGGGCCAAGTTCACTTTAACTCTTATTACGTGTCTCCAGATCGCGGTGAGAGGTCATCGGCCCATTACAGAATCACGGCTGTCCACGGCTGACAGTTTGGCAGCTTTTGCAGATACCACATTGTGAATTTGAATGCAGCAATCAAGAAGAGTTGTCGCCCTGAGCAACGCCGCCAGTTGAAGTTTGAAAAGCTCTTTTGAAATCCGTATACAGTCAGCCGAAGAGTGGATCAGTGTAGGCTAGATGTTGCCCACCTATCGCGTCTAGGATCCACTCAACCCAACTGCACATAACCTTTACAATCCTTCTTGTAAAGGTTGTGTGCTTGTGTGGTTGATGGTTTCTTGCTGTGTAGACTATTAAAGGTACAGTGTGGTTGATGGTTTCTTGCTGTGTAGACTATTAAAGGTACAGTGTGGTTGATGGTTTCTTGCTGTGTAGACTATTAAAGGTACAGTGTGGTTGATGGTTTCTTGCTGTGTAGACTATTAAAGGTACAGTGTGGTTGATGGTTTCTTGCTGTGTAGACTATTAAAAGTACAGTGTGGTTGATGGTTTCTTGCTGTGTAGACTATTAAAGGTACAGTGTGGTTGATGGTTTCTTGCTGTGTAGACTATTAAAGGTAAAGTGTGGTTGATGGTTTCTTGCTGTGTAGACTATTAAAGGTACAGTGTGGTTGATGGTTTCTTGCTGTGTAGACTATTAAAAGTACAGTGTGGTTGATGGTTTCTTGCTGTGTAGACTATTAAAGGTACAGTGTGGTTGATGGTTTCTTGCTGTGTAGACTATTAAAGGTAAAGTGTGGTTGATGGTTTCTTGCTGTGTAGACTATTAAAGGTACAGTGTGTTTGATGGTTTCTTGCTGTGTAGACTATTAAAGGTAAAGTGTGGTTGATGGTTTCTTGCTGTGTAGACTATTAAAGGTACAGTGTGGTTGATGGTTTCTTGCTGTGTAGACTGTTAAAGGTACAGTGTGGTTGATGGTTTCTTGCTGTGTAGACTGTTAAAGGTACAGTGTGGTTGATGGTTTCTTGCTGTGTAGACTATTAAAGGTACAGTGTGGTTGATGGTTTCTTGCTGTGTAGACTATTAAAAGTACAGTGTGGTTGATGGTTTCTTGCTGTGTAGACTATTCAAGGTACAGTGTGGTTGATGGTTTCTTGCTGTGTAGACTATTAAAGGTACAGTGTGGTTGATGGTTTCTTGCTGTGTAGACTATTAAAGGTACAGTGTGGTTTATGGTTTCTTGCTGTGTAGACTATTAATGGTAAAGTGTGGTTGATGGTTTCTTGCTGTGTAGACTATTAAAGGTACAGTGTGGTTGATTTTTTCTTGCTGTGTAGACTATTAAAGGTACAGTGTGGTTGATGGTTTCTTGCTGTGTAGACCAGTGTTTCCCAATCCTGGTCCTCGGGTCCCAAAGGGGTGCACGTTTTTGTTTTTGCCTTAGCACTCACACCAGTTTGAAATGTTACCAAACTCCTTACACACTTGATTGATGTAATCAATCTATCATCAAGTCTTTCATTTGAATCTGGTATATGAGTGTTAAGGCAAAAACAAAAACTTGCACCCCTTTTGCGTCCCCAGGACCAGGATTGCGAGACACTGGTGTAGACTATTAAAGTTACAGTGTGGTTGAAGCGTCTTTGGTGTGTCTTCAAAGCAATACAGAATCCTGCCCCTCTGACTCCCGTTTTCATACATACATTTTCACACCGGCTTCACCAAACAGCTCAACAGTAGGCCTGGTTTGCTACGTGCATATATTACTAGATTTCCTGTTGCCAAGAGATATTTATGAGATTTGTTTTTCTTTAGAGAGGCTGAGAAATGTGTAGATGTTGTTTCTTCTTTTGTTTTTCTGTCTTGGACATTGTTGTTTTACTCTGGGAGGTTCTGTGGGTTAACTTGTACCCTGGGTAGAATGTACAGCAGGATGCGGCTGGGAAAATGCCAAAGAATTCTGACTACTGATGAATAATGCATTAATTCAAGTATCTCATGTTTTGAACGCCAGTCTCATTTAGTTGGTTATCCATTTTATTTAGTTCTTCTAGTTGAATTCATAGTGATGTAAATTTACCCGAGCCAAATGTAGTCAAACAAGTGTCTTGTCTTTCATGTTAATCCTAACCTTTGATATGAGCTGCATTCACTATTATTATTTGTGTACTATTTAGACTGTTCTGCTTAAAAACACACCACTTCAATAAATACACACATTTACTGCCTATAATAATGACATAATTATGAAACTGTGTTTTTTCTGTTGAACATAATGAAAGCTATTGTATTATTACGTTTGGCCAGTATTATGTTTTCATAATGTGCAAATTTCTATTCTTGTTTCTCTGCTTTTCTGTTCTGCTGCCATAATAAATATCTGTGATCATGTTTGCATAAAGCGAGAGAATTCTAATTCTAAAGCGGAATGTTTCTTCTTTATTCTACAGAAATGTTGAAGGAGTTGAACCAACAGCGCAGGGCGAAAGAGTTTACAGACCTGAAAATAATTGTTGAAGGCAAAGAGTTTGAAGTCCACCAAAATGTTCTAGCTTCCTGCAGCCTTTATTTCAAGGACCTGGTGAAAAGGTTTGCCTTCCCTTCCCTCCCTCACCGGCCGTTGATCCAGTCTGTTCTTTTCGTAGGGCGCATTTGTGTCGCTTTTTTTTCCCTCCCCACCCTTTTTTCTCTCTTGCAGGTGTGTGAAGACTTTGGTTCCTATCACAGGGCCAGCAGCCTCCTACTCCTTTGCTCCTTTTCCTCTGGCTCCAAATGAATGTACCTCTAAAATTCTGCCACAGAAAAGGTCACCCTATGTTAAGTCTGTACCTTTTCCTCCCCCATGTAGAGACAATTAACCACATTTACATTTTGATGAGCAGAGAAAAGGTTCCATGACTGGGGGGGTGGGTTGTCTTTTAAAGACTCACTCCTATTGGGGCTTTTAACTAACTGAACTGTAACACTGTGCACTTTGGAGATGAAGTAATTACACAAAAAAACAACAACTGATGTATCATATGGAATAGCAGGCATACATTTTTTCTTCTAAACTACCTTATTTCTGTGTCTGTATCTGGGACGTTTGAGGAGAAAACATCCTTTCAAATGTAAATGCTAATGGTGGAGGTTACCGGTAGTGCCTTGAAAGGATGTGGGAGCTTTAGTGTTACAAACAAAGGACAGAACAGACTGAGGCGCATCTCTCTCCACCACGCTGTGCTTTACCCCACCACTACTTTCACAGGTTAATGCCACTCTCCATTAATGTAATCTTTTGAAGTGGATCTGAGTATTTCACCATTAATCTATCCCTCATACGTCTTTGAGCCATTTTGATAATGTGTGTGTGTGTGTGTGTGCGCGCGTGCGTTTGCCAGTTTAACTGCAGTGGCTAGTGTGCATTGCTTGGTTTTTGTTGTGTGTGTGTGTGTGTGAAAGAGAGAGAGAGTAGTGGGATGTGATTATTTCCTTTTCGCCAAAGTAAAGCCGTTTTCTAGCACCCTCAACCTGACTTGAGATCGTCGCAGGTGTTGGTCGACTTAATATAAAGAATCCCAGAACCAAAGTGCCCTCCGCCCATTTCCGTGTGTTTTCCCTTCTAGACACACGATCAGACAGGCATGCAGACACACTTTAGACTGGAAAGAGACAGACAGACTTATGGAGACTGCACAGGGCGCGAAGAAGCTGTGTTATAAAACCAGAGGGAGGTTGCCAGCTAGTTGCCCTGCAGTCATGTTGGATGTGGCCTGAGATCATTAGAGGGCGCCGCACTGCTTATCAGATGTGGAGGGGAGCCATGCAGCTAGAGCCTCAGCTACCACGTGCGTCCTTTATCAGTCATACCAGTCTGCATGATGCTCAGGCCAGAAGAGCACTAAAACACACACAGACACACACCAGCATTGCTGAATATGATAATATAATAACAAAATGTTCAGCTTCTGTAGACTGTGGATTTGTGCTGTGCGTATCAACCCCAGCCCACTCATCTACTTTACCTTCACTTTACGTCGTGTTCGCACAAAGCCTCACAATCTTCACTTTTCCACAGACAGACGTTTTGTTGGTGGAGCTGTCCATGTCCTTTTTCTCTTTCTCCCTGGCAGAGTTAGATTCTGCATAGGTAATGAAGGGAGTGGGGGATTTGTACAGAGATAATGCATTAAGTTAGATTCTGAATAAAAATACTGGACTGAGTTAGGTTCTACATGACATACTGATGCGAGTTGGGTTCTTTGTAGTGATACTGTACTGAGACTACACAGTTTAATATAAATTACAATAACTTAACATGTAAATACAATTTCTGATACACACTAGCAACGAGATCTCTGGCTGCGCAGTCAGGTGAAATAAATACTTTTGCCAGACCTCTGACCTGAAAGGCAAATTAACTCACTGAGAGTGTTGTTTAACTGATAACTATCTAGGCAGTCTCCTTAGCACAAGATTGACCAGATTTTTTGAGCAGGAAATTCGAAAATGTAAATAAACAGTGTTAAGAAGTTAAGAAATATTTTTAAACCTCAAATGAATAATGTCAAATACAAAGTTAGCATTTATTGTTTTTTAGGAACTCTTCTGCAACAACAAGTTGATCAGATTAACATCTCACATCTGCTTGGACCTGGTTAGGAACATGTCCCACAAAGACAACAGCTGCCCGTCTATTCTGATATTGAGCATGTTTAATTTAGCTGCTTGATACAGCAAATTCTCATTAAGTGTATAATTAATTGTAAAACCAACTTAATTTGTCATCCTAACGCAGGCCTTTCTCATCTTGATTAAATCAAAAATAGAATTTCTCATTTAACAGTAGTCAGTGGAATATTTTATGAATATGTTATGCTAATTGTTTAAATTGTGCCTAATTATTAATCATATACATTGTCAACCTTTTGACATGATAAAGTTGTAGCAATTTATCATGGCAAATACGGACCAGTACAAATAGAGCATGAAATAACTGCCACTGAATTTTTAAGGCTTGTGGCACCTTTCCGTTTTATTGGCTTCTTAACTGCCGATCATAAAACCAAGTTGGAGGTAGTGAGAAAATAAAAAATGTGTTAATTATTATTTACATTTTAACTTTCTTCTTTTCCACTGTTTTGGTAGTGTAAACAAATGTTTCCCATGCCAATAAAGATTGAGTCTGAGGGGGAGAGGGGGAGGGAGAACCATGCAGGTTTAGCCCTGGCCCTCTTAACTGGAGTGTGGGGCCGTCAGGGAAAGATTCACTGGGTTCTTTAAAAGACAAGAGAGGGAGGGAGTGAGGGAGGGAGGGAGGAGGAGAGAGAGAGAGAGAGGGAGGGAGGACTAGAGAGAGGGGAGAGGACGAGAGATGGAGAAAAAGCCCGACCCAGCTGATGGTCCTGTCTTTGAGTTACTGCCTCGGTGCCATTCAGGTCACTCTCCCAGCGCCTGTGGAATTCTGCTGATGCCACACAGCATCCAGATTTTTAGGAGGTTGAACGGGAGAGAAATGCCCCCCTAGCTCTGCCCACTGCCCCCACACCACAGGGGTAGTCACTGCTGTCCAGTCTCCCTGTCAGCTCCTCATAAACTACTACTGCTGCACGTGTGTGTGTGTGTGTGTGTCTGTGAGACATATACTGTACTTGTGTGTATGTGTGTGAGGGTAGTTCTAGACCTATAACTCTGCTGTTTTACTGGCAGCCTTCAAGACCGAAGCAGGGAGGGGAGGGATGTAATATCAGAGGGTTACACTGCTTATTCGCGCTGACCCACACACAAACACACACACACACACACATGCGCGTCCTTAAGAAATTCTAAATTGACACAAATATCCCAGCTAGTGCGTGAAGTGTCAAAGTAATGATGCAGATTCTGGTTTACACCGAGGAAAGTCATTTTCATTTAGTAGGTTATGGTGTTTACTTTTAAGCAGTGGATTAGTAAATTGCAGAGCAATATGGGACCACTCTTCAGAAAATGGTTTGGAAATGTTTATTTAATTTTATATTGGTATCATTAAAGTAACATCGTGTAAGTTTGACTTAGATTCGGATCATTTTCTGGATTTAGGGGCTAGATATTTTCTGTTAACAGTGTTTTAAAATATTCATAGTATTTAGAATGTTTATTTATTTATGTTAAAAAAAGCTAATTTATAGTCAGTTCCCTGACAGGATCAGTGAAATTACATGATGATAGATGAACAGCAATAAATGATTATGCAGAATAGCAGCTAATGCCAGGAAAGATTAAACCACGACAGATGTTAAATATGTCCATACTGTTTAACTGCTGATATCCGCATCTCATACATTTTATGCAAATGAACCCCCCCTTTTTTAATGTTACATTTCCGTCTCTTGTAGACTAGAATATTGTATTTCGATAAAATCTCCTCACCTGTTTTTCTCTCTCCCCATCTCCTCTCTGTAGTAGAAGCCTGCAGAGTTAATGTATCTTCCTCCTGCTATTTTTACATTAAACTTGTCAAAATTGGCTATTGTTGGGACCCTGCTACCTGAAGGGTGTAATAATGCTCCAAAATGTTCCAGACCCACCACTCGCTACACCAAAACAATTACCTCCCTGCCCATCCCAGAAAGACACACACACACTTATGATCACCACCCCCAGTAATTCAGTTTTCCCCCTCTTCATTTATGTGCACAGCGCATCTGCTGCTGTTCAATGTAAAAGCCTCTCTGAACAGGCTTGACACACCAGGGCTTTGTTCCATTTGTTGCCTTGTCTCTCTCTCTCTCTCTCTCTCTCTCAGTGTGTGTGTTTATATGATTCTGACTCACCCAGGGAAGAGTCTGTTATGAGTAGGAGAGGAGACAAGGGGAGAGGGTGGTACCACAGCGTTTTCCTGCTTCCTTGTCAACATGCGCTCGGAGGGAGGCAGAAACCTCCAGCAGAGATTCTAGTGACCTCCCACTGTTTCCTTAAAGCTCTCCTGTCCCGGGCCCTATGTGTCGCCGAGCAGACGGCCGGTGAAATCCGTCGAAACAACGTCCCGGTAGTGCGTTCCCGAGCTCGAAGCAGTCACATCTACCAGCTGGGTGTGGTGCTGCGTGTTGCATGTCAGGCCGTATGGTCACAGCAGTGGTGAACTCTGTCACACCCACGCTTCGCTCCCATAGAACCTCAGGTGGAGAGCTCCTTTGTGTGTAGACCGATCTGAACACAAACTCTACTCTCGACATCTATCTCCCTATAGAAAGATAACACACCTGGGCCTCAAAAGATTGAAGTGGGCTCGTTTTTCTCTCATCATCTGCTGTAATGTAAAAACTTACAAGGCAGGGGAGAGAAATATAGTGGATGGCTGAATGCTGGGTTAACTTCCAGGAAAATAGACGTGGAGAGGAAGACACTTTAGATAATCGACAGTAGACAACAACGTTTCTTTAGACTATTGAGTTGAAGGACAGTAGACATCGAGATGAAGTTTCTTTAGACTATTGAGATGAAGGAAAGGGGACATGGAGATAAAGCTTCTTTAGACTATTGAGATGAAAGAAAGGGGACATGGAGAGAAAGATGCAGTAGCAGTAGTCTATAGAGATGTGGTGCTAGGCCCATTAATGTCACAGTGCATTTCCATTTAAGGAATTGAGACGCTCTTAACAAGAGCAACTTACTGTTGAGGTTGCATCCATTTTTATTCTTTGTTGTACTGGCTCCCTTGGGAATCGAACCCCCAACAATAGCTTTACAAGCATCATTCTCTAACAGCTGAGCTACCGGACAGTGTGCAGACCTGGGTGGGTTTGAAAAAAGACAGTAGCTAACCCATCTCTGCCTTGGTTATGTAAGTAGCCTCAAATGCTTCATTACAAGCAAACAGGAACAGACTTAACTGGTAACATTGAAACAATTTGATTTATGTGTGGTAGGACAGAATAAGTAAACAAGCAACCTTTAGTTTTCTTCCAAAAAAGTGGTTCTTTTGGATAAGCTAGGATTCCTTTGAGCCCACAGAGTAAGATGGCTGCGGGAATCAGGGCACATCTCATGCTAAAATTGCATTTTTCGAAAACATGGCGAATGTGGTCTCGCAAGATAGTCATTTTACAGAAGGACACATTAGAAACCCATTTATGACGCATCCGCACTTTCTGCTCCTCTTTTCTGACGGTCCATGCTGAATTTAAAGAGTCTTTCCCTAAAAAAGAGAGTGCTGTGTTTTTCGTAAACAAATTCCTCTCTCAATTTCTTCCCCTGTCTGACTCTCTTTTTTGACTCTCCCTTCTCTCTCCCTTTCTCTACGTATTTTACACCCCCCCCCCCACCCCCCAAATAAAAAGTCTGCAATCAGATGCAGCCACATAAACAGCCACCTCTGTGAGATGAGGCGAAAAGAACATTCCATAACAAAAACCCTCGGACCAAACAAATTGCCACTCGAGCTGATTCCCATTGCACTAATTGACCTGGTTGATGAGCATGCTCTTGTTTTATTTCAATTTTTTTAATCTATTCTATTTTTGTTTCATTTCCTTTTTTTCTTCTTCCTCTTCTCTTCCCCACCATGGCTTAACCCTGGACAACACCGCCCACCCTCCATCCTCCACCCACTTTTTGTATCTACCTTTAGTACTGCCCCTGCGTTGGGCAGGAGGGCGACCAGATAACAACTCCATGGCTCTTTGCTTTGCAGGAGGAAAAGAGGAGCGTTTTCATACCCGCCTTGGTCTTTCCAGCCTCTCTTCGTCCGCCCATGCCGAGACAGCTCCTCGTTGTCTTATTATGACTCTTTTTGTTTTTTTTGGCGTTCTCCTTCTCTCCTCTTCTCACCTCCCGAGACGGTTCAGTGACCACTAATGTCTACAACATTCACATGCAGGCAAACAGGCTACTGGTGAAAATGGCAGCAAGCGGGTGGTGGGGGCGAGCAGGTGGTGGAGGCTTTGGGATTTTGGGTTTAGGTGTGCGTGTGGGCGTGGGGGGGAGGGATCTCTTATTTAAAAGACCCAGGAACAGTCATGGAACACGGAACCCCCCCCCCCACAAGACCCCCAACCCCCCCCCCCCCCACTCCCCCCTCTGAAGGATGGCTGCTGGTCCCTGTGGAAGACCCAACCCTCTTCCTCCCCTCTCTCCCTCTCTCTCTCTCTCCCTCTCTCCCTCTCTCTTCCTCTCTCTCCTGCCCCTGTCTTCACTAACCATTCTGTCCATATGTCTGTCTCTCTGTATCCGTCTGTCTTGCGTCTCGCATCACAAACTGTGACTGACTGTGTGCGCTGTAAAAACGTCTTATTGATTCTCACACTAACCCAGCAGGGGACAGTAACACTTGAAACAGACAGACTCAGAGCATTATGCAGTGCAGCCAGTCGCTGTGAAAAGCAGAAGGACAACACACCCCATCCATCTCAATCCCTGGTCGTTTTCATATTGTTTATGTCCACAGCCCTCAGGGGAAGGACACAGTATCTCACACCGCATTCTGGGACATTGATTCTGTTTATTTTGCCCTTGACTAGATTATGTTGTGTCACATGGGATGTTAAATGCACTCGCCAAGGCGCTGTGCTTCTAGGACCTCCCCGGAGAGTCGGAACCCATCAACTAATTGCTGGTCCCGATGATGTCACAATACAGGCAGGGGCAAGGCCAATCTCCATGAGGCGGCGGCAGACTAGATATCCCACCAGTGTAGTACCATGGCTACATGAGTAATATTTGTACCATACAGCATGCAGGATATCATGCAATAATAAGAATTATACATATTTGAATTGTACTATTCAAATTCATATTTACTTTATATGATGCTTTTCATTACAAAACAGAACCTCGCTTTAAAATCTCCAAAAAGTTAACGCATTTAAGGGCCAGGCAGATTCATGGCAGATTTGCTTTAAGATTGCATTGGGCACTTCAGTACACTCTACAAAGAAATGGGTCTTGGAGGATCCTTTCAGGGTTCTTCGTTGAAAATGTGTGGGAACCCCTAGAAGTTCTTTAAAGGGTAAATGTAAACCAATATTTCAAAACGACTTTTAATGGTTCTTCAAATATCATTTTGATGAAGCATCCCCCTCAAGGGTAAACCCCAAAGGGTTCTTCAAAAGTTTTTTGAGAAACCATTAAGAAGGGGTGATTTAAAGAATCCTTAAATGTATTCCTCTGAGAACTTTTAGTGGTGCCCCCATAGTTTCAATTTGAAAACCCCCAAAAGGTCCTCCAGGAACTTTTTCTTTTTATAGTGTAGGCTACCAGTCGTACATATAACGGCAAAACTAGCATTGCATTGAAACATTGCTGGCATCATGGTGAACCAAAGCTAGCACTGCAATTTAGCTAGCATAGGATTGATACAAAGCTAGCATTGAAACAGATAGCTTGGATATATACAGGTCCATATAAATCCGTTTATCAGTGCATGCATGTTTTTTCACCGGTCCCCTCTCCCACTATCACATATGCATCTCCTATACATACATAAGAACGCACACATCAAAGAATGCATTTGGCAATGCTTTTTCTCTTTTAATTTGCAATGATAAAGACCACCCAATTACCTGTGCATTCCTAATCCTTGTTTGGAAAGAAACCGTTTTGTTTCAGATGGAGCCCAAACAAACACACCATTGCACTGTCACAACCCTTTAGCTGCTTAAAGGCCCAACTCTCTTCTTTCTACTATGTATTTTTTTGTATTGATTCTGTTATTTATCCTTTCTTTTGTTATGACCCAGGTTGTGTGCGTGCGTGTGCGTGTGTGTGTGTGTGTGTGCGTGCATCTGTTCAGGTGTGTGTGCCTGTGCACACTTGTCATAGCCCTGGTCCTCTTTCTGCTGTCTAACTGCCGTCTCCCCACCGCGATTGGTTGGTCAGGTCGTCTGGGGAGACAAGGAGCGGGGAGAAGCTGGAGCTTCAGATGAGCAACATCGGAGCTGAGGTGCTGGAGCAGCTGCTGGAGTTCGTCTACACGGGCTCCCTGGTCATAGACTCAGCCAACGCCAAGACGCTGCTGGAGGCCGCCAACAAGTTCCAGTTCAACACCTTCTGCAAAGTCTGTGTGTCCTTCCTAGGTATGTGTGGGGGCGTGAATAAGGCACGGGCGGAGGTCTCGTCATGCTAAGCCCGACTTCCGTCTTTGGGGGGGGGATGTTGCTAACACACCCAGTGTTTGGCTCTACATCTCTCTCTCCCCCTTTCTCTTTTTTGTTCTCTCCTTCTACCTCTCCTTTTCTCTCTCTCTCTTTCTCTCTCCTCTTGGCCCTTCAGGGAGGCGCCAAGACAGATTCATAAAAAGGTCAGGGAACAATTGTCAGCTAAATGTCAAATCTTCTAGCACAAGCTAAGATAGAGCCCACAGATATTCAGGGCTATCGATTGCCAGACAGCGAGAGTGAGAGAGGGAGGGGATATGGGTTTTGGGAGAGAAGATTCATGAGGGGGGTTACTGGGGGAGGTAGTGGGGGGGTGGTGGGTGTTGGGGGGGTGAGCCCGGAGGTCAACCGAGGAGCAAACACGTCGTCACGGGTTTAGGAGGTCAAGGGACTTGGAGCCGGTAAATGTCAGCCTATACCTGTCGTTTAATAGACTGTTGGAGATACAGAGCGAGAGACCGGAAGGAGTGTGATGTCTGGCAATGAGATGGAAAAGGTCAAAGCCATGGACAGGAGGGAGAAGAAATAGAACCATTTAATATCGATTTGTTTTTCCCGTTATGTCCAACGATATGTATTTGGGAAAAATGGGGAACCCATTAGTAGTGCAGTCATCTCCATCAGAATGTCAGTCTGTTCCACAGGAACATGATTCATGGCATGTGATCGTGTTAGTAGGGAGAAATTGCACTATTACAGTTCATAAACAAAGAAATTGATGTCATGCCAGATATATAGATATTTCCGGCAAATGTACTGAAAAGTTTAAGATATTCACTTGACCATCATGTTTTGTGGGTCACAAAAATACATAAGACACTTAAATAAAAACAATTCTAAATCATATTATTTGGTCCTACATGGTAGAACTTCATTAAGTCAGTCAGGCAGTTATACAACATGTCTTCAAAGTAAATACACATGGATAGAGTGCTTTATTGATAATGCTTTATTTTCATGGGGGAGTCATTCAAAATTAACTGTAAGCCATACAACTGAAATGACTCTAATTGTCTTTCTAAGAGTCTGACCTTCAACGTTAGTGCAAAGTTGTGTGTTTCAACCACCAGTTATGGAACCTTCCAGAGGCTGGTATAAAAGTCCTTATTCATTCTGCTAACTGCTTCACTGAGTTTTTGAAATATGACACACCATGCAAGACACACACACACACACACTCACATATGAATAATGATGGATGGATGGACACAGTATAAACTGTACCCACATTCACACAAATGAACCTGAATGAACGGCACCTGTGGAATCAATACAAATCTAACCAAATAAGAATGGCACGCATTTATTTCAATGTTGTTAAATATTGATTAGACAGTGACATCTCTGTGAGGGAATTTATTGGCCTAGCTCTAGTTATAACACGTTCTCCCAGTCTCTCCTCCTCTCTCCTCCTCTCTCCTTCTCTCTCCTTCTCTCTGTCTCTGGTTTAATTCATTTTAGCAGGCCATTTTTAATCTTTTTTTCCATTCAACTTCAGCACACCAAGTTGACTTTAGCGCACACTGTGTTGTCACATTAACCTTCTTATCATAGTTTTTTTGGTCTTGCCTTTCTGTTGTACTGGCAAACTGCTGTACCGTCTTTCCTGGTGATATTTGTTTAGGCAGCAGGCACCCACATAGACACACACCCACCGAGACACACACCCACATAGACACACACACACATAGACACACACCCACATAGACACACACCCACATAGACACACACCCACATAGACACACACCCACCGAGACACTGGACGCTCTGTGTTTTGTAGATGGGAGTTGGGGTGCTGGTCTCATTTAATCAGGCCCCTCGCTGTGCCTCCAGCCCCGGGGCTGTGCGTGTGCGCGTGCTAGCGGTCTTTACCTGCAATACTAATCCCTGCTATGCCTTCACAGTCTCCTGCCCGGTTCTGCTCAGCGGGCTGCTGGCGATCGATTCCCCTTGTTGTTTGTCCCTAGAGCTGTTTGAGTTATTAGCCTCTCTCTCTTAGGCCCCAGATACACACTCCGATAGACCTCCAGCTCTTCTCATTCTTTCTCCATTTTCTTTTTTCCTCCCACCTTCTTGTTTTTTTTTTAAACGGGTTGGTGAATGACAATCTCTCTCTCTCTATCTCTTTCATTTTTTCTCTGCCGTTCTCTCTCTCTCTGTCTCTCTCTCACTGCCGTTTTCTCTCTTTCCTGTTTCTCCCTCTTTCTCCGCAGAGAAACAGTTAACAGCGGGGAATTGTCTAGGTGTGCTGGCCATGGCTGAGGCTATGAGATGTACAGAGTTGCACAACATGGCCAAAGCCTTCGCACTGCAGAACTTCCCTGAGGTAAGCGGGTCCATCGAAGGAACCGGTAGGCGGTTAGGTGTTGAGCTGAGTGATTCTGACGGCGAGCCGAGTAATGCCCAGATAAAATTATGAATTGGTGCAAAATAAGAGAGTGCCACCTACCAGCACATATGACGAAATTAAAGGCACACTCATCTCAGGTCTTTCTTCCCAGGTGGCTGGCCAGGAGGAGATTCTGAGCGTGTCCAAGGAGGACCTGGTGGCTTACTTGTCCAACGACAGCCTCAACACCAAGGCAGAGGAGCTGGTCTACGAGACCGCCATCAAGTGGATCAAACGAGACCCCACCGTCAGAGTGCAAGTAAGCCGTGCGAGAGAAGAGGGGGATGGGAAACGTGGGAAGGGAGGAGAAGGGAAGAGGGTGGGAGGGTTTGAATTGGTACTAGTCCATATTCAGTCTTCCATCAGCGTTAATAAGTAATATGTTGGCCTGGTTTGTTGTTGGGAGTGTCATGTACAACCTGCTGTGATTCAACCTGGTTAATCAGGACTTCATGCTGTTCTGACCAATCCTCACACACACACTTGCATGCATATATACACACACACACGTTTTTCCATCCTTGTGAGGTCCGTAAACCCAGAGATACATGTTTCCTATCCCCTAAACCTAACTGTGTAAGTTTCACCCCAAGCACATCCTATTAGGGAAAGGCCTCAACACCCTTTGTGGAGCGTTTAGTCATATTTTACCACGTTTGTGTGGACATCTGGTCCCCAAATGTCCACACAGATCAGGATCTCACACACACACACACACACACAACAAACCATCACCTCTTACAATACAGCATGTCTTTTTCATTGTACTGCATCAGATTTCTGTTTTTCACCAGACTCGCTCATAATGATCCTTGAAACGAGCAGAGAAAGGGACAAATAAAGCAAGAGAGCTCCTTGAAGAATGCCGTCGCGCTCCAGTCTATTTTAAGTCCCTGTGGCTATATTTGTCAGCCGCTACAGTACCCTCTCAGCACGCCTGGGCCTCTCAGTTGCCCTCTCCACCCTCACCTAAATACTACCTTGTCTTGCTCTCCTGTGTAAAAAGGAGACGGCTCTAAAATTACGCCATTCCCCGCTACAGGGAATCCGCTTGCTTATGGTATGTTTCACAGTGACTACCTGTGATGAATCGCCAGTGTTGTTTGCAAACTTCACCGTTCGGGACCGCATCTCGTTGCTGGCTTTAAAAGAGTCGGCGATGCAAGCTGATCACGTCATATCCCCGAGTTATGTGGCGACCCAGGAGTGTTCAACGAACAAGAAGGTTGTTCGATACTTCTCAATGTCAAATGTTCACGTCCACATGTGGGAGGAAGGGCTTGTTGGTACGGCTGTGGTGGAACGTGAGTATCACAAGGTCTCTGTGTGTTTGGCGCTTTCGTTCGCCGCAGGGTCACCGCTAATTAGAAGCCTTCCTCCCCTCGTCAGCCTCCTCTGATCACGTCAACTTTGGAGGCTGGTGAGGTCAGCCTAACAGAGCGTCAGGGGAAAACTCTGCGCAGGGCTGCGGGAAGGCCTCCAGTGTCTCAGCCCCCTGTCCTATGGTCTGTTCATACCACTTCCTGTTAGCGAACCACGATGGTTCAGGAGCACCACAACTGGGACTAAGAGACGGGAGAAAGACGGGTTAACTAATTGTCCATCCGACCAGCATGTCAATCGACACCTTAGAGCTCTATTGCACGCACACACACACACACACAATAATTCACACTCTATCTCATTCCTGACTGCTTGGACTAATATGTACTCATTACAACCCCTTGTTTGATGATGGAATACATGATTTCATCGAATACATGGTTTAGGGCTCAAGACGGAAACATTTCGCTACACGTACAACAACATGTTGTATGTGTGCGTCCAATACAAACGTAAAACTACCCAACCTCTATGAATGTGGAAAATGAGAGCATGGAGAGGAGCGATCACTAGACCTCGGTAGATCCAATACTGAGGCAGCATTCTCACTAATGCTGAAGTAAGGCACTATATAAGTTATAGGATGCCATTTTGAAGGGATGAATAAAGAAACCATGGCCAGAAGACCCTCGCTATTAACTCATTTACTCCTGTTTAAAAATGGAACTGAGGTAACAACTGGCTGTATTAAACCAGTTCATCACTGGGAAATAATGTCAGATTGAATAATCATCCAAACTACTTGGCCCTCGTTATATTCTATAGCCATGTATCTATGTATTGACCAGATTAAATGCCAGTAAGAAGTACTTTCCTTAAGCTTAGGCTAATGGTGTTTGCTACTGGAAGAGTCATTTGTCTGTTTGTCGACCACATAAGGGCAGTTCCAAGAGGGAGTTTTGGCAAAATGAGTTCAGACTAAGTGTTTTTGACCGAAACTTTGTCTCTCGGTCTTTGACGTGTTTGACATTATCAAATTGTCATTAGCAACAGTGGAGCTGTGAAGCACTGCCATGTGCGGTGAGTGTTTTTAGAAGGATGTCTTTTTAAAGCGCCGGGGGAAAGGACATCTAGTCATCCTAGGAGCAGTAGAGTCATTACAAGGGGATGTCAGTAATGGGCAGAGTTAAAAGGTTCAAAGTGAACCGTCTGAGGTAGAATCATTGCATTGATGTTAGTGTGAGTCCTGGACAAAACTTGGGGTGTGTGTGTGTTTTCGGCCAGTTTCACACACACACCCACACACGGACCTCTGTTCTTGTGAGGATCAAATTCAGTCAGAAAGGCTTCGAACAGTTCCATTCCGTTAAGCGCAACTCTGCAGTAATCTCACAGCCTATTGGACGGGAGAGAACAGCCAATCAGACCGTGGCAGGGGGAACGATGGGAAAAGAGGCCATTTCACCTGCCTTTCACTCGACTTCCTCCTCCTCTTTTCTCCTTGTGGCTAAGTTGGAGATAAAACTAATCCCTTATAGCAGTCGGGTGTCTCTGAAATGGACTGGTGAGGACCTACTGGTGGGTTGCTGATCATTCAGTTTTGCGGCTGATTCCTTTTGGGTCGCAGCTTAAGTCTCGGGTCTCGGGTTTTGTTTACTCACAAGAACACACTACCAAAGGTGACATTCAGAGAGATAGAGAGAAGGTGAGAGTCGGAGGAGATGTGATGATTGGAAAGGGCAGAGAGGAGAGGCCCCGGCGTACCTGAGCTCACCAGGAATCTGCTGTTCGACAGCGTTCCTCTCTGCTGTGCGCCAGACATTAAAGAAACGGGTCTGTGACGGAGCTCCAGGCGAGTCTCAAATCTCCCGACCTTGTCTGACAGATAGGCACACGGGTGGGGGGGGGGGTGGGGGTCGGAAAGAATGAAGAACGGGGGTGGGTGAAGGTGGGAGGAGAACCCTGACCCCGGTCCAGGGAACGTGTTGTTTGGTTGACACGCTCCGCTCGCCACCAGCTCATTTTCACCCTCTCTCGCCATTTGGAGGAGAAGAACGAAGTGGAAATCGCTCCGCCGGAACCTGTGACCTTTTTTAATGACACGTCAGGACCGATTGTCACAGGGCTGAGGCGGTACAATAACACCAAACACTCGAAGGCTGCATAGGGGCTGAATAAATAATGTGAATCGTCCCTTTTGTGATGTGGTGTCTAACATCGCCTATAACAAGGAAACCGAAACAGGGCAGGGAACACACACATTCAGACACACGCACGCACTCCCAGAAATTAATCGCGCGCATCCAATGCGAGCTGAGAGAACGGAAGTCCTGACATTGTAGTCTCAGTCTCAGAGTTTCTAAGATTCCAGCCTGAACACTGAGATTGCAAAATGCAGCCAAATATGTGTGCCGATATTGTCAAGTTTTTTTTCTTACTGGGATTTACAGGGCGACAGTCGAGCTGTTCAGCTTAGAGGGGCTTATGTTGTTCACTAGTGTTGGTTGTCCACGGGTTTGTGTGTGGTTGAGCGGAATCGAGACATCTGTCTAGAATCAGTCAACGTTATGATTTAGTCCAAAACTAAAGAACATGTCCCCATCCTTCAACTGCTTAGTGAGAGATCTTGAAAACGTGTGTGTGTGTGTGCGCGCGCGTGTGTGGTTGGGTGGGTGGGTGTATGTGTGTGGGTGCGTGTGTTGTGGGGTGGGTGTCTGGGTGGGTAGGCGGGTGGATTTGTAAACCTCAGTAACCACCTCATTATGCTTTAATTGAACATATTTCATAGGGATCCTATCTGGCCTAATAGAACCGGCCAACAAAGGAAGGTGATTAATTGGCTCTTTGAGAAGGGAGAGAGAAGGAGAGAGGGAGGGGCAAATAGAACGAGGAACAGCAAGAGAAAGAGGAAAAAGAGAGTAGGAAGCCTAATGTGATTAAAAGGCCATTTAATGGTGGATTTGGGAGATAAAAAAGGCCAGACATTCGTTACACTATGGGAAAAGACCGCAAAGTTCACACATCAAAAAAATTTACAATGGACGTCTGACGTTTGCCATTTCAGAACCCACACGCTTTTTTTTTACTGAATGGAGAAGACGGTAACCACTGGTGAACAACATTTTATTAATAGCGGTAGTGTTTATTTATTTATTTCTTTTTGAGAAGGTCATTCAAATGTGTTTGAAGTAGGCGTGGAGGAAGGAAAGCTTAGCGGCTGTCATGTTCAAGAGTTTTGAACGGACGGATCCTGGCAAAATAGAAAGAATGCAGGTTTACAAGTGCGACCAGAGTAGCGAGCTGCACTTAAATGGAGTGTGCACTTATGTTGTAGTGCCCTTGATACAGAAGTCAAGATAGAATACACACATTGATGTCATCGGACTGAGGAAACCACCTTGTCAGACATCTTTCAGTGATAGGGTAGTACATTTGAAATAAACAAAAAAATATATTTGTCCTTCACAAGAAAAGAAGTCTTCTGCCTGGCTGTCCTTGCTGTACAGGTGCATAGTGCTAAAGGATATCATTGTGTTCTGCAGATACACCCCATCAAAGTCAGATCAATACATCCAGACCCTGAAATCCTCGCTATGGGAAAAATGTGCATTTCCAATAGTCTTTTAGAGAAAGCAGATTCCTGTGGCTGAGCAAGCTAGCATGTTATTGACTGAAGTCTAGCTGGATCCCCCTCCCATTTTATGTGTGTGTGTCTGTGTGTGTCACATGCGCGTTAACTGCTGAGCACAGTAGCAGCCTAAGCTCCGGCATTCATCCATATTCTCCAGCCCTCTGCTCTCCTGTCTTTATCCCTCTATCACACGCACATTGCAAACCTGAAGGCTAGTGAAACTCACACACATTCACATTGCTAACCTGAAGGCTAGTGTAATTTTCCTTTTGTTCTTTCTTGAATTAAATTGTGAACCGAGGGGAGGTTTGAGAACCACTGGGCTACAACACACGGCGTGTCTGCACATTTTCATTTGGTCAACGTCTCTCGTACACAAATTGTCCAAACTCGACAGAAATCACAGAGGTTAGATACATGGCTGTTGGCAGATATTTTGAGCAGGGGGTGTTTGAATGGATATCAAGCACATGTGAGACGTGTGCCTGTCGGCCATAATAACTGACAGCAACCTCAAGCGTGTACAGACGATGCATTTCCATTGTCCAAAAAGACATGTCTCACCCACTAACATATTGATTATCGGAATCTCATCAGGGGGTGCTGAGGCCTCATCAGGGGGGCTGCAGCAACAAAAGCACCTCTACTTCCCACAGCTAAGAGTAGATATTATCTATACTTTTATAACTCCCGCAGCTGGGTTGCCTATCTTTCCAATTTTTTTGTTTGTTTGCATTCAAGCCACAGCTTCTGTGATTTGCATTTTGGTACCACGTGGAATTTGTGCATAACATCTTACAGTTTCAAGTCAGTATTACACTTTGTCCAGGCAATGATGGTATCCTCTTTGGGATCAAGTCTGTCTAGTAATATTCTCAAGGGGACACAGTGAACTATCCAGAATAAGCTGCTTGCGCATCCAATGGTGTGCTAGCTGTCTCTACCCTAGCCACTATTGAGAAATAAACCTAACCCATAACATTGCCATTGACCAAATTGTAACATTGTTCCTGAACAAAAACATAAAACAGTTCTTACCCTTGTGGGGACCAGCAGATGTTATCAAATTGTACTTGTTTTCATACCCAGTTAGGATTTGCACCACATGCAGTTGAACATTGTTAACGTGTGTTGAGTGTTGTGTGTCTCAGGTCTGTCAGGATGGGTGGTGAGAGGTGGGCTTCCCTCCACAACCCTGCAAAGGGGACTACGACAGACCAAACTCTCAGACTCCAAACCTTTTCCTTATATGCAGAGTAACATTACATTGTTTACAGGTGTGTGTGTGTACGTGTGTGGGTGTGTGTGGGTGTGTGTGGGTGTGTGTGCGTGTATGTGTGTGGGTGTGTGTGGCATAGAATGCATTGGTGTGTGGCTCCACATTTCATAAAAACATCCTCTCCTCTACAAAAGGTTGTGTGTGTTTGTAAGTGAGATTGGATGCTGAGGCGGTCCTGAGTGTTGAAGTGCTGTGCGGGGTGCATATTGAATGGGCTTGGGGATGTCTCCATCTGGGTTTGGTGTGTTGGGGATCTGCTAGTGGTAAATTGGGGGAAAAGGAATGTTTCACAGGGGTAGATTCATACCTAGCTGTTCCAAATATGCTCCTGGGTTGGCTTTGGAGAGATAGCAGAAAGGCAGAGTGAGATAGAGACATCAGCGTGAGACCGACAGATAGGCAGGGGGAGATATGGAGAGAGGCAGAGGGAGAGAAACATTTCTGTTTTCTTTGCTGTGGAGGTGTATCATTTTCGCTCTGTGTTATGACTGCTCATGTTCAAGCATGCCCAGTTCACAGGGTTCACCTCGCTCTGTCTCACAGGGACACTCAGGTTTTACCCCAACGACTACTACCCCAACCTACTTACCCTAAACCTCCCGACCCTAATTATAACCCTAACCCGGGTTGTATGTTTTTGGGGTCAAAGATCTCTTGTTTACTCTCCTATCTGCACATGTGGTTTAGTAAAGGTAAAACTGGTGCACATGCAAACAAACACATACAGTGAGGGAAAACTATTACAAACCTGATTCCAAAAAAGTTGGGACACTGTATAATTGTGAATAAAAACAGAATGCAATGATGTGGATTCAATATTTTATTCAGAATACAACATAGATGACATATCAAATGTTTAAACTGAGAAAAGTTATGACTTTAAGGGAAAAATAAGTTGATTTTAAATTTCATGGCATCAACACATCTCAGAAAAGTTGGGACAAGGCCATGTTTACCACTGTGTGGCATCCCCTCTTCTTTTTATAACAGACTACAAATGTCTGGGGACTGAGGAGACAAGTTGTTCAAGTTTATGAATAGGAATGTTGTCCCATTTTTGTCTAATACAGGCTTTTAGTTGCTCAACTGTCTTAGGTCTTCTTTGTCGCACCTTCCTGGCTGGCCATTTCAGTACCCGGATCCTTCTTCTATGCAGCCATGACATTGTAATTGATGCAGTATGTGGTCTGGCATTGTCATGTTGGAAAATGCAAGGTCTTCCCTGAAAGAGACGACATCTGGATGGGAGCATATGTTGTTCTAGAACTTGGATATAACTGTCACCATTGATGGTGCCTTCCCAGATGTGTAGGCTGCCCATGCCACATGTACTCATGCAACCCCATACCATCAGAGATGCAGGCTTCTGAACTGAGCGCTGATTACAACTTGGGTTGTCCTTGTCCTCTTTAGTCCGGATGACATGGCGTCCCAGTTTTCCAAAATGAACTTCAAATTTTGATTTGTCTGACCCCAGAACACTTTTCCACTTTGCCACAGTCCATTTTAAATGATTCTTGATGTGATGCAGTGCCGTCTGAGGGCCCGAAGATCACGAGCACAGAGATTGTTCCAGATTCTCTGAATCTTTGGATGATATTATGCAATGTAGATGATGATAACTTCAAACTCTTTGCAATTTTTCTCTGAGAAACTCCTTTCTGATATTGCTCTACTATTTTTCGCCGCAGCATTGGGGGAATTGGTGATCCTCTGCCCATCTTGACTTCTGAGAGACACTGCCTCTCTGAGAGGCTCTTTTTATACCCAATCATGTTGTCAATTGACATAATAAGTTGCAAATTGGTCCTCCAGCTGTTCCTTATCTGTACATTTAACTTATTGCTACCTGTCCCAACTTTTTTGGAATGTGTAGCTCTCATGAAATCCAAAATGAGCCAATATTTGGCATGACATTACAAAATGTCTCACTTTCAACATTCGATATGTTATCTATATTCTATTGTGAATTAAATATCCCCTACTGATTTTGTACGTTTGCCCACTGAAAAATAAGTGATCAGTCTATCATTTTAATTGTAGGTTTATTTGAACAGAGAGAGAATAACAACAAAATATTCCAGAAAAACGCATGTCAAATGTTATAAATTTAAATGGAATAGGCTACATACCATGGCCAAGCAGCTTGGTGAGAAGGTGACAACAGTTGGTGTGATTATTCGCAAATGGAAAAAAAACAAAAGAACTGTCAATCTCCCTCGGTCTGGGACTCCATGCAAGATCTCAACTCGTGGAGTTGCAATGATCATGAGAAGGGTGAGAAATCAGCTCAGAATTACACAGGAGGATCTTGTCAATGATCTCAAGGCAGCTGGGACCATTGTCACCAAGAAAACAATTGGTAACACACTATGCCGTGAAGGACTGAAATCCTGCAGCGCCCGCAAGGTCCCACTGCTCAAGAAAACACATGTATAGGCCCATCTGAAGTTTGCCAATGAACATCTGAATGCTTCAGAGGAGAACTGGGTGAAACTGTTGTGGTCAGATGAGACCAAAATCAAGCTCTTTGTCATCAACTCAACTCGCTGTGTTTGGAGGAAGAGGAAGGCTGCCTAGAACACCATCACCACCGTCAATCATGGAGGTGGAAACATTATGCTTTGGGGGTGTTTTTCTCCTAAGGGGACAGGACAACTTCACCGCATCAAAGGGACGATGGACAGGGCCATGTACCGTCAAATCTTGGGTGAGAACCTCCTTCCCTTAGCCAGGGCATTGAAAATGTGTCATGGATTGGTATTCCAGCATGACAATGACCCAAAACACACGGCCAAGGCAACAAGGGAGTGTTTCAAGAAGAAGCACATTAAGGTCCTGGAGTGGCCTAGCAAGTCTCCAGACCTTAATCCCATAGAAAATCTGTGGAGGGAGCTGAAGGTTCATGTTGCCAAACGTCAGCATAGAAACCTTAATGACTTGTAAAGATCTGCAAAGAGGACTGGGACAAAATCCCTCCTGAGATGTGTGCAAACCTGGTCGCCAACTACAAGAAACATCTGACCTTTGTGACTGCCAACAAGGGTTTTGCCACCAAGTACTAAATCATGTTTTGCAGAGGGGTCGAATACTTATTTCACTCATTAAAATGCAAATCAAGTTGGTCTGTTTTTGTTTGTTGTTATTCAGTCTCTCACTGTTCAAATAAACCTACCATTAAAACTATAGACTGATCATTTCTTTGTCAGTGGGCAAACATACAAAATCATCAGGGGATCAAATACTTTTTTCCCTCAATGTATTTTACAAATCTCTATCCTTGTGAGAACACAAAAACCTCTAAACTTCACTTAACCTCAGCTCCAAAAACATTAACCTTAACCAAATTCTAACTCTTAAACCCAAGTATAGTTTCTTGCCTTAAAGGCAGCTATTTTGGCTTAAATGTTGGATTTAGGGCAAAATCTGCAAATGGGGTTAGAATTAAGGTTAGACATTCCCAGTTAGGTTTAGGATTAGACATTTGGACAAGGTTCATTTTAGGCATAAATGTAATTGAGATTAGATTGAGGTTAGGCTTGTGGTAAGGTTTAGGATTAGTAAAAGTAGGATTTCTTTAAGGACAATCAACTTAGGTGTGACTATTTAGATAAGTAAACGTGTGTGTGTGTGTCAGACCAATAGTTCCATTTTAGTTCCATTTTCTAGACTCCATGCAGATTTCTGTACATCCTGAATAATATGAAATGGTTTATAGATGTATGTAAGTGTGCGTTAGAAAATGCATTGGAATGTGGCTTCCTATGTTTCCTCCTCTGTGAATTAAAGAGAGAGAGAGAGAGATGGAGAAATACATGAAAATATTATTTATGCTGTGTTTCTCTTGCGTGTCATGTGTGTTGGTTTATATTGCTGTTTCATATACACTTTGGGGGAGAGGGGGGAGGTTTAGGCGGGTGGGGGAAAGGGGGGAGATGGAGATTGAGGGGGAGATGGGGGAGGAGGGGATGATGGGGAGGGGGATATGGGGGAGGGGGAGAGAGAGAGAGAGAGTTCTGCTATCTCCGCTGTGTAGGTGTATCATTCTTTGCTCCGTGTCATGAGTGCTCATACACACACACTCTCTCACACACGCACACACTCTCTCTCACACACACACGCACGCACACACACACACGCGCACACAGATACACACATACACTCTCACGCACGCACACACACACACGCGGACACAGATACACACACACACAGCTGTTCCGCAGCCATTTAGCCATGCTGTTAGTCACTTAGATGATTTTATACACCTCCGCCACGCAGACACACATCCCTCTTCACTTAGTCACTGCACTCAGCCCAACACATGCAGTATGACAGAGGAGCCTCCACAGCCTGCAGACTGTCTCCATGTGGCCACATCTCTCATTTCCCCATTACCCTCCATCATCCACCATCGCACTGCACATAATGTAGGATCAAAGGATAAAGGATGTCTCTGAGCCAATAAACACCTCCGTCCTCTCAGGAGATAACCTCCCCGCCGTCTTCCTTCCACCGGGAGACCTGTCCGGACATACAGGAGGCAGTGGCGCTGTTTCATTAGCCGTGCCCCAGGAGGGCAGTGCCACACCGTCGGCTTGGTGACACAGGTGGTGATGTAGAGGTGACGCACCAGTGCTCCTGGAATCAGGCTGCCCGAACCCTGGGGAGGCGAGAGAGAGGAGGGGAGCAGGAGAGGAGAGAGGAGGGCAGGGGAGGCGAGAGAGAGGAGGGGAGAGAGGAGGGCATGGGAGGGAAGAGAGAGAAGGGAGAGGGAGAGAGACACAGAGACTGATGATGCAAGGGAGATGATCTATCAGGGACATTAAAACGCCTCATAATACGTCTTCTGTGCTCTGCCATAGATGTCCTATTAAGGCTCTATTATTGTCAGTTATAATTTGTCTGGCCTGACACTGTAGGTGTGAAATGTGGAGCGAGAAGTTTGATATGCTCTCATCTACATGCGGATATGCTTGTGTGTGGGAGGAAGAGAGATGAACTCGGAGAGGACAGAGATGGAGGTGCAGATGTAAACCTTTTCTCCATCGCCACGCATGCGCACACACACACAGAAAGAGAGAGAGACACGTATAGGCTATGTTAGTGTGTTATTGTGTGTTAGGCTGTGTTAAGTCTTGTATGTTTGATACAGGGAAGAGTGGAAGATTACATATGTCACCATTCTGCATCAACATACAGAAGTGGCCCAAGCCATTTGTTGTGATACAAAACTGTTTCCGCTGCTCCCAAAACCTGTCACACTCCTGTACTCGAAGAGGCTGATATTGATTATTTACTAATCAGTGCCATTTAATAAGAGGTATTTCTACCAGCAGAGGGATAATTTGAATTTGATTGATTTGAGCTGAGTAAAAAGATCCTTTCAGAGCAGTCACACATCTCTGAGCAATGACTTATTTCTAGGTCTGCTTTTGTTTTGCTTGTGTTGGTCTTTAACACGGTTTGGGTGGTTAGGGTAAGTGTTTTGGTTGAGTGCCAGTATAGAAAATAACCAGTTACTAAAATGTTGCTGGAATTGAATCCCTTTGTCGGCAAGGTAAACAGCTTGTCATTCTGTCCTTGAGCAAGGCAGTAGGCCCACGCTGTTATTGAAAATGACAGCCTACTGCCTTGATCAAGGACAGAATGACAAGCTGTTTTGAGAAGAGGTTGAGGAAAGAGGAGGTAAAGGCCTGTCTTTATACGTCTCTTCTTGTTTCTCCTCTTCTCGCCTACCGACATTCATGACATTAAATCTGTTGATGACGGAGTTTAAAGATCCTTCCAGAGTGGCCACACATGTCAGAGCGAGAGGTCAATATCCATGCACGCCGGTTTGCACGGACACGTTGCCTCGGCTATTTACAGCGTTTAGCGCTGACAGAGTCCCGCTGGGGAAGCGGACCTGACACCGGCGTATGAACACGGACACTCGCTTGTGCATCGCGTTCACCATGGCAACTGATGTCAGAGCGGACCCTCCGGCTCCACTGCCAGATGCACACAGAAGCGCGCGGGCACGCACACACACGCACACACGAACGTACGCACGCGTGCACATCCGTAGGCGGTGTTCCATCTGAGAGCCAGCAACCTCTGTCATCAACCTCTCACTCGTTCTCTCTCTCTAAACCCACCCCCACTCTCCGCCCGTAACATCCCTCCCCCTCTCTCTCGCTTCTTCTCTCTCTACCACCTTACCCTCCTACAACTGATCCCAAGTGTACTGCCAAGTTAGTTACGCTCTTGTTCCCTTCCTTTTATTTATCTTCCTTCAGCCATGTTATTCCCTTGAATATTAGCTAAATACACGATTTGAACAGTAAATATGAAGTATTTTAATGAGTCGTGTGTGTTTATCTTTGCCTCCGTGGTCGTGGCGATGTTGTCTAAGATGGACATGAAAGCAGTTGTCTGCGGCTGCCAGCACAGCTGTTCTGATTCTCCACTGTAATATCTGCGCTTGTTTCTTTGTTATAAATCTAAGGCTTTTTTGAGGCTTCCAGGAATTCTACTGCTTATAATTAGTCCTGTCTACAAATAGTACATTGACATGTTTTTCACTCTTCCTCCATCTCCATTCTGCTCTCTCGCACTCTCCTTCTCCCCTTTCCCTCTTTCTGTAGCACGTATCAGAGCTGTTAGCGGTAGTCCGTCTGCCCTTCATCCACCCGTCCTACCTGCTGAACGTCGTGGACAACGAGGAGTTGATCAAGACGTCGGAGGCGTGTCGGGACCTGGTCAACGAGGCCAAGAGATATCACATGTTACCTCACGCCAGACAGGAGATGCAGACTCCTAGGACGCGACCGCGGCTATCTGCAGGTTGGTGTGCACGCACGTACGCACGTACACACATGGTACGCAATGGAATAGGCGCAATTCTGATTAACTTAACTTAGCCTTCAGATTAAACGGTTTGGATTGCATGAAAAAAAACATGATTGGTGACCAAAACCAATATCAAACAAACGATTTGGGTTTGTTTGTGGGCCAGACCCAGAACCTGTTACTATAAGAGCTTCCTGATGACCAATCAAGTGTGTCCCTGGGGTGTCTGGGCTGAGGAACTCTGTGTGTTTTTACAGTAGGCCTGCAAGATAAACATCTCCCAGTTCCTCCTAAACACCAGCTGCTTTCAGCACAGACAGCCTGGGCATTTCTCTTATTCCAGACAGCCGGCCAACTATTCACTTCAATTCCAACCAGCCGTTCACTCTCCAACCAGCCGTTCACTCTCCAACCAGTCGGGCAGTCTCCAACCAGTCGGGCAGTCGCGTCCTGTTTGTTTACATAATTAAGGCAGATATTTATGGAAATAAGTAGCCCTAGACAGACAAATGTAAATTGCTTTTGGTCGTTAGATTTTCCTGCTTCCCGGCCAAGTCTCTTTCCGGTCCCCCCTCAATAAAGAGCTATCTAATTAGTGTGTGTGTTTGTATGTGTGTTTGTGTGTGTGTGTTTGCGTGCATCTGTGCTAAACCAAAACCGAGCATAACATATTTTCTGCTTGGTAGGATTAAGGTAATTGCTTAACAAATGTCATTTTATGATGTGGACAGTTTACAGGCCTGCAGACCCTGTTCTGCTCAGTGCTCTCTCTCTATCGCCCTCTCTCTCTTCCTCATCTGTAAACATACTGAGTTAATGGCGGTAGTCTAACAGTTTGTGTGTTTCATTGTTTAATTGCAACGTGTTTAATTGTTTAATTACTTTTTATTGGTTTGTGGCTTTAGTTTTAGGGAATTAGGGGAGGGTCTCGAACAGATGTTTCAAAACAGTATTTGCATTACGATACTATGGGCTGGTAATTGGGGAAAGACATTTATCCAATTAAAGATCGCAATGTTATTTTAATAGGGTATGATAGATTGATAGTGTGTCTTGAAAAAAATATATAACAAAAAATATAAAATTATGCAACAAATATTCCTACTCTAGCCTTTTGGGGGCCCTAAGCAAGATTTAAGTTAGGGCCCCCTCTCACTTATCAGTTGGGGGCTCCCTAGCAGTCAGAGGCCTGCTAGCAGTCGGGTCCCTAAGTGTCCACATATGTCACTTATGCCTTGAGCCGGCCCTGCAAATATTATTTGTGAACCCCCGTTAGCATTTTTATTTCTGTAACTTATCAGATCTATTCTTCTCCTAGATTTTTTTGTCCTTCTGCAGAAGATATATGGTGAGCAATATGTTTGGACCATTAAATTGCAGTAAATTCACAGTTTATAATCACAATACATATCAAATAGAAACTTTAGTATTATGATTTATGTGTATCCTTATCAAATCCCAGTCTAATTATAACCCCATTTCCAGAAAAGTTGGGACGCTGCGTAACATGCAAATAAAAACGAAATGCAATGATGTGCATTTCATCACTTATCCCTTAATACAGCTCCGGAAAAAATGAAAGAAAAAGGTGCAGTGGTCTCTCTATTTTTTCCAGAGCTGTATTATTGAAAATAGTACTAACACAACATTTCAAATTTGAAACTGATTGATGTTACTGTTTTTGGAAGAATACATGCCATTTAGAATTTCAAGCCAGCAACACGTTTCAAAATAAGTTGGGACAGGAGCATATTTACGACTGTGTTGCATCACCTCTTCTTTTAACAATACTCTGTAAGCATTTGGGAACTGAGGAGACCAGTTGCTTTAGTTTTGAAAGTGAAATGTTTTCCCATTCTTGCTTGATATAGGATTTCAGCTGCTCAACAGTTCAGGGTCTCCTTTGTTGTATTTTTTGTTTGATAATGCGCCAAATGTTTTCATTCGGTGACAGGTCTGGACTGCAGGCACGCCAGTTTAGCATCCAGACTCTTTTACTATGGAGCCATGCTGTTGTAATATGTTCAGAATGTGGTTTGGCATTGTCTTGCTGAAATAAGCAAGGTCTTCCCTGAAAAAGACATGCCACCATATGTTGCTCCAGAAGCTGTACATATTGTTCAGCATTAATGGGCCTTCACCGATGTGCACTAATACACCCCCATACCATCACGGATGCTGGCTTTTGAACTGTGCACAGATTTCCTCTTTAGTCCGGAGGACGCGGCATTCATGATTCCCAAAAATAATTTCAAATTTTGATTAGTCAGACCACAGGACAGTTTTCCACTTTGCCTCAGTCCATCTTAATTGTCTTTGGACCCAGAGAAGGCGTCGGCTGTTCTGGATCTGTGGTTTATTCTTTGCATGGTAGACTTTTAACTTGCATTTTGTGATTTCCACTACAGAATCATATCTGTTTTTAATGTAGTGCCGCCTGAGGGCCTGAAGATCACGGCCATCCATTATTGGTTTTCGGGATTTTGTCCCATGCATACAGACATTTCTCTGGATTCTCTGAATATTGTAATGATATTATGTACTGTAGATGATGAGATCCCCAAACTCTTTGCAATTTTACGCAGAGAACATTTTGAAGTTGTTGCATTATTTGCCCGCACTGTCTTTCAGTGGTGAACCCATCCTCACTTCTGGCAGAGCAATCCTCTCTGGAATGATGTTTTATACCCAATCATGGTACTGACCTGTTGCCAATTGACCTAATTAGTGGTGTGATATTCCACCAGGTTTTGTTTTTCAGCAACCATTTACAACTTTTCCAGTCTTTTGTTGCCTCTGTTCCAACTTGAAATGTGTTGCTGGCATCAAAATCAAAGTGGGCATATATTTTTCAAGAAACAATAAAATGTCTCAGTTTCAACATTTGAAATGTTGTCTTTGTACTATGTTCTATTGAATAAAGGGTTTAAATGATTTGCGCATCATTGAATTTTGTTTTTATTTCCATTTCATGCAGCGTCCCAACTTTTCTGGAAGTGGGGGTTGTATTTTAATATACTAGTAGCTTATTGATGGTGTTAACATTTTCATCCAGTCTGCCTCTCTCTCTCTCACTCTCTCTCTCACTCTATCTCTCACTCTCACTCTCACTCTCTCTCTGATCCTCCACCTCCTTTCATTCAGGGTTCCAAGGCAGGCTTGGTCTTTGGCTAGTTTCTAAGGGATTGAGTGTTGTACTAGGCTGGCCAGCTGGTCCTGGGTCGGTCTGGTTCTGAGGTACACAGCAGGACAGGTCAGAAGGACATGGGGGCTGAGAGAGGGGACTCTTAAAAAATGATCAGTTACTTCCATCTGGCGACCAGCACTGACCTGTGTCAGGAGCAGAGCAAGAGAGAGAGATGGAGGAGATGAGACATCAAAAGAACAGTTGGAAATTAGGGAAATGTTGTTTGTTTGTGTGTGTAGATAGGGTACCACCTGACCAGGGTCTTAAGTGGATACAGAAATCCTATCGCCCTCCTCCCAGATGTAATTGTAGCCAGTTCTTCCAAGTTGACAAGGTCATGTTTAAGGTTTGGGATCGGGGGTTAATGAGAACAAGTGGCCAGCACTGCACGCAAACCTGTAGCCCTCTGAGCTTCATTTTTTCCCATCCACAACGCCCTGGGAAGCCCCTAGCCTACCAGATGGTGAAACGTGCTCACGCAGCCAACATGCTCACACATGCCAACCTCCCAGGGATGTGGTCAAACATCTGAAACTGAAGTGTATCTAATGGGAGCTGTAAGCGTAAAGTATTGGTGTATCTACTGCATTGTGTAGGAATGCCCAAGCCTATGTTGTGTATATATAGTGTTTAGCAAAGTGTGTGTGCAGAAGACTTGTATAATGAACCATTCACACATCTCTGGGGATTCTCCTTGCAGCTAATTGGCGAATAAGAGACCGTATAATGGCAGTGATTATCTGTTATTAGGTATTCTGAGGAACTTGGGGATTACATTCTGAATTATATTTGAAATCTTCAAAACAGTTACACACAAGAATACAATTGTTCCTGTCTGTCTCCTGGATGTATACTCAGTATTTATCCAAAGGAGTAGTTTCTCCCTTGGATGGTAGTGCCAAACTATTGGAGCTTGTTGAAGTTTGTTCTGTTTCGGTCGGGGGGCTCGCATGGTCAAGCGTGTTGGGTCAAGGCAAAACTGATGACTTAGCTCAGCCAATTGGGCTAATTGTGAGGAGCATCTGTTGTGTCTCTCTCTGTGCGCTGATTCATTTTTCACAAGCCGCAAATTAGCAAACCGTACCATCTGTGGGTTAGCCCGGTGATCTGGGTTTCTCAAGGAAATGACGTGACTTCTTCTTTAGGATATTAAGAAGGTGGCCCTCAATTTTGAACCCTCCTCGATTGGTTGGACTGTGCCGAAGTGAACCTCCTGTTGTTTCCATACCAGGTTCCAGGATGATTTTTTTAAACATCCGCTGTGCCAGGTTAACCACTCACTCTTAATCACATGCAGTACCAGGAGAGACTACAGGGCAAAAACACCACACGGCCGTCGGTCAAAAGTAGCCAAGCGCTGACTTCCATCATTGTTTAGTGTCACACAGCGACCTGGTTTGAAGATTCCAGTGTTCGGCCTGACAGCTTTCAACATCATCTGAACTTGCAGGTATGAACAAGGCTCAAGTTGATGAATCAGTCGCTCTTACAAAACACACAGACACTCTCTGGAGTATTTAAACAGGAAAAAGGGTGAAAACAAGCAAGCGGTTCGGGGCAAAACATTTTCTGTGTTTTTTTTTTCCCAGCTCTGCTATAAAATACCTCATTCTGCTGCTCAACAGGGTACTGGATATCAGGTGTGTTAGTGCAGGGTAAAATTGAAGTCAGCAACCTTCTGGGTTGACAGATCACTTCTGCCAGATTTCCAACCTGGAAAGTAGGATTCGAAACAGCAACCGTCCACACTGTGGCTATATTCTCTATACCTTCAGAGAAATGACTGACCACTTAGTGAAGATGATTGGAAGGACTTTATGAATATGTTACAATAAGACTCTAGTGGCTCAGACATACAAGAGTGAGTCTGTGGGGTGTAAGTCCTACATTTGGACTGGTGGTATCTTGTTCACACATCTTGTGCACCTCGGCCCTCTGGGAAAAATAAGTGAGGGAGACCGCTGAGGCAGAAATGAGATCTCCACACCCCGGACTCGCACCTGAACAGTGAACAGATCAGATCATTATGATACATCATCCTGTTCGGCCTGTCTGTCGCCTCTCGTCTGGAGTATGGGACCTAATTCCCACACCGGCTTCCCATTCGCCTGGCTCTGAGAGGAGCATTGTTTCAGCCAATAATCCAAATGTATTTCGAAGTTCTTTTTATGTCAACGCCTCCGCCAGCCGTTGGCTCGGGAGATGGGTCTTGAAATGTGCGAATTTGGTTGGCAATTACAGGGTTTGTCATTTGGAGTGGCTGCTAGCAGCAAACGGACATGCGTGTCTGTGTGCATTCATTGGCGCGTGCTAGAGTGTGTCCATGTGTGTTAGTGTCCAGCGCCTGGTTTGAGTGATTTTTCATACTGGTTTGTTTTAAGGAGCCAATGTAGCGTGAGATTACTCTGTGTTATTCTCTAAAGAGAAAAGTGACGCGTTCCGCACCGCTCGAAAAATGGCTGAGTCACACACACAAACACAAACTACGAAGCCGAAGCCTCTGAAATGTCTTCTGCATATCATAGTAAAATCTAATCTCTCGCCATGTGGAAATATGTATTCTGGGACGTGAGTTGACTAGAAGATTATAGTGGAGATAGATGTTGACGTTTCTGGGCTTTATTGGTGAAATCTTGAGCAAAATACAGCCTTTTTGTGCATTTAATAGAACTGCTAGTATGTACTGGTACTGGGTCCGCCCGTCCGAATTTGTGCTGTGAATATCAACCCCTCTGCTATCTGCGTGACCACGCCACGATGTGACCGCCGACAAGAGGATCAACTCCTGGCTGACTGACTTGGCTCAGTTTTTGGTGGGAGAGAGGCTCTGCAGTGCGCACATTCAAACGCACGCACGTACAAACGCATGCATGCACGCACAGAAAAAGACCTAATCCGCACATGCAATGATTTTCACATAAGCAGGCTGGGTGACTGTTATGAATATTGTATGAGGCTGAAGCTGTAGGTCAAATAGTCACATTTGGCATGGAGTGTGGGTGTGTGTGTGGGTGTGTGTGTGTGTGTGCATGCGTGAAGGTGTGTGGTTGTGTGTACGTGTGAGTACTTGTGTCCCTGTCCAATTGTCTCTCACTGGCAGCCGTTGTCAAAACGAAAGGTCAGAAGTACAGTTCTGATAAATGTAACAGCTGCCTAATGGAGTGTAATGTTGAACTCTTATGAAATATTCCACTATATTGCCCGTAAACCATTTACTCAATGAAAGACAGAAATTCTACAGCAGGACGTCAGGTAGTCAGTTGAATTTTAAGTTTTTTGATTTGAAAGGATGCATGACAAAGTGTTTTACGTTTATAGAATAATTATTTTAGGAAGTATCTGATTTGCTTTTGGATGAGATTCCTATCTATCCAACCAGCTTCAATGTGGACTAACCAGATCAACCGCCACCTGTATTAGTTGTCAAAATTCACCATGTTTTTTCCCCAAATACATGTTTTACTCCAAAAAGAGGTAATCTGCATTGATCAGAAAACCTGTCAGAATCTGCAGTGACACATCTCAATCACATAAGAGGTCAGGCTGTTGATTTTGTCCTGTGGAATTATGTCTCACTCTATGTATTGTCAGGAACTGAATCCCTGTTGTAGCTGTCAGCAGTTGTACATCTCAGTCCAGAAAATCCCAAACAGGCTCAATGGGTGACATGTCAGGTGAGTATGCAGGAGAAGAACTAGGACATTTTTAGATTCCTGAAGTTGTTTAAAGGTCCATTATCATGCTGAAACATGAGGTGATGGTGGTGGATGAACTGCAGAACAATGGGCCTCCAGACCTTATTATGGTCTGTCTGTGCATTGAAATTGTCATGGATAAAATGCAATTGCGTTGACACCAGCAAACCGCTAACCCACGCAACGCCACCCACTCTGTCAGCCATCTGCCGGGTACAGTTGAAAACTGGACTCACCCGTGAAGGGAACACAGTTTGTCCAGTGTGCCAGTGGTCATCGAAGGTGAGCATTTGGCCACTCAGGTCAGTTACAACGCCAAACTACAGTCAGGGGAAAGAGCCTGCTGAGAATGACAAGCATGTAGAACAGTCCCTGACAGTTTCTTGTCAGTTTGTGCTGAAATCATTCGGTTGTACAAACTCAAGAGCTTCATCTGCTGTCCGGGTCCCACGGTTAAAGAAGCATGATGTTCAAGTCCTCGGCTGGTGTGGTTACACAGTGTCTGCGGTTGTGAAGCTGGTGTTCAGTATCTTTAAAAAGGACTTTGGAAGCAGCATTGAAATAAACAGTCAGTTTTCTGGCAAAAGATGTGGCGGACATTCCTGCAGTCAAAATGGACAGTTGTGTACAGTAGAGTGGCCTTTTGTTGTCCTCAGCACAAGGTGCATCTGTGTGATGATCATGCTGCTAAATCAGTTTCTCAATGTGCCACACGTGTCAAAGTGGACAGATCAGGAGAAATGCTCACTAACACGAATGTAAAGAAAATGTGAGAAATAAGCTTTATGTGAGTATAGAAAATTACAGCACTATTTTATTTCACCTCACAATTAATATTTATTTCTCATTAGAAGAACAATAGAAACTGCACAAGATTTTCTGAGATGGATTTCTGTGAGTCATCTAATCACACAAAAATGCTATCCTATAAGGGTGAACAACTGTAACATCTCAAACATACCAAAACACATGCCTGTGGCCTTCTGATCTTCCCCATACCAAATTACCTCCCTGAGGCCGAGCACAAGGGAAGGGGAGGTGCAGAGTAACTAACACAGTTTGGGAAAGGCTTAAAACAAACTAAAGGAAAACGGATAGCGAGAGCAAGGTTGAACTGTGGATTCAAGAAAGGGAGCAAGGAGAGAGAGAGAGAGAGAGGAAAATAAAAGGAGGCAGAGCCCAGCTGAGAAAAGAGAAGGCGTTTGCCGATAGCAGGGACATAGCAGGGGGGGGGCACAGGGAGGAACAAGGAGAACTCAAACTGCCAGTGCGTGCGTGCGCAACGAGCGTGATTTTGTCAGGGATAGGAGTCATTAGGAGAGAGCAGGGGTAGGAACAAAGAGACGTGCGGTGTGTGTGTGTGTGTGTTTGTGTTTGTGACACTGATGCTATGCTCAGCAGGTGGCCAGTTCACCTGTCAGAGTTCCCCCTCCCGCCTCTGTTCTCCTTTCCTCTCATGGTCACGACACGGGAGAGAAAACACAAGCTGTCAGCATCTCAGTTATCCTTCCGTCCCGCCCTCCATCTTTCCATCCTCTCCTCCCTCGCCACATTCAGTTCGCCTGCTGACTGACAGCCGCCTGCTGAGTGGGTCTGTGCATAGAACCAGAGACACGTGTCCCTGGAGCAGATCCGCCCCTGACGGGGGCCACCGCTGGATTCACCTTATTCACCCTGCCTAACAACTCCCAGAGGACATTTTATCTCCTTTGTTGAGTGTACTGCAAAGGAACAGTGTCCAGTTTTGCTAGCAGCAGGGCAGGGAACGTGGGAGAGACTGGGAGAGAGATTGACAGAGCGGGGGAACGAAAGAGCGAGAGAGACAAGGCCGTCTAACAGAGACAGTTTTATTATTTTCTTCTCTTTTTTTTTCCTCTTTTTTTTTTGTTGCAGCCTTGTTTTCCACTTCCCTAACGAGCTGGGGAAAGTCTCCCGGCGTGACCTCAGAAAGCGGGAAACAGAGGTCACAGGTCAAGAGGCATCCCGTCTGCCATCCAGATGCCAATATCACAACATTCTGCATACAAAAATAAGTCGCTTGTCTGAGCAGTTGCAAATCTCTGTTCTGTCCATCAGACTTCTGGTTGTTATAACACATCTCTGTTCTATCTGTCAGTCTTCTGGATGTTATAACCCAGGTTTAAGGAGACAGAGTGAGGATTTAAACCAACATATGTTCAACCATTCAATGACATATTCCCCATACGTTCCTTGTGCGTGTTCCACGTGGACGTTCTGCATTTTCCTTCGAGCTGAGAACTACACCATCAGCAGTCCTGTCAGCTGAATTGATGATCAGAATATGTTCATTCAACATGCCTTTTCCAGATATTACTGGGGGAAACACGGTTGGCATTTACCTCAAGACTGAGAATCACAGATTCAACAATAGCGGTTATATAGTGGAATGTCTTCTGGATGTATGCCCATAATTAGTATCTGGTGGTTGTGCAGTTGTCACTCTGAATACCTGAGCCCTGCTCTCAGCAGTAATGTGCATCTACGTTCACACTCCACTCATCTTCCTTCCAACATCAATCCTACTTAGCATGTACAACAAATGCTTGTCAAGGTGCGTTACATGAAACAATAACCAGCAGGAAACATAAAATAGGCTTTTCTGTGCAAATGCAGATATCAAGGTAGACATGAATAAAAAAAAAAAAAGGTAAACACAAAATAATTGGAATGATGTTGCAAAAAAAAAAGACTGTTAGTCACATGCTGGTTAATCACTACTGAATGATTTGTGTCTTGCTCACTTTGTGGCTTTAATAAGCAGACAGTTTTCATTCGTCTGTATCTGTTTTGTTGTAACACATTTATATAATTTGGTGCATAAATAAAGCTTTGGTGCATTTGCAATTCGGGTCCCAACCCCGTAATCTTTGAAAGGAGAAAAATCAGTGCGTGTTTCCTGGCGCCCAACCCCAGTAAGCTACATGTCAGTGATATATTATGTGAGGCGGGCCTGTGTCTAAAGTAACGTTTACCTCTCCTCACTCGGCTCATCCTGCTAAAGCCTGATGTTCTGCTTTTTCATCAAAATCAAAAGCTCTCTCTGTATCCTAACGGCCCTGGAGAAAGACAGGTAAAGGAAAAGAAAGAGAAAGTGCAGCTTTGGAAAGAAAAAAGTGATGACAGGATTGTTTAAAGGGAAGGAGGGATGGCGAGGGAAAGGACCCATGGATTGGAGGTTGTCAGGGGAACGAGTGAGGAGAAGTATTGATCCAGGAATATGAGCCAGCTTCTAGAATGCTAGTTTTGGAATGCCATATATCCTCCTATTTACCCTTCTCCTCTCCTTCTGTCTGGTTCTGCCACCCTCCTTGCCTCCCCTCCCTCTCTCTCTGTCTCACGTCTCTCCTTCTATCCCCCACTCTTTCTGTCCGTGTCACATGGTCTCTCCCACCCCTGTCTCTTACGTTGTCTCTCCTTCTATCCCCCACTCTTTCTGTCCGTGTCACATGGTCTCTCCTACCCCCTGTCTCTTATGTTGTCTCTCCTTCTATCCCCCACTCTTTCTGTCCGTGTCACATGGTCTCTCCTACCCCCTGTCTCTTATGTTGTCTGTCCTTCTATCCTCCCTCTCTCTGTCTCTCTCACGTTGTCTCTCGTTCTCTGGGTTTACCGGCTGTGGAAGCCTAAAAGGCCTGGAGAAAAACATGTGGCATCCAGCCTGTGTGTGTGTGTGTTTTGGATCACTGGTGTTTTTGTACAGTGCAGGATGAAACACACGCGGGTGAATGGATGTATAGTGTGTGTGAGTGTGTCTGTGTAGAGATTAGGGGTCGGTAATTGGCCGAACACGAGAGTGCACTGAACGTGAAGAGATCACAATACTCACTGAGAAATCTTCCTGATCAAAACAGACACACTATATATACTATACTATACACATTCACCCTTACACAAACTGTCCATCTCGCTTGCCCACTCACTCACTCTCACACACACAAGGCTGGGTGGATGTGCTGCGCTGAATGTCTACTCCTTGAGATTTGACCCTGTATTAAAATAATTTGTTTGTAGCCCTGCTGTACTTCAATACTCCGCATACAGCATTTTGATTTGGTGAGGGATTGAGGCCAGGCTTGGGGTTTCACTAGTAGAGCTAGCGAAGAGCTGTGCCGTCTATGGAAACTGAGGAGAGAGAGAGCGAGCAATAGCAAGATGGAGAAAAGTGTTATCTGAGGGGATTGAGATGCTAGAGACAGACAGAGACACAGCGTCATTGATGACCCAAAACAAAACCTCTCCTGCTTTGGAGACTCAATTTGACATGAAGGCATTTTATTCAAATAAAGTGAATGTGGTACAGGGTTGAAATATACACTCACCTAAAGGATTATTAGGAACACCTGTTCAATTTCTCATTAATGCAATTATCTAATCAACCAATCACATAGCAGTTGCTTCAATGCATTTAGGGGTGTGGTCCTAGTCAAGACAATCTCCTGAACTCCAAACTGAATGTCAGAATGGGAAAGAAAGGTGATTTAAGCAATTTTGAGCGTGGCATGGTTGTTGGTGCCAGACAGGCCAGTCTGAGTATTTCACAATCTGCTCAGTTACTGGGATTTTAACACACAACCATTTCTAGGGTTTACAAAGAATGGCGTGAAAAGGGAAAAACATCCAGTATGCGGCATTCCTGTGGGCGAAAATGCCTTGTTGATGCTAGAGGTCAGAGGAGAATGGGCCGACTGATTCAAGCTGATAGAAGAGCAACTTTGACTGAAATAACCACTCATTCCAACCAAGGTATGCAGCAAATTATTAGAGTCAGAATTTGGCGTAAACAGAATGAGAACATGGATCCATCATGCCTTGTTACCACTGTGCAGGCTGGTGGTGGTGGTGTAATGGTGTGGGGGATGTTTTCTTGGCACACTTTAGGCCCCTTAGTGCCAATTGGGCATCGATTAAATGCCACGGCCTACCTGAGCATTGTTTCTGACCATGTCCATCCCTTTATGACCACCATGTACCCATCCTCTGATGGCTACCTCCAGGAGGATAATGCACCATGTCACAAAGCTTGAATCATTTCAAATTGGTTTCTTGAACATGACAATGAGTTCACTGTACTAAAATGGCCCCCACAGTCACCAGATCTCAACCCAATAGAGCATCTTTGGGATGTGGTGGAACGGGAGCTTCGTGCCCTGGATGTGCATCCCACAAATCTCCCTCAACTGCAAGATGCTATCCTATCAATATGGGCCAACATTTCTAAAGAATCCTTTCAGCACCTTGTTGAATCAATGCCATGTAGAATTAAGGCAGTTCTGAAGGCGAAAGGGGGTCAAACACAGTATTAGTATGGTGTTCCTAATAATCCTTTAGTGTATCATGTCATCAACTTGGCGTAGACAAATAACTTATCTGCCAGGAATTTCAGATCAACCTACAAGATTTCTTTCCCAAGGGTGTGGAGCACTCTTGCCCTTCAAAATTGTGATGCTAAACTGTTAGCCAAATGCATAGCATAATGTACAGCAATAAAAAACATTGACTAGGAATTGTGGCTACGGATCGGATAAGCTTTGAAGGGACAACACCTTATTGACATTATATGACAACTACTACAAAATTACTTAAGGAGTTATTTCCTGTGCTAGGTCAGCCAATGCTGAACATAATAAATTGCTCCCTTTCCTCCGGATGCGTACCAAACTCACTAAAAATTGCGGAAATTAAGCCTCTTCTAAAAAAATCTAATCTAGATCCCGACATATTAAACAATTATAGGCCAATATCGAACCTCCCGTTCCTCTCAAAAATCTTAGAAAAATGTGTTTCCCAACAACTGAATGCCTTCCTAAAGACAAAAAACATTTATGAAATATTCCAGTCCGGTTTTAGATCCCATCATAGTACTGAGACTGCACTTGTGAAGGTAACAAATGACCTTCTAATGGCCTCAGACAAAGGTTCCGCATCCGTCCTGTTGCTTCTTGATCTTAGTGCTGCTTTTGACACTATTGATCACTCCCTTCTCTTAGAGAGACTGGAAACCAATATTGGGCTACGTGGACGTGGTTTAAATCTTATTTATCTGAAAGATATCAGTTCGTTAGTGTGGATGGCATATCCTCTGACAAGTCAAAGGTATGCTTTGGAGTTCCTCAAGGCTCGGTTCTGGGCCCATTATTGTTCTCACTATACATGCTCCCTCTGGGCGATGTAATCCGAAATCACAATATTAACTTTCACTGTTATGCTGATGACACACAGTTATATATTTCAATGAAGCATGGAGAAGCCCCTAAATTAGCTATTTTGGAAGCATGCGTTTCAGATATTAGGAAGTGGATGACAGAGAATTTCTTGCTCTTAAACTCAAATAAAACAGAAATACTCCTTTTAGGACCCAAAAAACAAAGAGCGTTGTTAGCAGATCTCCCTGTGAACCTCGACGGCTGCATGGTCGTATCCCAAAAAACTGTAAAAAAACCTTGGTGTTACCCTTGACCCTGACCTCTCCTTTGAGGAACATATAAAATATGTCTCAAGAGTTGCTTATTTTCATCTTCGAAACATCGCAAAAATTAGAAACTTTCTATCAAAAACTGATGCAGAAAAATGTATCCACGCTCTCGTTACTTCTAGATTAGATTACTGCAATGCTCTTCTCTCTGGTTATCCAGACAAATTAATAAATAAACTTCAATTAGTGCTGCACACAGCTGCTAGAATCCTAACTAGAACAAAAAAAATTATTTGAACACATTACTCCTGTCCTAGCGTCCTTACATTGGCTGCCTGTTAGGGTTAGGGCTGATTTTAAGGTTTTACTCTTAACCTATAAATCAATACATGGACTTGCTCCTACTTACCTGGCTGAAATGATCCAGCCATACATACCTACACGTAACCTTAGATCGCAAGATGCAGGCCTTTTAATTGTACCTAGAATTTCTAAACAAACAGTTGGCGGCAGGGCCTTTTCTCATAGAGCTCCACTCCTGTGGAATGATCTGCCAATTAAGGTTAGAAATGCAAACTCAATGCAAACTTTCAAGTGTCTACTAAAAACTCATCTCTACAGCACGGTTTATAATTAGGTGTAGCCTGGCCCGGGGGCGTGAAGGTGACCAGTAGGCTTGATACTGTCCACCCTTGCTGTCTTGCCAGGTGGGCTCTCGCAGGGACCTTGTTGTTGCTTTACACTCTCTGTACTACTGGTCATTGCTTTGCAAAGTCTGATAAGGACAATTTAAATTGGTACATGTACATGTCTACATCAGGAACCTCATTGCTGCTATCCCTGCATTTCAGTTGCACATGCTAGCTTGCACCTTCAGTTTGCCTTTGTTACACATTTAGAATCGCCATTTGTACTTGCGTTTGCCTTCATAGCAAATTTTTACATCGCACTTATAACATACATTGGTCTTAAATTTTTTGCAATCTTCTGTTTGCATTTCTGGTTAGACGCTAACTGCATTTCATTGTACTTTACTTTAAATAAAAGTACAGTTGAATCTAATCTAATTTCTATTATTTTATATTTGGGTCAAAATGACCCCGATTGGTTTCACCATATAAATAGTATGCAAATACTGTTTCTTGAAATTCATGGTAGTTTATTATATTTTAATATAATTTATACTTGGGGTCCCCAGGGACCCCAGTTGGCAGTCATTGTATGTTAAATATGTTGGTAGGATGAGGGTTAACAAAACCCCAAGATGCTGGAGAAGATGCTTCAAGCCTGGCTAACGGACAAATACGACATAGTAACACTTCACAATCTATGATAAGCTACATTCTCTTTGGCATGCAAATAATGTTACAATACATCACTGACACGCGATCGATGTTACGCTGCCATGATTAAATTAATTAATTTATGATCAAGATGCCCCCCCTCTTGGTATTTGCTTTGACAACTTGGTTAAAACTACGCAAAGAAAGATTTTTGCAGATTTACATCCAAAGCAAGCTGCAATAACAACTTCGCAGGTTTAGCAGGTATAATGAAACAACAATACTTTGGAGAGTGAATGGACTGAAACAGAAACACGGAGCTGTTAGTAACGCTGCGCGTCAAGAGCTTATGTAAATTAAGTGAAAGGGAACGTTTTGTGATTGGACAATAAATGTTCTATGGTTTTGTTCCTGACCCCGTTTCACACTGGTTATTTTGTCACTGTGTTTATGGGGCAAGCCCTGAAAATTCGGTGCTAACCCTGCTCAAGAGCAGGGCCAGCTAGCCCTAGGCTAAGGGCGGTGCTAGCCTTTTAATTTAAGGACCAGGATGTTGACAGCTGTGCCATTTAGATGGCAAGGTTTCTGGGAATACATTTTGATTTACAGATTCCATGGCATAAGCTGATATTTAAGATGACACAATATTCAAAACATGCATTTCAGCTGAAAGTCACAATCAATGCTAACAACTTCATTGTAAATATATGGATCATAAAACCTCAGAATCTCTGCTCTGCAGATTTGGCTGGATAGATGTAGAATCATTGTCCTCAGGTAGCCAGCTTTTCGTCTGAGTTAGGACTGTTTCATGAAGCTATCATGGCGCTTTCGAAATGTCTGTTTGAAACAGAAAAGAGAAGGAAAGTATATCACCTATTGAAAAGAGGCCATAAAGCAGTCTTAAATGCTATTGGGAACTAAAAGACAGGACACAGTGACAAACTATCTGAACACCATGAATGCTAGAAAACTATGTTTATGCACTATGCCCCACCTGTTCATAGAAACCATCCGCCACTAGCAGATCTGCCTACCTAGAGAAAACAGGCTGTGTTCTCTCTACCTTTAGAGAAAGGTCGAGTCAGACTTGCGTTTTCACATACAGCTGGGAGAACTATGCATTTCCACAAAAGCAAGTAGAATAACCCTTTTGTGCCATATTAACTGCGAAAAAAACCATTTTGTCAGTGGAACGACCAACCAGGAAAAGAATAATTCTACATGTGCCCCCAGGATTTCATTATTGTCCTTGTGTTACTGTATTGTCTTGCTAATTGTTCTTCCTCATTTTATATGTTTTGTCCTATTATCTGTCATCATTGGGTTAATATATGTCTAGTTTGCCATGGCAATGAATGTGGTACCACTTTTCATTGCAGTGAAAAAGTATTTTGAATTGAATAGAGAGAAAGCTGGAGAGAGATGGAGAGAGTGATATGTGTTATCTGTTAGAATAAAGAGAGAATAGTTACTGTATCTGTAGAGAGAGAAATTGAGTGTTACTGTTTTGAGAGAGAGATGGGGTGTTATTTTATCTATAGAGAGAGAAAGAGGGAGAGAGTATGTGTGTTATCTGTAGAAGAGTAGAGATAGTGAATAGTGTGCTGCTACAGCTGGCAGATGGCAGAGAGATCAGTCTAGATAATTGAGTTATACTTCCCTCTTTACACACTGCACTTCCCTGCGCTAAGAGAAAACTTTGGCAGTTTGCATTTTAGTTTTGCATTTCCCTGTGAGACTATTGAATTGGAAATAACAATAAACAAGTCCTGCAGTCTGCTGAATTGAAAAGTAGCTGAAGCCAAGTTTGGTGCAAATGCTGTTAAAGCCTTGTCCATCACCCAAAGGGCAAACCATCGTTAAGGTGGACAGCCTTCAAACATCCGGTCTCATGCGAGAAGCCTGGGGGTTTTAAGGCTATAACAATACTTTGGAAAAGCGTTTGTGACAACGTACCTTTGAGCTATTATGTGTCACATAGAGCATTCCCTTCCATTTCCCTTCACCAGGCACATGCCCAGGTAAGGCTCAACCTGTACAGAGTACATGTCCCTTTCCAGGTGACTTGCACCCATCTGCCTTGGTGTCGCGTGTCACTCACTCTGACGGGCATGCGTCGTCCGTTTAATTTTTTCGCGCGTCACTCTCCAACACATCGTCCGTCTGTGTGAGCCGACAACTCTGCCCACTTTCTCAGATTCAGCACATGCACATGAAGGGAAGGTCTGTGCACGGTACTGCCATTCACATTTGACTTTTACCTGCTTTGTCACTACTAATAGCTATCACTAGTTCCCAACTAAGCTACCACTAGTAGCTATGCTATCACTTGTCTCTATCTATGCATTTCCTTGTAAATAAATATTGCCTATTCTTGCACCTGAACTTTTGAAACTGCTGAAGCCCCAACTAACCAAAGAACCTGCCAGGGCCCCATTTCTTAACAGAAATACAACTGTAACTCACTCAGGAACGTGGTCCTCTCAACCTGTTCTTCCATCCTCCACCCTCACAACCTTTCCGTCTGTCTCTCCAGGGGTGGCCGAGGTGATCGTTTTAATAGGCGGTCGTCAGGCCGTGGGTATGAGCCAGCGCTCTCTGACGGCGGTGACGTGTTTCAACCCGCAGAACAGTAAGTGGTACCCGCTGGCCAGCCTGCCCTTCTATGACCGAGAGTTCTTCAGCGTCATCTCAGCCGGGGACAACATCTACCTATCAGGTGGGCTGAGTGCACTGTCTGCTGCAAACAAGCACACGTAGAATATATGTGTAGATACCTACCTACCTAAATACAAACATTTGTGCATGCATACGTATATACATACATACATGCATGCATGCATATGCAGAAAGGTGTTAATGTTGATACTGGTGTTGTGATTGCACTTACATACAGTATACTCCATCCTCCTTTGACATTGGACTACTAGGAATGGTCCTGCCACATGTTCCCCTCCACCTCATTTCATATAAATGTAAATGTGTGTTGGGCTGGTGGTGCTGGCCTGCGTGGGCCTGTGGGGAGGGAGGCAGTCAGTGGGGAAATCAGCGGTGTACAGTTGCACTAACCACGGCTGAGAAGTGTGTGTCCCTGCAGAGAACGGATGAAATGTCCTCTTTGTTTGCTGCTTTCAGACCGAGCTTGTGTAGCTTATGCTTGTAGAAGTAAGGGGGGGGGTCATGGTAATTCGATGGTACCTTGTCACATTTGCACCCAGGTTAGAAGTTACTTTTTTGAAAGAAGTGTGTGTGTGTGTGTATATTTGTGGAATGCAGTCTGAAGTCTGATGCCCTGACTAGTTGGTGTGTGTGTGTTTGTGTGTGTGTGTGTTATGTCACTGTATAAGTTGGGACAGAGTCTGGTGAGATGGTAGCTGGTGTGATGGTAGATGGTGTGTGTGTGTGTGTGTGTGTGTATTTGTGTTGTGTCTGTGTTTTAGGTGGGACAGAGTCTGGCGTGACGGTAGCTGACGTGTGTGTTGTGTGTTTTCTGTGTTTAAAGTGGGACAGAGTCTGGCGTGACGGTAGCTGACGTGTGTGTTGTATCTGTGTTTAAGGTGGGACAGAGTCTGGCGTGACGGTAGCTGACGTGTGTGTTGTCTGTGTTTAAGGAGGGACAGAGTCTAGTTTGACAGTAGCTGACGTGTGTGTTGTATCTGTGTTTAAGGTGGGACAGAGTCTGGCGTGACGGTAGCTGACGTGTGTGTTGTATCTGTGTTTAAGGTGGGACAGAGTCTGGCGTGACGGTAGCTGACGTGTGTGTTGTATCTGTGTTTAAGGTATGACAGAGTCTGGCGTGACGGTAGCTGACGTGTGTGTTGTATCTGTGTTTAAGGTGGGACAGAGTCTGGCGTGACGGTAGCTGACGTGTGTGTTGTATCTGTGTTTAAGGTGGGACAGAGTCTGGCGTGACGGTAGCTGACGTGTGTGTTGTATCTGTGTTTAAGGTGGGACAGAGTCTGGCGTGACGGTAGCTGACGTGTGTGTTGTATCTGTGTTTAAGGTATGACAGAGTCTGGCGTGACGGTAGCTGACGTGTGTGTTGTATCTGTGTTTAAGGTGGGACAGAGTCTGGTGTGACGGTAGCTGACATGTGTGTTGTATCTGTGTTTAAGGTGGGACAGAGTCTGGCGTGACGGTAGCTGACGTGTGTGTTGTATCTGTGTTTAAGGTGGGACAGAGTCTGGCGTGACGGTAGCTGACGTGTGTGTTGTATCTGTGTTTAATGTATGACAGAGTCTGGCGTGACGGTAGCTGACGTGTGTGTTGTATCTGTGTTTAAGGTGGGACAGAGTCTGGCGTGACGGTAGCTGACGTGTGTGTTGTATCTGTGTTTAAGGTGGGACAGAGTCTGGCGTGACGGTAGCTGACGTATGTGTTGTATCTGTGTTTAAGGTGGGACAGAGTCTGGCGTGACGGTAGCTGACGTGTGTGTTGTATCTGTGTTTAAGGGGGACAGAGTCTGGCGTGACGGTAGCTGACGTGTGTGTTGTATCTGTGTTTAAGGTGGGACAGAGTCTGGCGTGACGGTAGCTGACGTGTGTGTTGTATCTGTGTTTAAGGTGGGACAGAGTCTGGCGTGACGGTAGCTGACGTGTGTGTTGTATCTGTGTTTAAGGGGGACAGAGTCTGGCGTGACGGTAGCTGACGTGTGTGTTGTATCTGTGTTTAAGGTGGGACAGAGTCTGGCGTGACGGTAGCTGACGTGTGGTGCTACATGTCGTTATTGGACAACTGGAACCTGGTGTCCCGTATGACGGTGCCTCGCTGCAGACACAACAGTCTAGTGTACGACGGGAAACTCTATACCATCGGGGGACTGGGCGTGTCAGGAAACCTGGACCACGTGGAGAGGTGAGCAACCCGGACTCACCCGTACACATTTGTACATGCTGCTATAATGCATCCACATACATAGAGAAAGGAAATGAGCGTTAAAAGCTGCCCGCCATTGCCTAAGTGGAAACCATTCTATGCTAAAGAAAAACAGGTTTTAAGTGCTAGGGTTTGGGGACTGAGGGAAAAAGAAAGGAAATGGCAAAAGGAGATTTTATGTGGCCTATATTTATAGAGAAGTTATTTTCTGTATGTTGTTACAAGGTTACATCGACTTTAACTTTTTCAGTAGAGCTTGGTCAGCGTCTGTGTCCTTGGGCAGGATGATTGATACTGGATAACACGTTCTGTGTGTTTACCAACCGTGAGCCGTGGAAAGTGTCCCCTTGAAGGACAGTCAACGTCAAACTTTATTATTGATTAGTGGTTGTGATCAGAGATCAAAAAATGGGCCCATGAATGGTACCATGGCAAAGTGAATTCATTGCTTTTAGCTGTGTTATTGTGAGACCAGGGTCCCAGTCATTCTTGCGGATTGGCTCGGGGGTCTCGAGGAGAGCTGGTCATTTGGCACCTCCTGATTTGGGGGGGGGTTAGTGATGGAATGTAGTCGCCTTGACTCGTCGATCTGGAGCGACTCTTTGTGGTGACCTGGGTGCCTGTGAGCTTAATGGAGGTGAAAGGCCAGAGGGTCTGCTGGGAGTTGATGCAATGAAGCAAGGCTTTTATCACCAATTGGATATTATGAAGTTGTGGAGAAAAGAAAGAGAAAAAAATACACATCTATTTTTAGTAACAGCACCTTTATACATGGGAACCATGATGTTGGAGGCTTACGTGTTGGGAGCGACTTGCCTCCTCATGTATCAACGCTACGGCGCAATGTCGTTGTTCGCCGAGGTTCAGGGAACGAGACTAACAAATGGCAGTGAAGTGATTTCATCTCTGACCGTTTCACACAGACACAGCTGAGGTTGAGGGTCTTCATATTTAGCTGTCCTCGGCCGGGGTAGGGAGATTAAACCCAGCAATCAAAAGAACATTACAGAATGTAATAGAACAGACTGCCGCTCCGCAGCCTCTCAACGCAACAGTACACACACACACACACACACACACACTGAAGCCGTTCTCACCGCGTAGCAGCGGTCCCTCAGATGGAACCTTCTAATTCGATATGTCCCCATAAGGCCTCCATGCTGTGTCATTAAAACCGTGTCTGGCCGGAACACTGATCCTTGTAATGGATACACATTTGATTCCTCTGCTTCGACTTGCCGCTTGGTAATTGCAGACCTTGCGGTGCGAGGCGCTCACAGCCAAACAAAGCGTCGGAGAGGGCACGCCGTATTATGTGGCGCGCACGAGAGCCTGTGCGTGTTTTTAATGATGATACTCGAAGACCCTCAGCCGATCTCATTATCCACAACCTTGTGCCGGCCTGAAACTGTCAAACAGTTGTGTTGGTAGTTATTGGAGCAGACAGTGGTGGGGGGCCAGTTAAATGTGAGGGGGTGGAACAGTGTGCGGTTGTGAACCTCTAATGGGTCTACAGAACCAGAGGGTGACTTGTCTGGAGCGTGCAGTGTCGCAGGCTCGAGGAACCGTCCGGAGCTGATTCCTCGTCGCCGGGTCTCGTCGCGCCGGATCGGATGGCACGTTGGCGGTCGAAGCTTCTGACCGTTTGACTCGGAAAAACGCGTACGGCACGTAATGGAGAGTGTCGCCATGTTGGTTTTCACAGCGTGTGGACTGAAGTGTGTTTGTGTCTGTCCATACTGCTGCATGGCTTACTGGTTCTGATAAGGCCTAATTGCTCCCCCAGGTAGCCAAGAGCTCCTCGTCTGAGGGATATTTATACTATTTATACTTCTACCTTCCGCACCACACAAAACCATGTGCGTGCGAATGCATGCACACCCGACGAACACACCCACACACAAAACTAAGACACACAACACAGGCACAAAACACAGGCACTCATCGTCATTAAGCCCTTTCTTGTCATTTCCTTCCAATACGGCTGGACAAGTTAGGCACATGGGTTTCTCGTCAGAACAACATTACGACGGTGTTTTGAAAGCTGCGCTAGCGTTTCCGTCGAGTTATTGTCTGTGGTCTCTCCGTCCCTCTGTCTTTCTGTCTGCGTGTCTGTCCGTCTGTCCGTCTCATTGGGAATTTGAATGTGTGTTTTGATATGTTGATGTGGGAGTGTTTGGTTTAGTATGCCGTGTGCCCTGGCTACCCTAGCATCAGTCTGACTGGGCCTCTGCCCTGTTGATCTGCAGCCAGTGTTGATTTGCTCCACTCAGACACTGATTGGCACGCCTGATTGAGGTTTGTTTACAGGGTTGTCTCTGTGTGTGTGTGTGTGTGTGTGTGTGTGTGTTTACCAGTCTTCATTTCTCAGTCAAGGCCTTAACCCCAGTCTCGGTGCCTCAGTTCTGCCCTGCCCCTCTAATTTGTGGCCCGGCCGTCCATCTTGCTCTTGGTTTCACAGCTCCTAACCGTGAAATTCTCCTACATTCGCGATAATTATGTCCTCAATCAGTCTGTCTCATGGCTGCAGCCTGGCGCCTTTCTGTTGCAGCTCAGCAGGAGACCAGAGCAACAGTCTGTAAAGAGCTGTCTCTACCTCACTCATATAACATTATGCTAAACACCTCTCTCAATAGGATAGGAAGCACTAAGGTTGCAAAGTCACTGTTCATTTACCAAAGACACTTTCTTGGTTATTCAGAGAGTATCCGTCAATCTGTGCAAACTGTATTGTGTGTATTCGGGAACGTATTCAGACTCCTTCACTTTCCCCACATTTTGTTGTGTTATAGGCTTACAGGCTACAAATATATATACATATAGCTTTTTTTGGCATCAATCTGCACCATAATGACAAAGGGAAAACACGTTGTTAGGTCAAAATTGTATTGTGCCTTTTTCATTTGACAACCTGAATTGAATCGTTGAACATATCAACACTAGACTTATCATGAATTAACTCTGCAACTCTTCCAACCACTGACTTTTTTCAGTGCCACCATTTAAACATTGACAGTAAAGACATACTGATTTAGTAAAGTAAAAGAACATCTTAAATACCAATGGTAATCACTAAGTGGGTGCTTCATATCAGGGGTATACAAATCTCACCTTACGAGGACCAGAACCTGCTGGTTTTCTGTTCTACCTCACCATTAATTGAATTTAAATAAGTCCCTGATTAGAGGGTTGCAATGAAAAAATGGAGTGGAACTGGCTTCCAGGGCCAGATTATATTTAAGTTTTGTTATTCCTTCTGAGTTAATTTTCATGTGCCTCAAAGTCAAAGCACATCCCAATCCCTGCAGATCATACCCCAGATGTATCCAGGGCTGGATTAAGAAACCATCGGCCCAAGGGCTTGGTTTTTTCAATATAATTCAAGAAAAATCCCTTTATATTAAAGCCATAATAACATTTGCATAGTGCAATTGCCTACAGTTGAGCACAGGCATCTTTTGAATTTCTGCACATGGTTTCAGCTTTCAAAAGTACATTTCATGCAATTCATTTTTACATTTACATTGAGTCATTTGACAGAGACTTTTATCCGGAGTTACAGTAGAGAGTAAATACATATTTGTACTTTTTCTCAACTGGTGCCCCTGGGAATTGAACCCAAAACCGTGGTGTTACAAGTGCAATGCTATTTCCCATTAAGTTACATGGGAAGTCTACATGGCAGAAGACATCAACAGAATCTTTTTTAATAGCACACAAATTACCTAAATGATTGGCTACTCTGACAATGACAAACTGAGATCAATAAACCAGCCTGGTCTTGAATATAAACAGTAGCCCAGGTCAATGAAGAGACACAGACTGGACAGTATTATGAAGACATCTATATAATAGGCTACAGTAGGTTACATAGACCTTTCAGTCTGAACAGCTACAGCTATGATTATTGATGCTTTTGGCTAAATTGTGTTATGTTTTATTTATTTCTAAAGATAGTCTTCTTCTCTTTTCAGTAGTAGACATTTTCTTTCTAGTTTCTGCCTGGAATAGTGTTCTGAAATTTGTGAGAAACAAACTGACAGCCTCAGCCAACCATAAATAAAATGCCTATATGGTCCTTTAATGGCATTCCACATTGAGGTCAGTAGATTATCTCCATTGATTGTGGACCAGTGGATAAGTTGTATTGGATTCACAACACTTCTATGAACTATATTGTGCATCTTTGGTGACATAAACAGGTTAACTTATTAGTCAGTAGTGTTGGGCCAGTAAACAAAAGGTTTTCAGTTCTAATCCCCAAGCCGACATGGTTCTAATCCCTGTAGGTCTGTTCCTGAGAAAAGCAGTTAACTCCAATTTGGAAATATGGGTATGTAATGTTCACTTCAACACCCTTGACCAATAAAGGTAACCTAGTTTAACAAATAATACTGAAAGATTATACTTTTAAATAATTTATGAATCAACAAAAATACAATTTCATAGTGCAGAATAAGTAAAAACACTCCTATCATCAATAGTTGTTGTTGCCCCCTTTGCCTGAATTAACTTCATGCAACTGTTTCTTGTAACTGTCTATCAGTCTCTTACGTCCACTGGGAGGATTTTTCCGTACTCTTTTACAGTACTGCTTCAACTGTTTCATTTTAGAGGGTTTTCTTGCATTCACTGCCTGCTTTTTGATTGAGATCATATCATCAGTGGAGATCATAGCATTTTTATATATTTGAGATCTAGGTTTTTACTTTGTATTACAGTAGATTTGCTGGTGTGTTTTGGATCCCTGTCCTTTTTCAAAGTCTATACTCAGTTAATCTTCAACGTTTTGACAGATGGTCTCACATTCTCCTCAAGAATCCTCTGGTACATAATGGGATTCATGGTTGACTCAATGATGACAAGTTTGCCAGGCCTTAAAGCAGCAAAACTTTCACAAACCATAATGCCACCGCCTCCGTGCTTTATGGTTAGGATGACGTTCTTCAGTTCGAAGGCAGTTTTGTTTTTGCCAGAAATGGTGTCTGGCATTGCGGTCAAACAACTCCATCTTCAACTCATCTGTCCAGGCCACATTGGTTCAGTGGTTTTAATCATTACACTGGTGTTTTCTGGCAAGTGTAAGTTGTCTTGATATTCTTTTTTGAGAGCATAGGCTTCTTCCTTCCTGACCTCTTATACAGGTCAGGTTTGTAGAGTATGTTTCTGACAGTTGACTTATGCACTTCAACATTGATTGTGGCAAGAAAGAAGTGTAGCTCCCTTGATGTTACTATGGATTTCTTGGAGACTTCAGTCAGATCTTGCGTTGAATTAAGTGGGACAACCTATCCTATGAAAATTGCAAGTGGTCTGGAATTTTCTCTATTTGTAGATTATTTCCTGGCTAGTGAAAATATAAAATTTTAATTGCTTGGAAATGGCTTTGTAACCCCTCCCAGACTATTGGGCATCAATAAGTTTTCTTCTGACGGCCTCAGATAGATCTTTTGATCTTCGAATGGTGTTTTCCCATGCACCATATGGTTAGGACCAAACCAGACCAAGTTTCTAATTTCTATGAAAACCTGGACCCTTCTAAGTTACTCTCTGATGATTTGATAATCATTCACACATTATTCTAATTTAACCATTTTATATGAAGATAGGGGTGCACTTTTGTTGAATAGGGTTACCTTCATTAATCAATGTGTTTGGAATTCTGCCCCTTGGACTGCATACCAGTTAGGGCCCAAGGGATCAGCCCTGTTAAATTCCTGTGTTTATCATCCCTTGGATGAATGACAGAGAGTATTCAGTACATAGTATAACCTTACTGCCCTTGTAACTCACAATCAGGTGTATGTGTACACAAGCTGCTTGCCAAGCTTATTGCATTTGAATCATTTAATAATTCATCAGGATTTAATGAAGTGTCAGTCACCGATGTTTTTGTTTTACTTAGTGAGCACTATGTACAGACAGGCAGGCGCTTGTGCTAGGCACGTTCCATTACCATTTAATATTTCATGAATGTTGTTAGCTGCCGACATAAGCGGGATAGGCAGATGTACTGTATACAACCACAAAATAGTCTCCACCGTAACATCAGGAGGCAATGAAAGTCAGGTCACTTGGCTTTGGTCTGCTTGGAGATGAATCATTCAGTTACCAAATTACATTTCCAGACTGGGATCTCAACATGTTTTACAGTTATGGACTTTTTTCTACTGAGAAATTGGCATAGTAACCAATGTAACCATTTTACAACCCTCTTTCCACTTCTATCATTGACCCCCTTGCAAATCAGTACAGAAGAGGGCGACCATCTTGAAATGCGATCATAACTCTTTGCAGTCTGTAAGAATTTGGACAATGACACTTGTTTTGTTGTGTCTCTTATTAGGTGTGTTTGCTTGCATCGTTAGTGCATGCACAAGAAAGACAAGAGTCTTGATTTAATGCTTTGCGTTTGCATTTGGAGTCAGTGGCTGGTGTCTGACCAAATTTAAATGCAAGTTAAACGGACTACAAATACAGGTTATCTCAACAGTGGCAAATGATCTTGCAACACCACATCAAACCTCTACATTGGATGACAGAAGATGCTGCCCTGCAAGGTGCAGAAGTGGTCATTGGATGGTCCTTCACCCTGCAGCTGGACAGTGACCCTAAACATACTTCAAAAACAACCAAGAACTTTTTCAGGGCCTAAAGTTTAATTTTGTTGGCTGGCCGAGTCAATCCATCAATGGACTTGAATCAATGTCAGCATGCGTCTCATTAACTGAAGACCAGACAGAGGGCATAAACAGCCAGAAAAAACAACAGAAAGTGAATCTGGCAGCAGTACAGGCCTGGCACTGTATCACTAGGAACCATACCCAGTGTTTGGTGATGTTTATGGGGTCACAGATTTCAGTCAGTTGTCGAATGCAAAGGATTTGCAATCGCGTACCAAATATAACAAGATTATGTTAATTAGTAAATTTACTTTTAGTAGCCAAAAATGGGGGGACTGTATATAAAAATGGCTGTAATTCCTTCATGGTTCACAGTTTATAGACATAAATATGCTCAAATTCTTGCTACAAGTATGCAAATAAGTATGCAATTGAACCTTTTAGTAATTATTTCATTTCAAATGTGCTGGGGTACAGAGCTAATAAAACAAATGAGCATAGCCAGTGCAGACAGAAAACCTGAGTGGTCATTGGCACAGCAGTGTGTCAGCTGATATTGGATTGCTCCTATCACATAATCAGACTTCATACTGACTATTTAATAATCAGGTTACTCACTCTGTAGTTCCTCCAGAAGAAACATTATTGAGGCTTAAGACCTAGATACAGCCACAATTTAATAACTATTACAGCTTTGTTGCATGATTTCTTAACTGTATTGTTGATACCAATATCAAATATATACATATATACACATATATCAACTATTTCTCCTCAAAAAGGGTCAATTCTATGAGTAAATGGCTTGGAAATCCAACATATCTTGTATTTATTTGTCTGGCTTTTGCGTGTATCTGGCGGGTGAGCATCCACTTGCTTTGCCTCTTCCTCTGGTATTGTTTGCAGACCAACTAACAAATCCTAAATATGGTGGGAAGTTTATCAAGTCTAGAACTTTCATCTTTAGGTTTAATATTCTTTAGTCTAATCTTCAGAAATGACCAGTCTACTTGTCCATTAGCCCCTGCTTGCTTTTCCTGAGCTGAATCATGTTTTCTGTCTAGAACAACTCTGTTTAACATCCCTAAGGAACCAACAGTCTAGTATTGAAAGGGTTGTTTTTGGCAGAGAACTGTATTACAGAAAGTTCCTTCTTGTAAAGTTTTGGAATGTGTTTGTTTTTGTTTTTCATTGCTGTGAGTTTTCATTCCATTGTAATAAGGTGAACTTTACTTTTCTCAGAGTAGTTTTTCAGCTGATGTAGTTGCGCAGAGGTGTACATTTAATTTTAGATTTCCACTATAGAGAGAAAATCTGTTAGTGTTTTCAGTACCGACAAGACAACTTGCAAAAAACATATTTGAATTTGTCACAGAAACCAGTGGTTTGAATACCTTTTAGACGTCTGAGATCTTTGACGTATCATTTTGGCATTGTTACATTACCCAGTTTTGAAGAGAATTAGCAGTCCAAAACACCTTTATTATATGTTCCATCGTTCTTTGACCAATGAGATACATATCACCTCCTTTTTCTAACATCTCTGGTAATGCTGCGTTTTCAATTGGTCATTGGCTTCAACACTAATTGGTAACAACCTTATCACCTTAAAACAGCTTCCAAGCCTCAAAGTATGTAGCTGGTGGAGTGCAGTAAAAAAAAATGTGGGGTTGAGTTGTCGGGCAACTTGGCCTTGGCAGTCTTGGGTTTCTCGAACACATCGCTAAGCGGTAATTGTTGCAGAGTGGTCAACCTTGGCCCCGTCTGGCATTTTGTCTGACTTTGTCATAAAAAATTAACTATACTTTGGCACAGAAAGACAGTTTTTCTAAACTTGTACAGTTGGTGTTTCTTTTCAGGCCATTCTCCAATGTGGGCGAAAGTGTGGTGTGTATTGTATAGTGATCGATATGTTGCATCAGTGTGGGGCATTTCCTTTAGACTAGGTGTACATTTGTAATATTTTCCCTATTCCATTCAAACTCTCTCTCCCGTTCCCTCTTTCTCAATCTCTAGCTACTTCTCTCTCAATCTATCCTCAATCCTCCGTCTACTATTTATTCCTCAGAGAAGAGTGCAGTACAGTTCATTGCTCTATTATGGCTCTGTACAGTGGCTCAGTGAGATCATCGCATTCAGTTAGCCACAAACACACACACACACGGGCGGCTAGCTGAACTGGTTGGGAATGCATTCCGGGCATTCAGCTGCCAGTCAGACGTAGAGAAAGGACATTGTGTGTGTGTGTGTGTGTGTGTGTATGTGTGTGTGTTTGCTTCCAACCGTCCATTGAGGAGTAGAGTGTCACGCCTGTCCTCCTGTGCAGAAGGCCTGGTCTGCACTCATTGTGGCTGTATAGGAGCTCACTACTCAGCATGCCTCCAGAGAGTGCTTCTGACAGTTATCTTCTCTGTTGTCGGCCAGCTAGAAGAAGCTGTCAAGTCACAGTGGGGGAGACGGCCCCTTTGATTGAACCCATTCTTCACACACACATCTCTAGGCACACATCTGCCCTGTACGCGTGCACACAATATTTTATACAGGTATGCACAACAGATGAACATAATCTTAACGTACTCCATGCTCATGCACGCATGCGCTCACACACACACAGCATTCATACACGTAAACCGGTCCCTTTTAGCGTCTCTCCTCCTTCTACCGGTGCTGCCCATCGATGAGCTGTTGGCCCGGGCCAGTGTCTCAGCCTGGAGCTGGGAGAGGAGAACGGGCTGTCCAGGCCCCGTCAGCCTCCAGGCAGTGCTCCGTGGTGAGCTAAAAGCAGACTCTAAAAACCTCCTGCTGTGGGACCCCCAACCCAGCTGAGCTAATCCTCAACTCCCCGGCAATAACAACTTCACAACGCTGTCCCCTACTGAGCTTCCAAGGACCCGGTTCCATCCGCTCTTCCCCTAATTTTAAACTCCTCCTTCCCTCTCAGCCTCGCTCTCTCTTCCACTTGTCCAGTCTTTCTCACTCTCAATCCCCCTATACCTTCTGTCGCCTTTCTCCTTTGCCCCCTCCTCTCCTTCCCTCTCTCCTTTGCCCCCTCCTCTCCTTCCCTCTCTCCTTTGCCCCCTCCTCTCCTTCCCTCTCTCCTTTGCCCCCTCCTCTCCTTCCCTCTCTCCTTTGCCCCCTCCTCTCCTTCCCTCTCTCCTTTACCCCCTCCTCTCCTTCCCTCTCTCCTTTGCCCCCTCCTCTCCTTCCCTCTCTCCTTTGCCCCCTCCTCTCCTTCCCTCTCTCCTTTGCCCCCTCCTCTCCTTCACTCTCTCCTTTGCCCCCTCCTCTCCTTCCCTCTCTCGTTTGCCCCCTCCTCTCCTTCCCTCTCTAATTTGTCCTCTCCTTCCCTCTCTCCTTTGCCCCCTCCTCTCCTTCCCTCTCTCCTTTGCCCCCTCCTCTCCTTCCCCTCTCGTTTGTCCTCTCCTTCCCTCTCTCATTTGTCCTCTCTCTGCTGGGTTAATGGGAATGAAGGCTGAATCAGCCGAACCACCTTTCACCCCTTCACTAATGATGAACCTGTACTCTGTCGGTCAGTTTCTCCTCTATCCCAGACACTTCTGTGTGTGGTGTGTTTCTGTTTACTATTATTATACCTGGGACAGCCAGATGGTCTCACTAGTACTGTCAACTCCAGATATATTGGCACCCCTCAAGAAAGTGAGCAATTACATTAATATAATAAGAATAATACATGTAATGAATAAAATTTTCCTCAAATGTTTGGAGAAATTGCTGACTTATTTTAATAAAAACAGTCTTGCAAAAGTGCTGTTTTATCTTCTGAAAAGTTTATTCTGTCAAAAACATGTGGGGAAATTATTGGCACCCTTGAAGAATACTATAAATAAAACCAAAAGAATTTGCGTCTTTGGGGAATAATCTTTCTTGATATTGCTTTTAGTATCTAGAAACTTTCTTGTTGTCTATGTTTCAGGTATAAATATGAGGTAACACACAAGAAAAATCCTGTCTGGTACGTCATCATCCATCAGTATGAATAAAAACAAAGAGCTATGATTTCAAAAGAGAAGAAAAGCTGTTGAGCTGCATAAATTGGGGAATACAAAAAATAGGTATTCAGTTGAAATTACCAACAAGCACAATCTGAACTTTGGAGTTACACCTGAACTTTGGAGTTACACCTGGAATCGTGTTGTGGTCAGTTGGGCTGTTTTGCTGCCAGTGTTCCAGGGGTTCTTGTCAATGCCATAATGATTTTTGTCAATGGCATAATGAATTCCATTCGGTACCAGAACATTTCAGCACAAAATCTTGTATCATCTGCCAAAGGCTGAAACTGGGCTGCATTTGGGTTTTTGTGTTGCAGCAACACAGCACAATCAAGGTTTTGCGATGGCTCTCTAAGTCTCCAGACTAGAACCCAATTGAAAATGTTTTGTCTTAATTAAAGATGGCATTTCACAAGAGAAAATGGAAGAATCTCAATGAATTGGAAATGTTCTGCATGAAAGAGTGGTCCAAGATCCCTCCACAAGTGTTCTCCAACCTTGTTAAACAAAGAGGCTGAGTGCTGTCATTCTCACCAGAGGAAGCTCCACCAAGTACTGACAATAGGTGTGCCAATATTTTTGGAATCCTCATTTTCACAAATTATTTGAAAATTCAACCCCGTTTCCAAAAAAGTTTCCAAAAATACAATATTATCAAATGTTGAAACTGAAAATTTTTATTTATTGTTTTTGGAAAAATACATGCACATTTAGAATTTTGTGTTCTATTAAATATAGTGTTTAAAAGATTTTCTTATTATTGCATTCTCTTTTTCTTTCCATTTTACACAGCGTCCCAACAATTGGAAACTGGATTGTAAAAGCATGAGTCTTACCAATTTGTTTAAGCCCAAAATATCACTCATTGCATGTGTGGTTCTTTTTATATATTAATTTTAGCTCATTTTCATGAAGGGTGCCAATAATTCTGAAATTGACTGTATATAGAAGTCTTAACAAGTGATTACATTTTGTGAGTCCTTACTTTTATAAATAGATTTTTTTAGGCTTGAGGTTATGGTAAGAGGTTATAATGGGGTTTATGGTTAAGGTCAAGGGTTGTTTTTAAGGTAAGGCTTAGGGGTTAGAGGAAATTGCTTTTTTAATGATAGTACAGTAGGGCCCCGACAAAGTTCTAGAAAGTATAGTAAAACAACCTTGTGTGTTAGTGTGTTTGACCCTAGGTTATTCTCCGTTAGCTCTGCAGGGGGGCTATGTGCGTCTCTCGGATTTAGTCTCTGGTGCCAGGAGGGATGAAGTGGGTCAAAAAAAGTCAATGATTCATCTTTTTAATCTAATTTCCTCACCTTGCTGTCTCTCCTCTTTTTTTTCCATCTTTCCATTTATTTGTTTTACTCTCTTTTAATGCCCTTTCCTCCATGTCTGTCCATCTCTCTCTCCCCTCTCCTCCCATGTCGCTTATATAGAATTGCTGTGCTATAACGGATGGCTATATTAAGGCTAGATCATCAGAGTTATCCCTGACACCCCAGCTTCGTTCTCTGTCACTGGGAGAACCCGAAGGTGCTTGTGCATGCGTGCCTGTGTGGGCCCGAGGTTGGTGAGGGAGAGAATGATGGAGCAGAGATGTCTGAGGAGGAGGCCTGCACAGTTCCTCACAGAGCCGCGGGTCCCAGGGGACAGCCAGGGAGGCAGGTGTAGAGGAGAAGGGTGGGCGGGCGGGTTAGGCCCCGTCCCGGGGAGAGAACTGGTGGGGAGGCAGAAAGGGGAAGGGTTGCTAATAGATGTGAAGTCGGGAGGCATTCCGCGCGCGCGCCTTATTCCTGGCTGATAAACGAGCAGCTGACGGTTGTGGGCGATCTCCATCCCCCGCCGCTACATCAGTCACTCCACCCCCACTCTCCAACAGAGAACTTTAGGGATTATCTGAGTCGTTGTCTCAGGGATGTGACGTCCAAAAGACTGGGCGGACGAAGCCCACGTGAAGAAAGGGTGACAGAGGGTTTAAGATGCGACTGCCGCAGAAGATCACTGCCTGTTGAATGTGTAACGACACTCGGATCAGGTCTACAGTAGCGAGGTTTGCTTGTGTGCATCTTGTGAAAAGATTAGGTGAGGATATCTCCCTAATTCTGTCTCTCATCCCGAAAGACACCGTCCGGGTTGGAAATGATGTGTGTTTGTGTGTGTGTGTGTCCTCTGAGTGAGGATCAGTAATTGGTGTGTGACCTACAGTGATTTTGCACGTCCTACAGTACTTGATGCCCCATCCAATTAAACTGGGATACCATCAGACACACACACACAAACACACACACTCTGTCTCCAGTCCTCTCTTGACAGTGTTTCAAGGTGCCCTCTCAACAGTTTTAAATGAGTGTTATTGTTGGCGGAGGAAGCTGAGAAGCAGCAAGGATCTCAAGTGCGATCTCTCATCCACACGCAAGCACACACACACTGAGACAGACAGCAGTGTGTACAGGGCAGTGTGTAAATGAGTTTATTCACATGGATTATTGGTAAATCTTTGAGGCCCGGTGAGGATGGTCTGGCATAAAAGGAAGGTGAAAGTAAGGTGTGTGTGTGTGAGTGAGAGAGAGAGATGCTGGGGGACTTAGCTGTCGTAATGAAGTTGGTTCCGTGCACCATAGTAAATAGCCTTGGCTGATTCTTGCAGGATTGGGCTTGAACACCTGTTAGACAGGATGCTAGAATCCCCCCAGTCTGTCTCCTTTAAGCAGAGTTTGACTCAGCCTGGGATCCAGCCTTTCAAGCTCAGGACACACTCTTTAAACCCAAGGCCACTGAGTCCATTTTGTTACAACATGTAGTTTACCTAGGGTGGTCCAATGGGCTAAGGGCCAAACTGGACCCAAGGAGTGTAATTACCCATTTACCCACAATTACCCATTGTTGCAGATATGGTGGAAGAGTAAATACTTCCTTGCTCACCTGAATATTGTCATAAATCAATAAAATGAATGCTTCTTGTCGACATCTACACTACTGTCACCTATGTCCTTGTTTTTAAAGAAAAGCTCATTTGTTGTCCATTACATTAAAATCAGAAATGCAGTGGGGACATTGTTAATGTTGGAAATGACTATTGTAGCTGGAAATGGCTGGTTTTTAATGCAATGTCTACATTGGCATACATAGACCCATCAGCAGCAACCATCTTGTGTTCTAATGGCACGTTTTGCTAATCCAAGGCTAAAAAAGGCTAAAACCCTTTTCCAATTATGTTAGCACAGCTGAATACTGTTGCGCTGATTAAGATACAATATAACTGACCTTCTTTAGACTAGTTAAGTATCTGGAGCATCAGCAATTGTGGGTTAAATTACAGGCACAAAATGTCCAGAAACAAATAATTTTCTTCTGAAACTCAGCAGTATATTCTTGTTCTTAGAAATGAAGGCTATTCCCGGCATGAAATTGCCAAGAAACGGAAAGATCTTGTACAACGCTGTGTACTACTCCCTTCCAGCGCAAACTGTCTCTAATCAGAATAGAAAGGGGAGTGGGAGGCCACGATACACAACTGAGCAAGAGGACCAATATATTAGAGGGTCTAGTTTGAGAAACAGATGCCTCACAGTTTCTCAGCTGGCAGCTTCATTAAATAGTACCCGCACAACACCAGTCTCAATGTCAACAGTGAAGGCAAAGAAAAAGCCATATGTCAGACTGGCCAATAAAAATAAAAGATTAAAGTGGGAAAAAGAACATGGACACTGGACAGAGGAAGTTTGGAAAAAACAGTTTGAGGTGTTCAGATCACAAAGAATAACATTTGTGAGATGCAGACCAAATGAAAAGATGCTGGAGGAGTGCTTGATGCCATCAAATGTGATGGTCTGGAGGTGCTTTGGTGGTGGTAAAGTGGGAGTTTTGTACAGGGTAAAAGGGATTTTGAAGACAGAAGGCTATCACTCTATTTGGCAATGCCATGCCATATTCTGTTGGCAGTGCTTGATTGGAGCCAATTTCCTCCTACAACAGGACAATGATCCAAACCATAGCTCCATACTATGCAAGAACTATTTAGGGAAGAAGCAGTCAGCTGGTATTCTGTCTATAATGGAGTGGCCAGCACAGTCAATGGATCTCAACCCTATTGAGCTGTTGTGAGAACAGCTTGACCCTATGGTACGTAAGAAGTGCTCATCAAGCCAATCCAGCTTGTCTGAGGTGCTTCAGGAAGCATGGGGTGAAATCTCTTCAGATTCCAGGTGCTGGTCATAAAATTTGAATATCATCAAAAAGTTGATTTATTTCAGTAATTCCATTCAAAAGGTGAAACTTGTATATTATATTCATTCATTACACACAGACTGATATATTTCAAATGTTTATTTTTTACTTTTAATTGTGACCAGCACCTGTAATTTTATGACCAGCACCTGTACCTCCACAAAATGTCTACTACAATGCCAAAGCTCTGCAAGGCTGTATTTGTTGCAAATGGGGGATTATTTGACAAAAGCAAAGTTTAAAGGACACAATTATTATTTAAATTATTATATTTATATATTATATTTCAACTACCCTTGTCAATTACTTTATTTCCTATTAATTTTGCTATATTTCCTATTCAATCTAATTTTATTAACATTTTCATGGAAAACAAGGACATTTCTAAGTGACCCCAAACTTCTGAACGGTACTGTACATGTTTAATTGCTAATTGACATCATCTTTGATTTATTTCATCTCTGCTCCGGTGAAGCCAAGCAGTTTAGGAACGTCCGCAATAAAGGAAATTAACCAAAGGACAAAAACTTTTTAAAGGTCCCGGTATGCATTACCGTGAACTGTATATTCTTTGGCATAGGTAGTTAGAGCTATCAAGACTTGAAACATCTAATGCTTTCCTACCCAATCCGTCTTCAGTGAGTTGCATCACATAAACAGCTGTTTAGAGATATGCACTCTGTCTGATAGTTTGTAGATCTCTGTCTCTTTCTTGTATATACAGTATCTCACAGAAGTGAGTACACCCCTCACATTTTTGCAAATATTTGATTATATTTTGTCATGTGACAACACTGAGGAAATGACACTTTGCTACAATGTAAAGTAGTGAGTGTTCAGCTTGTATAACAGTGTACATTTTCTGTCCCCTCAAAATAACTCAACACACAGCAATTAATGTCTAAACCGCTGGCAACAAAAGTGAGGACACCCATAAGAGAAAATGTCTCCTTCTGTGGGGCATCCTCAAATGGAAGGTGGAGGAGTGCAAGGTCTCTAACATCCACCAGCTCTGTGATGTCGTCATGGAGGAGTGGAAGAGGACTCCAGTGGCAACCTGTGAAGCTCTGGTGAACAAAATATTGGGCCCAATTTGGACATTTTCACTTAGGGGTGTTGTCATTTTTGTTGCCAGCGGTTTAGACATTAATGGCTGTGTGTTGTGTTATTTTGAGGGGACAGCAAAATAACTAAGTTTTAAGTTATAAAAGCTGTACACTCACTACTTTACATTGTAGCAAAGTGTCATTTCTTCACATGAAAAGATATACTCAAATATTTAAAAAAATAGTACTTATAGTGGAAAAAGGGGTGTGGTAAGATGCTGCCCATCTGTCTTGTTGTCACATAGGTTTTACCCAAAGGGTATCCTTCCTGCCATAATGTTTACTGTTGTTTTTACCTAAAGGGGCCAACTGACCTTACTTCCCCTCAAGGACCACATTCCTAAGAAACAAAGGACTGGCACCCTTCTTGGTCTAGGCAGGAGAACAGATGGTCAAAGTAACTTGTGATGCTCTGATATTACACAGACATGTGTGTCACAATCAAAGTAAATATTTTACATACCAGGCAATAGAAAGACAGACATTTCTCAAATGTACCTTAGTTCAAAATTTCCATAACATCTCCTAAATATTTCCAGATCTGTATATATATATATATATATATATATATATATATATATATATATATATATATATACACTCGCCTAAAGGATTATTAGGAACACCTGTTCAATTTCTCATTAATGCAATTATCTAATCAACCAATCACATGGCAGTTGCTTCAATGCATTGAGGGGTGTGGTTCTGGTCAAGACAATCTACTGAACTCCAAACTGAATATCTGAATGGGAAAGAAAGGTGATTTAAGCAATTTTGAGCGTGGCATGATTGTTGGTGGCAGACGGGCCGGTCTGAGTATTTCACAATCTGCTCAGTTACTGGGATTTTCACGCACAGCCATTTCTAGGGTTTACAAAGAATAGTGTGAAAAGGGAAAAACATCCAGTATGCGACAGTCCTGTGGGCGAAAATGCCTTGTTGATTCTAGAGGTCAGAGGAGAATGGGCTGACTGATTCAAGCTGATAGAAGAGCAACTTTGACTGAAATAACCACTCGTTACAACCGAGGTATGCAGCAAAGCCTTTGTGAAGCCACAACACACACAACCTTGAGGCAAATGGGCTACAACAGCAGAATACCCCACCGGGTACCACTCATCTCCACTACAAATAGGAAAAAGAGGCTACAATTTGCACAAGCTCACCAAAATTGGACAGTTGAGGACTGGAAGAATGTTGCGTGGTCTGATGAGTCTCCATTTCTGTTGAGACATTCAGATGGTAGAGCCAGAATTTGGCGTAAACAGAATGAGAACATGGATCCATCATGCCTTGTTACCACTGTGCAGGCTGGTGGTGTAATGGTGTGGGGGATGTTTTCTTGGCACACTTTAGGCCCCTTAGTGCCAATTGGGCATCGTTTAAATGCCACGGCCTACCTGAGCATTGTTTCTGACCATGTCCATCCCTTTATGACCACCATGTACCCATCCTCTGATGGCTACTTCCAGCAGGATAATGCACCATGTCACAAAGCTCGAATCATTTCAAATTGGTTTCTTGAACATGACAATGAGTTCACTGTACTAAAATGGCCCCCACAGTCACCAGATCTCAACCCAATAGAGCATCTTTGGGATGTGGTGGAACGGGAGCTTCGTGCCCTGGATGTGCATCCCACAAATCTCCATCAACTGCAAGATGCCACGTAGAATTAAGGCAGTTCTGAAGGCAAAGGGGGTCAAACACAGTATTAGTATGGTGTTCCTAATAATCCTTTAGGTGAGTGTATATACACAGTGGGGAGAACACGTAGAGTGGGGAGAACAAGTATTTGAAACACTGCCGATTTTGCAGGTTTTCCTACTTACAAAGCATGTAGAGGTCTGTATCATAGGTACACATCAACTGTGAGAGACGGAATCTAAAACAAAAATCCTGAAAATCACATTGTGTGATTTTTAAATAATAAATGTTTCATGTTTTATTGCATGACATAAGTATTTGATCATCTACCAACCAGTAAGAATTCCGGCTCTCACAGACCTGTTAGTTTTTCTTTAAGAAGCCCTCCTATTCTCCACTCATTACCTGTATTAACTGCACCTGTTTGAACTTGTTATCTGTATAAAAGACACCTGTCCACACATACAATCAAACAGACTCTCCACAATGGCCAAGACCAGAGAACGAACATCAGGAATACAATTGTAGATCTGCACAAGGCTGGGATGGGCTACAGGACAATAGGCAAGCAGCTTGGTGAGAAGGCAACTGTTGGCGCAATTATTAGAAAAATGGAAGAAGTTCAAGATGACGGTCAATCTCCCTTGGTCTTGGTCTGAGGCTCCATGCAAGATCTCACCTCGTGGGGCATCAATGATCATGAGGAAGGTGAGGGATCCGCCCAGTACTACACGGCAGGACCTGGTCAATGACCTGAAGAGAGGTGGGACCACCATTAGTAACACACTACGCCGTCATGGATTAAAATCCTGCAGCGCACGCAAGGTCTCCCTGCTCAAGCCAGCGCTTGTCCAGGCCTGTCTGAAGTTTGCCAATGACCATCTGGATGATCCAGAGGAGGAATGGGAGAAGGTCATGTGGTCTGATGAGACAAAAATAGAGCTTTCCCAACTGTGAAACATGGAGGTGGAAGCATCATTCTTTGGGGATGCTTTTCTGCAAAGGGGACAGGACGACTGCACCGTATTGAGGGGAGGATGGATGGGGCCATGTATTGTGAGATCTTGGCCAACAACCTCCTTCCCTCAGTAAGAGCATTGAAGATGGGTCGTGGCTGAATCTTCCACGACCCAAAACACACAGCAAGGGCAACTAAGGAGTGGCTCCGTGAGAAGCATGTCAAGGTCCTGGAGTGGCCCAGCCAGTCTCCAGACCTGAACCCAATAGAAAATCTTTGGAGGGAGCTGAAAGTCCTTATTGCCCAGCGACAGTTTTGAGTGAGGAACAGAATCAATCAATCAATCAAATGTATTTAGAAAGCCCTTTTTACTACAGCAGTTGTCACAAAGTGCTTTTACAGAGACACCCTGCCTTAAACCCCAAGGAGCAAACAACAGTAGTGTTGAATTTCAGTGGCTAGGAAAAACTCCCTAAGAAGGCCAAATTTTAGGAAGAAACCTAGAGAGGACCCAGGCTCAGAGGGGTGACCAGTCCTCTTCTGGTTGTGCCGGGTGAGAGATTAAGAGTCCAATTGGAATAATTAATACATTTATCTGGGCTAAATCCAGAGTCTATTTAAATTTAGACTAGGTCAGAAGTATGACCAGATGGACAAGGACAGGGACAGCAATGGGCCCCCAAAACCAGGTACTCTGCAGGTGTGGACCAGGACCTCATGTCCTCCTAAAGTTTAAAACTGGAAGAGACTGGGAAAATTCAGAAAGTGCATTCCTCATATCAACAATGATTTATAGTGGAGAAGGAGAACTTAGTGCAGAAGGAGAACTGACCCAATCCCCCAGCACAATAGTATAGCAGCGTAAGACCTTGGAACTGAGACGGGGGGGTCCGGCGACACTGTGGCCCTACCCGGGGGAGGCCCCGGACAGGGCCCAACAGGCAGGAAATCAATCCACCCACATTGCCAGGCATCAACCAAAAGGACACCCACCAACCGCAACCACCCTGAATGAGGGCCGAGTATTGCCAGCACAGTACAGCCCAACTCCACAAGTGCGCAACAGAGAGACAACAACTCTTCCCCCGAAAGGCATTAGAGATTAGTTTTTAGTAGACACTTGAAAGTTTGCACTGAGTTTGCATTTCTAACCTTAATTGGCAGATCATTCCACAGTAGTGGAGCTCTATGAGAAAAGGCCCTGCCTCCGGCTGTTTGTTTAGAAGAATTTAATTTGCAGTGGTGTCTTAATTTTTTCCGGAGCTGTATATGTTTGTGAATTGTGTACAATGAAAACCTCTGCAACTGTTTCACTGATGTTTGTAGCTGTCCATCTCCTCATGTTTCCTTTACGACAACAACTGTGGTACGCACTCGCTATGTCTATTGTCTCGTTTCGGCATAAGCTCTGCCTGTGGTGCACAAAAAAATACTAAGTGACCATTAATGTCTTTGATTCAAATCAGAAACCTGAGCCAAACAATAAAAGCCAAATCAGATGAAATGCTGATGTTTCTTTCCAATACAATCAACCAAGAAGAATAGGACTGTATTTCACCATCATGGCTGTTCTTTCTCCTCAAGTCAAGTCATTATGATGAGTCAGAAACATGGCTAGTTAGCCTTTTGAGTCCCCGGCTGAAGTTGGAGCCGCCTTAACACCAACGTAAGGAAACGTCTGGATTCCCTCTTCACATGGTGTTGATGCGACTGGAACACCGGAGCACAGACACACCATCACTTGTGTCGGGTTGACTGCTAGTTGTGATTAGAAGCTGTCGGTATCACAAACACACGCAGACGCACACAGTTGTCTGCCTGCTTCTAGTGTCTTTTTAGTGGAATCACAGGGGGCTAACCACTGCCTTAACTATGCCTCAGCGTGGGACAAACCACGAGTGAAGGTGTAAAGAGAGAATTTCGATGAGATGGGAGGCACTGGGGGAACAAAACTGTCCATGAAAACATCTCTTTTTCTCTCTGCCCCACCACCATCCATCCGTCATATCCTTTACTCTCTTCTCTCTCTCTCCGCCTTTGACAGTGCCCTTCAGTGTGTGAATAAACAGGTCTGGGTCCAAGCAGATCACTGTTGTTTTTCCTCAGGACATATCGCATGCTATCTTGTCATCTCTGCTGTAACTGAGACTGTCATTATCTGGAGCTTAGCGCTGCATCTCTGCGCTACCACTACACGCGTGCACATACAAGCGTAGACAACGCAAGAACACACACACACACACACTCCATTATTGGCAAGCTAACCTCTATTAAACCCCATTCACCATGGCCTTATTCTCTGTTAGGCTGTCTAGGCTTCTATTGTTATGGTGAATAACTTTACATGCAGAAGGCTTAACACTGGCTACGTGTTAAACCGAAAAGAGACTGAACAGACTTTATTCTATCATTCATTTGCTTGCTGGAGGCATGGTGCGATTTACCTGCCAGCAACGATGACTCTTGCCGAGTAACTACAGAAGATTAATGCAGATTGAAGATTTAGGCCTGTAGAGATGTGCCAATCAAAGCATGAGTGGGGAGCCTATTGGATGGCCATCAAGAATAAAAAAGTACTTCTACCTCGGAACCCAACAGATAACCCTACCTCCAGACCCAACACATACTGACCTAACACTTAACCCTACCTCCAGACACAACACCAACTGACCTAACACTTAACCCTACCTCCAGACCCAACACCTACTGACCTAACACTTAACCCTACCTCCAGACACAACACCTACTGACCTAACACTTAAGCCTACCTCCAGACCCAACACCTACTGACCTAACACTTAACCCTACCTCCAGACCCAACACCTACTGACCTAAAACTTAACCCTACCTCCAGACCCAACACCTACTGACCTAACACTTAACCCTACCTCCAGACCCAACACCTACTGACCTAACACTTAACCCTACCTCCAGACCCAACACCTACTGACCTAAAACTTAACCCTACCTCCAGACCCAACACCTACTGAACTTACAATTAACCCTACCTCCAGACACAACACCTACTGACCTAACACTTAACCCTACCTCCAGACCCAACACCTACTTAACCCTACTCTAGCCCCAACCTTTAACCCTACCTCCAGATCTAACACATGCTGACCTAACACTTAACCCTACATCCAGACCAAACATTTAACCCTACTCTAGCCCCAACCCTTTACCCAACACTTTTGACAGTAGCTCTCTGCTAGACTTGTCCAAAGTCCAAAACAGCCTGACACAACTTCCTCCAGGGAAGAAGAGTTGAAAACCAGAGATGGACATCTGAGTCGTGCTGATGACCTACTTCCATACATACTTTACTATGTTACGCACACTTAAACACTGCCTTGGACATTCTATCTTCCTGTCTGTCTTTCTGTCCCTCTCTCTCTCTCTTTATCTTTCTCTGTCTTTCTGTCCCTCTCTCTCTCTCTTTATCTTTCTCTGTCTTTCTGTCTGTCTTTTAGGGACATAGCACCCTGTGCATCTGTACTTTTAATCTTTTGGATGAAAGTCGAAATATGGTCACATCTGGCTGTCTGGAGCAAGCTAAGGCTAGGCTTGGTTAGTCATCCATGTCCCTCTTTATACACACACACGCACACATAAGCATGCACTCTGGGATAAAAGTTAACGTTATTGTCTAGTGCTTCCGGACTGAATGAATAGTATGGGAATGCTGTCGTAAAACAAAATGAGCCTATCAAAATAATATCCCCAAAAGCCAAGTCAAAGCAATTACACAATTGCTAGAAGTCTAATTTGCTAATTGACATGCAAAGGACCAATACATAGAACAGTCTCCAAAAAGGGTTGTGAGTAGTTAAGAATGCTATGGGCGGTGCCAAGTTCCCAATACCAAGATATGGGCATACAGCACGCGATGCGTCAATTCAAGGTACAAGAACAAATATCACAACACCTTTTATTCTTTCTTTTTTTAGCAAATGTCTCTTTCCCATTGAGAATGATGGTTCAGGGTTCATTGTGGAGTTGCTCGTTTTATTTTTGTGAGTGGACAAAACGTGTGCGGATATTGTCAACAACAGGGCCTTTTGAAGTTTTTCCTTTTTTTGATGAAAACATGATTACTGTTTGTGTTTAGGTCTCACTAGGTTATACAGGATCAAATTTAGGACCACGTTTAATAGGTCCTCTTGGCCCACAGATATCATACTATTAACAGCTGTTCTGTCTGTAATTCTGGGATTAGACCCATAATGCGTTCTCAGACATTGTAAATCCCGTTCCCGTAAGAAAGGAATGTACTAAATATTTATGCTAAGACTCACTTTGAAGATGAGTCCACATTTCATTTTTGTCTGCAAACCAAACTAGTAATTAATAGGAAAACCAGACAAGCCCATTGTGGAATATTTCATCTGTTTACCTAGTCCGCTAGTTGTTATGCTGTCTGGCCTATTATAAAAAATAAATACAAAATATATTCCTGTCATGGTGCATTTGCATTCTAGGGGGGGAAATGTGTATTCTGACAAGCAGGAATCCAGTAAAATTGTTTGGGGATAACATTTTGACATGTTTTGGGTGAGGGGGGGTGAGCATGATACCACAGGGAGAGATTTTCCCCAGACACTATTTTGCAGGCCTATAACACATTCACTGTGTTTATGAACGCTTTCTTTTTTTAGATGCCGATGGGCAGATACATATGGTATCTTTTGATTAGCCCAGTAGGCTAAATGCAGATGGGCAATCCCATGCCTGAGCTATTTATTCATGCCCACAACGGAGTGTCAGTTAGGCAATGGGTGATAACTCTCATTGCTAATAGTCTACCTGACATTTAATATTTGCAATTGTGTCAGCATTATTTTAAGATATTTTCAAATGGCTCCTCCTTTTACAAACTCGCCAGAACTGAGCTTCTCCGCACTGCATGCAAATACTCCCATGGTCCCACCCGTTTTTTAATCTTGCCTCTTTTCCCGTTGACGAGTTGCTTAGCGGCTAAAGCGTTTGGGCAGAAACTGAAAGGTGACTGGTTTGAATCCCGGGGCGGGTATACCAAACACCATATTGACAGGGTAAAATAATTCCTTTCTACAATAAAAAGCTACATTTGGCCTGATTACTTCTTGGTGTCCATGTTTTTTGGGCAGACACCTGACTGACCATCACTAAGCACACAATTGACTTGTAATCACTCTAATGCTATCTGACAAATGATTGTTACCCCTCCAACCAATTCCTCTGTAATGTACTTCATTCAAACCCACACCAACACACACACGCAGAAACAAACATGGGACATGTTGTGCCAACAGACATCCTGTGAACCCTTGCCATCATTGTGTGTGTGTGTGTGTGTGTGTGTGTGGTGGGGGGGGGGGTCCGGAAGGGACAGTGATTTCTTGTGCGATGTCCAAACTGGGTCATAGCTCAGAAGTGACATATGTTACTATGGTTTCATCTCTATAGATGCTATCATTGTGTGGGCTAGTTGTTTGATCATGGTTGCCTCTCCCTTTGTTTGGCAGTCAGTATCTCTGGACATATGTTACTTGGTGTCTTTAACTTAAGTTTCATCATGTCTGGCTCCCTGGACTCAGTATTGACTCTATTCTCAAAATAGTGCTGTATTCCCTACCAATCAGAAAACGAATAAAATACATGGAAAACATTCCAAGTTCAGAAATCTGTTGAGCTAAATCTACAATGACAAGTTCACTTGGAGGTAATTGAAAGTGCGCTCTCAAATATTGTATTTTGAAAAATCTTTAAAGTAAAGCTCAGGGAGCAAATTCAAATCCCTGAAAGTGAACTTGATGAAATGTTTTAATCATTTGACAGCCCTAATAATAACATAGAAACTCTGCGAAAAAAGGTTGGAGCTCTTAGTCTGTCTGTGTTGGATAACACCAAAAGATAATTTTGCTTCAGGTAGAATCATTTCTGTTTCCCTGAAAAACCCTTTCCATAGAGATTCATAAAAGTTTCTGCCCTTTCTAAAGAGTTTCTGTCTTAAACCTAAAAAGGTTCTTCAATAGTGGTTCTCCTATAGGGACAGGCGAAGATCCTCTTTGGAACCCGTTTTCCAGAGAGTGAATGTTAGGGTGTGTTGCGAACCCTCACTGACCGCACCTTGTTCCTCTCCTCTTCACAGGTACGATACAATCACCAACCAGTGGGAGACGGTATCTCCGCTCCCCAAGCCGGTGCACTCTGCGGCGGCCACGGTGTGCGGGGGGAAGGTCTACGTGTTCGGGGGGGTGAACGAGGCAGGCCGCTCGGCCGGAGTGCTGCAGTCATACATCCCTCAGACCAACTCCTGGAGCTTCATCGAGTCGCCCATGATAGGTAGGAGTCGGTGCGCCGACCTCGACTCTGTGGTGAACTGGACTTGGGTCGCTGGGGAACCGCAGGGGGGTGAAATGAGAACAGGGATGAGAGCACAGTTCACACTACCTCCCTCCCCAGCCAACACGTTCATATTTCAAACACACACACACACACACACACACATACACAGCCTTATCTAGCCAAGCAGTACCCACCAGGTCTAGGCATGCAATTTTAAAGTCTGAAATGCATCCGCAGCAGAGAGTGCAAGAGGAGGAGGGAGAGTGAGTGAGTGAGGGAGAGAGGGAGAGAGTGTAAGAAAGAGAAGGAGGTAGAGATAGGGAGAGATTGGAGAGGGAAAGCGAGAGAGCGAGAGACAGGGGGAAAAGAAAGGGGAGAGAGAGAGGGAGATGGAGGGAGGGAGGGGAGTATGATGTAACTGACATAAGAGGAGGAGGACATAGGAGGAGGAGGACATAGGAGGAGGTATACAGCTGTTAGGAAGAGAAGCAGAGATACTCAGAGTGGAGGGGAGAGGAGGACTAGAGTAGGACAGGATAGCTGCCTACATACCAGGACGACTACGTTTGGGTCTCAGGCCAATTTCTTTTCCAAGCCAATAGTCTGTGTGCCAGAACTTAATTACAATCATTTCAACCCAATGTATAGGTCCTCACTTCAAATTTCAACTTCGTTTGTAACACATCTGGTCAATATTTAATCAATGCAGAGACTATAAAAATAATTTGGATATGATTACAGGGATAAAATCACAGAGGTCTCTTTTTAATTTTGATTTCCCTCTTTGTTGATTGAAGAATAAACTGCTTACAATCAAAAGAAATGAATAATGTCGCTCGACAAGCCTCTAAAGGTGGTCATTGAACATGGCTTCATTGTAAAAACTCAGACCGGGACGTGCACTGTGAGGAGAGCGCATTGCCAGCCAAGAACCAGGATTGTCAAGGAATCAAGTCAAGAAACCAGTCAAGGAAGTGTTGTCTGACATCCACATGTCCACCCTACACTGCCAATTCGACCCCTACTGGACTTCTTTGGCACAGTCCGTGCTGTTTTTGTCAAATCCTTGTCTTGTTTGCATCAGAACTTTATGAATAGACAAGATCCTCAGACTTCTGCACCTGCAGAAAGACTCTTGTTTTCAAGTACGGACAGAAAGGTCGCAAAATTTGACATAAGGGATTAGACTTTATCGAATGGTGACAGGGTTGTAGGATTCGGCTAGCAACAAATTGATGGATAGCCATTATCTGTCCTACAGGTAGGTTGACCTTTCATTTTCTAAATGGGTAGAAACGGGCCCCAACAAAGCCCCCTTGATGTTCACGAAGTAAATTGTTTAAATGAATTAGCCCTCCTCAAATTCTAATCAGCTCCATTTGCTGTTAGTCTCCGTTTGATTATACTGTGGTCGCGGCTATCCGTTTTTAGCACTACAAAGCAGTCCGTCTCTCGCCTCAGGCTAATAGACTCCTGCACTCTCTTTTCGCAGGGATTGAAGTTCAAATGTAACCTCTGCATTATTCAGTTGGGGTATCTAACCAACTTTCAACTGAACACGGGTGGCTTTCTGGGGGCCAAAGATAATGTAGGTTTTGGGCAGCGGGCCACCTTTTACAGATGATGACATCACAGGTGTAACTAGACAATGTGATTGTCCCATTTCATTGTTATCAACTCTATCTTTTCTTGCTGTCACATGCAGTAACACATACACACACATTTTCCTTCGCTCATCCTCTCAAGCTCTTTCAGATTGCATGTGAATGTTGGTGAACAGCAGTCTTCAGGTATCCCCACAGATGTTCAATGGGGTTCAAGTTCTGGCTTTGGCTGTCCCACTTACAGATATTTACAGACTTATCCAGAAGCCACTAAAGTGACAATGACCCAAAGCACAGCTCCAAACCATGCAAGAACTATTTAAGGAAGAAGCAGTCAGCTGGTATTCTGTCTATAATGGAGTGGCCAGCACAGCCACCGGATCTAAACTGTTGTGGGAGCAACTTGACCATATGGTTGGATTGCCCCATCAAGCCAATCCAACTTGTGGGAGGTGCTTCTGGAAGCATGGGTTGAAATCTCTTCAGATTACTTCAACAAATTTTCAACTAGAATGCCAAAGGTTTCTTTGAATTCTTTGACGAAAGCAAAGTTTGATGGACACAATTATTATTTCAATTAAAAATCTTTATTTCTAACCTTGTTAATGACTGTATTTCCTATTCATTTTGCAATATTTCCTATTCAAATTTATTTCATGCATGTCTTCAAGGAAACCAAGGCCATTTTTAAGTGACCCAAAACTTTTAAATGGCAGTGTATGTACATACAGCTCTGGAATAAATGAAGAGACCACTGCACATTTTTCCTTCCCTTCCAAAAAAGTCTAAAAAGAAGGTTTTGAGTGAGGAACAGAAGGGTTAAAATTAAGACACCACTGCAAATTGAACACTTCTGTTCCTCACTCAACTTTTTTGGAAAGGAAAGATAAAGGTGCAGTGGTCTCTTCCTTTTTTCCGGAGCTGAATGTGACGTAGTACATACAGTAGTACTGACATAGTACTGTTATGTACAGGCTTTATAGCAATAGTGTTATAACCTGTTTCCAAACAATCCTAGAATTCTAAATAATGATTTTTCAACATCACTATTAAGTGCTCAACTCATAGGGGCTGACTACCAACACACACACACACACACTATCTCTGCCAGAAGCCACACACACACTCATTCCCAAACTGTGAACAGTAATCTCAGGCAGTCACTAATCTGAGTCCATAACTCCTGCAAAAAGAGAGCGAAACCGAGAGACAACGGGAGAGCATGGGAGAGAGCATGCAACACAGTGGACAATAAAAAGACAGCAAGAGATGGAAAAATGAGAGAAAGAAAGATAATGATCGAGAGCTAGGTAGGGAGTGCAAGAGAAAGCTAGAAACATAGGGAGAGAAGGAGAAGTATGAGTGGGAGAGTGAGAAAGAGAGTAGCAATATTGGCCAAGGATTCCTACATCAGAGTATTAATCAATGATTATTTAGCAAATTATAAAGCAGTAGTAGAGAGAGAATTTGGAGACCCTCTGACCGTGACTTCCACTGATACTGGCACCCTTGGTAAATATGAGCAAAATGTGCTGTGAAAACAAAATGTTTTTGTTTATCCTCTTGATCATTCATTCAAAATATTTACAGCCCAGTTTTTGCTTCCTGGCAGAGACAGTCAAGTTTTGATTTAATATCTGCTGGTACATGATGGGGTCCATGATATTTATGCTGGAATACCCATCCACGACCCATTTTCAATGCCCTGGCTGAGCGAAGGAGGTTCTCACCCACGATTTGATGGTACATGGCCCTGTCCATCGTCCCTTTGATGCGGTGAAGTTGTCCTGTCCCCTTAGCAGAAAAACACCCCCAAAGTATAATGTTTCCACCTCCATGTTTGACGGTGGGGATGGTGTTCTAGGCAGCATTCCTCCTCCTCCAAACACGGCGAGTTGAGTTGATGACTAAGAGCTCGGTTTTGGTCTCATCTGACCACAACAGTTTCACCCAGTCCTCCTCTGAAGCATTCAGATGTTCATTGGCAAACTTCAGACGGGCCTGTACATGTGCTTTCTTGAGCAGGGGGACCTTGTGGGCGCTGCAGGATTTCAGTCCTTCACAGCGTAGTGTGTTACCAATTGTTTTCTTGGTGACTATGGTCCCAGCTGCCTTGAGATCATTGACAAGATCCTCCCGTGTAGTTCTGGGCTGATTCCTCACTGTTCTCATGATTATTGCAACTCCACAAGGTGTGATCTTGCAGGGAGCCCCAGACCGAGGGAGATTGACAGTTCTTCTGTGTATTTCTTCCATTTGCGAATAATCGCACCAACTGTTGTCACCTTCTCACCAAGCTGCTTGGCGATGGTCTTGTAGCTAATTCCAGCCTTGTGTAGGTCTACAATCTTGTCCCTGACATCCTTGGACAGCTCTTTGGTCTTGGCCATGGTGGAGAGTTTGGAATCTGATTGATTGATTGCTTCTGTGGACAGGTGTCTTTTATACAGGTAACAAGATGAGATTAGGAGCACTCCCTTTAAGAGTGTGCTCCTAATCTCAGCTCGTTACCTGTATTAAAGACACCTGGGAGCCAGAAATCTTTCTGATTGAGAGGGGATCAAATTATTATTTCACTCATTAGACTCATTAGACTCATGGTAGACTCAAACGAAAAGATAAGTTAACCTCCAAATTCTGCAGGCTATGGTGGAAAATGGGCTATTAGTCTTTGTGGCGAATGAATGCACAAATCTCTTTTCAAATTCAGCCTAGTCAAATGAGAGTTTCACGGGGCATCAACTGGTGGAGAATTCATAAAACGTAACAAAACATGATAAATGCTGTAAAAGATCAGGACGGTCTGTAGCCAAGCAGTTACACCATCCCACTAATAAACTAAATTATTGTAGATCGAAGCCCCTAACCCAACAAGGAGAAAACTCTGTTCCTGTGTAAGGCCGTTACCATAATTGCTACCAGGTCATTGCTAAAAATGAGAATCTGTTCTTATTTCTTACCTGGTAAAATAAGGATAGAAAATGCATTGTGTTAAGGGATGAGTTGGCTGTGTTGATAACTGACAAATAACAGACAAAGTAGCAGTAGCATATTTGAAGAATGGTCAATCTGTGTGTGTGTGTGTTGGGGGGCTCAAACCACACTGTTTGTGCGTCGGCATTCACCTTTGTAGTCGCCCTGACTTCTGTCACCTGTGATGGAAAATCTCAGTCAAAATGGAGGACATCAGTCCTCTTTATCAGAGGGATGCAGCTCCGGCAACTCTGAACTGCTGGAGAAATTCACACTGACCTTAGTCTGCAGGGGAAACTCACTGTTCTAGACTGACCTTAGTCTGCAGGGGAAACTCACTGTTCTAGACTGACCTTAGTCTGCAGGGGAAACTCACTGTTCTAGACTGACCTTAGTCTGCAGGGGAAACTCACTGTTCTAGACTGACCTTAGTCTGCAGGGGAACCTCACTGTTCTAGACTGACCTTAGTCTGCAGGGGAACCTCACTGTTCTGGACTGACCTTAGTCTGCAGGGGAAATTCTCTGGTCTGGGTTGTATTGTCCACTCATTTCTTTCTCATTCTATTAATTAGAATGCTGCTATAAGCAAGGATGTTCTGTCCTTATTGTTACAGCGAGGTTGTAGGTTCTACCAACAAAGTAGAATCTGGTACCCTGTAAACCATGATCCAAAGTTGGTTTGACATTGATGATGGTGTGTTCTCTGCTATCACAATTACACCGGATAATGTTCTGGAGGAGGCCAGGGGCAGGTGCTTGTTGAGCAGTCGCCTGCTCCCTTGACCTCTATATAAATCAGGCCTTTTCAGACAAGGTACTGAAATATCAGCTGGAATCATGCCTGTGCAGGCTATTCACTGCGGATATGCTTTGTCGGATGCATTGTCCACATACATTGGCTGCCTGTACATGGCCTTCAGATTGCAGGCCAGCATTAGAAAAAGAAGAGCCTGGCAAGGTGTTGCTTAGCACTTAGCGGCTTAGCGGCTTAGCAGTCGTGGGCAACCTTGCTGTGTGAATCAGGTAATTTTTTTATCCAAGATACATTGGTTACAAATGCACATAACTTGCATCTGGATAAGAAAATATATAGAGCTTTCACATATGATTTGCAATGTTTTATCTACAAAACAAATTGGCCAATGTTTATTAACCAGTTTTTTTCCCCCAACAGCCACTTATTAACTCTTTAGGGCCATTTCAATGGGATTACGAGAGAGAGGCTATATAAAGGTATATCAAGTAGCCAAGCACCAAAAAGCCATTCAAAGCTAAAACAGTATTTGCCGTTTTCTTGCTTTCTTCCACCGCCTCAATGAATACTAACTGTCACACGTGGGAAGGTTCTCATCCATCCCCCATTAGATCCCCCTGCCGCTATTACCCAGTCCATTCTCATGGGTCTGGCGATATGCAGGTAAGCATACTTCATTTACATTTTCCACCAACCACGGAAATTATCGACTTAGGCCATATTCTTATTTATCAACAACTACATGTTGTTGATTCATGTTACTCGTCACACTGTGATACCTTGGAAGGTGGCAGCTCAATAGAACAATAAAACTTTATTTGCAGGTATACCACTTTCATACAAGTCAGTGTGTGGCTGTTAAAATTGAGAGGGTTTGTGGGTGACTGCTAAAACACGGGGGCTGTTCGCAGTTCAATTTGAGATGTTTAAAAAATGGGGGTGTTAACTAGTTTACCTGCAGAACAGCGGAAAACCACTAATTTATAGGTAAAGTTGGGTTACATGACTTGCAGGAATCCTGACAAGGTTTAAGGTTGTCTTTGTCCTAACCATTTCCAATAGAACAAGTAGCTGGTATAAAACAAGGGGGACTTTTGCCATCACAGACCCAGTCAACCACCCACTGACAGCGGTTCCACTTCGGCACGTGTCAACATTCGCTTGGTTCTTTTAGAGATTTAAGGCCTACGATCACATCCCTGCCCTTAACAAGGTCTACAGCCAGCGAGAACAGAACAATGAATCCTCAGTCTACTCAGCCGTGGGACAAGATAAGATCCAATCAAAGGAATTATCTGTTAACAAGGCCAATTATTCCCATGTTGTTTCCTCTTGCCGTTGCCTGATGCCTCATCCTGAATTTAATTTCGCAGCTCCATCGATCGGTTTGGGGGGGAGGGACTATAGTGGCCGTGATGTTCAGCCAGATCGCAGCAGATGGCTAGTTAACAAAAGTTGGGTAACAAGGGGATAATAGAAACAGGTTGTAAATAAGGCTTTTCTAGAAGGTGAGGTGTACTTGTGTCACTGGTTCAAAGCTCGATGTCTTGGTGATATGTTATAATCTCTGTTTCAAGATGTCTGTTTCTCAGTCCATTTGAAGTCTAATCATGCTCCAATCTTATCGGGCTTCGGGCGGGGGTATGAGCTCACTTTGGTAGTGACAAAGATGCCATTATATACTTCAGATGTTTTTGGAATGTAGAAAAAGAAACCACAGCAACATTTTAAGTTGGATCTCTCAGAGAATACATGGTCCCACATTAAAATACACTTGTTTTCACGTTAGACAGATACTTCCTGTAGATACTCCCTTCCTGTCCAGGCAGTGTCAGAAAAATGCATTAAAAATAGTGAATAACCCCAGCCAGCCAAGCCACAGAGTGTTCTCTATAGTACTGCATGGCATCTGAAGCATGTAACTGACAGGACCCAGTACAGCTTCTACCCTCAAGACCCAGTACAGCCTCTACCCTTAGAAGTCATAAGACTTCTAAACATGACTTATAAATTATCAAATGGCTACCTGGCTATCAGTCTTTGTTCCCCTTTTGTTTGATATTCCTTAAGTATTGACTTTATGCACATTAACTAAACCACCCCACACACACACAGACATTTCTCACACATTACATACATTTCTGTTGCTATTTTGTGACCTGTTTGATGCTAACCTAGACAGACATACACCTAAATGGTTCCCTGCCCATCGAGTTGGTACAGGTTCTCATTAAATATTGTTACATAAATTATGGATTTCTACCTTGTTTGTTTGATTCCTGTGTTTAATGTAGTATTCCTCTGGTTACTTTCTCCTATCGTCACTCTAGTCTGTGTTAGTCCATGGCAGTTGTTAACAAAGCACATGACCAATGCAATTTCATTGGATTTGATTTGAAAGACCCAAACGTCACAATTGGGGTCCGATGAAAAACCAGAAAGCGTGAGTGCTGAAAAGAGAAGCCCGTTCTGCTCCATACGGCTCTGTTCATTACCATTGGTAGTGTTGAGGCTCCTTATGTACATAGGGCCATATGTATATAAGGCACGTTTCACTTAGAGAGAGGGGAATCGGAAAGGGTAACACGTGAGAGGGACGCGCTCAACTGAGGCAGGGAAAGACAGTGCGTTTCTATTGTTAAAGCAGAACTGTAGAGCATCAGTCCCCAGGGAAGGGCTTTGTATTCTGTCTCAGGAGATGGTTGATACAAACCTTCTGTGACTGTCATACATGCACACGCACACATGCACACGCGCGCATGCACACGCTCGCATTCAAACATGCATGCACACAGAGACATGACAGCCCTGTTGTGTCACTGTTAGTGACAGGGCTAGGGTTCTGTGTGCCACTGTGAGAGAGGGACAGAGAGAGATGGAGAAAGGGATGAGAGCGAAAGCGGGAGATGGAGAGGTGGAGAAAGGGATGAGAGCGAAAGCGGGAGATGGAGAGGTGGAGAGAGGGGGAGACAGTTGAACAGCTGTCGTCACTCACGCCTGGCGAAATGGCATTTTAATTAAACACATCTTGCTTTATAGGCACTGAAGGGGATGTGGCTTGTTTCTCTCTCTCTCAGTGTGTGTGTGTGTGTGTGGACATTGTGGATGGAGGTGAAAAACAAAACTCTACACAGGGCTGTGTCTGCATTATTCATGATGTCTTAAATTGGCCAGCTGTAATCATTTAGGAGACAATTGCTCTGTCAGAGTTGGAGGTAAATTGATAGGTTGTAAGCGTGCTTGTGCGTGCTTGTGTATGCGTGGGGGGGTCGGAGGTAAAGGTCAGCACAAAGTTTTCCAAGCACACTAGAACACAGATTTTTGATTTTGTTTTTTAGTTTTAAACTTTATCTGCAGTGTAGGTTTCCGGGTTCAATTTGCTGTATACATGATTTCTTCCATAGTAACACTGTAGAAAAGTCGGTTTCGCTCCAGTCTGCTTTTTCTCATTTTCTCAATGCAGTAGCAGATTACATCATATGCAATATCCCCATCTATTGCTCATTTTCAGTCCAGGCACAGCGCTTTTACCTGTACAGGAATGCCATCAGGCGTTATCCAATAGTACATTGTTGAGTTAACTCCTTTATATTTGGACTTGGTATAAACACATTCGGAGCACAAAATAATATTGCTAAGCTGATTCATGAATTCTGCTGTTTTAAGTTATCTTTTCACTGAAAATGTCCCATTTCCCAAAAACATAAAGCATTTCTTCAAGGAATGTAGCAGTGATTTTGCATAGTAGACCAAAGCAGAAATGAAAAACAAAATGCCATTATAGCTAAGGAGATTCTGCACTGAGGAGAATCCAATCGAAGCAATAACGTCTTTCCCTTTTGTTCTGTTTTTTATTACTCATCTGTATTTTCAACTTCAAATCTCTCCCTGGCTTTTTTTCTATTCCACGTTCTGTCTGTTTATTCTTGTTCTGTCTCTTTAGTTTTGTATCTCCCTTTGTAAGAACACCTCAAACTAAATATTATCTGCCAATCTTTAAATGTCTTCTTTAACATGTGTAAGGGTGGCCTAGTTGTGACAAGAATCCCCCCCCCAATTAAAAAAAAAATGACATGTAATTCTGTCCATTAGCAAGACAGTTAACCCTAAATGCTCCCAATGTGTTAATGTAAATAAAAAAATATGTTCTTAGCATTTTACTAGTTTAAATATTAATTCTGTTCTAGAATATAAACAAGTTCGGAAATGTCTTCCGCAGCATATCCATTTTAGATTATAAACTGTCTCCGCCAATCTTATGTCTACCTTAACATTTCTGTTTTCAATCGGATTTAAATCTTTTAGCTCTGTCTCAGCCTTCCTAAGATCTCTCTGTGTATCTTTCTGTTTGTTCTTCAGATAATAAATATGCCCCAGCGGTCACTCTGAATGGGTACATCTTTATTCTGGGAGGAGCCTATGCTCGAGCCACCACTATCTACGACCCAGACAAAGGAAACATTAAAGCCGGACCCAATATGAACCACTCTCGACAGTTTTGTAGGTAAGAAACCATATCAACCAATATAAACAACTCACCACAGTTCCACAGAACAACACGGTCAAACCGATATGAAACAATCAACGCATTTCTACAGGTTATATTTCATGCACACTTGTATGAACCACTGCCACTCATGATTGCTCTGTAGGTAAGGGGTTATCATGAACCAGTAAGAACTGTTGGAGTGTCTGTATGACGCTCCAGGAAGTCAGATGCAGAAGTGCCATTGAATCTGAGATTCTACGTAGCAAATGTACAACAGAAATCATGCAGTCAAATGTATTGACAACCTTCATTCTGTTTAACCATGTTTGGCTTCTCACTATTTCTGAGTCAGACTAGGACTAGTTTGCACACTCACACAAACACACTGTGTCACAGTCAGCCCTACGCAACAGCAGTCATTATGAACTAAAGCGGACACTTCATCTTTCCTTTTCTCTGTCCTTGTGGGTGAGTCCTGGGCTGTTTATCTAAAACGATGTCCCTTTGGGATCAGCTGGGCTTTTTGCTTCCGACTGAGTTTCTTCTTTATGTAATAGTCTCATAGGTCCCATCAGTGTGTGTGTGTTTGCAGTTGGTATGTTTGTTTTTTTACGGGCTGTGTGCGACTATCTTATGTAAATACAGATTCCTCCAGCCCCCTATAGGGTTACAAAACTGTAATCAGCTTACATCAACATTTTAATCTTTCTCACACACTGGCTGTTCTGTTTCGGTTCCTCACATCAAATGAGCATATTTCTAAGATATTTTTCATTGTTTCCTTTTCTTCCGCAAAGGCACTTTTTAATGAGTATCTCTCTTGGAAAGTGATGTTGTCATGTCGAGAGAATGTGACAATGTAATTGTCCCTCACAGCGACATGCTCAGTGATCTGACTCTCCATTGTTCTCTGTTTCTCGATCTTCATCTTCGTTTCTCTGATGTTTAATTAATATTTCAACCATGAACAAGTTGTTTGCTTTATGAAAACTCATTTTCTAGGAAGATGTCACTTTTTGGTTAATTACCTTACATGGAACAGTACCTAAAACCCCCATAACAAGAAATCTAACTATTCATTGCTGTAAACTTTCAAGATCTTTGGCAACATCAACAAAGTTACTTTTTTTTTATTAAACAAATTAAAATACAGGTATTATGTATGATATTTGTTTTGTAAATGTATTTTATAGTAATACATTACTCCATACAAAATCATTCAAAACTTTTGACAACTAATTCCACTTATTTACTGCCGTCTAGGAAACACAACCTCTTGTCAACCATCCACAGGTGTCAATGGCCAAAGACCTCTATTTTCATGTCATCTGGCCAATGCAAAAGTTGCAATGACGTCTTGCAGTCTACAATCATTTGCAATTGTTGGATGACATGAATGAAAAGCATGTGAATAAAATAACCCTGTACCTAACATAAAATAGGCTGTTGTATTTTTAATGATATAGGGGCACTCTTTGCATATTTCTTATGCATACAAATGACCTCAGTATTTGAATTATGTATATTTTTGTTCATTTACCAAGAATGCTTTGTTACTCCACGGTATATGCAGTTGGCATGGAAAATAGCTAACACATCTCAGTGGATTCATGTTTCTCCAAATGTTTGATCAGGAATAACTTTGGGTCTTTGTGTGCTTCTTCCCTGTGCAGCGCCGTGATCCTGGACGGTAGGATCTACGCGACGGGTGGAATTGTAAGCAGCGAGGGCCCAGCGCTTGGCAACATGGAGGCCTTCGACCCAAACTCCAACAACTGGACGCTGCTCCAGTCACTCCCCTGCCCACTGTTTAGACATGGCTGTGTTGTCATCAAGAAGTACATTCAGAGCGGCTGAGATTTGTAGCCAAATGTGTCACCCCTTCTTCTTTTCTGGACAACCCAGACCCACAGCCGTTCACAGAGGGGCAGAGCGCATCATTTGGCGAATTTCACCCGCCAAACTATCAAACGTAGATTTTGCAGTTATCGTTACTCTCGCCGCGGCGGGGCTGGTTTGTCGAGAGAAAGAAAGGGTCATGTTAGCTACGAGGCTTCCGGGAGACTCCCTGGACTGCTTCGATCTGGTCATGACACTCTCCAGAGTAGCCTTTGGTGGTCGATCGCTCATCGCTGCTTGGATTATCGAACTACAGCCCCCACCCTCCCCTGGGACTTGATGCCAGCATTGTTGTCTTAACTCCCCATCCACATGTCCACCTCCCTGTGCAGAGAGTAGAGATATCTTCCCCTGTGAGTTCCTGGTGCCCAAGCTGTCATACAGAGAGTAGAGATATATTTCCATGTGAGTTCCTGGTGTTGAACCTGTCATACAGAGAGTAGAGATATCTTCCCTCGTGAGTTCCTGGTGCCCAAGCTGTCATACAGAGAGTAGAGATATCTTCCCTCGTGAGTTCCTGGTGCCGAAGCTGTGAAACAGCGTAGCTTAATCTCAACATAATAACACCACTCCAGACTTAAGTCCTTGGTTTGATGTCCCCATGCCTCTTGCAAACTCCTCTTAGGTTTGATACTTTAGTTCAATCCCCTCAGTTAAACTTCTGTCTTTAAGCGAAGTATTGTGTTACTCCTCCAGTGGTTTGTGCTAGTAGAGGGACTGCAAGTAATCTGTCCTTAAGGGAGGGGTTGCTGTGCTTCGATAACATTCAGTAGTGGCATTAGGATAGAAGAAGGAGGTGGACATCTTTAAAGGGACAGTGGAGTGACAAGGGTACAAGGGGAATGAATGGGTCTGCAGGGTTTTTGAAACATCCGGACACTGCCAGGACGAGAATGAGCAGCTGATGACGGGCAAGGAGTCTCATTTTTGTGAAATTAACCCCCCCCCAACCGCCCCCTAAGGTTCTAAGGACACGTTGGATACTTGCAGCCTCTTTCTGGACCCGAAAGGGCATTTGAAGAATTATCACGACATCACCTTGACTCCCAACAGGGCATATGTCCTCCACACAGCCAAAGCACAATAATCACCTGTGGCCCCGAGGAATAGACAGTTTTCACAAGAATTCTGTTTTTCTCAATCGTTTTGTTCCATCCTGTTTTATATTTGTATATCATTGCAACCCATGAGTTGGGTGGGTGTGGTGTGTATGGGGGTTGGGGGGGGGGGGGGGGTCGGTATTCTGTAAATATTGGAAGGAAATATGTATATTTTAAAACCTGATGGTGATTCTGTATAAATGTTTTTAGAAAAAAAAAGAAAAAAAAAACTTGATAGGTTGGACTAAAAATTATGTCTGTAAATCTGTTCCCAAAAGAAAAAAAAACATACTATTGAAACGCAATACATATACCAGAATATGATAAAGCTGTCGACTCATAATTTCTGTTGGAATTAAATATGCATTTTGGACAAAGCAAAGCAGGATCTCCAGGTTGGTCATATAGACTAGAGCCCTTAAAACCTGACCCTGAACCTGTCAGTTCAACTCTGCCTTTTTCATTGTAACCCTCTAATCAGGGACTCATACCTGGTGACATTAATGGTAAGGTGGAGGAGAAAACCAGCAGGCTCGGGACCTCATAGGGTAAGAGTTGAAGACCCCCTGGGCAGGGCCATTACCAGGAATCCTGGGCCCCCTCACTTACGACCCCTGAAACATTTCCACCTTTCCCATTGTTAGCAACGGCCCTGCCCCTGGGCTAAATGTAGCATAGTTCACAAATCTGGGACATTATGGTGTGACACAATCACTACACAAGGACGATGTTGGGATTATTGCATTTAAATTGATTGGTGGTTTGCCAAGTTGTTGTAGATGGGTGACAAAGCTACAGACTGTCTATATTGGTTCAGTTTAAATCCATGGAAAGACTTAAGTGCCAGCCCCTTGCCTTAGAATTAATATTTTTTGTAAATTCATAAGACAAAAATACACTTGCAGTTTTATACAATGTAATATCTACCCCAGAGACCACTTTGGGATGTCAAAAGCATTCAACAAACCCTTATTCAAAGCCATATTCAGTGAATATGCATAAAAACTTTATAACCTTGGTGTAAAAGGAATCAGTTACAAAGCCAAATGGATTACGTTCAGTTGTTTGACAGGTGGGTGTGCTGCCATATTGGAGTCATCCAGTACTAATGAAATTAAAGAAAGTGCGACAAAAAGTACAATTTTCACCTTTATTCAAGTATATCACAGCAGTTTTTTAGAAATACAGTAAATGTTTCATTTCAAATAACTTACACTAAAGTAACACTCGAACGGGGTAGAGGATATTCAATGCACCATAACCTCAAAATGAGAAATCATTAAATGGCAATGCTACGAGAAACAAAACCTACTAAATGAATCCCATTTGAAAGAGGAAAATTCAGTATTTAAGTAATTTGTGAAAACAAAATGTTGTGCTGGAAAATTGCGCTCAGCCTGCATACTGGACTAAATCATCTTTAACTACCAGACAAAAATTGGTTGTTTGTCCAAACTGACTCAAATATATAAACAAGAATAATAAGCGAGAGGCTGACAAAAATGTATGACATTTCAAAACCCAAATCTTTATTCCCGAATTCTTTTTAAAATATTTGGCAAAGAAAAAATACCCTGCCCCCAAACAATTGCTCACAAAATTTGATATTACTTTCCTTCCAAAAAAGTAATAAGATGGTTGCCGAATTGATAGTGAGCAACGCAAATAAGAACTACACAATAAGCTACTGAATTTTCTGACATTAAAATTCCAATAAGTCAACGTTTATCCAGTATGTAACAGAAAAAAAACACAATAGAACGAAATCAACACAATGGAATATTAAAGTTGATCGGTAATGTGAAGAAACCTGAGACAACTGTAAACTCTTTATTCCCCGAAACACGCTAAAACCTGCTACACAAGCGCTACCTCACCTCAGCACTAAGCTCAAAAAAACTGAGTAACAACTTGAAAAAAAAAAAATCTACAAATTCAAAAATGTACAAAAACTGTTTTAATGGATATTAGGTGGGGAAAGAAAAACGTGTCTAATAATGCTGTTAATAAATAAAAAAGAAACTAGAACAAAGGAAAAGAGATGAAAATCTGCAAACAAGTTCAGAAGAAAGATGGTGGCTATGGACAGAAGACTAGCGATAGCTATGAAATGTCTGAAGCAATGTCTGTGGGACAGAAATGCACCGTTAGACATTTCCTTGAAATTAAATGCTGTATGCTGCAGCTTGGCTCAAATGGGATAGACAAACGAGAAAAACAGAAAAGGTGAGAGCCAACCCCCAAAAAACATGTTGGGTTAGCGTGGTAGCCACATAACTTTGTGCTGGTGATCCAGTACCTCACTGTGACAAGTTTCAAACATGGCAAAAAGCTGTCTGCACCCAGTAAACAGTTTGTCTTATTGGCATTCAAATAAATTAAGCTGAGGTAGCTGTGTTACTCTATCTCTGCAGTAGTCCAATGCTTAAGCCTCAATGCTAGTTTGCATATGCTCTTAATGATACTTTTTATTAAATCTTCACCCTGCGTTCCGAGAGAAGGCAGAATGGAATTGGGGTGGACAGCACCGGAGGTTGGAGTTTGGATCAGAATGAAGCAGGTTTTCAGTACAGGAGAGCTAGGTGAGCAGGATTTATTCCAGCCCAAATAGTTTCCACACTGAAGACATTTGTTGTTGATTATTAAAAACAAAAATGGCGTTGAGGTTGGAATAAAAGCCTGCCCGCCGAGCAGTTGTTGATTTGAAAAACCCTAGATTGATGTTAACGACCCCAGCCACAATCTAGTCAAAACATGGACTCATCTGTGTTAATGGAAAGGCAAGAAAAAGGAAGCTGACAAGCAAAACTGCATACATCTTATCCACAAGGTGAACATTGATCTAGTCATAGCTGTTTAAACCCGGTTCACTTTCAGACATAAGCCATCAAAAAAAAGAAATATTGAAAAAAAAGTATCCAACAAATTTGAACAACAATGCGCTTTTTTAACCCCAGCAACCAGACCCAAAATAGAATGGCCTTGCAGTGTCCATCAACAGAAGCTCCCCAATCAATGCAAATGTTCATCCAAACATTGTTTTTAACAAACAGGAAAAATATTTCGGAAAACAAACGTTTAAAAAAAATATATATATCTCAAACAAATGCCAAACATAATCCACATAACTAAGTTATTTTATGTTCATCTTAATAAGGTAGCTATTTAGTTTCCTGTGAATGTCAACTCAGTGTTGACTGAAAACAGCCCCATTGAATCTCATCACCTAATTAGCTGACATTTTTGGGTGGGGGAAATTGGCACATAAATTTTTAACTACTGTGACATCGGTCCACATAAAATGAATATTATTAACTTATCTTTAGTGGGCAGGGGAAAAAATTACAACAGTTCTTCCTACGGAGACCTTTGCAGCGTTTGGTACTGGAAAAGTAACCTATTACTATTGACCCCCAGTCATACGTTGTTTCAAGGTTCAAGTTAGGATTGTGAGTGGGGTAGTATGTCAAACCCTTTGTATTACATGAAATAAAAGCAGTTGGTTACACTAACGGCTGTTCTTCCAGAAAGTGATTCATTTGGGGTTAAATAAGGCACATGCCAGGTAGTGCAAACTACAAGATGTGTCCAATTGAATTTGAAATGCTTCCAGTTATTTCGTTTAGATTTGGATGGATTGTCGAAAATAATCTAGTGGGACGCAGTGTGTGAGAAAAAAAACAAAAAAAAAACACAGCATGCCACAGATTTAGACTCGCTGCCACACACAGCAGACGTCAATCTGTTCGTTGTAACTGCGAAAAAAACACACACATACAAAAAATTACTAGAACGCATCTATGAATGTTTCATATTCACAGCCAACTTGGAGCAATTGCTTCCTCAGCTCCATTTGATGCGTTTTGGTAACACTTTTTTCTTAAAGGGGATATTTTGTTGTTTATGTAATCGGTTTGCCTGCTGGCAATGGATTCGCGCTGGAGTCGTATCTCAATCTCGTGTACAGCATTTGATTCTAGCCCTGCAGCTGAAACATGAACCTACTTCAGGATCACGTTAAGAAATAGTTAACGTACATCGGACAGTAGTGTTCTGGGTGAGAATCGCAGCAACCGTTGTCTCGAAGCTGATGTCATCGTCGCGTACAGTGCCAGCGTCTCCCCGAGCCTTGGCGGGCGGAATCGACGGCGTCTCCAACACAAGACAACGGGGTTCCCGTTAGAGCCGTAACAATCGCAAGCGACACATTTCCGATTCAGATGCTAATCAAACCAGGGCTGTTTGAGTGGCTGTGAGGAGGATCTGCAGGCGGTTGTGTTCATGAGAAGGCCGATGGTGACTCGGTACTGAGAGATGAAATGGACTCTGCCATAGCGAACAAGACAGGAGACTGGATCAACCTTCAGGCTGATTGGGAAACACTCACACTGCTGGTGGCAATCTGCATGGGATTACTGTGTGTGTGTGTGTGTGTGAACACATGCATATGACTGATGTATTTGCATGTGTGTAAGCACCCATGTAGTTTTAAGTGTGTGTAGCCAGTTCAAAAGTAGGCTGTTGTCTAGATATGACATCACCGCATTTTTTTCTTCTTGGTTGGTTGGATTCCGAGTTACTCCCAAGAGCAGCATGGATTAGGATAGCACCTGAATAGCACCAGAAACTCCTGTTTAACCGCTCACGTGTTCAGGAGTCTGTTTGGTTGTAGACTGGGTCTGGGGTCCGACCAGGTTCCCTGAGACTAATAGCACCATAAAAAGTGGCTCCTCTTCCTATCCGTTGTCTTTTTCCTTGTTCTGTTGTTCACGTTAAGACCAGGGTTCTGCATTGGTTCTGTGTATAAGGACTTGGCTCAAAAGCTGGTCTTTGTCCCTCGTTGTGTGTGCACGTGTGTGTGTGTGTGTGTGTTTGTGTCCAAAGTCTAATCAGGTTCAACCTGACCTCTTTTGCTGGGACCTCACAGGAATGTAATGAAATTCTGGACTTTCCTTTCCATCTCCTGAAAAACAAAACCATCAAAACAAACGGGTGAAAACCAGGTCTTAACGCAACCACACACATTGCATCTGTTCACTGTTCCTTTAAGATTAGCACTAAGGCATAAAAACAAGCTTACAGGTGCTCAGTAAACGCACCATGGGACCAACCTCTCTCTCTACCCCCCCCCCCCCCCCCCAAAAAAAAAGAAATGTTTAACAGGGTGATCTGAGTGTTATTTTCGGTGTCATGGAGATTGGGAGTTCTACACAAGTGGATGAAGGTGAGTGATCCTTATACACTGCAAAGCACTTAGAGACACGGTGAAAAGGTTCCAGAGTAACCCGTTCACTTAACACCGCCTCTGAGAACAGACAGTCCCAGAAAGCTTTATTTAGACATAGGCGGACATCCCTGCTTTTAAGGCGCGTCTGTGTGACCCATCTTTCTTCCCTGCTTTTAACACCTATCGGCCCATAGCGGTTGGAGTGACAGCCGGCTCCTCTCAGCTCAGCGCTACGCAGCTTAATGCTCCCACACCATGTTGCCGCGATTGGGCGCGTCGCTCGCTAGCGGAGACACACAGGCGCAGAGAGGTGGGGCCCCACCAATGAAGGCCTTCTCACTAGCCGTGAACCCAGGGTAGCAGAGGCATTGGATTGTTTTCGGGCTCCAGAGTTACTGTGGCGCCGTAGTGGCAGCCTAATCATGGAGCTGCTACACACTGTTTAAATAACTCTTTCGTCTGAAAATGTCATTCCATATATCTGATGCTTTTGAGACACAGGTTTGGCAGATACACCAAACGTTTTACAGTGGCTAGTTAGAGTAAGCTAGGTGGCTATTGTTATTGGTCGAAATCATATCTGGAGATGGTAGCAGCTTTTGTTTCCTTTGGCCGACAGTGCCCTATTTAACATTATAGTCGCTGGACATAGAACAGGGCGCAGAGGAATAAATCAGTGCGAAGGGGGAGACTGCTTATAGGGAGGATAACTGGACTTCTAGATTCTATGAAAAGCATTACAAAAGTTAAATGTGTCATTATACATCTCATTTAGCTGATGCTCCTACACAGATCGACTTGTATCCCATCAATAATGTGTACATTTAGTCCCTATATTACTTCACCCCTCTCATTTTTATTTAAACATGGAGATGTAAGTGAGTTAGATTCTGTGGTTGATTTGGTGCCCTTGATGATGTGGGCCAGATTGGAAATGTAGCCCGGATCAAGGAAAACACCTCTTCACCAATGATAAGTGCCATGGGTGCTGACGGCAAAAGGTCAGGCTAACATACTCTGGACAATGTCCCCTTCACTGCCCTGGGGTAATGGGAGGTAAGACGAGCGCAAACTGGTCGCGAGCGTGCCATAGCCTTAAGAGAATATTCCAGTAGTTCAGGAAGTAGTCTGACTACTGCAGGAAATACAAAAACGTACGCTGTGTGTGTCCATCCACCATAACATGCCTTAGAAAGACTCTTAAAAATACCAGCTCCACAGCCGGGAGAAACTAACGCACTGGCAAACATTGGTCCAGTCTTCAGCACTCAAGCCAGCCTTTCCACGGCGACGCCACGGTTCTCCTCTGACACCTCACTGGAGATATCGCTATACCTTCTTGCTCACGGCCCTTCACTTGTGATGCAGTGGCCTAATTTATACCCGGGCATGTTCCCAACTCACAATGCCTCCTTTGATTGTCTTGTGACAATCTAAAAATGTGGCCAGGTTCAGGACAGAGGTCCACGTTAGAACCAGGTTTTAGCAGGGCTAATGACGCTGAAGGCTTCATGGTGGGTGCTACAGTCCTAAACCCATTCGCACCTGTAGAAGCCTTTAAACTCCCCATTAGCTTTCAGACAAGGCATGCTCTCTGACTAAGCCTGTATCTCCCCTCAGGCTAGCGTTTAAAGGGCTAAAGAAGCTTTTAATCTGTGTGTGTGTGAGTGTTTCTAACCAACCTCCAGTAGCCGCGTCTTGTCGTAGTCCTGGCGGTGTTGGTAGATGCACTGACTGAGCAGAGAGTATAGTCTCTCCAGGCGCTCCACGCTGTAGCCTTCGCTGCTTCGTATTACTGTCTCCAGGAGGACCTGGGAACGGACACACATACATACACGTTACTGAATTCTCAATGTTAGATCATTTCTTCCATTTTGGGAAAAGGGCACGCTGGGAAGCTATTGGTTTTTGTCGACACAGCTTACAGATGCACAGGGCTAATGGATGCTGATTAGATGAGAAACAAGAGGCTCCCCCTGGAAGCCACGTGTTCGAGCCATCGACAGGGTGACGTGTGATCGCACGCCAGCGGAAAAACGGGCACGACCCTTGAACCAGCCGGGAACTTGCACACTGTGCACTGACGCCACATATTCAAATCTCCTTTGCATGCACACACACACAGAAATCAGCTACATTCAGAAGCAATTAGGATCAGAGGGACAGCTAATTAAGACTAATCATAATTACTTCAGTGTTTACATTTGTCTGCTACTTTAATTAAAACACTCTGGACAGTCAGAGACCCTTCCAATTGACCGGCTCTGTCAGCTTGCCATTGCGTGTTTGTCTGTGTGCGCGCACACACACACACATTCTGATTAACATGCAAAGGCTGAAACTGCCATCACAGAGCAACTATATTAAGTCATTAAACACTAGGCAAACAGAGAATCCCTGACAGCAAATGAGGTGTGTTGGTAGGTGTGCGCTGCCCTATGAAATGTCAGGATTATTCTTGGAATGCAGAACAGCAGTGCAGCGTTGTTCTGGCAGGACTGGGAAAAAGGTCTGGCGCTCGCTTATCCATCTTGCTACTGATTCAGGGAATAACCTTTTTGTACTTCTCTTGGCATGTAGGTCTAGTTCTTTCCCTCTAGACTTTGTCCTCAGAGCAGAGCGGTCAGGAATCCCAGTCATTGGTCACAGAGTGGTCAATGTGCACCAGCAAAATAAATAGTAACAACAGCCTCCACTACAACAGGAAAACAGACATCCCATATCTGTTGAGATCTTGAAGCCCATCTACTTTCGTGGTTGTGTAGCATTTCGTAGGCTCCGCCCCAAAAGGAAAGAACTGATGGAGGAGAGAGCGACGTTCAGAGCAGGGTTGGCCAGGGCTCGTGACGAAGTGGAGCGGGACAGATGGAGCCCAGTCCCACATTTCTAAGGCCCCGTCCGCGCTCCACTCCAGCTCCGTTCACACGCTCCACCGGCTGAGCCATACAAGACGCCCCCTCTCTCTCCGCGTTAGCCGGCTGATTTAATCAGCACCTTTGTCCACAAGCACTTGCCAACAGTGGTGGGTGGGGGGGTTGTGTGTGTTTTGGCCAGTATACCCCCCGAGGTTGGAAGCTCCTTGCACACAAAAGGAGCAGTAATCTAGCCTGTTAAAAGGGCTGTGACACAGACCATTGAAGTCCCTCTTTCCAATCATGGGACATCTTTATCTCCTCTCTCTTTCCTACAAAGGGTGAGAGGGCGGGGTGGCAGACAGAGAGGGGAAAAGACGGGAAACATTTACAAGCGAGGGAAAACACGAGCGCAAACGAGGTGTCGCAGCCGCGGTTCGTAACCCCCGACCTTTCGGCTGAGACACCGCACGGACAACCTTCCCAGAGCCCTGCACGCACACACGCACACACACACACACACGTCTCTGTCTGAACACAGGGCGCGAATCGGATCCACGCGCACCGCCGTTAACAGGGATGCATTCCCGGCATGTTTCACCCCGTGTAGGGCAGCTAACGAGGCCACTGACAGACCCCCTGTGATTCGGACAATGTTAGGCGTGAACACGAGGCTTTGGGATTAAGACGGACATCTCGATTTCAGGAACACCCACCTGGCACTCCTGGAGGCCAGGCTTGAGCCCTGTGAATTTCTGAAATAGCGACCCCCGGGGCGACCGCTTGGGACGGCGGGTACAGAAATAGGCTCAGCCGATGCTGGAGCGGGAGAGCTGATCGCTTGGATTCCTGTTAACAGTTAGTGTTACATGGTCGTATAAATGTCTCACCCCGCCGGGATGGTGGTTATTAGTGTATAAATGTTAGCGTTGACACACAACTCCTGGCCTTGATCAGCCACAATCCCTTATTGGGAAGGAAGATTTCACACCGAATGGCCGAGACAAATCTCAACACGGTCAGAATGCCTCTGAAAAGGGGTTAGCGACCACGTCATGGACAAGTACTGAAACTAGAAGATCACTGGGTGAGATCACTAGGGTGTACACTTATTTTTTATATTTTCAGCAAATGCAGTTGCACCTCGATGCATCATTAGAAATGCATCAATTTACCCAGTAAAAAAAAGGTACGCTCAGGCCAGGGGATCGACTTCAGGCAAAGAGAGCAAATAAGGCCATTGCGCTTTTGATGTAGTACCTATCTGGCCATTAGCAGGTGCAATGAATGGCCCTTTTGCAGCATAAAATGGAAGACTGCAGCACTACGTTGATCGCTGCATTTGGAGCCATCTGGAACAGACGGTACAGATAGTGGCTTTGTTAAGGACCAAGCAAACCTACTCAAAAATAACACTTGAAACCAGCTAGTGGCTTTGTTAAGGACCAAGCAAACCTACTCAAAAATAACACTTGAAACCAGCTAGTGGCTTTGTTAAGGACCAGGCAAACCTACTCAAAAATAACACTTGAAACCAGCTAGTGGCTTTGTTAAGGACCAGGCAAACCTACTCAAAAATAACACTTGAAACCAGCTAGTGGCTTTGTTAAGGACCAAGCAAACCTACTCAAAAATAACACTTAAAACTAGCTATCAGCATTGGGGCCTTGATGAGAACCAAAAATATAGGCAGGGGGGAGGTTCACTTCTCAACTGTTCAACCTATCTAGGAATTGTAGTTGGCATGATGACTTATTAACATCCAAAAGAGGTAGTCTGGAAAACGAACTTGAGATCGTCAGGGATGGTGTGATCCTGTAAATGAGAGCATGACAACTTCCTGATATTCTGGCCATGTCTTAATGACTCATCTGAGTTTGCAGGGGAGGGCTGAAGAGACGTATTCTGGCTTGTAGAAACACACAGATGAGCATGTCGCTCTGGCCCCAGATTTAAGTGCAGAAATTGAAAGGGGGAGGAAAAGAGTAGAAGAGAAGCAGACAGTGAGAGAGACAGAGAGACTAGATCCATCCAGAAGTATCTCTCACCACCAGGGATGTTATTAAGCTCTTAAAATCTGCTTTAAAAAAATAAAAAATAAATAAAAAAAGAGCGCAATTCAAGCCGCTCTTTTCCCTTTTAGTTTTAATGTAAGCTTTTCTCGGCCGCGCTGAAATATTCATGCGTTAAGAAGAGAGAACATCTACTGAGTTTAAATGAATGGAGAGCGAAGGGAAAGGAAGGACAGAGGGAGGGAGGTGAAGCAGGCGGCAGGTGATTTGCAACTGTCGCTGGCAACACGAGTTCCAATCTCCAGAAATGAGTGAGACGCCCTGGGGGAGGAACTGCCAAGTCACGGGGATGGGGAGTGAGAGAAGGACACACGGTTGCGTAATGTGACACAGATACGGTAGAACTATTAGAACTGTGACGGAGGAATCAAAATTCTGCAGAGCAGTCACTCACTGTACCCTACACAGACAGACACCCGCTTGTTTTACAACACTGTCCCAAGTGGATTCAGGTTAAAAAGAATACTAACCCTAAAACAAACCCAAAACTTAACGCCAAATCTCAGAGTCAATCCCCAAACGTAATTATAACCCTAACCACAAGCCTAAAACAAGAGTGAGAACCGACAGAAAACCCTTTGTGTCGGGCTGGACACACTACTATTAAAGACTTCACACACAGAGAGACAAGTCTTTCATCCCAAGCAGACGAGACAAGTTAAAGGCCTTCGCCAGGCCTTTCCTACTCTTAGTGATGAGTGTATAAATGCCGAGGCGTCGCTCCTGGTGTTGGACACCACGGAGTGTGATGCCGGCGTTATTGTGACCAGCAGGTGTTACCAGGGACGTGGCTGGCAGAGGTGTCTAGCTGCAGACTCTGTGCCCGAGTCACGGCAAATTAAAGACTGCGATGGAAAGCTGTAATGGAGATGGTGGAGTGGGGGGTGTAGCCACGTGGCCCGGACTTGATAAACAGGTGTTAGAATCTTGTTTGGACTAAGCTCACGTCATGACTTGGCTGGGTCATGGGGATGGTATAGGGAGAAGGCGGGTTACATCTTCGGCGACCTTCATCTACAGTCCTGCACAGGTTTTATTTTTATAAACGGGTCGACATTAGTTCCGAGCTCCACCCAATACCAGACGTCAGGGCATTTCTCAACGCAAGTCAATCCATATAGAACTGTTCTCAGGAATGATATATTTCCGTCCAAAATGTTTCATGACTCCAGGGGAGAAGACTATTTTCCCGTCCCTGACTTAATTTGTTGGCATGTCTATTTAACATCTGGACACCATGCCACTCATTTTCCCCATGTGTGCTACGCTGACAACTGAAACTGCTTTAAAACAACCCTGTAATTAGCTTCCTTACCTAATTGGAAGTCCATAGCCAACATAACGACATCTTCTCTTTCCATATTATTTGAACTATCAAAGTTGTATTAGGTTTGACCATTTTTCCCTCCTTTTTCCTTGTTGTGATGTCCAATTATTAGTTAGGACCTTCTACGACTGTCTGGAGAGTTAAACATCGGGACCTGCAACCTCCAAGACTTGCCAGGTCTATCTCAACCAGGATGTTCTCTGGGAACCACACACTCGTAGGTGATGGCTTCTTTGGCTAACGTTCACAATTAGCTCGCAGGCGCCCGATATGTCTGAGGGTGTCTCTAGAGCGTCCATAGCCAATCAATGGTAAATTGTTCAAGGGGTACTTCAGGGGTATTCCAGACTGCCCAAATTTATCTGGTGGTACAGTAATCAAAAAAGGTTTGGAATCATTGTTCTAAATGCCTGGATGAATCTACAAAGGCCTATTTGACTACTTAACACCTAGACCAAAGTCATTTGTAAAGAAAGTCCATTCATCTCTTGAATGCACACCAGAAATAGCCAACAAATAAGCCCACCTTGAGCGTGGAGCATCTGCCTGTCTCTCGGTTGTCGTGAACAAGTACACACTTGAATTCCAATAGGCTGCGTATTCATCTACATATCAAAAATCAAAGAGACCTTTAAACATGGCAAAAAAATGTAATAGAAAACATGTTGCAGGTGCACTTTCTTCTTCTTCGGGTATCTTAAACAGAAGAGAAACCTGTGTCTCTCCAGCTTGGAGGTCAAATTCTTCCATTAGCTTTAGTGCAATATTGACTCCAGCCGTGCTCAGTGAGATTGTACTCAACAGCAAAGTGCTTCGGCGGCTTCCATGTGCTGGAGTCTGGGGCTGATCAAGAGAGGGCTGATGGAGAGAGCTGATAAAGGAACAGCGCGAGTAGACAGAGACTGCCTGCTCCAGTTGTTCTCTGCTCTTAATGCCACAAAAACACATTTAGAAGTGGACAAGGTCAGCAATTGTCTATATCCATTGGTTATCTGAGAAAACATTTTGACTCTGATCTGTTTTCCTTTAATGCTTCTCTCTTCACCCACAACTTGTGCTCATCTGCTTCCCTCACTTTCCTTTTCATTCTTGCTGCCCTTTCCCTCAATCTCTCTGTTCCTCTCCTTTCTCTTCCTCTTTAGTCTACCTCCCATCTCACCTCCAGTCTTTTGTCAAAAGCAAACAGCCTTAGGCAGTTAGGCCCAATCTGACAGCTTGGACATGAATGAACACATTATGCCACTCAGAAACTCACTTTCACACAGAAACGCTTTTGGCACTGCGGATTAAAGTGTTGTTGTTGTGGGGGGGGGGGGGGGTGACACACACACAGCAGTCAGAGATTGGTTTTGGACATAAGGAGCAGCTGACTGGTGTGTTTGTGCATGTTTCCGCCCGTGTGTTTTCATAATGCGCTGACGTAGCTCGCTGCCCGACACGGATGGAAGTCTTCAAAGCGACAGGGCTCCAAACGTAACGCTGTTATCACATGCAAATGGACGCTCTGTCAAGACCATCAGCGGGAATGAATAAAAATGAAAAAGGAAGCACTCCAAAAGTTATTTACTTTCACTGACAGTCAGAATGCTTCACCCTGCCACCGGCCATTAAGCAGTTCTCCTCCGCTATAAGAGTGTTAGGAACGGCCGGATACCTCCGTCACCTCCCTCTCCCCTCCCCCACTCCGAACAGATGGTCCCCGCTGCCCGTGTTGGAAATGGGCTGAGATGACAAACTGAAAATGGGTCTATTTCTGTGGACGGACGACTCTGAAATGGGAAATCTTGATAGGCTGTAATAGTCAGGCATCAGGGAAGAGAGGACTTTTGAGTATGACAGCCAATATATTCACACTGGGCATTTGTAGCTGCGTAAAACAAATCGGAGGAAAATTGCCTGGCCCTGTCTTGATGGGGGGGGGGGGGGGGGGGGGGGGAGACAAGATATGATTAGCTGATAAATGATGATCATGAATCTGCCAGGAAACTGATGAGGTCCTTTCGTTATATTTCATTCCATTTAATGGTTTCTCAAAAGAACCCTTCTAAAGGGTTCTTCAGAAACGAACTATTCTTCAAATAGGGCGTAAGTGTATCCTTACGGTCAAGAGTATTGGGCCTAAAAACGAAAGGTCGTTGGTTCTAATCCCCAAGCAGGCAAGGGGACTGATTTGTAGTTCTCTACCTGAGCAAGGCAGTTAACCTCCCTGGCTCCAAGGTGGTTGCTGAAATTAAGAATGTGTGCTTAGTCATACTCCCTGTTCCAAAAAAAAAAGGACCCCATTTAAAAGATTATTCAAAGGAATTTACAGGGGTCCCCCCAACAATGGGAAGTACCCCTGAGAGACCCTGCAGGCATCTCTTTTCTCCCAGTGCGGGGAGATGCGAAACAGTTCTCATCTCATAAACTACACCAGGGACGTGAACAAACAAGCAGAGTTTCAGCTTTGGTTCGTTCCAAAACGGTTTCCCGGGGTATGGCCTTCCAATGTAAACGTTAGACGGTAATTACACTTTTTCATTCAAATCCGTTGATTGAAGGAGACGGAGAAGAGCGACTGAACGGGCCACTCCACTCCTAATACACATCGGGCACAGTGCCAGCCCGGCCCGACCACCGTGGAGATATCAGCCGTAAACGCAGACTCTCACCCTGCTTACCGGAAATTGAATTTGTTCCGTAAGCCGGGTGGATGAAAAAGCAATTATTCACCCGTGCCCTCTTTTCTGGCGATCTGTTTCTTAAAGATATCTCCTCTCCTTTCCGACGCCTAACTAATAAGCCTCCAGATTAGCGCAGCGTGCGCACGCTGACGCGGACGGTCCCCATGGTTGGCCCGGCGGCGACCGGATTGAAGGAATCGGACCTGCCGATCACTTTGAGAGACGCCGCCGACTGGGAGAGGTAGCGACTGCGCGCCCCCTCAATCTTGCCCCGCCCCCCCGGAGAGAGGCTAACCATGGAGAGATAATGGTTTGATAGCAGGGGAAGGAGGGATGTCGCGGTCGGATAGAGGCAGAGAACGGCGGGGTGGAGCGCACATCGGAGAGGCGCCAATTAGACTACGCCCATGCTGCTTCAGCCTGTTATTACTAAGGCTTTTGGGTGACCGGTCACGGAGCGGAGCAAAAGGGAGTTGAAGAAGAGCCCTGCTGCCAATTTACACCGGGGTATTAGGCAAAACCTAAGCGTGACCGCACAAAGTGCCCGGGAGCCCATTTCATATATTCACTTCCTTATCCTGTCAATCAATTTCGGGAGGCCAAATCGGTGAGGCGGCGCAGAGTGGAGACCGCCGGGCCTCATGTTTCAGTCATGTCTTGGCGGCGTTCTTAAAATGGCCCTGTGGAAGGAACAACACCTGTTGATTGAGCGGAGACGGGCAGATGCATCGGAGACGCCCAGCAGCCTGCCACTTAAATCCGGCCCGTTGACAGGGATGTGGACGGACTATGGTCACCGGCAGAGCGCGGACAGGAGACGATGATATGAGCCTGGCAAATCAGAAGCGTCCATCTGAGAAGGGGAAGAGTGACACCAGCAGCCTCAGGGAGGGCCTGAAAACCCTGGGGGGGGTTGTATTAGGGGCCAGTCTCCCGTGATTGAGTCTTCCATTCTCCACAACCCATCCTCCACCCCGCAATAACTCTCTCCTTCCTCCCCTTTATTGCTCCTAATCCTCATCAGCTGCTCGACAGCATTGACTAGGGCACATTAAAACGGCAAGTGAATTTCTCCCGTCTGAGAGAGAAAAAAAATTGTTCTGTTATTCAGAGTGCAGTGTGTTCTGGGATCGGGAGCGACAGGAAAGAGGGATGAAGGCAGCATGAGAGGAAGCGGTGGATTAAAACGATGTGCAGAGACAGTGGATAGGAGTGCGCGTGTGTGATTAGGAAAGGAACATTACCAGTTATAATGTGGATAGGAAATGACTGGAGGATGACTCCGCTTAAATGGCCTCATTGAAGATAAAATTAATGGATGAATGGCGTTCACTCAATACAGTAAGCTATGGAAGGGCACTGCGCTTAAACTCCTGACACAACTGCGGTTAAGCGTGTCATTATTTTCGGGGGTCGGGTTGGGCATTAACTAGGAAGTAATTAGAATGGCAAGAACACACATTCAAACGCGGCGGCACATTGTGTGCAGTCTTACGTTGCCGGACCCAAGGTTTCACCTAACCCTGTGTGCAAATAATCACACAAAGTTTTACTGACTTTTAAACTGTAGCCATTCCAAGAGTGTGGAAGTAGCCGCCTGGCTCGGGAGACTACTCACCGTGAGTCGCTGGTGATCAACCACCAGTGGGGGGGGTGGGGGGATCTGTAGAGGCTCCTCCTCTGTCCGGTCACATAATACCGTTGACGACTCCGATTGGCTCTTCCTCTCCTTGGAACCGGCTGGAACAGGAAGAGAGAGCAGATTACCACACAAGACTGCCTTCAATGACCTTTGACATAGAATCGGTACAGGTTGTCAGAACATATCAAATCACCAGGCCAGACCATCAACGTGGAGAATAAAATCAGTCCCATACAGAGCCTGTGCTCTGCTGGCTTCTAGTTAAACATTACATTGGTATTACATTGTATGTAGGAACTAAAAGAACAAAGCTGAAATCTCCCCTGGGCATCATCACTACTACTACTACAACGACTAGCAGCTTCCTGAATCAACCAGCAGCTCTGGGCTTCCAGCTGGCCCCTGATAATCCACAGCTCTGAGTCGTTAATCAGACACACAGACCTATTGGCGGGACCCAGACACTGCAGGCACATGCACACACAGGCTGACTGGCTGGTGTCCCAGACATGATCAAACACACACGGGCTGATTGGCTTGTCCCAAACACTAAATCAATGACCAGGGCCAAAGGGAAAATATAACAGGGGAGAAATTGAGGTCAACTGTGAAATTTTTTGACCAGTTTTTTTTGTTTTTGTTTAGATGGATAAATCTGGCTGGTGGTTTTGGAGAGTGTACAAATGCGCATGACCTCCGAGGCTTTAAAGCGTTTAATTCTAATATGACATCTGTGTAATATAAAATATAGTATTTAAACCTAAACATGCCCTGTCTGGGATAATCCCTGTACTGGAGGTTGACAAGCCAACTGTTTCCATGACATGGTGGATGTGAATAAACAAGTTTATTTCAGTAAGGTTGGGTGAAGTTTGGTTAGCTTTTGTTTACATCTGTCTAGAGCCCTTCTCTTGGCAACACCAGAACGCAACATAAAAGGGACGTTGATTCAGTCAGACTTTCATTCAAGCCTTCATTATAGAATTTCTGGGAATGAACTCCAAATCATATACACATACTGCGTCTTCCAATAATATTCAGACCCCTTTCCACTTCGTCACATTACAGCCTTATTCTAAAATTTATAAAATGTATTTATTTCCTCCATCTACAAACAATACTCCCCAATGACAAAACAAAAACAGTATTTTACAACTTCTTGCAAACGTACTAAAAGTTAAAGAAAACTATTGGGTATAGAAAGTCACCACCCCTTTAAACAACTTTTTTTTGCTACAGCCTGAAATGAAAAAACAAAATCTGACTTTTTCCAGCTTTATTTACACACTGTAACCCACAATATCCCCCCAAAAAATTTATTAAAAAATATAAATAATAATAATAAACTCTGATAGGTCACTGAAAGGGCTCTTGAGATTCTCAGCCGATGGGAGAACCTGCCAGAAGAACAACCATCTCTGCAGCAATCCAATCAGACCTATTGTAGAGTTGCAAGAAGGAAGTCGCTCATGAGTAAGAGGCATATGACATGCCGTCTGAAGGGCTCAGAGCATGAGGAAAAAGATTCTCCAGTCTGTTGAGAACAAAATCCAAATATTAGGTCTGAATGTCAGGGGCTACGTTTAGTGAAAAAAATATACCACTCATCACATTGAATAATGGTGGTGGGAGGGCCATGCTATAGGGATGCATCTCACAGCAAAAGATGGGTTAGGACTGAGGGTTAGGACTGAGGGTTAGGACTGAGGGCTAGGACTGAGAGCAAAAAACAGGTCCTTGCATACAAGAGATCTAGAGTGCACAGGTCCCAGGCCAGGACAAAAATGTATCTTTCATCACAACAACAACCTGAAGTCTGCAAATGTCCTGGAGTGACCGAGTCAAAGCACAGTTTGAACCCCATTGGACAAATGTGGGGAGACCCAAACACTGGTTTACTGACACTGCCTTTCCAATCTTACAGAGCTTGAGAGGATCTACAAACTGTCCAAAGCCAGGAGTGGAAAGCTGATAGCCAAGATGACACAAAGGTGTCATCGCTGCCAAAGGCGCGTCTACAAAGTACTGAATAAAGTGTCTTATCTAGAATGGATATTTAAAAAAAGCCTACACACCCCTGTGAAAATGCCAGGTTTTTGTAAAGTAAAAGAATGAGACAAAGATGAATCATGTCAGAAATGTTTCCACTTTTAATGTGACCTATAATGTGAACAATTCAATTGAAAAATAAAATTCGCACAGGGGGAAAAACGAAAACCTTACAATAACCTGGTTGCATAAGTGCATACCCTCTTATAACTGGGGATGTGGCTGTGTTCAGAATTAACCAATCACATTCAAACTCAGGTTAAATAGAAGTCATTACACACCTGCTATCATTTAAAGTGACTGATTAATCCCAAATAAAGTTCAGCTGTTTCCTGACATTTTCTTAGTTGCATCTCAGAGCAAAAGCCATGGTCCGCAGAGAGCTTCCAAAGCATCAGAGGGATCTCATTGTTGAAAGATATCAGTCAGGAGAAGGATACAAAAGAATTTCCAAAGCATTAGATACACCATGGAACACAGTGAAGACAGTCATCATCAAGTGGAGAAAATATGGCACAACAGGGACATTACCAAGAACTGGACGTCCCTCCAAAATGTATGAAAAGACAAAAAGAAAACTGGTCAGTGAGGCTTCCAAGAGGCCTACAGCAACATTAAAGGAACTGCAGGAATTTCTGGCAAGTACTGGCTGTGTTCTACGTGACAACAATCTCCCATATTCTTCATATGAATGGGGTAGGGTGGCAAGACGGAAGCCTTTTCTTACAAAGAAAAACATCTTGCAAAAAAAAAAAAGTCCCCCAAAAGCACATGGGGAAATGTGTTATGGTCTGATGAAACCAAGGTTGAACTTTTTGGCCATAATTCCAAAAGATATGTTTGGTTCAAAAATCACCGAAAAAAACACCATACCCACAGTGAAACATGGTGGTGGCAGCATCTTGCTTTGGGGCTGTTTTCTTCAGCTGGAACCAGGGCCTTAGTCAGGGTGTAGAGAATTATGAACAGTTCCAAATACCACGCAATTTTGGCGCAGAACCTTCAGGTGTCCGTTAGAAAGCTGAAGATTAAGTTCACCTTTCAGTACGACAACGACCCAAAGCACAAATCCAAATCCACAAAAGCATGGCTTCACCAGAAGATTAACATTTTTGAATGTCCCAGCCAGAGCCCAGACCTGAATCCATTTGAACATCTGTGGGGTGATCTGTAGAGGGCTATGCACAGGAGATGTCCTCGCAATCTGACAGATTTGGAGCACATTTTTTATTTTCCCCCCTCTACGATTTCAGTTTGTTTTTCAATTGAATTGTTCACGTTATAGGTCACATAAAAAGGTGCAAAAAGTTCTGATATGATTTATCGTTGTCTCATTGTTTTACATCACAAGAACCTCCACAGTATTGGCACACATTTCTTGCTTGTCATTATGCAGTATTTGTGTGTGTGTAGATTGACAGCACAATGTGAGGAAAGTGGGGACTGAATACTTTGCCAAAAGTTTGTTATTGGTTCCCAATAAGTACATTTAAAGGGGCTATATGTAAGATTTTAACAATACTACAAACACCAATAGAAGCATAAAAGACCAGAAGACACCTGCAGTTAATGTTTGAAGTTAATGTTTAAAATGCAGTGTGTGCCTGAGATATTCCCCATTTAAACTCTCTCACCGGTCTGTCGATCAGCTTGCATTGACGTGTAATCTCCTCATATGCAATTTAGACGCTTGCAGTAGTATCCCCCGCACCCTAAACCACCCTGGACTAGCAAATACTATTCAGGTCTCATTCGGAAAGTGAAGAGGAGACAAGGTGTTATTGTTTAAATTCAGTCTTTTAAACATTAGAGGAAGGATTCTACACAGTGCCCCTTTAAATACATTCGGAACATTTGTGCCAATTTCCTGGGTCTTAGCGGCAAATACAATTTTCAGCTAACAACATAAGTATTAAGGAAATTTGGTTTATAAATCTAGCATGTATGAAATGCAAAAGTTGCACAATGTCATATCCATAACAGAGAATACCAAACCCAAAATAGTTGTTTTTTCTTTCAAGTAAATACCAAAATATTTTCATAAATGTTGATTTTGTATGCAGGCAACCCATCCTTTGAAAGTGGCTATTAATATTGACCTCAAGAATGCACGTTTCTTAGATTTTTATCATTGTTTCTGTAGGTCTGCTAACAAAGTGGGATAACTTACAATTGGGTACTTCTGAGCAGACACTTCCTCTGTAGGGTTCCACAAATGTATACATAAAAATATTTATCTATCCTTGATAATTAAATTCTGTGAGGCAATTAATTTCAGATTGTGTGAAAATGTCACTTGCCCTTTTCTAAAAGAATTACATTTTCCCGCATCATCATTTGCAATGACTACAGCATACTATGAATATGCTACAACTTTTTAAAACGATCCAGACCAAACCTACTATAGAAACTGTTTAAGGGATCACCTACAAGAGTGCAACTAATGCCCCATGTAAAAATTGATAAAAAATGAGCCAATGATATATCTAGGGCAGTGAGGGAATTAGTGATTCTACAGTGTATTTAGCCAGAAAAATATAAACTTTCTATCTGAGAACAAAGACCAGAATGTGAAAACATCTCCCCATCTCTCAGCCAGGGGCAAGCAGCCAAAGTGAGATTTGATCAAGTCTACGTAGAGTACAACATTTTTGTTTATGAGAAAACAAGCTCGTAATAGTGCAGAAGTCTCTGTGCCATCGAAACTACACTGAAATACTAATTCAATAATAAACAAAACAGTATATTTGAAATGAAGGTTAAACCGAAAGAAAAATCTCAAGGGTGAATAGTTCTGCATTAAATGTTGCTGCAATTCACGTACCTTCCTCAAGGTTTAGACATTTTATATGAAGCCCTTTTAACCAATTGACATTATTTTATCTACACATGGGTCTGAGTTACACATGCAATGTTCAAGTCACAAGTTAACCATTTAACTTAAACATTTAAACACTGCTCCTCTGAATGCACAATATGGCAGCCCTCACACCTCTCCAGCATGGTTCAAATTTCAGTTGGGCCTTGAGTGCAATTGACTGTAGAATAACACAGCAATTTAACAATGTGCTTATGAAGAGAGTTAACCCTGGATAACCTCTCAGTACCTTCCAAGTCGTGCTCCTCCTTTCCCATCTCTGTGTCACCAGTCCTCTCTTCTGCCACTTCCTGTTTCCCGTCGGACCCTTCACCTCCGACCTCTGTAGGTCCCTCCTCTGCCTCTGAACTCTTGAGGGCTTGGGAATCAAGGCTGTCCATGGACTCGTCCCCATTCAGGAACTTCTCCTGAGGGACAGGGGGCACTGTGGAGCCAGACGACCGCAGCTCTGCACCGACATGGACTTCGCCTGAAGGCCGGGCCTCGTTCAGATCTACAGGCTTGGAACCTCCCTGCTCATGCATGGGAATGTCAGGCTGGTTTTGGGGTTCTTCGCCTGCTTGGGAACTTTCATGTTTAGGTTGGACCTCACCTATAGGATTGGCATCCATGTCCTGGGTTGGAGGCCCCTTGTCTTTACAGTGAGACTCATCCTGTTTAGATGGGGAGGACTCACTTTCAGACTGTATATCTGTGGTTGTTGATTTGGGCTTGTCGTCCGTAGCGGATGTGACTTCCGCCGTAGCGCCGGTACCAGCCTCGCTCTCCGCCTGGGTCTCTGGGTTTTGGCCCTCAGTGGTGTCAGGGGACCCGTTGGAGCTCTCCTCCTCCGTAGAGATGCCGTGCGTGGCGGGGTGGGTCAGAGGGTGTGCGTGGTGTCCGTTGGGCCGAGGCCCCATGGTATCACAAGATGACTCTTCGTCGTGGGTCAGGCAGGAGTCGCTGGGGCCCGCCGTTTCCGGCTCAGGCTCGGCTCCTTCGTCCTCGTACTCCTCCTCCGCGCCCTTCTTGTAGCTCTTCTTCTTTCGGATGATGCCCCGCCCCCAAGATGGCCGCCGCCGCACTTTCCTCTTGATGTGATCTTGAGGCGGAGAGAGGAAAAAAGGAAGATACTCCATTAGTTCAGAACATTGTACGGAAACCACGCCAGACCAAAATGCAAAAGGGGTTTGAGGACAGGGTTGCAGGTTTTTGTTCCAGACCTGCTCGAAAACGCTTGTTTAAATTCTAGTGGTCTAAATGGAAAACATTATTTAGCTGATGTTAAGACAGACAGAAACAGGGTCCTTAGAAAAAAATGAGTGATAAAGAGTCTGCAGACTGAACCTACGTGCACCCTGGCTGCTCGCTCAACTTGCCAATCCTGAATTGTCCGGATGGAAACCACAGTGGCTCATAATCACACAGTTTTCTGTGGGCCTCAACACGTTTTTTGCAGTTTAATCTGCCAGTGAGAGATTAACTCTGTGACGTCAGTCGCGCATTAAGTCCCATAGCAAGCCCATTACATTATAGTCAAGGTCCATTGGAGTGATCTAGCGGCTCAGCTTGGGAATCTCACGCAGAATCAATACAGAACTGCGCCGGGCTCGTCCTCACCGGGGTCAATTATTACAGCAGGATTACTCTATTTACCACTTCTCATATACCTCGGTGCGGAAAGTTACCGGCTCTGTCCCAACACTATAGATATGCAGGGAGCGGGTTGCGGCGAGGGCGGCAGGGTCCGTTGGCGCCTTATCATGTGTTTGTCTCTATTGATTCATCATGATCGATTCCGTGTTGAGCCCCAGGAGGAAGTGTTCCTATTCCGCCCTCCCCCAGGACATATCCTGGGAACCACGATAAGCCACACCAGGTCTCTCACATCCTCGCTAAACTCTGGCTTCCTTTCATTCACATCCCTTCTCATATTTCATTCACTGGTTAGATACTGTAACACGTTATTTTCTCAGTGAGAGTCAAACACAAACCCCTGTGTTGTTAAGAGTCGTTTGCCAAATGTGTGGAAGGCATATGAACTAACCATATAGCAAATGAAAGACATACTGAAAAAGATACCAAACTGAATCAAATCCCTTTTCCCCCACCAAATGCACTCAAGAGTTAAAATTCATGAAATTAGACTGTCGCAACACTAGATTCGCTTTTTTCGCTCAAATAGCGAGACTAAGACTTTAGCAAATGGAAAACCCATTGACACCCAACTAGATCCTGAATTTTCAGCTAAATGAGAGCAGGATTTCCATAGAGCAATTCCGACATTGTGCATTCAATGCCACCGTGTGCTCAAGCAACCAAACAATGAGGGGTATTTCTTCAGAAAACAAAATCTACTTAACACCAGAGCCAGATAACAAATGCAACAGGAGGAATTGGTTGGAACACCAATTGATCGGTCACAACTTTGTTTGCCGCAGGTTAAAATCACATTCGGGGGAAAGGATACAAGGTGAACATGGCAGGTAACCGATGGAGTGTGTTTTAATGAAGTCCCATGGAGCGTGTTGAATATGTGATGTGTTTGTTTTCTGCTAAAACAGACCGTGGGGAGGGAGAAGGAGGAGGAGGAGGATCACTTCTGTAGGTCACATTTTTCTGATCATTAGAAAAGTCTGCGAAAGAGGGATGGACAGGGAAAGACAGAGAGGGAGAGAAAAAAGCCGGTGAATAGCCAAGCGGTTTCAACGTTGGGCGGGTAACTGAAAGGCTGCTGGTTTAAATCCCAGAACCATCAAGGGGTTGAGCATGGCACCTAACCCTGCAGGGTTGCTGTCGAATGATGGCCAAGCCCCGGCTGTGACTACACTCTCTGAGGGTCTCAGTGGAGGCTGGGATATGTATCAAAAACGAAAATTAAAAAGCATTTCATATCTACCCACACAGCTACCCGACACAGAGTGGAACTGGACAAATGGGTAATCATTAGTTTGAGAATTCAGTTGCTTAGGCCACACAGTCTTGAAATTCCCAGCTTGCCAAGGCAGCACAGCCGACCGTAAAAAGACCAGATATCCTTATTTAGACCACCGCTTTGACCGTCCGTCAACCTGCCTGGCTGTCTAAGCAAGCAATCTCACTGTTGCCAGCGCAATAACACATAGGAACTCAGTAAACACGGTCTGTCACAATTCCCCATCCACGAGAAAGGCTTCTCCATCACAATGACCATCCACCTTGGAAGCGCTTCTTCCGCACTTTCAACATTATTGATTGAGGCAGACAACACGATTGTATAACAAGTGACCTGTATCGCGAGCCCTGAATGCATATGGAACATGCTTATTGCAAAAGACTGAGGCAACACGAGGCCATCTCAAGTGGGTTGTCCTCAGGAAGACTGGAGCATTAGGGATCCGTCCTTCTAGATGTGGTTCTGCTGGCGGATAAGTTCTGGCTAATATAGTAATCCACCAGACTAGGCACGCCGTGCTTGAAGTTAGTGTGAAAGCAATATTATGGTAGGTAGTTTGCGAAGCGCAACACCCAGTTTATGAAAATGGATCACTCACTACAATGAGTCATGTTGCAATGCATTCTACAGAAAGCAGAAAGATGGCGGTCAAGGAATTCAGAATTAACATTAGAATTAACAGAATGAGTGACCTGTGCTCATCAGGATCCTTAGTGCCCAGATAAACATCCCTGTGGATTGTTTCTGCCTCCAGAAATTCAGAATGTTCTGGAGGTCTGGCACAGTACTAGATAGGGGAACCTAATAAACTGTCTACTGAATGGATATTTCACAGCAAATTGCTGATTTAGTGCCATGGTGCTACATCAGTATATACATTTATTATGATAATATATCTAAATAACAGATTAATGTATGTAGTCCTAAATTTTACATTTTCACAGCCATTTTATTGCCAATTTCATTTGAGCCTTGAATTTTTTGTCTGGTGTGACATTACAGTTATTACACTTGAAATATCTAAACGCTTGCTCCACTTCCTGGTTGAGGAAGGATCCTCAAAATTAAAAGGATCCTGATACTAGCCTCAATGAAATGTTACTGTCTCACTTGTGGACCTCATTTTGTCAGAACAGATGAAATTGAACTATGGCTGTAAAATATAATTCCCAAATAACATCTGCATTAACATGCTACATGTCAGAGAGGGGGATACAATAATTCTATTTTTTGTTACATTTTCTGAAAACTGCCTGGGGCAGTGACAGCCGACAACCACACTAAAATGTTTATTAATTGCAGACAATCCAAACAAAAGTATGATTTAAACCTGCAATTAATGATTTGATCATTGATGAATGATAATACTTTTGAAACATAATCCCCCTATTTTAGGGAATTAAGTGTTGGGACAATGAGTTTGAAAGGGGTTTCTGGTTAATAATTATTCCTCGACAACAGCAGTCATAAGAGAGCTGTCAATATCTAGGCTTTTCTTGTTTGAAAACACAAAGACCAATTATTTTCTGCTTTGTATATGTAATTAAGAAAAAAAAAAATCAGAATTTAGTCTTCACTTTGACATTGTCAACTTTTTGTCAGTGGCAAGAATTCCTAATTAAATCCATTCTGATTTCTTGTTGTTACTCAAAATATGGAAAAGACCTAGGGGGTGAATAATTTCAAGAGGCACAGTAGAAAGTCTGCATTTTAGGATAACCATTTGTATGTCATCATTTTACCTAACAGTTGGCCCCAAAACATTTCACTGTTCATTCCACTATTACCTCAGACATTTCCAGAAACGACATGGCATGTCAACCACCCACGTATGAAGTGTGTGAGCGTGCGCAGACTAAAGTCATCTCCACTTATCTCACCAAAACCAGCCACAGTACCACCAACCTATCAGGCCGTCCGAATACCCGCCACTTGGGGAGGGGGGTGAGATGAAATCTAGTGTGGCTAGGATTAAATTAGTCCAGATGAGCAGGAGGAACAGAAGCGGGGGAGAAGAGAGAAGAGGAAGATATGAGGTGAAGTGGGGTTCTATGTCAGACCAGCCTTGCTGGGTGACCGTGTCCCGCCCAAGCAAAGGCGGTTGACCGCTGGCCCCGGTGATGAGGTTGAGGTGGGGTGCGACCACCTCCCGCCCACTGGGAAAACACACCAATCCAGACCAGGCAGGGCAGTAGGGTAGAGGACAGGCGAAAGTCACCCTACGCGTGTCGCTGGAACACAGCGCCAACTTCAACTCTGGCGGACAAGAGACGAAGAGGCGGAAAGGAAGTTGGAGGATTAAGGAAGACTGATGAGTGGAGAGAGATAGGGACGATGGAGCGGCAGTGAGAAGGATAGAGGAGAAGCAGGACTGGGGGGGAGAGACGGTACAGAACGAAAACTAAAGAGAGAAAGCGAGAGTGGATAAGAACACAATGCAAAGAAGCAAAATCTGCCATTAGCCCATCCGTCCAGGACTGTTTATCGGAGGCAGTCTGATCACTAATTCGTATTTGCCCCTCGGAATTTGTATTTCATTTGGAAATGTCAACGGCCTTTAGAGGAATGATTAGTCACAGTGCAGACTTCCAGTACAGTCAAGTAACCTTTAAGCTCACCCACCGAAACACGGGCGAACGGGTGCACATGCACACAAACATCCCAAATCACACTTCCTGCCTATGGTGCGGTGAGAGCCAAAACAAATAGAAATGACCAAGTGACCCCTAGTGACCCCTCCTATTTCCCACAGACGCATGAGTCCATTATGTCACCAAGCATCTCACTCCCACGCGGTTTGGGACCGGTTAAGAGTGCCACGGTCTTGGGGTGGTCAGCTCTATTGAAGCCATTTCCCGAGGGGGGGAAAAGGTGAGACGGAGCGAGCATGTGTCTGTGATGGGAAAAGGTGAGACAGAATGGCAGCAAATGAGTTGTCATCTGCAGCTCTTAAATAATGCATGGGAATTGTTGGAGCGTGAACGCTCAGCCACCGACGGTCGGAACAAGGGATCCAGGAAGAGGGAAGGATGGAGGGATGAAGGATTCTCTGCTTTGAATAGCACAGCACTTTGTAATAATTAAAGGCACCAATGCATGCATGATTTATACGGCGCCAGAAAAACTTCTGAGCCACCGACTGTCTGTACCTGACAAAATACCCCACACTCATCCCTCAGCCGGTGTCATCCTCCAAGGACGTGCGGCTCAGACGACGGAAAATGGATTGGATTTAATAACCTTTATCTCTTACAAGACGGGTGAATAGAGCACAGCGTCTTTTAAAACATCGGCGAGATCGAATACGACGAAATAATCTAAATGAAATCTATTTCTCCGTCATCCTCGGTTCCACACAGCAGGACTGGGCGCTACTATTCCCCATCGGCTAACAGTCCCCCTACACAACTGGACAAAAGAACTGACACCCCCACCCCCCCCCCAAAAACAATCGATTTTAAAATGTATTATTCTATAGGTTTGACACGAGTGTTCACTCTCACTCAAGGTGGAGTCCAGATCCTGTCCCCGTTCCGGCCCTGACACGGACCCTCCCATGCACTCACCATGCTCTCCTAGCATCAATGGGGAGCGGGAAAGAACGAGAACTAAATAGAGAGAAGAATGAGAGAAATTAGAAATAAAATGAGAGAAAGAATTACAGAACTAGAATGAGAGAAAGAGAGAAAAAATTAGAGAATAAGAAAGGGAGAGGCAGCCATCTGTGGCTGACACTTCATAAAACAAGCCCATCCATAAATGGCCCCATTCTTTGCTCCTGGAAACCAGTGTCGCCCCTCTCTCCCTCTCCAGCCCTGTGTCCACACAGGCAAACGAAACACTCCTGGAAGGCCCACCTTTACCTGCATGGCATCAATTAATGGGCCTGATCCTCCCGAAGGAAAACTTCTGCCACTGATCAACAGAGAGTGGAAGAGCGAGTGTGTTTCTTCCCAGTCAGAGTATGATTGAGTGTATAAGCTTGCGTCTGCCTGTGTGTGTGCACAATTTCACACACAGGCACACACACACAAACCCAGAGTACGGAGACAAATGATGACAGGAAAGCAGTGGACAGCCGGGGTGATCGATGGAGGCTGGCAGGAAGAGGAGCTGGGCAGAGTGGCACCCAGCTGCTATGGACAGACTGAGGGACTGACCATCCATCCGGTCTGGGCTGACGTAGCAGTTGGGCGCCACGCTGTCCAGCTCCTCTTCCTGCCATCCTCCCTGACCCTCGGGAGGCAACCCACTGAACCCTGGAATCCTCTTTATGGCACAACAGCCCATGAAGCAGCACGCACAGAGAGCAACTGCATCAGTAGACTTAGGTTACACAGACACCCTCCCCCCACATAGACACCCTATACCCCCCCCCCCCCCGCACACACCTCACCCACCCACCACACCTTCCCTAAAGGAATGCTTAACCCAAACCATTAATTCCTAACCCTACTTTTGTCGCAAACCTAACATCAATCCAAATGGGTTTGGAGAGTGTATGTCCCCATTATATAAAAAAAAAAAAAAAACACACCCGCCCACACAATTGAGATTCCATAGGCCAAATTGTGAGCCAAACTCCAATGCTGTGGGAAAACGATTCCTTTAGTGTTTGCCATGTAGCCTTGTAATTTAGTGCTGTTGATGTCAAGGCTGGAGACCTCTACCCTCCGTTTGCTGCACATTAATGTCATAAGCACATTAGAGGAACACAGTTGTAAGTACAAAGAGCAGCAGGAATCAGCTGTATTGCGCAGAGGGACCTCCTGATATTCCATTAATCCCATTCCGTTTGCCTCACATACGATCCTCTCAGGGAAGTTGTGCGATGAGAAAGGCCGCTGTGATCCGTTTGGGTTGCCTACATTTGTACGATCCGCCTGAAACACAACAAGCTCTCCTTCTCAGCAAACCGTTGTACTCAGTGTGGCTCCACAGCAAGGCACTGGGAGTTAAATATTGTGGAACAAATGGGGATTTTCACAGCACACCATTCCCAGCGTGTCTCGGGATGATAGACTGTAGTATGACATTCCAAGAAAGTTGTCCTGCTAATTCCAGATAGGAATTTTCCAAACAGGCGATTTTTTAGAAAGGGGAAAAACTGCAAAAGGGTGAAGGAGAGACTTGAACATCAAGGGGAGATTGGTAAAAGCCATTAAATGTTAGTGGCATCCTAGAAGATGCTTTCCGGGGCATCTGATGTCCATTGGACAGACTGTAACGGAAATAGTTTCCTAACGTCTGTCAAACGACTCTAGGGTGCAATGACATTCGAGGCCCAAGTTCTCTGTCACTTCTTTGTTTAGAAGTAACAGGATTGGGGGAAGACCGTGCCTGAAGTGAGGGCGGGGATTTCCAGATCATTTCTATCTCCGGAAGAAGGTGGGTGGGTGTTAGAAGAGATGAATGAGGATCTAAAGCAGTTTCTCCAATTGGCATCATGTAGTCTAACACCAAGTCCTAACTCCAACACGACTCTCCCGTCATCAAGCAGCATTTCTAATGAGGAGACTTGTCATTCCTTTGATAACAGTGTTTGGATATAATGTTCGTCTAACGACAATCAAAGCGAAAATCTGTCGGCTTGATCTTGAATAACTAAGATACACCAGCCTTTAAAGGATGACATGGCAGATTACTAACACACCAGGTCCAACCTGTTGGGCTTCTCACTGGCTAGATGTCGATATCTGTAAAGACACGTCACTTAGAAGAAAGCATGCTGCAACCCAAGGGCATATCGGAACAGAACCATTGCCCCGTGACTCCAGGTTCAGGAGGTCAGAGCCAATCCAGTTTCAAATTTCTCTTGGGACGAAGTGGTAAACGGACGTTGAATGCCATGAACTGTCTCCGCTACTTCGAGGAGCAAACGCAGCACACCCTAATGAAAGTATTAAAAACGCCAACATAGAAACACTGCATGCTTGCAAGAAAGACCACTGTATCCTGCTGAGTCACTCTGGTGAATTTACAGGGAGGAAGCAGTGAAGCGGATCACATGGCCACAAACGGAGGGATGGAGACAGACGCGAGACAGCGATACACCATGTCTAGTCCAAGACCCAGAGATGACTTGTGCAATGACTGGTTAGGTGGGAAATGTATCTCTCTCCCTCGCTAATGGAGATCTGGCATGTAGCTTTGTTGAGTGCAGCTCCAGCAGTCACTTAACATCATTAGAAAAATCCCTGTTACAACAACCATGGATGCAAGTATTTCTGTGTGCGCGCCCAGTCAAGAAAGTTAATATTCTTGGTGGAATGCGGATACATTAGCTACTTCATTAATGACTGGGAAAATGAGGAGCGACACTCCATACAGCCTCATTGATAACAACACTAACGCTTATGACAATAATAAGCCTTATGTTGTGAAGTGTATTTGAGAGGCTTCGAGCTGCTCACAGAAGCTGAAGAACGGAAACCAAAACGGCACCACTGATCAGATGGGGTGGATAGGAATATGATTACACATTAACACCCCAACTGGACTACGCGGATTGGGCATCAGGCATTGCTGTCAGCCATAGACGAAACACGTCCTTCGAAAAGCGACAAAAGCTGCTGTATGATCAGAGCTGTGCCCTATGGCAGTGTCCAAGCTCACAAATTGAACTCTCGGAAGCTGACGATGGCATTCATTCAATCGTGTGAATTGAAATAATGAGGAGGGAGGGGACTTGATTAGACCTGGTTCCGGGTGAAGCAAGAACATTGTGTTTTATCTAAATTTCAGTAAATAAATCAGCCCTCTTACTTTATGAATAGAAAGTTTGTCGCAGGAGTTGCCTAGTTAGGAAAATACTGATTGATTTCCAATTCAAACAGAAAAGGCTCTTCAATCAACTGTTCAATTTTCTGGTGCCTCCCAGCTGAGGTGAGATGCACCGTCTCACCCTCACTTATATAGCTGGTGACTTTCTTGGTTCATATTGCTTAACAGAATATACCAGTTCTTTCCTTAATTCTTATATCCGATTCCTTTTTATTTTATATACTATGTTCATTACTTTGAATAGTCTTACACAAGCCACGGGAGGATTCGACTCATGAAGTACTACAGCACTAGAAAGATGAATCGTTATTGAACAGCCGTGTCAGTGCGCTGCTGACCAGGGCAGCCCTGGAATGTCATTCGGGGTATTTGAGATTTCCCCCGAATGCACAAACACTCCCCGAACAACAAACCATTTAAAACCGGCTGTCCACACAGCCGCTTTGATTGATCCGATAGGCTGAAGAAATTAAAACAGAGTGGAGAGTATAGGTTGTAAATTGCACACGTTTTTTATCTGTCAAGTGCCATGGGTATCAATAGGTTTCAAATAGCATAGCACAACTATGGAAGTCAAACCTAACATCTATTCAGTTGAGTGTTATTCATCAAAACTGAAGGGTAAATTCTACAACTCTTGGATATCAGCATCGGCTCAATGACCAAAAACAGAAGTGCACTTTTTATTGCTACAACCAAGGCCCCCCAATCCCAAATTCAACTGCTAGGTCGATCGAAGTCTGAAAACAACAACACTACCATCTGACTCATCGTCCAAGCAAGCGGGCATCAACCAGAGATGCTCAATCATCCAAACTCAACTCCTTCAGGCCTGTTCCAAACATAAAGGCTAGTAAGTCATTTACTAGGACATCCATCTGCAGTCATTTGCATGGCACGTCAACAACCCAGCCAAGATAACGACCAACTCTGGCAGCGTCGGGAGTGTACACTTAACATATGTCCGGAAGACAAACGAGTGGGGTTGGGTGATGTGGGCTGAATTAAAACAGAAAAACAGAAAACACAAGGCACACACACCACCAGAGAGAGAGCGAGCGAGAGACACACACAACACCAGAGAGAGACGGGCACACACACGCACACCACCAGGGACGGACACGCGCGCAAAACCACAGAGAGACACGCACAACAAAACCCCAGAAAGAGAGACCAGCAAACACAACCCCAGAGAGACGTATCATTGAGAGAGACAAGAGACACCACCAGAAAGAGAGACACCACCAGAGAGAGAGACACCTAACAGAAGACAACATGAGCAAGAGGGAGAACACAAGATGGAGACATGCTATTCCTCAGAGAGCTATTTACACTTGTCAGCTCATCTGCACTCTAAAACAATAAAGAGACGAGAAAAGGCATTATGGTTGATTTTACATTCATTTCACGCTTGGTGCCACAATGTTCCAGAAGGCATCTGGGCCCACAAAATGGCAGCTTAGGCTGAGAGCTCATCGCTGGATGGTTTGGAGGGATTTCATTAGCTAGCACCACAGGGTCGCTATGTGTGCGTGTGTATCTTTTTGTGAGTGTGTCTTCAATTGGGGACGCAGCTGTGAGTGAATCTGCAGGTCCAGTTCTTACAACTAATAATAACATTAAGAGTCACAGCAGTTTCGGATGGGGCCAGATGCTCTTTGTATCCGGCCAGCGACTCCCTTTTCTATTAATAAAAGGGATATATGTACTGATATTGGCCTGTTCTAGTTTCACCACAGAAAGGTCGACCTTACTCTACTCAGTCTTTCAAAGCAAAACTATACAAAAGATGCATAACGCAAATCTAAAAAAAGTAAAGATGACATCAGTCAGTGCATTTCATTAAGTATTTCTTTGATATCAAGTTTAGTGTATATTCTACATTTATATTTTCACTCTTTAGTATTTCTTTAAACAAATTTAACAGCTGTCTGATATTGCTAACAGATGGACCATCCATATTGCTGCACAAACAAGAACAAAACCTTTCAGTTTCTTCTAATTAAAAAATATTCTCCCCACTAGTAATCTCTGTTATGCTTATATGCCCCAGCCTCTGATTTAGAGCTATAATAATACATTTCCCCATGTCTTATGCAGGGATTCTTAAGTCTGAACCTGGGGACCCAGAATACTGCTGGCTTTCTATTCTACCTAGTAAGTAATTGCATTGGCTCAGCGTCTGAGGTCTAAAATCAGGGGCCTGATTAGAGGGCTAGAGGGTAAACCAGCATCACTCGGGATCCTGACGCCTGGAGTTGAGAACCAACGGTCTCAAGTGCTGACTGGAAAACACCCCTCTGCTCTCCAACATTCGGGCTGGCATTTTCCACAGAGGATGAAAATGTGGAAAGGGCCTGATCATTATCTTCCAGTCCAGGGCCGCTCCTTTGTTCCACTGAAGAATGGATCTATTCTAATTTTCTACGGTACAGTACTTTACCCAATCACAGTTAACGCTCCTCTGGAAGGGGAATGTTAAAAAGGTCAGGACTGACCTTGGGAATGAATCGTTGGTGTCTCACAGCTTTACCTGGATCCTAACAAGTGTATAGTGGAAACACACCACCCCATACAAACGAAGCTACATGTGTTCTCCTTAAGTGAAGACAGTGCTGTGCGTGTGTTTTCCCAGGAGAGGCTTGTCGGTCTCGTGTCTCAGGATGAAGCAGCGAGGATATAGCAATGCCGGACGGATGAGTAGACACACCACCTGTGTGTCCATGTGGATGTAGACACACGCGCATCTGCAGCTCTCCAGTGAGGTAAGGAGGACACTTCACTGGTCTGCACCACCGGTGCTTTCACTAGAGAACACCCCCCCCCGGGATTGTTTTGGGAACATATGCACACTTGAGGTCAACTATAGAGTGTAGGTAAAGCATGTTGGATAAGGTCAACAACAGAGTAGGTAAAGCACGCCGGATGACGACTGTAGTTCCACTGAAACTGAGCAGCAAGGCACATAAAAAGAAAAAGTAAATCTGTGCAACACTGAATGGATTGGCTAGCCGGGAAACTACACTGTGGAGAAACGACGAGAAAGGGGTGGACACTGCAGGCCGTTGCCTCGGACTCCACATTGGGAGGACACGCGTAGCGGACACCTACCTGTTCGCGTCCATTTTCTACACACACTCGGCCTCTCAGAGGAATGCCAGGTTCCTTTGGGTAAATCACATTGGAATGTTATGCCCTTGAATCGTGCCAGAGTTATGTGCCTGCTTGCTCATATAAAAAGACGACCGCTTCTATACCTGATGGAGAGAAGAACAAAAAAAGTCCACTCGTCGCGAGGGAGAATTCACCGCAGAGGAAAGTGGAATGTGAAATGGCGAGCCGGCTCGCTTCTACAACCTTCTGAAGGAATTATCGCACTCAGTTTTGCAACATGCCCGTTTAAAATGAGAAAACACCTGCAGGTAGTGAGAGCCCTATTGAATGATACAGGAAGTGTTCTCCTTGTGTCATATTTGAGTTCCTAGAACACTGCTCAAATGGGGGGGGGGGGGGTCTGATGGGCTCTCCAATCATGGGCTGAATGCAAAGCTCTACAAATATAAGCCTAGAGCTAGGCTAATGCAAGACATTAACAAGAACACAATAATGAGAATATAACTGAGTAAACAACGCTACGGTAAATTGTATTCCCATGCAGGCATCACAAGGCACTTAGAGGGGAAAACGTCCCAAGTATTCCCAAGTCAAAACCAGTCAGCTCACATGGCTACTGGCAACATGAGGCGTGTGAATGAGAACACAGGAGTGTAAATTATGGATAAAGGGATGGCACACTGGGTGAACTCTGCTCCATATCCTGGCGGCAAGAACCTCGCCATGAACCCAGAACGGCCCTGGGCTGTCAGCCTAAACTGCCATGGAATGGTCGCAAATAACTTCGATCCCCACAGAGTTATTTGTGCCAATAACCTGGCCGTCCTAAACAGGTAAGGCCTGGACTGGAGTCCAGATGTCTTCGGTAAGACTTGTACAGTCGACGGTAGGACTTTTACATGTTGAACAGGGCTGCTATTGGGGATACTCGGCCGTGGGCCTTGGGTTAAAGGTCACCCCAATCCTCTGGTTGATGCTCAGCCAGCCGCGACCCGTGCCGAAGAAGCCTCCCCCAGAAAATTGATCCAAGGTCGGTGTTGGCTCCCCCACCCCCCCGGCTAACAGTGAAGGTTCAGATTATTAGAGCGTCTCGAAGCAACTTCATCAGCATTTCTCTCTCTGGGGAAGTCCTGGGGGTTGGTGGGGGGGGGGGGGCAGTATCGTGCGGAAGATTCTGTCATATCTATCAACACGTAATTGATTTCCCCCTATCAATTAATTAAATGTCACCAAAGTGCTCCGGGTGAGAATTGGATGCCAATGATGACTTTCTCTCAAATAATTAATTAGGGAAGCTAATTAAGTAAGTTCTGTGGTGTGGTGATAAGTTCTGGGACGCGGTGATAACCTGAAGTCCCCGTGGCGGAGGAATTAGTGACCAGCGTGTGGAATGCTGTGGCTCCTGAGATAAAGGCAGGGGGAACGCTAATGGAAGAGGCCGCTGTACGCCGATTCAACCACCTCGGTTTGATCAGACCGGGAAACGAGGCGAGGCCAACTAATCCACTACTCCTGCCCTTCATAATCGCAAATGCTTACAGCCAATTTGGGTCATTAATATTATGTTTTACCATGTAAACTCTTGGTGAATAGCCAGAGGTCAGGTGTGGTCATAATGGACTGTGGTAAAATAAAGAGTATGTTTTACCTTTTACTCGAACAACGCCAAACTGCTGCACACAATAAGCCAATCACATGACAGCTCGCAAGGATAGTCTGACGGGGCTAAAAATGGATGATCCATCGCACGTGAAGCTGGCTGTAGCCAAACTATGTTCTGTTACTTACAGGTTTTAAGTTACATGCACATGAAAATAATTACTTAAACACATCAATTGAAGGCCACAATGTTGACTTTGGATCGATAGAAGGCCAAAGTGCTGCACATTAAATCTAGCATTGCTACTTAGCTCCTACACCCATACAGATAATTAACAGTGAGCAAGTCACACACACGCACGCACGCACGCACGCACGCACGCACGCAAAAATATTCTCATTGCAAAGCTTGCATCTCCCTAGGCCTAAAGTCTGCTTTACAGAGCCAGCTGGAGACCTAGTACGGGAGTCTCCTGAGAGAGAAGCGCCATCCTGTGTCAGTCCCGAGTGTTGCAGGGCAGCAAGATCTACTTCAGCCCTACAAATGGTGTATTTGGGTTGGGCATTTCGGTTCGTTAGTGCTCCATGCAAGTACATCCTTTTCAGACAATACATCAAGGCAAATCTGAGGGGCCGAAGCGGTGGGAGGGATATCATTTATTCACTATCATTCAGACATTCGTCGTTTAGACAGGTAAAAAACCTCAGGTATACTCCAAGACCCCTCCGTGTTTTCAATCGTACAAAAATGGACGGCGCCTGTCTGTCTGTCGGGCTGCTCCTAAATTCAAATCACAGTCTGCAAGCTAATATATGCTGGGGTGACTGCATGTGACATTGTGTCCCTGGGGGGTGTGGATGATTGAGCATGTGCATGGCGAGTCCATGTCCAGGAGAGCAGTCAGTTTCCCTTGATGGCGCTGACCTAACCACACTCCATAGAACCATACAATATCAGGGTGTTCCATTTGAGGGTCCTGACCTGCCACTGCTGCCTTCAGCATGCTATCGGATATTAACACAGTTTCCACATCCTTTATTTCTGGGACGTGTTCACCTGGCATCTATGCCAGGATTCTAACCTCCTGCCTGCAGACCAGAGCTATTCAACTGGCGGCGCGCAGTCCAGATCCGACCCATTTATCAACGTACATCGGCCCTTTGATCGAACGTGAATATTAATAAAACTTTTGACAAAATCCCCAGCCAAAATATTACATTAACTACAAACATAAGCCCTCGGCCAATATTCGCCAATGAGAGACTTTTCTGGTAGTCCATTACGTGAGGTTCATTAATACAAGTTTAAGCCCACCAGAACAGTTTCATTAGCTCGCATATTAGGTCTGGCAGCGGAGATGAACCATGATACACTGTTGACCTGTCACGGGTATCATTAAGTGTTATCTGATCAACATTTAGCTTGCAGCGTCGCTTATTTTGTAGTCTACAGGAAAACACGTCGGCTGAGCATCATGATCTACCTGTATGTAATGATGTTCAGGGGCATCGCAAGGGCAAGAAAGCAGCCAATGTGCACACAATACTCATAATTGGTTTTCTCCAGGACTGCCGCCACAATGTATCTATCAAAGACAGGTTTTGTCGAGTTTGCAGCAGAGGTTAGTTTGAGTGACAGTCAACAGAGTGGATTTAATTGGCACTACTGGGGAGGGATTAGCGATGACAAGAAACAGGAATTTGTCGTTCAATTTATTTTGTTTTACTCTCGTTTTAACAGGCAAGTACCCTAAGAACACATTATTTACACCAACGACCTGGGAGCAATTAAGGTTGAACCTCTTCCTCAGTGACAGAGCAGGGCTTTTTAATTTGTTGGCTTGGGGATTAGAACCAGCGACCATTCATTTATTTATTGGCATATCACCACTAGGCTACCCTGCCACCCCAGTTGACTGTCCTTTCATCCAATCAATTGGTTGACATTTTATGTTTTAACAAAAGGCAAGGGACCTGGATAGCTTTCAAAAGTCTGCATATTCACAAAAGTCCAAACCATGCTCTAGAATGCAGGAAAACGGAACGCAGCAAAACAGGCTTGGGAAAGAACTTCAGATGCTTGTTTCTTTACACGACGTACATTATAAGGTCAAAGATGAGTCCAAACCAGACTTCTACCAATGGTGGATTCTAATGTGAAGCTTGTTGGGCAAAGTTACATCACTCACACCCTCTCCTGGCACCGCTGCAGATAGGCACACAGAGAGAGAGAGCGTATGGATGAGGCGTTTCGGGTAATTGGATTTTTAAATATGAAAATGCGGAACTAGAAAATGAATGTCACGGTCAAAAGCCTAGCACACACTTGCGTTTTCATAATGCAAAGCAATTTTTCCCACCCAACAGGTATCTCGTGCACAAAGGAGACGAGGGGGGGGGAAATACTAGCCGACCGACAGCTATTGACATGATTTAAAAACAGACCGCTTTTCCAAATCAATTGGTTATGTTCTTCTTAGATTTTTGCCCAAACAAAATGGTCCATTTCCCACCACCGCAAAAATATAGTCAGTCATTAGCACAGATCACCCCAGTGAAGTCAATTTTTAGATGAACTGAAAGATATTCGATATGACATTTGAGTTGTTTAATATTCCTACAAATGGAGTTAAGAACCAGTTTTGTTTTGACGAGGACATTTCTCAACAAAACCGAGGCTGAGACTCGAAAACCCCCCGTATAGGTTGACTTTTGCGTGAAACTAACAGGACCTTGCTGAGATGTGCCAACGTTAAACTGTTACCTGTGCGCAAATTAAAAACAAACATTGTATGGAAAACAGACAGAAAAGCAATGACGAATGAATTTTATGCAGAACAAGGGTTTTATGTAAAAAAAATATTTCATTATTTACATGGACCACATTGTACAATAGTGCTCTAGGTTATGATTGCGGTTGCGGATTGTTTTCTGTGACGCTGACCTCATGAAGAAATGTTAAATGGTCACCACCCCAAAGGTCAGCTCATCAGGGAGTCAATGATCCAGTTCTACTGGGTCCAGCCCCAGGTCTCTTAAGGTCATTAGGCTGTTGAAAGCCAAACACTATGCAGCACTATAGGGTCAACTCTTTGGTGCCGCTAACTGCTGAGAAGGTTGGAAGCTGCATGGGCGAAGCTGATTGGCCAGGGCACATGCAAAGCTAATTCAGGTTGTCAGCCAAGTGAGCGTGCCCTCATCTGGTCGGAAGAGCATTTTGGGGGTAAAACGTAATAGCTCAGCACAGATTCTTTGGACGAAAGCTTGACCATCTTCGTAAAAAATGTCATGATAATCCAAGTGTGTGATACAGGATAGTAGTCATTTAATTAATTCATGTTTGGATGCTGGAACGATGGTTGGAGATCAAGTAGGCAGGGACAACCGATTGGGAAACGGAGGTCTTGAATAGGACTGTAAACCTTCCTGTTAGATATGTTGTTAACATGCTTGAAAGTCCTACTCACAATGTCCACAGGGAACCTGAACACACTTGCCATAGTCTTGGATAATTTACTTTGAAGCTTGCAAAGGTTTCAAGCTAGCCGCAAACAGATTTCCCTTTATAAACCTTTATTGTCCCGGCCACATTCACCAAATTCCCAGCGCATTGACCTGTGACTTAATATTGACCTTTGGCCTCTTTGAATCCTTCTTGGAAGACATAGCTGACCTACGTGCACTCAGTCCAGGGGCATACATTTCTTGGGCATGCTGAAAGTTTTTTACTTGAATGTAGTGACGAACAGAGTGGCCAGAGATGCCATAGGAGCAAGGCAGGATGTAGCATTTCTGAACAGGGAGTATACCAGTAATTGAGTGTTTTCTCTGCATGTGAGGCACAGGAGATGGCAGAAAGAGCCATGTTCGTATTCCCGTTGTTAGAGTATCCATCCCAAAAACAGAGTTCCCGCCTGGTTTCCAGTTTCTTCTGAGTTCTGGATAATACCTCAAGTGCCAGCTTAGTATCAGCTTAGGGAGGGAGGTACGAGACAGAATGATTGATGAGGATTCCCACGGAACGTAATAGGGCCTAGACTCGATTACGAGGTAATCCAGGTTGGGACAGCAAATTGTTCTGAGTATATTTCGGTAGTCACCAACGGTCATTAACCATGAAACATCCTCCACCGGCTTTTCTTGTTCACCCGGCCCTCAGAAGGGACCCTAGAATCACGGGACGACTGGGGATTGATCGGACGGGAAAAGAAAAAGGAAAAAAAAAGAAAAATCCCTAACAACGGTTTAAATGGAGATCCTTAACCCTGGGATGATCTCAGCTCCCTGCATGCACCTATCTGGGGCGGCAGGAGCTCGTGTAATTGCTCTTTGGCATGGTAGCGCTCAGCAGAGTGCTTGGAAGACAACGCAAGGAGAGGAGAAGAAAAAGAAGCGTTTCTAATGAGGCGGCCCACTGGGCCTTTTCTCAAATGTGGAGTGAGTCACAGCGGGAAGCACCGGCGTATGTGTGTCTGTGTGTGTGTGTGTGTGTGTGTGTGTGTGTGTGTGTACACAAGTATTTAAGGAGTCCAATTGTGTTGCTCCTATGTGACGCAGCTACCACTAGTAGGTCTGGATTATTGTGCATGTTACTCACTACTGCTGCAGTGCTGCTTCTCCACAGCCTCTCCCTGAGAGCCGCCCCCGGTGTTCTCCTCTCCAGCCGGCCTCCTAGGGGTTACCACGGCAGCCAGGGAGACAGGCGGCAAGGCCGGAGTCTGGAGGTCTGCGGACAACACACGGGATCAATTAACATACACACAAACAGGAGTAGAAAGAGCAGAGAGAATTCATTGATTTCTTCAAGTACTTTGGAGTGTGCGCGCGCACGTGCGTGAGAGTATTTGTCAGAGTCCCTGGGGGTTCCCGGGCCGTCTGAGAATGACAGGGTTGAATGGGGGGCTGGGTACCACGGGGAAGAGACATGTACACCACTTTCTGCCAGATGCATTCTCCAGGCCAACGTGCACACGTTGCCCACTCCAGGGGAGAACCAGATCAGCCCAGATTAGGTTTTGCTGACGCAACCCAACGCCGGGCAATCTAACCATACAAATTGATACCTTCAGCACCTCCACTGCCCCATGAAATATTCACAGCTGTATTCCCTTTCCACCCCTTGACTAAAATATTCATTTGCGAAAAGGCTGTGTTGTTTGTGTGTGTGAACGGGTTTGTGTGTGAGCCCGCCCGCGCCTTGTCCACCTTGAAAGGGATCGACTCAGATGTGATGTATGAGACCCCAGAAAATCAGCTTGGGTGATATACCGTGTGACATGGCTAGTCTAAAGTTGTTGTCTTTTTCCCCAATACCTTCAATTTTGCTGCGGTGCAAATGGCTGCAGTCACCGTGCGCAATACGGTTGGAGTCAAAGTGGATCAGGTTCATCATTGCACCCACCCGGTTCGCATTAGTGCCTGCCCACTCACACTACTGCTGCAAGCACACCACGACAAGGCAAACGACACGAAAGGCCCCGTCAGGTGGTGTAGCTACAGTATGGAATTCACAACTCAAGTTTTGCCAGCTAGGTACATAATAAACAGTAATTTTGAGATGTCCAGAGCGTGTCTGTGTGTACACAAATAAGTGGTTAACCGTAAGTGGTTACCAAGTAGCTCCAACTACTCTTCAGCGTGGGGATTGTACGCCCTACGGCCTGCGCCCCTTCTACGGTCAAAATCATGCGGCGAGGAGACGATTTGTTTGTTTGTAGTTTGCAACTGAGAATAACCAACGTCTGAGTGGGAGAATACACATGAATGCTTTTTGAGAGCTCAGAGAAGTAACGTTAGGTTTGGACAACGCTTGAAATGGCGGCGTTTGGGGTGAAAGAAAAAAGATTGTTTATCAAGGTCGTACTCATTAGCGCAGGTGATTGTGATGTTAAAGGATACTTCGCGGTTTACTTTTGTGTAACTGAGGTAATGTTATCCTTCTGGCAAGCTAGCCTTAACGTTACTTAATTGTAAATACCATTGCCTATTTGTCGTCATCATGTGAATGCTCTCAACTAAAACTTCTAGAATCGATAAAAATTATGAGGGAGGAGTAAATGTAATTTCAAGGATTAAAACATGATAAATTAACTTTTTATGTGGAAAAACCATATATCAGTTACAATAAGTGATTATTCAAAGTATGATATTAAAAAAGTGAATAATGTATGTTGTCATGTGTGTGGTTCTTATCAGCAACTCAAGTTGTTTATTTATAAGCTCCAAATCCTCCTATTTCACTCAATGGGCTTGTGGCCAATGTGCCCTAATTTTTGTGACACTGAAAGCCAAATGGCCTTCCCCCTAAAATAATGAAATTCCAAGTATTAGTCTGCTACTAATACTGAACCTGCTATGCTCCATATTCAAGTAGATTAATATGTGATCGCCTCTGACTAAACACGTTGACATAAATAAATCAGAGCGGGGTTCTGATTTAATTACAGACACGGTATGTAGCTGTGAACATGCTGAACCCGAGTGGAACATAACGATTCTTAGTACAGACCTTAGGGTAATGGCATCCTTGCTGGTAACGCCACATGCCAGGAACGTACGTATGTGGGCTTGTGTGTGAGCGCGCGACTCACCCCTCTTCCTGCGCGACTCCTTGATGTCCTCGCACATACGGTCGAACTCAGGGTCCAGTTCGGACGCTACCATGGCGTGGGCCGTGTCTTTCAGGCTGCATGCTCTGTGGCGGATAATCTTATCTGGATGGAGAGAAAAGGCAGGCGTTAACAGACAAACGCAGCCATTTATTTGACTTTGGCGGGACATGACCAGTTGTTATTTCCATCGTTTCGTTCACTCTGGGACTACAAGATCAGTCTACACCCTTCCTCAATCTTTCTCCTGGCCCTCCCCTCCCTCAACTGGCCACGGTACAAAGGGCTGAATACGTTCATGTCTGGCTTCCAAGGCTGGGAGCAAAGGGTTACCGTGCTCTCGCTGCCTGGATGGAGACAAGAGAGGTGCTTCTGATGGCGAATGTTTCGAAAAATAAACCCCAGGAGACAAAACTCCCCGTCAACCTTGTTCTGCTGCTCTCACACAAGACTCACACACGCCATATCAAACACAACCATGCACATCCCTTCCCTTCAACATCAAATATTTGTTTCTCCCAAAAGCTGGTTGTCATTGAGGGGAAATAACAGAAGTCTAAGTGGGGTGTGTGTGTCAGTAGGTTCAGAAGGAGCAGCAGAGAGATCACTATTGACAGCAGTTAACCACTAATCACAAGACAGGCCTAATTACAGCAGTGTGTGTGTGTGATGCATGCGTTATTTTGTCTGTCTGTCAGAGCCTCGAGTGAACGTCTGCACAGAGAGGCAGATCTGAGTGTAGGTCGGCTCCCTTATTGAACCTGTGTCACCTCCATCGCGTGCTGACAAGGACTTTGTGCTACCGCGGTATCGGGTGTAAACAGAGTTGTGTACCAAGCGAGTCGAAGACGTCTGTTTGCCTGTTTTTCCTCCAGAGTAGAGGAGTAGGGTTTGTTTGTGAACGCGTGGCCGACAGTGTTGACCGGGCGGACCCGGTTCCCCCGACACAACGGGGCGAGATAGAACACGGGGTCGGGGGCGGGACCTGCCTACAACGCGGCCAAATACGACATCCGCATTAAACGCTAACTGGAGACTGCGGGAGATAAGCAGAGGCTGGGGGTGGGGAGTGAAGGCTGCAAGCCAAAAGACAGAAGACTCACTTTTAGAACACAGAAAAGGGACGGAACGCAAAGCGCCTCCCAGAGTTAACGACGGGAGGCGGACGTTAAAGGATCGTCAAAAAGTCTGTGAGGAGACTCCGCAATGAACAGCGGAAGGTCCTCATTCCCTGGCCCACTGGAATACGGACTCCGCTGAAGAGGCTTCTGGATTAAACCCCTTAATTGCATTTCTTTCTTTCTTTTCGCTTTAAATGAATCGTTGGTGCCCACTGTGCTTCCACAAATGATCCGAACCCTCAGTATGTCTGGAAACCCACAGATAAGATTTATAAATCTGTGCGCGTGCACGTGTATAAAGCTGCTTTCAAAAGCGCAATAAGCAGAGAGAAAGTAAACTAGTTCGGTTTGGTTGGCTCACGGACAGACAGTATCCCAGGGAGCACGAGAAAGGAACAAAGGCAACCCAAGAAATACAAGGTCCGTTTTAATTGAACGGTTGTCGGGGGGACAAGTCACTCAGCTTCCATCTATTGGGCTTCCAGTTAAACACTAGTATTGTTTTTCAATTTTGACAGATACAGACACTACCTGATTTTTTATTACGCCGTTTCCCCGCGCTATGTTGGCTTCCACGGCTGGTGAATTATTCATAAGCCAGAATCCATAGATTCATGCATGCATGCATACTTATACCCCAACATTTCACCATTCAAATAAACACAGAGCCAGCCTGTGCATTTCAATAATGCATGTTATTCTAATTGATTTGATAAGACATTTCGCTGGTAACGACCCCTGCAGTCTTCGCTAGCGTGCCAGTGTGGCATTGTGGGAGTGTGCGCGCACGCATGTAAGGCCCACGCTGCGAGGGGATTCTCGGGGTGTGTGGCTAGTAATGTAGTGTAGCAACTGAATGTGTGTGTTTTTCTGACTACACTGGCTGAGGAAGCCGTGCAGAGAGCGAGGTTGGGCAAAAAAGTAAAAAGAAAAGAGGGAAAAAAACATGTGGAAGCAGGTGACTAAAATAATGAATTTTCTGTGCAGATGCAGCATCGCAGGGAAAAACGACAGCGACGTTACACGGATGCGATGCTAGTTGAGGGCTTCACGCTTTTAGGGGCTCCCGTCGACGCGTACACTCGATTTGAATTTCAAATTGAGGCAAGAAAGGAAAAACCAATTCCAAGTCTTGAGTCAATGCCTTGGAGACACTTTCATAAATCATAATGAATAAGACTGTAATAACTGCTAGATCTAATTGGATTTATCACACAGCCTGACGTACCGGAGCGGAACCGACAGACACCCGGGGTTTCAGCACTCCGGTGTCATCGTATACCTGAAGTGCTAAGTGCATTCCAAAGTTTAGACGTAGCGTTGGATGGCTGATAACGGCGGGAATTTGACTGTTACTAAACAATGTTTTCGGTTGGTTAAACAAGACGGTTCCATCGCTAGGGGTGCTTAACGTTACAAAGAAGGACGGAACCTGGCGGTACTTTGTCAAAATGTTTCGTAAAAGAACGGCTTTGTTTGGCGTATTAACACTGAAGAGCTGCCACAGTTCATTGCCACAATGTCATAATGTGGTATGAGAAACTGATTCAGAATCACTCGTCATTGACTAATGACTCCCTTCAGGAAGAAAACCAAATTTCAGTTTGAAATGTTCCTCATTAAAATAACATTGTGCTTCCAATGTAATTTCTGAAATGAGCGTGACCTAAATGGATTTGAGCCCAAACCCAGGAGAGTATTAATTCGGTCAAATCCGACGCTTTAGTCAAACAGAACAATACGGGTAGGGGCATACCTGAATTAGTCTGTTGAGAAAACAAGTCAAACGCAGGGGAATGAATGCAGCCCTGACTATAGGTGAGCGTTTCTCCGTCAGCGGTACAGCTTGTGTACCTGAAGGGTCCTTGTCGGGGTTGTACTCCAGGGCGTTGCTGCAGATGAGGTCTATGTCAACCAGGAAGTCCTTGGCAGTCAGGTATTTCTGGGTGTCGATCTTGGTCATGACTGTAGAGAGATCCATAGGCTGACGAATCACCTCCAGGTAGTCAGACACCTGGATGGGGAGAGTCAATATAAACAGGCGCCATCAGATCCATTTACCAAGAAATCCGCTCAAGAGTCAATTTACACTGGTCCTATCCACTCCATTTACAAAGAAATCAGGTTGAGAGGAATAAGTTCTGCAAAGTGGATTTAAACTGGTGCAATTAACTATTTTTAAGACGAAATCATGGCAAGAGTCAACGCAAAGTTGCACACCAGTCCCATTCAATTTCCAAGATCCTCCAAAAACCTCCCCCTGTACATACCACCAATCCCCTTCTCCATGAGGTTCAGGTGGGAGGGGGGTGTACTGCTCCCTGTTATAATAGGCTAGAATCAGTTCTCACTTTGATTTGAGACCAGAGTGATTCTTCAATAGTATTATAAACTCAATATAAATACAAATCAGTTCAGATGAGTCCATTTAAACTGGTGCCATCAACCCCATTTCATACTAATCTGTTCAGGAGAGAGAATTCACAGAAATCAGTACAAAACAAAGACGGCAATGGCCGGGGAAGGAGGACTCAAAACCAATCGAGAGTAATTCTTCCTGCAACCTTCTAACGGTGTAACGACCCTTCTTTTTGAACTCAGACTCGGGAGCTGTAGTGCCGTATCTACTATGTACATCTCCTGACCAATCACTGCATCCGTCGCCCACCTCCTCAATGTCCACAGGTTTGCTGAAGATGCTGAAGCGTTTGTCCACGGCGAGGCGCTTGGTGATGTCCCGGAGGAACAGGCGCAGCTCTCTCAACGTGTTCTCCTCCTGGTCGGCGAGACGCCGCTGCTCCTCGGGAGATAGGAGTCGCGGTCCCGGGGCCTGTGCCACCGGTAGCACCTCCTCACACCGCAGAGCTAAAACCAACAGGAGAAGGAGAGTGGGTGAGTGTGGGAAGAGACGTCTCGGATACATTAACCCTCCAATACGGGTAGGACCTAAAACCCTGAAGGACCAGGTCTCCGGCCCACAGACTGATCGGCTTGCTGAGGTGCTATATAACCCCTGGCTAGTCTAGTCAAGCCAAAATGACCGGACGGAGGGGGGTTAAGGTTACTGAACATTTCAAATACAAAATGTCTTTGTGGGCTAAGTTGAGGTCAATTCATAGTGTGCAAATGACTGCTTTGAAAAACCGTTCACAGCGGGCTTATCTCTCCCCCATGCATCGTCCCTGCCCCTCCTCAAACCTCCTCCCCCTGTACAAGCGGCCCATGATGGAAGTAAGGCTGCTGTTTTATTCACAGGGAACCCCTGAAGAGATAAAAGAGAATGGGGACCCCTGCCTAGCATCAACAAGGCGATGCAAGCTGTGTGTGTGTCTGTGTGCGCGCGTGTGTGTGTGTGTGTGTAACAAGATACATGTGCCAAGGACCCCTGCCGGGCATCAGAGGTGGTGCTGCGCTCAGTGATGCTTACGGTATTTCCATTTGAAAGCCTTGTGCCATCAGGGAAGACCCAGTGGAAAGGAGAAGGGCGATAGACGAAGAGAATAAGGTGTACGGTAGACTCGAGCGGACTACCTTACATCCCGTATCCCAGGGCAGCATTAATGCAATTCTAGCCATTTCTTTGAAGGATTTATTTTAGAGTTCAGTAAATACAACTATTGTGCACATTTTGCCAGTAAGATGTCTTTTTGTGTTTGTTGGTAATACTACATCTTGAGGGAGAACCCCGAGATGACGATATGAAAACCCAGACAACGCCCAAGCCTGGTCAGTGAATGAGAGCAATGCAGGAACTAAGGAGGGGTCAGGGAATGGGAAGCCCAGGAACTGCTTGGCATCGGGGAAACCCTGTCGCTTTCAACAGAGAACATAGTTGCGCTTTCCTAAAGGGTGTCCGCTGAATCTGGTGATATTTAACACACAACCATACAGCTTACGGTGGGCAGTCTCGCTTTCAATGAGCAATACGGAAGAAGAACAGGGACTTATGCCTTCAGGCACAGAACTGTAGAGTAGTTCAGGAAGCCATGTGTCTGTCCTACTGTGTCGGTCCCCTTTGTTCCTACTGTGTCGGTTCCTCTTATCCTCCACAGACTAAAAACCTGGAGTGTGTGTGTGTGTGTGTGTGGGGGGGGGGGGGGGGGGGGGGGGGGGGGGGTCTAAGCGAATTGAGCATGTGTCAGGGAGGGAAACAAAGACGAGATGAAATACATTTCTCCGGGCACCCCGCTGAGAACGGTGTCAGCACTGTAATGTAAACGCCTGGGTAGAATGCAATATAGTAACACGGTTGTTGGTGTGTGTGATTGTATATGCCTATTTCCTGTGTGTATACAGTGGGCATTACCAGTCTGTATATGGGGGTGTATGGTACCTGTGGTTCTCCTTTGGGGTGGGGCCCTAGCAGCTTGTACCAGGAGCAGGTTAGAGAAGAACCTCCTCCTGTCCTCCTCCTGGGGCGGAGACAGACTGACCACCTCGCCATAGGCGCTCTGGAACATCGACTTCACCTGGGAAAGACAACAGCTAATTTACACATCTAATAGATATCTTTAAGAGTATTTGTAAAGACTGTGGTAAAACCGTTACGCAAAAACTCAGGGAAGGTAACATGAAGACTGCTGCTTTTAAAAAGTACATTTCGAGAAAACAAGAATGTAGCGCATAGCGCCGTCTGGTTGCTGTGGGAACAGGGCTGTGGAATGTAAAGAAATGTAAAACAACCTGCCCAGGTGGTCAAAACAACATTTGGGAAAAGGTACCGTGTGAACAGCAAATTCTGGGTTCTCCTCCACCTGGGAAAAAGCATGCATCCCCCGCTTCAACTCGTCGGCTTAGTACGGCAGAGTCATTCACATTCCATAACTTTACTTTTAAAAGCTCAGAGATTAAGTTAGCCGTTCTCACTGGAGCCACACAAAGCCAAGACGGGTGAAATATCAATATTCTGAGGCGATGAGGAATGCAGAATATCAGATGAAGGATAAATACACAACGGGAGGGAATTGATGGGGGTTTTGACATTGACCGCCCATGTTTGTTTGTCCATGTCTAGCGGCTAGGGCTAGACCGCTGGCTATGTGGAACAGGGGCTTATCTCTGCACATGTGCAACATGTTGAAATTTAACTTCACTGTACAACAGAATAGGCTACTGCAAACATTCATTATTTCGCCAATCCAAAGGCTTGCCTGTGATTTGGTGGGAATGAAACTGTAATTATGTACATATCATGGAGGCAGTCCATGGAAAAAACAAACAATGTTTCGTTTTCTCACACACACACACACCTCCATTTGACTGAACATTTCTGTTACGTAGCTAGCTAAACGTTGTTTGATAGAGTTATAAAGCAGTCCAGGATATGATTTATCTACCTTTTTCAGACAGTTGTATACTGAACCGGCATTTCTGTGGTTTGAAGCACATCCATCACTAGAATACCAGTGCTGTCAATCAAATAATCCCAAGCTAAATGTTCACAGCGTGCATGCCAGCCCTCTGGGTGCAGGCCACTTTATACTAAAAACATGCAGTTTATTAATACCGTAACCTCAATATATTTAGTTTAAATAAAATCAAAAATTTAAGTATAAAATGCGTGTGAATCAGAACTACATGAAGTACCTCAGGCATTAGGTTTAAATAGAAAGATGGCTATTGGCTAAGGACACAAGGTTTTCAGTGAAGCTGTGTTTTTTAGGTAATAGGGACTGAGTGACAATGTATACCGCTGGCTTGGTCATTTAGGCAGATGGCTGGCCGTTCACACGTAATATGCTAGGTCACAGGTATTCAAAGACATGACCCCAACCGGAAATGCTGTCTGGTACATTATAGATTATTCTAGTTTTTGTACAAAATGATTTATGGGACTATCAACCTCGTATTGACAGATCTTTCAATTTACTTTTACATCATCAAAATATATTATTTTCATTTAAAGATTAACTTTCACAGTCATAATATCCAACAATATATAGCCTTGTCTGATTTTCTTTGCTTTATGAGTAACAAATTTCGCAGAGCTAAACGCTGCCAGCAATGAACGTTTAGAGGGCCAACCCGCTGTCCAGATGGGAAAGAAAATTAAACAGAAAAAAGGTATTTGCTGGACCGCGTAAGAGGAGCCGGCCTAGAAAAGTCAATGTCTCTTACTGACTGACTGCCTGCCTGACTCAGTCGGTGACTGCCTGCCTGACTCAGTCGGTGACTGCCTGCCTGACTCAGTCGGTGACTGCCTGCCTGACTCAGTCGGTGACTGCCTGCCTGACTCAGTCGGTGACTGCCTGCCTGACTCAGTCGGTGACTGCCTGCCTGACTCAGTCGGTGACTGCCTGCCTGACTGACTGCCTGACTGACTGACTGACTCAGTGACTGACTGACTGACTGACTGACTGACTCAGTGACTGACTGACTGACTGACTGACTGACTCAGTGACTGACTGACTGACTGACTGACTGACTCAGTGACTGACTGACTGACTGACTGACTGACTCAGTGACTGACTGACTGACTGACTGACTGACTCAGTGACTGCCTGACTGACTGACTGACTCAGTGACTGCCTGACTGACTGACTGACTCAGTGACTGCCTGACTGACTCAGTGACTGACTCAGTGACTGACTCAGTGACTGACTCAGTGACTGACTCAGTGACTGACTCAGTGACTGACTCAGTGACTGACTCAGTGACTGACTCAGTGACTGACTCAGTGACTGACTCAGTGACTGACTCAGTGACTGACTGACTGACTCAGTGACTGACTGACTGACTCAGTGACTGACTTTGCTGGCTAAAACCATCGGTATCTGCATTATAGTAAGCCTGAAATAAAACAGTTTATGGTTATATTGTGACTGCTTCTGAAGTACGCATCCATGCATGCATTTTGGGTCAGGATAGACAAACACATTTGCTGGCTACAACATACAGTAGTTACATTATAGTGAGCCTTAACTCTATACGGTTATATTGCAACCGTTTCTGGCATGGGAAAGTTCATCTTCAGTCTCACTAGCAATTACTCAATTCTTATGATTATTCCTAGGAAGTTAGTAGACACTAGTAAGCCTTTACTGGGTAATAAGCTGTTAAAACGGTCAGTGGCAAAACCAATACAGTTCATAGATGCTATGGTAGAAGTAAACTTAATAAGAAACGATAGTCAGTTTAAAACAATCCTCAATGGAGTCTAGCGACTGCTGAAATGTGTAATGTCGTGATGTAGTGATAAAAGACAGTTTGAATCTATTGAGAGAAACTACATTTATTAATAATTTCTGGTAGATACCATGATTCTCTCATCTTTTCACTTGATGAAAAAGTTAGTTATCGTCGTCATTAATAGTTATTGTGTAAATGTCATTCACAAATGAAAAATTTTAATTAAAAGAAATCATGGAAAAACAATGTTCTTATGCCATGAAATAAAATAGTTTTGGCAGACTCTCCAGCAATTGCTCAATTATTATGACTATTACAGTAAGTTAGTAGATACCAGTAAAGCTTATTACTGACTAATACGCTGTTAAAACAGCCAATGGCAAATACCATACATAGACGCCATTTGTGGTGGAGGTAAACTTACTCGTTACTCAGTTTAACTGTATCAATGTCATTCATGAATAGCCAATTAACTGTTAAAACAGTTTCTATTGCGGGCCAGCTGAACTAGGCGTGCCTGGTTTCTTGTTTTATATCAGACACAGATATGAGATGTAGTCAGGCATTGTGGTCACGGATCTCGGATTAGATGCGAATCGCATTTTGTTGTACTGTACTTGTACTGATCAATGACAAAGTTCAATCTAAAGCCTGAAAACTCACTGGTAATGCCTTAGCTGTCAACATATTTCTGATAGGTAGGCCCATATACAGGTGCATCCGGGGGGAAAAAATAATGTTGTGGAAATGTGAAAAGTTTTCTAGATTCATTACACACCTTTCAAGCCTTTTTTGTTTCAATCTTGATGAAAAAAATATTAGTATCTAGTATCTCAAAATCTAAGAATAAGAAATTTACAATGCAGATATTTCAACCAGAGATGATCTCAAATTAGCTAATTAACTCAATACACTGCAAAGGTTTACTAGGTATGTTAATTTATGCACTCAATACTTGGTTGGGGCTCTTTTGCATGAATTACTGCATTAATGCTGTGTGGCATGGAGTCAATCAGCTTGGGGCACTGCTGAGGTGTTATGGAAGCTCAGGTTGCTTTGATGGCGGCCTTCAGCTTGCCTGTGTTGTTGGGTCTGGTGTCTTATATTTCTCTTGACAACACAGGTCAGGCAAGTTGGCTGACCAATCAAGCGCAGTAATACCATGCGCAGCAAACAAGTTACTAGTCTTTTTGGCACTATGGCTGCCAAGTCCTGCTGGAAAAGGAAATCAGCATCTCCATAAAGCTTGTTAGCAGATGGAATAGTGAAGTGCTCTAAAATCTCCTGGTAGACGGCTGAATTGACTCTGGACTTGATAAAACACAGTGGACCACGATCAGAAGATGACATGGTACCCAAAATCATCACTGACTGTGGAAACCTCACACTGGACTTCAAGCAACTTGTGTCTCTCCATTCGTCCTCCAGACTCTGGGACCTTGATCTCCAAATGAAAGCCAAAATGTACTTTCATCTGAAGAGATGACTTTGGACCACTGAGCAACGGTCCAGTTCTTTTTCTTCTTTGCCTAGGTAAGACTCTTCTGACATTGTGTCTGGTTCAGAAGTGGAATGACACTAGGAATGTGACACTTGTAGACCATTTCCTGGACACGTCTGTGCGTGGTGGCTCTTGATGCAGTGACTCCACCCTCAGTCCACTCCTTGTGAAGCTCCCCCAAATTCTTGAATCAGCTTTGCTTGACAATCCTCTCAAGGCTGCGGTCACCCCTGTTGCTTGGGCAACTTTTCCTACCACACTTTTCCCTTCCAGTCAACTTTCCATGAATATGCTTTGATACAGCACTCTGCGAACAGCCAGCCCTTTCAGCAAAGACCTTCTGTGGCTTCCCCTCCTCGTGGAGGGTGTTAGTGAGCGTCGTCTGGACAACTGTCAAGTCAGAAGTCTTCCCCATGATTGTGGTTGTGTTCTGAAGGCTCAGGGAGTTCATTTGCTGATTAGAGCTCTTCTGAGGTCAACATTTCTGTATTGTGAGACACAGGATTTATTTCCATGAACTGTAAGCCGTAATCATCAAGACTGAAACAAAAAAGGCTTGAAATGTTTCACTTTGTGTAATAAGTCTAGAATATATGACGGTGTCACTTTTTGATTTTAATTACAGAGGGGGGGGGGGGGTTAACTCTTCCATGATATTGGAATTTTTGAGATACACCTGTACACATTTAGGATGTGTTATATTTCTCACTGATCTTGAACAGTTCCCATCTCCTGTGTCCAAACAAAGCCTTTTTGTTCTTATCTACAGTGAGGTACAAAGCCACAGTCTATCCAACTTTGTTGACCAAGCCCACTGTTCCTCCACAGATAAGCAGAGACTAAAAAGCCTGTCAGGGTGGGCTGGGGGGGGGGGTCGTTGAATGCACTTAAACCTATTCATCCTTAATACAACGAAAATGACTTGCCGTGATTAGTCCACAGTACCAATAATTTACAGCTTCAAATTGTAACATCAGTCTATTAAACTTCACAAAGTTCATAAACCGCTCTTATCCTTCACCCTTGGATTTATATAGGGGATGATATTCACAATCTAAAATGAACTTCCATACAACACCGATTTAACTCCCATTGTTTAAACATCTGAAATTAGAAAATGTTATTCCAAGGGCTCAATGAGGTGATAATTGTATGAAATTCTGCTATAAATGATCAGGAGCTCAAAATTTAATTTACATTGTTTCAGATTCAAATGAAACAAGATGATTTCTTGGCAGAAGAATGAGAAAATGTAATTCACAGCACAGAACCCGGGGCAATAAACATAGAATAACAGTTTATATCACCAGGTTGGATTGTGAACGCCATCCGACATCTTCCTGAAAGTCCATAGGATCACGTAGAAAGCACCTCAATACGCATGTTTATAGCAGCGGTTTTGAAGGCAGGTTCAAAGTGAACAGCGTCTTAATCTGCTAATTCTCCCCCCGTTGGCATCCCATATGGTGAGTGGGTTTGCGCGCGCATACACCTCAGAACTCAGAGGGGCTCTCACAGCTCCTACTCCGCTCAGCCCCACTGCTTCCTTACAGCAACGCATTCTTCTGGCCCTCGCATTCCTCCTTGACGAGTTGGTTTGCGTTTGCCTTCTCCGTCCCCCAGCTGGTTCCCGGCCCATCCCGAGGCAGCGTTCTCCAGGTGGAAGAGGAGAGAGGGCGAGGGGACCGGAGCGGCGGATCTTCCGTCAGGAGCACACCCCGGGTTAGGATTTCACTCCTGCCCCATCAAAGCCGTGGGGTAGGCAGGGCGGCAGCGAGGGAGTGAGACGGCGCACGGAGGACAGTGGGATGAAGGTGGGGGTTGGGGGCGGGGGGTGTCTCTGGCTGAGGATCAGTGAAGCACAGCAGCAGCAAAGCCAAGCAGAGCCTCTGCCGCTCTGGAAGAATATCAAATCCTCCTGTCCCTGTCCTCCTTTTTTCCTCTAACTTTCCTTCCTTCCTTCCGCCCCTCCCTCCCTCCCCCCACCCGGAGAGAGGGCTGCTGCTCAAAGAGAGCAACTTGAATGGATCTACACGCGCATTGAGACACGGGACCAACGCCGTACTGTGGCGTGCGTGCGTGCGTGCGCGCGCTGTCAGCCGCTTTCAACGGTTCGGTTGAGTGGGAGTTTTTGGCCGCCGCGTGGAAAGAAAAGCACAACAATCCACCTCACCGTATTGCAGAGGTCCTTCATTGTTCTTCGAAGAACCCAAAGCGGACTCTGAATGTCACCCATCAGACCCTGCGTGCTGGAGCACTGGGGGGACTAAAACGCAGCGCCATTGTTTCCTGCGACAGCTGGGATCTGTGTGCGCCTCCCAGGCCATGAAAACAGACAGATGCATGTCGTACTTGAGCCACTGCCAGTGGTCATTGATTGGTTCATCGATCGTAGATGAACTAATCCATGGTCTCGCCGCCATACTCGGCTGGCTTTAATCTCTTCACAATGGAATAACACGAATGAGGTGAAGAGGCTGTGCTTGCTATCGATGTGTCACACACACACACACACACACACACACACAGGGTGGAGACAATGTGTGGGTGTGTTGGGGAGAGTAGCAACCCTGCTGGCAGACCTCCAAAGCACACTGAGACTCGTACCGTGGCTCTGAACCAGGTATGAGTCACTCTGATCGGGGCACGAAGAAGCCCACCAGGCCCCTTTCAACCACCGACGTCCATACATGTAGCCCCCTCCCTCCGTATCAACCCACTTTCAGCACAGCGTGAAGGCACTGATCGGCTTTACAGCCCCCCTACCAGCGATGAAACCCCATCTAACTACCGTCCCTCCAAGTCCAGCTACCGCACCCCAACTCCTGGCCAAAGCCCAGCCCAGATGCTGTTTACATGGGCTTGGAACCCAGATCTGTGCCGGCGAGAGACCGGCTGCTGGGAGTGCCCGACTTGTCTCTTTTTGTCCCTCCCCCTTTCCGAGGCTGGCCCTGTAAGACTGACGGTAGTGGTGTGTTTTCTGCGAAGGCAGGACAACCCCTGCTGAGGAGCGGTGCAGAGAGAACAGCTGTCACCAGGGTGTGCCACAACAACACGACCCACTCCGAGACCATCAGAACCCAACGCCAGAACACACCCCATGTAGGCAGCCAGATGGAGAGACTGGGGGGGAGGGAGGCATGTTCAATTCCAGAACCTCCTTCGGACCCAACTTACAAGGGTTGTTTGGATCCAGATTGCAATCTCTTCACAGCTCCAAAACTGTAAAACGTAATTTTTTTTTTAAACATTCCAAACCCTGAACCAAAAGGCTATCAATATTTTTTTTATTCTTTTTATTAACTCCCTAGCAAGTTGCTATGATGCCAGGTATGCCAAGCCGCCCAGGTCTTAACACAACGCACGCTTCACCCGGAGGCATTTATTGACACACATTCAATGGGAGGAGAGTGTAAAGAAAACCCGAAAATAGAAACTGCATATTAAAGTAACAGTTTAAGTATGGTTCTCTTTTTGCCAGCTCCCTGTTTTATAATGGACACGCATTATCGATTGGGACCCCGAGAAAGCAGATCTCCTGCCCAGAGAATGTGTGCTTGTGAGAGAGACTTACAGAGAGCCGGCCCCCACAGCTCCTGGAGAGAAGGAAATTCTCTCCAGGAGCTTCATTGCAATAAGTTTCATCAGTAGGATTATGGTTGCAAAGCTACTGGTATATTTACAAAGATAAAGTTTTTATGGTCAAACTGAAAATCTATGGCAATCATTTTACATTTAAATGACTCATTTAGCAGACTCTCTTATCCTAAGAGACTAATCCCAAACTCCGCCAAACCATTTTTGAAAGGTTTCCAAAAGGCTTGCCGGCTATAAAGCAGAAAAATCCATTTCTAGCCAACAACCTTGAGACACTTTTTTGCCTCCACCTTAGTATGACCGCTAAGGTACAGATGCACCACGATCACTTTCGGTAAACCAATCACAAAGAATCACAGAAAAAATTGACACATCCAGCTAGTGTGATTTCTTTACCGTTTAACTAGTGATGGCCATTCGAGGCTTCATTAGCATTATTTTAGCAGCAGAAAATTATGCAGGAAGCATTCAGATTTTCTTTATCACAATAAAAGCCATGATTGCAATGAGGCAATATAGTTAATCTAGTCTGTGAAAAAGAACAGACAAGATTAACATTGGAACAGACATCAAACATAAAATGTATAAAAAATGTATTTATTATTCCAATTGGACTCTTAATATCTCACCCGGCACAGCCAGAAGAGGACTGGTCACCCCTCTGAGCCTGGATCCTCTCTAGGTTTCTTCCTAAAATTCGACCTTCTTAGGGAGTTTTTCCTAGCCACTGAAATTCAACACTGCTGTTGTTTGCTCCTTGGGGTTTAAGGCCGGGTGTCTCTGTAAAGCACTTTGTGACAACTGCTGTTGTAAAAAGCGCATTATAAATAAATTTTGATTGATTGATGTACAGACTAGATTAACTATTTTGCCTTACATATTTCAATGACAGCTTTTATTTTGAAAATCTGAGTTAGCGCTGCAAACATAATATCTTGCTACAAGAAGAATGGCAATGATGCCTCGAATAGCCATCACTACACCCAACTATCATTAGCTAACTAAAAATGGTAGCTGACCTACAAGCCAATATAGGTGTAACGTTAAAGGTTAGGTTTGGGTTTATAGGAATGCAAATAATGGCCAAACAAGACTTCCTGTTATGTATAGATGCCAGTCTAATCAAAAGGGAGGAATAGGCACTTGACTAAGCCAGTGGAATCTTGTGTCAGTAGAATATTGTGGGAACCCCCACCTGCTCTGAACCATGACTGTCATTGTCAGGTCAGAGAGTAGATACTACGAGCTTGTCATCATATGTGAATTACACTGTGTTAAGGGGGAATTCAATGATTGCTTCAACATTTAGCTAGCCAGTTATCAAGAAAGCTGTATAGTCTTCTAGCTGGTACCACAATTTCTTGATGTCTAGCTAGTAATATTAGCAATACTGTCATTGTTCGCCAGCTAGAATGAGAATATGGAAATTTGGGCCAGCCCAACCTGGTTTGCATTTAAAGTTACAAACTGTTCTTCCCCGCTAATGATCTTATTAGGGATCTTCCTGATCGACTCTGGTCACGATTTCAGGTAAGGAAATGCAGATTACGGACTTATCCAGAACAATGAAACACCTGAGGAAAGATCTCTAACCTTAAAGGGATGCTAAAAAACAAAACATCCATTTAAGCAGAATGAAGTTCCAACATAGTATTGGCCTTTATAATTAACGTTACTGGCTTGGAGAGCATGAAAGTGAAAGACCAGGGAGAGATACATAAGGGAAAAGTAGAAAATGAAATAACAGGTTCTGGTAATGAGTACACGAGAGAGATGTCTGTCACGAAAAACCAATCCACTCAACTCTCTGTTTTGCTCCAGACGAAGAGAAGGAATGTATGTGTGGCCCACTGCAAAGACCTCTAGATATCATGTCTGGAGGGAGGGGGCGTTATTGGCTGCTAACCGCCCAGATGTGATTACATTTCCTCCTGTTTGACCGGCTAGACGACCCCTCTCTCCTCTCAGTGTCATTCCAGGTTTCTTCCACCCCATGTCTCAGTCCCCCACTCTTTTCAATAAGGTGACTAACTCAGTGCAGGCCCTCTGCATATATGGGTTGGGAGGGGGTAGAGAGAGGGCAGGAAGAGACTCCCAGCTGGCGAGAGGAGAGGCAAGGAGAAGGGAGCGGTGATGTTCGTGCGTGTGGTGTCTGGGCCTACCTCCTGGGGGAGCTCTGGGTAGCAGGTCTCCGTGGTGGCGAGGATGAGGAGGGGGGTGAAAGAGGGCACGTCCTGGAGCAGGGAGAGGAAGGTGTTCTTCACCGTGTCGCTGACCGAGTCCCACCAGTCGCAGATGTGGGGCATGAACACCACGCTGGGCACGCTCCGACGAGCCTCGCGGAACACCTGGCAGGCACACACACAGACACACGACAGACACACGACAGACACACGACAGACACACGACAGACAAAGAATGAACACATTCTGTCTCCGAAGGCACACCGCGGCGACGTGCACGTGTCTGTACAACGCAGTGCCTCCGTTATACGGGGCCTTTCCGCATTACCTGAGCGCAGGACTCCTCGGGCGTCTTGGCACTGACGGAGTAGAGCGTGGGCAGGTCCAGGAGGTGAACTGATAGCTTGTCTAGGTGGTGCAGCACAGCCGGGGCCAGGTGTGAACTCTGCCCCGATCCGGAGGGGCCTGCCAGCAGCAGGCGAGGCCGGTACGAGGTGGGCTGGTGAAGGGCTGACCTGAAGGGGGGGAGGGTGTCAGCTTCCATCTTTCAGACGGTTCTTTACATCACCAATTAGGCAACCAGTCGCCAGCTGAATGATGTTTGATAAAAACTGGTGGAGGACTGGAATCGCATTTAATCATCTCTGACCGTATTAGCCGTCTGTTTGAGATAAAGTGCCTTTTACATTGATGCGATTCTAATAGAGAACATTAGTCTTTTTTTTTTTTTGGTCCTACATCGATGACAGGGCTGAAGGATGACTAATGGTCCCGCGATTCACTTCATTTCCAGATGTAACCACAAGGTGGCGTTAAAACCCAGAGGCTACGGCAGCGCAGTCAGACTCACATGGTGAAGTGAAGGAAGGGCGTGCGCTCCGTAGAGGAGGGGTCCACGTGCGTCTTCGGGGAGCCCGGCGGGTGCTGGTATATGGAGGCCGTGGCCCCGTCAGCCTCCTCTTCACTGAACTCCTCCTCCAGATGATTGTCATCGTCTAGCAGGCGGAGAGGACAGGAGTCAAAACCAGGGAGCCACGGGTGTCACTTTCGATCTCAGATCTACACAGCAGTTCTATACAGAATGACGTGCGTGTCTCCTAGAGATATAAGCATGTGGAGAGAGGATTGTGTGCAGCAGATCACAAGGCATAATATGTATCGGCCTGCCCTGATATCACCCCGACTTGACGCGGAGAAACTATTTCCAGGAGCTGAAATATGCTCAGTCGTTCCGATTTCAAAGAACTTCGATTAACGGTCCTGTGAGCGGAACGTGCCGCAGCAACAGGGAAAAGCTCAACTCTTATTAGCAAGACATGTCATGGTTTATTAGAGAGACGGAGAGGATGCCGGACCGGTAAATGGAAGTCATTAAAGAAGCAGGAGACAGTCCATCCAGCAGACACAGTGGAAGAACAACTAAGAGAGGCACCCAAAGTGAATGAGACAAAGAAAGAAGAGGGGGAATGCAATCCATTACCTCCTCTACTCTCCTTATTCTGCGTTTCTGCATGGGGGAAGACTCGGAACAGAACCTCCAGAACCGTGGCCAGCGTGTGGGCCAGCAGGGGGCGTATGTTGGGGGGCAGGGCCCGGCCTGGTGGTGCCAGGGCTCTCTGGGAGGCTGGGACGATGTTCCGTAGGGCGCGGCTGAAGTCACAAGGCCCCAGCACGATGGTGCTGTCGGAACGACACAGATTGAAAGATCAACACTACACCCCAAAAGGGAAGTCAAGAGTCGGACGCTTATACAGTTTATTCAAACAGGCACTCCAAAGTGAGGAGGTGCCAAACAGACAAAAGGCCCAGGACGGTAAGTGGCCCATATGAAGTCCAGTACCCTGCTTCCTCGCCTTGGTTACCTGACGTCCAGCTGTAGTTTCACACTGCTGCCGTAGATCTGTGGGTAGCGGCGTCGCAAAGCCATCAGGGCCGCCTCTGTGCAAAGTGCTTTGATGTCCGCGCCACAATAACCTGCAGCCAACGAGTGGGTGGGGGGTGGAGGTTTAGCTGGAAGGGCTTTTTGTACAATTTCAGCAACTAGCTTTAAAAGCAGCCCACCCAAACCAAATCAAAATGCTCAGCCAAACACATTGTATTCCGTTTTGTATCAAGATGAATGCTACTTTTTGTACCACAGTTGTTGTTGCTTAAGATCCTGGAGCTCATCTTCAAACATACATTCTAGTTGGAAATGTTAAGGTTAAGTATAGGGCTCTCATACCGACACATTTCTCCGCCAGCTCATCCACAAACTGTTCAGCCAGCCTGGGGTTCCAGTCACGAGTGTGGATCTCAAGGATTTGCCTTCGGGCCTTGGGACAGAGAGACAAACAAAAAGAGACACGCAGACAAAATGTGTGTTTTAAAAATCTGCCACCCAGACTCAGCACAGCAGGTTTCTGATCGGGAAACGTCTTTGCCCAGCACTACCGGCTCTGCCTGTCTATCTGTGTCTGCTGACAGAAGCATACAGTGGGCTTTGGCTACCCAGAATCCCACAGCGAGGACAAACAATGGCCAATTAGTCAGCTCGATGGGGATTGCTAAGCACCGCTGCAATGGGACATCACACAACACTGACACACACACACACACAGACACAAGCTGGAACATGTTTGGAATGGATAAAACAACCAAAACATACAACGTGAGTCAGACTTCGACACGACAGGATTTGGGCACCAATGCAAAACAAGCACCTATAACACTCATGGTTGAGTATCCATTGGTCCCTGCTACTGCACGTGATTGATATCAGCCGGAGGTCTGAGCTGACCCCGACCCGTCCCCCGCCTCACCTTCTTGTCAGGCAGGTTGAAGAGGAACTCCCGGTCAAAGCGGCCAGGCCTCCGTAGCGCCGGGTCTATGGAGTCCAGCCGGTTAGTAGCACCAATGACCACGATCTCCCCTCGGCTGTCCAGCCCGTCCATCAATGCCAGCAGAGTGGACACTATAGAGCTGGTGTGGAGGAAGCATATGGTCAAACTGGGGGTGGGGGGGGGGGCAGATACCTCTCATTCAGGGGCTGATTGTGAGAGCCGACAAATGGAGATTCCCCAAACGTGGGCTCTGGCTTCATTACCTGTGGATCTGGTCCTGTCTGCTGGATCGCACCGGGGCCAGCCCGTCGATTTCATCAAAGAAGATGATGGAGGGCCTCATCAGGTATGCCTAGAAGAGACACACAACACATTTGACAGATGCTTGTATTCAGAGAGAGTTAGTGCTTTGCTCAAGGGCACAATGACAAACGTGCCGCTGTTATCTCTGGCATTGAAACCCACATGCTGTCAGTTAATGGCCCCAAGCTCAACTTAATAAGATGTCGGCCAAATTCAGAACAGTCTCCATCAAGCTGGTCTAAAACAGTGTTTCTGATGCCAACTGAAACAAGCATATTTTACTCTTTAAAATTGCTGCTAGTTTACATTATGAATAATATTGCTATATATACAGCTCTGGGGAAAATTAAGAGACCACTGCAAAATTCAGGTTCTCTGGCTTTATTATTCATATGTATTTGAGTAAAATGAATAGTTTGTTTTAATCTATAAACAATTGGTAAATATTACTCCCAAATTCCAAATAAAGAGATTGTCAATTAGAGTATTTATTTGTAGAAAACAACAACTGGCCAAAATATCCAACAAAATATGCTTTGTTTTCAGACCTCAAATAATGCAAATAAAAAATTTCATATTCACTTTTCAACCACAAAATATTAATGTATTAACGTAGGAAGAGTACAGAAATCAGTATTTGGTGGAATAACCCTGATTTTAATCACATGTCTTGGCATGCTCTCCACCTGTCTGTCACATTGCTGTTGGGTGACTTTATGCCACTCCTGGCACATAAATGTAAGTAGCTTGGCTTTGTTTGCTTGTGACCATCCATCTTCCTCTTGATCAAAATCCAGAGGTTTTGAATGGGGTTCAGGTCTGGAGATTGGGCTGGCCATGACAGGGTCTTGATCTGGTGGTCCTCCATCCACACCTTGATTTACCTGGCTGTGTGGCATGAAGCATTGTCCTGCTGGAAAAAACTATTCTCAGAGCAGAAGGAAGCAGGTGTTCTTCCAGGATAACATTGTACTTGGCTTGATTCATGTGTCCTTCAAGACAAACCTGCCTGATTCCAGCCTTGCTGAAGCATCCCCAGATCATCACCTATCCTCCACCAAATTTAACAGTGGATGCGAGATGCTGTGGCTTGTAGGCCTCTCCAGGTCTCAGTCTAACCATTAGACAACAAGGTGTTGGGCAAAGCTGAAAATTTGACTCGTCAGAGAAGATGACCTTACTCCATTCCTCTACGGCCCAATGCTTATGGTCTTTTGCAAACTTCAGCCTGGCTCTTCTTTGCTTCTCATTGTTGAACGTCTTTTATCTAGTTTTGCATGACATCAGTTTCGAACCGTCGTCGCCATGCACATCACCCCAGCTGCTGTTTGCCATTCTTTTTGTAGGTCACTTGATCTCATCCTACGGTTGTTGAGTGACATTCGAATGTCATCTCAGTCAGTGGAGTCGTTTTCACCCTCTGCCAGTCTGTAGCTTTGTTGTCCCCAATGTCTGTTGCTTGACCTTGTTCTTTGAAATTTTCAGGATGGAAGCAACCTGACGCTCACTGTATCCCTCTGCCAGTAAAGCCAGAATTGAACCCTTCTTTTCCTCACTCAAAGCATTTCTTTTCAACTCTTTTGTCATGCTGAAGTAATTTTTTTATTCAAATTTCCTTTGAGGTACTACTTGCAGTGTTTTTGCCATCCAGCTGGTCCTATTGCAAGAGGATAATGATGACCACAGCAGTGGTTTTTATACTTTTCCTCATGAAATTAGATTTGGTTCAGGTAATCCCCTAATCAGTACCTCATTAAGTAAAGAGATCTGGGGAATTTGGAGGCCAAGTCAACACCTTGGACTCGTTGTGTTCCTCAAACCATTTCTGTACCATTTTTGCTTTGTGGCATGGTACATGATCCTGCTGAAAGAGGCCAATGCCATCAGGGAATACCGTTGCCACGAAAGAGTGCACATGGACTGCAACAATGCTTAGGCAGGTGGTACGTGTCAAAGTAACATCCACATGAATGGCAGGACCCAAGGTTTCCCAGCAGAACATTGCCCAAAGCATCACACTGACTCTGCCAGCTTTCCTTCTAGTGCATCCTGGTGCCATGTGTGCTCCAAGTAAGCAATGCACATGTAAAAGGAAATGTGATTCATCAGACGAGCCCACCTTTTTCCATTGCTCTGTGGTCCACTTTTGATGCTCACATACCCATTGTAGGCGCTGTCAGCAGTGGACAGGGGTCACACACACTTCCACATATTTCCTGCTTCTAACACATCAACTTTGAGGACAGAATGTTCAATTGCTGCCTAATATATCCCACCCACTGACAGGTGCCATGATAAGGAGATTATCAGAGTTATTCACATCACCTGTCAGTGGTCATAATGTTATGGCTGATGTGTGCGTGTGTATATATATATATATCTCTCAATTCTTACTACGTAGATTGTCTGTGCCATGTCACAAGAATTTCATTGTGCAGGACGATGCTGTGTTATTCAGTGCATATGATGAATAAACTTTGAATGTGAACAAGCACGAAAAACAAGCACACGTGGAATCAAGAAAGGAAATTCCCCAGTGCCATCCAAGCGACGAGGCTTCCTTCGCTGTCACCTGGTCAAAGAGGAGCCGTAGCTGTCGTTCCGATTCGCCGACCCACTTGCTGAGGCAGTCTGCGCCCTTCCTCATGAAGAAAGACACCTTCTTGTCTCCTTGACTGCACTCGTTGGCCAACGCCCGCGCTACCAGGGTCTTCCCCGTACCCGGCGGCCCGTAGAAAAGACACCCTCTGAGAGACAAGAGAACGACGGGGACCAATCAGTCTAAAGCCGAAACAACGACCATGTAACTAAACACTGCAAAAACTGAACACGCAGTACACCGTGACGAGTTTTAAATATGAACAAAAGCCCAAAGGTTCTGGGCCCTTCACCTGGGTGGCTGGATCTTGAACCTCTCGAAGACCTCCGGGTAGAGCAGCGGGAAGACCACCATCTCCTTCAGGGACTGGATGTGATTGGAAAGCCCCCCCACGCTGTCGAACTTCACCGACGAGTCCAGGGTCATGGGGTCCACGTCGGCCAGGCTGGCACCCACCTTGGCCCGGTCCCTCAGCACCCCGCTGGACAGGTCCTCCGCACGCAGGTTCATCGGTAGACACCTTCACAAACAAGAGGAGGGTCAGCGGCGTGATTCCGGCGGTGGCGTCACCACGGTTCGGGTGAAGAGACTGGGCCGAATACATCCCTGAACAAACTCCAGTTGGTGTCGAGGTACTCACCTGTTCCTGGCCCGGGTCATGCTTTTGCTTTTCCTCCTTTCGAATCTCTCCTCATCAGACGAGGAGGTGGTGTCACTGCTGTGGATGGCATGCTTCTTCACTCTGAGTAGAGGAGTGGAAGACAAAGCACTTGCTGTAAGGCTATGATTCAACACAGACAGGCAGTGTGTTCTTCAGTCATTTCTGGGCACGGTACAACACTAACCGTATATGACTTCTCCTTGCTGGGGATATGTGTGTGTCAAACAGAGTGGGGTTGGACTGCTTCCTGTTGACAGGCTCTGGAATGCAATCAGAATGAGACAATGTTTATATCCAATGTATAATACCAAGAGTAGTTTATCTAAGGTTTTTAGGCAATAATAAACATTTTAGGCAATTTTGTAGCTCCCCCTGACTGTGTATCATAAGAATTGAGTAATCGCTAGCGAGACTGAAGATGAACTTTCCCATGCCAGAAACAGTCGCAATATAACCGTATACAGTTAAGGCTCACTATAATGTAACTACTGTATGTTGTTACCAGCAAATGTGTTTGTCTATCCTGACCCAAAACACATGCACGGATGCATACATCGAAGATCCACCAGAAACAGTCGCAATATAACCGTACACTTATATTTCAGGCTTACTATAATATAGATACTAACGGTTTTAGCCAGCTAAGTTTTTGTCTATACAGAATAATTCATAATGTGTACTTCGCTTCGCCTGCGAGGAGATACGAACTCGGGACCTATAGTTCACAAGTCCGCTTCTCTAACCACTACGCTATTTAACAAGGGGGAGTCAGTCAGACAGTAAGAGACATTTGCTCTTCTTGGCTGGCTCCGCTTACGCAGTCCGGCAAAAAAGGCATTATATAGTCAATGCATTTTCTTTACCAATAGGTGGCGCCTCATATCTTTGTACTGTCTTGCGCTGTCTCAGGTTGTAACGTCTGTCGTTATCCTCTCCAGCCTCTTCGGCCTCATCTCTTTCATCATCCTCATCCTCATCATCCTCCGCTTCATCATCCTCTTCCTCCCCATGAGATTCTAAATTAGAGGTGACCAGTTAAGAAGTATGTAAATTACCTCTTTTAAATGTAGTGTGAACAGCAAAGCAGAACAGCAAGCTTGCAGCTATGGCGTACATATTCCAAAACCCCCAGACAAGCATTCCCAACAAAGACACACCCTCAGTCCCCTCTTCATCCTCCTCTTCCTCTTTCTTGCTCATTGCTTTATGGTGCATCTGCATGCCAAAGGTATTCCTGCGCATTGACTTCCTCCTCTTCACACGCGAATACATGTCCATGTTTTCCTAGAGAACGGGGAGAACAGGACGTGATGGTTTAGCTAGGGGGCGAGCAGTCATAACCTCCGTCACTGGTGTGGGTCACAACAGACGTGCTTGGTCGTGGTCATGGTACAGACTAAGATACTTACCACCTCGGTGTTGGTCCACATGCGAAGCCTCTCCACCTCCCGGTTTTGTCTGATGCTGCTGATGTTGTCCATCTCCTGGAGCACCGCCTCCGCCGTGCTGCCAAAAACACACAGTCATCAGAATGGATGTCATACGGATCACAAGTGTCATCCAACAGTGAGAGTGTGACTGAGTAAATGTGTGTAACTAAACTTCCTCTGGGTACACACACAGACAGGGAGCACCGTCTTAGTGTTTGTGTTTTACCTATTGACCAGCTGGTCAAACAGCAGGCTCTGATTGAGGTGTTCAAACTGGCTCTTCCTCACACGGCAGCTCCTCTTCAGGCCAACATGGCCGTTCATATGAGAGTGGTCTCCTGTCCCTTCTTCTTTATGAGCTACAGGGTCAGAGGTAAAAAGGCAAAACAAAGAGGTGTCAGCTAAGTACTCCGACTTCTATTGGGACCCGCATGACAATCAAATTGCCATCATACTCAGAATTTTGTAGTATTTTTTTTTTACCATGTCCATTTTGCAGGGCACCAGAGGACAACCTGAAAAACACATTGAGATGTGTAAATATAAAGACACTGCAGGAACAGGTCCTCTTCTCTGAGACCGGGAAGAGATAGTGGCCTCAATGCACGGCGCACACAACCGGTTGAGGACCGGAGGCCAGACCTGTCGGCCAGACCGGTTATCTTTGCCCCGCTCACCTGGTGCGGTAGGTGGGCATGACCCAGGAGACCCGCTGGCCCTTCGCCTGGGGGGAGGGGGAGGTGTCGCTGGAGCTGGTCAGTCTACGGGTCCGCTTTGAGGGAGGGGACAGTCGAGAGCTGCTGGCATCACTACCGGGATCCTTCTGGGGGGGATGAAAGTTGTTAGAGAGGTAGACACAGGGAGAGAAACTGACCGAAAAAGAAGCCCTGATCATACTTGAATGCATGCATCATAAGATCTAAACACATGAATGGACTAGATCCTCACATCTTTTATTACTTTGAAGATGTAACTAAATAAAGCTAGATTTCTTGCACACAATTTTTTTATATTAGGTAAAACAAACACAAATTAAAAAATATAATAATACAACAGACTTACATTTTCCATTTTAGGCTAAGTATCGTGGCCTGCATTTCCAAACCACTATTTTTAGGTCTATATGTTGTGTGACACGCTCACTAGAAGAACATTTCTCTTTTCAAAACTATAAAAAATAAAAGCAAAAAATTCCCTTGGTCTCTAATAAGGCTTTTCATAACATCATATTCTAAATTAACATTGAAAGAAAAGTCTAAAAGCCATGAAATACAGTATGGTTGACTGAAATGCCTTGCCAGCTAGTCAACTACGGACAGAATTCATGCAGTTTTGTACAGAGACTAGGAAAATAATGTCCACACTGGACTATATAAGGAGAATTATCATTTGAATAGTCCATGAAGAGGTGTCAGGTCCTCTGTGCTTGTCTTTCCTCTAGAGGAAAGATGCAAAGTGCATGCGCAACAGCAATTCTTCATTCGAATCATGCCTGGGAAAGACCAGCAAAATCAAAGCAGCTAGGAGCTACAGCTCTGGAGCTAAAGATAACCAGTGAACACCTGCATTCCCTGATTTCAGGACCGCTTGTCAGTGAGACACAGCCAGCGTGAGGCCCCAAAAGAGGCACACCGGACCCTTGACACCATAAACGCCTGGGCATGCAGCAGCATATTTGTTGCTGAATTTGTTTACAACTTCTGAAAACAACTGTGTTGGAGTACATACTTCCTCAAACTGCATTCAATCGAGAACCAGGAAAAACAAGGGAAACGGCAATAATGCTCGCTGGGAGTAGAGGGCGGCGGGTTGAAATGCGATCTACCAACCCAATCCCAAAGAAGAACCGGTAGTAGCCAAACAATCAGGGAGAAACACCAAACAAGGAAATGCAAATAAGAAAGCTATCTGCTATGGAGAGCTGTTTGGGTCTGAGTTTCAAAATGTGAAAAAGTGAAAATAACGGAATTTAAAGGGTAAAATGTTTATTGACTAATCGGCTTAACTTAAATCCACATTGTCAATTCTTTAACGTGTACATTCTCTTTTTAAGTAGTGGTCACACTATCACTTGTACTGCATATGACACAGGTACCAATGCTATCATGCAGGAATGCTGACTCTCACAAAAAAACAACAAAAAAAACTAAACAACTAGTGGATGTAGTTAGGTCCAGGACATCACCTGTTTAGCCAGGAAAGCAGACCAGAAAAACAAGTTAGCTGATGGATGCAAACAATGTTCCCTTACAAACAAAAACATTCAAGCGACAATTTCAGTTAGACTACATAACTGGCAAGGTGCTATCATGTCAACCTTTCTATACTGCTAATTTGTAAGAACGTTTTCTTTGGAGGTCATGTTTGCGTCCATTCCATTCAAGTATTGCACAAGAGGCCAGCTGCAACAACAACCTAAGTTGGCTCTAGGGCAACAAAAGAGCTAGCATGCTACCTTGTTTTGTTCATATGTATAAAGCTATCCTGAAGTTGAAACTGTTTAAATAAATTAATATTGTCACATGAATCAAAACCATTGCTAAGAAAATTGAAAAGGACTGCATTCACAAGAGGTCGTTTTCCCGATAGTCCCACCAAGTGTTTCTTATTTGACTTGGCAAAGTGTTTACAACATGGTCATTTCTGAGACGCAAAAACCCAAATAGCGTTTCATAATTAGCATATACGTTTAATTATTGAATTCAATGTTTACTTTTTATACCAGGAGGAAGAAAATCAGCTAACTACCAAAGTTGACCAATCACTGATAAAAGGGCCTAGACCTGTGACACATCTATGCAGACGCTGCTAGTTGGCGTACACAAATGAGGGGGTGTAAGGGAAGGTGGTCCAATAACTCCAACAACTCAAAAAACGCAATGGGCACTGTGCAAACTTGGGAATCACCAAATGCAGACCAGGGGGATGGACAGGTGGGATACAGATATGCTAGGCCAAATTCAAGGACAAAAACAACACTGTCTATAAGAGTCACCTCAGGCATCATCCAATTTGTTAATGGCTTGAATGGAGCGCCACCCACTGTGAAAAACACAAAAAGTTGTGTGCATTGCCACAATTCCCACATGGAAAAAATTCCAACATAGCATGCTTGAGAAGGCTGCCAGATATTATAAATTGTAGAAAAAGTATGTCCTGTTCCAAAACATTTGCAGCATATCCAGCACATCTGCAACCAAGCTATGGAGTGCAGGGACACCTATACACACATAGAGGAACCTCAGACGTTCTGGGTACATTCTCGGTCCAGGAGATCAGCCCGCTCAGGGGCAAGACCCCCCAGTCTGAACCGGCATACTGCTTGGCATGCGCCAGTATCAGGAGAGTGGGCACTGGGAGCACAAACTTGGGCCTGGCATCACCTGACAGTAATAGCCACGCAGGGGACGGACGCAGACCTCACACCCAGGCCCGAAGACGCAGAAAACCTCAGGCCAAGGCCCAAGAGGGAGACACGCCCAGGGGCCAGATCCAACCTTAGACTCGGGACAGCCCGACATATCCCATGGAGCTCCACAGAGCAGACAGGCACACTACAGAAAACACAGCTCCTTACACCAACAGGGAGCCACGGAAACAGACAGACTGAGTGAGTGAACTCGGTCCAGACACGATTTATAGGTGGGTATCCTTGGCCACTGAAGCGCACATACATTCCCTGGAAAGGCAAAGAGATTGACGTGGGCCTTGCCAAAGATCTGCATAATAACAGAGGGGAGAAGCCTCCATTACAAAGACAAAGAGGCTTCTCTCAAGAGAACATTCTGGGACTGTAGGGTCAAGCTTGATTGAGAATCAAACATAACACAGGGGTCACTCCACTAAAAAAAGTGAACTCCAAAAGGGAATCAACCATAGATAGCCAAGCCTATCCCCTCTACCCGGATCAACAGAAGTGAACAGAACCAACAAAACAAGCAAAGGAAGCCCATGACGGACTACGAAAAGAGGAGAAAAACAACCCAACGATGAAAAGCTAGGTGCAGCCAGCTATAGGAATCTAATCAAAATGGACTAGTACAGCAGAAGCACGGCCTCAGCCAAGCACAACCCAAAGGGATTGTTCAATGCATGGCAGAACTTGTATGAGCAAAGACAAAAGAGGAGAATGACAACAACACCAAGCACAGAGACGTGGCTCTGGAATACAGAACGCAATCTTGACCAAACAAACTACAAACAACACCAGCCAGGGGGAATGTGACCCAAAACATACAGTTAGTAGTGGCCACCAAGGAGCCCAGAGAGAGAAAGGTAAAAAAAAAATAAAAAAAAAAAGGTATAAAAAAAAAATACACGAGACAAATTAGTTCTAAATATTAGAAAAAGCCTAAGGGAGACCAGCTGGGCTTCTCCTGAAGTCCACTATCATCTCCACTGTCTCAACACCCTAAAGACAGTGGAGATGATAGTGGACTTCAGGAGAAGCTCAGCTACCCTTCCCCCCCCATTGCCCTGGGTGGCTCCCCAGTCCACTCTGTGGAGTCCTTTCACTTCCCGGGCACCACCATCACCCAGGACCTCAAGTGGGAGCTGAACATCACCTCCCTTCCAAAGAAAGATCAGGGGGGATCTACTTCCTGCAGCAGCTGAAAAAAATCCTACCTGCCAAAGACTTTGATGGTGCATTTCTACAATGCCATCATAGAGTCTATCCTGACCTATGCCATCACCTTCTTGTAGAGAAGGGCAGGCTGCCAAACATCATCCGCTCTGCAGAGAAGGTGACTGGACATACACACCTCCAGGAGGCGAGCGGCAATGATTGGGGCTGATCCCTCACCATCACTATTTAGAGCATTCCCCTCTGGCAGAAGGCTGAGGGCTATCAGGATCAAAACCACTCGCCACAAGAAGAGCTTCTTTCTTAAAGCAGTAGGCCTCATGAACTTGACTATAGCCCGCTCCCCACATACACACAAAACCCTCAACTGGAAAAATGTATTACCCCTCCCCATACACAACCCTCAACTGGACAAAATAGTTCACCTTAAATATACTTTATTTTTTGGTAATTTATTAATGCAGTCTACTATGTCTATGCTCAGCTCACCGTTCTTACTTGTTTTTATTTCCCTTATTCCCTTTGTACAAATGATTGCATCAACAGCCAGAACAAATTATTTGTTTGTTGTGAAAGTTACTTGGCAAAAAACGTTCTGATTCTGATTGTTTATTTGAGATACAGCCTATGAATTGGATCAAATTAACTTTGGCTAGTTATAGCTCTTCTCCTAAAGTTGTTGCCTTTTTCCCCAGATCTCTTTCCCTGGAAAGCACTGGAGCCCCAAAATTAAAATTCCACGTTTCACGGCAAAAACATGTATTTGGAAAGGCTACCATGAGAGAGCTGTGGAGATCTCTACAATGTAGAGATGTAGAGCCTGATTGCATAGAGCGAAACTCAACTCTGCTGCCTACAGGCTAAGCAAACGAATTTAAACAACAGCTGTTATCAGTGACTACGATTTCAATGAGATGGAGTCATTTGATTTAACCTCCTAAGCTTTGGTGCAGGACGCCTAAAATGTACACACGTGGACACCGGGTCTCAGGATGTTAAAAAGACAGTCCCAGATATTTTTTTCTTCCTTTTTGTTGGCAATTTGCATGAGTTGATACAAATCAGAAATAATCTACTGCATTTCATGTTCAAAGACAAACTGTAAAGTTTAGATTTTTACTTATCCTAAACTTAGGCTAAGCGCAGCTGTAAAACTGCACTGTAGTTACACATACCTGTTGCACATTCCATTTTCATGACAGTACAGACAGTATATATCGACTAAGGCTAGCAATCTAAGCTAATAATAGTCACACATTCTTACATTTAAACCACTCAAGAGGGTAACAACCAATGTTTTTCATATTTTTGTGCGACGTGTATTTGGCTCAACAAAAGCTTGTTAGAATTTAACGTTTCATCTTTGTGAAGCTTGATACATTCTTGGATTGTTATTGATATATGACTGGGGTGGGGAGAAACACTTCACGCAAAAAAAAAAAAAATATGCTACTACTAGACCGAATTTGTAGCCATCAAGCGACTATCATTAGACTTTTAAATTGCAAATTGTGTTAAAATTAACTAGTGAAGTATTCTGTTTTTGTCAAACTCAAACGTTTACAGTTTAACTTAGTAATATTTTGCCAAATATTGACGCGCCAGCCAACTCTTGTGTTGTGAACCTCAGCGGGTTCATTGAGTTCCCTTCCCCCACAACTAGCTAGCTAGCACTACTAGCCAGGTATTTCTTGCCAGATGTAAACATGGTTGTCAATACTTCTTGCGTACTGAAAACCTCGACAGTTAACGGCACCGTGTGTATGTGTTTTGGGCTGTCGAGAGTGACATACCAAGTTGAGACAGACTAGTTTGGTACAGGCTAAACTACATCTTGCCGGTACCACTGTACTGGTAGGCATAGAAGGGCAACACAAAGAGAACTCCACTTGGAGCTAACAGATGGCTAGGAAGCTAACCTACAATCTATTAGTCATGCAATCGTGTCGGCTTTCATTGCAAGCTTTTTTTAACCAATGCATGCTAATCCACTGTTATTCGTGAAATCAACTCAGTTGGTGTCAAATACTGTAGGCGGTTTAATGACAAAAAAAACATCAAAAACCGACTGGAGGCCAAAGCTAGGTAGTTAGCATAGCCAATCTGGTAGTGAAGAAAATAACCCGGCTTACATGTTCTTCAGAGTTGGGTGTATTCCTGGCGGAAGATCGGGTCCTTGACGAGATGAAGGGACTGTTCTGCTCACGCCGGGAGTTCTTTCTTGTATTCACCATGGTTCTTCGGTTTATTTGCCTTTGCTTAATCTGTCTGTCCGTCTGTAACGTTACACTGCCTCAGAGAGCACGGCATAGAGGCGCCATTTCTCTTTCTCTTTAGCTAACGTTAGCTAACTAGCTCTTTTTTTGGCTGGTTCTCCTGTCAGCAGGCAAATATCGTACGCGGACCACTTCCGCTTTGCAATTGAATGGTCATTGGCCAAGCGCTCTGGCAAGGCATCATAGAATATCAGCAGTACTGTAGAGTACACTATATTCTAAACGTTTTACATTTAATCGTGAAATTGATGAGCTAAATAGTTATTTTGTAAATATGTGATTAGTGGTCAATAATAACCTAAATCTAACGATCTGTTTTCGCCTTCATTCAAATATCACAATTAATTTAATACGATCATCAAAACTACCCTACTGCACAGCAACGGTTGTAGTGTATACAATATACTATGGTACAATACAATATACAATGGTGTACTTCAGTCCGAAACTGTGTACCAAAACAAAGAACTACCTGCTGAGCTCAGCACCACAGCTGCCAAGCATGCACATGATAATATTACGCTGCAGCTGGAGAGCCTAAACCGCGCTGACGTCAAAGAAATTGTTCAGCAGATGTGAGTAGCGGCCACAGCTTGTCAGAAATGTAGCAGTAGCCGTGCGGCTAACTTGACCGGCTCATGATTAAGAAGAGAACACGAACTGGTAAAATACAATATTATTTTTGTGCAAACGTTAATATTTACTCACTTCTCGAAGAGCAATACATTTCCGTTGGCCTGGTGGGAGTGTTGCGAAATAGGCCGCGCATGGTTTTTCTAGCTAGCTGCCAGGAGAGCCTTATGTAATTCTGTCGCACTGTTAGAAACTGTGCATGAATCCATTTGATATTTGATTAATGTGTGCTTAAAAACTTGCTAAACACAAGTACTTTGATGTATTTTATCCAGGCAGGAACTGGTTAAGAGTGTAGCCTACAAAGTTGATGCGCCTACATTCTCGATAGATCCATTACTTGTATTCAAGCCAATGGCATGGCTAAATCACGGCATATCAAAACAGTAAATACCCCTACGTGGCCACGCAGCTTCTGTATATTACCCAGGCAGGAACTGGTTAAGAGTGTAGCCTACAAAGTTGATGCGCCTACATTCTCGATTGATCCATTACTTGTATTCAAGCCAATGGCATGGCTAAATCACGGCATATCAAAACAGTAAATACCCCTACGTGGCCACGCAGCTTCTGTATATAGTGCATTGCTTTCTTAGCAATCATGGAATTATATCATAATGTCCCAAACACAAATAATGATGTCGAAATATTATGTCCCAAACAAACATCACAAATGTTATTCCATTTTTATTTTTTTTTTCATAACAACTTGTTGTCTTCCCTGTTGTGTCTTGTCAGATGGACAACAGCAGAATAAAACATAATGAAAGACATTGATACAAGAGGGAATGACAAAGATGATACCTGGTGAGTGATATCTGAAAGGACCTCTTACTTACACATTTGAAAGTCACATTTATCACTTGTTATCACTTCTTACTTGTTCCAGGTGTGATGGGACAGAGAATGAGGAAGATGAGGTTCCCATCAGAAGAAGTTTCTCTGTGGAGGATCTTCTGGATGAAGTGGAGAAGATAAGCAATGTTGCCTCGGGAGGGTCAAAGGTCTGCAATATGAATATGTCATGTCTTTATATTTTTGCTGAATAGGATCTAGCTCTATTTACCCAATATAATAAAACATTTATACTTAAGTGCTTTGATTACTATAACATTCACCCTGTTTGTGGCCATGTGGTGGTTGATCTAGGTTGAGGTTGTGGTGAGGCTGTGGAAGGATGGTTTCACACTGAACAATGATGAATTCAGGAGTTACTCTGTCCAGGAGAACCAGGACTTCCTCGAAGCCATCAAACGGGGGTATTGCAACTATTCTTTCTATTTTATTCCAGGTTAGTTGATCAATTATCCTGCCTGTTCGCTTTTTCTCTTGATTCTACGTCAACCCTCTACTTTTTCCATGGTGTTTTAAACTATCCGTTTTTTGTAATCTTTCTCATGTCAAATGATTGATTGGTTCACTGCCTTGCCTGTTCTAGTGAACTTCCTGTGGAGTTAGAGAGCCGGGCTGAAGAGGAGGAACTTGAGGTGAATGTGGAAGATCTGACAGAGGAGATGTACGTCCCCAAGAAGAAGACCTTCCACCCCTTCAGTGGGCGAGGTTACAGGCTTGGGAGGTGAGATGTGCTGAAAGAGAATGAGAGGAGAATGAAAGAAAGCGGGAGGATGAGAGAGACTGGGCATGAAAAGGTCCCAACAGTTATCAAAGATTGTTTAGTATAGGGTGTGCAGTTATGGTTATATTTCTTTGATGTAATGCAAAGGTTTTCCATTAATTACTAAATCACTTTAACAAAGGTCAAATATAACAAATGCACATAAGCCTAATATACAGTTGACTACATCTTAATTGGTTTAAATTAACTATATTGTGCCCCTAAATGTTATGTCTTGGTCCTTACTTTTTAAAGTCATGAGAACAAGTGCTACCAATGAAACATTTAAATTGGAAGTTCACCCATTTGTACATTATGGCCTTAAATCATTTTGTTTGAATGTCAGTGATGCAGTGGATATAAAAAGTATACACACCCCTGTTAAAATGCCAGGGTTTTGTGATTTAAAAGAATGAGACAAAGATAAATCATGTCAGAACTTTTTCAATTTGTAATGTGAACTATAATGTGAACAATTCAATTGAAAAACAAACTGAAATCTTTGTAAGGTTTTTATTTTTCATGTTTGCCCCTCAATAACCTGGTTGCATAAGTGTGCACACCCTCTTATAACTGGGGATGTGGCTGTCTTCACAATTAACCAATCACATTCAAACTCATGTTAAATAGATGTCATTACACACCAGCCATCATTCTGTATATAGTGCTTAGCTGATTAATCACAAAGTTCAGCTGTTCTAGTAGGATCCTGACATTTTCTTAGTTGCATCTCAGAGCAAAAGCCGTGGTCTGCAAAGAGCTTTCAAAGCATCAGAGGGATCTCATTGTTGAAAGATATCAGTCAAGAGAAGGGTGCAAAATAATTTCCAAAGAATTATATATACCAAGGAACACAGTGAAGACAATCATCTTCAAGTGTTGAAAATATGGCACAACAGAGACATTACCAAGAACTGGACGTCCCTCCAAAATTGATGGAGATTGCAGATTGTTGACGTGCTGTACGCTGCCTGCTGTTACCTACCTGGCTACCTGCCAAACTTTTTTTGAATTTACTCTATATAAACTAATTGGTCAAAATTCTATTTTAAGAGTTTTACCAACGCAATATTTTTATCTGTTGACCTCTTACCCAACTTTACTACACCGGGACTCTTTTTGGACATATTTAACGGAACTACTCACCACTGAACACCCGAGGCTAAGTATCATTACAATGCCTTATCACTGTAATTGTTGTAGCAACAACACGGAGGAGAACTATCGTCTTCAGTTAAAGATAGCAGAGTTAGAGGCTCGGCTTCTGACGCAAATGTCAGGCAAGGATTATGCTAGTGTAGGAATAGAAAAAACTGCATCAGTGCCACCAGGAAGTAACAATAGTTTTGTTAGCCCCCCGGCACAGCTCCTGCAGCCGGGCAAGAACTTTCTCTTGGTCACTGGGAAGAAATGCTGTCGACCAGTTAAACCTGAATCGTTGCTAAATCCAACTGAGATTTTCAACAGGTTTTCCCCACTGGAGTCGGAGTCAAGGCCAGAGCCGTCTTCGGAGGGGAATGATTGGCAGGCATTTTCTACCGGTGGCCTTGAAAAACTGAACTTTAGTCATTGGCGATTCCATTACCCGCAGTATTAGACTAAAGAATCAGCCAGCGATCGTACACTGTTTACCAGGGCACAGAGCCACCGACGTAGCCGCAAATCTGGAGTTGGTGCTAGTTGGTGCTTGTGAAGGTAACAAATGACCTTCTAATGGCCTCAGACAAAGGGACCGCATCCGTCCTGTTGCTTCTTGATCTTAGTGCTGGTTTTGACACTATTGATCACTCCCTTCTATTAGAGAGACTGGAAACCCATATTGGGCTACGTGGACATGTTCTAGCCTGGTTTAAATCTTTTTTATCAGAAATATATCAGTTTGTTAGTGTGGATGGCATATCCTCTGACAAGTCAAAGGTATGCTTTGGTGTTCCTCAAGGCTCGGTTCTGGGCCCATTATTGTTCTCACTGTATATGCTCCCTCTGGGCGATGTAATCCGAAATCATAATGTACATTTTCACTGTTACGCTGATGACGCACAGTAATGTATTTCAATGAAGCATGGAGAAGCCCCTAAATTAGCTACATTGGAAGCATGCGTTTCAGATATTAGGAAGTGGATAACAGAGAATTTCTTGCTCTTAAACTCAAGGAAAACAGAAATGCTCGTTTTAGGACCCAAGAAACAAAGAGCGTTGTCAGCAGATCTCACTGTGAACCTCGACGGCTGCATGGTCGTATCCCAAAAAACTGTAACAAATCTTGGCATTACCCTTGACCCTGACTTCTCCTTTGAAGAACATATAAAATATGTCTCGAGTTGCTTATTTTCATCTCCGAAACATTGCAAAGATCTGAAATTTTCTATCAAAAACTGATGCAGAAAAATGTATCCATGCTTTTGTTATTTCTAGACTAGATTACTGCAATGCTCTTCTCTCTGGTTATCCAGACAAATTAATAAATAAACTTCAATTAGTGCTGCACACGGCTGCTGGAATCCTAACTAGAACAAAAAAATTTGAACACATTACTCCTGTCCTAGCGTCCTTACACTGGCTTCCTGTTATGGTTAGGGCTGATTTTAAGGTTTTACTCTTAACCTATAAATCAATACATGGACTTGCTCCTACTTGCTGAAATGATCCAGCCATACATACCTACACGTAACCTACGATCGCAAGATGCAGGCCTTTTAATTGTACCTAGAATTTCTAAACAAATAGCTGGCGGCAGGGCCTTTTCTCATAGAGCTCCACTACTGTGGAATGACTGTGCAAACTTTCAAGTGTCTCCTAAAAACTCATCTCTACAGCACAGTTTATAATTAGGTGTAGCCTGGCCCGGGGGCCAGTAGGCTTGATACTGTCCACCCTTGCTGTCTTGCCAGGTGGGCTCTCGTCGCCACTGGGATGCCCTCCCTCCAATGCCTTTTGGGGGAAGAGTCACTGGCTTGTTGTTGACTCTCTGTTGCACACTTGTACAATTGGGCTGTATGCTGTATACTCGGCCCTCATTCAGTGGGGTTGCGGTTGGTGGGTGTCCCTTTGGTTGATGCCTGGCAATGTGGGTGGTTTGATTTCCTGCCTGTTGGGCCCTGTCCGGGGCCTCCCCCGGGTAGGGCCACAGTGTCGCCGGACCCCCCCATCTCAGTTCCAAGGTGTTACGCTGCTATATTATTGTGCTGGGGGATATGAGGAATGCACTTTCTAACTTTTCTCAATCTCCTCCAGTTTAAAATTTTAGGAGGAGATGAGGTCCTGGTCCACACCTGCGGAGTACCTGGTTTGGGGGGCCCGTTGCTGTCCTTGTCCACCTGGTCATACTTTTGACCTAGTCTATAATCAAATAGACTCTGGATTTAGCCCAGAGAAATGTTTTTATTATTCCAATTGGACTCTTAATAAAGACGGAAGCTTCTTCTTACAAATAAAAACATCCAAGACCGGCTGAAGTTTGCAAAAACAAACACCAAGTCCCCCAAAAGCATGTGGGAAAATGTTAGGGTCTGATGAAACCAAGGTTGAACTTTTTGGCCATAATTCCAAAAGGTATGTTTGGTGCAAAAACAACACTGCACAAAGAACAAAATATCCACAGTGAAGCATGGTGGTGGCAGCATCATGCTTTGGGGCTGTTTTTCTTCAGCTGGAACCAGGGCCTTAGTCAGGGTGGTGGGAATTATGAAAAGTTCTAAATATCAGGCAGTTTTGGCACAAAACCTTTAAGTGTCCATTAGAAAGATGAAGATGAAGAGGAAGTTCACTTTTCAGCACGACAATCACCCAAAGCACACATCCAAATCCACAAAAGCATGGCTTCACCAGAAGCCACGTTTTGGAATGGCCCAGCCAGAGCCCAGACCTGAATCCAATTGAACATCTGTGGGGTGATCTGAAGAGGGCTATGCACAGGAGAAATCTGACAGATTTGGAGCGCTTTTGCAAAGAAGAGTGGGCAAATATTGCCACGTCAAGATGTGCCATGCTAATAGACTCCTACCCAAAAAGACTGAGTGCTGTAATAAAATCAAAAGGTACTTCAACAATGTATCAGTTTAAAAGTGTGCACATTTATTCAACCATGTTATTGTGATACTTTTTCTTCTCCAAGTGAATTTCAGTTTGTTGTTCAATTGAATTGTTCACGTAATAGGTCACATTAAAGGTGAAAAAAGTTTTTACATGATTCATATTTGTCTCATTCTTTTCCATCACAAGAACCTGTCATTTTAACAGGGGTGTGTAGACTTTTTATATCCACTGTATGTAATTATTTTCACCTGCAAGCAGATTTTTCTTGAAGCAGATAGTTGCAGGGGCCTGAATGTAATTTTAACTATAACAAAACTAAATGTTATTGTCCAATGAAGCAAACTGACTAACATATACAGTAGTTTTGTTAGGCTACTTCTATGTGGAATATAAGAATGTCATACCTCTTTTGAATTGAGACAGTAAAGTAAAGTCTCCTTTTTGTGGGAATACTTGGGAACTAAACTCCTAAATATTTAGTTTTTTCTGAATTCCTCAGATTTTATTTTGTCTTTTGAGATTCGTAGTCTAGTCATGTGACTAGGACCTCATTCAAACTCTGGTTAAAATCTGATCCAGACCTTAAACAGAATTCAGTAATTTTGACAGATCGTACTGTACTTAGTAAGAAATCAACTTAAAGTTGCAATATGCAAGTTTGCACCTATCAGCAGTTTGATATCTAGTGAAATGGCAATCTAGCAGTAACTTACACTTTCCTTGTCTAGCTAGCTAAATTCGGTATCTAATGTTACCCTACCTGTCCAGTAGAAAGGTGGCCAACTCTGCATTACTCTTTATAAATGTTTCAAACTTCAGCTGTCGCCATCTAATAATTGCCAAACCCAGATGTACCATCCATGCTTTGTCTAATTCTCGCTTTGCCTCTGTACATTTTAATTTCTTATTAATTTTGAAATATCCTCTGCTGACAGGGCCTACATTGGCCATTACTTCTTCGGATATTATTGAGGCTGGTCACTGGCCCTCACACACCTTTATGGAAGTACACTCCTGCAAATGGCCCGACCTTCTACATTCAGTCCTGACACTCAGACTTTTAAAAAAACCTTAACTGATGATATCTGAGGGTTATTATCGGATATTTTGTGTGTGGTGCACAAGCCTCTACACTTTGTGAAACCACATCTCAAGTAATTGTCAAGTACAATGTAGTTTATGCTTACCTTGCAGAATTATATAGTGATTAGTTGCCTCAATTAATATGTCCTTTATTTTGTTAACTCTCACATGAACTCCACAGAAAGAACACTAACCAAGCCACTACACCCATACCTCAGTTTTGGTCTCCTGATGTGGTTTAAAGAGAAAAATAAATTAGAAAAATCTGAGACCTAGAAAAAGACAACAGAGAACTTAATCTGGGGAATGATTTTGTGATCAGGCTTAACAAAAGACAGACAGCCATACCCCCATGGACCCCATCATGCATCCAGGGAGCAGGAAAACAACATCACTCAAATTTAATTGGACACATCTTGATGTCACACAAACTTTAGCTGTCAACGCTTGTTTGTGAGATCAAAGAGGAGTTAAATTAGGCTGTGATCATGGCATGATTTGATTAATCTATGAGGAGAACAAGAGCTTGCACACTCATATGCTCCACCAAAGTACTTTTATAAAAAATATGTGGACAGGCCTGACGAATATCCCAGAGGACGTTGTTACTTTGGTGCAGCGTGCCAGCTCTATGTTTCCTTTACATTGAAATGTGTTAAGCCCTGCACCTCCAGACGTATCTGCGTTGGACTTTATCTTTTGAATGATCTGATTATTTCCATAAATATTGGCCTTCAGTATTGCTTACTATGTGGTCATGAAAGCAAATTCTGCATTTAGAGAAACACGTGAGTCCAAAATCACCAGTGCAGTTGCAAAGAAAATCTGATTCTCTTAGAGAGGGTCAACAATTAAAGGGGAAGTGTGTAGAATCCTGACTCTAACATTTACAAGTCTAAATTCAAACATTGACACGACTTGTATCCTTTTCTTCCCTAGCCAACTGAAACCGAAATAGGCTTGGGGGGTAGTACTGGGAGTGTCTAATGCGAGTATGAGGAGGCGAAGCATCAATACAAACTAATTGACGGACCGGCTAGAAAGCTCTAATGGGGAATATCGGATCTGGTCTCTTCTGGTCATTTATGCTTGTATTTATGCTGGTAGTACTGTAAAGCCAGTTAGCTTGCTAAAATGAGGCAATGTTCTCAAACCTACTAGGTAGTGTTATCATGCATGTCATTGAAATTGTATTTAAACACTCCATAAGGCCAAAAATTAGGGACATGACTTTACCTGAGTTGAGGAACTTGGGTCTTTACTTGAGACTTGTCCATTAGGGGGTTTGAGTTGAGACTTGTCCATCAGGGGGTTTGAGTTGAGACTTGAGACTAGGTAAGGACTTCCAACTCTGGCATATTATAAAACATTCTATAACACTCCAAACCAAGTGCTGTTTTATCAGAATTTTATACTGTTGGCATTGGGTGGTCCATCTGTCTAAGCTGTTGCTTCTGGTGCACATATACTGCAGTGGTACAGGTTAGAATCAGGCCCACTGCTCTTTCAACAAAACACTAGCTTTCCCCAATGTCTCTGTTAATGCATAGAAATACCCCCAAAATATCTTACAAAAATATAAATATCTGTGCAAATTGTTTAAAAACAACAACATATGCATGTTTAAAAGAGGCCATTAACAAAAAATGTAAATTTTGTTATATGGGAAATTTAAAAAAGTATCTCCAAAACAATGCATTGTAGAAAGTCATTAGTCAGAGTGATGTACAATTTTCAAGTGTTTTTGGGCATTTTCTAGGTATTTTCATTATGAATTTTAGCAAGTTATTATGAATTTGACTCAATTTATTTATCGCTAATTGTTTCTATAATTAAAGAAATATTGGGGAAAAAATTAAGAAAAAAGCTTTTGGGGAAAAAAAAGAATGTGATGAATGTCGTACAAAATCACACCAGTAGGTGCTGCTCTAACTCTATGCCTCTATGTATTATTAGGACTTGCATAGGGCCACATGCCATTTTTGGTGGGTACCAACCTGGGATAAATAACAAAATATTTTTATTCTTTTGGAAACCAACTTGTGTTGTGTGCGTTTCTTTCCCCTTTCCAGTGTTGCTCCCAGAGTAGTGGTCCGGTCTCCATCGGTACATGAAGAGGGGGAGTTTCCCCCAATCCCCATGGTAACACTAGACCATGGCCTCCCTGTCACATCTCTGCAAATATGGTTGGCTGATGGCAGGAGGCTGGTGCAGAGATTCAACCTATCACACAGGTGGATATTACACGGTCCTAACCACCCAACCTGATACTCCTAACTTTAAAGAGATGTACTATATAGGAATGTGACTCTCCTTTCCCAGAGTACCGACTTAAAGCATCTTCACCAGCATGACTCTTACAAGCCCAGTACATCAAATAAGCCACAACTTATAACATTATCCTTCTGACCATTAAAAGATCAAGCAGAGGTGCTGAAGTTGACATAAGCATTTGTCATCCTATGCTATCATTTTTTAGAGTGCTCCTTGAGCCAGGTTACCCTGTATTATGGGGGTCATGTTACATCATAGAAATAGAATGCCCAAAACAGATTCCCGTCAGAGGTCCATAATGGCTGTGAAGGGAAGTTCAACCTGTATGTGCATCCCTTTTATGTCAATTTGTGGCTACCTGCGCTGGTGCCTGCTTAGTGGAGAAAGCTTTCTGTGAGGAGCTGCTTGGCGTCATCGTAGATCTATAAAATCCCCAGAGAGGGATTGCATAACTCCGATGCAGTGTATATATTATGTAACCGGGTTAGAGGACAGAGAGGTGAGAGAATACAGCCCAGAGCTTGAAGTATGAATGGAGTGTATTGGGCTTCTTATTAACACTTAATTACCCTATTTGTATAATCAAACACCCACCGAATGTTAAGAAGTGATCATCCTCTGGTTTTTGCTTTTGCAGAATTCTTAGCAAAGATTCCCAATTTTGTGCATGTGTTTGTGAGGCTTCGCCAGTCCCTTTATGCATTTGTATGCGGCTGCGTGAGTGCGTGAGCTCAACCCTCAGCCTGTCATGTTCTCCCCAGGATCTGTGACGTTCACAGCTACGTCCAGCGCTGTCAGAGGAACAGCTCGCCCTTCATCCTGACCACGTCCCTTCCCTTCCGAGAGCTCCTGGAAGAGGGGCTAAGTCTGCAGGAGGCGGACCTAACCAACGCTGTCATCGTCCAGAGACCTCTCAACACGGAGGCGCCGTTCGGACGCTCCTGACCAATAAGGACAGCGAACATAAACCTTGAAATCCCAGCCATTGGTCTAGAGCAGTTTTAGGCAACTCAGGGTCCTGGAGGGACAGAATACTTTGGGTTTTCATCCTCTCCTAATCAGGGACTGATTTCAACCTGGGGAAGCCAGGTGAGTGCAATTAACTACCAGGTAGAAAAATAGATTACTGAAGTGTTTTGTCCCTCCAAGAGCGAAGGTTCTTACCTCTGTTCTATACCAATAACAGCCCTTCACATAGACATTTTTCCTTGCAGAAACCTTGATTCCAACCTAAAGTTAAAGGCAATACTCACATACAGTTGTTAACCTTTTTGTCTGTTCATGGAAATGTTGCTCCTACTCCAAGTCCCACAGATCCTAATGCATTAATCGAAACCTACTACTCCTTCATGCCCTCTTAAACAGCTGATGTTTGAGCATCATACTGCTTTAGCATCAGATGCCTCCACGTAGCAATGGGATGAAATCCCAATGTAGCCAATTCAGCGCTATCTTCCTATGTGTGTGTTTGTGCATGTGTGTGTGTGTGTGTGTGTTAGGGGCTGTTTCCTGTCCTAACTTGTCTTCCTATTCTGTAGCTAACTATTACCAAGGATATGAAACACTGTGAATGTTATTCCCTATTGTAAAGTGCATTATGTTAACACTGAGTTGGCAATTGGAGATTATTAAGCTGCTATAGTCTAGTGCACATAAAGGAAATTCTTAATCGTCACCATTCCTTCTTCATGGAAAAGTTGCAATAACATTTAAGTCACAAGTTCCATATTGCTACATATTTTTCCGGATCATGTTACTTGAATAACGTGAATATGAAGGTATGAAGGTATGTAATGACTAACGACTGAAGGTATGAAGGTATGTAACGACTGACTTCCATACATTATATGTACAGTATAATATTCATAAGCTTACGTCTTGCCCAATAAATCAATATAATGTATCTGTCTTGTGATTTTATTGCCAGACATCAACTTAAAGTAAAGGTATTTGTTGTACAGAAGCATTAGGATGGGAATCCTTAGCTTAAATACTAAGAGCTTTACATAAAATATTTTGAGAATAGGTGAATGAGCAGTTCATTTAATGAAGACCCAGGTTTGACTTGTCATCCCTGTGTTGGTGCTCTAGGGTGATCCCATGGTCTAAACCGTTGCCTCCAGGGCATATGTACTTCTGCCACTTGGTTTTGAGTGCCCTGCTGATTATAAAGCATATAATGCCTGAGGAAATCTCTTAAAAAACAGACATTTAACTATGTGCTATCTACAGTATATTGGTTATCCAGTTTTCATCCTAAGTGAGGTAATTATGTTTCTGTGTGTGTTTTACAAGTAGTAACGCATGACTAATTGAAGACATTTTGCCTCGCTGGTTTTTTTAGGCTTGAAGTTAAGGTAAGGGTTAGTATTCTACTGAGGTTTGGGGCACATAGATAGTACAACCTGAAAAATCTGTCCGAACAAGGTTTTTGTCAGGTTCGCACCAGGGAAGATGTGATTTCCGGCTCATGCTAGGTTTAGGGAAATAAATACAATATGTCCAATTGTTTGAATTGGGGATACATGTAGGTTGGAGGCATTTACAGTTAGGGTTACACGTTAGAGCTAGGTGAAGTTTAGTTATGAAAGTTAGGTTATTGAGGTCAGGGTTTTGAATAGAGAGCATGGATTTCTGGGTCACGGTTTCGATTTTAGGTCCCCATAAGGATAGCAAGACAAACGTGTCTCTCCCCAGGCTCTTCATCTGCTCATGACAAGATGAATGCCATTATCCATCTTCAATATTTAAAACCGCAAGGAGGAAACATGAGATAGGAGAGCAAGGAGGATAAAAGGGGAGTCGATGTTAGAGCTATACTACACAGCTGGAAACTCTTGGACCAGACATCCTAATGTCAATATATTAAACATTATTAGGGCTAACACCGAGGGGTAGAAGCTAGACATCCATTTTCTTTAGGCTACTCAACTTGGTGTGCTAGCCGTGGGATCCGAAACATTTAATAACACTAAGCACGCATGAAAATACGTCCCATATTTCCTTTCCTCAGTTGCCTTTTTACCTGAGACCTTTCATTGCACATTCCTCTTCACGCATTCATTTTTAATTATCTGAAACATGAACTGATAATGTTTGGAATGTGAGAGGAAGTCTGGAGGGTTTGGCAGGGTTTTCTTCAGGTTTCTGAGCTTTGGCCTCTGGCAGCATATCTGAGAGAAAGCAGGTTAGTTGACTTCTCTGCAGTAACTGGCTTGGGGCTCTAAAGATGCTTTGAAGAGGCTAAGGGAGAAAAGACAGTTTTTCTTGTACAGGACATGTGCTTTAAAGGAATACCTGGACAAAAACAGGTGAGTGAGATGAACCCTTTAAAAATGTAAAGACATGAGATATATTTAGGTTGGTGTGAGATTGTTTTATTTTGGTGTTGGGTGCACCTGTAAAGGTAGCCTTTTTGGGGGGTATAACTAATGATTAAACGTGTCAAAATCTACAACCTCTATATAAGTGTGTGTGTGTCAGTCACACGGTTGCTGGTGTTGTGTTAGTCATATGATCTCTGTTGTGTATGTCTATGTTTTGTACATCTTGTTTTGCCTAAGGTATGTTGAAGACTTAGTTAAAGAGCTATTTGAAATCCAGAGCATTCAAGCTGTCCCTGTTGTCACATACTGGTAGACTGCCCTTGTGCCACAGGAATCTGATTATATTGCAATTTAAGCCTGCATTACATCCACATAAGCTTATTGATTATCCCATAAATAAAAATGAGCTGTATGTATTATGAATTATGGCTTTTTAATGATACAGTTGGTAGCTTATTACTTAAAAATTATTTTTTAAAATTTTTTGATATCCCAAAATCGCATCCATATATTATTAATTACATTATCGAAGAGCCTCAAAATTGATTTTACACAAATAATGAGGTAGTGATTTTATACTAATATTTGAAAGATTTTGAAATATCTTTTAAAAATGTTGAGATATTCATCCCAAATCGCATCAGTGTATTTTTCATTTCATTATCTAAGAGCCTCAACTTTGAGTTTTCACAAATAATGAGGTACAGATTTTTTCCTAATATTTTCACAAATAATGAAGCATATTGTATTTGCTAATATTTAGAAGTTTCCTTTTGAAATAGCATTTTCAAATGTTGACATATTCATCCCAAATCGCATCCTTTCATTATTCATTACATTATCTAATAGCCTCAACTTAGATTTTTCACAAATAATGAAGCATTAGAGTATCAATCAAGAGTAGGATGATATGATTTCGGATGAAGATCTCAAGATTGGAAAAGGCTATTTCAAAAGGGAACTATAAAATATTAGTAAAAAATCTATTATTGATAATTTGTGACATTTTATATTTTAGGTTCATAGACAATGTAATATAAACTATAGTGAAGTGATTTGCGAATGAAAACTAATAATAGTATATTATTCATTAGATAATGTAATGAATAACATACAGATGCAATTTCAGATTTATATCTCAAATTTGAAAAGTCTATATCAAAAGGAAACTTTAGAATATTCACAAAACTTTGTGGTTCATTATTTGTGAAAAATCTAATTTGAGGCACTTAGATAATTCCATGAAGTATACACTGCTGTGATTTGGGATGAATATTTCAACATTTTAAATAGTTATTTTAAAAAGAAACTTCGTTAAAAATATATGGTTGATATTTTGTGATAAATCAAACTTGAGGCTATTAGATAATGTTATGGAGAATATATTGCAGTGATATCTCGACTTTTGAAATAAGTTATAAGTTACAAACTGTATCATTAAAAGCCTTCGTTCTTAGGACTGCAATTTTACCCGGGTCCCTAAGTATTCATCACCCCTGCAGAAAAACCCTAACCCTAACACTACCCCCCCCCCCCCCCACGCGTGAACGCGCACTCTCTCGATTTTCATTGCTGCGACTTGTTTGCTTGTTGAGAGTACAGCCTACACATTTCACTTATCATCGTAGCAAAAAGGATTAATTTAATTGGGTACATCAAGGCAGCAATCGATAACCACGTTAGGCTGTGTTTCATTCGATTTTTTAAGACTGAATGACCGCGTGGGAATGCACTGTCTGCAGTTTTCGTTTGGCTATTTGTTTCAAGTGTATTACTATAACAAATCGTTGGCAAAATTGGTCATATCCCATTTCGTATTCGACTAGTGTTTTCTAAGGTGTAAGGATAATAATTTCAGCCACCATTGCTCTTATAAAATATATTTAATTTTATAAATTATATTTATAATGTGCTCCTATTGTAACTATTGAGGCAAACCGCGTCACGGAGTCCCGCAGAAACGTCATATTTCGTATATAACACGTATGTTCCAGCAACCTGTCAATGACATTTGGTGTCACTGATTCGAGTTTGGTCAGTTGCCAAACTCGAAACGGAAGAGGTCACGCAATTTGACAGAATAACATTCACTATGGGAGGAATTATGATAAACCTGTTACGTTAGTCATGCAAACTGTCACCACCAGACAGCAATGATGTTTTATGTGCAATACATCAATAATCAAAGATAATTAATTATGTATTTTAATTTAGATTTTTTAGAAAACTGGGAAAGTGAGCGTGTGTGCGCATCAATGCGTGCGTGTCTTTAAGAGCAGCATCGATTTTTCTAGGTGCCTGGAACTATGAACAGTAACAACCTCTGCTTCATTATAGAGGCCTACTGCTGCAGTTTTAATATCTGCACAGTGTCACTCGATTACTCTAATGTAAATAACGCCTCCAGTGAATGTGTTACCCCGGTTGACCACTGGATGACGCATGTCCCGCTGTGAGTCGCGTTGACTGAAGTAGAGCGTGGAAAGGCAGTGTCAAACACTGCAGTCTCCTCTGCTGCTGGAATCTGCCTGCCCTGCGACTCTCCCCCTCTCTCTCTCTGAACCTTCCGATTCACTGACTGCCTGACCTCCTCTGCTCTTCTCCCAGCATCATTCAGGTAAACACAGTAGTCTATTCTGTCTGATGTTTTTGCATGCAATTTACAATGGATGTGTTTCAGATAATGATAGGGATTCAAGGTTTAAGGGGTGTGTTCACTTATTAAAAAACTGTCACGATAGGGTGACTGTTTAGTTGGATTATTTTTATTGTGTATATTCTGTATATTGTGGCAGCACAGTTTCTCCAGGTCAGTTCCTGGTACCTGCATATTCTGATTCGGACATAGCATTACACACACCCAGAGTAGTTGTGAGCATTTTGTCAATGTTGACCGATCTGGAGCATCACATCTTGTTTACCTTGCTTAAATAATGAGAGGCTACATCTCTTCTCTGACTCTTGTAATCCGGGGCTGCTGGATGACATTATGTACATGTTAAATAGTGTTTAGGGTGAGAACTACGGGAGAGCTCTGAACGGAACTGCTGTCAATGGCAGGATTATGAGTGTGTGTGAGTGTGTGACCGCCTGTCTAACTGTGCCCTTCCTTCTTGGGTGCAGTTCCAACTTAGTAGCACTGAGCCCAGGACAGCATGTACAGGCAGCAGAACTGAGCTCAAAACAGCATGTACAGGCAGCAGAACTGAGTCCAGGACAGCATGTACAGGCAGCAGAACTGAGCCCAAAACAGCATGTACAGGCACCAGAACTGAGCCCAGGACAGCATGTACAGTCAGCAGAACTGAGCCCAAAACAGCATGTACAGGCATCAGAACTGAGCCCAAAACAGCATGTACAGGCAGCAGAACTAAGCCCAGGACAGCATTTACAGGCAGCAGAACTGAGCCGACTCACGTCATCTCATCAGAGGAATTTCATCTAATCCCGGTCTATCACCTTGAATCACACACGCCTATATATATATATACACACAGAAACACACCCACATAAACACACCCACACACACACACACAGTTTCAGTATCGGAGAGACACTCACATCTGTACTGAAACGCTCAGACACTCGTAGTGACACTTGGAGCCAGCAATGGCAAAGGGAGAGAGGACACCTGACACCTCGGCGGGGAAGCTCCTCAAGCCCCCAGTGCCGGCGTTTACCAAGCCTCCCCAGCAGGTAAGAAAACACTGCTTTGATTTCACTCATTGTAAACCAATCGGTTTGTTTACCATCGGTCTGACTGACAGCTTTGTTGCGTTCATGTTTCTTTGGTTTGAGTTTCTGGCACACTGCCGTCCCATGTCAAAGATGCCTTTGAGATTAAGGGTTGGGAGTTTGATAATTAATGGAAAATCTGTTTGATTGTGTTTCTACTGCTCACAGCTTAAGACGTTTTTCTTTCACATCCTGCGTTAGACATTGAAACCAATTGTGTTTTTTGTTTTCTGCTTGTTTTGTTTCCAACCAATACACTTTCAGGGAAATTTGACCTGAGCTGGAGGTTAATCGTCTTTCTATCACGCAGATACAGACATTTCTCCAATGTCACACTCTAGTGATTATACATCAGTAAGGATTCCTTGTGATCACTTCTGATTCTTGTTCATTAAGGCAATCAGTAATTTTATTGAATGTATGACATTGCTGTAAGCTCACCCTAAGTGCCTTCTGATACCTGTATGGTTTCATTCCTGACTGTTCAGAAGACATTCCTGTGAAAGAACAGGGTGTGTGTGTTTTTCTGGAAGTATGTGAAGCTGTGTACTCAGAGTGTAAGTGGAATGCTTACTTATTGATGATTTTCCTGCGCACATGCCCAGGGGCGCTTTAGAGGAGGCAATAGTGGAGAACGAGCCAAACCTTTTCTAAAACACCACTAGTTCATTATTCCATAGTCACTTGGTCGTTGTCTTTCACTAAATATCCAAGTCACTGATACAGTCCCAGAGTAAAGGAAATATTACACTGTCCTCCAATGAGTAAAGTCATACGAGCTTATTTAGTGCTGTGACAGATCCGCCATGTGTTTTAAAACGACAGAATATTTCAGGGATTCGATGGGAGGTGATGCAATATTCACACTCTTTTTTTTCTTCTGGAAGCATGTATGTTGCGTGACCTTGAGCTGTGTGTATGCATGCGTGTGTACATAAGTGCGTGCATGTGGTGCGTGTGGTGAATGTGGAGCATTTGTGTGTGCATGGCCCTTAAGGTGGTGCGTGTGTGTATGCACTCCCGAGGTTAATTAGGATAATTTTACATGTTAAAGCAGAGACTGAGACAGAGGACGCAAATGTACTCACTCACTTCTGTAAGTCCCTTTGGATAAGACCTTCTGCTAAAATGACAAAGAAAATGGACAACTGAAGTGACTAGTGCCCTAATGTGCCATCCGTCCCAGCCAGGCGATTTGGCCAGCTCAGGTCAGCTCAGGTGAATATAGGGATTTGTCAGTTGACTTTTGTGTGTTCAAAGGATTTCCAAATGACCATAAACAAGTATGTTAAATGATGAAATTCCATAGGAGTTGAAGTCTGCATGCTGAATCCGTGTCCAGTCAATCTTTTTTACGTCGCCAGTTGTCACAACGAGCCAATACAGACCCCAGTCATTGGTGCCATAGAGGCCAGAAATTCACAATGGTTACCACACACGTGCTTTGATACACAGATTCTGGATGAAATCCTACATGTTGTAAACCAGTTTAATTTCTTCATCCCACCAGCTTTATCTACAGTATAGTGTGCTAACTTGCGGTACACGGTCAATCTGCTGGGAATGCGGACAGCAGCGTGAAAAGCAATCACATTTATTACTCCCTAGTCATCCCCTGTGCGTCACATAATGCAAATCCTCTTTAAAAACTAATAATAAAGGAATGAAGTCTGAGTTGCATTTGTGTCCGACTTTATCATCATTAACAAAGTAATTAACTAGGAATTAGCCTCATTTTCTGGTCCAGTTTGCTGACGCTTTGTTCCCTCTGGGCGGCTGTGTTGTTTGGTGTGTGTGTGTGTGTGTGTACTGTTATCGAAAGCTAGATAAGGTTTCTATATAGTGGAGAGATATCCTGTTTACATCTACAGTGATAAGACCTCAGTAAATAAAAGACTGTGGTCACATTCTAGTCAGTCTCTCTCTCTGTCTCTCTTTTTTACTCTCTCAGTTTTTCTCTTTCTTTCTTTCTTTCTGTCTCTCCATCGCTGTCTTTGTCTCTGTCTCTCTCTCTCTCTCTTTGGCTCTGTCCCTCTCTGTGTGTGCGTGGGTAGAAATAGGCAAGCACAATTATTGAATGTTATCAGGCCCTGAATATATGGAATTAAGTTAAGAAAGAAAGATCATTGTTTGATGACCTTTGGACTATTTAAAACCATTGTACAAAGAGAGAACCTACGCACTGAGATCTAAGATATTACTTGTTCAGGCCTTGGGCATCAATATTTTTCAGGGGGCTGTCTCTGTAATGCTAATGTTATTTTTTTTATATGCTCATTTCCTGTTTTACTTGCAGGAAGTGAAGGCTATTAACAACTGGGATTAAGGAAGGAATCAAGTCTAACCCTTTACAAAAGGAAACTCTCAGTCCAAACCCCTCTCTACTGCAAATGTAATCTGTGTTTTAATAATTTTTCTCACACTATAGCCAATTTTCACATTGTGGCTATGGAATCTAGTGAAATCGTCCTCATACAGGTGTAACGTCACTGTGCCATTTGGTTGTCTGCCCACCACCCCAAGCTTAACCTTGACAAGATTGAGCTAGGCTACTTTTGCAGCAAAGCCTGTCCACTCCATGACATGTCCATCATGGTTGACTAGTGCACAGTGTCCTCCTCCAAGAGAGCAAAGAACCTTGGCATAATCCTCGACAACACGCTTCTCTGCTAACATAAAGGCTGTGACTCCTTCCTGCAGGTTCATGCTCTACAACAATCATAGAGCACGACCTTACCTCATTAAGGAAGCAGCCCATGTACTTGTCCAGGCACTTGTCATCTCACATCTGGATTCCTGCAACACACTTCTGGTGGGGCTCCCTCCATGTGCAACCAAACCCCTGCAATTCACTAAGAATATGGAATGTTTAGCCTTCCCCCAAGTTCTCCCATGTCACATTTCTTCACACTCTACACTGGTGTCAAGTTGAAACTCGAATCTGCTTCAAGTCAAGGGTCCTTGCCTACGAAACAACCAGAGGAGCTTCTCCCTCCTAACTTGAGGCAATGCTCAAACCCTTGAATCCCCAATCAGGCTCTTGGTTCAGCCACCTCTGGGTTCCTGGCTGTCCTGCCCCTTCGGGCAGTTACTGACCCACACAGTCAAAACCCTTCTCTGTTCTGGCACCTCAGCGGTTGAACCAGCTTCCCTTGGAGGCTACAGCAGAATAGCAGGATAGCTTCTATTAATCTTCCAAAAAACACCTAAAACTCACCTTTTCTTGCAGTACTTAAAATACTGCAAGACCCTCTGTCTGTTTTATTTATTTTATGCATGCACTTACTGTACGTTGCTGTGGATAAGAGCATCTGCTAAATTACTAAAATGTAAATGAGAAAAGCTTAAAATTAGGAATCGTAGATTCTCGTAATGACTTGAATCTCCCTGGGCCTTGGACACATTGCTTCCATATCATATATGTCTGTAAGATTCTTTCAGAAAGATTAGTTGTAAGTTGGTAACAAGACAGTGACCGCAATTGTGAGTAAAGTTTCTGGTACAACTAATGTTGAACTGCAAGATGTCACTGATCTGACATAGACCTTGAGAATAGAAGGACAGGGACTTACCCATTATTAGTTTACCAGTATTTCCTAAGTCTTATCTCCACATTTAGAGCTAATTGCAGTGAAGGAGGATGCGTGGAGAGAGTCAAGCCTGAGCTGTAAGTAGAGACTGGGAGTTCTGAAGTTGATCCACACGCTACCCTTTCTTTACAGAAACCCGCATGTCTTGCTGTGTTTCAGTAATCACACAGCTCCCTCCTGGTAATTGTCATCCTGGAAACCGTAAATGTTTTTCATGAGGAGAAAAAAGGGGAAGAGAAATAGAAAGTCAGCCAGATAATGACAGTGTGTTTTGAAGGGCTTTGCCGTGTGGTTGGTCTGGTTGTTTTGGTAACTTTAATAAAGGCTGTGAGTCCTTTAGCTGCGGGCGGCGGGGTAACCGGGCCATGACCAAACTGCGTCGAAACAACAAAGGCTAGAGAGAGAGAGAAAGAGAAAGACAGAGATGCAGGAAGAGAAAAACTGGAGGGAGCGAGAGAAGACAGGAAATCAGGCATCTAATCAAAAGCTTATGTATTTCGGTCCTTGCAGTGTTTGTTTCTGGTCGGACTCTTGAGATGTTCGCAGCGCTTGTAAATATTGGGCTTTCCAGGAGGATGGCGGTCTGTCTGCTGTTTCTATGATGGCAGCATCTCAGACACAAATACATGCGTGTATATCACACGCACGTTTTTAGCTGGGATCGGGATACAGCTGAAGCGGCGGAAACCCTCTCCCGGAACCCTGGCTGTCTGTCTCTGCGGTGTCCTGTAGATGTGTCTGTAAGGGGAACAAGCTGGGCTGTGTGCCTTGCTGTCTCCTCACATTACCACAGCCTAAACACCAGGGAGGGCTGCTCCGTGTGATCTTCTATCCCTCACATCTACTGAGACCCACACCATAGGGGATCATTAGATACCGTCAGAAGGGGGAGATGAATTAGGGGCAATAGATGATTGGAAAGAGAGGGATCTAGATTGAGTGGTGGAGGGAGTGGGCTTACAGAGATCTCAGTTGAGAAACTAGACTATTTCATCGATACCACCCCGAATCCCTTGCCTCTGAAGCTAAGCGGGGCTTCCTGGGGGGTTTCTGGGTGGAGACCTTGCTGGAAGTTGTATTTGGTGGCCACCAGAAGTTTGTCTCTTTCGTCTGTTGTAAACCAACACCCTGATGCCTCGGGCAGTGGTTGGGGACATTGTCCTGTTGAGGATTGGAACTTTAAGCGAATTGCCTGACACTCTGCGGTAACCTAATATCCCATGGCACTGATGATAAAATTAGAGGTGTTATGCTTGGCTTCCTGGCAAAATCTGGCCCTCGTAGCAACATGGCGACATGGCAACATGGTCCTTAACTACCAATTGGCTCATTTATCCCTCCTTCTCTTTGTACCTATTCCCCAGGTCGTTGCTTCAAATTGGAGTGTGTTTTCAGTCAGCTCACCTGGTGAGGTTTAAATAAAATAAGTTGGTTCATGACTTGAGGTCACACATCCGTATTGACTCTAATGTGAATGACAGGTACGTGTGATTCAATCACTTTGACATCACAAAGGACAACAATAAAGTTCTAAAATTAGGATTCTAAAGATACATTTCTCTCTTTAGTTCAGTATCTTTAGGCATACAAATGCAAGCCTCCCGCTGTTAAGATCCACACAAAAGATATCTTCCATCTAAGATTAGTTTCTGTCTTATCTAAGGCTGAAATGTATTCATGGCTAACCAGCATAATTCTTGTTTTTACAGGGTAATGAAATTGATGTCAGCCAGTTATATAGGCTTTGCAGATTATGAACTTGCCTATTTCTCAGATAATGTGAAACCTTTGATTGTCTTGTCATCTTTTTATTTAATTTTCCCCATATGCACGTCAATAGACTGAGCTGGATCAGAAGCTGTCTGTCTGCAGTAAGCTGTGTTTCGCCATCGGAGGTGTACCCAATCAGGTGGCTGGTAGTGCCACAGCGTTCTTCCTCCAGATCTACCTGCTGGATGTAGCTCAGGTAAAACATAACTGTGTTTGTCCCTTCCTTTCATTTCTGTTCCCTCTTTCTTTTTTCAGAGAAGCTTCTCCATGCCCTTATAAACTCCTTAAGGTCGGACTGTAACTACTTTGCTGGTTTGTATGGAAGTGATCTCCGGTTACTTTTCAAATGTGGAGTATCACTTGCCACCATCATCTAACCCCCGTCGTGGCTGCCCTGCAGTAACTCCTTCTCTTGTTCAGCATCAATTTCAAAATGGTCCTGATGACTTTCCACATCTAAAAAGAGCTGATTTAATTCCTTAATTCCTATCGACTCCTCCATGCTCGTAAGACCAAGCTCTGCTCTATGGGGCATCGGGGATTCTGCTAGACCGTCCCCGTCGTCTGGAACACCCTCTGACCTCCTCAAAGCACCTCGGACCCTAGGAAGGCTCTCTGCTGAGAACTGCTATCCCTGCTGTGACCTTTCTCTATGAAAACCATTAGGATGAACACTCATCCCTCCTTTCTTGACCCCCTCAGATCAACCCGTTCCAGGCCTCCATGGTTCTGTTCATAGGGAAGGCGTGGGGAGCCGTGACCGACCCGGTCGTTGGCTTCTTCATCACCAAGAGCAGGTGGACCAAGATCGGCAGACTCATGCCCTGGTGAGACTCAACTCACATCAGACCCTGAAGGCACAGGCCTCACCCGGCTGCTAATGTTTTAATTTAATAGTGTTGGCTGTAGGGCCACGTCTGTGTTTGTGGGTGTATGCTGAGGAATGCTACCGGTGTATAGGAACTGTGAATATTACACGCAAATGCTACAGCTGAATGCACGAGGCTTCGTTTGTCCTGAGACCCACGGTTGAATTCTTAAGACTACAGATCTGCAGGGAGTGTTTACCAAAAGCACCAGATCAAAGTCAACTGGAACCCTCAGTGTGTGTGTGTGTGTGTGTGTGTGTGTGTGTGTGTGTGAAGGCTGCGTAAACGCATTGCAGTGACATGAGTGACTAACAGTAATTACTGGTTAAGTACTTTGTGCTGATTGTAATGTGACTGGGTGAGCGATTCACAGGCCATTCTGTCAGCCTGGAGAAAGTCCAGATCACAGCATTACTGAATCGATTACCATTATTTGTGTGTGTGTGTGTTTTACATTTTTTAAGGGGACTCATTTTTGGGTCCCAACAAAAATAGTAAGATGTTGGTTTGTTTGTGATGATTAGCACTGTGAGAAGTCCAGACCCACCCTTTAGGTTATTGTAGAAGGAAAGCCTCACACAGGAAGTCCCTTGGCCCTGGGCTGTGACATCATCAGAGAGACAGGAAGTGATCCGTATCTGTGTCCTGAGCATTTTGTGGTGAAACACCGGAGCCATACTTGCTTTTGTGAGTGTCTCCTCCTAAGCGTTTTTGGCTGTTCCCAGTTGGTACCCGAGGGTTTTTGGTTTGTTAGGTGTGTTTGTTGTGTTAGCAGAGGGGAACGTTGAGATAAAACTGGGAAATTATTCTCAAAACCTCAAAAGATTGTCTGAAAGACCCGCTTTCCTTCAGTCTCGGTGTCTTTGCATGTCTGACAATGTGTGTGCGTGCATTTTGCCTTATCTTCTGTTGAGCACTCCTGTTGGAACTTTCCACTACCCATCCTGCCGGCCATCTTACAGAACATTCTAACATTCTACCAGGCTATTCTGACATTCTACCAGGCTATTCTAACCGTTCCATTCAATCTCTGTGCCTTTTCAACCCTCCCATAGCCAGTCTTTACAGAAGCAGGACCAGCCCTAGCGCTAGGCAACCCAGTCACTCTCATTGTGTGGCTGAACAAACACTAAGGACAGGCCTCTGTTTAACAGGGAGAGCTGGACTGTACCAGAACGCACCACTCTCTACCTCCCTCCAACTCTTTCTCTCATTTTCTCTCTGTTTTCCCCATGTCTCCCTTTCTCTGGGTTCTTCGTTTAACTAAATGACAGAGTGACACAGGTCAGTAGATAGGCCAGCGAGAGCTGGGGGTGGTGGGGTTTGGTATTATGCAGACGAGGATGGGCTCAAGCCCCTTAGGGTCCCATCAGGTCAAAGGTTGGAGTTCCAGTCCATTGTGTAAATGTTTGTCATCCCCAAAACAATGTGACCGTGGTTATCTGGGGTTGGTGGTGGTAACAGGGGGAGGGGTATGATAGCTGGGTGTCCTACATGGCAGCTGCATTGGCTAGCTTGGGTCACGTCGGTGAGGATGTTATGCACTGGCTAGCTTGGATCACGTCAATGAGGACATTGTAAGTGGGAATTCTACAATGACCCACATTCTGGGGTCCCATCATCAGCTCCCACTGTTGCTTTCGTGGAAAATAATTAATGCATATTCGTGTATAATTCAGTGGCCATTGAGGAGCGGAAGAAAGTCAACAACCTCCTTTCTCTCTCTCCCCCTCTCTCTCTTTCCCCCCCCCCCCTCTCTTTCTCTCTCTCCTCTTCTCTCTTTCTCTCTCCCCCCCTCTCTTTCTCTCTCCCCCCTCTCTTTCTCTCTCCCCCCCTCTCTTTCTCTCTCTCCTCTTCTCTCTTTCTCTCTCTCCCCCCCTCTCTTTCTTCCCCCCCCCTCTCTTTCTCTCTCTCCTCTTCTCTCTTTCTCTCTCCCCCCCCTCTCTTTCTCTCTCTCCTCTTCTCTCTTTCTCTCCCCCATCCCTCTCTTTCTCTCTCTCCTCTTCTCTCTTTCTCTCCCCCCCCTCTCTTTCTCTCTCTCCTCTTCTCTCTTTCTCTCCCCACAGTGAAACACACAGCCACCCCATAATGATGGGTAGCAGTTGATGCTGGATTAATTATACACAGACAACACCACTTTCCAAATCCTCAATTTGCACATTAAAGCAGTGTGTGTGTGTGTGTGTGTGTCTGTGTGTCTGAATAAAGTTCATGTTCATGCTGGTTAGCAAACCTGTGGCGTATTCCCACCATTCCCACCCCACTAACCCACCCAGGACAGACCCCTTTACATTCACCAACACACACGTCCATCTCCCCAGACACCCCACACACACACACACACGCACGCATGCAAATGCACACACACGCACGCACACACACACACACACCATCAATCTAACGCTGGCCGGCAGGTTTTAAGGCTTTTGTACATAGTAGCAGAGTTCACAACCATTTCGATCTCAGACCAATTTGACAGTACCCGAAAATATATAATTTTCTCCCCACTGCTTCTTCACTGCTCTTTAATGAATGAGAATTTGTATTATCCACTACTAACCGACATGCTGAGAACCTGTATTGCCTTCAATTGCACATACGCTGAGTGAGGAAAAACCATTGAAGATCCACTTACATTCTTTCTCAAACTATTGTTTTTGAGGTATGAACCGTAACACTGTCCTCTCTCTCTTCCTGTAGGATGGTAGGCTGCACACCGTTTGTGGTCGTCTCCTACTTCTACCTGTGGTTTGTTCCTCCCTTCACAAACGGACGATTCATCTGGTATCTGGGCTTCTACTGCCTCTACCAGACACTCATCACTGTACGTTTACTTGGATACCCATTGGCTGTAGCCATGGCGGCCGCTAATCAATCAAATGGAATTCCACAATTTACATCTGACCCAGGGGTACTGTGGGGGGAAGTGCAATTGGCCAGCACTGTCTGGGTTTGTGGTTTAGTTTACCCAGTATTATTGCCTCGCCTTGTGGTGCTCTAGCGATTCCTACTACTACTAATATTGCAACTACTTCTAATATTACTACTACTACTAATATTGCACCTACTACTAATATTACTACTAATATTGCAACAACTACTAATATTGCAACTACTACTAATATTACTACTACTAATAATATTGCAACTACTACTAATATTGCAACTACTACTAATATTACTACTACTACTAATATTGCAACTACTTCTAATATTACTACAACTACTAATATTGCAACTACTACTAATATTACTACTAATATTGCAACAACTACTAATATTGCAACTATTACTAATACTACTACTAATAATAGTATTGCAACTACTACTAATATTACTACTACTACTAATATTACTACTACTACTAATATTGCAACTACTACTAATATTGCAACTACTACTAATATTACTACTAATATTGCAACTACGACTAATATTGCAACTACTACTAATATTGCAACTACTACTAATATTACTACTACTACTAATATTGCAACTACTTCTAATATTACTACTACTACTAATATTGCAATTACTACTTATATTACTAAGACTACTCTCTCTCTAACCTTTCTAACATGTGCTCTGCCCAATGTCCATGGCAGCCACATTGCAGTGCCCTATAATGACATGTCATTCTAACTACTTGTTAAGTATACACTTGGCCCTGCCAGAGACCGCTGGGTGGGTAAGTGCTGGTTGCCCCTTTTAGCTGCCATTCATTGTCTTAGTGTGTGTGAGAATGAGAACGGACAGCTGCTTCCCTCTCACTGTAAGCCCCTGCAGTAGTTCTAAATAAAAACAATCATTAATAAAATATGGTTGTCACTGTCTAGTGTAATCATAATATCAATCATATCATCAATTCTATTACATACTCTGGTCAAATTGGGTTCCATAAATAGTTTTTCCAAACAAGGCCCAAAAAAGAACATCCTTGGCCATCCTTCTATCTCTCTTTCCCTCTGTCTTGCCCTGGGCCGAAGGGAAGGGACAGTTTTTCTGGCAGGTGTATTTCTGTCATCTCTGGACATGCAGTGGGTTGCTCGATCGGTCCACAATGCTGACAGAGTGGGAGAAAGGCTTGGGTTGAAGGCAAAGGGTCGACAACTGATCCCCTGGGCAGCTTGAGATTTAAAAGAAATAAAAGAGCTGAGGTTTACAGAGAAGGAAAACCTCCAATTTACTTTTAGATGTAATTTCTCAATTTCCACAGTGTTTCCTTCTACCTGACAGCATGCAATCCTATCCTTTGTGTTTTCCAGTGTTTCCACGTTCCTTACTCGGCCCTCACCATGTTCCTCAGCACCGACCAGAAGGAGAGGGACTCTGCCACAGCTTATCGTAGGTCACTAGAACATACAGCTTAGGTTGTGATCCATCTCAAGCACTTGCTCTGTCGTGCTCAACACTTAACACTGCTCACTTGTTACCCTGCAGGTATGACCCTGGAGGTCCTGGGTACTCTAGTCGGCGCTGCCATCCAAGGACAGATCGTGGCTGGCGCCCACACCCTGAAGCACTGCCCGCAACACAACAACAACACAACCGTGTCCACGGGTCACCTAGGAAACGGCAGTGGGGCGGAGATCGTCAAGAGAATCGTTCACTCCCAGGACTTCCTGTCAGACGCTGTAAGTGTCACGGCGACAGCAAACTACCTGACCTGAGGTTTTGCCATAGCGATTTTCTTATGGGAATAACTGCTGCTGACAGTCAGTGTCCTCAACTAACACTGGGCTGAACCTGTGGTCATCTGTTCCTTCTGCTTAAAAATGTTCCTCTCGTTTTAAAGCATCCGAGTCGACAAGCAACAAACTGGAAGCGAGTTGAAGGTCAACAAGTAAAAATAGGGATCTCTTGGAAAGTGGAACATGATGAATGTGAAGGTTGTGTTGTTGTCTGCCTGGTGGCGTGATCTAGTCATACCGTAGCCAACTTAAAGAAGGCATCATACATTTCATATCATCCCCTGTTTGAAGTGAAAGACCACAGAATGAATCTGAACCTCTGCCCCAGCCCCATCCTCTCACCTGCCAGTGACCACACAAAGGGGGTTTCTCCCTGGCATCAATACCGTTTCTGACATCAGAGAGCCCTGCCTACACTGAAGGTGGCAACCACAGTCTGGTGTCATTAAGCCTATTTTTATCACATTCAAAAACAAATACATCCCACACTGCAAACTGAAAATATTTTTGGTCGGGGACCAAAGATGTAACACACATTTGTTGGCCAAACCCAGCCAGGCCTAGACCGGAACGTTCCATTTTAATTTTACTTTATTGCGTAAAACTGAACGCATGAAAACATCACCGACACAACCCAGAGACCCTGCTGTGAATCTTCTGAATGTGAAGGTGGTTTCCAGGTGATCTAGCTCATGCGGTTCTGTGTCGGATTCGGGTCCGCCACAGCTATTCAGGGACCCGAGTGGTGCCGTTGCAAATGACTCTGGGTAAACCCAGATGCCCTCTCACCACGCAAGGCCTTCTGTATCCGCGCCATGCACACAGACACATACACTCTGTGAGCACTGTCACCACTAGATTCCTCCGTGGTCGATGGTGAGGGCGGCTAATTCGTCTGGGCGCGTTCTCCAGTCTCTTGGAATCGGTGCAACGTTTGATGTGAATAAATAATAATAAACCGCTTTGCTGCGACGCGTTGAAAAATAGCAAACAAGCCCAGAGTTGTTTAGGGCAGTGCAGTTCCTGCTGAGGTTGAAACGTCACATCTTCCAGACTGCAGTGTTTTGTAAGTGTATTTACGGATCCAAACGAACATTCAGAATCTTTCCTGTTTATGCTTTTATTTGATCTGTAGGGTGGATCAAGTAATCTGTTATCTGCTAGAGCAATGTTGTTGGTCGTTTATTTATTTTCGATCCCCATTAGCTTTTGCCCGGAGCAGCTACTCATCCTGGGGTCCAAAGAAAACAAGAAAACTAAAAAGGGAAAAAATACGGATAGACAAGGAGAGTAACACACATTTACAGGACAACAAAATACCAAACAAAACATAATGTGTGTCAGTGTAGCAGTTCCCTGACAGGGTCAACAAACCCATTGATATGGATTAATGTGAAGCATTTGGTTGGGTGGTGGACCCCAGGACAAGTATGGCAAGGCAATACTTAATGGAGAGCCAAATTAACAAATATGTTCACACACAATATATTTCCTCTCATTTTTGTCAACTGGAGATGTGCCTTGTCTCTGTTGTCCATGAATACGGTGTACATTTCTCTACTTCCTTCCTCTTGCAGAAGGAGTTGTATATGATCGCAGCTGGCGTTATAGGTGGAGTGTTTCTCATCTGCACCGTGGTAATGTTCCTGGGAGTCAAAGAAAGAGAAGGTGAGTGAGTGAATGTGTGTTTTTGTGCATGTACGCGCATACTCTTTTCCAGAAAGTGGCGGGCTGTCTCTCCCCTCTCACATTTCACTCTAACCTCATTTGCAACACACCAGTAGCACTTAGTGGCATTGCTTTTTGCCTTATATCTAGCTCCAGTCTTGTGAAATTATTATCTATTTCGGGGAAAACAAGGTGATCAAGTATTATATGGGAAAGGACAGAATCAACTCTCCATGTCTCTGTAATCCTAAAATGAAAGAGCTGCCTGTCTCAATGGGACTCAGTTTCACTGCTAACCGTCCCATAACTGAACCAACCTGTCAGTTTGGGTTTTCTGAAGTGAAAACTCCATGTGGAATGGATGGAGCATAACCATACTGCAATGCAACTGCCGTTTAGGGTTGCCAGTTTGGAGGGGAAATCGCCTGTGTGCTACTCACTAATGTCATCTCTAATCATTGGCACTTCATGTGCTAGATTTACCTAAAAGTGGGATAAAAGCCAGACCCTGTGTCTTTTGACATTTTCAGTTCATACTGCTTCATGTTCCTCGCACAGATCCGTACATTTCGAAAACGGAGAAGCAGATCCCGTTCCACAAGGGCTTCTTCCTGGTAATGCGGCACGGCCCATATCTCACCCTGACGACAGCCTTTCTCTTCATCTCTGTTGCTATTCAGGTAGACACAACATCCAGAGAAAGAATTCAATATAAATTGTTGTTTGTTATGCGCTTAAGAACCTAAATAAAATGTTAAAAGAAACACTTATCCATTAAATAACAACTTAACACAGTGAATAGTAATGGGTGCAAATGTGATATTGTTGTTGGGCCCCCCGACCTCCCTAAGAATAGCTCCAGATGTAGCCTTCCTGCTATTAAATGTTGGTTTGGTCTATAGACATAATCAAATTCAACTTTATATACAGGGCAGAGAGAAGTCCAGCTGCAGACCTCATGTCTCAGATTCCTTTCTATGGTCTCCCCACCTCAGACAACTCACCAACCTTTCAAGCAAAATACAATAAACCAATATTCAGGCTATCCTAACTTCCAGTTATTTTTGTTAACACACTATAACTATATATAGTAAATCTGCATTTTTCTAGCATAATTCATCAATAGTAACTATTGAAACATTCAAGCAAAGACCTCAAACTTTCATGCCTGGCAAAAAAGCTGTGTTGAATCCAGTCTGCCTTCACACGTCAATATTGGAATGACATTTACAAATAAACAGTGGTGAACAGATCCAAATGTATACAGTTGTTTAAGACAAGTTTCAAAGGTGTGGTACAGCCTTTTTAATTTCACTTGATTTAAAACCAAAAAGGTATAGCAGGGGCAGACAAACTAGCTTGTGGTTTAAGTAAAGAAACTAAATGAGGAGTTGAGCAATCCTTCACAGTTACTGTAGATAGAAATTATGTACTTATGTATGCCCTGGCTGTGACCCTGTACTTCACAGTGCCACAGTGGGACTTGAAAAAAAAATATATATAGAAATTCACACACATATCAATACACCTTTAACATGTGTGAAATAATTAAAATATTTGACCCATCTAATTATTCATATTATCATAACTATATAAATAATGTAGAAATGATAGTTAACTTATGTGATGCTCAAAGCAATACTTTTACACAACTTTGACCTGTGGTATAATCAAACTGGTCATTTTTTCAATATTACATATTTTCAAATCAACTATAAAGGAGTCAATGTATACCCTGTTACCGACAATGTGGGACAGTTTTAATTATGAGTTTTTAAGATATATTAACATGAAAGACAAAAGGACTTTTCACATTGCATTATTCTTAGCCCCGGGAAAAGACTGGCCTTGGGCTTGCTTAGCCTGTGTTCTCAAACAAGTTTGTTAACGCTTGACTAAGGATTAAACTGGTATACCTTAACCCTGGGTTTATGGAAAAATACGACGGTATACACTCCCATGATACAATTAATTACTTTCTGACACTGGTTGATCAAGCCCACACTGTCAGCATTTGCTTTGATAAAAATACACAAAGACAAATAAAATCAACAATGTGGAAATATGAAAATGAGGCAGAAAATGTGAATAGTTGGACCTTAGATCTGGGCTTTAGTCTAGCTTAAACACTGCACTGTAGTGGAATTTCGGAAGAGAACATTAAATCCTACTAATTTGAACAGAACTAGGTGTAAGTTAAAGAGAAGGGGTAGCAGTTAATATTACAATAATGTTATCATTCAAAGATTTCTCCCTGTATTCATCAGCACCTCAGTTCAGTGATGCACACAGTGATGACATGGTTGGTTTGAGTCTATTCTTCATAGTTTGATAGATTCCACTTCAAACCTTTAGGCCGCTGTAGCTCCAAAAAGCTTTTTTTTTACTTAGCTCATCAGAAAAGGATCATATATCATTCAATAGGAGGGATGAAACTCTGCCACTTCAGACATTAGTCAGCAGCTTCTTCAGTGACTTGGCACAGTGGGCAGTATGAACAGGACAGGGCTGAATATGCTAAGTCATCCCATGTGTGTGTTTGATATTTGATTTCCAGCTGGTGCAGAGCAACTTTGTCCTGTTCTGTACGTATGCAGTGGACCTGCGAGACCACTTTCAGAACATCGTGCTAACCATACTGGTGAGTTCCTGTTCAGCCACACCCATTACTCACGGTGCATAAAGTCCAGCATATAGCCATGAAATCTCCATAGACAAACGTTTGCAGTACAATGGGTTCTACTGAAGAGTGACTTCGGGTTCTACTCAGTGACTTTAAACACTCTGGACTCTGGAGCAGTGGTAACGTGTTCTCTGGAGTGATGAAACACATTCATTATCTGGCAATCTGATGGATGAATCTGGGTGTGGCAGATGCCAGGAGAAAACTATGCATAGTGCTTACTGTAAAGTTTGGTGGAGGAGGGATATTGGTCTGGGGCTGTGTTTCAGGGTTTGAGCTAGGCCCCATAGTTCCAGTGAAGGTTCATCTTAATGCTATAGGATACAAAGACATTTTAGACAATTGGGTGCTTCCAACTTTGTGGCAGCATTTGGGGGAAGGCCCTTTCCTGTTTCAGCATGTGCACAAAGCAGGGTCCAAATAGACATCATTTGATGAGGTTGGGGTAGAGAAAATGGCCTGCACAGAGCCCTGACCTCAACCCCATACAAATTCCCACAGACACTCCAAAATCTTGTGGAAAGCCTTCCCAGAAGAGTGGCGGCTGTTATAGCTGCAAAGGGGGGGGGGGGGGGGTCAACTCCATATTAACGCCCATGGTTTTGGAATCGGATGTCCATAAAGCTTACATAGGTGTGATGATCAGGTGTCCATATACAAACCCGATTCCAAAAAAGTTGGGACACTGTACAATTGTGAATAAAAATAGAATGCAATGATGTGTAAGTTTCAAATTTCAATATTTTATTCAGAATACAACATAGATGACAAATCAAATGTTTAAACTGAGAAAATGTAGACAAGTTGCTCAAGTTTATGAATAGGAATGTTGTCCCATTCTTGTCTAATACAGGCTTCTAGTTGCTCAACTGTCTTAGGTCTTCTTTGTTGCACCTTCCTGGCTGGCCATTTCAGTACCCGGATCCTTCTTTTATGCAGCCATGACATTGTAATTGATGCAGTATGTGGTCTGGCATTGTCATGTTGGAAAATGCAAGGTCTTCCCTGAAAGAGACGACGTCTGGATGGGAGCATATGTTGTTCTAGAACTTGGATATAACTGTCAGCATTGATGGTGCCTTTCCAGATGTGTAGGCTGCCCATGCCACATGCACTCATGCAATCTCATACCATCAGAAATGCAGGCTTCTGAACTGAGCGCTGATAACAACTTGGGTTGTCCTTGTCCTCTTTAGTCCGGATGACATGGCGTCCCAGTTTTCCAAAATGAACTTCAAATTTTGATTTGTCTGACCCCAGAACACTTTTCCACTTTGCCACAGTCCATTTTAAATGATCCTTGGCCCAGAGAAAATGCCTGCGCTTCTGGATCCTGTTTAGATACGGCTTCTTTTTTGACCTATAGAGTTTTAGCCGGCAACGGCGAATGGCACGGTGGATTGTGTTCACCAACAATGCTTTCTGGAAGTATTCCTGAGCCCTGTTGTGATTTCCATTACAGTATCATTCCTGTATGTGATGCAGTGCCGTCTGAGGGCCCGAAGATCACAGGCATCCAGTATGGTTATCCGGCCTTGACCCTTACGCACAGAGATTGTTCCAGATTCTCTGAATCTTTGGATGATATTATGCACTGTAGATGATGATAACTTCAAACTCTTTGCAATTTTTCTCGGAGAAACTCCTTTCTGATATTGCGCCACAATCTTTTGCCGCAGCATTGGGGGAATTGGTGATCCTCTGCCCATCTTGACTTCTGAGAGACACTGCCACTCTGAGAGGCTCTTTTTATACCCAATCATGTTGCCAATTCAATTTGCAAATTGGTCCTCCAGCTGTTCCTTATCTGTACATTTAACTTTTCCGGCCTCTTATTGCTACCTGTCCCAATTTTTTTGGAATGTGTAGCTCTCATGAAATGACATTACAAAATGTCTCACTTTCAACATTCGATATGTTGTCTATATTCTATTGTGAATTAAATATAAGTTTATGAGATTTGTAAATTATTCCATTCCTTTTTCACTAACAATTTGTACAGTGTCCCAACTTTTTTGGAATTGGGTTTGTAGTATATCTCACGGAAAGACTAGCCTACACTACATAATCGACCATCTGACTAAATTATGATTCACTGTTAGCCGAGATTAATGTCCTTGTATAAGGGCTAAATGTGCTCAGCTCTGTCCACGGTGGATGGGTGGATGCCAGCCGGACAGGGGTGCCTTATCTCTGCTTATCGACTGCTTGTGGTGTGTCTGGAGCCTTCGGCCTCAGTTGTGGTGGCTGTGCTGGGGAGTCCCGATAGCACAGTGTTGATAGCTGGATGGGCTGGCGAGATGTGTATCGAGGGAAACATCTTGAGTTTTAACTGTCCCGAACCTGCTGTGGAGTTTTTGCGACGACTCAAGGCCATGACATCATAAAATTAGGAAGGGTGAAAAAGCTTTAAAAATTCAAATATTGTTATATTTTTGAAAGAAAATAAGAACTCCTAATAGAATACAGACACGAGTCTCATTACTATCATGTCTAATGTCATACAAACATGTAAACAGTCCAATCTCTTTTGCTTCAGGACTGTGACATGCTAAACCAGAAAGTCACTGGGAACTAATATGCTGGGATTAGCTCGCTTCCTTGCTGCATGCAACTACTACTAGCTTGTAAGCACCAGAACTGTGACATAGCAAGGCACCTGTAGCCGACCATCCTTAACCCCAACCCAGAAAAGTGCTGAGATTTGCACCATACTTTGCAGCAGGACCACAGGCGTATATTGTTGCGGGGCTAGGCCTGAGGAAAAATGACTGTCAATATTTTCCAACAAAAATACTTGAACATATTTATGTTAAAATGTGGGCAATCACATAGTGTCATTTATTTACACAACAGTGTGACACAGAAAGCAGCAAACCCCAGCAAGAAGAATAATTTTAAGAGGATCTGGTAAAGCGCAGGCCTTTCATACATTTCAATGAATTCTATGACACTGCGAGAAAAGCTAAGCTCACACTGCCAATTGAAATGACCCTGTCGAGGACTTGGAATACAAAAAGGGGAGAGACATATTATATAATGTCATGTCCATCAAAAGTGGCATATTGTACAGAATTTCTCACCCAATGATATGACTCACCAGGATGTGTACGTCCTTCTCTACTGTGCCAAGATTAGTCCTAGTGTGTCCTACAATGCAATGTGCAAAGGTACACTTTTTCAATGTATACTGTATTTTACTTAAAACTGTGAAGTACTGAGTGTGCCCTTGGACTATTTTAGATGCCTCTCCCTAACAGCTACAAATAGACTCTCAGCTATTTCATATTTTTGAATAATTTCTGCACTGCCTTTGAAATAGCCTACATCTACGTTTGTGATTTACAATATTTTAGCCATATAACCACTTAGATTCCGGGAACCAGCTACTACATTTGCTACATTTCTGATTAGTCAACAAGTAACATCATTTTGTATGACACTTTGTGTAAACTCATAATTAACACAAATAGCGTTACGGACTAGAGTGCATATTCATCAGAATGATTTATCTTTTCTCTTAGGTTTCTGCAGTTGTGAGCATCCCTCTGTGGCAGTGGTTTCTGGAAAGGTTTGGCAAGAAGACAGCAGCCTTCTGTGGCATCACTGTAAGTGTCTGGGACAAAATGCTCTTGGTACTTTTGATGTTGATAAGAATATGCCACCTTGTGGAGAAACAGATTATTATGTCTTGGGAAACTGAACTCCTCTCTCTCGCTTTCTGTGCAGTGGATGATGCCGTTCACAATGATGTTGGTATTCATCCCTAACCTGGTTGTTGCCTACGTAGTGGCTGTCTCTTCAGGACTCAGTGTGGCCGCATCACTACTCCTACCATGGTATGACCAACCGAATTGGGCATTCACAAATGTCCTCCGGAAATGAAGCCTTGTTGTCGTAGCACTAGCCAGTGGTTGTAGCTACGGTAGCGGCAGTAACAAATACTGGTGTAGTAAAATAGCTACAGTCTTTGTGCAATTAGTAACCTAGTAGTTTCAAGTAGTCATAACAGTGCCAGTAATATCCTTGTCTCTTTGTCCAAGCGGTCATGCCTGGCTCTGATGTCATGTGTTTTAATGGGATGTGTATAAACCTTAAGTTCACTTTTTGCTATTACTATATATTACCTACTATTGTTTTAAAGCACATTATCCTCACGTCTGCCCCTCCCCCTTTTCCTACTCATCCTTCTTTACCCTGCACTCTCCCTTTTCCCTCCTTTCTTCTTCTCCCCCCCCAATCCTCCCCTTCTTTAAATGACAGGGTATATCCCATGGGGTCATCGTGATGTGTATTTCTGTCTGTTTGTTTATCTGGTGATTCCCATCTGTGGTCTGAGAAATGCGGCTAGCGGCCAGCTAGCTTCATCATCTAATCATGTTATTAGTTCAAGTCCTTTCACTGGGCCCTTTTATCTTGGCTCTTTAAGCATTATTATAGCCATTTCATTCACTTGCAGCTATAAGTAGATTGCTCTTCATCAGACAGATGGGGCCAGTTGTATAACATGATTACGGGGTAGGCCTATAAGTTCATGATGAGAGATGTTTTGATGTAGTATCGATGTGTGTGTGTGTCTGTGTGTTTCGTTTCAGGTCGATGCTGCCAGACGTGGTGGATGACTTCCGTCTTGCGAATCCCCACTGTAAAGGCTACGAGGCTATCTTCTACTCCTTCTATGTGTTCTTCACCAAGTTCGCCGCCGGGATTTCCCTGGGAGTGTCCACTCTGTGCCTCGAGTGAGTGAGACAGATGACATAACACAAGAGTACTGCACCACTAACAGAAAGCCATTATAACTCAAATGTGAGATGTATACCGGACAACAAGGTGGCGTGCAGCGCTGGGGTCGATGCAGATGTACCTCTACGGGTTTACTGCGTTTGACACAGCTGTATGTATCTGCAGGTTTGCGGGTTATGACACAGGGGCCTGCAGGCAGCCAGCTCAAGTAGCGTACACTTTGAAGTTGCTCATTGGCGCCGCCCCTGTGGCCTTCATTGTAACCGGCTTGTTGATATTGCTGCTCTACCCCATCAGCGAGGACGTCCGGCTCAGGAACAAACTGTGTCTAGAGGAGCTACGGTGAGGAACCATGCACCTTGTTAGCAGGATAACAGTGCGGAAATACAGTGACTTTGGAAAGTATCCATACCCCTTTGCATTCTCTACATTTTGTGTTATAGACTTTTTTTAAATAATTGATTATTCATTTTTTACCATCAATCAAAACCGAATATCCCATAATGACAAAACAAAAGCATGTTTTAGAAAGAAAAAAACTGAAGTATCTCATGTACATAAGTATTCAGACCCTTAGCCACGACATTCAAATTGAGTTCAGATTCGTCCTGAGTCCTGACCATTCTTAAGATGTCTCTAGAACTTGACTGGAGTCCACCTGTCGCAAGTGATCAGAAATGATTTAGAAAAGCACACACCTGTCTATATAAGGGTCCACATTTCACAGTGCATGTCAAAGCAAAAACCAAGTCATGAAGTGCAAGAAACTCTCCATTGACCTCAGAGAATTCTGTCGAGACTCAAACTCCGTTGAATATCTGTGGGAGACCTGAAGACTGCAGTTCACTGTCACCCCTCCAATTTGACAGAGCTTCAAAAGGATCTGCAAGGAATTGAATGTGAGAAACTGCCAAAATCCTGGTGTGCAAAGCCAGTGGAGGCATACCCAAGAAGACTCAAAGCTGTGTTCGCCACTAAAGGTGATTCTACAGTAATGAATACAGGGTCATGATACTTATATAAATGAGATTTCTTTGTTTTAATTTTTATTAAATTGGCACACATTTCTACATTCTAAAATAAATAATAAATTAAGTCTATAACACAACAAATCACTGTAAATGCAGTGTAGAGGATATTTCTGTTTATGAAACGTAAGAGAATGAATAATCCTAATGCTGCATACTTAATAGTTAACAGTATTTTGAATACACAACTACTGTTGTAACTGTACTTGTTATCTTGCCTGTCACTCCATCATGTTGACTCAAATTACGTCCAGAAATGGCTCAAATACCAAGAAACGGGTTATGTTAAAGTTTACATTGTCCATTCTCTATAGGAAACAAGGCACCGTCACCTCCAGAACATTGGAGGATCTGAGTAACGGGTGACCTGGAGTGGAACAGACAGGAGAGCTTCCGTGTGTGACGAATTCCAGTTCCACCACTGGAATATGACTTCCATTAGTGTATATTACACTGAGAAATATGAGTTGTTTTCATGTAAACATTTAAGTTTGTTTCTGTGTTTTCACATGAACATGTAATGTATAGCCATCTTGAATATACCAACAAGATTACCTTATTTATATAAATGAATGTATATCACTATTTGCTGTGCTTAGCCGGACAATGCTGCTAGGCAGCTATTTATTATGGATGGTATCAGAGTATGCTAGTTTGGCAACAATAGACGGGCTTAATAAGTGCTGTTGACATTGGTTGATAGAACCATAAACATGGGGGTTACTGCTAATTGCTAAAGGTTCTATTTTAGGTGATGTTGAGTTTTAGGTCAACAGACTGAAAAAGAAGGGCCCAGTTTCCCATGTATAAACCATGTAGTTCTTATTGAAAAGGTAGGTATGATTTTTTTGTCCAGTGCTTCCCCCTGGTGGTACTATAACATCAGTTATAACTGGCTAAACCACAAGCATAATATAATCAGTCATAATAAGCGAGGAAACTATCCATTTTAAACATTTGAGGGTTTTAATAATATACATTCATTTAAAACACAAACAAAAATCTTTCTGAGATGTGGTGGCAGCTACCCCGAACTAGGCCAGCCAAAACACTGCACTATAGCACTTCATTTAGAAAAAAGAAAATAACTTCATTTTGAACCAGATGGCCATACAGCACAATCTCCCAACTATGCCCTATATGTAAACATTTAATTTAAAACATGCTTCTTTCAAAAGTGCAAAAACATTCCTAAAACCAAAATTCCACTCGTTATTTTCCAATAAAAACTTGATGACAGGGTTGACTTGTGTTTGTTTAGTTTTTAGATATCCACCATTATGAATGTTTTATTGGATATGCCTTTGTCTTGTATGTGTGCTAATCTCTTGCTCTGTGATTTCACCTATGCTCACACCTCTGGCCATGTACAAAAGCAATCCTGGTTAAATTGCGACAGACAGATCAAAAAAATTATGGAGTGGTTATTTAAAATGCAGGCGATTTGTAGATCAGTCTCAACTTTCTGACTCAGCTGCAATCTCAAATGAACCCACTGTGTTTTGGGCAAGATTCTTTTTGGGCTTCTGTCTTTTGAGTTAGGCTGTGTTCATGTCTCTGTTAGGGTTAGATTTGAGAGGGCTTGAGGGAGTTTTGACAGGGCTTGAGGGGCTGGATTCAGGACTCCCAGGGGTTTTGATGGGAGATTTCCTTTTGCCGTTCCTCACTGTAAACTCTTCTTTGGGTTTGAATGTCAGGGGCACAAAGCCCTCTGCATCAGCCACCAAGACAATCCACAAAGGACCTGAAACACAAAGGAGGCCAGTGTTTCAATTTTAAAGAGAAAACATTTGGAGGCTTTAATTCAATTAGTATTTTTTCATAGTTGCACTTCAGACTATTTAACATTTAACTATTTAAGCCATGATGCGCATGGGGGTGTGGCATAAGGTCAATATACCAAGTCTATATTGAGCATGAACCACAAACCCCCTGAAGTGCCTTATTGATATTCTAAACTTTTACTAGTTAGTAATTGCATTAATCCAATAAGAAAAGTAATGTGTCAGGCAATACTCCAAAGCACAGTGTTGGTGGAGCATACTGCATTTAAACACAACTAACTCAGGAAGGGCGTGGTGGGCCTGTAAGCTGCTTCTGTTTTAAACCTCCTAATCCACACTAACCCTATAATCAGGCCCATATTTAGCTCTCCGCCCATTAACTGAAGCACTACATGGAACTCCAATAACTGTTGTTTAAATTGCATTCATGTATGTCTGTTTATGTGGAGGGAAACTGAGCTGATTTTGATAACACACCCATATCCAGTTGGTTGAGAGAAGCTAAGTGTTCGGGTAACTCCTATTATGGGCCAGGATATAGGTTATAAGTCGGTTCTTATATGTATGGATCCCTGGAAAACTGAGGGGAAACCCTGAGGGCAAAGGTAACTGCACTTTAACTTTTGGTAACAAGTGTTTTCACCAGTTGTGCTGTCCACAGAGCTAACACAAATGAATAACGGCATTCAGGTATGCACAGGCCGCCAACATGGCTCAGACCAAATTACACAATTTGCTTTTGAGGCCTGCCCACACTGGGGAAAGCCATTGCTCCTAGGCTCTGGAACTCCCTGCCTGCAAACCATCCGGGATTCCGAGTCAATCACCACCTTCCAGCACCGAGTCAAGCCCCATCTGTTCCAAATTGCATCTCTCTTGCCCCGCCTCCGTCCCCTCCTCTGTCTCTTGTTGAAATATCCCCTATTGTGTTATAACATGCATTCCGTGTCTTTTGTTCTTTGTATCTGTGTCTCCTAAGTTTTGTAAAGCAACTTTGGGTCCCAGAAAAGCAATATATAACAATATTGTATTGTTTTTAATGACCTTCAATCTCAAATAACTGTTTGAATGAAGCCTGGAATATATTCAATACACATTGTATAAACAAAGAATGTCAAGCCAACAACCAGGTGTTACCACTCATATGGAAAAGGCCAAATACATACCATACATCATTTCCACTATGCTGAGGTTAAACAGCTCCTGAAGAACCTTCAGACACAGCTTCCCATCACAAAGCAACACTGGCCTTCTCTCATCTATGAACACATTCTCCGACAGCTGCTTCTGCATTGAAACGGAGTAGTTAGTACTATTTTGACATACAAAAATGCACACAGTTATTGATGGACGCCTATTCCTGAGTCATTAACCAAATCACAACTGTATCGTTCTGCTAGAAAAGCCATATTCCTGTCTTTGTGCAGCCATTGTAAGTCAATGGTGGATGGATTACTCTAACCCCAGGAATACACATTCGTCCTTCCTCACATGTAAACAAAGCCCACCATGGATAACATCAGTATCTTATTATCCCGGCATCAGATTAATGTTAAGGTATTCATTTTGTATGCGGTTTACCTGCAGGGTGTCCTTTGTTATTTGGCTGCTTCAAACACGACTTTGTAAATTTGTTCACAGCTGTGGTCTTAATTTAATGTGAGGTCTTTCAATAAACATGTATCTGTTCTTTAAGTATTACCTTCAACTCTTACCTGACAAGTAATGTTAACATATGGAGGTTCACTGGCATTAGGGTAACTAGTCACCAGACCCTTTTTCCCATTGTGAGTGAAGTCCCTGATCTCTGTCAGACACTGTTGCACCTCATAGAAGCGAGAGAAGAGCCTCTCCATGTTCTGAGACAGCTGCTCCAAGTTCCTCTCCCTCTCTTGGTGAGCCAGTGGGGTGGTCTTGGGCAGTGTGGGGAGCTCCGAGTGGGGCTTATCCCTAGGATTATAGTATGGGGAGCAAGCTCGACTGGACTCCCTGCTAGCTTGTCCAGCTGAAGAAAGATTTGATGTCCGGTTGGCGTGCTCCATGTTAAAGTTCTCGATAGTGAGGGAATCAGCACTGGAATGGGTTTGGCTGGATGGATGACCGAGGTCCGAGTAGGGGAAGTCAACGGAGCTTGGTTCCGGGCTCCTCAGTTCTTCCACCAGCCTCCTCCTGCTGCTCCCCGGAGAATGGCACTGGATTACACCTCCTCCGGGAAGCACCAGCTCCTTGATCCCCACACGTTCCTGCTGCTCCGTCTTAGAAAAGACATGCTCCGAGTGGCGCCTAATCTCTGGGTAAAAATTGACAGGGGATTCCTGGTTTGCGGAGGGAGACGCTGGGGTTTCTCCATCGTAGACAATCTCCTTGGGGGTGAGGCGCAGGCTGTACTTGTCGGTGTTGGAGGAGGGGAGGAAGATGGGATCGTTAGACTTCTGTTTGCCGATCATGAGGAGCAATGTCTTGTCACTGAGGAAACAGACGCCTTTGGGCCTCTCATTCTTCTGTAAGGAGATCTGCTGGACATTGGGCATGGCGGAGGACGTGATGCAGTAGACCAATACCATGCTACACGTGTTGGAGGCCACTGCCACCGTAGAGCCCCTGGAATCAAAGGCCACTATATCTGGCACCAGGATCCCAGGAATGCTGACCTTACTCGTTGTGGTAACTTTCCGCTCATACGTTACAAGGATAAGGTGAGACGAATCCTGTCCGGAGCCAGTCACGTGGTCTTTGCGGCGCAGGTGTATTAGTGGACTCGGGTCCGAGCTCCGGTGCTTGGCCAGCAGGTGGGTAAGGTCCATGGGACCGCCAGAGGAGGAACAGGAAAGGTAGGATCTCTCTGAGTCGAAGGACCTCCGGCGGGCATCTATACAGCCTTCCTCGTCCAACATCGCCATTGGAGAAGAATGTCCGGGTAGAGAGGAATCGGAATCACACTGAACGTCAAACGCTATGCCTGCGTTCAGCCCACAGATCCTATCCAGAGGTAACTCTGTGGCCACAGCGACCTGGGCCTCGCCTGTTGACTCCATGGCGCAGATGTAACCTCCCACGTCGAAGATAGGGCAGAAGCTGCATGCTAAAAGACTCTTCTGAACATCGTTGTAGATGTATGAGTGAAGGGCGCTTCCGATGGCCACAACCAGCCGGACTCCATCTTTGGTCCAGCAGGCACAGTGGATGAGTCCACTTCCTTTGATATCAGCCTTCACCCTGCGGTTGTCCAAGCGGACACAGAACAGCACGGATGCATCTTTCTTGGTGAGGACAGAGAGGATGTCCAGCTTGGGGTGCCAAACACATCCCTGGGAAAGCAGGGGGAAGGGTTCGCTCATCTCACACGTTTGGGTGCAGAGCAGCTTGTTCTGTTCCAGAGAGCTGAGCTGCAGCTGCCACACGGTGACATGTTTCTTGTGCTGGACAGCCAACAGGGCCGCTGACCCAGAACAGCACAGTGGGCCCCAGTAGAGACCAAACACATGCTCGAACTGACCAATGACATTGGTGTCACCGAATTTCACCTCACCGTTGGCGTAGTAAAGGGAGGTGAGGCAGACCTGCTTCCCGTCCGTCCATGCGATCCCATGAATGGGGTGGATGGCTTGGTGCAGCGTGTTCAGGCCTGTCCTCAGCAACTTGGCTTTGCCCAGGTCCATACTGACAGTCAAGCAAGTACAAACTAATCCAAAGAGGGAAAGAAACAATCACTTATTTAAGAGTGACACTGATGAATGACAAAGATATTACCATTTTGACAGCATTTATGAGTCCAGAGTCGATCTGCCATGGGGTGTACCTGGCCGTGCAGAAGACTAGTTCCAGCCGCCTTGACTGACACTCTAAGCTGTACCTGTCATGCGTCTCATGTGAAATCCCTAATCTCCTCAGCCTGAGTTACATCCCAGGGCCAGAGTTGAGCTGATTAGTGTGAATGACCTTAGCCATGCAGATCAGGTGAACAACAATCCTCGAGGCACTACAAATGAACTGTTATCAGCGTTGTGTCATGCAATGTCAAACTATATTAGGCTATCCCTCTTTGGATTTTTCCACTAACTCAAACTATTTGAGGAGTAAATACACAAAATTTTAACCAAATGTGAAGTAGTAAGCAAATGGTAACCTTACATAACAGTCTACAAATTGTTGTACTAGCTAGAATAACGTGCACTGTCATTGCTATAATCACATCAAATGGATGTTAAACCATGAAAGTCAAGAAATGATGCTTGAGTGAGAATCAGCAGTTGAAACCACAGATATAAAGCATTGTTCAATTATCTATGGTTTAAATGATAACAAAGAATCTCACTACCCTTGTTTCAGTAAAACGTAGTGTTCGGAAGAGATGTAACCACCCTGAAATTCACAGGCCGGCTTATGTATGTAAGAAATGTTCAGCCACATATCATTTACATCATGGTGCCTGGTCGTCATTGTAAATGAATATTGGTTGTCAATCGGCTAAGTTGCTTAAATTAAGGTGAAACAAAAATAATAATAATTATAAGCTATACTGTAGTGTTTTTGCCGGACCACGTAAGAGGAGCCGGCCAAGAGCAAATGTCTCTTACTGAGTGACTGGCTGGCTGACTGAGTGAGTGACTATTCACCCTCGGATCAATAGTGTAGTGGTTAGAGACGCAGCCTTTCACGCAGGTGACCGGTATTCACATCTCGCCACAGATAACTAATTATGCATTAGGATTTGTTCAGCATAGACAAAAGCTGTGCTGAATACAACCATAAGTAGCTATGTTATAGTAAGCCTAAAATTGTATTCTTTGCGATATTGAAACTTTTTTTTTTAAATACACATCCATGCATGCTTTTTGCAGTAATAGCCAATAAATCACAAGCCCTTGCGCAGTAACACAGGAGGGGTTTCCATGATTCTCTCTTTTCACTTGACTAAATAGTTACCTTCACTTATATTGATAGTTATTGTATCAATGTCATCCACGAATGAATGAAAAATGAACGTTGTGCCATGAAATGAAATAGCTTTGACAGTGTAAAGTTCATCTTCAGTCTCGCTAACATTTGCTCAATTCAAATGACTATTCCAAATAGTAAGTAGATACTAGTAGGCCTATTACTGGCTAATAAAAGCCATACAGTTCATAGATGATATTTGTGATGGAAGTAAACTTAACGCAATGATTAATGGTGTCTAACTAAAACTTCAAACTGGGCGTTATGTTAACGCGAGACAAAATTATCTAATGTTGAGATGCAGTTTTCTGATGAGGTAGTATGTCCCCTCGTAGTTCACATAGCGTAGTGGTCAGCTATTCAACTGTTACTGTATGGATGACCATCTACAGTAATCTTTGTACAAAAAAGTACACTTTAGTTCCGTAAATAAACGTTCTTTTGCCCACGTTATTCCTACAAAAATGTACTGGCTTGGATAAAAGTGGCATTTGGAGACAATACGGATGTGAACTATTTACCTGCAAACTTTGTGGTCTTGCAGGATTATCACTGACTTACAATGTTTTGACCCCGGTTCGATTCCCCTCTTAGATGTTTAAATTTTTATCTCTCAGATATATTCGGTACGTTTCAGCCATCGCACAACAATATACACTCACCTAAAGGATTATTAGAAACACCATACTAATACTGTGTTTAAACCCCTTTCGGCTTCAGAACTGCCTTAATTCTATGTGGCATTGACTCAACAAGGTGCTGAAAGCATTCTTTAGAAATGTTGTCCCATATTGATAAGATAGCATCTTGCAGTTGATGGAGATTTGTGGGATGCACATCCAGGGCACGAAGCTCCCGTTCCACCACATCCCAAAGATGCTCTATTGGGTTGAGATCTGGTGACTGTGGGGGCCATTTCAGTACAGTGAACTCATTGTCATGTTCAAGAAACCAATTTGAAATGATTCCAGCTTTGTGACATGGTGCATTATCCTGCTGGAAGTAGCCATCAGAGGATGGGTACATGGTGGTCATAAAGGGATGGACATGGTCAGAAACAATGCTCAGGTAGGCCATGGCATTTAAACGATGCCCAATTGGCACTAAGGGGCCTAAAGTGTGCCAAGAAAACATCCCCCACACCATTACACCACCACCACCAGACTCAGACCGGCCCATCTGGCACCAACAACCATGCCACGATCAAAATTGCTTAAATCACCTTTCTTTCCCAAAAACACCCCTAAATGCACTGAAGCAACTGCCATGTGATTGGTTGATTAGATAATTGCATTAATGAGAAATTGAACAGGTGTTCCGAATAATCCTTTAGGTGAGTGTATACCCAGTCTGTAATACCATGAATTGCATCTGTTTTGTTCCCTTATAGTTTATTCTCCCAAACCTAATCATCATCATCCACATACCATTTCTTCCCCAACGTTTTCATTTTTGTGTCCGCAGGTAGACAATATTCTTGGGGGGGGGGGCAGTTATCCCATGTAGGGGGTCAAGTTATCCCATCTTACCCGACACTTTAGCTCAATAAATAAACGTTTTGTTGTCCATGTTATTTCAGTAAAAATGTAATGGCTTAGATAAAAGTTGCATTCCAGCCGTTTAAATAGCGTAATGGTTACAGACACAATCTACCACATAGGAAACCGCGGATCAAAACAAGCCAGGAAGAACAACATTCACCCTTTCTAATCGCGGGCCGGGTTCCTTTCCTGGTTTTAACAACTGGAGTTAGACAATTTGTTAATAGTTTCTGATTGGGTATTGTATAGTATTTAAACTAGGTTAATATGGAATTTATAGATTCTTCAACAAGGGTCATTGGACATGCACCTAAGCACTGTGCAGTATAATAGGTACAAACATTGGTGTACTGTCCCACCACGCTTAGCTAGACACTCGACAATAGAATTAGAAAATAACTTGCCTAGTGGCTGACTGGTTACCTAGTTAGCTAGCAGCCAATTATAATTTTAGACTGGCATGCTCATACACTACAAATATAACAGTAAGCATTTCACTTTTCACTCACTTGTGAAGCAGTGTCATACGATCGTGCCGAAATTATATGCACGATTGTACATTCTTCAACTGTGGTGCCGAACATAACAGCATGACGCTACTCGTGATCATACTTCCCACGTTTATTTCACTTTTCCCGGGGTGAAAGTTGATCATAAACCGGAATTAAATACAAAGGCATCATGGGACATGACGTTTATGCCTAGCGAGGATACTGTGTCAAGATAGCCGACTCAGGCCGTAACGTCAAAAATCTGTAAAGCGATAGGAAAATAAACAAGGAGCCAGCCGTGTGTAAACAAGTGTTTGCCACTTGGGGGCATTGTCGTCCACAGTAAAAATATTGCTCAAACTGCTACTGAGGACGAGATTTGAGATTAGGTTATGTCTCAATGCTGAGTTGTTTTTTTTGCGCTCTTGTAACACAATCTAGCATTTCTCAGACTTCAGTGCGGAGTGGATCAGTGGTCGGGCATTGCTGAAATATACTAGACCTCAAACCTGATTTATTTGATGCTTTAGCATTCACCTTCTACTTTCATCATAATGGGTGTGGAAATCGAAACAATATCGCCAGGAGATGGTAGGTCGGTTTGCTACGTTGTCACGTCTGTTTTTGTTTTGTATGCTTGTTCTGAATGTATTTATTTTGCTATTACGAAATGGTGGTAAATGCAGTATGGTGTTATGTGGGAACGTTGAACAGATTTATAGCCAGTGCGAAGTAGTAAGTTATGTTTATCACGCACTGCACCACGTCTGGGAGGTTATTTCTCAAGCCTCTGCGAAATGTCCGTTGCTCTCACAGATCAGCACTGATTAGTACACACACCAATCCCGTTCTAGAACTCTCGGCATTATCGGCTGCTGGCGTTCTTTACTGACCAGTTTGTAGTCTGATTTCTGTAACTTTTTTGGTGTAGTCTACATTCTTCCGATATTTTGTCGTGCAGAACACGACATAGCTAGCTACGTGTGTATGCTGTTAGCAAAAGGAACAAGATAATGTTTCATCAAATTAATTACAGTAACAACATTCTACAGAGTGCATGTCATGCCTAAACAATATCTGCCATACCACCAATATCCTAATTACATTTTCCATAGGAAACCACTTGGACCTTCTATAATTATAGACACATTCCATACTCTCACAGATGTTCATGTATGTGGAACTATATCATAAGCAGTTTATTGATATAGGCTGGTTAATATAATTATTACATCTGAATAGGTTGGGGCTCAGACAGAGCCCCAGACAGAGCCCCAGCAAACAGACAGAATTAATCTAGCCTGGCATTGTTAATCTGTTAGCTTTATATGGTACCAGTTTGCAGGGTGTACAAGAACTTGCGTAAACATACTACACACGCAGGGTAACACACAATACATTCTACTGACTATTGTTTGTTTTCAACAGCAAGGACTTTTCCAAAGAAGGGCCAGACGTGTGTCGTCCATTACACAGGTAAAGAGTGTTTGACAGAAGAGCATTTGGTTGGGAAATTAAAGTTTTGTTTTCCCCATAGGTAGGGAATTCCACAGATAATCAAGTCAGACAGGAAGGAAACACATTTATTACATTTTAATAACATGTAGGCCTATATAACAGGTTGTGTGTGGGTGTTTGTGTGTGTCTATATGTGCTAGTTTATGTGCCACTTGTCACTTTAAAGATCTGGCTGGAACTCTCCTCATAAAGTTTAATATGCATTTAATGTTTGTTTGTTTGTTAAAATGGTGCTATATTTTAAGCTCAACACTTAATCACTATGTTAAGGGATTGATTGCCATTTGGTTTATTGTTGCCCAGAAGGCAGAGTGAGATTCTAGTAATGAAGATTTGGTTCTTCTGCGAAGATTATTGTGTGGGTCAGAGTTTAGAAGGGAGTGGAAGGGGAGCCACAGAAAGTGAGAGATTGATATAAATGTTGACTGGCTGGATAAATTGGGAAGGAGAGATAAATTAAGGGCTTGGTAAATTGTTTTCTGATTCAGTTAGACATTTTGCGGCTATATATTTTGTAAATTTTATCTTTAGGTAAAAAAAAAATCCAGTCTTGCTTTCAGTATATATAGACATTGCAAATGTTTTTAGACCCCTGAACAATTCATATTACTGAATTACAAATGGCACATTGACATTTTGTTCTGTTTGATATTTTATTATAACGCACTGAAACTCTAAATCAATTGTTGGTTTTACATTGGGGAACTTTTTTGTAAAAAAAACCCTACGCAATGGACGAACCCATTTTACACAAATTAATTTCCCTAACGCAGACACAATAACGTTACTGTTGGTCTACAACTGGGAAACATTAAAGTTCCTGTCATATTTTCTGGATTATAACCCACTATAAGGATTGTTGGTCAGGCTGTGAATCTGAAGAAAAATTAATATCAAAGAGCATTCTACCAAACCTAAAGTAATACAAATGCATAGATTAGGGAATGGGTAAAAAATTCTATTCCAGTCTTTAGACATCCTGGTGAGCACAGTTGGATCAATAATCAGGAATGTGAAGTTGCATTATTCCACCCAGACACTGCCAAAAGTATTTCTCTCAAAACACAGCGCTGAAACAAGGACACTTGTGAGAGCATCCACAAAGAGAACCAGAAGCACTTTAAAAGAAGCTACAAAGTTCAGTGGCTGGTGAAGTGAAGTTTGGCGGTGGCAGCAGCATGCTGTAGGGATACTTCTCACCAGCAGCAACTGGGAGTCTTGTTAACATTGGTCGAACGTAGATGGTGCAGCAAAATACAGAAAGAAAACCTGCTTCAGTCTAAAATGAAAGCTTGGAAGGAAATGCACATAGGACTTTGGTAATAACTGTTTTGATAATTGATATTGATTAATCTGTAGATTAATATTTCAATTCATTAATTAATCTGATAAAAAATAAAATAAATCCAGGATTAAATAACATTTTTGTACAACTCTCTCTTTAAAATAACTTAAAATGGCAATAATAACATTGAAAATATGTGCAAAATAAAGGGTTTTATGAACTACATACACATGTATTCAAATCAGTTTTTTCTCTTTGGTTTGAATGGTTTTGCTCTAAACTGTTTTTATAAATAATGAATCAAAAAGAAAATGACAAAATTGTATGCTAAAATGTTCACAAAATAGTATATTTTATACTTTATTTAAATTATTATTTTAACATGTTGGAAGTTGCAAGTAAGGAGGGATAAGGAAAGGTGAGACATTGCTGAGAATCTGATAGCAGGTAGATTACAAATTGAAATTTGAAATCTATCCTGAAGTCTAATTTGTGGTTATCGTATTGCCTAATTGTATTAATCTTGTAGTAGGCTGTGGGCAGTCAAAGATTGACATACGTGTCCTCTGAAACACATTTCGCCAAGCCGATCTGCTTTTTATTGTACTGTTTGCATACCAAGGAAGTACTCACCAACACCTGCACTCTTCGAGGAGAATGCATTCACCAGCCAACAACCAAGTTTAAACTTGCATGCACATAACCTAACACAAGGAGTTCCTGCAGCCTGACGAATTAAGGCAATCGCATCCGACCCTAACCCTGGGTGGTACAATTTGCTCCATATGTAAGGCCACAGGTATTGTCGCTATAACTCAAACAGAATTTGCACAAGAGTAATTTAATAAAATGCCAATACATTTTATTCCTTTGGATTTTGGGATTCCATACCCATTTTCCACATTTCAGATTTGAATGGGCTGCTTTGCTCAAGCCCTTTTCTCTTCCATTACTCTATATTAAGGCCTTTGGTACTGCTGTGTTGGTATCTGCAGGGGAGTTGACCTTATTACTGATGCACGAATGCAAGTCTGCATTCTCTCGCTCTGTCTTTCATTTTCAGATGTCCGAATTGGTTTCTATGTGGGCTCAGGAAGTAAACTGAACATTTTGGGAAGTTGAAAAGTCAAATTTTCCAGACATATTTTATTTTTTCTGGTGGATAATACAATTTCTTTACCAGACTTAGAAATACCAGTTTTTTTTATATTGAAGTAAAGCATTGTTTGGAAAAGTAGTCAATGGAAAATTGTAATAAGAGTAAAACTAAATATATGTCCAAAAGATTTTAAACTGCCAGCAATGGTATTTATAGTAGTTGAATATACAGAATTCACCAACATTCCTTATAATATACTGCGATAACATGCTCTTTTAGAAAAACTATTTCTGATGTTTTGTTGTTAGGACTGTTATGAGTAGTGTACAGTACTGTCCAATCTTATTCAAAATAGTAGAGTACAATACATCCAGTCACTTAAGTACAACACATATGGGGTATGTGCGTTGAAAGTGTCTGCTACCGGAACGTATTAATCAGTCATACAATACAAATGAGGGCTGGAAAGGACAGGCTTTTGACCTTGGTGTTTTAACAATTGGTTTTCTTTGTGAGCTTAACTGGATGCATACATTTTCTTGCTTTAATTACAGCTGAAACTTGTTGTCACTTATTGGCAAACATGCTGAAACTTGTTGCTTCCAACATAAGATTCACATGGAGTGTTTCAGTTTGCATGATGCATCTGTTACCCTTGTCCATTTAATTTCTAGCCAGGTCCACCTATGGGGTATTGTTCTAATATCTATAAACTAAAGTTTTACTGTACAGTATACAGTATAGTTTTACTGTATTAAAATGCAGGTGTTTTTCGAGTCCTGAATGCTAATTGGCTGAAAGCTGTTCAGGTTTATAATAGCCATAAGGGACCTCATGGGTTTGTGGTATATGGCAAATAAAACAAACAACCTCATGCCTTTTAGCTTAACATTATTGTCTGGTTTCGCAGTTGTTTAGATTCCATCCACTCCAGACCGGACCTCTGTGAAAGGTGCAATCATGGCTAGCCTAAACTAAGGCTGCCCAATGAATTGGGCTGTACAATGAATCAAATTAACTTTCAAGTGGCAGTATTTAAATCTGTAACATTTATATCGCGAGATAAAAATGCATTATTTTAAAAACACAACTCAGTCCTGTATAATGTTATTTCCTCTTGTCCTATAATGTTATTTCCTCTGCTCTGTTCACACTAAGCCCTTCCTGTTGTCTCTTAAGCAGTGCAGTTCTTTTTTGTCTCTGTGTTAGATTCTCAATAGTTTTGCATGCTATTCCCACACAGAAAACCCATGCCAAACATACAGTTGTGCTCATAAGTTTGCATAACGCTCCCTTTTAAATCATAATGATAACAGAAATCACTCAACTGGCCCTGATCAAAGGTTTACATACCCTTTAATGTTTGGCCTTGTTACAGACACACAAGGTGACACACACAGGTGAAAATGTAAATTAAAGGTGAATTTCCCACACAAGTGTTGAGCTTTTTAAATTGCAATTCGTGTCTGTGTATAAATTGTCAATGAGTTTGTTAGCTCTCACATGGATGCACTGAGCAGCCTAGATACTGAACAATGGGGAGCAGAAAAGAACTGTCAAAAGACCTGCGTAACAAGGTAATGGAACAATATAAAGATGGAAAAGGATATAAAAAGATATCAAAAGCCTTGTAAATGCCAGTCAGTACTGTTCAATCACTTATTAAGAAGTGGAAAATTCTGGGATCTATTGACGCCAAGCCATGGTCAGGTAGACCAAGAAAGATTTCAGCCTAAACTGCCAGAAGAATTGTTCGGGATACAAAGAAAAACCCACAGGTAATCTCAGGAGAAATACAGGCTGGTCTGGAAAAAGACTGTTTGTTTGAAGGAGCACAATATGACGATACTTGAACAAAAATGAGCTGCATGGTCGAGTTGCCTCGAAGAAGCCTTTATGGCGCCAATGACACAAAAAAGCCTGGTTACAATATGCCCTACAACACCTTGACATGCCTCACAGCTTCTGGCACACTAATTTGGAGTGACGAGACCAAAATAAAGCTTCATGTTTACAACCGTAAGCACAATGTATGGAAAGGGGTCAACAAGGCCTATTGTGAACAGAATACTATCCCCACTGTGAAGCATGGTGGTGGCTCACTGATGATTTGGGGTGCGTGAGCTCTAAAGGCACAGGGAATCTTGTGAGAATTGATGGCAAGATGAATGCAACATGTTATCAGAAAATACTGGCAGACAATTTGCATCCTTCTGCACAAAAGCTTCGCATGGGACGCTCTTTATAGAGTTAGACGTGTCTTAATATTTGTAAATATACAGTAGATATATAAAGTCTACACACCCCTGTGAAAATGTCAGGTTTTTGTGATGTAAAAAAATTAGACAAAGATAAATCACTTTTAATGTGACCTATAATGTGAACAATTCAATTGAAAAACAAACAGAAGTCTTCGAGGGGGTTAAAATGAAAAATAAAAACCTTACAATAACCTGGTTGCATAAGTGTGCACACCCTGTTATAACTGGGGATGTGGCTGTGTTCAGAATTAACCAATCATATTTAAACTCATGTTAAATAGAAGTAATTACACACCTGCCATCATTTAATGTGACTCTGATTAATCACAAATAAAGTTCAGCTGTTCTAGTTAGGATTTTTCTTAGTTCCGCAAAGAGTTTCCAAAGAATCAGAGGGATCTAATTGTTGAAAGAGATCAGTCAGGAGAAGGGTACAAAATAATTTCCAAAGCATAAGATATACCATGGAACACAGTGAAGACAGTCATCAAGGGAAGAAAATATGGCACAACAGAGACATTACCAAGAACTGGACATCCATCCAAAATTGTTGAAAAGACAAGAAGAAAACTGGTCAGGGAGGCTTCCAAGAGGCCTACAGCAACATTAAAGGAACTGCAGGAATTTGTGGGGAGTACTGGCTGTGTGCTACATGTGACAACAATCTCCTGTATTCATATGAATGGGCTATGGTGGCAAGATGGAAGCCTTTTCTTACAAAGAAAAACATCCAAGCCCGGCTGAAGTTTGCAAAAACAAATATAAAGTCCCCCAAAAGCATGTGGGAAATGGTGTAATTTTCTGATATGGCCATAATTCCTAAAGGTTTGTTTGGCGCAAAAACAACACTGCACATCACCCAAAGAACACCATACCCACAGTGAAGCATGTTGGTTGCAGCACCATGCTTTGGGGCTGTTTTTCTTCAACTGGCTTTAGTCATGGTGGAGGGAATTATGAACAGTTCCAAATAACCGGCAATTTTGGCACAAAACCTTCAGGTGTCCGTTAGAAAGATGAAGAAGTTTACCTTTCAGCACAACAACGACCCAAAGCACACATCCAAATCCACAAAAGCATGACTTTACCAGAAGAAGATTAACGTTTTGGAATGGCCCAGCCAGAGCCCAGACCTGAATCCAATTGAACATCTGTGGGCTTATCTGAAGAGGGCTGTGCACAGGAGATGTATTCGCAATCTGACAGATCTGGAGCGCTTTTGCAAAGAAGAGTGGGCAAATATTGCCACGTCAAGATGTGCCATCCTAATAGACTCCTACCCAAAAAGACTGAGTGCTGTAATAAAATCAAAAGGTGCTTCAACAAAGTATTAGTTTAAGGGTGTGCAACCAGGTTATTGTGAGATTTGTATTTCTTTTTTTCCCCCCTCAAAGATCTTAGTTAGTTTTTTCAGTTGAATTGTTCACGTTATAGGTCACATTAAAGGTGGAAAAGTTCGGACATTATTTATCTTTGTCTCATTCTTTTACATCACAAGAACCTGCCATTATATTTATGAATATTGAGACACATCTAACTCCACAGCTCTTGGACTTTCCAGTACGACAATGACCGTAAGCAGAAGGCCAAGTTAAACCTCCAGTGGTTACAGCAGAAAAAGGTGAAGGTTCTGGAGTGGCCATCAAAGTCTCCTGACCTTAATATCATTAAACCACTCTGGGGAGATCTCAAATGTGCGGTTCATGTAAGACGACCAAAGACTTTGCATGAAAGATTTTGCCAAGACGAATGGGCAGCTATAACGCCTGCAAGAATTCGGGGCCTCATAAAAAACTATTACAAAAGACTCCACACTGTATGTAGACTTTTAAACAGGGGTCAGTTAATTTTTTTTCTTTGTTGCCATGTTTTGTTTTATGATTGTGCCATTCTGTAATGACCTACAGTTGAATATGAATCCCACAAGACATAAAAGACATGTTTTCTTTACAACTTTTACAGATATTACCAATTATCCAAGGGTTTGCAAACTTTTGAGCACAACTGTATATGCACATTTGTAGGGAATTTCTTATGTTTACATATGTGCCCTGAATATGTTCATGAAATATATAAATTGTGCATAATACAATGCATGTCATATATTTAAACGTTGGATATTATGTGTTAAAATAATGAAATATATGAATATGCAGTACTTGAAGCATTCATCATCAACACATCATGGAATTAACCTTCAAAACGTTATTTTCCAGAGAATCTCCTTGTTATAGTGAGTTTAACTAATTATTGTTGGCAAAATGGGGAGCAAATCAACATAACCACCAGTCTAGGCCATATTGCATTACATTAATTAATGTGAAAAGACAATTATTATCTTTTACAAACGAGGCAATTTGTAAATTGTTTCTACCAATCAATCAAAGGTATTTATAAAGCCCTTTTTACAACAGCAGTTGTCACAAAGTGCTTTACAGATACACCCGGCCTTAAAACCCCAAGGAGTTTTAGGAAGAAACCTAGAGAGGACCCAGGATCAGAGGGGTGACCAGTCCTCTTCTGGCTGTGCCGGGTGAGATATTAAGAGTCCAATTGGAATAATTTATGAATTTCTCTGGGCTAAATCCAGAATCTATTTGATTTTAGACCAGGTCAAATGTATGACCAGGTGGACAAGGACAGGGACAGCAACGGGCCCCCCAAACCAAGTACTCTGCAGCTGTGGACCAGGACCTCATCTCCTCCTAAAATTTTAAAACTGAAAGAGACTGAGAAAAGTTAGAAAGTACCATAATTTCTATTAAATACATTGTAAATACAAGTATAGAAACAACTGGTTAGAGTCAGTCATCTTAATTTAATAAGGTCCTTTATTCACAATATCATACAACTGCCCTTGTGTCATAATATAATGATAAATGTTTAGTAAATACACAAGTTTTGACTTTAGTCACTGTCAAGCAGCATATAGCACCCTTTTCAGTTTTAATATAATGAACCACTTAGTACTCCAAGTTGACATTTCAAAAGAGACATGTTATGCAAACAATATACATATAACTCCGGTAAAAAGTAAGAGACCACTGCACCTTTTCTGTCCTTTCCAAAAAAGTTGAAAAGGAAAGTTTTGAGTGAGGAACAGTCAATTTGCAGTACTCTCTTAATTTTAACCATTCTTTTCCTCACTCAAAACGTTCCTTTTCAACTTTATTGGAAAGGAAAGAAAACAGTCCAGAGCTGTATAATACTTCCGTGTGGATTCTATTAAGATAAATAGACTAAATTGATTGTTCCAAACAAGAAATGTGGTTATTAATATAAGTAATTCTGTTTCTGTGATTCCAACAGTTTTTTGAATCAATCACTATATTTTGTAGAAAATGTTGTACATTTTGTGCCGCTCCAGTCCAGACCATGCCAAAAACCACTGGTAAAGACAGGAACAAATAAAGATGTCCAAAAGACATTGGCATGGGAACGTGTTCCCTGGGTTAGGTTAGCTTAATTAGAAGACAGAGAGAAAGATCACTAAGTAGTGTATTTTTATTTCGACAGTATATAAGGGAAGTTTTGAGAATAGAATAGAATAGTCTGAACAAAATGTGAATTTATGTAAATGGTTTGATAAATGAAAGCGTACGTTATTAATACTATGTTTGCTTCCTGTCAGTTGTTCTCGTGTCAGCTACTGCATAACTTAACGGTCCAAAACAAAAATAAAGCCAGTGAATCGGCTTTCATTACAGACAACTTCAGAAAAGTGATAACGAAGGATTGAGCACAAAAAACGCTGAGACAAACAAACACAAAGAAACAACAAGAGATGGCTCTTCCACTACTGGGACACTACTGCCTCATCCCTTTCATTCAGTTTATCATGTCTCCATGTCCCAGTCCACAGCCTTATCTCTAGTGTTCACTATCACCCCTGAGGTCCACATGCCACACACACAAGCACACACACACGTTGCTAAAGGAATTGGTGGGTTCCGCTGAAGTAATGTTGCGCTCTGAGGTTGCTTTGGTGCATGACAGACTTCTGTCTCCCTGAAGCCCGTCTCTAACCTTTGACCCTGGGCCAGTACGTTCTGGGAATGGTCACAGATAGCATTGTGGGTGTCCCTTCCGTTTCTACGGAGACAGGGTTAAGAGCAGTGCGGCTCGGGTTCCATGGCTGTGATGTCACATCTATATGGGGTTGTTATGGTATCTCTGGCGCTTTTCAAGAGACTCCACCAATTAGAAGACTAGTTTGGAGCACTCATGGAAATAAAAACGTAGGGCACAAATTATATTACTATTAATTCAAAACAATTATCATCCCAATATGTAAGTATTTATTTTTTTACACCATCACTACCAGTGACTGAGTAATAGGAAAGAGGCCATCATGGTCCAGGTCACATTGATTTTGGATTTGGATTGACGCAGTCCTCTCACACGCGCGCACACAGACACACACAGGCCTTAATATGTGGAGAGATGGAGTAGTCTCAAATCTGGTCTGTCCAACAGAAAGCCCAGCAGGATTTGAGATTGCCTCCATGACCATTCCGTGGTACCCATAAAAAATGTCAAGACGGGTCCTGTGGAAATAAAAGAAACAAGTCAATCCAGTACTTATTTTCAACTCAAAGTAACAAATTCTAGTGTAATTGGTACAAAACATAAAGTCTTGCATAGGGTGCTAGAACATAAACAGGTCTGTTCCTTCTTAACTCAGAATGACAAACACCAGCACAAGGCTTAATTATGCAGGTCTATTACGGCTGACTGGAGAGTGGATTTTATAGAGCTATTTCCATTAACAGCGATTCTCTAAGAACATCCAAAAGGGGAAAACGGCTAAGGGCGGGGGCTGCTGTTGGGTCTTAAACTCCTTCTGGACACAGAACTGCCGCAAAATGTCCTGACTATATACGTTCACTACTGTACATATGGCTGTTGTACAGAACCCTTAAACAGTCAAAGTGAGTCAAGGAGACTATAAACCCACAGAGCACCTGCTGTGATGTTCATGTGACTCCCACACTGAACGCTTCTTTTTCATTCCTTTAAATAATTAGGTCTATGAACGGATGCAGATGTAGGATTGAGGCAGCAGGCTGTGTGCTAATTAGTGCTATGCAAAGCTACCGCCAAAACATTAAGACCATATATCCAAGGTGCCTTGTTATTATACATATTCTGGTAACAAGGATCCTACCGTTAAACGAACCACAGATATTTTCCATTGACACGTACTGTACATGTCCACGGCGCTGTGACATGCCAACATGGCTGTAAGAGCACCTTACAGGCAGACAGCCCCTGTGTGCTATCTTTTTACATATCTGGCACCAGTGGACAAGGGGCCTGTGTTACCGTGTGTGTATTTGTGTGTGCGTGACGTGTGGCCCGAGACAGATACAGTAAAGATAGTATAAATAGCCTAGCAAGGATAGCCTTGGATTTGGTCCCATTAAGCTTGGAGATGCCACACTACTCAAGAGGGTCTGAGGGGGCAAAATGAAAAGTGCCCTACACTCTATATCAGGGGTGTCAAAACATTTGGCTCTGCAGGTTTTCAGCAAGTTTTGGACTGTAGTCTATTTTTTTGATTGCGCACGGAGCTGGGAGCACTACCACTTGGGTTGTTTTAACACAAAAAGTAGTACACATGTACATTTACTCAAACCACAATGTATTTGACACCCATGTAGTGATTAATAGTTAGCAGTAACACCGGGCAACCCTAAGTTGTTCTGGAATAAACTACATTAGAAAGAGGGTGTTATTTTTGGGATCACATGGGTCTTCCCTAGGTATTTTCACACTCAGCCCAAGCTGAGAACCAGGGATACGGTCTGCCCAGTTTCCCATGCTTTCTACACTGTGGGATAATGACTTATTACCTGTCAGATCTAAGGGGGCCTGGGACTGTCCTACAGGAAAAGGCTGGACAGAGCCTTTGTTATTTTCATGCAACCCCACCCTGACTCAACCAAGATAGTGTGGGCTAATGGAATTTCATTGTCAGATGGTTAAGGATCTACAGTTGGTCTTGGATGCAGGAAGCGAAATAGCCTGGCTTTATTAGATTGTTTGAAACAACCCCACCCTAAATCTGGAGGGAATAGTATGTAGACGTTCCTGGATAAGTTGGGCTTTACAAACTACTCGTATTCGACCTTGTAGACAGGTTAATTAGTGTTTTTTAATCATGGCCACCGCTTCACCCATGTAGGACATCAGTCTTAATAGTGTTATAGTAAGGACTAATTCACTGTATAACTGGTCATATTATTACTGCTTGATAGTAAAGATCCCCTTAAATAAACATCCTAATCTTGTTTCACTGTGAGATTTATTTGAAATATGAGACTTCAAGTTCAATTCTTCAAGTGCACTGTACTGTGCCTGTAACTCCTGTTTTGCCAGGGGAAAAACAGCAATGTTCTATGGACCCATCGACTCCGGGCTTGGACCTCTGCCTAGTGGCCTCAGAGGAAGGCAGACAGACTGATATCTGGGTGTCAGGGATTCTTGGAGGCCTGCGGTCCAACTAAGTTTAGTTGGGAGTGAAAGAGGAGAAGGAGCCTGTACTGTACAAGACTCACATCACTCTAGGTGACCCGTCTCCTGACTGAGTGGGGTTAGCATGGTAGGCTGGTTTTATTGCCAACAATTTACTCTGATGTTATGGCTGTCCACTGTGGTGGTGGTAGAAGAAATGAATCATGGGGTTATTTTATTACTTGGAATTGATGGTTACGCACATTAGCGATTATGTTACGATAGGCGACGAAATTAACATGCTGAACTGTCATGGGTTTTGTTGCAGATTTATTTTTTAATTTGGCTAGATTTTCCATGTGCCGCATCTAGGTTCTAGGTTCCTGTTCGCTGGGTCATTTAATACAGTAGGACAGGTGAAGGAGTTAACCGTGGCTTCTTCTGGGAGAGTCTTGTCTGCTTGTGCAACATTATTATAGTCACACATATCTGCCTAAAGTTAAGATATTTTTGTTACCATTTACTCATTTTAGTGCTAAGAAAGAACATTAACTGTACTAGCTAAATGTCAGATTTCGACAGGGTTTAGGCTTTCCCATGAGTGACATTTTCGCGTTCATGTAACCATTTGGCCTGGATTGTCATTAGGATTTTGTCTCTGTTATAGTCGTGTGTCACTACAATACCCAGGCCTATGAAAGGTAAACGGTTAATTATGTTATGCACACACACAGTGGCTCTGTCTCAGTGCTTTTGGTGTGTGTTCAATGGAACTCACCTTTGTAGCATGCTTGAATGGTCAGATTTTGATTAATATTTGTGCCACTACTGTTTCTGTCTGTCTTGTCAGTCTGTCTGTCTGTGTTTTCCCTGAGGTCTAGAGACAGGCTAGACATGGCCTAGTTAACAGTCAGAAGTAATCCACAGGAATAATCAGGCCCTGCCTCATATTTCACATTCCATTTGTTCGTTGAAATGAGCCCATGATCTGGATAAGGAAGCCCAGTGGAATTACTCTTGTTTTTGTGCCAGCCCTGTTATATTGGAATCTGCCTTTCCTCTGGCCTTTCATGTTGGTATTTGAAATGCTATGATTCCAAATTATTCCAGACAGAATTCCTTCCAACTGAGGTGAAGGATTGCCTCACCTTGTTTAAAATGGTGCATTGTTTGGGTCTTGTTCATTTTCATTGCGAATTTTGGAATGATTTCAAGGGTGCAGATTGTTGCAGGATGAAATGCATTTGTAGGTGTTGTTTTGTCTTGAAATGATTCTACAAGCACAGTCACAAGTACCTAGTACTCATCAAGCATACATCACTCAGAAGATCATTGATTTTAGTGTTACTGGGATTTCTTTCTGCCAGGTATGCTGCAGAATGGCAAGAAGTTTGACTCTTCTCGAGACAGAAACAAGCCCTTCAAGTTCAAGATTGGACGACAGGAAGTCATCAAGGGTTGGGAGGAAGGAATTGCACAGGTGAGACCCCATTATCCTAATTCCGAAATCACCACTTATTGCCCTCACGTTAGTATTGCACCACATGATGAGCAATTATGAATCATCTCTGTCATCTCCGTATTCCCCAGATGAGCGTTGGCCAGCGGGCGAAGATCACCTGTACACCAGACATGGCCTACGGAGCCACAGGCCACCCCGGAGTCATCCCTCCTAACGCCACCCTCATCTTTGATGTAGAGCTCCTTAAACTAGAGTGAGCCACACTCTCTTTCTGAGGTCAGGGATGAAAGGTCAAACAGGGCCCGAATGGTCCCTCGCCACATCATCCTTTGAGGGGGAGGCACTATTGAGCAACCAACCCACCCCCGTCTGCTCCTTTTTGTTTTTTAGCATCCTCAACTTCTCATCTCTTAAAACGTGCTGTTATGTTGCCAACATTGTGTCACTCTAGATGGATTCTTCTTGCCACTAAACCAATTCGAGACATTTTAATCACTGATACAATAGTTTGGCTTCCTCTTCATGTTTTAAATTTTTTATTATGTCCATGAGCCTTGTTTTTTCCTAATTTTTTCCCTTTGACTTTAGGTTGTACATTTTATTGACTCTGGGTACACAGAAACATAGAACCATCAGATGAATACCATGATATGTTGCTATAAATAGTCACTGCCTTCCGGTTGTTTATAGCTCAAAGTGTAACATTACCACATCTCAGGGTTCCTCAACTCTGGTTCTGGAGAGCTACCTGGAGCGGCAAGTGGATTAAGTCTTTTGTTTCAGCCCAGGACCAATGCAGATAGTAGTGCTGGTCTGGTTTGAAAACCCCAGACACTCCATGTAGGTCTCCAGCACAGGAGATGGAGAACCCTGTCATATCACGACTGGGCATTACCACCCACTGTCTACACTGCCTCTTTTGATGTCTTTCCTGCTGAAAGCTTTAAGGGTCAGGAGTTTTCCTTGACCCTAAGATCTGATCTGGGAATGCCAGGTAACACTACAGGTGAATGACAAATCACCCACTTGGCCCCTCTTAACTTTATTTGCGCATTCCCGATTTGCAAAAGTACCCTGAAGAAGTGTCCTAACACTAAGGGAGAGAAAAGTATTCAGGGTCTTTGGGCCCATTTGAAGCTCCATTGGCCCCTTCAACCAAATCTGTGACACAGCGCACTTCATAGGAATCCCATAAGGTGCTGCGTTATTTTACAGTTTCTGCAATTTCACACAAACTAATAACAAGTGTGTCCTGAAGTTTATGGGTTTATTGACCCCATCATCACACTCTGTAAGTCACTTTAGGAGTTCAGTCAAAAACATGAGAGACAATATAGCCCTTCAAGAAAGATTGTACAGGGTGGTTTATGATTCACATGTAATACTATGGCTATAACTAGGCCCTTTGAGTTGGTCAGGTAGAAATTATGAAAAAATTATGAGGTAATTATAATTGATTTCCTGTGTTTAGTACATTTTGTATCCCTTGTAAAGAGTTACTTTAAGAACACCACAGATATGCACAAATGAAGGAAATCAGGAACACAAATCAGTACTGTACATTACTATAACCTGTGAGTATTATGACAGTTTAATTAATGAACTCTTAATAAAGATTGTGAGAATGGTGTTTATTTATAATCTGTGAATGTTTGTTATGAAGTTAAAGCATTTTATCCCTTAATTTAACAGAGTAAATTGACTTTTTGAACAGTCATCAACGGAACAAATTCATAATAGACAATTCTAAAACCTTCCCTTGAAGAAAACCAATCACACACAAAATAACCCCACCGAAGAGACATTGCCATCTTGTGGTGGCAAAGCAGAAATCAACATATTATACACTTGGGACGAACATATATATTCAGAGTGAGTCATACGTCTCTACCCGGTTTGGCCACTACCATTTTACATGTATTTGATCGCAGGCAAATCTTTCTTGCAAAACCTTCTCAAACGCTATAAATGGAAATTCATTGAAACAGACGTTATTCTTAATTCTAGGGAAGAGACATGTTTGTCTACATAATATTGTATCTGAACGTTCCAGAAAATAAAAACAAATTGAACTCAACTGAAGCGTAGTTTACTCCTTTTTTACTTCCTTTGTCATATGCAGAGTTCATCCAACAACGCCAGCTTGTGATTGGAGTAGCGTCCAAATATCACAAATGAATAGTGATAGGTCCTTAGTGTTGTTGAATGCCGCTATGAAAGTGTTTAATAATAATAATATTGAGATGTATTTGTGGCTTTCCTGGAAAATAGTTAAGGACCTCCATTTAAACATAGTTTTTTCTGTATGAGGCAATATATATCCCATGTACAGTATATTACAGCGTTTTGCCTTGGGGGCTGAAGAGGATGTGGAAAATATTGCCCATCCAAAACTCATTTTATTTGTTTTGTAGACACTCCTGAACATTTCCTACAATACATTCACTGCGGCGTATAGAATAGTATAGGGCAATATGAACATGTACAGCCTATAATAGTGTTTTGCATTGGGTTGCTAAAGAGGGTGTGGAAAATATTGTGTTGCTAAATGTAACACACCATTCCCCATGATTAGACAGGTTTGACTTACTATACACACTCATCTGAACATTTCCTACCTTGCTTTCTCTTTGGAACATTCAATCGTTTTTGAGTTATGAGTATGTATATGTATTCCATTCGCATTGTCAGAATTTTGACCTTGGAAAGTATTTTAATACCTATTTTTTATTGAAATAACTATTAAATATGATCAAATGTGAATTGTTGTCAGTGTTTTGAGAGGTGCATTTTCTTGACAATGAATAAATTCAATTTAAATCAGTTTTGAAGTAATTCTTTGCCCTCTTTGAAATGTTCCACATGTCCGTGACCCGGAAGTTCTTTTTTATGCTGCACTTTTATGCTGCTGATTGTGATAGGTCAGCTAACAATGTTATGAAATACCATTGGCTGTGATCGACACGCCTTGACAGCAACTCAATTGAGAACACAACAAAACACCAAGGTCAGAATTTGTACTAAAATAATGTATTGCATTTAAAATAGTCAAAATAATTTTACAGACTGTCTTGCCTATTTAACATTTGCATGTTTTCAAATTTGCCTGTTCATGCTACTGTAGTTGCCTAGCTAGCTAAATGGCTATACTGGTAGCTTGCTAGATAGTGTATAACAAATGTGTCTTTCGTACTGCTACTAGCCCCTGAAATTACAGTCTTACTACTGTATTGGGGAGTGATGTTGGTGTGACAGCAGTCGGGGCAGTTCAGTTGGGCTCTCAAGAAACCTTTACCGTATCGTACTCTGACTGTGTCTGTCTTGTAACGTTTTTATTCAACAGTTGGCTAGTTAGCGAATTTACCTTAACGCGGATACTAGATATCAAATTATATTACACATTTAGCAATTGGGCAGCGAATCGTTCCCAGCTCGACAACTTTTAATTTGATTGATATCCATTCGGTGCCTTATGCTAATATAGTTACAATAACATTACAGAGCCAATAAACCATGCCTTTTTTTGTGTGCCTTCTCTTTCATTCCCTTCCCATTTGTCTCATGTGGCACTGATCCAGGCCCACCAATGCTGACCGCACATAGGACATGTGCAGCTCAGGCTGCACGCAGACTTCTAGGATCTTCCTGCTCCTCACAGACACACTCTCGACAGTTTCGCACAGCAGTGTCCTGTCAGGATGAGGTGGCTCTCCATAAGGAGTGGGCCAGCCTGGCCAAGAAACAACTGAAGGGGAAGAATCCGGAAGACCTGATCTGGCGCACACCGGAGGGTCTCAACATCAAACCAGTCTACACTAAAGCGGACTCTGCCCTGAAACCTGATGAGCTGCCGGGGGTCTTCCCCTACACTAGGGGGCCCTACCCCACTATGTACACATTCAGGCCTTGGACCATCAGGCAGTATGCTGGCTTCAGCACTGTGGAGGAGAGCAACAAGTTCTACCGGGATAACATCAAAGGTACTCGACACTCACACTGGCATGTTGGGACAAATTGCAGTGATGTCATTATTTACATACATCGTTTAACTCCCGTCCTCCAATTCTATGTGCCATGAATACATTTTGCTATTGTGGTTTGCCTGGAAACACGTCCTGTGGTTTTGTAACAGTGGTTTTGTGGATATTTTGAGATACTTATTTTTGGCCAAACCTTGTTAGGAGTTACCTCCTGCCATTCTAGTAAATGTAACTTATCCCTCTCCCCTGGCCTCTCTTCACTCTCCCCCCTGGCCTCTCTTCACTCTCCCCCCTGGCCTCTCTTCACTCTCCCCCCTGGCCTCTCTTCACTCTCTCCCCTGGCCTCTCTTCACTCTCTCCCCTGGCCTCTCTTCACTCTCCCCCCTGGCCTCTCTTCACTCTCCCCCCTGGCCTCTCTTCACTCTCCCCCCTGGCCTCTCTTCACTCTCCCCCCTGGCCTCTCTTCACTCTCCCCCCTGGCCTCTCTTCACTCTCTCCCCTGGCCTCTCTTCACTCTCTCCCCTGGCCTCTCTTCACTCTCCCCCCTGGCCTCTCTTCACTCTCCCCCCTGGCCTCTCTTCACTCTCTCCCCTGGCCTCTCTTCACTCTCTCCCCTGGCCTCTCTCTCCAGCGGGTCAACAGGGTCTCTCAGTCGCCTTTGACCTCCCGACTCACCGTGGCTACGACTCCGACAATCCCCGTGTCCATGGCGACGTCGGAATGGCGGGGGTTGCTATAGACACGGTGGAGGACACCAAGATGCTGTTTGACGGCATCCCTCTGGAGAAGATGTCAGTGTCTATGACAATGAACGGAGCAGTGATCCCCGTGCTGGCAATGTTCATCGTGACGGGGGAGGAGCAGGGGGTACCCAAGGAGAAACTGACAGGAACTATCCAGAATGACATTCTTAAGGAGTTCATGGTGCGCAACACCTATATCTTCCCGCCGGAACCTTCCATGCACGCAATCGCTGATATCTTTGCGTACACATCCAAGGTAAGGGCATAACAGGACACTTTGAAAGGCTCAGTCCCAACTATCCCCCACTGCTCATCCCCTAGTTTTCAGGTTAGTTAGTGAGCCATTAGTGAGTGCTATCCATACACACAGAGAAACCACGCAGCTAGACATCCGTAACATACAGTTTGTTTACGCTGCTCTATACAAGAGGTGGCTACTTCTATTTGGCCTGAATTGGCAAGTGATTTCATCCGATAAAGTTACCTTACTGCAATGAAGAACAAGAACGACTGAATGAGTATAAATGAGTTGGGCTAAACCCCCACATTTTTCTATTAACATAAAAAAGGCTAAAGCATACACAAATGCCATGAGACTAAAGGTTGTTGACATTTGAAGATCAATCAATGACTATAAAACAATAGCTACATGCCTGAAAATATAATCACCACTATTATGGCAATATGATGCCTCGAGGATACCTGCAGGCATTGGATTGGGCTCTAGTTCCTGAAGGCGAAAAACATTGAATACATTTTACCAGCCCTCTGGGTTACAGTTTTCCAATAGTGTTTTCCTGTTACTGAATGCACTTCTATAATCAGGTGTTTGATTAAGTCTTAGTTGGAATATAAATTACATTTTATTTAAAACATTTTCAAGGAGTGCCAGTGATTGTGACAAAAATAATTATGTTTTATTATAAAATAATCTCTTGATAATGATTTTCACTAACTCAAAGTTTAGTCTTTTTTTTATCCATCATGACAGATTTATTATTGTTATTAATATTTGACTGGTTTGTTCCCTTGGCAGCACATGCCCAAGTTCAACTCCATCTCCATCAGTGGCTACCATCTCCAGGAGGCCGGGGCAGACGCCATCTTGGAGGTTGCCTACACCATCGCCAACGGGCTGGAGTACTGCCGCACTGGGCTGAAAGCTGGCCTGACCATCGATGAGTTCGCCCCTAGGTACGTGTACCCACACATTGCGCACACACACACACCCACTACAAACAAAGACTAAGTTGATATACGTGTGTGTTATCACAGAATACCTCATGTGTATCAGTGCCAGCTGCGGTTTGTTTCAGGAGTGCATCTATAGATGTCTGACCTGGAAGAAGTCAGCTTATATGGATGGCTAATACCATTTAACATTTAATAGTTGTCATTTTGACTGAGTAGTAAACATAACTGCAGTGTACATACACTTGCAGGTGATTTTATCAGGATTAATCTGTCTAAATATTGTAATATGGATTTTGGTCCAGCTTTATTTTTCTATATGATTTCCCTTTGTCATTCCCACTATTTCAATGAATTCCATCTCAACGGACATTAGCCCCCTCTCCAATAGACAGTTTCTGAGAGACTGTTCTTTCTGGCTCACTGCTTCAGTCACATTTTCTTTTAGGAGGTAATGTAATTGGCAGCGAGATCAAAGGACATGCACTCTAAATTACTCTCTATGGCGAATGACTGACTGGTGATTGATTTGTGATTGTTCAAAGGAAGTCTTTTTAAGTTGCTGGGAATTGACTCTTTACATTTAGTCATGGCTGCGTTTAATCTATCGTTCATTTCGCATGTCACTCTGACATCTATAATAATGCAGGTCCCTTCTAACATAATTGTACATTGATCTCTACATTTCAAATCTTTTTATGTCAGTCAAATAGACAGAGTTGTTAGAGTGTTGTTGGTCTTGCAGACATGCGTTCGTGCACGCACATGCTCATACCCCCAAAGCAGGGCTTCCATTAGCTGGTGTAGGCTGGCTTTTAGCCACTAAAATGCATTTAAAGCCTATTAACTATTTCTGTAGTCAGCTAAATGCCAATTGCACAGGCAATTAGACTGCCATTCAGACACCAAGTTTCTGCGATATGTTCTCCAAACTCATGTCAGTATTCAATGTTTTTCCAGGGCAAGTTAAACGTCTATGGATGAAGTGAAAGATAACATATACAGGTGATTTGAAGGAAGAGAATAATAGCATTTCTAGGGTTGTAATCTGATGTAGCAGGCGCTCAAATAATTGCTTGAAACTAGACCCCCACCCCCCCATGGAATGGTTTTGACAAGAAGGAGTAAAATAGTGTTGAACACATCCGGTATATGTGGAGTAGGAATACACCGATTTGTTGTAAAATTCAAAATGTCTTCATTTTTGTTTATGCACTTGGTCTCAAATAAAGTCCAATTAAAAGTAAAATTGTCACCATATGTGACGTTTCACTTTAACCCTGCTCTTCTGTACTTCTAAAATACATTTGATTACATGATGATAATGGAAATGTTGTTTCCTAATAAACATCACCTACTTTATCAATGTCATTGTATTTATGATGCAATTATGATAAAACAATAGTTTTTATTTCAGCCCCTGTTCTACCCGCTCTGTTGAACAATTTGATATTGATATTACACTGTCCTCCTCAGTTCACCCCACAGGTTTTCAAAGGGATTTAGGGGACTGTGCTGGCCATTGCAAACGCTTGATTCTTTGTTCTGTGAAACTTAACGGTTTGGAGGTATGCTTTGAATGGTAGATCCATGATACAATCCAGATTCAATGACAACCCAGCTTTCAACTAATCTAAATAATGTTTAGTACATGTGTCCGCTTCCAGAAAGTTTCATCACAGCTCCAGGTGTTCCACATTTTATGGCCCTAATAGTGGAGATGGGTATTTTCAGACATGTTGCTATATTTTCATAGCCCTTCCTTTCTATATCGCTACTTGATTTACGACGCATCTATAGTATAAATAGAGGAGAGGATGATATGTGCGGTCGCCGGGAATCCTGCCCTTTTCGGTTTGTCAGACGATATTTAAGAGACAAATAATGCATGGAGGAAGATTTAATCCGATACCAGGTCAGTTACTTTCACTTGTTGGCTATACAAAAGTTCTGAACGTTTTGTTGTGCTAGCAACATTTGAGGGTTGACCTGGTAGCTACAAACTGTTCTAGCTACTGTTGAAGTCTAACACTTCCCCAAGTTGGTTTGTTGGAAAGGAGAATAAAACACCAGGAGTCAGGTCAATTACCGTATCATATGTCCATTTATTACAGAAGCTTCTGGAGACACGTGTCGCCGCACAATGTCTAAGGATCAACAGTCAAAACATCATTTTATACTTCAACTACGCCAAAAAGATAGAGTCGTTAAGTTCACAAAGCAAGTGTGCTATTGGTCCAGTTCCAGTTCTATTCCTTATAAGGATAAATGCAAGTAACCCCTTGCCCCCCTTGTGGTTTCTGTGATGTCTGTCCGACTATGTGTGTGTGTCTCTGACCTGTGACCTGTTTCTCAAAAGACAGACATACCAAATCTTTCTCTCCCCCGGCAACCGCTTGAACAGGGTTTCCTATTCTCCTACTTGCTCCTTCAGGTTCAGCTCATATTACAAACATTTAATATTTTGTTTAATTGGTTACAACAGCTTACAACAGTTCACTAACTTATACAATCAATACATCTACATTGGTTACAACAGCTTACAACAGTTCACTAACTTATACAATCAATACATCTACATTGGTTACAACAGCTTACAACAGTTCACTAACTTATACAATCAATACATCTACACTACAGAAGCTGTAAAGGTAGTTTGAGTGTGTATTTGGCAGCTTTTTGTTAGTTTTAGTCATTGTAATTATGTGAGCCATACTTTTTACAAATAATATTTTATATATTTACAAATGTTTTTAAGGAAATGTAATTAATCACAATTCTTCAACCAGAAAGTATTCAGTTTTGTGATGATTTAGCCTACAGCAGTCAACCTGTTGAATAAAATATGAATCAAACGACAGAAATACTTTGAAAAAGAAACCTGAGAAACCTTGGGTCCTGCCATTCATGTGGATGTTACTTTGACACGTACCACCTACCTGAGCATTGTTGCAGACCATGTGCACCCTTTCATGACAACGGTATTCCCTGATGGAATTGGCTTCTTTCAGCAGGATAATGTACCCTGCCACAAAGCAAAAATGGTTCAGGAATGGTTTGAGGAACCCAACAAGTTCAAATTCCCCGGATCTCAAAAGTGTAGTTTGTTTTATGTTTCTGAATATTATGTAATGCTCTTATTCACTTTTACATTTCAGTCATTAGGCAATCTTATCCAGAGCAACTTACATGCACAATTTTGGATAAGCAAAGACACACAAAAGATCAGGGATTAGTCACCTTTAAGTTACTGGCACAGTGTCCTGACACTCTAACCACTGGGCCATTAGAACCAGTCACCTTTAAGTTACTGGCACAGTGTCCTGACACTCTAACCACTGGGCCATTAGAACCAGTCACCTTTAAGTTACTGGCACAGTGTCCTGACACTCTAACCACTGGGCCATTTGCTGCCCTGTTTTGTTGCTGTGTAAAGTCTACAACCAAAGCAGTCCAGTTTGTAGATCTTCACATTTAATAAAATAATGTCACAGACAGTATAGTACAGTAAAAATATTTGAATTTATACCAGTTACCACAATACACCGCCAAGCCTTATTTTACAGCTAAACTCTAACCTTTTTTCTCCCCTCTCCAGGTTGTCGTTCTTCTGGGGTATTGGTATGAACTTCTACATGGAGATAGCCAAGCTTAGGGCAGGCAGGAGGCTGTGGGCCACGCTCATCAAGGACAAGTTCAAACCCAAACTGGACAAGTCTCTGCTCCTCAGGACCCACTGTCAGACTTCTGGTTGGTCCCTCACTGAACAGGTGGGGTGAGAAAATCCACAATAACTTTGGGTTAAAAGTTCATTTTTCATTTTTACTAAAATATCTCTAGTGATAGACAATATGGAGACAAAATTTGGATTGTATTTTAAATGTAATTATTTCTGTGTGATTTCAAATTGTTGGAATAAATGTGAGCCCTATTAGAGCTAATATTATCTTAGCCCTAGCAAGTGAATTTAGCTAAAGCCACTTATTCCTCTGGTTGTACCTGCTAGGAGTTTACATTAAGTTTATCCATAGAAAACAACATTTTGCCATCTGCTACTTACATCTTGGCCATTTATAGCCTTCATTCATAACTTTAAAAACACTGGGTCATTAGGTCTTAATTAGGAACCTCCTTAATCTGGGGAACACAGGGCTGTACTTTTACTTAATACCTGTCTGTTAATTAATCTGTTCCCTGTTGTGTATTCTGTTGTCTCCAGGACCCATACAACAATGTGGTCCGTACAGTGATTGAGGCTATGGCTGCTGTGTTCGGGGGGACTCAATCTCTACACACCAACTCTTTTGACGAGGCTCTGGGTCTCCCCACTGTAAAGAGCGCCCGCATCGCCCGCAACACCCAAATCATCATCCAAGAGGAGTCTGGGATACCCAAGGTCGCCGACCCCTGGGGAGGGTCACATATGATGGAGTCTCTGACTGACGACGTCTACAACACTGCTCTGAAGGTGAAGGGGTTAAGAGCGAGATGAGACAATAACCCAAGAAGAATCAACACCGAACATAGCACAGGAGTTGTGCTAATAGTGATCTATATTCAATCAATCAAATGTATTAATTGTCACAAAGTGCTTTTAAAAAACACCCAGCCTGAAACCCCAAATAGCAAGCAACAACAGTGGATAGGAAACGTGCTTGATGCACAGTGGCTAGGAAAACTCAAAACCTAAGAAACAAAGAGAGGAACCAGGCTCTGAAGGGTGGCCAGTCCTCTTCTGGAAGTACTTGGTGAACATTTTAAGAGTACACATTGAAATAATTAATACATGCATGTGGGCAGTGTCCAGAGTCTGTAAAACATAATCAGTCAGCAGCATTACCAGATGGACAAGGACAGGACAATCGGGGGGTGGAATGGTCAGCGGAGTGGCAGCTGGAATTGTCAGGTATTATAAGCTACTTAATCTGCAACACAACCAGGGGGACTTTGGACAGGGACAGCTACAAGTCTTTTGGGCCTGGTAGTCCTTAGTTGTGGTTCAAGGGTTCATGTCCTTCTAAGATTAAATGGAGCAGGATACAAGGAAAATGTAGAGTGCATTCTTTAGATTTACTTTAGAGAACTGACCCTACTGCCCCGGCACAATAATATTGCTGTGTAAGACCTTTGTGTGGAGACATAAAGTAGCCTATGTTAGACATAGGAACTTTGAAATGAAATGGGCTTGCTATTTGACAGTTGACAGCTACAACGCTATATAGGACAGTTGACCGCTACAACGGTATATAGGACAGTTGACCGCTACAACGGTATATAGGACAGTTGACCGCTACAACGCTATATAGGACAGTTGACCGCTACAACGCTATATAGGACAGTTGACCGCTACAACGATTGATTTCCTGCCTGTTGGGCCCTGTCCGGGGCCTCCCCCGGGTAGGGCCACAGTGTCACCGGACCCCCCCTCTCAGTTCCAAGGTGTTATGCTGCTTTATTATTGTGCTGGGGGATATGAGGGATGTACTACAAATATTTCTCCATGAGTTTCTGGTCCACACCTGCGGATTACCTGGTTTGGGGGGCCCGTTGCTGTCCCTGTCCTTGTCCACCTGGTCATACTTCTGACCTAGTCTAAAATCAAATAGCCTCTGGATTTAACCCAGATAAATGTATTTATTATTCCAATTGGACTCTTAATATCTCACCCGGCACAGCCAGAAGAGGACTGGTCACCCCTCTGAGCCTGGGTCCTCTCTAGGTTTCTTCCTAAAAAACTTCCTAGGGAGTTTTTCCTAGCCACTGAAATTCAACACTACTGTTGTTTGCTCCTTGGGGTTTAAGGCCGGGTGTCTCTGTAAAGCACTTTGTGACAACTGCTGTTGTAAAAAGAGCTTTATAAATACATTTGATTGATTGATTGGTTTAGGGCTCTCCTGTCTAAAAATGAGTAGATTGGCATTTTGAAAAATGTATTTCTTTCATGTAACTCACACCCTATGTTTAAATGAAATCAACTATATGCACTGGGTGTGCATAATATATACACGCTCACAGTCCACACAGTAGACAAACTAAAAAAAATTGGTGCTGAAATTAAGCCACTTTTGACCCCTTTTTCTCTTTTTATGCACACAGCAATGCTAATGACTCGCCAAAATGTTGTGGTACTAAACAAACACCTGACGAAAATCGTTCAGTGTCACTGTTGTGAATGACCACCATCCGGTACACTGCTTTAATAATATTGACAGGAATTAGACAGGTATCTCAGAAGAAATAAATCATTTAAATGTAAATTGTGTCAGTACTACAATAGTTGTATAAAAAGCATTACTGCTATAATGCATTATTCTATTTATCATTATAACATGCATTTAAGGCAATATTTTGCAATGTAAATATTTATAACCTGAGTCCCTACTTTGAAGTCAGGATTATAGTTCAGGGGTCACTCACATTTCAGTGTGTCAAGATACCAAGGGGTCTAAGGTGCTCTTCATGTAATATGTTCAGAATGCCTACATTTTGGTTCTAGCATGTTCTATTATTTTTAATGGTTGTTTGTATTGATTGTTTCTGTGTTTAAACATGTTACATGTTTATCCCATGGTTGTCCCCCTGTAGTTTATCAATGAGATTGAGGAAATGGGAGGCATGGCCAGAGCTGTGGCCGAAGGCATCCCTAAACTACGCATTGAGGAGTGTGCTGCTCGCAGACAAGCTCGCATAGACTCCGGTACTTCAGCAATACACGCGCACACACACAGACTTGCGCAGAGCAGACCAACTTGCAGCCAAGTCCTTCTCTCCACTTCCCTGTCTGCTCCTCATCCATCCATCATCTCTCCATCTCTACTTTCATAATCTCTCGCCCATCATTTTACATTAACATGTTTCCACGTTAGTCATTTGCTGATGTTGTTATCCAGAGTGACTATAGTTAGGTTAATTTAAAGCTAGGTGGTGCATCTACACAACCCAGTGGTAGTAGGTACTGAATGACGTATCTATCAGCAGTGACAGTGACTGAAGGCTGCTAAATGGACGGGGACTCTGCTGACCTTGCTTTCAGGGGAAGTTGGTTCCATCACTGGTATTCAAGAACCGAGAGGAACTTTGACTGTCGTTAGTGGTAGCTGTTCTGCCGTTGGAGTGGGACGGCTAAGGTCATACTCTATGAATGTTAAGGAAAGCGGACATGCCTTAACCCAAAGGAAAAGCATCTCCATCTTGTTGAGGTTGTGCATTAGTTCAGATCAAGATAGCGGTTTTATAGTCTAACTTCAGTCAGAACCATGACCTGTTGTATTTGATGTCTTAGGTCTTTTTAACAGTTCGTTTCTACTTCAGACAACATGTCTCAATGAATGGTGTCCCGAGACCATAGCAAAGTCTTTGGCTCATATTCTTTAGTATTCAAGATAAACTAAGAACATGGAACACATGCGATTCCCGTGTCTTCCACAAGGGGTCATGGTTATGTTGGTCTACGGAGACGTGCCAGAACAGCGGTGCTAGAAACCATGCATCAAACAAGTAACCATGCCGAGGATATGAACTGTCCCACAATGTAGCTGAAAGCATTGTGGAGTGAGCCAGTAGCTGGGGTTGGCTTTCATCTGTCCGTTCCTGTAATCTTAACACAGGTGGAGATGAGACCTCTGTGTTCTCCAGATCAGCAGCCTGGAATGAAAGCTTTGTGTGCCTGCTATATCGACTGGAGTGACAGAACGTACACCCCACAAGGCCATGGTTAACAGATGACTATCTAACTTGTTTCACTTTTGCATCTGTCCGATGGCCGCCCAGGCCGAGTGGGGTCAACGTAGTGAGGTTGCAGGGCTACTGGTGTGTGTTTGTGAACGGGTTCTGCCCCTCTGGCGAGCAAGGAAGCCCAGGCGAACGCTACGTCTTTGTTATGCGCTATGAGGGTGGGAGAGGAAGGATGATGGATTAATGGTGTAGAGATGATGCCGCTCAGGTAGGACTTACTGAGGTGGAAACCGAACACCGAAGTGCAATTTGCAGGGGGGGGGCATGGTCGTTAGTGAGGTGAAAAGAGAAAGCTAATGTGGAAATCGAGCTGAAAAAGAATGTGTGTCTCTTGACCTATTTAAGCAGCAGCCAGCCAGGCAAGGGTACGTTCTAGAAGAGATTTTTGTGGGTGTAATGGGTGTGTGTTTGCTTCTGTCTCCTCTCTGAGAGCGTGTGTCTCTGGTTGAATCCCAGGTTCTGAGGTGATTGTTGGGGTGAATAAGTACCGCCTGGAGAAAGAGGAGTCGGTGGATGTGCTGGCTATTGATAACACTGATGTACGCAACAAGCAGATCGAAAAACTGAAGAAGGTCAGTGACCCAGTAGCACCTAGAATCAATACATAATTAAAACGCTGCACTCTGCCATTTTGCCCTGCTGCTGCTTTGTCCTGGAAGGCAAACCTCCCCAACACACACACCCACACACACTCAAACCGCATTTCGGTCGACAGGGTTAAAATGATCCAAAGGTCAGAAATATCTAGACACTCATGGCTGCTGGACACTATTCTTTTTACTGCTAGGCTGCCCATGGCCGCCAACACAGACACACGCTGCTTAGTTGCTTTGCCCTTAAACCCCTCAAATCGTCCTGTGGGCATTACTGTGATGCTTTGGGAAATCCCAATGTCTGTACAAGACGTATTTTGTGATGAATGTATTCACTGTTGATGAATGCTGCCCCTGGTAAGTATATTTCTCATAAGATGTTTGGATTCAATGTTTCCATTCATCGTATCTAAGGCAGTTATTCTTGACCTTGCAAGGGTTTACTTATCTCACTCATTGAAATGCAAATCAATTTATACATTTTTTTACATGTGTTTTTCTGGATTTTTTTGTTATTCTGTCCCTCACTGTTCAAATAAACCTACCATTAAAATTATAAACTGATAATTTCTTTGTCAATGGGCAAACATACAAAATCAGCAGGGGATCAAACATTTTTTTCCCTAACTGTATGTTGTTCATATTATTGTGAATACATAGGTCATCAATCTTTAGATAATCTCCAGAGATGTGAAAGGTTTTTTATGTAAAATCAGATTTTCCGTCCTTTCCAATGGGGTATGCTTATTTTTTCACATGACTATAAGTCATGAGACTGGAGGTCAGCAGAACCTTTGCAATAAAGGATTTCATAACCATGGCATGACATTAAATTACAAATGAGACCATGATACAAAACAAATCCTTATTGTCTCAGTATCTTCTCCTGATGCCTTTATGCCCATGCAAATTATAGTAATAGTCTATTGTAACCTCCTGGATCCAAGACCTAGATTTTATTGGCTGCCCAATTGTTTTTTTCTTTTCTTTGGACCAATCACATCAGCTCAGAAAAAGACTTGATGTCAAAAGGCCAATTAGTAATTGATACAGCTTCTCAGTCTTAGCTTGATGGAAATGGGCAGAGGAATAGCAGGCTTTTGACATCTAGGAACATTTTATAGAAAGTGCCTGAGAGAGTGTAAATGGGGTTCATGCCCATGGTGGAGTGTTACCATGGTGAGCTCCAGGACATGACCACTATGGTGCCACCAGTATATGAACCTAGGCCGCAATACATCTGAATATTAGTCCAACCTGAAAATAAAACATTTAAATGAATTCAGTACAGAGAGCCCACCATTTTGGCATTCACTTTTTTTACTTGTAATGTTTGAATTATAATAATAATTTGGTATAAATATTTTGCACCAGTGACACCTCAAGGTCTGTTCTGAAAAATATTGTTCTGTTCAACATTTTGAAAAGTCACCTCTAGGGCATTCCAGTAATAGTGATATCTAGAGTGTAATAGTATGAGTGGATAATCGAAGTAGATCTTTACTGACAAGAAGACGTTTGTGTACATAGTGATGTGGGCCACAGTGTAATTACCTCCATCTGCTTCCATGAATGTCACTTGGCATTGAAACAGAGAGACATGGCTGATCAGGCATGAAGAAACCGTCAAAAAGGTTAATGTCTATAAGAAAAAGTTCTGTCTATTTGGAGTGATCCCTTCAGGCTTTAGGCATTAGCCTCAGAACCAATCCTATACTTGACAATAGGTCTATTTCCTAGAATGATGGGTGAGGGAGAAAGGAATCTTAGGAGCAGAGGTCATGTAGGTGGTGCAGTGGTCTGCGGCACTATTTCATAGCCCCAAGCCCAACAGAAGAGAACTTTTGTCAACCAGAAATTTCTTTGGCCGTATTGCATTCCAGCAACTCCGGTACCTGCAATGCTTACTGAGGTTGCCGGGGTAACAATTTAATAAACATTTGCAGGTATTGAGTTTGAACATTGATTGTTGGTATCTGAAATGGTGCATTTTACATAAAGCAATTTTTGGTGAGGGGTGTTATGCCAGGGCGTCTTGATCGGTACATCTGACTCACAGACATTGAGTGTGAAGCATTTTTAGTATGAAGCATTGTGTGTTGAAATGTCTTGACTGGTGTATGTACTCTTTGGGGTAACTAAGAAATGTCTTTGGTCATTGACAAGGTGAGGACCTGTGGCGCATCTGGACAGTGTATTTGTCCTCTTTCTCAGTTGTGCACAGGGGCCTCCCTCAACTCTTTCTATTCTGGTTAGAGCCGGTTTGTATTGTTCTGTGATGGGAGTAGTTACTGTTGTATGAGATCTTCAGTTTCTTTGCAATTTCTTGCATGAAATAGCCTTCATTTCTCAGAACTTTTCTCAGAACAAGTATGCACTGATGAGTTTCAGAAGAAAGTTATTTGTTTCTGGCCATTTTTAGCCTGTAATTGAACCCTCAATTGCTGATGCTCCAGAAACTCAACTAGTCTGAAGAAGGCTTTTTTTTTTGCTTTTTTTAATCAGCACAACAGTTTCCAGCAGTGCTAACATAATTGCAAAGTTGCTTTCTAATGGTCAATTAGCCTTTTAAAATGAGGAGCTTGGATTAGCAAGCCTTTTAAAATGATTAACTTGGATTGGCAAACACAATGTGCCAGTGGAACACAGTAGTGATGGTTGCTGTTAATGGGCCTCTGTACACCTATGTCGATATTCCATTGAAAATCTGCCATTTCCAGCTACAATACTAATTTACAACATTAAAAATGTCAACTTTGTATTTCTGATCAATTAGATTTTGTTTTAATGGACAAAGGATGTGCTTTTCTTTCAGAAACTAAGACCTTTCTAAGTGAACCCAAACTTTTGAACGGTAGTGGACATGGGGGTGTGTTTGCACTGCCCTAACCTTGAGGCCCCGTGTCAGTTAACACTTTGACTTACTAGCATTAGGAACCAATTATTTTCTTGCGAAGTCCATATCTTGGAAGCTGCAGTCTTTGATTGGAAACCCATCATTAAGTTGTTAATGTACTTTGAAGAGTGTGTCGGGGGATAAATTCAGGGTTTTTAATAGAAACTGGGTGGGGTCCCTTAGAAGGTTTTTTAGAGGGAAAATGTAAACTGATATTTAAAATCACTCATTTTAATAGTTCTTTCAGGATCCCACAATTGAATCATGTATTTGACCAATTAGGCTTCAGAGTTCACCAAGATCACCATTATATTGGAAGGTATTGTTTTTTCTTTAAAATGTTGTTTTACAAGATTCATTATGACTGAAATATGACCGGGATATCAAATTCCATAAAGTAGGAAGAATATACTGTGTGCATGTATATTGACCCACCTAATCTGGAGCAGGTCAGATTTGCTAATTAATCTGTCAGTCCGGCACAGTAGATTTGTCACTCCGATAGATAAACAACAAGACATATTTTGTTGCTTTTCTTTAAAGTTCATAAAAGGTTAAGTAGTAGTCCCCAGGCCACTGGTTGATATATGGTCATGTATGGTTTTGCGCTGCTTTGGGAGGCCTTGGTTCAGGTTAATTCCAACATGGACTGTACAAGAAGCCTGAATAGTGTTTCCCAAAAGAGAGGGGAAGCTATTTACTGCAAATAATTAAACCCCATTAAAATCCTAATGACATAAACAGTCCCTGGAGTGAATTGGCAGCAGAACCTGAGCATAACTTTATTGATGTACCACCCAAGGCATATCCCATGTCTGTTTTTATTTAGAAAGAGGCAGAGTTACAATTCGTCATGTCCCAAGTTAGCCCCAAATATATTTTTTGATACGTAAATCTAAGAGTCTCTGCTCCAGGTGAGAGCAAGTCGTGACACTGAGGAGGCGAAGAAGTGTCTGTCGGCCATAGAGGAGTGTGCTCGTACCAGGGAGGGGAACCTACTGGAGCTGGCTGTGGCAGCTGCTCGAGCCAGGTGAGAAACGTAAAGGGACTTTACCAGTAGGATATTTATGAGTAAGCTAAAAATGTAATAGTATACCAGGTAGATATTGTCGAAAACAGCTATCGTGCTGCTACATGATCACACTGGAAATGAACTTGGTTTACACAAGTATGCAGTGTCCTAGGAGGCTATGATAATTGAAAGACTAGAGACTTTAGATTTTGGTCCCTGCAGATTGATGGGTAACCACAAAGCATAATTAGCCGATTCAGGTGTACTGGTTTTAGATTAGCTCAAGCAGTATGAGCTGCCAACTCCTGGTTATATGGAGTATTGAAGCTGAACTGGCAGGCAGTATTGAATGATAGCCAAGGGAAGCCCGCCTGTTCTATGTGATTAGAAATGTTATTGAGGTTATTTTGTTGTGTAATCCCCAGATGTTCGGTAGGGGAGATCACCAATGCCATGAAGGCTGTGTTTGGGGAACACAAAGCCAGTACCAGGATGGTGAGTGGAGCTTACCTCAGTGAGTTTGGAGAACATGAGGAGATCTCCACAGCACACAACCGGTAAGAGCCCGAAAGACAATAGCACCCTGAGACCACAAAAAATACACAAACATAGTATTTGAAAAGCTCAGGATGTGTTAAAAAGCAGTTTTTGTTTTTTTTAAGCAGAAATAATTTTGTCTGTGGTTAGGCAGGTCAAATGCTAAAGAAAATGTATTTCTTCAAATATCTTTTTATCAACAGTAGCCGGAAAATAACTTCCAGTGCAAGTGAGACAAATAAGATGAAAGCCTTTGATAACAAAGGCTTTCATGAACTTTGTTAGGAGTTGATAATGAAATGACTGACAGAAAGCCATGACTCTGCTCTGTGGAACTAGAACAACAGGAATAAAAAAAAAAAGAAACATCTGCAATTTCTTTCAGAATAAAGGTCATGTGCTTATTAAAATGCATCTCTCTGTTTGCTCATTAGGAGTAGGGTGTCAGAATGGCGTGCTAACACCGCAGATGATAGCAAAACAAAGACTGTCACTAGAGCTGGGCGATAGGATGACACAATCGTTTATGTCAAAAACAATGTTGAACAATATTTGAACTTGACTTGCGCTACCGGGTCAGCGTGCACATTAGAACCAATCAGATAACAATGGTCTCTCTGTTTCCCTTTTTAACATAGGCCATGTTCTTCATGTTCAAAAACATACTGTATGTAGTAGGTGGAATATTTTCCAAATGCATGAGTACAATGAAGGTTGTAGAAAGAGCAAGGGAGGATGTCTGATTGGGAATCCGTTTTTCCTCCTCTTCCCTTTCATGATCAACCAGCTAATGGAATTTCTAATGGATGTCCATTGTAGAAAGTATTTCTTGCAAAGTTTTATTGAGAGAGAGAATAGCAAAACAACTGCAAAATGGACTTTCCACATAGGGAAGTCCAGTGTTTCAGCTTCTTTTTTTCCCGACGCCGGGGGGGGGGGGTTGCGGGCAAACCCCCTGGTGTCAACAACACAGAATGTTCAATGCCTGAAATGCTAAAACGTCCTCTCTGTACACCATTCAACTTTATTTTCTGAACATTATTTGACAATACTGTCTTAACATAATTCCCTAATAATAACCTAAGTACTCACTCTTACCCATTCTCTAAAACTGTTCATGAATCGCCTCCCAGACTCCTGGTAAAAGCCACTAGCTACTAAATAATGAGGCAATGTAAATTCCATGTACAGTATAGTATGTTGCATTGGGGAGGTGTTGCAAAGAGGGAGTAGTAAATATAGTTTTACTGGATGTAGCACACAGTGCCCCATGATTTCACATTATATTTGTAACTTTAAAAACTCTCCTGATTTATTTCATACAATGAATTCACTGCGGCACTGAATACTTTATTCTCAAAAAGTATCCCTTGTACATTACAGTGCGGGGATTGAAAACATAGTGTGGTTGGATTTATGACACCATCCCTTTCCAAAGCTAATGAGCACAGGCAAATTAACAACAGTAACATTAAAATATGATTTTTATATTAGATATGTTCTTTGCGTTACCTTACATAAGCTCTAACCATTTATCAGTGTGCTTCATCTTATATTCTTTAACTTATGTGAAGTATTATTTAAATGGTCATTTTGTTTCATTTATATTTCTCCCACATATTCTTTTTCCTTTTTTTTTTTTTTAAGACAAAATACGAAAACCGGAGCCAGTTACGTTTCTCTGACCTCACTTACTAGCTTGTTGCTCCAAACGTCATGTACCAGACGCTGTTGCCCTACTCTGATGCTCATGTCATATTAAACTGTGCGCAGTGGTAAACTGCGCTCAGGATGTAATTTTTTTAAACATTTCATATATTATTCTCTTTCTGTGGCGCAGCACAATTGAGTAGTGGTGAGCCGCTGCTGTTATTGCAATAAGAGGGAGACACTGAACGTCTATAGAATAATGAAGCTACTGTTGGAAATCTCTACTTGAACCAGTGGCAGCCTGTCCATTAGGGCGTTAGGGGCGGAGCCTCACCTTGGATGATGTTACAAACTTGGATAAGTCTCAGAAATGCGTTTACATTTTGCTACTGAAATACATATTGTTTAAAACAAGCCGCTATATGGCAATGAGTCATCAGCCTACCCGAGGTTGGGCCTCCTCTGGCAGACCAGGAAGCTGTACCATTTTTGCTATCTTGGTTGTTGTCAAATGTGTTAGTTTTTTGTCATCGTTTTTTGAGATGACATCCTGGCTGTAGCTTACTAGCAAAGCAACCACGGCAACAATGTTGTAGAAGGGATTGTTAGATTAGTCTTTTAAATACCTTCATATGTTCATATGTTAACCTTCAAATGTTAACTAGAAATAATAAATACATTATTATTTCTAGTTAACCGAGACATCTCTCTCTTATTTCTTCAAACAAGTTGTAAGAATAAGAATCTCTAACTGTTTAGTTAATGTTCTTGTTATTGATCTAGTTATATTTTATATTAACCTTTCTTTTTTCTTCTTCTCTACAGTGCAGACTGCTGCATTATTTGCGATCAATATTCCATTGTTAATGTCTGTCTGGTTGTCTCACAAACAACTTCATTTACTAGAGCTAAAAAAAATATTATACCAAAACAAAATGCTGTCTATGTTACAAATGTTAAAAGAGGGAGGGGTTCCATGCATCCCTTGTTTTGAGCTTTCATGCTGTCAGATAGCACTATAGATAGCACTATATAAAAATAGTTTTTGTGGAAATGTTTGTTTGATTTCAATACGTCCATTCTGCAGTGTTAATAGATATTAATCTATTTGGTTTAATTCCAATTACATTGTCTGGGGGAAAGTCTGTAAACAAGAAAATCAGTGTGAAGATATTTGCTAGTGAGGTTTGAAGAAAAACTCATCTCTATTGGAAGCAATATTGTAATACTTTGCATTTATTTAGTATTATTTAGTATTATTTAGTAGCATCTTTTCATCTTAATGATGAAGCAAGGAGGCCTATTTTTGCCAGTCTGGCCACTACACATCATGGTTGCAAGCATTGGGACACAACCTAGAATATTTTTGTACAAAAGAGAACCAAAAACATGTCTCTCTTCAATTCACCTGACTCCTTCCTGTTTCATTCATCTTTGTGATCTGTTTCGAATTAATGTAACCCAGCTATCACCACATTCCGTAATATGACCTCTGCTACCCTGTCTGTCACTGTTTCTAAGGTGGTTGTGTATCTTCTTACAGTGTGGTGAGTTTTAAAAAGCATGAGGGCAGGAACCCTCGTCTGCTGGTTGCCAAGATGGGCCAGGACGGCCATGACAGGGGGGCAAAAGTTATCGCTACGGGATTTGCTGATCTGGGATTTGATGTCGACATTGGGCCTCTCTTCCAGGTGAGGAAAGAAACTAGCTGCTGGACATGAGATATTAATACTACTTTAACAGAAAAGAATGACCTCAGTTCAGTTTGGGTGAAGATCATCTGAAATCCAGCACTACTGTTGTTTGCTCCTTGGGGTTTAAGGCCAGGTGTCTCTGTAAAGCACTTTGTGACCACTGCTGTTGTAAAAAGGGGTTTATAAATAAATTTGATTGATTGACATAAATTGATTGAGATAGGAATTTGAAGAAACTCAGATAAAAATTGAAGGATTTGTATTTGAGCTTTATAAAGTGGATATAAAAAGTCTACACAGCCCTGTTAAAATGCCATTTGTTTGAGATGTAAAAGAATGAGACAAAGATAAATCATGTCAGAACCTTTTCCACTTTTAATGTGACCTATTATGTGAACAATTCAATTGAAAAACAAATCTTCAAGGGGGAAAAAATTACAAATAAAAACCTTACAATAACCTGATTGCATAAGTGTGCACAACCTCTTATAACTGGGGATGTGGCTGTGTTCAGAATTAACCAATCACATTCAAACTCTGAGATGCAACATTTTCTTAGTTGCATCTCAGAGCAAAAGCCATGGACTGCAGAGAGCTTCCAAAGCATCAGAGGGATCTCATTGTTGAAAGATATCAGTCAGGAGAAGGGTACAAAATAATTTCCAAAGCATTAGATATACCATGGAACACAGTGAAGACAGTCATCATCAAGTGGAGAAAATATGGCACAACAGAGACATTACCAGTAACTGGACATCCCTCCAGAATTGATGAAAAGACTAGAGGAAAACTGGTCAGGGAGGCTTCTAAGAGGCTTACAGCAACATAAAAGGAGCTGCAGGAATTTCTGGCAAGTAATGGCTGTGTGCTACATGTGACAACAATCTCCCGTATTCTTCATATGAATGGGCTATGGGGTAGGGTGGCAAGACGGACTCCCAAAAGCATTTGGGAAAATGTGTTATGGTCTGATGGAACCTAAGTTGAACTTTTTGACCGTAATTCCAAAAAATATGTTTGGGGCAAAAACAACACTGCACATCACTCAAAGAACTCCATACCAGGTTATTGTGAGTTTTTTATTTGTAGTTTTTCCACCTCGAAGATTTCAAGTTGTTTTTCAATTGAATTATTCACATTATAGGTCACATTAAAAGTGGAGAAAATTCAGACATGATTTAAATTTGTCTCATTCTTTTACATCACAAAAACCTGTCATTTTAACAGGGGTGTGTAGACTTTTTATATCCACTGTAGTATATGAATGTGATCTCTGTGTACGTCTGGAAAATGGACAAAATCGATGTCTTTGAGCAGGTCGTTAATTTGAGTCAAGTTTAGTCCTGGCATCAAAGTTGTTTTATTCACAACGCAGCTAATTGTAAATGGTCAAGGCAGTTATTCACATAAAAGCACTGGATGGAAGATAGTATGCCAGCCACAGAACTGCAGTGTGGCATTTGGAACTCTGCATGTCAACGTCAAAAATGAAAATCATATATGGTGTGTGTCATCTTGATCAAGACTCCTTTTTAATGCCGGAACTCATCTCTGTCTGTGAGTGTGATTCATCCATCTGGTGAACTCTTTATAAATCCTTTGAAACAGGAAAAACTCCCAACATAGGGCTGGTGAACTTCAAAGCTGCATAGTCTCTGTTTCACCACAGTTTTCACAACCACACTAATTTCTGTCTTAGGTTCTGTTATTACTGCTCAAGTAGCCATTTCCCCTGTATTACCGTTAGTCCACCGTATCATTAGCAGGCAGCAGTCACAACATTTCCCATTTCGCTCCTCTTGCCCCTCTCACCGTCCTTCATGTCCAATCTACTTAAGCTTCCCTCATCCGCTCAGCATCTCTCCACTGCAGGATCAACAGCCCTACAGGGATAGGTCGAGGGGGATGCCTTTCATGCTGTGAATCAGTCATGTCATTAAACACAAACGCTGCAGGCTACATTGCCTCTGTTGCTTACCCCTGAGCCCTTGTTAAAACTTTCCAGTCAGTCCCTGAATCCAAAGAATAAATTTCAGTATTCTCCCTTATCTCAAATATTTTGATGTAGTTCTGTCTGCTAGGATATACTAATAAATTGGTTTGAGGAGTTAATGAGAAATTTGGTCAAATGAAAGTGTATATGGATGAACGCATAATGGTAAAGGTAGCAAAACTTTTTTGCCAGATACTTTTCTATTAAAAAGGATTTATAGTCAAGAATATCTTCTGAAATACCACAAGACTACAAATATGATCACAAGTGGGTTCCATCCAGGTCTTGATTGTCAGGTAAGGTTTATAGAAAATCAGAAATACTACAACTGTACAGTGTACAATGTATAGTTCTAGTATTTTTAGAGTTATACTGCTTTGGGGTAAGTTATTTTGTGTTGTTTTATTTGTTCATTCAATTGAGCAATTACATCAATCTAGCAGTTTGGTTGCTTAGTCTCCCAAGTTGCTAGTTCTTTCTTTTCAAATACAGCCATGGCCTAAATAGTGGCACCCAAGTATAATACACAATATCTTCTAGAAAGCTGTTGAAATTGTAGAATATTTTGGTATACACATTGTCACCTTGTTGTACAGCAGGATGTGACAAATTCAAAGGTAGGTTTTTGGTTTTCTTTCATAGTTCGAACAAATGAAAAAGTACACTGACAAAGATTATGCCCGACAAAGTGAAGTATTGCTTAAGCCATTCAACAACAATATTACAGTACAGGATGACAGGTTATACTGGGAGTTCCTAGTCAGTGCTCTCAATCAGCCTAAAGTAACATAAGCTCTTCATAATCACTGTTTTAAGTCATGTTTTGAGGACATTTGTTCTTCAAAAAGGGGGAGCAAGTCTTCCATGTTTATGAGGTTAACCATTTTTGCCAGCCATCTTCCAGCAATGTGGTCTGTGATTTCCAGTCCGTGAGAATAATTCAGAAAATGTTAACTAGGAGGCAGTGCAAAAATAGGTGGGCTAACCAACCGTTTGGTTTTGCATCTGTCACACTATGGAGAGACTTTGGTTTTAGATTAAGGTAGTCTGCATTACTTTGTATTGTATCAGTTGATGTCTGGCTTGAGCTTTGTTTGAGCGTAGTTTTATTCAAGTCAGGTTGAGGGTCTGTGTAATCGGGCTATAATATGGTACATTATTTGGAATTGAGTGCTTTTGGTATCAATTTAGAATCTGTTTTGTGGACATGAGAGAAGATTTGTGGATATAAGAGTAGAATGAGTAATTTGTAGTCACCAAATGTCCACTACATTCCAGGATTTGATTAAATTACACAAAACTTTGTTAGAAGTAATATTTGGTGTTGTGCATTCAGACAGGTTATCAAGATATAGATCAAGATAACAATTCAAGTCACCAGATATAATTACACCGATCAAAAAAGTTAAGGGAAAACCCAAATCACACATCGGGTCTCGATAAACGAAATATACTAAAGATCAAACTTAACTGTACATTGTGAAATTCATTGAGAATAAAATGATGTAACAACAGTCAATGGAAACCAAAATTGCCAACCTATTGAGGGCTGGATTCAAACTCACACCGAAAATCAATTGAAATTACAGGCTGTTCCAACTTGCGTGAATTTCATCACGGCAACTCATAATGTGACTCAGTAGTGTGTATGACCCCCTCATGCCTGTATGCACAATCAACATCATCTGGGCATGCTCCTGATGAGATGACTGATGGTGTCCTGGGACATCTCCCAGATCAGGGCATCAGTGAGCTCCTGGACAATCTCTGGCTCTACTTGGAGGTGATGGTTGAACTGATACATAACGTCTCAGAGGTTCTCAATTGAATTCAGGTCTGGGGAATGTGAGGGCCAATCAATGGCATCAATTACACCAGTACAGTCTCCATGCTCAGTCTCTGACATGAGGACCATATATATATATATTTTATATATATATATATATATATATGAGATTTCAAGTGCTTGAATATCATACCACTGTTGTGTGCTTGCCCGAGTGCCCAAGAACACAAACGTTCCCCATTACTAATTAGACATGTTTTATTCAAAAAACGAATTAGTACTTTACCATCTGTGTATAAACATAAGCCACAACTTATGCATACAAGTCTGACCTATTCCCCATGGGAATTGAACCTAGAACCTCTGGCGTTCCAAATTTTTCTCTGTCAAAGGGAATGGGTTTTCACGCAGACAATGACCCCAAACACAAAAAGAACCCAAGATTGGTTAAAGTAAAAATGCTTGAGTGTTCTGAAGTCACCAGCAATTAGTCAAAATGTAGGATTTTCTAGGTGAAACAGTGAAAATAGATAATTGTGAACACCAGGCACAGACATTTATCCCCAGCTTTTCAGTTTCTTTCAGATTACCACAGGTTACCATATTGAAATTACCTGTCTTCAATATACCTTTTGCAGCTAATCCATAACTATGTGTTTTCATTCCACCACCCAAGCAAGTTGGATTTAGCTTCTTGACTCCTGTTTCTGCAGATGCACAAATGGCCAGTGACTTTCATCATGGGTTTCTTCCTGTCAGTGTACAGCTCACATCATGCAGGATATTGATCATTTGTTCAAAGAAGCATTGGAAATGCCCAGTGAAGAGAGAATTAAGGGGGTGGGGTTTGTTACCAGGTTACTTTCTTCCAGATCATTTACCAGGCTGTAGGAATGGTTGCATTCCTTATCTTGTTTCATCCTGCTTGCAAGGATGAAAACCATGCTTTCCCTGTGCCAGGGCAGAAAAAAGCTTGACCTGTTTCTCTCGCACCATTTGGTGGATACCGTTTTCTAGGCCTACAGATGCATGCTAGTGCCTGAAAGCATAGGTGCCCATTCTACCAGGAGCGTGGCCACATTCTGGGCACCACTGAAAATTCGTTCTGACATTTGTGCGGCTGCCACATGGTCCTTTGCCCTGCGTTATTTGCAAGGTATTCTGAAGGTATTGTGAGCTGAGACATAATGAGATATAATGAGCCTATTTACTATGTTGGATTTCTTGTGTGTTATGGGTGGGTTATTACAGCGGGTGACTCCTGATTCTGAAAGTGGCTGTCTTTCCATTGTTCTGCTTTTGTCGAGTAGCACACGCGCACACTAATAACTAGTGTCTATATGCATGGCAACTTTGATCACTTCATTATGTTCGCTTCACTGTGGTTTAATCTGTATCACTGCACTTCCAAAGAGCTTCATTCTCTATCATTCCCCACTGTCTGTTTTAGTAAGTTGTACATGCCTGAATAAATATTTAAATGACACCATTTTTTCTGTCACCTCCTGATCTGATGGACAAGTGGCTGAAACAGCTTGATGCCAATTTGGCCAATATCTGCTAGAATTATGTATAATGTATTTTGTCCTTAGGTTTTTGTTGTAGGACACCCTGGTAGGCCTGCTTTGTGAAATAGCCAGAGAAGCATAAGTTAAAACAGTGATCACTGTATCTATGTGTCTATTTTTAATAAAGCGTGAATATTGCCAAAAAATTTCATTCCTTAGGGATGATCTCCAAAATTGTCTTGTGACTGTCTCTTCTCTGCCTTGTGTTTTGCTTTACATGTACCAGACCCCATTAAAATGGGTAATATTAGACTTTACAATTGGAAGGCATTAGGGCATTAAACAGCAGTTAATGTTGTTACATGAAATAATTCTGTGTTTTGCCCTTGTTATTGCAATTTAATAGACATTTACTTGACTGATTCTGACAGTAATAAGATGTAATAAGGATAGAATTTGGAATGATGAATCTTGTGTTTAAGTAAAACTGTGTGATTAAAATGAGAACTGTTTTAATACTGCTTTATTTCCCTCCTTTCTTCCTCAACAGACCCCCCTGGAGGTGGCCCAGCAGGCAGTGGATGCGGACGTCCATTGTGTTGGTGTCAGCACGTTGGCCGCAGGACATAAGACCCTGGTCCCAGAGCTCATCAAGGAGCTGCGCAACCTCAAACGACCTGACATCCTGGTCATCTGTGGAGGGGTCATCCCACCTCAGGTAACCTCTAACCCTTACCCAACCACAATTCGCCATCGCAACTCCGTTTCGCTAAATGTTTTGCTTGTAGAGAGATACGCCCTAAGAATCTTTCTTACTATTGCTCAGTTTATCTCTTCCTTGTTTATCTGTTCCTTGTTCCTTGATTACCAATAATCGCCCCCCTTGCTTTAACTGGGGATTTGGATGGGCCTCTCAAGAGTGTTGCATTTTTGTCTTTCTAGCAGTTTATCCCATTGCTGCGAAGAAACTCTGAAGCTCTGTTAGTGGCTATTAGGTTTTTAGTTACCTCCCTAACCAAGGCCATTCTTGCCTGGTTACTTTAGTTTGCCTGAACAGCCAGCTCAAGGATGAGTCTTGGGGGCTCTGAACTTCTTACATTTCACAATGATGGATCCCACTGTCCTCCTGGGAACAAACAATGTTGCACATTTTTTGTGTAACCTTCCCTTTTATACAAATCTGTTGATCTATTTCTCAACAGAATTCAATCTACAAGGTTATATTCTACACTCACCTAAAGGATTATTAGGAACACCTGTTACATTTCTCATTCATGCAATTATCTAATCAGTCAATCACATGGCGGTTGCTTCAATGCATTTAGGGGTGTGGTCCTGGTCAAGACAATCTCCTGAACTCCAAACTGAATGTCAGAATGGGAAAGAAAGGTGATTCAAGCAATTTTGAGCGTGGCATGGCTGTTGGTGCCAGACGGGCCGGTCTGAGTATTTCACAATCTGCTCAGTTACTGGGATTTTCACGCACAACCATTTCTAGGGTTTACAAAGAATGGTGTGAAAAGGGAAAAACATCCAGTATGTGGCTGTCCTGTGGGCAAAAATACCTTGTTGATGCTAGAGGTCAGAGGAGAATGGGCCGACTGATTCAAGCTGATAGAAGAGCAACATTGACTGAAATAACCACTCGTTACAACCGAGGTATGCAGCAAAGCATTTGTGAAGCCACAACACGCACAACCTTGAGGTGGATGGGGTACAACAGCAGAAGACCCCACCGGGAACCACTCATCTCCACTACAAATAGGAAAAAGCGGCTACTATTTGCACGAGCTCACCAAAATTGGACAGTTGAAGACTGGAAGAATGTTGCCTGGTCTGATGAGTCTCCATTTCTGTTGAGACATTCAGATGGTAGAGTCAGAATATGGCGTAAACAGAATGAGAACATGGATCCATCATGCCTTGTTACCACTGTGCAGGCTGGTGGTGGTGGTGTAATGGTGTGGGGGATGTTTTCTTGGCACACTTTAGGCCCCTTAGTGCCAATTGGGCATCGTTTAAATGCCACGGCCTACCTAAGCATTGTTTCTGACCATGTCCATCCCTTCATGACCATCATTTACCCATCCTCTGATGGCTATTTCCAGCAGGATAATGCACCATGTCACAAAGCTCGAATCATTTCAAATTGGTTTCTTGAACATGACAATGAGTTCACTGTACTGAAATGGCCCCCACAGTCACCAGATCTCAACCCAATAGAGCATCTTTGGGATGTGGTGGAACGGGAGCTTCGTGCCCTGGATGGGCATCCCACAAATCTCCATCAACTGCAAGATGCTATCTTATCAATATGGGCCAACATTTCTAAAGAATGCTTTCAGCACCTTGTTGAGTCAATGCCACATAGAATTAAGGCAGTTCTGAAGGCGAAAGGGGGTCAAACATAATATCAGTATGGTGTTCCTAATAATCCTTTAGGTGAGTGTATATCGGAGTGTTTTTTTCCTCTGACATGCACTGTGAAGCGTGTAACCTTATAGACACGTGTGCATTCCTAAATTATTTCAAAGATGATCAAAGGACACAGGATGCATCTGAGCTCAATCTTGGAGTGCCATGGCAAAGGGCACTCGAAAATCCAATGTACATGAGGTTTTAGATTTTTTCATTTCAATACATTTTGTCAAATTCTTTATATAGTATTATATTCTAAAAACGTATCATAAGATGAACGGGACTGAACATTTACAACAGCCTTCCACTCTTTTAAACTCCCTTTCTATTATCTGGCATTGTGTAAAACCAGAACAGTGTTAACTATACAAACAATCTTTCACCCTTCAAATTGGAAAGCAAACAGGTTTAGTCTCTCTTCTTCACAGAGGAGCAGAACGTTCTAGAAATTGTAAAACACAGTCAGCTTGTGGGGAACTACAAACCAACAGGTGTTTTTGAAGCCATGGTTATTCTTTGCTTCATTGCTGTTATCCCAGCATTTCTGTTGTACATGCTACCTTATACCTTCAATTTGCCTCGATTGCACAGTTAGAATTGCCATTGCTACTTGCATTTGCCCTATCGCACAACTATTAGTTTCTCACTTGTAACATATATTATACTTACATTATAATTTACTTAATTATATTATAATTTCCTGCCCTCTTCAATTTGCACTTCTGGTTAGATGCTAATTACATTTCGTTGTACTGTACTGTTGTATCTAATCTTTCACACAGAAAAGTGAGCTGCTTTCCTTTACATTGTAGCTTTCCACTTAAATATTCTCAAAGTCATTTCTTCGATCGAATGTCTACTTGGTTTGGTGTACACTGAAAATATAAATGAATGAATTGCTGTTCTGCACAACTTTCAAAAGCACATGTTTGTTCAAGGCGTACAGCCATTCGCGGTCCATCTACAGTTATGGAACATATTGTTTGTACCGCCGTTTGAACAAGGGTTCCTTGTGTCTGTCAAGCCATACTGTCTTGTATGCCATGTAATCAGACTGCTACGCTGAATTAATGAGCAGCATGAGGAAAACCTGTAGTGTCTTTCTTCAGAATAAAGGCCTGGGGCAAACCGTTGTCTCTTCTCAGTAGTGAACCCAGATTTAAGGCTTTGGGTTTCCACTCAGCTTTAATTAAAGGCTTTAGCAGTATGTCGCTATATAGATTTTTTTTTCTTCATCCCAGCTTGACAAAGGGTACATGAAGGGATACTGTCTATTTTATTGCATGTATTAAGTAAATTAGCCCAGTGGCCTTTACATAGTGGCTTCCCAAGGGACCTGGTGGCTCATTCATCAACATGTACTGGGACATACAAGTGTGAGACCTTTTAGAAACAGGTGTGGGCCTTTTTAAATCATGTCCAATCAACTAAATTTGCCTTAGGTAGACTCCACGTTAAATAGGCATCTCAATTTTAATGCATTTGAAGTATCGCTGCAAAGGGTCTGAATACGTATGTATGATAAATATTTAAGATTTTCATTTTCAGTAAATCGGCACAAACCTCTAAAAATGTGTTTTTACTTTGTTATTATGGGATATTGTATGTAGTTTGATGGCAAAAATATATGTTTTAATCAATTATAAATGAAGTCAGTAACACCAAAAATATGTGAAGGGGTCTGAATACATTCCCAGAGTATTTCACTTCATTTGATGCTCTATAAACAAGTTTGACACATTATTGTCTCACACAGACACACACACACACACACACACACAGAATGGTGCTCACCTAGGTCAATTACTGCCAGGCCTGTAGAGCGAAATAAGGAGTGCTTCAGCCTGACCTCTAATTATAGTGACTGTCTTATTATGCACTTGCACATGTCTGGTTGAGTCTTGTAGTTAACACCTCGCTGGGGGTCTGCAGGGTGCCAGTGGATGCCATTATGGAGAAGTGAGAGATGTGAGGTGTCCAAACAGTGCAGATTGGAATTGACATAAAAATCTATAGCTCCCCCCTTGACGCGCACAAACAAACACACAAGGCGCATGCAGGCATGTCCTGTGAGAGAGGGGATTCCATTCCTTTATGTATTCAGAGACAGCTCATCTGGAAACCTTGTTTGTGCATTTAAATGCCAACAACAAGGATGAGAAACTGGCACTTTCGTTTCTAGCAATGATTGACACTGATCTCATTTAACTTGTAGTCAAGCCTTACAGTATCTGAAGCCATTCTAGTGTATAGATATAAGCCAAACATAGCAAATATTGTATAAATGATCTGTTATATATTGTATAAATTTTTTTGGGTGCACTCACCCATTGGCTATATGCTGGTTATAAGGAAGATCTAGTTTGGGTAAATGTTTAACTGTCCCTGCATGATATATTCAAAAATAAAATTACACTCAAACCTCACTACTCTTTGGTCCTTCTGTAGTATATAACTTTGTTTTTTTCTCAGGACTATGAGTTCCTGTACCAGAGTGGTGTGTGCTGTATCTTTGGCCCCGGGACCAGAATCCCTCAGGCTGCTGTAGAGGTTATCGACAGCATTGAGAAGAGCTTGGAAAAGAACCTCCAGAACATGTAGACCGACGCCTGACAATGTAACTGCGTGTACACAATGGGATCTTTCTAAGAGATGTACTGAAAGACAGATAAAACCATGAAAGACATCATAGTGATATCCCTGCAAAGGTTATCCCAGAAAAAGGAGATTGGACTTTTTGAAGGGGATCGTATCATCCGAGGTCGCTGAACTATTACTCTGGGATTTGTTTGATGGAACAGCTTGAGATTTTTCAGAACATATGTTCAGTCTAATCAATTAGATAAAAATGTTTAACAAGATGTATCTTGATCACTTATTGATTCTGCTGGCTGTTCTGAACTTCATATTCTTGCTGAACACTTGCACTGTAGTCTCGTGAAGAAACCTTTTTAAATGTATTTATCCAGGTAGGTTATATAAGACTTTGGCATTACACATACTCTTTAACAACCTGGCAATGTGTATGTCATTTGGTCGATACGTCGATGCTCACAATTGAACCTTTTAAATCCTGAACTTGCGTTCTGGCAAATAGTAATTACTAATTTCAATGCATGGATTAATTACACCAGTGCAAGTCCTAACTTGAAATGTGCAAGACCAGCTTTGACCCAAAATGTAATTTACTCGTTATTTTGCAGTGGGTTTGAGATTTGCCTGTTTCTGATTATGTCATAGAACAGATCAGACATAATACTACATACATACTACATTCTTGATACATGGTGGGCTATCACATTCTCTTTTGCCTTATGTGGAATCTTTGTATTAAAAAAAGAAAAGATATCTAGCTATCTATCTAGCTAGCTATCTAGCTATCTATCTAGCTATCTATCTATCAGCAAGACCTTCCAACGATTTGTCTGGGAATAAGAGTTGAATACTGTGGAGCAGTGTTTCATATCCAGCTGCCCCGTTCTTATCTCTGCTCTCAACAAAAGAAAGCTCAACAGCTCTTTCTTTCTCATTGTCCTTACATACCTATCCACAGTCAAAGCCATCCAGAAACAAAACCTAGCCTTAAGGATTCCTTCAGCCGTCTCCAACCACTTTGGGCACAAGATCTACCTAAATAATTAGACTTTTCCCTAGGTCCTTAGTGTACAAGACCAAATACTGAATTTGACAACATTGCTGTTACAATACAGATTTACAACCACGTTTAAGAGGGCCCTATAAAATGTTAGGTTTTCCAGAATTCTGTTTAAAGGATTTTTTAATTATGTTGTAAGTTTTCTGTTCTACAAAATAAAATGTGATGTTGTACGTCCATGTCAATTATTAAATGACATTAGAAGACCTTTCCAACCCTAAATTATAGTGAAATTAATTTGTTGAGGTTTTGAAGTGTAAAGAACTCTTTTAAAAGCACATCTGACCCTTTAACTACCCATCTACCAAAAGAGGAATGTGCCATTTTAGATACATCTGTAATCTACTGCTTCTCCTGTGTCATACAAATAACAGAGAGAAATTATGTACATACTTTTGCCAGGTAAGCATACTATGTCGTTTTGAGAGTGTTTGGGAAAATATCATTACATTTTTTGTGAACCCTCAAGATGCAGTATATAGACAAACAGGGACAACATTGGAGAAATTAAGTACCAGATATTTTGTTAGGTTAAGCTTTTTAAGGAAAGAGTTACTAAACATTGGTGGAATGTAAATAGTGCATTAATTAGATTATAGTGTTGTACCTGCTTAGACTGCTGCCCCCACGACCCGGCCCCGGATAAGCGGAAGATGATGTTGATGATGATGGTGTTGTCCATGTTTTTGTCTATAACGCTAAGTCCTGTTGGGAGTCAGTTTATCAAAGAGAAGTGTGATTTTTCTACATGTGATTTTGCCCTGAGCCTCACAGAATCTGGGAATGGATGAAATTAGAAGTGTCTAACTAAAATGAGGATCTCTTATCTGTCTCTCTTCACTCTCACCCACACATGCACACATTCTCTCTAATTTTATCAGATGCATGTTGTGAGCGTGTTTTCAAGGGAGCCTGCAGAAAGTGTAAAACATGACATTAGTGTGCTCTAGAAAATGGCATCTAACAACAAAGTGGCAGCTGCATTCATTAGGAAACCTTTCAACCTAAAACAGTCAATTATCCTAATACCATGTATTTGATGCCACCCTTTTAGATGCTGACTTAGTATTGATCTGGCTTCACATGATAAATCTGGCTCTTCTAGGTGGCTGGCTGACTGGGAAGGTGAGACATGAGCAATGAAGATGCTTAAAGGACATAATAACTAGGGACAAATTCACCACTTGAAAAGCCAGAGATGTAGCCTGGCTGAAAATTGCAGACTGTAAATACGTAAGGCAATGGTCATTTCAATATCTAATTGACCATGCTGACACACAGGTGATTAGTAATAGTGCTTTCACTTAAGCAGAACATTGTCTTTGATTTTATGGCTATGTATGGCGATAAGCACCCAAGGAGCCAGAACACTGAAATGAAAGAGTGCTTCATACTGGGATTTTGAAGCTACAGTAGTACATGTCTCCTTGGGTGGAATAGCATGGGGGTGGAAACAAGAGAAGGTTAATTGGAAAAATGGTTGTGGGAGGGGTAAGGGCTAGTGCTGGGCATAGAAGGCGCAAGAGTTGGTTGAGTCAATAAATAGTTGAGTGGTGCAAATAGACCCTTGTTCTACGATCACTGCTTTAGTCACGATACAATGATCACCTAACGTGAGACCGGGGTGTTGTCTCAGCATGCTTTCCATTCTATTGAATCGTCAGGGTCTGAGAGGAGATGAGCACAGAGGGCGATCTGGTCATAAGGTGAAGGGTTTTTAATAGTTCAACTCATCATGACCCAGTTGCTGCATCTCCACAACTGATTTCTCTTCATGTGGATTGTTTGCTTCCCTTTACAGGTCAAGCATTGCCTGGATTACCATTCTGCCATAAAAAGCAGATGTATAATTGTGCTTTGTTTTCTGTGAAGATGACACTAAAAACTCCCACACTTCACAAGCTTGTGATGAAAAGCTCCAGATAAACCCAATTTCCCCACATATGTGTTGTGCAATGTTGTACATTTCAGATTGAGATGACACATTTAAGTGGTCTAAAAGGCTCATGTGGATATGGCTAGCGAGAGAAAAGTGACAGTTCCCAAACTGACAGGTGGAAAGGGTGGCAGTTGTGGTCCTCTGGGTGAATATAAAATGCCCTTCTCTCACTGCCCATCCAGCGGTGTCAAACACTGCTGTCATTGCTCAGACACATCCAGGTCACTAAATAATAGATGATAATGCTGTCAACAAGCCAAGATGCTCTCAGACACTTTTTATTGGCCTGCCTCGATATAGGAGGTAACAAGGTAGTAAAGTTCCCAGGAACGGTAATGCTGGTACGATGTGAGGAGGATCTCCCGCTCCAAAGACTGAAACACTGTATGTCCCCCATCTTTTAGATTCTGTGTATGTGTAAAGAGCTCTTTTCCACCTCCTGCCATGGTTGTTTTGTTTAGTTCCTGTCTGTTAGCGCCATCTAACATCAGCAGAAATTCCTGATTAAATTAACAAGCTTTTCACCTTTAACAATGCAGATTAATTAACAATGCTGATTATCACACACCAATTAGCACTGTCTTATAACAAGTGCCATACATTTTGTTTTGCTTCCAGTCACATGCTTGCTGTGAAAATGGCCTCAATAATTTGTGAACTGTCATTTTTTTTTTAAATTATTACAGTGTGGTCTCTGACTCAACCAATGCAAAGAGGATGTGGATGGTGATATGGGCACGTTCATCATGTCACCAATTTTAATTATTACAATTTCATAATTATGAATTTAAAATTATACAAGTAAAAAAATATGCATTTAAAATTGCTGTTGATTTTTTTTTATTTACTCTGGTAATAATGGACATCATTGTAGCGCTACCAAAGTTCCCTCAATTTAGAATCAGTCAAATCAGAAAAACAGATTGAAATAAAGTCTTGTTTCTGCAATTTCAAAATTCTTACATTATACTGCTAGATGTAGTTCGAATCATTGACTTTGTCTTATGGCTGTCTCTATTATGTAACAATATGTGATAGTATTGGATATGCAGTAAAGAACCCAAACTAGTTATGGAAGAGCCAATCATCAACTTGTAATTTTACTCTATCCTTCTCTCTTTTTAGTCCATCTGTGTAGGAGCATCTGGTCATTCTGTGCAGTGCCATTTGGACCTTAAAATTCATCCAAAATATTTTAAATGTTTCAGATATGCCCTCAGTAAAACGTAATGAGCTGTCAGAAAAATATATGAATCAAACTCAAGCCCTTAAATCCTAATAAATGTAGGGTGGATTGTTCACAGAGACCCTGAGATATTTCTCCCCGTTAAGGACATACACATGATCTGGAAGCATTAACAATGTACAGTGGGGAAAACAAGTATTTGAAACACTGCCGGTTTTGCAGGTTTTCCCACTTACAAAGCATGTAGAAGTCTGTAATTTTTATCATAGGTACTATTCAATTGTGAGAGACAGAAACTAAAACAAAAATCCAGAAAATCACATTGTATGATTTTTCTATAATTAATTTGCATTTTATTGCATGACATAAGTATTTGATCACCTACCGACCAGTAAGAATTCCATCTCTCACAGACCTGTTAGTTTTTCTTTAAGAAGCCCTTTTGTTCTCCACTCATTACCTGTATTAACTGCACCTGTTTGAACTTGTTACCTGTATAAAAGACACCTGTCCACACACTCAGTCAAACAGACTCCAACCTCTCTACAATGGCCAAGACCAGAGAGCTGTGTAAAGAAATCAGGAATAAAATTGTAGACCTGCACAAGGCTGGGATGGGTTACAGGACAATAGGCAAGCAGCTGGGTGAGAAGGCAACAACTGTTGGCGCAATTATTAGAAAATGGAAGAAGTCCAAGATGACTGTCAATCTCCCTCGGCCTGGGGCTCCATGCAAGATCTCACCTCGTGGGGCATCAATGATCATGAGGAAGGTGAGGGATCAGCCCAGAACTACTTGGAAGGACCTGGTCAATGACCAGAAGAGAGCTGGGACCACAGCCTCAAAGAAAACCATTAGTAACAAACTACGCCGTCATGGATTAAAATCCTGCAGTGCACACAAGGTCCCCCTGCTCAAGCCAGCGCATGTCCAGCCCCATCTGAAGTTTGCCAATGACCATATGGATGATCCAGAGGAGGAATGGGAGAAGGTCATGTGGTCTGATGAGACAAAAAATTATATTTTTGGTCTAAAATCCACTCGCCGTGTTTGGAGGAAGAAGAAGGATCAGTACAACCCCAAGAACACCATCCCAACCGTGAAGCATGGAGGTGGAAACATAATTCTTTGGGGATGCTTTTCTGCAAAGGGGACAGGACGACGGCACCGTATTGAGGGGAGGATGGATGGGGCCATGTATCGCGAGATCTTGGCCAACAACCACCTACCCTCAGTAAAAGCATTGAAGATGGGTCATGGCTGGGTCTTCCAGCATGACAACAACCTGAAACACACAGCCATGGCAACTACGGAGTGGCTCCGTAAGAAGCATCTCAAATTCCTGGAGTGGCCTAGCCAGTCTCCAGACCTGAACCCAATAGATAAATCTTTGGAGGGAGCTGAAAGTCCGTATTGCCCCGCAACAGCCCAGAAACCTGAAGGATCTGGAGAAGGTCTGCATGGAGGAGTGGGCCAAAATCCCTGCTGCAGTGTGTGCAAACCTGGTCAAGAACTACAGGAAACGTATGATCTCTGTAATTGCAAACAAAGGTTTCTGTACCAAATATTAAGTTCTGCTTTTCTGATGTATCAAATACTTATGTCATGCAATAAAATGCTAATTAATTACAAATTATTACAGGTAATGAGCGGAGAACAGGAGGGCTTCTTAATGAAAAACTAACAGGTCTGTGAGAGCTGGAATTCTTACTGGTCAGTAGGTGATCAAATACTTATGTCATGCAATAAAATGCAAGTTAATTATTTAAAAATCATACAATGTGATTTTTCGGATTTTTGTTTTTGATTCCGTCACTCACAGTTGAAGAGTACCTATGATAAAAAATGACAGACTTCTACATGCTTTGTAAGTGGGAAAACCTGCAAAATCGGCAGTGTTTCAAATACTTGTTCTCCCCACTGTATGTATTTGTCTAGATTAGCATTTTTAACACTTCAAATGTCCTTTATTCAATCTAATCTTTTCCCCTTTAAATAATTACTTAACTGTCATTATTGTGTATTTTCAGAATCAGCATTTTATTTGCAAAGTAAAATTTTTAATAATGTGAATAACAACTGAATTTGGTCAACATTTCTATGTTTAGTTGAACCACTCCATCTCTACAAGTTAACACAAAAATATAATATAAGATTTGATGGTACTGATAAATTATGATTTGAAAATACCAGCCTAACACGGTGGGAAACAATACCAAAAATTGCAATTCCACATAAAATCCAGTTCTTGGTAATGTCTCTGTGGTGCCATATTTTTCCCACTTGATGTTGACTGTCTTCACTGTGTTCCATGGTATATCTAATGCTTTGGAAATTATTTTGTACCCTTCTCCTGACTGATCACATTAAAAGTGAAAAAATTCTGACATGATTTATCTTTGTCTCATTCTTTTACATCTCAAAAACCTGGCATTTTAACAGGGGTGTGTAGACTTTTTATATCCACTGTAGGTTTGTCATTCAAAAGCATCTCTGATAAGCCATTCCTCAGTGAATCAAGGAATCATTTCAAATGCCAAAATGCTGTGGAACATTGTGAAAATCCATAAAAAATGTATTAGCTACCTTTAGTACTCAACTGTGAGAACATAACTTTTACTGACAGGTAAAATTGTTCAGTGCTACAGCAGTCACTTTGTCAGGGCTGGCCGTACATTTCAGTATGCCTTGCCTATTTTGGGTGCCAGTACTACTGACCCTACCCCCTGTCGAGATCTCCCTCAGAGCATCCTCTAAGGTTACCTGCCCCTACGCAACCTACATTCCTCACAGCACAGGTAGAGATGTGACTCACTGCTCTGGGAAGGTAATTACATTATTTGCTCAGAAAATGTGTTTTGATTGGTTCTTACTAACAAGCTATTTGTATACTGTACGCAACACCACATGCACTATGCCTTAATGAGGGACAAAATTAGCTAATAACAAACCGCTAGCTAGCTAGCTAGGATATAGAAGAGAACTAATAGTAATTACTGATAACTAAGTGAGGAAGCTTTCAGACAAGGAAATATAGGTTGCCCTGCCGTTAATGTCGGACTTGGGCAGTGAATTGAGAAAAGAGCAAAATCAAGTATTTTGAGCCTTTGTGAGAGGAAATATGTTTTGTTCTAATATCTCAATGCAATCTGTACATTACACAATTTCCTGGGGCGGGGCATTAGTAAAACATAATTCAAATTGGAGATATCCAACCAGCGGAAGACACCAAGTGTGCCACACCCCCTTCATTATCAACACCTCTTGTCAACAACATCAAAGCACCCTAACCAGACAAACCTAGAATCTACAGTACACTACAGTATTGAGTGTTTCAGTGTTGCCATCAGTCTTCTGCTGTTAAGGAATGCCCTTTTAAGTAAATGACAGTTGCTACACTACTCGTGTAGTCAGGAGGACTTTGAAGGCTAGAACGAGGTGTGGAAGGAGTTCCTTAGTCCGCAAGCTTTCAATTTAGCTGGGCATAATCAGGCTTTTTTTTCTGAGGCTGTCTACCTTTATTATCTCAGCCCCTATCACCTCCCTGTTAAACCTTTCATTACAAACAGCAGTATTCCCAGAGGATTGGAAAGCTGCTGTCATTCCTCTCTGCAAGCTAGACCCCAGATGGTATAGGCTTTTCTCTATCTTGACCCCACCAGCCTCTGCAACATCATCATCATCATCATCTTCTTCCGCTTATCCGGGGCCGGGTCGCGGGGGCAGCAGTCTAAGCAGGGATGCCCAGACTTCCCTCTCCCCAGACACTTCCTCCAGCTCTTCCGGGGGGACACCGAGGCGTTCCCAGGCCAGCCGGGAGACATAGTCCCTCCAGCGTGTCCTAGGTCTTCCCCGGGGTCTCCTCCCGGTGGGACGGGACCGGAACACCTTCCCAGGAAGGCGTTCCGGAGGCATCCGAAAAAGATGCCCAAGCCACCTCAGCTGACCCCTCTCGATGTAGAGGAGCAGTGGCTCTACTCTGAGCTCCTCCCGGGTGACCGAGCTTCTCACCCTATCTCTAAGGGATCGTCCGGCCACCCTGCGGAGAAAGCTCATTTCGGCCACCTGTATCCGGGATCTTGTCCTTTCGGTCATGACCCAAAGCTCATGACCATAGGTGAGAGTAGGAACGTAGATTGACTGGTAAATCGAGAGCTTCGCCTTGCGGCTCAGCTCTTTCTTCACCACGACAGACCGATACATCGACTGCATTACTGCAGAAGCTGCACCGATCCGTCTGTCAATCTCCTGTTCCATCCTTCCCTCACTCGTGAACAAGACCCCTAGATACTTAAACTCCTCCACTTGAGGCAGGCACTCTCCACCAACCTGAAGTGGGCAAGCCACCCTTTTCCGACTGAGGACCATGGCCTCGGATTTGGAGGTACTGATTTTCATCCCCACCGCTTCACACTCGGCTGCAAACCGTCCCAGTGCATGCTGAAGGTCCTGGTTAGAAGGGGCCAACACGACAACATCATCTGCAAAGAGCAGAGACGAAATTGTGTGGTCCCCAAACCTGACACCCTCCGGCCCCTGGCTGCGCCTAGAAATTCTGTCCATAAAAATTATGAACAGAACCGGTGACAAAGGGCAGCCCTGCCGGAGTCCAACATGCACTGGGAAAAAGTCTGACTTACTGCCGGCAATGCGGACCAAGCTCCTGCTTCGGTTGTACAGGGACCTGACAGCCCTTAGCAAAGGACCCAGGACCCCATATTCCCCAAGCACCCTCCACAAGATGCCGCGAAGGACACAGTCGAATGCCTTCTCCAAATCCACAAAACACATGTGGATTGGTTGGGCAAACTCCCATGAACCCTCCAACACCCCGTAGAGGGTATAGAGCTGGTCCAGTGTTCCACGGCCCGGACGAAAACCACACTGTTCCTCCTGAATCCGAGGTTCTACTATCGGCCGTATTATCCTCTCCAGAACCCTGGCATAGACTTTCCCGGGGAGGCTGAGAAGTGTGATCCCCCTATAGTTGGAACACACCCTCCGGTCCCCCTTCTTAAAAAGAGGGACCACCACCCCGGTCTGCCATCCCAGAGGCACTGTCCCCGACCGCCACGTGATGTTGCACAGGCGTGTCAACCAAGACAGCCCCACAACATCCAGAGACTTGAGGTACTCAGGGCGGATCTCATCCACCCCCGGTGCCTTGCCACTGAGGAGTTTCTTGACCACCTCAGTGACTTCAGCCCGGGTGATGGACGAGTCCACCTCTGAGCCCTCATCCTCTGCTTCTTCAATGGAAGAAGTGACAGCGGGATTGAGGAGATCCTCGAAGTATTCCTTCCACCGCCCGATGACATCCTCAGTTGAGGTCAACAGCTGCCCACCTCTACTGTAAACAGCGTTGGTAGGGCACTGTTTCCCTCTCCTGAGGCACCGGATGGTTTGCCAGAATCTCTTCGAGGCCAGCCGATAGTCCTTCTCCATGGCCTCACCAAACTCCTCCCAGGCCCGAGTTTTTGCCTCCACAACCACCCGGGCTGCAGCCCGCTTGGCCTGTCGGTACCCGTCAGCTGCGTCAGGAGTCCCACAAGCCAACCAGGCCTGATAGGACTCCTTCTTCAGCTTGACGGCATCCCTTACTTCCGGTGTCCACCACCAGGTTCGGGGATTGCCGCCTCGACAGGCACCGGAGACCTTACGGCCACAGCTCTGAGCGGCCACTTCGACAATGGCGGTGGAGAACATGGTCCACTCGGATTCAATATCTCCAGCCTCCCTCGGGATCCAGTCGAAGCTCTGCCGGAGGTGGGAGTTAAAGATCTCTCTGACAGGAGACTCGGCCAGACGTTCCCAGCAGACCCTTACAGTATGCTTGGGCCTGCCGAGTCTGTCCAGCTTCCTCCTCCGCCATCGGATCCAACTCACCACCAGGTGGTGATCAGTTGACAGCTCCTCCCCTCTCTTCACCCGAGTGTCCAAGACATACGGCCGCAGGTCAGATGAAACGACAACAAAGTCGATCATCGACCTGCGGCCTAGGGTGTCCTGGTGCCATGTGCACTGATGGACACCCTTATGCTTGAACATGGTGTTTGTTATGGACAAACTGTGACTAGCACAGAAGTCCAATAACTGAACACCACTCGGGTTCAGATCAGGGGGGCCGTTCCTCCCAATCACACCCATCCAGGTGTCACTATCGTTGCCCACGTGGGCGTTGAAGTCCCCCAGTAGAACGATAGGGTCCCCAGTCGGAGCACTTTCCAGCACCCCTCCCAGAGACTCCAAGAAGGTTGGGTACTCTGCACTGCGGTTCGGCCCGTAGGCACAAACAACAGTGAGAGACCTATCCCCGACCCGTAGGCGCAGGGAAACGACCCTCTCGTTCACCGGGGTAAACTCCAACACATGGCGGCAGAGCTGGGGAGCTATAAGCAAACCCACACCAGCCCGCCGCCTCTCACCATGGGCAACTCCAGAGTGGTGAAGAGTCCATCCTCTCTCAAGGAGTGTGGTTCCAGAGCCCAAGCCGTGCGTAGAGGTGATCCCGACTACCTCTAGTTGGAACCTCTCAACCTCACGCACTAACTCAGGCTCCTTCCCCGCCAGCGAGGTGACATTCCACGTCCCTAGAGCTAGTTTCCGTGTCCAGAGATCGGGTTGTCTAGGCCCCTGCCTTCGACTGCCGCCCGATCCTCTTCGCACCGGCCCCACGTCGCCAGTTCGGGCTGAGCCCGGCCGGGCCCCATGGGGGAAGGCCCGGCCACCAGGCGCTCGCATACGACCTCTGCAACATTATAAATCAACTAATATGGAATCTTAATGACAGTTAACTCCGTGGACAGGGACTCTGTCTGGGTATCAAATAACAGCTTGTGTTGTCTGATCAGTTTGCTTCTTAACTTGCAGTAAATTACCTTTCCTCAATATGAGCACCACTAAAGAATTAACACATGGAGCTGGGTGCCCAATAACTCATTCTAACCAACTTTGGGTCCTTGAAAAGTACTACATGAATCTCATGTTTTATTATTAAAGCCAGTGACAATTTTTTTTTCCTGCCTTCTCCATTCACAATTTACAAATATCAGTTGTTGTGAATATCAAAATACATGTAAGAAGTCATAAAATTAAATTAAATTAGTTGTGCAAAACATTTTATTTCTACAACAATAAGTAGGATATACCCTTTTTTCACATTTTTCTTTAACTAAACAAAACCTCATTAAAAGGGGCATGCCAGATTTCAAAACTCTTCCATGGAAGGACACATGAGAATCCTTGATGAAAGTCAATTATTTTGCAGAGGAGAACACCATTCCCATTACCTACTTAATGAATTGGCCTGTAGATCACATATTGGTTTTCAGGTCACAGGGGAGGACAGAGAGAGAATTTAAGATACATTTTGACAGAATGACAAAACAAACTTTCATCAGTATAATCTTTTCCAAACATCATTGTTAGAATCACTATTAAAGAAGTACACAATCCAATGCAATGGTGAGTTTAAAATCATAATAATGTTTTGTTTCTTGGCCTACAACGTAAAAAAACAACATTAGGTCTCAATTTAATATAATACCAGTATAATGTAGGCTATTGTATTACAAAGGGCCATGGGGACAGAGTATCCGAGCACAAAAACATTGATTGTTAGCGATGTACCATGAAGGCCAAACCATTAGATTAGTGCTGTCTTTTTTTCACTTTTGTTTTCTGTCCACCCAACGTGAGCAACAAATCCTAAACTGAAGTTCCCAGTCTCTTAACAGAAATTTTGAGACTGGCTGGCAAGTAAAAATGTGATCACAAACTGTCATTTCTAAGAAACCACCCTGCCAACAATCCTGCAACTGTGGATAAAAACAACAAAATTATATCTAATCAAAACTCAATTACACAAATGTATAAATATAAAACATCCAAAATCTACACATCTCTCTCAAAACCTGGTTGACTGCCCATGCTACAGTAGCATCTTATAAACACAATTTATTATATTGCATTAAATTGAAGAAATCAAAGCCTGAACAAGTACCTGACATTGAGTTTTTGAATACACATGACCTTGGTTCAGTGACATGGGAAAGTGGATTTTGAAACAGGATATATACTGTAAGCAGGTACCAGATAAATCTGTTAGATTTTTTACCATTATTAGCATTCCAGTGCCTTTTCTAATGGCTATTGAAGTTCTGGAGTTCTTTCTTAATCTTCTGACTCTTCTAAAAGGATGATTTGTCTTCCTGTGCCCTTTCTACCTCTTTGTCACTGACCTTCTCCGTCTTGTCCAAACGACTACCATCACACACTAGGTAAATGACATTTTCCGAGATGTTGTTCGCTGGGTTGGAGGCATGGCAGGCATTGGCTCTACCACACAGCTGTTTCACCTCTCTTTTGAAAGTATTGCTGAAGATGTAGTAGATAAGGGGGTTATAGACTGTAGATGATTTTGCGAACAGACAGGGCAGCATGGACACCTCTGGGGGGATCAATTCACTGCTCCTGAAGACGGACCACAGGCTCACCATGGCGTAAGGTGACCATGCCACGATGAATCCCAGGCTAATCAGGACTGCTATCTGAAATGCAGAGATGACTGTGAGAAAGGGGAGCCAGAAAAACAGACTGAAAAATCCCTGTGCAAACCAGCTAAACATACAATACCATGGAGTCAAACTATTTTATTAATTAACAAAAGAAACAGAAGTTAAAAACAGCAAGCATTGAGCGGTTTGTTGTTCTCTTTTTATAATAAAATATGAATCTTTTTTTAAGTCCGAGCTGCACTCTTAGAATAATTGTTGAATTGAGTAAACCCGTAGACTGTCCAAAAAACCCACTGCTAATCAACAATTCATATTTGCACTTTTGGATAGTTGAGAGGTTCTTGAAGCAATCATGTAGCAAAGGGATTTTGAACTCTACTAGAGGTATGACTTAGTATACACATTCAGATTTATTTTTGGCAACGTGGGGCAGTCAGTGATATCATTCCTGTTCTGCTGCATTGTCATTAACTTCAAGGTTTTATACTAGTTTCAGTAAGGCTTGAGTCTAATATGTAATCAGATATTATTAAATTGTTTTGTATAATACAATTCTCAGTATGGTGAGGAATGTAAAAAGTCTGAAAAAACATTTCAAACCTGTATTTGTTCACTATTTGCATAATGACTCAATTATTCACAGCAATCAAGGTATTGTTTTGTTTCCATGGCAGTGGTTGGCACATTTCCAAATGATCCACTTTTTATCATGTGTGACACAAATCCCAACTCATGGGAGTGATGTTAAATATTTTATGGGACATCATGTTCAGTTATGTATAAGTACATTTGTTGAACTTCAATCAATTCTAGATACTTCTGAATTATTTGGAAATGATGTGCAAAAGTACTATCTTGTCCCATGACTTGACACATGACAGGGTTTTAACTTGGGTGACCTATTTCATTAATGTAACTTTCAGGTTATGCCTTTTCTGTATGTGGTATTCTTTGGTCAGACAACATTTAGCTCGATTGGTAGAGTGTTCAGCTTATATGTTTGATTCTTACTGGGGACCAGTGCGAGATGTATACACTCATTAATGAACGTTGCACTTTTTACCCACAATAACTGAATACTTTCCAAAGCACTATAATTAGCATACTTCTGACCTAGTCTAAAATCAAATAGACTCTGGATTTAGCCCAGAGAAATGTATTTATTATTCCAAATGGACTCTTAATATCTCACCCGGCACAGCCAGAAGAGGACTGGTCACCCCTCTGAGCCTGGGTCCTCTCTAGGTTTCTTCCTAAAATTCGACCTTCTTAGGGAGTTTTTCCTAGTCACTGAAATGTAACACTACTGTTGTTTGCTCCTTGGGGTTTAAGGCCGGGTGTCTCTGTAAAGCACTTTGTGACAACTGCTGTTGTAAAAAGGGCTTTATAAAAAAAAAAAAAATTATTGATAGCTTTTAAATACAGTACTGTCATGTAACCTTGTACATTGTGGGTATATACTGTCTTAAAATATGATTCTATTATATTGTTTTTTATACACGTCTCATTTGTGTTGACACCTTTTTCACCGATTTGGTTGTATTTTTTGTTTAAAAGAAACATGTTTTATGACATATTTACAATATGAAACTATTTTATTTAGCTTTAAAATTAACCCACTGAAACCACATTTAATGACATAAAAAGAGAAATGTGCACTAGTCCCTGTCAGCATATCATTCTTTAATTGAGATGTAGTGAATTATTTAGTTTTATTCAATAAAGTTATGATAATGTATTGAACGAAACGTCCAAACATGTTAATAGGCCTGGTAAATGTTCACACTGTAGTCCTTACATTTTTTTAAAAATAATTCAAACTAAGTTACCACTTATTATGAATTGAGCTCTGAGTCACCAAACCACTTACAGTGAGTAGGCGGCGGTGCATCTTGATGATGTTGGAGACCTGTTGGTTGTTATCCAGGGACCTGTAGGAAATGTAAAGCTTCACCACCAGTCCAAAGTAGCAAAAGAGGATAACAATGGAGGGTCCCAAGAAGTTGAAGGTGAAGAGGGAGATGACAAAGTAGAATCCTTCTTCCTTCATCTCTCCCCAGGCCAAGGTACAAGATATCCCAAAGGGCTCTGGACCATATCTGCCCCACCCTAGAAGAGGGAAACTGGCCCAGAGCAATGCGCAAAGCCATGTCCACAAACATAGTAGTTTTACAGATCTCCGGCTGATCTTCTCCTCTGAAGATAAACACACAGACAGGTATTGACTGAAAGGTTATAGTCCAAGAAAGAACAGAACAACCTGTATGTCGCAATTGGTAAAAACATGTTACCAGCAACTGCAATGCCTTTAGCTTCTATCCTACACCCACAAAAATTGTAAACCCTCACTTTATGTTGCTTTGGATATACACCGAAAAGCCATACCATTATGATCACCTGCCTAATATTGTGTAGGTCACCCTTTTGCCACCAAAACCGCCCTGACCTGTCGAGTCATGGACTCAACTAGACCTCTGAAGGTGTGTGTTACGCATGCAGGTATCCTGTATGTGTGTTTGTGTTTTTCCACAGGTGTCCTTTATGTTCCTGATTGTGCTCGTTTCCCACCTGGCAGTCATGAGTGCATCGCCTGACTGCGGCGGTGGACCAATCAGTGGACACCCCTCCTATTTGCACCACCTGTTCCTTATTCCATCACCCAATCGCATCACACATCCCTGGTTTAAAAACCCAGTCAGTTGGTTCTCCCAGAGAGACTCTTTTGCTTTACCCCACATGGACATAGACACTCTTGAGATACACACCCTTTTGGATAGACAGACACTTTGTTCATTCATACATCAGCACATACATCTCACTTTGTCCTGTTTCATGTGAGTATGTATTGCTATGGTGTTTTGTTTGGTGCTGTCTAGTCAATTGTTTGCTGTTTGCTGTTCAGTCCCTGTTCAACCAGTGTGTTTTGGTTGTCCCTGGGAAAAGTTTTTTTTGCAAGTCACCCATGGGCATACATAACCCCACTGTGTCTTTACACTACACTAATTTGCATGAGTTTTATGTTACGGGTCTCTGTGCCATCCACCCTAGACTGCTAGAGCCACAGGGTTTGTAACATAACGTGGGGGCTCATCCGGGATATCCCATTGATACCCATGCCACTCATGCAAATTGGTTTAATTGTCTAGTTCAGTGTTGAACTCTGCAGCCTGGACTGTGTGATCGGCTGGTTTAGTGTTCGGTATTTGTTGGCTCGTGTTGCTGGCTCATGATGGCTACTTTTGTTTTGATGCCTTTTTGACTAACCCCACATAGAAGGATTTTGATAGATGCCGTAAAGTGGATCTACATGCTCTGGCTGACCATTTTTCCATTCTCATACCGAAGATTTTAGTTAAAGCGGAGGTCAGAAAGGTTGTTAGATGTTCTGTTGGAGGAGCAGGTGCTTGTGTTGCCGCTGCCTGAGCCTGCTACTCCTGTTCAGGATGTGGCTGCTGCTCCTGTAAGCCCGTCCATGTCTGAGGACGAGGGCGAGGCCAAGGCTCCAGCCACATTGCCCTGTTTTGACCCACTCTCCCCGCTGTCAGGCAGTGTCGCCAGAAGGGATGTCCGTTCAACAAGGCTCCAAGTGGAGGCGGAAGAGAGAGCACAGATCAGGTGAGAGACTCTCCAGTTCGAGATGTGTAAACACGAACTCGAGGCCGAACAGGAGACATTTTGCTGTCTCTTCTGTCTAGTCTGGGTCATTTAACCGACAGACAGGGAGATGCAATTGAAAGGCTGTTACACAGTTTTCCTTGTTTTTTTGGTGATGTTCCTACATGCACAAATGTGTTAGAGCATGACATTAACGTTGGAACAGCTACCCCTATCAAGCAACACGCATACCAGGTCAACGCTTCCAAATGGAAGATAATGAAGGACGAAGTACATTAGTTGCTGGAGAATGACCTGGCTATGCCAAGTTCAATGCCAAGTCCAAGATCAAGTCCATGGAATTCTCTGTGCATTTTGGTTCCCAAACCTGATGGCACATCTAGGTTATGTAGGGATTATCGAAAGGTGAATGCTGTCACAGTGCCTGACTTGTGCCTGACTGGACGACTGTATTGACACTGTTGGTGCTGCTACTCATGTAACCAAGCTAGACATCTCACCCTTTTGTGACCCCAGACAACTTCCTGCAATACTCTGTCATGGCTTTTGGGATGCGAAATGCACCAGCCACCTTCCAACAGCTGGTTAACTCAGTGTTAGCTGGAGTCCCTAACTGTAGTGCCAACATTGATGACCTGATGGTCTGTTCAACAGAGTGGACAGATCATGTCCGTACAATCAGGATAGTGTGTGAATGTCTAGCAGCCGCTTCTCTTACCCTGAACTTGGTTTGAGTTTGGGAAAGCCACTGTTACATATCTTGGCAAACAGGTTGGCCAGGGTCAAGTGTGCCCTGTTGATGCCAAGGCCTCAGCTATTACTACCTTCACCGCACCTACTACCAGACGAGAGCTACTCCGTTTTTTAGGAATGGTTGGCTACTACCATAGTTTCTGCAAGAACTTCTCGGCTGTAGTTGCTCCGCTCATGGATTTGCTCAGTCCGACGAGAACTGAGCTGTGGTGTGGTATCTGGCACCAAGATCCTTTAAGTCCTGTAAATTGCAAGGTGGGGCCTCAACGTATCAGACCTTTTTGTCCAGCACATCACACAGATGCTCGATTGGATTGAGATCTGGGGAATTTGGAGGCCAAGTCAACAACTTGAACTCGTTCTTGTGTTCCTCAAACCAGTCCTGGACCATTTTTGCTTTGTGGCATGTCGCATTATCCTGCTGAAAGACGCCAATGACATCTGGGAATACCGCTGCCATGAAAGGGTGCATATGGTCTACAACAATGCTCAGCTAGGTGGTACGTGTCAAAGTAACATCCACATGAATGGCAGGACCCAAGGTTTCCCAGCAGAACATTGCCCAAAGCATCACACTGCTTCCGCCAGCATGCCTTCATCCCATAATGCATCCTGGTGCCATGTGTTCTCCAGGTAAGCAACACACATGCAGAAAATGTGATTCACCAGACCAGGCCACCTTCTTCCATTGCTCTGTGGTCCAGTTCTGATGCTCACATGCCCATTGTAAGCGCTTTTGGCAGTGGTCAGGGGTCAGCATGGGCACCCTGACTGGTCTAGCGGCTACGCAGCCCTATATGCAACAAACTGCAATGCACTGTGAGCTCTGACACCTTTCTATCAGTACCAGCATTAACTTTTTCAGCAATTTGAGCTACAGTAGCTCGTCTGTTGGATCGGACCACACGGGCCAGCCTTCGCTTCCCATGTACATCAATGAGCCTTGGCCCGCCCATGATCCTGTCGCCGGTTCACTGCTTTTCCTTCCTTGGACCACTTTCGATGGGTACTGACCACTACAGACAAGGAACACCCCACAAGGGCTGCAGTTTTGGAGATGCTCTGACCCAGTCATCTTGCCATCACAATTTGTCCCTTGTCAAAGTCGCTCAGATCCTTACGCTTGTCCATTTTTCAACTTTGAGGACAGAATGTTTACTTGCTGCCTAAAATATCCCACCCTATGACAGGTGCCACAGTTATTCACTTCACCTGTCAGTGGTCATAATGTTATGGCTGATCGGTGTGTCAGCTAACAAATTATTTGCAAACTACTATTTTTTGCATATTTTCCCAATACCTTCAAATTTAAAAGATTCACAAACATCCATACATTCTAATGATCCCCTCATGGATTCCTGTAGTACAACTAAATTTTCCCCACACACTCACTTGGAGAATGGAGACTGAGAGAGACTATGAAGCGAACAACGGCCATCATGGTCAGGGTCATCATGCTGGCCACGCCAAAGAAGAAGCCCACCAGACCGTAGTATTTGCATGTGCTGTCTCCTCCCAGCCAGCGATGGCTCCAGGCTGAGGCCACTGACAGAGGGTACATGAAAACAGCAGCTCCCAGGTCCGTTACCGCCAGGTTAACACTCAGCAGCTCTGGTGGCTTCATTTGAGACGACCTCTTAAAGGCCATGATCAGCACCAGCAGGTTTCCCACAATGGACAATACGGCTGTAGAGAGAGGGGAGGGAAAGAGATATGAGTAGGGAACAAGAAAGGGTGAGGAAGGAAAACATAAAGAGTATACTGAGAGAGGGAGAAAGAAAGACAGTAGAAGGGAGAAACTGAGAGAAAATAATTAGATACTGTATAGATGAGAGGGACTTCTCTGTAAATCCGTAATTTTTTCACTCTTTCGTTAACGGCAAAAACCTGGAAGCAATTATGGTTGACACTACTTTGTTCAGGGATGGAGCAATGTTTCACCATGTCAGTTCAGTTATTCAATATAACAAACTTCAGTTACTGATCAGCTGCTCTAGCCACTATGTTACTTTGCCATCCAAATCTCTCCCTGTTAATAATTTATTTAATTCACACCATTGAAACATGTCAAATATGAAATTATTCTTTTTGGTGAGCCAGCTCTTTTGGTTATTTTCACTTGAATGAACTGGTTCATTTGGTTCCTGAACGGCTTTTCATTTAAAATGCTTAAAGGTCTGGTAAACTTTCCTGGTTCTGTCCTTAAAGAGGCATTTCACTGTGGCGAGACCTTCTGTGCTATGTATCACGCCCAGAAGATTTCCAGGGTACCAAAAACCCCATAGTATTACATCACAATGTGGATTGAACGGCGAACAAAATCTGAAAAATAAATGTAATCATGTTTTGTTTAATGTTGCTAACCCTACATGTTAGTACACGCGGCTGAAATGGGTTTTCTCAGAAGGGTGGCAGGCTTCTCCCTTAGGGATAGGGTGAGAAGCTCAGCCATCCGAGAGGAACTCAGAGTAGAGTCGCTGCACCTTTGCGTCAAAAGGAGCCAGTTGAGGTGGTTCGGGCATCTGGTAAGGATGCCCCCAGGACGTCTCCCTAGGGAGGTGTTCCAGGCACGTCCAGCTGGGAGGAGACCTCGGGGTAGGCCCAGGACTAGGTGGAGAGATTATATTTTGACACTGGCCTGGGAACGCCTCAGGATCCCCCAGTCAGAGCTGGCAAATGTGGCTCGGGAAAGGGAAGTTTGGGGTCCCCTGCTGGAGCTGCTGCCCCCGCGACCTGATACCAGATAAGCGGATGAAGATGAGATGAGATGAACCCTACATGTGTTTGGGTCAATGTTGTTAACACATAGACTGAGTTTGGCTTTTTCATAGAGAAAGAAGCAGAAGGTTGCAATTTCCAGCAGGTGGAAGGAAATGTAATGTGCAAGTTAATGAAATAATGTTCAACAAACGCACTTAAGGTTAACCTGTACTTGTTTGTATCCTATTTTTACTCTGTCATATTCAAAGTAATATAGCCTATTGTCACATAAAAGGTAAAACCACACATAAATATCACTGCACCTACATACTGGAAGAAACAGCTAATCAGTGAAACATTAGCTAGTAGACTAATAATTTGTTTTAGTTAACTACATGTTGAATGTAAGACTCTTTCTGTAACTGAAAAAATATATATACAATAGTTTAAAAAAGTGTCCCCACCAATTTCCAAACCAAACCTATGCCCTTGGACAGACCCAAGACATCTGAATCTTGATAATCAGGGTTTTTGAATCGGAGTTCTCTCTCAGGCTGACATTAATTTAGCATTTTTTGGCCTTGCATTTTTTATTTCTGTGAGAGTATAGGAGGATCAAGTAATTTGTAAAAAACATTTATGTAATTCAAAATTCTCTGTGTTTTAAAGTTATTATCTTCATTTGTGTCAGATCCTGCATGCATCCCCTATTTTCTAAGATAGGTTATTCAAGTTGGGCAGGCCAGGGCTTATGGTATGGACCACATTGTGCTGACACTGCGGCCCAAAATAAAATGTCTAGATGGCCCAAAATACTAGGATGTTTAGTTGGGGGTGGGTGATTTATTGTAGCTATTGTCAGGTAAAATAGTGAGGATCTGTTCACACTACTGGTGTCCACTAGGGTTCTGGTCTAGCACCTCGTTATTCGCTTCCATATAGACATGGTTTGATGAGGTTGGTGTAGAGGAACTCAAGTGGCCTGCACACAGCCCTGACCTCAACCCAACTGAACACCCTTGGGATTAATTGCAACGGCAATTGCAAGCCAGACCTTTTTGTCCAACATCAGTGCCTGACCTCACGGTTGTCATAACTACAAATGAGGGGCTAACTCCATATTAAGGCCCATGGTTTTGGAATGGGTGTTCACATACGTTTGGCCATATAGTGGATCTGCTTGGACGTCAGCCCGCCACCGTAGTCTCAGCTTTTACAAGACAAAGCTGCTCTTCGAGAGGGGAAAGCAGTATCTGAAGGTTTATGCTCCACAACACTCGTAGAGTACAAATAACTTCTGCAATAATTGTTGGTAGGGCTCTTTGCTTGTGCGATTACCTCCTAAACCGTATCCAGAATGCAGCAGCCCTCATGGTGTTCAACCTGTCCAAGTTCTCCTAAGTCATCCCACTCCACTGACTACTACACTGGTATCTAGTTGAAACTGTCATCCTCTTCAGCACCATGCAGTTTGCCTATGGATCAGTAAAGAGAACATCGCTGCTCTACATTCAGACATTTCTCAAGCCTTATATCACCCCCAAGCCCTTCGGTCTTCCAACTCTGGGCTCTTGGTTTTCCCACACCTACGGGACAGCAGCTCCCCATCTGCCCAGTCAAAACTCTTCTCTGTCATTACACCCCTTAATAAAACACTAAGGCTTGTGAGTCATTGCTGTATAATGATTGGCTTGTTCATTAGCCACCAACATCCAAACAACCAGTTTTATTAATTAATATCTGCTTTATGGGTCATATGAGAGCTCAAAAATCATTAAGTTATTATTTCTATGACCTTTACTGTAAAGACTCCTGGCCAGGTTGAAACAGTGCATACAGTTATTTAATATTTGTCGCGTGTATCAAAGTGCTGTATATATGAGCATGGACATACACTGTGATACCCAGAGAGAAGGGAGAGAGAGGAGGTGGACGGACGTGGCTTGAAGAGCCTGAGGTGGTGCTTCCAGCTCAAGTTCTTCTGTAAACCTGAGGTAATCGTATTCCATGAGGATGAGGAAAATGTACTGGACAGTCACCTCCGGGAGAAGTGTGTGTGTGTGTGTGTGTGTGCATGATATTTCTGTGGATATACAATCTCACATGTCGAGTCAATATTTTCATGTTTATTTTCCAGGGAGTGAAATTAAAAATAGTTGTATTTGAAGTGAAAATGCAAAAAAAGTCTTAGTAAGTAATCTAGCATTGATCTTGTTAAACTGTACACTGACCAAACAGCCGGCGGAATTTGCAAACTGGCACAAGTGAACTATTTCCTATAGCCACCATACACAGCTTCTGTCCTTCGGCAATTATGTCATCATGGTGGGAATGAACTTTAACCTCCAGAAGCAACGTAAGGGTGAAATCCCGATGATCAACCACACATCTTGGAACGTCAGGGTCATTCATCAGGGTCATTCATCAGGGTCATTCATCAGGGTCATTCATCAGGGTCATTCATCAGGGTCATTCATCAGGGTCATTCATCAGGGTCATTCATGCTCTCCAACATTGGAATCAATAGTTCCCACTCGTTGCAACAAAAGCATTCTGTTTGGGTTGGTTTTAGATTGCACGATCCACAGCTACACCACCGTCCTCTGGACTTTCTGGGCAAGGGTTGGGATTAACTGGTTCACTATCTTCCCCATTGACCACTGCAGTGCTAGCCTCTATTTTGGTCAATTCATCCTCTGTGTATTCTCGTTCGCACAAGTAAGGTCCTATCCCCCGGAAAAAGTGTTCCTTCTGGTCGTACTCAGAGTCAGATATGATACATATGTATTTTCCTTTGTCTCTCAAGCAAATAAACTTTGACCGTCCTTTGGAGAATATCAACGGCGAAATAGGTAACTTGTTTTCTGGTTAGCAAATACTAACTTTTGTTTACTGTGACGTATACACATCCTCTTCCCGAAAGAATGCGCGGATTGATGCAATTCTGAACAAAACTGACTGGTTAACACAGGAAGAACCTGTTTATTTGAAATGACAATTATATGGTGAAACGTACAAATGATTTCGCCAGACTAGCTAGGAACAGGAGGAGGAAGGAAGGTGGCTGTTCACAGTCCCTCAGGAGCAGAATTTGTTTAGGCACGCACAATCCTCCATGCACACATCATTTTGGATAAAGAAACAACAACAATGTTGTCCCTCAAAGGCATGTGCCAACCTCCAGATTCAGCCCCATAGACTATAACATATTTATGAGACATGAGTTAAAGGGACAAAATTGGCTATTTTTTTTAAATATAATAAAATATAACCAATGTCTCTTCAGCTCATGTGCATCCCTCAGCATACAGACACATTCAATACGTGTTCATTTGACATCTATATTCTTAGAAAAAAATCTGAACAGATACCCAAATGTATACTTTATAAAATGTCCATGTTTAATTTATATGCGATTGGATACCAGTGAGAATACCTTTGAGGAGATTTTGGGGAAATTCAGTTGAAATTGTGTTAAAGGGACATTTAACCCAGAGGCATTATGTTTGAGAGATTTCGAGATCAATGAGATTTGTTTCACACATAACTGGCCAGAATGAGCTCAGAAATGGGATAGGCTAATGAAGATAATTTGAGAGACAGTGAAAACAACACTTCTCCTGCCAATAATTTTGGGAAAAGCATTGAAATACTGATTGAAGAATGTATTTACTAATTGCATATCCCAAAGATTTTATCAGAACTAAGACGGCAAATAAGTAAATTCTATTGATTGGTGCCTTGCTTATTGTAAAAAAAAAAGCCGCTGTAGGAATTGACATACAGCTTATTTTGGGTACTGCAGGTTTAGAATACTTACTGTACAACACTTACTATAGGTTTAAGCTAAGTATTGAGATCTGCGGCTGGCAATCATTACACAAAACACAGAGTAGCAACTTTTTTTTAAAGTAGATATAGCTACTGTTGTTAGCTACTGCAAGTATACTACAACACTGGAGCCTAATCGTGCTTGATAGGATCTGTTTACTGTATAGTGTACAGGACATGAGCAGAATTATTTTTATTGGCCTTTAAACAGCTTAAACAAACACAAATTCGACTACTTTAATGTAATTCTGATTTGTTACTGAAAAGAAGTAGAACAACAAATGACGTTGTTCAAAGAACTCATGACAGAGCATGATTTGACTTGTAAAAATGAAATTATAATTGGAGAAGAATGTAAAAGTTGTTTCTACAGGTAAACGTGATATTGTGTTTTTGCTTTAGCACAACTTAGATAACAAAAAGCACAACATAAGAAATATTTTCTAAGATCTGTTATATGAAAATTGTCCATTAATATATTGTATAATTTAGGAATTCTGACATTATACACCGATCAGTCATAACATGATGACCACTGACAGGTGAAGTGAATAACTCTGATAATCTCCTTTTCATGGCACCTGTCAGTGGGTGGGATATATTAGGTAGCAAGTGAACATTCTGTCCTCAAAGTTGATGTGTTAGAAGCAGGAAAAATGGGTAAGCATAAGGATCTGAGCTACTTTGACAAGGGCCAAATTGTGATGGCTAGATGACTGGGTCAGAGCATCTCCAGAACAGCAGCTCTTGTGGGGTGCTCCCTGTCTGCAGTGGTCAGTACCTATCCAAAGTGGACCAAGGAAAGAAAAGCGGTGAACCGGCGACAGGGTCATGGGCTCACTGATGCATGTGGGGAGCAAAGGCTGGCCTGTGTGGTCCAATCCAACAGATGAGCTATTGTAGCTCAAATTGCTGAAAAGGTTAATGCTGACTGCAGACCAGTCAGGGTACCCATGCTGACCCTTGACCACTGCCAAAAACGCTTACAATGGGCATGTTAGCATCTTCAGAGGTCTAGTGGAGTCCATGCCCCGATGGGTCAGGGTTGTTTTGGTGGCAAAAGGGGGACCTACACAATATTAGGCAGGTGGTCATAATGTTATGGCTGATCAGTGTACATAAACAGAAAAAAACATACCTTAAGTAATGAATAAGTGATTATTAGTAAACTCATGACCAAACAAGACTACATGAATGTGACTGGTTGAAAAACCTGCTGGAGTGTTTAGTGTACCCTCATAAACCAGTGACTATTAAGCCAGGCAAGATGGGCTCTAACATAAAGGTAGTTACAGATGCTACATGTTCACCACAAATGTCATATTTTTCAATACTAGGATAGGATGTTTAGGTCATCTTTGTAATACGTGGGACAATGTTTAATTTGAGAGATTTTACCGACACTTTGTGCAGGAAGCAGAAACAGACGGACCCAGTTCCTTACCCTCATGCCATCTCTTAAAACAGGGGTCTCCAAACCATTCCACGGAGGGCCATGTGTCTGCTGGTTTTTGGTTTTTCCTATAAATTGGTTCCCAGTTCACACTTAAGAAACCAGGTGAGGGTAGAAACTAACCAATTAGTAACCTAATTAGTCAATCTAATACAAGGAGAGAGCGAAAACCTGCAGACACTCGGCCCTCCGTGGAATAGTTTGGAGACCCCTGTCTTAAAACATTGTCTAACAGACTCTGTTAGACAGAGGGGTTTCAGGCTGGGTGTTTTGTAAAAGCACTTTATGACAACAGCTGATGTAATAAGGGCTTTATAAATAAATTTGTTTGACTGATTGATTGTCAAAGAAAAAAACACCTCTAAATTACATTAGGGACAGAAGTATAACGGTGCCTGACTTCAGTTGGGGCCGAGCTGCCAAAGACCTATGAATGAGAGAAGTGAAGAGGGCTTGTCTCCACCACATGCCCAAGAGGAAATGTAAAATGCAAAGAACAAAAGCCCTTTTTCTGCTTACCCAAACGATATTCCCCTGATTTAAACATTCTATCATGGATATATGGACTCTATTAGACTTCCTTCCCAAATATGCATCTAGACTGACTGAAAGGTAACAATCTCACTGTGACATGGACAGTCACACACAAATAAACATACACTCACCTAAAGGATTATTAGGAACACCTGTTCAATTTCTCATTAATGCAATCATCTCATCAACCAATCACATGGCAGTTGCTTAAATGCATTTAGGGGTGTGGTCCTGGTGAAGACAATCTCCTGAACTCCAAACTGAATGTCAGAATGGGAAAGAAAGGTGATTTAAGCAATTTAGAGCGTGGCATGGTTGTTGGTGCCAGACGGGCCGGTCTGAGTATTTCACAATCTGCTCAATTACTGGGATTTTCACGCACAACCATTTCTAGGGTTTACAAAGAATGGTGTGAAAAGGGAAAAACATCCAGTATGCGGCAGTCCTGTGGGCAAAAATGCCTTGTTGATGCTAGAGGTCAGAGGAGAATGGGCCGAGTGATTCAAGCTGATAGAAGAGCAACATTGACTGAAATAACCCCTCATTACAACCAAGGTATGCAGCAAAGCATTTGTGAAGCCACAACACGCACAACCTTGAGGCGGATGGGCTACAACAGCAGAAGACCCCACCGGGTACCACTCATCTCCACTACAAATAGGAAAAAGAGGCTACAATTTGCACAAGCTCACTAAAATTGGACAGTTGAAGACTGGAAGAATGTTGCCTGGTCTGATGAGTCTCAATTTCTGTTGAGACATTCAGATGGTAGAGTCAGAATTTGGCGTAAACAGAATGAGAACATGGATCCATCATGCCTTGTTACCACTGTGCAGGCTGGTGGTGGTGGTGTAATGGTGTGGGGGATGTTTTCTTGGCACACTTTAGGCCCATTAGTGCCAATTGGGCATTGTTTAAATGCCACGGCCTACCTGAGCATTGTTTCTGACCATGTCCATCCCTTTATGACCAACATGTACCCAACCTCTGATGGCTACTTCCAGCAGGATAATGCACCATGTCACAAAGCTGGAATCATTTCAAATTGGTTTCTTGAACATGACAATGAGTTCACTGTACTGAAATGGCCCCCACAGTCACCAGATCTCAACCCAATAGAGCATCTTTGGGATGTGGTGAAACGGGAGCTTCGTGCCCTGGATGTGCATCCCACAAATCTCCATCAACTGCAAGATGCTATCCTATCAATATGGGCCAACATTTCAAAAGAATGCTTTCAGCACCTTGTTGAATCAATGCCACGTAGAATTAAGGCAGTTCTGAAGGCGAAAGGGGGTCATTAGTATGGTGTTCCTAATAATCCTTTAGGTGAGTGTACATTAATTTTCAGACTGATTTCTACTTGTGATTCCTGTGCAGATGTCCAAGGTCCTGTCAGCGTTCTCATTCTCCATTCTCTCTTTCTTTCCATCTTCCTCATCCTAGCCAGACATGTTCTTGTTCTTTTGAACAGCATGCAGACAGGTGGAATTGCGCACACCCACACAGACACACATATTACAAATCTAGTGAAGTATGAACACACACATTTCCACTATTTTAAAGCCAAATTGGGTTACATTGAAAACATGTTCTAGAGGAAATATAACTGTGCTTTTAAATTGCTGTGTGCGGCCACCATTGCATTGCTCTTGAAACAACTATATGAATGTTATATGAATTGTTACTGTTATACGTTAAGGCTGTCCGTGAGTGAGACAGACTAGGGGTTTAACAGATGCATCAACTTCAGAAAACACTTGTGACTTCAATGATGCAATTCATGGTCCAATTTTAATTAATACAAATCAAATATACAAATCCCTCCATACCTTTCAAAAAAAAATAAGTACTATTGAACATGTCATGCAAGCGGTATTTGTTTTGTATTTGTATTGTGTCTTGACATCAGACATAAACAAATGCATGTGTCCTAACTATTGTTTTATGTGATATTGCACATTATGTGTGGTGCATTATGGACTTCCTTTGCTAGCGTAGACTGCATCATTGCCAACTTGCTGGAAAAGACCCCTGGAGGGTCTAATTAGCCCCTACACCTTTGATAATTTTTGCTCCCTCCCTCAATGTTGGGACACTTGGAAATGGTGGAGCCAAGCATGATCAGGCTGAAGGATGCAGAAGATGGTGTGGAGTTAAAGAAGCTCCAATTTGGAAATTAGCAAATGAGTCATTGAGTCAGTGATTCAGTAAGTGATCTGAATGGGTCAGTCCGTGAAATTCAAACCAACCACTATACCATGTGCACGGAATGCCGTCCATGGTCACGTGCTGCTGATAAAACTCACAGGGTGACTTCTAAGTGGAGTGGATAGGAGTTTATTAAAGGGGTTATTCTGAGTGGATAGGAGTTTATTAAAGGGGTTATTCTGAGTGGATAGGAGTTTGTTAAAGTGGATATTCTGAGTGGATAGGAGTTTATTAAAGGTGTTATTCTGAGTGGATAGGAGTTTATTAAAGTGGTTATTCTGAGTGGATAGGAGTTTGTTAAAGTGGATATTCTGAGTGGATAGGAGTTTATTAAAGTGGATATTCTGAGTGGATAGGAGTTTATTAAAGTGGATATTCTGAGTGGATAGGAGTTTATTAAAGTGGTTATTCTGAGTGGATAGAAGTTTATTAAAGTAGATATTCTGAGGGGATAGGAGTTTATTAAAGTGGATATTCTGAGGGGATAGGAGTTTACTAAAGTGGATATTCTGAGTGGATAGAAGTTTATTAAAGTGGATATTCTGAGTGGATAGGAGTTTATTAAAGTGGATATTCTGAGTGGATAGGAGTTTGTTAAAGTGGATATTCTGAGTGGATAGGAGTTTAATAAACACATGATCTTTGATACATGCTGGTGACGTGAATGCACAGCCTAGTTCAGATTTAATGAATATAAAGCACATTTATAAATTCCTTCAATACTTTTAGAAGCCATTAACCTCATTAACAACTGAGTGACTATTTTAGGAGGTATTTTGTTTGTATATGTTTCAAGTCTGAAAAGCAGAAGTAAACAGATGCACGTGTCATATAAATTGCAAAACCTCAAACATGACATAGCGCCTGATGGGATTCCACACGAGGTGGCTGTGTTATTGAACTCAAGCAGGAAAAAACCACAGGAGGGTCTAATTAGCCTCTAAACCCTTGATCATTTTCTCTGTAATTGGGAAAGTAGTGCAAATGGCAGAGGTGCACATGAATGCACCAGCGGGGGCAGAGGGTGGTGTGGAGGAATAAGGGGTTCATTTAGCATTCAGAAAGTGATTGAGTCAGTGAGTGTGTGAGTGAGTTAAGCAGACTTGTAGGAATATGTTTAGAGTGTTGTAGGCATATCAAGCAGCTGAGGAACAATGTGAGAAAGAATCATTATTCAATGGCCAGCATGCACACACCTCATGACAACTGACACATAATTATCAATTGTGCACATTTTGTGCATGTTTAGACTAGTTTTCAGGCATTGTGGGCAAAGTTGAGCAAGTGACCAGTGAACATCCTATACAGAAAAAATATAAGCTTTTTAAAAAGTTATACTGATCATGTGTGTGAAAAATACCTTTTCAAACAAAACCTTTCATAAGGTATTGGGTGACATTTAACAGAAATCCAGAAACTCAGGGCAACCTAGCAACCTAGAAATTAAAGATAAAAAGTATCTTTAATTTCTAACCATAAATTTCATTTTAAACTGTAGACGTTTTCAAGTTTACCCTACCTAGCTATAGAAATCCATCACATCTGGACGAATACTGACGTTGTAGCCAATCAATGACGTTGTAACAAGCAATTTTCATGCACAGTCGTGCGCGCCCGCCGAACGTACTCACCCACAAAAGGCGAAACACTAGGTCTGGCAAGGATTTCTGCCTTAAAGCCGTGTACACTGATATGTGTCTGTATTTATTTGCTTGTTTGTGAAGTAGAGAATATTACAGTGTGTGCTACAATATAAACGTAAGTAATGAGACAGTATAAAGAGTATAACACTTAAAAGAATAATAGACATGTTTCTCAATCGTATGATCCTATATAAGAATACTGTAGACTACTCTAAGTCATGGCAACTTGAATGATAATAATATGCAGAAAACATCTCCATAAAAACTTAGTAGCCTAATAATCACGTTTTTCAGTTGATTAGCAGAGTACGCTAAAACAAATTGATGGATTAACGCGTTCTGTTAAAAGGGATGTCCAGGACACATTTTACAATAATTTACACTCAATTAATAATGTTGTCCACTGACCCCCATGAGATACAAAAATCTCTCAAACATGGTTTTCACAGTGTTTGTTTGAAATAGACTACAATTCACAGTTATTCGTACATTTTAAAAATACAGGTAAAATGTATTTTTACCCAAACAGGTTAATGTTAATAAAGGGAAATTGTGTAAACGTCAGCCTTTAATTCACTTTTTTTTGTCGTTGCTTTTTCAGGCAGGAATATTTCAGCTATGTCAAATTAGAAAAGTATTTCCTTATTTGGTTTCTGATGGAATAAGATGGTGGAACTAAATTCAATATGCATTTAAGTCTGATTATGCTTGAATAATCAAACCAACATTTATTGTAGGCTTACACCAATACCAGATTGTCCCTATTGGCAAAATAAGGTATAGGTTAATTTAGATGATCTGCTCCTTATAAACTATTAACTATAATCTTATCAACATATAAACTATTAATAAAACATGATAGGTATGTTTTTGAACCGCAGCCAATTAAAAGTTAGTGACTGAATAAAACGCGCTTACCTATTACTAACAGCAATGCACCGGCTACAAAATCCACCGCAGGTGATAGCTTAGACGAGTAAATATCCATCTGGGAGATTAAGTTATAGATTTTAAGCCGCAAATCCAACCAACAGCTCAAAGGAATAAAAAAAATGCGTTTTCAAGCTTTGCTAACATTGGGATGTAAAGACGCAGAGACACACGCAAATATATTGTGGATTACTTTCAAAACCATCTGACTTCAAGTATCCTGACTAAAATCCTGTTAACTATAGATGCGCGGTGAGAGCGCGGAGTAGCGCGTTTAGGTGAAGTTGACACCACTCCCAACCAAGTCAGTGAGCGACTGTGTTGAAATGGGTGGGCTCGGTTTTTGAACACCTCTGCTGCCCATGTGTAAATCAAACGCTGGTTTCTTGCTTGTGGAGCGTTGCTGCATAGTAAACATCTCACATAACAAAACTCACATACCACTGTGCAGATGATAAAATTATGCGTGTATTGGAGGTATAGAGGCCCATGAAGCAAAGTGCATTAAAGATAGTTAGTCACATTCATAGTTTACCCAAAACTGCCAGGGTCAAACAAAGACAATACATTTTGCAAGGCATTAAAAACGTCAGCCCACATCAATCCAAACAATGCAAATTCACCCCCCCAACCCCTCTCATCACCAGGCTGGCCACCATTAATACACACCCCATCCCCACACACTACCCTGACCCTACACACCTATAGTCATGTGAAAAAGACAGGACACACCATGACAACCGTTGTCTTTTCCAACATATTAAAAAACATATGGACATTTGAACTTCATTTTAACAATTCTGAGAGATGGAGGTAGTATAAGGACAATAAAACTGAAAGAATGTATTGTATAATTTTCAGAAAATTGAAGCTGAAGTGGATGTTGACCATGCAACATGACAATGACCAAGAACATTCTAATAAATCCACCAAAGAATGGCTAAAAAGAAAGAAATGGAGTGTTCTGGAATGGTCAACTCAAAGCCTGGATCTTTCGAGTTGCTGTGGGGGGATTTGAAACGGGCTGTGCACAGGGTTCAAATTACGGGGGGTTGACCTCCCTAATTAAGACTTGGGCCTCCCCAAAATAGGCAAAAACAACAAGTCAGTGGAGTCTAATTTTATATCTTTCTTAGTTGTTATCGTACATTTTACAATATATTTACCATATTCATGCCTGGAAGAATGTTATACCAATTACAGACACCCCTAAAGTGGTCCATTCCATTTCTTAACCTAGAAGTTAGTTGAACGTCTCCTCTGACTGCCAAACTCCCAACGTCGCAGTGTTTTCTTTTGATGAAAGCCCACCCTACTACTGATGGTATGTTTGACTCTTTCTACTGACTTGGATCTTGTCGAGTCATTCAGTAAAAAGTTTGAATCTTTAGAGTCATTTTGTTTATTTGAGTCAGTAATGCATAATCAACTACTACTTCAATGCAAAAATCAACTACGACATAATTTTTTAAATTAAAATTGCTAACATGCTCCTGAGTATTGCCAAGGGTTATGGTCAAAATGTATGTTAATTCTGTCAAATCTGTTGGAGATTTCCCCTCATTTGTATATTTTCTGACTCACTGTGTGCCTACGGCTTGGCATGTCAGCCTAGGAGAGTCAACCCAAACTTTTGGTCAATTATTTAGGGTAAGACTGATTTGATGGGATCTTTGGCATTAGGCTACTTTTGAAGACTGAAACATTAGCCAATAATCTAAATTTGCATTTGGCTACTTTGAAGACAGAAACAAGGCATAGACCACCCAAAAATCAATTAAATTTGTCAGCTATTTTCTTACCTTCAAAATAGTCTAATAGTCAGCTGACAAATTTAGAATTATTGGGTGGCCTATGTCATTAATGTTAGTCTGGCACTGGCCTATATTCTGCATGGTAGTAACATCTTTGGCATATTGACAGTGTCTTTGGTTCTGGTATTGTGTGGTTCTGTGTTTGAGCAGATATGATGGTCTGCTGTTGTAGTGTGTGTGGGTCTGACTTGCTTCCACTTTTGCTCTACGATACTTTGTTGGTGAACCCTGACTACGAAGGTTGTTGTGTGGTTCGAGCACCATGAGCTGGTGTAATTGATTGGATTTATCATCATCTACAGACTGCAGACATTAAGTTAAACAAGCAGGATACTGTAAGGATTGTAAGGCTTCAGTTCAGTGAAGCACGTGCCTGCGCTGTACTGTGTTCCCTTTAGGCCCTGGAGAAAAGTTGACCCCCCCCGATTGTAATTGTATATTTCACACTCTGACTGTGCATGCAAGAAACCCATCAAACATCACACAGCTGAAACAAGTCTGCATGGAGGAGTGGGAAAAACAATAACAGATATTAGGGGAAAGGGTGATCTACAGAGGTGTCCCTAGGATCACAATACATTCAGGGCTTAGCCCACCCCCCGCCCCGCCAGGGACAGAAAGTATATGGTTTTGAATGTACCTGCGGAACATTTCGATGTACACGCTAGCGGCCTACACTTCTACATTGTCATAATGTGCGATCGGAATTATAGATTAATAGATCTATAGGCTATTTTTATATATATTTTAAAAATATTCGGGGACAATTTGAGATCCGGGGGCAATTTGAGCTCCGGGGGAATTCTTAAAAGATCCGGGTTTATAGCCCGGGCCTAACGTCGTCACTGGTGATCTATCTTTTTCCTCAGCAGGAATTGGCATCTTGGTTCATTTTGTTGTTGAATAAATGACAACACAATTACATTTTCATTGTTTCTGTTTCAATTACATCACGTGTATCTATAGCTATGGTCTGAAGGAAGATTGAAGATCCATATTCAAAAATCAAGAAATGTTTCATGCAGTGTCCTAATTTTTTCACATGACTGTATATGTACAAATAATGTAAAGAACTAAACTTTTGATGTTTTATTCAGGTAGTCTGAATACTGTCAGTAGTTAGGTAGCAAACCTTATTAGATTAGAATCAACTTTGTCATTGAACAAGTACAAGTACAGTACAATGAAATGCAGTTAGCATCTAACCAGAAGTGCAAAGAGGGCACAAAGAAGAGGAATATTGTCATATCAAAGGCAGGTTTACAGTACAGCAGCCTACTGTCAGGTCCTGGATGGGTTGCCTCTAGGCATCTCTGTGAGCCTGGAGGCCACAGTCAAGGCCTGACTGCAGAGATGCCTCGTGGCACCTCTATGTGCATTGTGGGTTAATTATCCCCAATTAGAGGCAGCTGCTCCCTGTTGCCTCTGATTGGGGATCCTATTTAAGTTGCCCTGTTGTTCCCTTGGTGATTGGTCATTGTTTGGAGGAAGTGTGTTGTTATGCTGTGCTTCAGTTTACAGTCTGTATGGCTCCTTTTGTTGGTTTCCATTGTACAATTAAAATGATGTTTACTACCTCTGTGCCTTGTGTACATTCAGTTGTGACACCTACAAGAAATATAGCTAGAAAGGGGAATTCTTCCTGCTAATGCTTACAGTAAATCAGCTCGTATTGTGCATCACATAGCAAGTCAGCTAACCAACTAGCTAGTTGTACCCATTAATCAATTATAAAGTGTGCAAAGATATTAATACCGCAAATACTGTGCAGGCTATAAATCTGATATTAGCTAACATTATTTCCACAACCCTTTAATATTAAACCTGGTAATGTAGCTAGCACTCCATAGCATATGGAGTAATTGATAAGATATGTTGGATCAGTAGCCAGCCCGATAAAGCCACATAGCAAGACAGATTTGGTGTCAACAACAAGCAAATCTGGTTAATTGGGTAACTATAGCTAGCTAACGTTACAAACGTCAGCTAATAATATGCTTGTTTAGCTAATGTTAAAAATTCAAAAAATAGAATGAGAAATGAATTCTTAAAATCACATGCAAGGATAATTTGCGGGTTTGATTTGCAATCTTTGGTCTTTAGGAGTTAACAAAGAAATGTCTGCCACATTCTGGTCTGGGGGACTTTTCTTTACAGTTGTGCTTCAACTTTGTGATGATTGGTTGCTTCTACAACATTTTGATAGGATTAAGATCTGAGCTTTAACTCCATAACACCATTCCATAATCCAATTTTTTTTTTATATATTTTTTTTTAATTCTATTGTAGCTTGGATTGTGTGTTCTGTATCATTGTCTTTCAGCTTTTTGACAGATGGCTTCACATTCTCAAGAATTATCTGGTACTGGTTATCTGGTTATCTGGAACTGATGGTTGATCCAAAGATGGCAAGTAAGCCAGGCCCTGAGGTGGCAAATTTGCCCGAAACCATAATAGCATCTTTTATTTCTTCATATATCTTCATTGATGAGGTCACAATGGGATGTATAGTGGCGAGGCTAGGGAAGTTTCTAGAACCTGCCAGCTTTATTTTTTGGGGGTGTTGGCGCAACACTGATGCAGCAGTGCGTTCACATCACAATACATTAGCCACAAAAGTTGCCTGTCTGCAAAGAAACAGCAGGTGTACCCTTTGTGCCATGATTAAATTAGTAAATGAATGAATCCTCATTATTCTATGCATGTTAACATTTCAATGGCATTCTAGCTACCAATCTTAGGGAACTTAGTGTGATTGCTGTTTAAATGTCACATAATAAGACATAAATATAAAGAAATGAATCTGGTGTTTAAGCCAGCACAGTAAATATGATAACCGTCTTCTCCCCCTACCCCACACTTCCCGTCCTATCCTCTCACTGTCTTTGGTGTCTGAGTGGGTCCATGTGTCTGTGTGTGTTTCTACTTGTGTGAATGTGTGTTCATGTATGGGTGCATGTATATCTGTGTTTGTACAATTGCTTGTGTGTTCTTCTGCCTTGTGTTGCGTCAGTCTTCAGGTCACACGGCAATGTGATTAGAATAATGAAAGTAAAGCTTTAACCATGGTGTAGCAGCTGACTAGAAGATCCATTTAGAAAGGGATCAAAATACACCTCTATACGCTCTATACGCTTCCTATTGGACACAAATACAGTTCAGGGGCTGAGCAGGAATGTACATTTATTGAAAACATCATTGGATTATGTGTATACACTAATGAGTTGAAACATTATGACCACCTGCCTAATATGCTGTAGGTCCTCTGCGTGCTGCCAAAACAATGCCGACCCCGCCAAGGCATAGACTCTACAAGACCCCAGAAGATGTCCTGTGGTATCTGGCACCAAAACCTTAACAGCAGATCCTTCAAGTCCTGTAAGTTGCCAAGTGGAACTGCTGTGAATGGGACTTGTTGGTCCGGCACATCCCACAGAGGCTCAATCTGAGATCTGGGGAATTTGGATAACTGGGCAACAACTTGAACTCTTCATCATATTCCAGTCCCTGACAATGTGTGTAGTGTGCTCTAGCGCATTATCACACTGAAAGAGGCCACTGCCAACAGGGAATACCATGTTAACAGGGAATACCATGTTAACAGGGAATACAATGTCATGAATGGGTGTACTTGGTCTGAAAGGATGTTTAGGTAGGTGGTAAGTTTAGGTAGGTGGCCATTCCACAAGTCGACTAGGAGAACAGATTGTTCACTTACTATCTAATCTACCCAGATCTGGACATGTGCCCTTGTTAGGAGATGATCGACAATATTCGCTTCACATGTGAATGTTTGTGTGTCATTAAGATCTAACAATAGAGATGTCACAAAGATAAAATCTGACAAATTGGTCCCAAGAATTCCCTACTAGAAAAAAGGCTTTTGGTTTGTATTTAGGGCAAAAACAAAGGTTAGTGTTTGTGTGTATGGTGTGACTTGTGGGTCAACAAATGTGTGTATGTGTGACTGGTGGAAACTGATGTGTCACAAATTGCATGGATTTGAACACTTGCAGAGTTTTAAAACACATACTTGTGATATATTTTGAAACATTATGTTGTGCTGTAACATATTTCTTTACATATTTCTTTAATTAAGGTACATCAATTAAATTTGCTTATAAATCAGCAATGTGAAAAAAGGTAAATTACAAGACTATTAAAAAAAAATCGTCCACTCCTCTGCTCCAATCTCTTGCTTGGAATTTTTACATTCTAAAACTGTATTTGCCTCTATCACTTAGTGTAAAATTGTCAAAATCAGTTGTCTCATCACTGAACGTAGTCTTGGAATGGCTTTGACTTTCAATTTCATCATGACCATGGTTGTCAAAGTCAATGTAATGTTTGCAATTATTTTCAATTAAATGCTTAACACCCTTATTTTGTTTGTTGCAGATAATGCATTTTTCCTTTGAGCTTCAGAACGATCCATAGTGCAAATGGGAACCGATTCGTCCAGATAAGTGTATGTTGCATCTTGTTACTTTTCAGGGGTGCAAATTGAGCAAGAGCGAACATGTACTTGTCACTCAAACAAATGTCTGGGTTTCTGTCTGTTGAGATTTGAGTCATGAAAGCTACAGTGGGGCCAAAAAGTATTTAGTCAGCCACCAAATGTGCATGTTCTCCCACTAAAAGAGTGGCCTGAGAGAGGCCTGTAATTTTCATCATATGTACACTTCAACTATGAGAGACAAAATGAGAAAAAGAAATCCAGAAAATCACATTGTAGGATTTCTTATGAATTTATTGGTAAATTCCTCGGTAAAATAAGTATTTGGTCACCTACAAACAAGCAAGATTTCTGGTTCTCACAGGCTCCCCTGTCCTCCAATCGTTACATGTATTAATGGCACCTGTTTGAACTTGTTATCCGTATAAAAGACACCTGTCCAAAACCTCAAACAGTCGCACTCCAAACTCCACTATGGCCAAGACCAAAGAGCTGTCAAAGGACACCAGAAACCAAATTGTAGACATGTACCAGGCTGGGAAGACTGAATCTGCAAAAGGTAGGCAGCTTGGTGTGAAGAAATCAACTGTGGGAGCAATTATAAGAAAATGGAAGACATACAAGACCACTGATAATCTCCCTCGATCCAGGGCTCCACGCAAGATCTAACCCTGTGGGGTCAAAATGATCACAAGAATGGTGAGCAAAAATCCCAGAACCACATGGGGGGACCTAGTGAATGACCTGAAGAGAGCTGGGACCAAAGTAACAAAGGCTACCATCAGTAAAACACTATGCCGCCAGGGACTCAAATCCTGAAGTGCCAGACGTGTCCCCCTGCTTAAGCCAGTGCATGTCCAGGCCCGTCTGAGGTTTGCTAGAGAGCTTTTGGATGATCCAGAAGAGGATTGGGAGAATGTCATATGGTCAGATGAAACCAAAATATAACTTTTTGGTAAAAACTCAACTTGTCATGTTTGGAGGAGAAAGAATGCTGAGTTGCATCCAAAGAACACCATACCTACTGTGAAGCATGGGGGTGGAAACATCATGCTTTGGGGCTGTTTTTCTGCAAAGGGACCAGGACGACTGATCTGTGTAAAGGAAAGCATGAATGGGGCCATGTATCGTGAGATTTTGAGTGAAAACCTCCTTCCATCAGCAAGGGCATTGAAGATGAAACGTGGCTGTGTCTTTCAGCATGACAATGATCCCAAACACACCGTCCGGGCAACGAAGGAGTGGCTTCCTAAGAAACATTTCAAGTTCCTGGAGTGGCCTAGCCAGTCACCAGATCTCAACCCCATAGAAAATCTTTGGAGGGAGTTGAAAGTCTGTGTTGCCCAGCAACAGCCTCAAAACATCACTGCTCTAGATGAGGTCTGCATGGAGGAATGGGCCAAAATACCAGCTACAGTGTGTGAATACGTTTCACGTCTGTCATTGCCAACAAAGGGTATATAACAAAGTATTGAGATTAACTTTTGTTATTGACCAAATACTTAATTTCCACCATCATTTACCAATAAATTCATAAAAAATCCTACAATGTTATTTTCTGGATTTTGTTTTAAAAAAAATTCTTACATAGTTGAAGTGTACCTATGATGAAAATTACAGACCTCTCTCATCTTTTTAAGTGGGAGAACTTGCACAATTGGTGGCTGACTAAATACTTTTTTGCCCCACTGTATTGTTCAGCATTTATGGTGCCAAGTGCACTAATTCACACACATATGTGGATGCTGGCTTTTGCACTGTGCGCTGATAAGCCAGATTGTCCCTTTCCGCTTTAACCTGGAGGATATGGTGTTCATGATTCCAGAAAATGATCTCAGATTTTGATTAGAGAGAAGGTGGGCCCACAGAAGACGACATTGTTTGTGCATGGTCTCTTCTTTGCATGGTAGAGTTTTGACTTGCATTTGTGGATTGTTTTTGGAAGTGTTCCTGAACCCATGCAGTAACATCTACTACAACATTGTGTCTGTATTTAATGCAGAGTCGCCTGAGGGCCTCAAAAATCACGGCCATCCAATATTGGTTTTCAGCCTTGTCCCTTGCATATAGAGATTATACTCCAGATTCTCAATCTTTTAATGATATTCTGTACCATAGATGATGAGATCCCCAAACTCATTGCAATTTTACATTATTCTGAATTGTGTCTCTCAGTGGTGAATCTCTCCCCATCCTCGCTTCTGACAGGCCCATCTTCTCTGGAATGATATATTTTTTTACCCAATCATGTTACTAACCTATTACCAATTGATCTAATTTATTGTGTTATTCCACCAGGTTTCGTTTTTTAGCATTACACAACGTTTCCTGTCTTTTGGTGCCTCTGTCCCTGCTTTTTTTTTTTACGTGTTGCTGTTATCAAATTCGAAGTGAGCATAAAGTAGGTTACTCAATTATTTTTCAATATTCGAATTTGGGCGATTTCAATATTCACATGGAAAAGTCCAATGACCATCTCTAAAAGGCCTTTGAAGCCATAACTGACTCAATGGGTTTTGGTCTACATGTCTCAGGACACATTAGTACAATCATGCCTCAGACTCAGTGTAATCCTGTTGAATCTATATTGTACATTTCATAATTATTCCTCATAATCCTGAAATATTGGACCACCACCTAATTGTTTAGCGTCATAACAACAAGTTTTTCCTATTCACTGTGCATTAACTCTTGTTTCTTGCTCTTTGGGGTGTCAAGCTGGATATCTGTAAAATCACTTTGTGACAACTGCTTATGTAAAAAGGGCTTTATCAAATAATTGTGATTGATTGACTGAACCTTTTAACAAAAGGTGAGCCTCTGAATCCTAACAAAATATTTACATTACAAAAAGGCCTTTGGGCAATGGAGCCATCTCCAAAGTTAGATGTGGTCATAGCCCACCTTTTTACATATCCGGTTGTCAACCAAATGTTTCTGGGTAAAACATAATTCATAAATATTGTCTGTATTTTCACAATATATAACACAGCATGTCTAAAAGAAATTAACCGTATTTTAAACAGAATTAAATGCAAAATATATACATGTTTTTATTGTATTTTATTACTGATCTTAATCATACAATAATACTTACAAAGATGCAAATGCATGCGTGTACAGTACATACAGTATGTGTGGGGGCTACTGTTTACTATACTTTGTGTAATGTCACAAGGGCAGGTGGGATTATTTGTTATGCAGCAAGATACAGAAAAAAGGAACCTGAACGTGTGAACCCGGGCCTGTTCCGCAGAATGCGGCAGAACCAAAAGGTCGTCTAAATAGGCCAGAACTCTGACCCCTTGACACCTCAGCGGTCCCAACGTCACCTCCCAACGGGCCAATGCGTATCTGAACCGAATCTGCGTGTACTCGTACGCTTGGCCCTGAAAGGCAAACCACAGGAACTTCCTGTGGCGAGGCAGTATTGGAACATGGAAGTAACCGTCCTTTAAGTCAATGCTGACCCAAAAATCCCTGGGGTGCACTCACTCCAAGAGACGTTTCGTAGTGAGCATGTAAAACGGCCTATTCGACACGCATTTGTTCAAATCGTGCAGGTCGCGAATTGGCCTCATGCCTCCCATTTTCTTGTGCACCAGGAAGTAAGGGGAGTATAGCCCCCTCTCCCTCTGCCTCCTCCTCTAGAAGGTCCGCAATCTCCTCCACTGCATGGTCGAGATGCCAGAAAGAAGCCTTTACTGTGCTAATGCCACAAAAAAGCCTTGTTACAATTTGCCCGACAACACCTTGACATGCCTCACAGCCTCTGGCACACAGTAATTTGGAGTGACGAGACCAAAATAGAGCTTTATGGTCACAACCACAACCTTTGAAGCTAAAGTGGGCAATACTCAGTAATAAGAATTAAGGGTATGCAGACTTCTGAACAGGGGTCAGTAAATTTTTTCCTTTGTTGGCATGTTTTATTTTATGATTGTTCCATTCTGTTATAACCTACAGTTGAAAATTAATCCCATAAGAAATTAAAAGACGTGTTTCACTCATGTTTTCTCTACAAACGGTACATATATTATCAATTCTCCAAGGGTATTCAAACATTTGAGCATAACTGTATCGAAGATACAGACAAAAGAAGGCAGCATGCCTACATATAGAAGATACAGACAGAAGTAGGCAGCATGCCTACATATAGAAGATACAGACAGAAGAAGGCAGCATGCCTACATATAGAAGATACAGACAGAAGAAGGCTGCATGCCTACATATAGAAGATACAGACAAACAAAGGCAGCATGCCTACATATAGAAGATACAGACAAACGAAGACAGCATGCCTACATATAGAAGATACAACAATTATGCCTATGACATCAAATAAGACTAGAGGTTATGGTAATGCATTTATAAACTGCTTTGATCACTACTGCAGGTGAATTTACATTGCACTGGATTAGTATCTACATTATCACCTCATAAACAGAAAAAAAGCTGTTTACATGAATCATTAACGGGTCAACTAGCAAATATATGGAGAGGCTGTTTGTTTCTCCCTTTTCCCCCTAGGCCAAAGTTCATCTGGGTATGTCTAGGGGACCGTGTCTGCCTTGGGAGTTGCACTATTTTTAGACTACAGGGGAACAGGGAGCCCTTTGTCACACAGATTTGATTATGACAAGCAGTCTTCAAATAATCTCAACAGTATTCCTCATGGACAATTGCAGTGGAAGTGTATTCTGTGCATGATAATATAAATGTTCCATTATTTGTTAGCCTGTTCTTAGATCTGGCTCTTGCAGAGTCCATTCATGTTTGACTTTGCAATAAGAGATGTTAAGTAGCACACATAGGATAGCACACATGCTAATTTTTTTTATTCAAAAGTATTGGAGAGGATAAATAACTTTATTAAGGGCATTGACCTTAGATAATTTACATACAAACTACATGAATGCAACATGAACTGTCCATTGACAAAGTGCATCGTCTTCATTAATCTGCATCCTTCTACCAATTAAAAAAAAGCTTTTTTATAGTTACTGAGTATGCTTGCTGTATTTTCTTTGCATCAATGCGGTGAGCAGCAGAAGAGAGGAACAAGCAGCAGCAGAAGAATGAAGGCATAGAGAGGAACTGTAAACAAGGGGTTTTTAATCAGCAGAACGTAAGTGTCGTGTGTAATTAAAGAAGTGACAAACGTTGACTGATGTGAGTCCTGTGATGTGAAGGGAGGTGCCTTTGTATTTCAATACCTCCCCAGGCAGGCACTCTATCCAAACAGACAGGGAGAGCGTGAGATGGACGGAGAGAGTGTGTCTGTGTGGGTGAGGAAATAATAGAGAGGGTTATGAAAAGGTACTGGCAATCATGGGAGAACAGAGACGTTCTTTCTCTGAGACAACAAAACAGAAGAAATAGCCCAGTTAAATGTTCTGTTCTCAAGGTTGCACATTTAACCCTATTACAATTAAAGTACGTCCATAAACATGTTTTCTGTTCAACAATTGTTGTACACAAATAAGTCAAAATGAATTGAAACTGTTTGAAAGAAATTCCTTGCATTTCAGTCTGTCCAAGTAGGATGGAACATTAGGGCAAATTTGTCAACAACAAGGTCAAGGTCAACAAGAACAAGAGATTTGACTAAAGAAGAATGCAGTGAACTACATAAATGAAAAAAGTGAATGAAAGAAAGGAACACAATGTGCAGCTGACTCGGGCAAAATCATAGACGACATCATGACTGTGAATGGATGGATCCAGCCACACAACTCCCTCATCCCAAAAAGTGGACTCAGTTACGTAAGGATCAGAACTGGAATCACAATCGATGGTAAGTAATCAGACATAATGGTTCATGTCTCTGGGACTCATAATCACGTTGTTTTCCTGTTTTTCGCTGTAAATGAAGAGACAGTTCACCTACATATTAATATTGTAAGCATGGGTTACAGTTACAAAGTACCTTGTCTATAGACAAGAAACCAGTGTGTTATTTTGGAATTCGGGTGGCATATACTTTTAACCCCAATAATGGCAGCATAGATCACGCATGGTCACCCTAAGGATAAACAGATTGGACCAGAGAGTAATATGAATTTTAGACCTGTGTTGTGAGTTTTAAACAACCACATTGCCCTGTAGCCTACATTACATTACTACTGGCTGGGCATGTTACTAAACAGCAGACTGACCAACAATGGTATTTTCTCATGGTTGTGATATGTATTGAACCACCTGATGAGCATACAGCAATGTAGTCTCTGTAGACAAACATTGTCAGTAGAAAGGGCCGTATTGAATTGCTCAGTGATATTTTATGTGTAAATTCGTTATATCCAAGTATAGATGCCTGCCTGTCACACACAAATAAGTTTCACTACCTGGGTTGCAAAAAGGTAGAATTTTTTTTTTTTGTAATTCACATAGAAATGAGGAGACCATTAATAGGATGTAATGGAGTAAATTGACCTGTTGAGAAAGAGGAGTGGCCCCAGAATCTTGCTATGGGAGAACTAATAGTGACAAACTATGGAGAAGATTCGGTCTTGAAACTTGACTGGTTATGATGGAGAAAATTGTTCTCTACAAAAACAATACCTGTTGCACACCCTTGTTGTTGGCTGTGTTCCTTGTTGTAACATTTCTCTATTAGTGTTTACCTTTTTAAAAAGGCTTTATCTATTCTTTTTTGTACAGTATATCATTTAAAAACAACTTGAGATGGAATTGTGAAGACACTGTTGCGCCCATGGTGCAATTGGGCTGTACTCTGCTGTCAATACTTGGCCCTCACTTCAGGATGGTTGCAGTTGGTGGGTGTCCCTTTGGTTGATGCTTGGCAATGTGGGTGGGTTGATTTCCTGCCTGTTGGGGCCTCCCCTGGATAGGGCCACTGTATCACTGGACCCCCGTGTCTCAGCCCCAAAGACTTACACTGCTATATTATTGTGCCGGGGGAGTAGGGTCAAGTCTCCTTCTCCTTCTTCTGTAAATCCATATAGGTCTAAGGAATGCACTTTCCAAATGTTCCTTGTCTCCTGCTCTGTTTAAACCTAGGAGGACATGAGGTCTTGCCCCACACCTCCGGAGTACCAGGCTTGAAAGACTGTCCCTGTCCAAAGTCCTCCTGGTTGTGTTGCAGATCAAGATGATACCTGACGATTTCAGCTGCCTGTCCTTCCGACCTGGACTAGGTTTAATAGACCCTGGACTCATATGAATTTATTAATCATTACAACTCTTAAAATGTTCACCGGCACAGTCTGAAGAGGACTGATGTCCCGTCTGAGCCTGGTTCCTCTCTAGGTTTCTTCCTAAATTTCAGCCTTCTTAGGGAGTTTTTGCTAGCCACTGAAATTCAACACTGTTGTTCTTTGCTCCTTGGGGTTTCAGGCTGGGTGTTTTGTAAAAGCACTTTGTGACATCTGCTGTTGTAAAAAGGGCTTTATAAATCAATTTGATTGATTGATTAAAAACAAGACAGGAAATGAAGGAGAGATTGTGAGTCTTAGGGGCAGTCGGAATTATGCTGACTACAGTGTTCATTCAGGGTGTGGGATTTCAATGGCTGGACCTCACAGAACTGCTTTGTTTCCATGCAGGAGAGCCTGGCATTTAGGCCAGGAAAGAGTGACTGTATTGTCAACACCAGGGGTTTATGGGAATAAAACTGACTTACACATAATTCATGTAGTTCAGGAATTTGGAAATCTTCGAGTAAAATATTCTCACTTTGCTACAGTAGCTCCACCAATAACTTTGATCTCTAGGTTCAGAAAGTATTGTTTCTGGTTCAATGGTCCCTTTTTCTATTTGAGTGTCTCATTGACTGTTATGCAGTACCTGTTCAAATCTTCCAAGAAATAGAAGGGAAGATATTTGATGAAAATTGATTGTCTTCTGTAGCATGATTCTGAAAGTCCATTTGTTGTATGAATGAGAGTTCTTTCAGTGAGTACAATAATATACTGCTCATTGGTTCGGTTTCACAATACTGTCATTCAAAAATGTCATTCTTTAAAATGTCAGTAGTGATGTGCACACCAGTTATCAGAAGACATGTTCTTCCCCCATCCGTATTTAGCTTTATTAATTATTTATATTTTTTATTATTATATATATTTTTATTTATACAGGGAAAAAACTGCTGAGACCAAGGTCTTATTTACAGTGGTGTCCTGTATTACAACAACAAACAATAAAAACATGAATAAGAAAAGGTTTTAAAACTGATATAAAACAATTAAAAGTACAATACACTGTAAAATTTTCAGTCAGACAATTTTTCAAATGTGCTATGGACAAAGTATCCTTCAGCCTAAGGTCATCCTGCAGGTCATTCCAGGTTTGAGGGGCACAGAAGGAGAATGATGTTGGACCTGTCTTAGACTTGATCCGGGGTGCCTCCAGAACTATCCAATCTTGTGATCGTGTCTAATAAGAGCTTTTTTTCAATATCATCATTTGGAAGTTTCTGCAGGACAGCCTTAAAAAAAACAATAAAAAGTGTCTCGCCCTCCTGGATTGCAAGGAATCCCAACCAACAGCAATACATAAAAGACAGTGGAGTGTATAAAAGCTTGCCCAAGTAATAAAGCGTAAAGCTGCATGAGTCCAGGCTTTTTAAAACAGAAATTGAGGCATGCATGTATAGTATATCACCATAATCTAACACCGACATAAAAGAGGCCTGAACAATTTCATTTTTATGTCGAGATGACAAGCATGCTTTATTTCTATAAAATAATTCTGATCTAAAAAACTATTATCAAGACAGTAATGTTGGTTTTTAAAGAGAGTTTGTTATCTAACCAAATACCAAAATATTCTAAAACCGAATTGTCTAATGTGGTCATTTTCAAAGTATCCGCACCTGTTTTTCTGGACCTTGAAAAAACCATATTATTGGTTTTACTTGCATTGTAAACCAAACGATGATCTATAAGGGAATTTTGTAAAGCTTGGAAGACAGACTGCAAGTGCAAATTTGCTTGTGCAAGAAAAGGAGCTGCCACATACAATACTGTAATACTGCATTACTGCAATACTGTGTAATCTGCATAAAGGTCACAAATATAATTTATATATACAGTGGGGAGAACAAGTATTTGATACACTGCCAATTTTGCAGGTTTTCCCACTTACAAAGCATGTAGAGGTCTGTAATTTTTATCATAGGAACTCTTCAACTGTGAGTGACGAAATCTAAAACAAAAATCCAGAAAATCACATTGTATGATTTGTAAGTAATTAGTTTGCATTTTATTGCATGACATAAGTATTTGATCACCTACCAACCAGTAAGAATTCCGGCTCTCACAGACCTGTTCGTTTTTCTTAAAGAAGCCCTCCTGTTCTCCACTCATTACCTGTATTAACTGTACCTCTTTTAACTTGTTACCTGTATAAAAGACACCTGTCCACACACTCAATCAAACAGACTCTCCACAATGGCCAAGACCAGAGAGCGGACATCAGGGATAAAATTGTAGATCTGCACAAGGGTGGGATGGGCTACAGGACAATAGGCAAGCAGCTTGGTGAGAAGGCAACAACTGTTGGCGCAATTATTAGAAAATGGAAGAAGTCCAAGATGACTGTCAATCTCCCTCGGCCTGGGGCTCCATGCAAGATCTCACCTCGTGGGGCATCAATGATCATGAGGAAGGTGAGGGATCAGCCCAGAACTACACGGCAGGACCTGGTCAATGACCTGAAGAGAGCTGGGACCACAGTCTCAAAGAAAACCATTAGTAACACACTACGCCGTCATGGATTAAAATCCTGCAGCGTCCCCCTGCTCAAGCCAGCGCATGTCCAGGCCCATCTGAAGTTTGCTAATGACCATCTGGATGATCCAGAGGAGGAATGGGAGAAGGTCATGTGGTCTGATGAGACAAAAATAGATATTTCTCGTCTAAAATCCACTCGCAGTGTTTGGAGGAAGAAGAAGGATACAACCCCAAGAACACCATCCCAACATCATTCTTTGGGGATGCTTTTGTGCAAAGGGGACAGGACGACTGCACAGTATTGAGGGGAGGATGGGTGGGGCCATGTATTGCGAGATCTTGGCCAACAACAGCTTCCCTCAGTAAGAGCATTGAAGATGTGTCGTGGCTGGGTCTTCCAGCATGACAACGACCCAAAACCCACAGCCAGGGCAACTATGGAGTGGCTCCGTAAGAAGCATCTCAAGGTCCTGGAGTGGCCTAGCCAGTCTCCAGACCTGAACCCAATAGAAAATCTATGGAGGGAGCTGAAAGTCTGTATTGCCCAGCGACAGCCCCGAAACCTAAAGGATCTGGAGAAGGTCTGTATGGAGGAGTGGGCCAAAATCCCTGCTGCAGTGTGTGCAAACCTGGTCAAGAAAATATTTATTTTCGGCTTAATGTAGCTGCTGAAGGTTGTAGCCATCAAAGTTTTTGTCTATCCTGACCCAAAAAGAATGCACGGATGCGTACATCAAAAATCCACCATTTTAGGCTTACTATAACACAGCTACTGAAGGTTGTGCGCTAATGAGAATTTTATCTATCCAGAACAAATCCTAATGCATAATTTGCTTTGACTGTAATGAGATTTGAACACAGGACCTTTTGGTTGCAGGTCTGTGTCTCTAACCACTACCCTATTTAACAGGGTTCAGTCCCTCGGTCGGTCAGTCATTCACTCAGAGACATTCGCTCGTCTTGGCCAGCTCTGCTTACCTGGTCCGGCAAAAACGTATTAGCCAATTTACCACCCCATTGGAGTGTCAACTAAGTAAAGTGCTGTAGAGTGGAGGAAATATGGAGGAAATGCACATCTTATTACAGGCTAATAAGTAGCTTAATTTACAAAGACTGTCTCAGTATTCCGTTACAAATCTGTATGCCTCTGCATTTCGGACTACTAGGAGAACTTGACTGTTGTCTGATTATTGGCTAATCTTCAATTAATCTTGGTGAAGACCTTTGATTTAACAGGAACTTAAAGACACTAGTCAGGCCAAGGGCAAATCAGGCACTCCAGAAATTCTGAGGTCATGACTCGCACCCCTTCCCCATTACAGCAAAAATATAATCAGTTTCAAAGTATGTTGAATGCATGATCTCTTGATGAAACATTATCTTTAATGATTTATAGCCTGTATGATTTAAATGATACATTTACACACTTAAAGAACTGCTAATGCTAATTGCTCATTTGAATTATTACTAAATTATTATTTTAATCTACTTTCCACATGTAAAAACAAAACACCAAGAAAGAATATAGAGAACTTCATCTTGCATCATCAATTGTAGATATCGGCCTGAGTGGGGCACTAGTGAACCAGCCTGCAGATACTGATTTAGAAGATCAGCAACTCTGTTAGTAACTTAATCGCGGTTCATAGTTGTAGAAAATAACCAGCCCACAAAGGTTGCATCTTGTGTGAGTTTGTATAAAATGTTATTAAAATAACAGCTATTATGTAATCCATTGAACCAGCATTCTTTCTGTGAAGGTTTAATTACCATACAGAAATAGTGACTAAATGTATTCACTGCAATTTTAATGAATTAATGAATAAACTTTATCATCAAATTCACTGAGGGGAGATGGGGTTTATCAGCCTTCATATTGCATGGGATTAGTGCAAGTTAGTTAGGTTAATTATTACAGAATATCAGTTATTATTTGGTCTTTCATATCACTTGCACTTCTAAAGCCACTAACAAAGTTCTGCAAGGTGATCAATTCAGGGTAAAACATATCAAAGGACATTGCAAATACAAAGCAGTACCATTTAAAATACAACACCTATTTAACTACCCACAACATTTTCCCAAATCCACCATCATTTACAGTATACTGCATTAAATTACTCCCCAGTATTTAGTACATTATTACTCACTTGGCTTTGGTTTCACTTCAGACTTTACAGTTTTTCTCAGTCGCTTTGGTACATTTCTCGAATCGTACTTGAGCAAACCAGTAAGTGCATTTCTTGAAACAATTTGTACAAACAGCAGCACACAATGGATCACTTGCTAAAGCCTGGAACTTAGTCCATCTCTCAAAGGTAAATATTTATGTCAGGGAACATATCAGTGCCATAAGAAAGATCTTGTGTCATTGTTCACAAACAAGATAGTCAAAATGCTTAGCCATGTTGTCAATATAACAGTGATCTGTGCAAGTATTTTCTGGTGTAAACTTTGCCTATGGTATTGATGACAATGATTGGAAATGCACAAGGCTTCACAATGTCAACAGTACAAAGTTACATATTACTCTATGTGGGATATTGAGTACAACAGATTGGACTGGATTCACATTTATGATTTTTCTGTTGGTCTGTCAACAAATTACAGTACAATGTCATTGCGAAACAGAAAAGAAAAAGACAAGATTATTTTATAGCAAAAAGGAAAACCATAATTAGCAAGTTCAGCTTAGGAAACACCCCCTAGGCAGAACCGTACATGCAGCGCTGTATGGGGCGCTGTCTTTCTACATCTCCTGATGTCCCGGTCTGTTGGGCCACAGATTCTCATCCACATCACAACAGATATCTTCCCTTGCAGCACGGAAATGATCTCTTCCAGTGTCTTATCCAGCATCTGCAGGCATCTACTATGATGTCCTCACATACTGCATCCATGGCAGCTAGGAGGGTTATCTAACTATTGGCTGAGTACAGAAAATGTGATTGACTGAATGAAAGGCTGCCCAGTAGCCTGCTACTGCTACAATATCCAACTCAAAATAAGAAGAATGGCCATAGTAACCAATGCTACAGTGATTCACAACAAAATAGTGAACTTATAGTTACATAGTAACACTGAAAGGATTATCATACTATAATTTTGCATTGTAGTTTTAGGCAGTGGCTTTAATAAACCTGCAGTAATAGTTTCACAAAATGTCTTTACCAAAAACTATTATTTTAGGCTCACACAAAGCCAATTCATCTCCTGTCCACAAATTGGAAGGCTGCACCTCTCCTCTATCTGGATAAAAGTACCATGGCAAAAATTACCTTTCGATTACCAGGTGGCTAAAATTACCTTTTCAGTTTATTCCGGTAATTATTGTTTGTTTTATATTTGTAATTCAACAATTTGCTGATTTTATTTATCATTTTGACAGTATAGACTTCTTTTGTTGATCAAAGTCAAAAACTTGTAATTACATTTATTTTGATTTCATGTTGTAACACAATAAAATGTGGAAAAGTTCAACTGAGGTGAATACCTTTGGAGAGGCACGGTATATTTATTTTATTTATAATGCCTTATTACAATTATTATAATATGTGATGTCTGTAAGTAGCAATCATTTAACAGTTAGCTTTTAGTCAAAAGATACTGATACATTTTATAATTCTTCATGTCTGCATCCCAGAAGACTTCCGCAACTTCACTAGGGGTGTTGTCAGGTTGAGTCTAGAACTTAGCAGCTATGGTAGAATTAACAAGTATGACAGTGAAAATACATGGTTGAACAACTCGCACTGCAAGTGTGCATGCTGAGATGCATACACTCATACATGGAACCCAGTTGCAGCCATGTTCCAAAACATTGTTAACAGGAGCTTGACAGCTAATTCTCAGACGGTCTGTCCAGTGCCGCAGTTCCCAATCTAATCACCAGCGACACGCCACTCTTGTCATCCGTCAAGCTCTGACGAACGTCAGACCTTACACTCTGCCTGCCCTCCTCTAGAGTATCCCCACGCGAAGGTGAATCTGGTTGAGCAGAGCAGCAGATTATCCCCTTGAGCTGGCGAACCTCACTTCTGAAGGAGCGTCTGAAGATGTAATAGATAAAGGGGTTGTAGGCGGTGGAGCCCTTTGCAAACAGGCAAGGCAGCATGGAAACTATGGGGGCCAGGCTGTCCTTGGTATGGAACATTCTCCAGAAGCTGAGCACCACGTAGGGAGACCATGCCACAACAAATCCAGAGCTTATGAACACCGCCATCTGGGATGAAGTGAAAAGAGGAGAGAAACAAATAGCTTATGGGACATTCTACCAGAAATGTTCATTACCTATCCTGGAATTGTTAGTGAATAAAACTTGTAAAATCAAAATGTCTAAAATTGATTAGATGGTTGATTCCTGTGAGTTCTGTAAAGGAATGTGTCATTCATTAAGTTCTCAGTTGTTTTTTACTTTGTTTAAAACACTTCAAATAATTGCAAAATGGCCTGTCCTCAGCCAATTTAGAGCTATATCTTTCAGTATTAAGTATTAATGTATGTTACAAGTGGGATAAATAGGTATGCGGGTACAAATGCAATTCTAAATTTGTGGAGTAAGATAGCATGTGCAACTGAAATGCAGCAGGGCCTCCAAACCACACTGTGGCGCAGTTGCTCTCAATTGTGCAGCGGTAAAGGTTCACAAGGATCTTCAGCCTCCTAAAAAAAACTGACCAGGGCTGTGATTGCAGCCTTTAGACTTCCTGTAATCCACAATGAGCTCTTTGGTTTACTTTGCATTGAGGGCCAGGTTGTTGTCAGCGTACCATGCCAACGGGAACTTGACCTCCTCCCTGCAAGCTGACTCATCATTGTCACTGATCAGCCTAGCACCGCAATGTCGTCTGCAAACTTGACGATGATGTTGGAGCTGTGTACAGGAACGCAGTCGTGGGTGAAGGAGGAGTACTGGAGGGGGCTCAGCATGCAGCCTTGTGGAACACCAGTGTTCAGGGTGGAGGAGGTGAAGTTGTCTAACCTGACAGACTGTTGGTGAGGAAGTTCAAAGTCTATTTGCAGAGAGAGGGGCTGATCCATAGGTCATGGAGTTTGTTGACCAGCCTAGAGGGGATGACAGTGTTGAATGCTGAGCTAAAGTCTATGAACAGCATTCTCACATTTGTCCAGTTGGGTCCCTGCCACATGTGTTGGGATCTGAGTTTTTGTTGATTGCTCCTCAATCCGTGGGTTGGGAGGTTGTCGGAAACAATTATTTCTCTCCTATAAGTGGTTTGGTTAAACATACAAACTTGCAAGATGCCAAGCAGTAACTTCAATAGTTTTGTAGGAGAAGACTTCAAGTTTAAAATGATGCCCTACAGGTATGTGTGCTTCTGGCTATTGTTAGAATTGTCAATTTCAATAATCCAGAGGCAGGCAATTAACATTTATATGAAAAGGATACTGGCTATGTCATTGAACAGGACACATGCTAATGTAATCTCAAAATAGTTAGAGAATTGCTCAGTACCAGGGGCGATTCTAGGGTCAGAGCTGAGCACCCAATGAGACCCACTGCCACCATCCACCCTCTTTTCACACAAAAACCAAAAAATTGGTTCAACAAACTCCAAAATGCAGATTTATTTTTTATTTTTTTGAGACCTTTTCAAAGCACCAGCTTAATTGTGAGAGTTCACACAGACAGCCCCCTGTAACAAACACAAAACCCTCTTCAGGTTTTCCTGACCGTTAACTCCATGTGTTTCCTTTTGTATCAACACTTAAACTTTCTTTTATTGTCTAGTTTGATAGTCAGCCACAACTGAAAAATAACAGATATAAATCTAGGAATGAATAACAATTCATTTAAAAAGCCACAGTGAGTGTTTTCACAGATACTGGTATACAGTGATGTTTGTTTTCACCCTGGTCCAAACGCCAGGGCTTCATGTTTCCATGACGACTGACCAGAAAAGTCGCACGTCATGTCATGTTTACATGAGAATCAAATGAACGATAAACTTTAAACAACATAGACACACATACGTAATACACTGGTAAGCAGTTTATTTTTGTTTCATGCTCTAGCAGTTAATAAACAGAACTGCATACATTTAAAATTAATTGGCTGAATCAGTACCTAGCCAAACCATCTTCTATCTGGAATGTTATTCCTGAACTTGTTTTTTCACAACTTGGTGGCATTCATTTTCTCTTATTGTGTAATTATGATGTATCCAAACTCCCTATCAAACTCTCCAACTTTCATCGTCAGGTTCTCTTAGCATGGGCACTAATTTATAAACATAACTTTTCACCACAGAGATGTTTTATTTGGAACAATAAGCACATTTTATTCAAGAATAAGTCTCTATTTTATGACACTTGGTTCAGTAATGGTTTATTTTTGGTAGAGCAGTTGTTTAATAAACAAGGTCTTTTGTTCAGATATTCTGAATTTCTTTCAGAATACCACATACCAATAACCCCAAAATAATTTCATACTGTAATGGGTGTTATTCCTTCGGGCTTATGTATGCTTTTTAAAAACTGTAAATACTCCTCCCCAGTATCTACTATATCCTTTCCTAAACCTTGTGATACTCCTGTGGGTCAAACTTGTTTTTCTCAGTTGAAAGCTAAAAACTATAAAATAAGATCTTTATTTCTTAAGAAAAAATGTCTGTTCCTCCTGTTATTTCCTTTTGGAATAATCTGTTTGTTAACCTTAATTGGAAAAATAATCTGGTCTTTACAGCAGAAATTCTTTCTCACAAATGAAGTGAAAGAAATTTCATACACAAGTTCTATCCTGCTAGGAAATGTATACAAAGATTTAAGTCGGATATTGAGCTAACATGCTCTTTTTGTTTGAAGTCTGATGAAACAGTGGTTCATTTTGGTCATGTCACTACACTCAGATGCTTTGGAATGATATTGATGCATTTGTTAAGTGTAAGATTTGGCCAGGCTTCTCAATACATATGAGAAACATTATATTTGGGTACTTTGACTCAGACCCCACAAAAGAAAATATCTGTTTTGTTATTAATTTAATTATTTTCCTAAGCAAAGATGTATACTTTCTTCTTTGTTATAATTTAAAAAAATAAACAGAACAGCATGCGTCTTGCGGAAGAACATTGTAACCGGCGCTACTTCTCTCCGTTTGTGACTATCACCCAGGTCCTGTGCAACTCCACAGCGGCCGCGACCCGCTGGACTAAAATAGTCAGAAAATAAACACTTATTATAGGTGTACCGTGATTCAGGATACTGACTCCAGTACTCACCGATATGGTTTCGGTATCGGAACAACTCTAGGTAAAAGGAAAGAAGTGTGAGACACAACTTTGGAGCAACTAGTTGATTCACAACACTACATAACGGGTTCTCACTCAGCGTGTGTTTCGCGCTGGATGACGGTCGTGCTGAGCGGTGCAGGGACAGAGGAGAAGTAGAAGAAGAGGATGACACCATTTGCTAAGCGGGGATGTTTTCATTTTCATGCTTAACACATACACTTTAAACAAAAACTACGGAGTATGTTTTGGACATTATTTAACCTTGTCAAAGACGAACAAAAATGTTAGAATAACAACATTTCTTACTCCAAGTTTTAGGGGCTAGCCTCGCCCATGCTCAGTACATGTGCAAATGTGTTATGGCTTTCACTTCACTCTGAATAAGGAGTAGACTTCTTGGATTATATTTTAATTTAGTACATTGTTTTATTTAAAGGCTGTTTATCAGTTTTAAAGACAGCATTGTTGAAAAAATGGCGGCATGCTCATTAGAGCGGTGTTACTTGTGATAAATATCTGTTAATCAACTATCTGACAGGATGGCCAGATTTGCACAAAAGAGCTTTTGAGCTGGTATTTAACTGACAAAACCTGTTTGTTTTGTGGTATGTGAAAAATCTAATTATGATTGACCAATTCGAAAAGGCTTATCCAAAATGAGCTCCTGGGTTCTTGCCACAAAGTTAAATAACTATTCAGTGTTTTGAGAAATGTTTGGTGGAGAAATAAGCTGAATAGAGTGTCACGAACATACATATATGTCTGAAACTGAACTTGTCATGATGTATTGTAACCAATGTCACCAAAGCAAAAACAAAGCAATGTATTTTCAGTCAATAATCACTGTGAAGCTGTATGTCAGAGACAGAAACAGAGTGAGTGAGTTGTGAAGCTGTCTTTTGTTATTTCATCACTACACTGTTAGCTGTGTATGCAAAACGTTAAAGAGATTAAAACGTTACAGCCCAAATAAAGCACTAGATCTGACTTCCTTTGGACAGGAGTTAAGTGTCACTGCCAGCTGGTTTTGGATCTGACTCAAATAAATGTTCTGCTTCTATAGCTACAAAGCAGGAAACTAAAAGAGGCCTAGCTAGCTGCTCCTGAAGGAAAGAATAGAAAAAATGCAAACATCCCACTGAGCTAAATCATTTGCAAGATGTCTTCTCAACTCTTGATATGACTCATACTGTCGAGTGGAGTTTGGATCGATACACACACTGTTGGCACAGTAGCGTCTAATGCGGAACAGGCACATTTTTGACAAATCGCTGGGCTCTGTTTACAGGGAAGGCCAATGTGTGAAACGTTGAGAGGTGACCGACAGATGACACTGTACGTTCTGTCAACCACTAGACAGACTCATCCGAGGGATAAAACTAATACGTTTACAGTGGTAACCTTGAAGGGGCCAATCATGTCCAAAAACTATAGAGTGTTGATGCCTACAAGAATAGTAAAGTAACATAGCATCCGAGTTGAATAAGCAGCTTGAAATGGTATTACAGGATTAGTCTTGCAGCTTGTGGAGATCCATGTATGCTATGAAACACACATGCACACAGACACATGGGTGCCAATGATTTGCAAAGGTGACAGGAAGAATTCCACATTGCTCTAGAGCTTCGCTCGACAAATCAATCTGTGGTGGTTTTTGTAGGTACACTACATAAAAACTCTGTCATGTTTTAAAACAGATTTCTATTATCATTTAAAGCAGAAAGGAAAAGACAGACTGAGGATTAACATGAGCCTGGAGGTATTCAGTAAACAAAGATTAATGAATTATTAACGTTAAACCCAGCAACCCATAAAAAATACAATAATCAAAGCTGGGCTTAAACTGCTAGATCCATTTGGGCTTTTTCCGTTAATTTACTGCTGCTGGGTCCCTGAACTGTGTTAATTCTTTGTGTCTTACCCTGTTACTGTAGCTAAAATACTTTGAAGAACTACTTAATTATTTGTTTTTGGTTTACTAGTTGTTTTGGGGAATCTGTACTTGATATAATTATGATATTTTGAATTACTATTCACTAAATTCCTAAAGTAAAGTATGTAGTTTCTACCAAAATACACCTGCGAAAATTGTTTAAAGCTATTCATCTGGGCAGTAAGTTAGTTTATATTCATTCTCACCAGAGTGACCTTCCTATCGATGTGTCCACAGTTGAGGTCGCTGCTCTGGATGGACTGGTAGGCCTTGTGAAGTTTCCAGGCTATGCCAGAATAGGAGAAGAGGATGATGAGGCAGGGAATAAAGGTGCAGAGTATAGACAAAGACATGATGAAGGTAGAGCGGTTCAGAGAGTCCTGGTAGCTGGCCCAGTCCACAGAGCAGGCCACCCCGAAGGGCTCCGGTCCATAGCCACCCCAGCCCATTAGCGGGAAAACAGCCCACAGCACGGAGTATAGCCAAATTCCACTGATGATCATGGTGATGGTATGCCGTTGGAACTTGTTGCCTGGTGGAATGGTAGAGACGGGTAGGATGGAGTGTACATTTAGTTAGCCTAGGGATGGTTCTTTAGGACACTTACAGATGCCGTATCTTTCTTTGAGACAATCTCACAGTGCAGGAAAAGAATCCTGCAACAATAAAAAAATGTAAGTCGTCATATGGATTAAATTAAGGTCACTTTTTGTAGGATTTGGCTGCTACCTTTTTCATTAGCGCAGATTAAGTCTGACATTTTAAACTAGAAACTTTAAAGCCATAGTAGCCATTTTGAAACCTTTTGCATTTTCTGCTCTACAGAATATTTCTTTCAACAACAGCATAATCACATTAAGATACTAAGTCCACTACAGTCTATTACAATAATTTACTAATTAAAAATGTCTGACAGCAAGATTATTGTTTTTAAAAATTTTGTTAGAGCATTTGGGCCAGGAATTCATTGGTGGCAGCCTTCTAGAAATCTCAAGCTACTCCCAGACTTCCTTAGAGTGCATGTACAGACACAAAAGTCCTCCTTGGAAACAGGTGGGTAAGACATCGATGCAGAGATTCTCACAGTGGGACTGATGCGTTCATCCTAGCGCAAGGATTGAGATATCAGGGTGGAAAGTCCCCCTGGAGAGTAGTTAGAGAATTGTAACACTTCTTTATTCAATTGCATTTATTATATTTTTATTTTCATTGTAAAGCACTTTGAATTGCTTTTTTTAATAAATTGTGCTATATAAATAAATGTGCTTGCTTGCTTACTAGAGAAAACGATCCATGAGGATATGCACGTACATTACACCAAACAATAACAATTCATTAACATTTACATTCAACAGATAACATAACATAACATAGATGTTCTTATCCAGAGAAACATGCAGAACTAATGAGGGTCAAGTGCCTGGCTTTCAGATTTTAAACACTAAAGCATTGATTATAAATTGGTTTTAACTAGTTGCCACTGACTCAGCTGCCATTCGACCAACCACGGCTGCAGTTCAATGAACCCATGGAGTACCACAGATTTAGATTCCAACAACAGAACTTGAGTCTTTTAATACAATAGGTCTGGTTCTGAGCCCACAGTTTGGAACAGATCGAAATAAGCATGAAATACATACAGAGAGGATTTAAGGAAAACAGCACTTTGGAATATTTTTTGCTGGAATGGGAGTGGATTTAAACCCATGTTTGAGCAATACATTCCCATCAGAGGCAGGAGCTTAGACTGCTGAACTTGGGCCACAAACTTTGGTATTTGATACAATGGCTATGGGCTTTAAACTGCAGCCTGTTAGCTTTAGTAGGAGCGTATTTTCATCCCTATTGGAGGAACCATTTAGACATTTTAACACGTTTTGTACATGGTTGTCCCCTTTATGTGTGCCAAACATTTATTGGAAAATTCAGTTCCCAAAGTGTGAAAATGTAACCCTGACTACAAGTCCCTCTGGATAACAACATCCACTGAAGTATCTGCAATGATACATTTGTGCACACGGCAGTTGGCAACTTCTATCCCTGGTCAAGAAACAGGCCTGGACAAAAATGAAAGGCATTTGAAAAGTGTCATTATTTTTGCCATACACCCCAGATTGCCCAATCCTTGTCTCTGCAATTTTATTACGGGTGTCAGTAGGAAAATAATTACCTGTAGACCATACATTGTTGTACGTCTCATATAGACCTGATGACAACATCAGAATTTTGCTCAAATGGCAACCATGCTGATGATGCTAGTTACCACATAGTTTGGCCTAGAATATTTTTTTTTGGAATGTACAATGGAATCCCACAATTCACAGCACCAAGGTAATTATCAAATAGCTGATTGTTATGGCTTTCAATGTGGGTGTCAATTTACAGCAGTCAGTACCTTTTGCAATTGTCACGGTTGTAGTGGTAGAACACAGGCACTGAGAAGAAAGGGTGGTAGTAATCCATGTTTAATGAAAAGAAACAAAACAATAGCAGCAACCGATGATGTTGGGCACCAAGCACAAACAAAACCAAAATTGAACACAAAGTAAAGGGGCTGAAGTCAGACTGCAAAAAATAAACCACTCACCCCTGTTGCAACAGAGACAGGGAACAATAACCGACAAGTGAAGGGAGCAGAGGAGAAACATTCAAACACATACTAATGGAATGATTGGGACCTGGTGTGAATGATTAAAGACGTGACACAAACAAGTCCGGGATGTGTTTGTGGAGTGATGGGAACTGGAGGTGTACGGGATGGTGGTGCTGATCCTCACCATACCGTGACAGCAATGTTTAAAAAGCTGTTTGGACGAGTCAGTTGAACTAGAACTTTTCTTCTATTGTTTCTTCTATCTGTCTCCAGTCTATTCCTTACCCTATGCAAAATGTACATTATATTGTTCTCAGTTAGTCAGTCTCAGAGTAGGGTATCTGGTCATTTCTGTGTTAGTATATCAAAAATGTTGTGATTGTCTTGATGTTCTCTGGAGCGAGGCCGTCTGTCTCAACTTTGAAAACCCTGTGCCTAGAGTAATGGCCTGCCAAATTACAACAAACCTTTTACCATATACTTTATGAATTATTAGGGCATTCTAAGGAAAACAATAATTATATTACAAAGGAAAACCATGGGGCCAATAAGCTCAGTAAATTAAGTATGTCTTTAAACTGACACTTTCTGTACTTTCTGTACGGTCTCTATTATTATCTCAGGGAGCCAACACAAATGGATATCAAACAATTCACCACACAGTGAACTTCTAAAATGTCAACCCCCTGTCATACCTGTTTTTGGTGGATTTCCTATCGTCAGGTATCGTATTAGGCCCATGACAGTCAAGGTAATGATGCTGGCCGTGCTAAAAATCATCCCCATCAGACCGTAGTACAGGCAAGAGGAGTCCCCTCCGATCCAGATGTGGTTGAAGAGCGAGGCGATAGACAGTGGGTACATGGTGAGCGCCATACCTATGTCCGTAACAGCCAGGTTGACAGTCAGGAGCTCTGCAGCCTTTAGGGAAGTCGGACGTAGCACTGCAGTCACCAGTACTGCAGCATTACCTATGACTGACAGCATCGCTGGACGGGAAAGGAACCAGTGAATAAGTCAGTCAATCAATGAATTGAGCGAGTAACGACTGGAATAGAGGAAAGGGATTATGAACAAAGCAATCAATGAACAAATTAAGTAATCAATCCAGCTGGAAGAAAGAGAATTAAGATTAAAGTAGATTTCCATAGGAGAGGACAGATGTAGAGTAGAAAGTGCTTTTGTTTGGTCACCCGTTCACAAACCAGAAGGTGGTGTCAAGTAAAAATCAACAGCACTTGGATACAGGGGGGGTGCATGTCTAAGAGTGTCACACACGTTGCTCCTTATCGTCACTGGACTCTGCTGTCACTGGACTCTGCTGCAGTAGCTGAGCAGTTTGTGCCATGCCTAGCCTCACTGGGTTCGGAATATGAAAGGCCCAACTACTACTGACCACTCAGTATGAATACAATATGATTTAACTGAGTCAAGCACTGTACCAACATATTAAGCAGACTTACCAAATTAATCAGCAAGTTATTCAGTGTTAAGTGTTCATTGTGGGAACTGGACGCACAATCACACACTATCTGTGACAGACGAGGCCTGCTTTGACAATGTATTGCTGGTGAAATTATATGTATTATTCCTTGAATAGTGGACAGAGGGCTGGGAAATCATTGTGCTGATTCACGTTGTGTCACTGTGTTTTAGATAATGTATTGGATAAGAGGTTGGAAAATAGAGCGAAATGAAAGACAATGGAAGATACAGAGTGATGGATAATAGAGAGATAGAGGATAGAAAATAAAGAGATAGATGATGGAGGATAGAGAGAAGATGGAGGATAGAGAGATGATGGAGGATAGAGAGATGATGGAGGATAGAGAGATGATGGAGGATAGAGAGAAGATGGAGAACAGAGAGAAGATGAGGATAGAGAGATGATGGAGGATAGAGAGATGATGGAGAATAGAGGGATGATGGAGGATAGAGATGATGGAGGATAGAGAGATGATGGAGAATAGAGGGATGATGGAGGATAGAGATGATGGAGGATAGAGAGAAGATGGAGGATAGAGAGATGATGGAGAATAGAGAGAAGATGGAGGATAAAGAGAAGATGGAGGACAGAGGGATGATGGAGGATAGAGGGATGATGGAGGATAGAGGGATGATGGAGTATAGAGAGATATGAGAAAGAAAATGTCAGGTGGAACATAAAGAGATAATATGGATAAGTAATGAATAAAGAATGAACGCAGATATAATCTCTTTCCTTTCCAAACAACTCGGAAAGGAATGTTTTGAGTGAGGAACAGAAGGGTTAAAATTAAAAGATCACTGCAAAATGAATGCTTCTGATCCTCACTCAAAACATTACTTTTCAACTTTTTGGGAAATCAAAGAAAAAGGTGCAGTGGGCTCTTAATTTATTACAGAGATGTATATTCTGTAAGTGGACATAAAAGTATAAATAATGGGGTAGCAAATTAGATAAAGAGATATGAACCACATAATTTACTGTAAATGGATGTACTTTTTCACATAAAAAGGGATTATCACAGATTAAGTGAAGTGCAGCTATTTACTTTACAGTTTGGAGATGACTCGATGTGGTGAGCATAGTTTTACTACTATCTATAGGACAGATGGTTGGAGTGTGGATGCATTTGGATTTGTAGAGACAGAGAAGGGTATGCTAATAAGGCACAACAAGCTCCACATTCTGTGTCTGAGTCCTAGTGCAGGTGTTCTCTAACATCACCTCTGGGACTGTTATCCATACCATATATTTGATCTACTCGGGGCAGGCATTTTCTGATTAAACTTGTCAGCACATTCTCAAGCTCTTCACTATAGTAATTAAATGAGTTTTAGCAATTGTGAAACATCTGGGGGTACCAGAGAAGAGGTCTGAGAACTTTGGGATATGACTATAACCTTGGTTTTCTGAAGAAGAAAGAGCTGGTCACATGACTGGAATTCAAACCAGAGGGAAACAATACACAGAGGGTAAATATTTTTTGAAGTTTAGTCAAACACATGGTTTTCCATGAGCACTGAATTTGATTCTAATATATGTTATACTTTGGTTTTAGACAAAAGATTGAGATTATATTCTCATGAAATAATGAAAAAAGGTGAAAACAGCCTATCCCTACAATACAATTAAATGTTTTATTTTGAATGCTAAATTGGGTTTGATTAATTAGGAATGTTTTCATTTGTTTGTTTTTTGTGTTTCTCTTGTGTCTCTTTGTGTTTTATAGAACAAGTTGGACACTAAAAAGTTGACTGACTAAAATAGTCTCACCCTGGGTTCAGTGAGCAGCACAGGGGGGAGGAGTGCTTGAGCCAATCCCCCCACACACTGCCCTGGGTTAGCAAGAGTAACATGGCTTACTGGGGTGGTATCCCCCCACACACTGCCCTGGGTTAGCAAGAGTAACATGGCTTACTGGGGTGGTATCCCCCCACACACTGCCCTGGGGTAGCAAGAGTAACATGGCTTACTGGGGTGGTATCCCCCCACACACTGCCCTTGGAAAGCAAGAGTAACATGGCTTACTGGGGTGGTATCCCCCCACACACTGCCCTGGGTTAGCAAGAGTAACATGGCTTACTGGGGTGGTATCCCCCCACACACTGCCCCGGGGTAGCAAGAGTAACATGGCTTACTTGGGTGGTCATGTCTGTTTTTTAGTTTAGTCAATTTTTAGTAATGTTTTGGAATGTCCACAAGAATGTTAAGTTACTGTATAGACATGAGAAGCATATTTTTACAAACTGCACACAATACTAGAGATGGGTAGGACAATAAATCTGAAGTTTCAGATAACAAAGGATGTCAGCTAAGTTGAAAGAATTACATATCTTGCTACAGACAGTCTGAGGACCATGTACAGATTTTTAATATGTGGAAACCTAAATTTCATATGCATTTTAAATAATCCATTTGGCCTTTATTTATGGCTAACCATAAGTGGGTAAAGCCAAGGGCTCCTGGAAGGGGGGCAGACACCTAGGATGACCCCAAACGACCTCTCCCATTAAATCAGGGTAGCCTATTACTAAGGGTTAAAATTGAGTGTTCAGACTGGTCTCAACTGTGGTAATTTCCTCAACATAAGCATATTCAGTTTTGGGATAAACAGACATTAAGTGAAAGCGAAATATATGTTCCTCTCAATAGCTTTAAAATTGAAATGTATGATTTTGAAACCGACTGAAGAGAGGGTAGAGACCAAAAGTCTTCCCCCATTGTTGAATATGGAGTCATTTTAATGTCAATAGAACCACTGGCAGATGTGGTCAAAATGAAAGTTGGAGAATTTTCCTTAAATGTAGAAGGTTAATCAAGACATTGTTTGTCACAAGGTAGTTTGGCTTTTGCCTGGATATTATAAATGCATGATAGCCAATTAAAGAATTTGAGAGCTGTTTAGCTCTGTAAGACAATAGTTTGTGTCAATAGTTTATATGGTTCATAATTCCTTTGCACAAGTGACTGGGTTGCACATTGATGTCTTTGATTGTGTTTGTGAATGTTTGTATTTTTAACGTTTCCACTTTGTTGTTTTGATGAATATACAGTATGAAACTCCATATCAAATGGATTCCAGATCCATCCCTACTACCAATTCTCTATTTTACGTCCCGAAATGATGGCCAGTGCAGGTTCAGGATGGCGCCTCTTGTGGCCATATTCGCTGTGATTTTGCTTTCACTAATTTTCCATTGACTTAATGAAGTGAAAGCAGGAGGGATGTATGATATGATAACTGATTATGATTAAAAAGAGTTGAGCTTAGGGCTCAAAGCAATTCAAATTGGTACTTAAAAGGAGTTACATTAACATTTAGTTTTTTTCTGTTTACATAATAATAACGGAGCATTGGCATCTATGTTTAACATCTTCCAATCTTAGGATTGGGTTTTAATTAATTTATTTGTAAATTGTTTTGTTTAATGTAAGGTCTAACATTTTAATGGTGGAAAAGCATAGATTTTTGATTTGGCTAAGCAAAGTCAAGTCTGATCAGATAAAGGAATCTCATTCTACTGCCAGGTGCAATCGGGCATTAAAATAGCACATTGAATGAAACATCAACCAAGCCAGTTCTGGATGGAAAAAGAAATTTGACATAGACTTTTATAGGAACTTGTCTGAATAGTGTGTACGCTTCACTCTAATAAGTTTTCAGGACTGATCTATTGTCTTCATTGTTGGGAGTTGACGGAACCATACCCAGTGAATGAAAGTCTGATGGACTGTTGAACCACACTAATCGTTGTTTTGCAGTTATACTTTCAACAGATCAGGACATCACGACCCCTTTTCTGATGATACATCACGTCACTGACTGGACACGGACAGCTGAGTGTGTGAGTACCAGCAACATGTTCAAGAAGAATTTATACAACCACACTGGTTGAATCTGTTCCAAATCTTTCTTACCACTCACAAGGCAGAATGATGCCAAGGTCAAATCACTTGGCTTATCACTCCATTTCTAGATTAACCATCAATTGACTGATATTTTGATGTCTTATGTATGTATGTTCATTCCTTACAAGACAGGTATAGGACTGCATATGATCAATATCCAAATCGTGGTCATTGATACTGGTTTTTTTGTGATGATGATGTTGATGCATGACTCATGACAGGACAAAGGGGGACTTTGATTGTTTAAATGGTTTATTGAGAATTAATTATGCATTTCATTAATATGTCATGTTAGGTCTGTTTCTGTTGGACACAGATTAGACTGATAGTAGCCTGGGACTTGATGTGTTTGGTAAAGATCGATCACGATGGTCATATCGACTGCAATGTCATACAGTGATATGTGTCAGGGCAAGCTGTGTCCATTGCATTTCGTTTTCATTTCATTTAAGGAATAATAAAGCCTCATAGGCCAGATAATCCTTTTTATTATTTTTCTTTGTTGTTTTTTAACAGAAGTGTTTGGAACTTTTCAGTTCATTAGGAATTGGATTATCCCTTTATTTTTCTAGTTTTATAAACATGTAATGATTATTTGTTACATGGTTGAAGGGGGTACTGAGAGGAAATGAGCATGAGAAACTTAACACAACACAGATGTGCTGACTAACTCTAGACAAAGGACAATACATAGGACGTGATGCCTGTTACTGATGGGCCCTACATTGTTATGGAAATTTTGAACTAAGGTACATTTGAGAAATGTCTGTCTTTCTATTCCCTGGTATGTAAATCTTTACTTTGATTGGGACACACGTCTGTATAATATCAGAGGATTATAAAGTACCATGTTCCTCTGCCTAGACCAAGAAGGGTGTCATTCCTTTTGTTCCCTAGGAATGTGTCCCTTGGGGGGAAGTAGGAGCAATTGGTAAACTTTAGGTAAACTTTAGGTAAAAGCAACAGTAAACATTATGGCAGGAAGGATAAGGTAGGGGGACAGCCCACCCTTTGGGAAAAACCTATGTGACACAAGACAGATGGGCAGCATCTTACCACTCCCCTTTTCACTGTAATATATACGAACTGTTCATGTACTGTATCTACTTCAGAGACTCCTTGGATGATTATTTTTGTAAACGTTTGACCCGTCTCTCTATTTGCAAATCAACTGTTAATTATGTCAAGATAATTTTGTCTCTGTACTTCCTCCTTTAAGAGTTCTGATCGATGGAATTGCCATCAAAACATCCTGTCCATACCTCTTGCTTGGAGTTGCCCATGTGACTGTCATAGGCTCTATGGATAGGCCCATTGACCATAGGTTGGAACATACCATACAAGGGTCTTTTGTAGGATAAACCTTTCTTATTGGAGGATATTGGACTGTGTATGACCACTGACCACCTCCTATGTGTCCTAGCATAAAAGACTGTGTTAACTTCATAATTATTGGAGAAAATTAAAGACCTATGTAAGGTTAACATCGTAGCCTCATGCTGAATAAAGATGTCTCTCCCCTGACTTCCAGTTGCCTTAATTGTGTTCATGGATAAAAGATGGACAGAATCTAACATGTGACTAATAATTTAATGTAATTATGGTGACACAGTGAAAAGCATTGAAAACATGCTACAGTAAAGATCCTTTCCCACTTGTCAATTTAACTTTTTTCCAATGACAATGCAACTCTCTCGTTTCTCTCTCCCGCCTGAGTGATCAGGCAAAACACGTCTTTTATTTCTTATGGGACAACTGGATGTCATAACAGAATGGCACAATCATAAACCAAAACATGGCAACAAAGAAAAAAATTAACTGATCCCTGTGCAAAAGTCTGCATACCCTTAGTTCTTAATACTGTGTATTGGCCCCTTTAGCATCAATGACAGCATGCAGTCTTTTGTAATAGTTGTCTATGAAGCCCAAAATTCTTGTAGGTGGTATAGCTGCCCATTCATCTTGGCAAAATGCCTCCAGGTCATGCAAAGTCTTTAGTCGTCTTGCATGAACCCCACGTTTGAGATCTCCCCAGAGTGGCCCAATTATATTAAGGTCAGGAGACTGTGATGGTCACTCCAGAACCTTCAACTTTTTCTGCTGTAACTACTGGAGGGTCAACTTGGTCTTGTGCTTAGGGCCATTGTCATGCTGGAAAGTCCATGTGCGTCCCATGCGCAGCTTGCTTCACGATGGGGATGGTATTCTGTTCACTATAGGCTTTGTTGTCCTCTCCCCAAACATAACGCTTATGATTGTGACCATAAAGCTCTATTTTGGTCTCGTCACTCCAAATTACAGTGTGCCAGAAGCTGTGTGAAGTGTCAAGGTGTTCTCGGGCATATTGTAACTAGGCTTTTTTGTGGCATTGGCGCAGTGAAGACTTCTTTCCGGCAACTCGACCATGCAGCTCATTTTTGTTTAAATATCGTGGTATTGTGCTCCTTGACACAACCACACCGTCTTTTTCTAGAGCAGCCTGTATTTCTCCTGAGATTACCTGTGGCTTTTTCTTTTTCCCGAACAATTTTTCTTGCAGTTTTGACTGAAATCAAAACTGACTGAAATGTCTTGGTCTACCTGACCTTGGCTTGGCATCAAGAGATCCCTGAATTTTCCATTTCCAAGTGATTGAACAGTACTGACTGGCATTTGCAAAACTTTGGATATCTTTTTGTATCTTTTTCCATCTTTATAAAGTTCCATTACCTTGTTACGCAGGTCTTTTGACAGTTCTTTTCTGCTCCCCATGGCTCAGTATCTAGCCTGCTCAGTGCATCCACGTGAGAGCTAACAAACACATTGACTATTTATACACAGACACTAATTGCAATTTAAAAAGCCATATTTGCAAAATCAGTGCCAAAATGTCTGCAAGGGTATGCAAACTGATGAGCACAACTGGAAATACAATAATAGAATATTAACAATGACATATACTGCAGCCCATGTTTCTCCCATTAATTATATTTGATTGATGTGACCTGAATCACTGTGTTCAATCTCCCTTATGTAACATCCCCCATCCACACCACAACACGTTCACTCCCCAACCCCCCAGTCACTGATTTAAGTGAAAATTATCTATTTTTCAGTTACTTAAAGGGCAGGATAAGACATTCTTCTTCAGAGACTCAACAGCATCTTGGGTACCTTGACTGACACATTAATCCAATATTATTAATGGAAATTATTTATTATGCCATGTCCTTCTGAATTAATCTACATGCATTGCTACCTGTCTCAATTAAATACACTTACTTCTTACATCTGTCAATAATACTTTTCCTTTTAAATTTTTGTGTACAAACCACAGCATGTTTCACAACATATACATTTACTATCTGAAACATGCCATATGTTCCTGGGTTGAAAATACAATCCTAGATGTAAAATTTGACATGGATGTCAATTAAGAATACTTAATTAAAATCAAGTTGTTTCATCCCAACCTCAAAACATTCAGATTATGCTGAAAACCTGCTCACAATAAATGTGCCTCAGAGCTTACTGGAAGGTGCAATCAGAACATTTCTAAAAAACAAAGTTTTTGGTTTTGCTACAGTGTGCCTCACTGAACATGACCCTAGTCTTATTGGAGGAGGTTAGGGTCGATTTTCAGAGAAATAACGTCTTCCAACTCAGTGAATCCTCCCTTACAGCACCCTGCAGCATAATGTCTTATTTAGAGAGCTGGATCTGAGCCAGGAGATGTTCTGCTCCAATGACTCTCCGATACTCGACTAAGTCTTCCTAGCCGCTGAACATCTTCGTATATCTGATCAATTTGCTCTGTGCTGTGGGTACACAGACACTTTAGACAATTTACAGAGATTTCTTTGATCTCTAATGGTTCCGGCATGAATACATATACCTTTCCCTAGGGACAGTTACCTGACTGACACAACACCCTGATAACTGGACTACTATTACATTTAGAATTTTACTACAGCTGCTATGCAGAAGGTTGGTGTTGCAGGTTGTAAAAACAAATGTTTTACTCATCAATACTATTATCCCAAAGGGGAAGGTGTTTAAATATTTTCTGCAATTGGGAACGCATGCATACTTATCTCTTATAATTTTAAATTATAGCTTATAAATATTTAACACCACAGTTAAACGAATGCCAGGTTGTTCGATGTTACAACAATGTCATGAAAACAAAGGGTTTGAAAAGTGTGGTTTACTGAAGTACAAACAAGGATTGGAGAGCTCTAGGTTCAGTATTTAGTTCTTCAACTGCTTTACTTCAGCCAGAGCAAATGAAATACAATCGCCTCCCAAGGACTTTATATCTTGGGGACAATAGGAAGGTTAGTAAGCAAGAGAGAGCAAATTAACTACTCACCTCTGTTTTTCTTTCGAAAACCATGACATTTCTAAGCAACCCCAAACTTGAATAATCACCTACACTGTAAATGTATTTCTTACTCAAAAGTTTCTACTAAGTGTAACTCAAAGTTAGATAAATGTTCCCAATAACTTAAAACGTTTATGTTTTACTGACTTTTACTAAATTGTTATACGTTTAAAATGAAAATGTTCCCAGCATGCTCTGCTTCAAGTTGATATTTTGGAAATGTTTTATTATCCTTTTTTTGCATGTACTTTGACTGATTAATTAATCTTAGCTACACAAACATCAAACAAATACATTTGTCTAAAGTAATCCAATCAAACATATATTTTGCACCCACTACTGAAATGATTGTTACAATTACATAAAATATCCATATTTGTGGCCTTTAAGGGTGGCCTTTCACTGTGGCCAGCCTAAGGCACACTTGTGCAATAATCATGCTGTCTAATCAGCATCTTGGTATGCTACACCTGTGAGGTGGATTGATTTTCTCAGCTAAGGAAAAATGCTCACTAACACAGATTTAGACAGATTTGTGAACCATATTTGAGAGAATAAGGCCTTCTGTGTACATAGAGAAAGTCTTAGACCTTTGGGTTCAGCTCATGATAAATGGGGGCAAAAACAATAGTATTGCGTTTATAATTTTGTTCAGTGTATATTTTGTATTGTTATTAAAAGCTAAGTTTACTGTTATGCTATTTCCCAATTATGTAATAGAAGTGTGCTAAAGTAATAACAAATGTCTGTTTTAAAATACTTAATTATACTAATTGCAACTAACAAAGCGATTCCAACTAATTGACTTAAGTACAATTTAAATATATGTATTCTTCAACATGCTTAATGTACAAAAGAAGTATACTGAAACCGTTTATTGCTTGGCAGGTACATATTTAGATAATTAAAAATCAAGTATATTTTTTATAGGTCATAGAAACAAATAAAGCCTAGTCCTGGTGGAAACTGCTTGCACTCAGAGTGTGTATGAAAGATGGGTTGCTACAGTATATCATCTCTAAACTCTGCCCCAACAGGAATCCAACATGCTCCTGTATCTATCTGAACTGCTGTAATCTGTCTCTTACAAATCACGAACTTCCCCACTTATGCTAAATAGATCACCACAGGGATAAAAAAGTGTTAAAGCAAAAGCAAAAGACAAAAGAAGTATTGAGACCAACAGCGGGTGCTGTAACTAACTCACCTATCACCACTAGATATGTGCCTGCCAAGTAGTCCACAAGGGGTGACAGTTTGGATGAGTATTTGTTCACCTCCTCCATGCTCCTCATCCACATATAGACCACACCAGTAGGGACCAGTGTTCACACTTCCCTAAAGGTGTCAGCAACAAAAGGATATCTTCTGAATAAGGCTTGACATTTCCACAAATAAGTTCCAATAATCATGACTATTCTCTCTGTAATGGACAGCCACACAAGCAGCTAGACGCCAGTAATAAACACGCTTACACACAAATGTACACACACACATATTCACAGATAAGTAAACATACAGTTAGAGTCACAGAGTACAGTGCAATGCTAATACAATACACACTCTTACTCTTCTCCGTATTGTGGTCTTCCTAATGACGAAATCACTGCAAGGATAGCCCCTGGCACCTTTCGTTCCAGACAAGCCGCTTCGAAGAGAAACCCCTCCAGAGCTCTTCAACCAGGTTAGTTTTTGTTCAGCACCTCGGCTATGAACATTTTAACATTTTCTTCACAATAATAACCTTCAGTCCGAAATGGCCAAACCGGACATATTGTTCAAAATGATCCCCGCTTGACAGCCTCATTTCAAGTGGTCTCCACCATTAGCATATTAATTCACAGAAAGCTGGGAGGTCATCAAAGGACTAGCTTTGAAATGTACGGGCACAGGTACAATAGTATGTTTCACAATCACTTTTCAGAATTATCAGGGGATGTACTGAACAGTAGATTATATAACAGGTACCATCCCACTGATACGCCAACCAATTTTTCTACAGGGAGGTAAATGCTCTGTTGAGGCTTTTGAGAGCTTTACAGTCCAGGCAATCAATCAGTCAGGCCAGGTATCAATCAGTCAACAATATATTGTGCTCAAAGCAGTAAATAACTCACTTGCTGTAAATAAGGGATTCATCTTTGATTCAGATGTTGAAGTTCGGCAGTGTCCCTTTAATGTTAATCTGGGCTTTTCAGGTTCTGTGGCATTGGATGAATGTGGGAAGATGGAAAAACTAGGCCGTTTTCATGTTCAGTGATAAATTCAGTGTTCCAGCTATTTAGAACCAAGGGTATGTACATTGCTCTCCACTATTATTGGCACCTCTAGTAAAGATAAGTAAAAAAAGTATAAAAAAATTCTCCTTTTATTGAATTAGCTAGAAATAATTAATAAATGTTGTTGCTCTCAATAGGTCTTCCACGTGAGAGGCCCTGTCTTTAACCACTACGCCACGGCATTACATTAAGGATCCTCCGTTGAGGATTGTTTTAAACTGACTAACGTTTCTTATTAAGTTTACCTCCACCATAGCATCTATGAACTGTATTGCTTTTGTCACTGCCCATTTTAACAGCTTATCAGCCAGTAAAGGCTTACTAGTGTCTACTAACTTCCTAGGAATAATCATAAGAATTGAGCAATTGCTAGCGAGACTGAAGATTAACTTTCCTATGCCAGAAACAGTCGCAATATAACCGTATACAGTTTCAGTTAAGGCTTACTATAACGTAACTACTGTATGTTAAGCCAACAGATGTGTTTGTCTATCCTGACCCAAAACGCATGCAAGGATGCATACATCAAAAATCCACCAGAAACAGTCGCAATATAACCGTACACTGTTCTATTTTAGGCTTACTATAATGTAGATACTAACGGTTTTAGCCAGCAAAGTTTTCGTCAATACGGAATAATTCATAAAGTGGATCCAGAAGCGCATAAACAGGATCCAGAAGCGCAGGCAATTTCTCTGGGCCAAGGATCATTTAAAATGGACTGTGGCAAAGTGGAAAAGTGTTCTGGGGTCAGACAAATCAAAATTTGAAGTTCATTTTGGAAAAATGTCATCCGGACTAAAGAGGACAAGGACAACCCAAGTTGTTATCAGCAATCAGTTCAGAAGCCTGCATCTCTGATGGTATGAGATTGCATGAGTGCGTGTGGCATGGGCAGCCTACACATCTGGAAAGGCACAATCAATGCTGACAGTTATATCCAAGTTCTAGAACAACATATGCTCCCATCCAGACGTCGTCTCTTTCAGGGTAGACCTTGCATTTTCCAAAATGACAATGCCAGACCACATACTGCATCAATTACAATGTCATGGCTGCATAGAAGAAGGATCCGGGTACTGAAATGGCCAGCCAGGAAGGTGCGACAAAGAAGACCTAAGACAGTTGAGTAACTAGAAGCCTGTATTAGACAAGAATGGGACAACATTCCTATTCATAAACTTGAGCAACTTGTCTCCTCAGTCCCCAGACATTTGTAGTCTGTTATAAAAAGAAGAGGGGATGCCAGTGGCATCATGCCACACAGTGGTAAACATGGCCTTGTCCCAACTTTTTTGAGATGTGTTGATGCCATGAAATTTAAAACGTATTTTTTTTTTCTTATGTTGAATTCTTTGAAACTTCCACATCATTGCATTCTGTTTTTATTCACAATTGTACAGTGTCCCAACTTTTCTTGAATCGGGTTTGTACTTTGCTCTGCCACTTATTCATTTTTGTATTATTATCAGGAGAGGGTCCCTAGCACTTATGTTGCTTGTGTCTGGAACTGTCCCTGATCACTGCATGTGTGTAAACATTGAACATATTAATAACACATGACAGTGTTGATTTAAAGGGTGGTCCAATCTAAATTAATATAACATGATTCCTTTCATTTGAAATAGGGTGCCACCTTAGAATCTGAGGGGACAGTATATTTAAATTTATTATTTTGGATTAACATACCATTAACATACCATTCAAGTATTTAAATAGTAATAATATACTTATTTATTGCCCTTATAGTGGAAATGAGCATTTTCAACTGATGAGCTATTTTATAATAGCCATTTCCTGACAACCTATCTTCTCACATCATTTCTGTATTCTCTGGTCTTTCTCATAGTGATGGAATTTGGTCAGTGTGACATCTCATAATCATACCCCAGTGAAACAGGAAGTCATAGCTTTCCACTTGAGTTCCTAGTTACTCAGGAAAACTTACACATTTAAAATATGAATGGGAGTATACTTCAGTTAGATTCAATTCATAAGAATTTCTAGGGGTGCCAATAATTGTGGCACACATATTTCTTTCAAAGATTTTTTCAATTACATGTATGATTTTTGTGAATATTTTGAATGAAAGATGACATTTAAGATGTTTTTTTCACAACCCGTTTTGCTCGTATTTAGAAAGGGTGCCAACATTAGTGGATGGCACAGTACATGTCTGTTTTGTTTTCCTAAAATAGTCTAGATTCCTACCAATAAACTGCACGATTATCAAGGGTATTCAGAGTTGCCCATGTCAAGGAGCAAGAAAGGCAAGTACAAAAACATTTAGGGCAGTCTCAATAAAACATTTGTAAAAACATTCAGCTTTCTAGATAAATGCAGGAAGTCCTGTATGAATTAACATGTAGATAAAATGATTGGGTAGTTATTGATCTGTGCCATGATATTTAGTTACGCTTAATTAAAACCATTTTCTGAAGGCCTGTGGAATTGTTGATTTGTCACACAAATTCAAAAGTAGCAGTTTCTTAACTTTTATTGTTATTAGGGTTGCAACAACTAATCGATAAAAATTAATAACATTGATAATCAAAATGTTTGTCAATGAATGTCATTATCAGTTTGTTAGGTCTACATGAGACAAAGCTAAAAAAAAAACATTTTGAAGGATGGCGGAGGCTACACTATCAGTGTTGCCAGATTTCCTTGACAGTAAACCGCCCAATCACCCGCATACTCTAGAAAACGCCCGAACTTCTACAACGCTATCTGTAAATCGACCTGCATATGCCAATTTTTGCCTGCACTGTCATTAAAAATAGCCCAACTGTTTAAGAGACAGAACCCTCGAAATGCAGCAGTGCCTGAGGGTGTCTCCCCATCCACCCCAAAGCACAGTGCAGATCAGCTTTCTGCTGTGCTTACTGACATCTTCAACACCTCACTGGAGACATGCAGCATCCAGGCATATTTCAAATCCTCCATCATCATCCCAGTCTCCAAGAAGCCAAGGATCACATGACTTAACAAAAACAGACCGTCGCCCAAACCTCTGTGGTTATAAAATCATTTGAGTGCCTTGTGCTGTCCCACCTCAAGACCATCACCGACCCACTACTAGATCCACTGCAGTTTGCCTACAGAACCAACAGGTCTGTGGACTTTGAGGTCAACATGGATCTTAACTTCATCTTCCAGCATCTGGACTCCCGTGAAACCTACGCCACAATCCTATTTATGGACTTCAGTTCTGAATTCAAAATAATATATCCCGCTTTGCTCCAAGACAAGCTATCCTAATTGGAAGTGCCCAAGTCCACATGCAGGTGAATCACAGCCTTTTTGTCCAACAGGAGGCAGCATGCGAGGCTGTGGAAGTACTTGTCTGTCGGATGACACCATGCTCCTAAACTTATTTCAGATGGAGACGAGTCCGCCTACAGGTGGGAGACTGACCATCTGTTGTCTTGGTGCAGTCAGAACAACTTGGAGCTCAATGCCCTAAAGACAGTGGAGATGATAGTGGACTTCAGGAGAAGCCCAGCTGCCCCCCCCCCCCCCCCGCCCATCGGCCTGGATGGCTCCCCAGTCAACTCTGTGGAGTCCTTCCGCTTTCTGGGCACCGCCATCACACAGGACCTCAAGTGGGAGCTGGAAATCACCTCTCTTATAAAGAAAGCACAGGAGAGTATCTACTTCGTGCGACAGCTGAAAAGGTTCAACCTGCCAACAAATATGATGGTGCATTTCTACACTGCCATCATAGAGTCCATCCTGACCTCCTCCATCACCTTCTGGTACTCGTAAGCCACTGCAAAGGGAAATGGCAAGCTGCAGCGCATCATCCGCACTGCAGAGAGGCTGACTGGCTGCAATCTGCTCTCTCTACACGACCTATACACCTCCAGGACGCGGAGGCGAGCAGCAAAGATTGGGGCTTATCCCTCTCACCCCGAAAATGTCCTATTCAGAGCTGTTCCCTCTGTCAGAAGGCTGAGGTCTATCAGGATCAAAACCTCTCAACACAGGAACAGTTTATTTCCTACAGCAGTAGGCCTCATGAACATGCCCCCTGGAACCAAATAGATTATACATGACACGTACACACACAACCTCAACTGGACAAATCTACAACCCTTTCCCAAATACACACACAACCCTCAACTGGACAAATCTACAACCCTTTCCCAAATATACACACAACCCTCAATTGGACAAAATCTACAACCCTTTCCCAAATACACACACAACCCTCAACTGGACAAATCTACAACCCTTTCCCAAATACACACACAACCCTCAACTGGACAAATCTACAACCCTTTCCCAAATACACACACAACCCTCAACTGGACAAATCTACAACCCTTTCCCAAATACACACACAACCCTCAACTGGACAAATCTACAACCCTTTCCCAAATATACACACAACCCTCAACTGGACAAATCTACAACCCTTTCCCAAATACACACACAACCTTCAACTGGACAAATTTACAACCCTTTCTCAAATACACACACAACCCTCAACTGGACAAAATCTTGCACCTTACATATACTTTGTAATTATTTTTTTGTAATTTATTATTGCACATTCTACTATTTTTATGCTCAGTCCACTGATCTTATTTGTTCTTATTTCCATTATTCCTTTTGAAAAATTGTTGCACCAACGGTTCCTTGTATGTCGGGAAAAATAGCAATAAAACTCTTTGTGATTCTTATTTTGATTCTGATTAACATTTACAGTATTAGTCAAACGGATTTGACAGACGGATCGGTGCAGCTTCTGCAGTAATGCAGTCGATGTATCGGTCTGTCGTGGTGAAGAAAGAGCTGAGCCGCAAGGCGAAGCTCTCGATTTACCAGTCAATCTACGTTCCTACTCTCACCTATGGTCATGAGCTTTGGGTCATGACCGAAAGGACAAGATCCCGGATACAGGCGGCCAAAATGAGCTTTCTCCGCAGGGTGGCCGGGCGATCCCTTAGAGATAGGGTGAGAAGCTCGGTCACCCGGGAGGAGCTCAGAGTAGAGCCGCTGCTCCTCCACATCGAGAGGGGTCAGCTGAGGTGGCTTGGGCATCTTTTTCGGATGCCTCCGGAACGCCTTCCTGGGAAGGTGTTCCGGTCCCGTCCCACCGGGAGGAGACCCCGGGGAAGACCTAGGACACGCTGGAGGGACTATGTCTCCCAGCTGGCCTGGGAACGCCTCGGTGTCCCCCCGGAAGAGCTAGAGGAAGTGTCTGGGGAGAGGGAAGTCTGGGCATCCCTGCTTAGACTGCTGCCCCCCGCGACCCGGCCCCGGATAAGCGGAAGAAGATGGTATGGTATGGTATTAGTCAAAAGTCTCTCAACCAGCTTCACGAAACACTAGAATGCTTGACATGAAAATTATATCATTATAACCCATTCGTTTTTGCCTGTTTTTATTTGTTTTATAACTGCTGCCAACAGTTGTTTTAATGATACCATTGAAAAAGGACGAGGAAAACACTGAAAACTTTAAAAAAAATAAAACACTAGCATTTAATTCTGGAAATTATGATTAATTGATTAATTTAAGTAGTTATCAACTAATTAGTCAATTACAAGAATAGTTGTCAGTGGCAGCCCTACATGTAATGGGTAAGGGTGGCTGAGAACATATTCTCATTTTCAGCAAAGATCTATGAACGATTACAATTGACGGCCTTTCACCTTGGCAGCTTATGGATTCTATCTAGGAACCTTTTGGTTATTGATCAGATGCTCTAACTATAGGTTATTCTGTCACCTCTAAAATGACAACTAGTAAAACAAATCTATACTATATAGAGAAGTCTACTGTTCACATGAAGAGAAATGTGAATGGTTTTCAGTTACCTTCTTTTTGCCACATGTGAAAGATACTAGCGGGAGTGTTAAATGTAGATGGGTACTTGATAAAGGGTAATTCTGTAAAATTACTAGTGCTGTCAGTCGATAAAAATATTTGATTGGCTAATCAAAGGTCATTAGTTGTTTAATTGGTATCTTAAAAGAAGTGTAACCAGGCATGGTGCTACACCAGGGCTGGGGGGGCTAAAGACACTTCACAAATCTGCATAGCCCGAGTAAAGCCCCCTCAAACATTTCAGTATTTTAAGATGCAACAAATGAGAATTTCCTTATTACTCTAAAGTCATGAAAATCAATTATTTTCTGAGCCCCTCCACATATTGGTGAAGCCCCCTTTTAGCCCCAGGAGAGAAAACAATCCTAGTGCTCTGCCTGAGTGTAAAATATGGGCTGTTTATCAATTCCAAGAATGCTAAGAACATACTTGCGTTCTTGATAGGAACATTCTTGCCAAGTGACCTTGAGGAAATGGTCTTGTAAGATCGCAAGGACAGAGAACCCATCTATCTAGATTGAGATGCATATGTGCTTGGCTATTGCGCTACACCCTGGATTTATTGTGTTTAATGTAGGCTCCTACTTAATAAAGTTAAAGAATATCTCAAAACAAGTGTTTGTAATTTCACTCATTTTATAGGATGCGTACTAAAATCTTATTAAACGTTAAAAGTTTTATGATGCCCCTGTGTGAATTGTCTTGTCTGTACCTCTATATATATAGATATAATTGTGTATCTCATATCTATGGTATTAAGCCAATCTATCCAATTGGTTGCCTGTCTTTTTCCCACTGAATTTCACTAGCAAATTAACCAGCTACCAGCAGAAAAAAGCTGAGGTAAAAGATAGTCAAGGCAACTGATTAGATATTAGAAACAGGTGCTGGTCATATAATTAGAATATCATCAAAAAGTTTATTTATTTCAGTAATTCCATTCAAAAAGTTAAACTTGTATATTATATTCATTCATTACACACAGACTGATATATTTCAAATGTTTTTTTCTTTTAATTGTGAACTGACAACTAATGAAATTCCCAAATTCAGTATCTCAGAAGATTTGAAAACTAAAAGAAATAAACACTTGAAATATATCAGTCTGTGTGGAATGAATGTATACATTATACAAGTTTCACTTCTTGAAATTTTGATGATATTCTAATTATATGACCAGCACCTGTATACAGTTGTGCTCATAAGTTTGCATACCCTAGCAGAAACTTTGACATTTTGGCATTGATTTTGAAAATATGACTGATCATGCAAAAAAAACTCTCTTTTATTTAAGGATAGTGATCATATCAAGCCATTTATTATCACATAGTTGTTTGACTCCCTTTTAAATCATAATGATAACAGAAATCACCCAAATGGCCCTGATCAAAAGTTTACATACCCTTGAATGTTTGGCCTTGTTACAGACACACAAGTTGACACACACAGGTGAACATGTCAATTAAAGGTGAATTTCATACACCTGTGGCTATTTAAATTGCAATTAGTGTCGGTGTATAAATAGTCAATGAGTTTGTTAGCTCTCACAAGAATGCACTGAGCAGGCTAAATACTGAGCCACGGGAGCAGAAAAGATTTGTCAAAAGACCTTCGTAACAAGGTAATGGAACTTTATAAAGATGGAAAAGGATATAAAAAGATGTCCAAAGCCTTGCAAATGCCAGTCAGTACTGTTCAATCATTTATTAAGAAGTGGAACATTTGGGGATCTCTTGATACCAAGCCAAGATCAGGTAGACCAAGAAAGATTTCAGCCAAAACTGCCAGAAGAATTGTTCGAAGTTACAAAGAAAAACCCACAGGTAACCTCAGGAGAAATAATGGCTGCTCTGGAAAAAAGACTGTGTGGTTGTTTCAAGGAGCACAATACGACAATACTTATACAAAAATGAGCTGCATGGTCGAGTTGCCAGAAAGAAAGACGACTAAAGACTGTGGGGAATCCAACTCTACTTGCACTGCACTTGAGTTTCAATAGATAATGACCTCCACTGGTTTCACGGCTTGTGAGTTTAAATAAACATTGACCTCAACTGGTGGACTATTGTAGTGGTATATCCAAATCAAAAGGACAAATCAGAATACAATTATCAGAAACATAGCCAAATAATTAGGTGTGCCAAAATCCACTGTTTGGTACATTATAATGAAGAAAGAAAGTCATGGTTAACTCAACAGTGGGAAAATTACCTGCAACATCAAGGAAAGCCTTGACAGTGAATGACTGAAGAATGCCAACCATAATGAAGAAAAAAACAACAAAGAATTGTTTGACCAATCAGGAAGAGTCTCTAAGGTGTGGATGTATCAGCCTCTACCATTTGCAGAGGAATTCTTCAGCGGAACTACAGAGGCTGGAAGTAAAGATGCAAAAATCCCAGTTTGCCTCAAAAACAGAATGGCATAAAATATCTAAATTAAAGCTGACAGTCTGCACATACTATCTTTTAGTATTATTGTGTAATTTCAAACACAATGGGCCGCAGTACAGAGCCCAAACAACTAAACTTGCGTCACTATCCAAATATTTATGGATTGAACTTTATGGTCAATTACCAACTAAGCAGTGATGTATTGGCCATTTACCACAAGTGGACGCTATACCACACTTAAGGCCTGGTATTATGCATGGTACAGTGTGAAATACCACAGCCTTTAGCCATGGTATTTTAGCCATATACAGTACCGCAAACTCTGAGGTTTCTTATTGCAATTTCACTTCGATTACCAACTTAAAAAAAGCAAAAAGTAATATGTTTTTTAGCCATTACTGTGGTAAACAGTCTACAATACTAGTGCTTTCATCCAATCATCTTTTAGCACTAGAATTTTTTTAATAATGAATTAAATTGAAAAAGATGCATGCAACCCAAAATGAGGGGAGTTTCAATTCCGAAAATACCTTTTTAAATATGTTATATTTCAAAGCAGGTCCTTCACCTCCACTGCTGAATATATATCTTAGGAATGTACATCTTTGGAGACAATAACAAGATTATTTATCTCTGCTGCTGTAATGAACACCGAGACCGGGGTGTGTGGTTCCGATTGCAGAAACGCAACTGTCGATTTATTGATGTACAGGGGAGCAAAAACAGCAGAGACTGGCAGTAAGGTTCAGAAACCAGGAGATCAGTCCACGTAGGCAAAGGTACAGGCAGGGATCGGCAGAGAGGAGAAACCAGAAGTCAAAATTGAAGAAAGTAGGTTTGATGTTATAAACCGTCAGGGAACATTATAAAGTGTACTAAACTTAAATCTAAATATTTTGGTAACACTTTACTTGAAGGGGTGTGCATAAGAGTGACATGACATTGTCATGATACTGTCATAGTCATGACATGAAAGATGAAGGAATCATTATGAACGTTTGTGAATGTTGTCATTAAATGTCATAGATTGTCATTTTTTATGCAAGGTTTACATAGTTTGGGATGTCTTTGTTATGACAATTTGACATTAACTAAGTCAACACAACCTGTCAATGTCTTTGTTATGACAACTTGACAATAACTAAGAATAAATATCCTGTCAATGTCTTTGTTATGAAAACTTGACATTAACTGAGACAACATCACCTGTCAATGTCTTTGTTATAACAACTTAACATTAACCACGACAACATTAGATTAGATTCAACTTTAATGCAATTGAACAAGTACAGTACAATGCAATTAAATGAGTAGGGTAGCATGTGCAACTAAAATGCAGGGATAGCAGCAATGAGGTTCCCGAGGTAGACATGTACCTGTAACAAATGAAAACTTCAGACTTTGCAAGTCAGTGTCAGTGTCCAGTAGTACAAAGGTGTGGTTAGTGATGTGTCACCTAGTTCAGCAGGGTTACAGTAGATGGAAAGAAACTGTTCCTGAACCTGCTGGTGGGGAACAAAGAGTCCTGTACTGCCTGCCTGATGGAAGGAGGGCAGTTTTTGGCATGGATGTGAAGGGTCCCTGATAATGCTGCACACCCTGTGCAGACACCGCTTGTGCTGGAGGTCTACGATGGCCGGGAGCTGGCTACCAGTGATGTGCTGGGAGGTTTCCACCACCCGTTGCAGGGCCTTCCAGTCGGCTACGGAGCGAACGCCAAACAATGCTGTGGCGCAGTTAGTCAGAAACATGTCACAGCAGGCCTGATTATTAAACTTGAAGAAACTATTTAGCTTTATGAGTTAGCATTAAATACAACTGTCATACGTGGTTGGTTTTGACATTCGTTGTCATGAGACCATTATAATTGTGTCATGAATATTTTGTTACCGAATGACACCTAATGACAACATTCATTAACATTCAAAATGATTCCTTCATGTGTCATGTCATGGTTATGACAGTATCATGACAGTGTCATGTCACTCTTATGCATTATGGAGCACTCCAGTTCCTCATCAAAGGAAAACAGTAGACAAAGCAGATTATCATGATGGCAGCCAAAAGAGCAGCCTCTCTTTTTTGGCACTCCTCTGAACTGCAGATTTTCACTCCCAATTGAGATAGCCAGACGTTACATTGCATTCAGTGTTTTCAAGCATAGATGAAATAATCAGTATGATATAGGCTATTATACACAGCTGGAGAAATCACATCCCCTCCTTGTCTGCTGATATTCTATTATTTTTACACTCTGAACAGTGCATGCTAACCTGCTAGCTTCTTATGAACTACCTGACAGACAACAGCTAAAGCTAATCAATGTTCAGTGTGCTCTTCTGTCCATATCCCTTTCATAGAGCCGCCATCACATAGCACACCCCAGTCACCTTACGTGAAAGGAACATGGTTGTCTCATTGATCACTAGGTCTGTCACAAAACCTCTCACTCTCCATTAGTAAGATTTTTTCCAGAAAACTCATGAATCTCCATCACTGTCCTTCACCATTATAGCCACCATTTGTTCTGAATAGCTGGAACACTGAACATGAAAACGGCCTAGTTTTTCCATCTTCCCACATTCATCCAATGCCACAGAACCTGAAAAGCCCGGATTAACATTAAAGGGACACTGCAGAACATTATCATCTAAATCAATGATTGGAAATAAATCCCTTATTGACTGATTGATTGCCTGGACTGTAAAGCTCTCGAAAGCCTCAATAAAGCATTTACCTCCCTGTTGAAAATTGGGTTGGAGTTTCAGTGTGATGGAAGTTGTTATATAATCTAATGTTGAATACTTCCCTTGATTATTCTGAAAAGTGATTGTGAAACATGCTATTGTACCTGTGCCCATACATTCCAAAGCTAGCCCTTGGATGACCTCCTAGTTTTCTGTGAATTAATATGCTAATGGTGGAGACCACTTGAAATAAGGCTGTCAAGCGGGGATCATTTTGAACAATATGTCCGGTTTTGTCATTTCAGTCTGTAGGTTATTATTAAGTAAGTAAATTACTATATTTTCATAGCTGAGGTGCTGAACAAACCCTAACCCAATAGAAGGGCTTTGGAAGGGTTCCTCTTCAAAGGGACTTGTCTGGAACGAAAGGTGCCAGGGGCTATCCTTGCACTGATATTGTCGTAAAGAAGACCACAATATGGAGCAGGGTAGAATATACCCAGAATAAGTGTGTATACATTGTATTTGCATTTCATTTTAAGTGCACTGTACTCTGACTGTGTTTGTACTCTACACGTCTATGGGTGTGTGTACATGCATTTGTGTGTATGTGTGTTTATTTTTGACATCTAGCTGCCTGTGTGGCTGTCCATTACAGAGAGAAGGTGATGATCATTGGAACAAAATTCTGTGTAAATGTCAAAGTCAAGGATAAGCCTTATTAAGGAGATTTACTTCGGTTGCTGGCACCTTTAGAGGAGTGTGAACACTGGTCCCTACTGGTGTGGTCAATATGTGGATGAGGAGCATGGAGGAGGTAGACAAATACTCTTCCAAACTATTTCCCCCCCCCTAGACGTCTTGGCAGGTATATATCTAGTGGGGATAGGTGAGTAAGTTATAGCAACTGAATGAACTGAGGGAAGCAAATATGGCATTACACATGAAAAGCAGGGCCTTAATCCCCTGGCCCAGGTGTCTTCAATCCCTCTGATGGCCCTCCCAGCTCCGACCACAGGTGATGCCGACAGGGGGGACAACCATGAACGTTCTCCCTGGCCCAGGCCTGGGGGGGCCCATATGGTTGGCTTAAATATAATTATTAATTAGTCAGTCAATGTTAGTACTCAGTACTATCGAGAACATTACACAGTTATTAAACAGAAGAATTGCATTTATGAAGGGATTCATGTTTTTTCTCTTTCCTGTTGTTTTTATACAGCATTATGATTCAACCTTTTTCTGTAAAAATGGTTTGTTCTACCAACAGCCAGTCAGTGATACCTTAACACCAGCGCCAATATAACTCTGTTAAAGCTGCACTAGGTAGGATTTTCTCAGTAAAGAAAAAAAAGTTCAGTGCCAGTGGCAATCCTTTATGGAGCATGCCGCTACTTCCCAGACAGTTTTGTTCCAGCAAACCCGTTCCAGCCAATTGCCTTCTGCAAGGCAGACTTTCCTCCTTGGCATATTTTGTGAATGTGCATTTTATCTGGATGATATATGTAACATAATTACACCATAGGGAGCAAAGTTTGCTTCCTGTAAGAAACCACAGTAAACTGCATTTCGTTGTGCTGTACTTGCGCTGTTCAATGACAAAGTGGCATCTAACCTAATGCAGCCAGAGACCAGGATGACAAACTGTCAATTCCTCCCTTGTCTACTACAGCATACACTACGAAAACGGTAAAGAAGCGAAAGAAGACAAAGACCAACTTTCTATAGCTAGCTATCAGAAACCCTAAGCTAACAAGGCTAAGAAGAACATCGAACTATGAGTAAGCACTTTTTTGGAAGGGAGGGATGTCACAATACGTAATCTCACACATGTGGTGTGGATGTCTGTTTGTGACATTTCATACCATAGTTCAAGCATAGTTAAAGGTAGTAGTGTCTTGTTTTGGTGATCTATTGCTGCATTAATACCAGTAAACATTAAAAATGGTCGTTAAGAAAAAAGGAAAATAATATTTTAATACACAGACTTGATTGGCTAATAGGGTGGTCAAAAGGCCATTCCTTTACCAGTATGAACAGTGGTCTATTATATTCAGATCTCTTTTATGCCCCATTCTCAGAAAAACATTTTGTATCATTTCAGTAGAGGAGCAGTTTTTCATTTCACACAACCATATGCCACTATGCATCACTTTTTCCTTTCAACATCTCTCATGGGTTCTGAGCGCTCTGGGCACTACCTAGTCAAATTAGGTCTATAAATATTCAAGAAATAGTGGAAAGACCCATTTCTCTGATGTCAATCTACCATACAATTGTGCCCTCTTCTGGACTGTAGCTATAATATCTTGTGTGTCAGTAATGTTAAGGATTGTCACCAGATACTTAAAAAGTGTCTACATCCAACTGGTATAGGCTAGTTTGATTGAATCCCTTTGATTATATATATATACACACACACACTGATGAGACAAAACATTATGACTACCCACCGGCACTGGTACCACCAATTGCTGCCCTCAGTAAGAGCATTGAAGATGGGTCGTGGCTGGGTCTTCTAGCATGACAACGACCCGAAACACACAGCCAGGGCAACTAAGGAGTGGCTCCGTAAGAAGCATCTTAAGGTCCTGAAATGGCCTAGCCAGTCTCCAGAACTGAACCCAATAAAAAATCTTTGGAGGGAGCTCAAAGTCTGTATTGCCCAGCAAACATGTATCAAATATTGAAGTCATGCAATAAAATGCAAATTAATTACTTAAAAATCATACAATGTGATTTTCTGGATTTTTGTTTTAGATTCCATCACTCACAGTTCTACCTATGATAAAAATGACAGACTTCTACATGCTTTGTAAGTGGAAAAACCGGTAAAATCAGCAGTGTATCAAATACTTGTTCTCCCCACTGTATACTGACTGGGTGTAATGCACCTTTTGTGATGGTGGTATTGCTTAATGCTGCTTTTAGGGAGGGGATTAGGGCGGAATTTTTGCAAGAATAATGACATATTCTGAAACGTCTTTTAGCTATAAAAAAGTATTATATTTAAATGAACAGAAGAGAAATGTACAGAAAAGAGGCCGCCAGTGTGATTTATGAGAGTGGACTGGTTATGTTGAAGTGAGCAAAAATGCTACGCAGCAATGTTCTTGTTATGCTCCCTTTTCGCAGCTACCCGCCCTCACAAGGGTCACTATTTGTAATACACCAACAGAAAACATGACACATTATAAAATTAGCCTCATAAATTGATCCTAATCTGCCAAGATTTTTCTCTAATCGGGTAGGAAAAAAGGCTGAGGATTTTCATTCGTCGTTCTTATCCTGCCATCTCTTGGAGGTATATTGTATCTTCATTTGGAAAACGTTTCTACAATGTCACTAAGTTTATGAACATCCTTACTAAACTGCTAATCAAAATTGTCCTATAACATATAACATTAGCCTTCACCATTTCAGAAATACACATTACTTTCCAAACACTGAACCCATCTATGTTTCCCTATGCAAAAATGTTATACATGCGGACGACGCTGTATAGCATTCAGATCTCTCAAATGTAGTTGGGCACCATTTTAATCAGGAGAACCTCCCCTTTTAAATAAGCCAAGATCTGCTGCCATAACACACTAATCAAGAAGTTCCCCCCGATGGAACTCTAAGCTCCACCCATTGGTTTCCTATGGCTGGGAGAGAGATGCTGGTCTTCAGAGGTATGATGTATATTCTCGATTTTTAAATGTCTGACACCATTTTAACCAACAGGACCTCCCCTTTAAAATAAGATATGATTGGGCTGCGCCACTCACTGTCATCATGCAAATCCCCAAAAACATTATTCCTTTAGAACTCTGAGCTCTGCCAATTGTTTTCCAATGGAGAGACATGCTGGGGAGCTGAGGCAATTATCTCAAAATGTATATTTTTCAATTTCATCAAGTGGGGCATCATTTTAATCAAGAGAATCTCCTCTTTTTAATAAAATATGGCTTGGCAGCGCCATTCACTGACTTCAAACGCTAGACTAGAAATAGTCGAAATATTTATATACTTCCACGTAACGCAAGTTTAAGTGCAATAAATACCATATAGGACCAGATGTTTACTTCCTATACCAGTTGTTATTTTTCAGTTTAGTCCTGAAATGAAGTTATAGTAGTAAAATAAAAGTGGATACCTGTTTTGGAGCCATTTTGAGAGAATGGAATTTTAAGCTTCAATCAGGTCAGAAAAGGCTCAACGAAGGTTCATTTCAATTCACTTGCTATTGGGCAGGCGCTAGCGGTCCAGCTCAGCCAGCATTCTTTTGCCGTTTTTGAGGCTAGGGTGAATTTTCATGCAATCTATTGTCCAGCCTACTGTTAGATTCTGTCCATTTTTTATTCATAAACAAAATTTGATCCATAAACAAAAGTCAGGGGAGAGACATCTTTATTCAGCATGAGGCTGCAACGTTAACCTTCCTTCTTTAATTTTGCTCTCCAATGAAAAATTATTACAACGTGAACACAGCCTTTTATGGCCCAGCACATCCCCTCCAATATCTAGCTGTCTTCCAATCACATACGTGTATTCTATATCCTAACCTTACATGGCCTAATAATGTCCCCTCTCAAGTTTCTTGGCTCCACAGCTTATCAGGTTGTGTGGGGCCCCTCAGTAGTAGATACCAACTGCTTGAGATACATTACCTCATATAGCACAAGATAACGATCCACTCCTCTAACAAGAGAATAGAACTAAAATACATGCATATCATCAGTTAAAGACAGGCTTCCTCACAATGGTATGTTCAAACATACGGTCCATGGGTCTATTCATAAAGTCTATGACAGTCACATGGAAAACTCCTATCAAGAGGTATGGACAGGATGTGTGGAACCGATCAGAAATGGGGCATCACATTTCCTACCTAGTGTCCTTCGTACAGAGATTGTTAATACTCTCATACATTGTGTCAAGCTTATTTCAGTTACTTTTCATGCCCAATATCTATCACCACTAACAGAAAGTACTAATATTAATGTATTTAAGTTATGCATTTGCAGATTGTGTGATGTATAGAGGCTATGAAACAATTTATTTCCCAAAAAGTGGATGACCTGGTATAGTAAAGTCTAGGTACAGTTTCCTAACAATTGTTAACAAAAGTAACAGTGATTATACTTGATTAGAAGCTGATAATGAACCTGGAGGTCTCCTCTTTCTCCGAGGCCTCGCCCTGTTCTTCAACATCTTCCTGGAGCGTGTCATCGTCCTTAAGTCCTGCCATGAGCCCCGCCCCTCTACTGCCTCCGCCGCCTGCCTCCGAGAAGCGCCGGCCACCATTTTGAAGTAGCAAGGCCTTGGGGAGGTGGCATCGCTCATGGCAGGGGTCTCTGGCCATAGCTTATATAAGGTGGGGTTTTGGCAGGCATCTATCTCTCTTGTGGCTCCACTCCTGTGGGTGACAGAGAGCCTTAACGTGAGATACTTGTTGAGCTAGCTACAGACCTAGGAGAATGTTTGTCAAGTGTCTAAGGTGTTAACTGATATTACTGGGCATAGACAGTGGCAAACAGCTGTCTTTGTTAGGGTTAATACATTCTACCGGTGTTCTTTACCTCTGACTCCGACTCCTGATTTAGCATCCCGCCCAGGGGTGTTACACTGGTGTCAGAAGCGCTTTTGGACCACCGCCTTGGTCGGAAGGCTAGTGTAGTCGTCAACTTGGCTAACGTTACTCTGAGTCGCGTTGAGGGAAGATACTGGGCGCAAGACCTAAGATAAAGGAAGAGCAGGCAGACATAGGGGATAGCAGGACGTCAGGCACATCGTGGTGCTCGGCAGGTGACACCAAACTGAGGGGGAGAGAGAACATCTTCATCGGTGCTTTACCCGCCAAGCTGGAGCTGACGTCACTATGGGCCGCCGCTCCGGACATGAAGGACCCAATGTGGATATCACGGCGTGACGATCTGTATCACCATGGCAATGTCAACAAAGATGGCGCAGCGCAATACCCGGTGGCTAACTGCAGCGTGAAGACACCTACGTTCTCTGGTGATGCCAACTTTGAGGCTTTCATGGCCCAGTTAGAACTTTAAGCAGACTTGGTTTGCTGGAGGGAGGAGCAGAGAGCGCTACAGTTAGCGATGTGCCTATCTGGAGAAGCCGTAGCTTGCCTGATATTGCTTAGCCATGGACAAAGACGTGACTATGGGGGCGCTAGTGGGGGCACTTACTCAGAGATACAGTCGTGACAGACATCCTGAACTCATTCTTCCGGCACTGGGCCATAGAGTGAGGTTACCGGGAGAATCGCTCAGATCGTTGGTTAATGACATTGAGGGCCTGACCCTGCAACCTTACGGTCACATGTCGCCGACCGTGCAGGATGAACTAGCCCGCGACCGTTTCATCGTGGCTTAGGCTCTTCCAGAACTGCGAGCACAGACCCAGCTGGCAGGACCACAATTCCACGGTGGTGAGAACGGCAGAACCAGGAGCGTCCACTGTACAAAGAAACAAGTCCACAGGGCTCCCTGCTCTGCCACACAGAAGCCCCAGGACAAATACAGATCCCTCTTTAGCTCTCAAACTGAAATCTGGACCTTGAGGCTAGTTCCACTTCATACCAGGCGAGGAGGAATTGGGGGGAAATGAAGTGACATTTTGAATGAAAAGCTTTTGTCAAATCTGCAGTAAAACTAGTTAGATTTATTTAGCCGTGCTGGGTCGTGTCAGCATGAATGTGTGTTTTATGAAGAAAATACAGTACATCTAATGATACAGCCTTAACGTTTCGTGGGTCGACCTGTCGAACAGGGACCCATTGTCCCAGGAACCAGAATGTGTTTTCTCTTCATGCTTTATAAAGCAGTTGATGGGGAGAATCAGTGTACCAACGTTTCTGCAAGAGAAGGATCTCTTTGAATCTGTGAACATGGCTAAATTACCACTTCTGACTTGGGAGTAAACCAGTAGCAGTGAACGAACAGATTTTCGTGTCTGTCTCACCCCACCTTATTGGCAGCCAGAAAATTTCTCATGGATATCATCTCTCCAGACATCCTCCATCCTTCTGCCTCACTCTCATTCACCATATCTGTCTCGATGGAGAGGTCCCGTCTGACCCTGAGGTGTCCGGGTACCACCACATTCCTCCGGGGTTGTCTGTGGTGTGGGTGGTGGGCCACCGGACCTGGGCAACAACATGGGTGCTCCAGGCTCCTCAACAGCCAGTTCAGCACCTAAAAGTCCCAGTATAAATGATCAATGGCAATTTAATAAGAAGTCTCACATTTAGGCTTACAATAATATTTCTAAATGCAAAACATTTATTAAACCATATGGGTATAGTACAAATTCTATTCCATTCAAGAACAACCAAATACATTCCGAACCCCAGTTAACCTTATTGGCTAACAGAACGTACTAATCTTAATGTATTTAAGTTATCAGTCTGCAGATTGTGTGGTATATAGAAGCTATGCAACAATTTTTTCCCCAAGTAGTGGATGACCTGGTATAGTGAAGTCTAAGTACAGTTTCCTTAAGATAGAGTAACACATGCACCAAATTCATATACTATTGCTCAAATTAGGTCAAATGTTGTTATAGCACCATCATTTGGCCACGTTATGCAGTAGATTGTTTTCAACCAAATGCTTTACTTTCCCACCAAGTCTTGTCTCTTGGTAATACTGTCTCAGAGCTACTGCGCTCCAGATATCACAGAATTATAACAGAATTCCAGTGCTTGGACCCTAACAATTGTTAACAAAAGTAACAGTGATTATACTAGATTAGAAGCTGATAATGAAAATCTGTAATGAGGCAGGTTTTGTTAGTGTGACTAAATTGTGAGAATCTAATAATGTACCTGTTTGACAACGATGGAGATGACATTGAATATAATAATATACCTGTTTGTTGACAATGGAGATGACGTTGAAAAAGGAAGTAGATACAGCAGACTCCATCTGGTTCTCATTTCCCTCGCTGTACGCCAACCTCTGGCTGCTCACCATGTCCCCAAAGCCAATGGTGCTGAATGCCACAAAGCAATAGTTGAGCGAGTCGAGGTACCCCCAGCCTTCGACAGCAGAGTACAAGGCGGACGCACAGCAGGAGACCAAGATGGCGGCAGCACTCAGGATCAACATCACACAGTACCACGCGGCCAGCCCCTTCCCTCTATTGCCTCCGCCGCCTGCCTCGGAGAAGCGCCAGCCGCCATTTTGAAGTAGCACGGCCTTGTGGAGGTGGCGTCGCTCATGGCAGGACTTGAGGACGAGGGTAATGACGCGCTCCAGGAAGAGGTTGAAGAAAAGGATTGTGGCGGCACAGCCGTAGAAAACGAGGAAGATCTTGCCACCGTTGGTCGCTGGCGTGGTCATTCCAAACCCTGAGGAGAATTAAAATGAAGGGAGATGTTAAAATAAAGGAAAGCTAAATAAAACTGTGTCGGTCGAACTAGAAATATTAGTTTTGGTTGAATTCATTAGCTATTATATTGGATGTCTGTGATAATTACGCGATTATGGATAGTGGAAACATTACCGTTAAACAACAACAGTGTGCCAACCAATACTGAATCACAGTGATGTCTTTTATCTTTCCAATTCCTGTTTATTTACAATTATAAACCAGTAGGTCTGAACATGTGTACTGTCAGCTTCCACAGACAGGCAGAAAAGCATGATGAGTTTGAGCAAGGCTCACGCAAGACTGGGTAATTTACCACCTAAATGAGGACTTGCAGCCAGGCAGATTTTAGTGAAATTCCCCATATTAGCCAATGGTAAACTATTGCCTCTCTATACACACAACTCTCTCACTCAAGAGCAGGGCCAAGGCCGCAGAGAGTTACATTGCTCTCCCCCCACTAAAGCAACTGGATGTTTTGATTGGGGTTCCCCGCTGTTGTGTAAAATAACTTTTTACACAGAGATAATATTCATTTTAGAGTTAAATCCATTTGCTTTGGGGATAAGCAATGTAACCTTCTGATGCAGCCTCGGCCCTCCTCTTCTTCAGTGAGTGTTTAGACAGATATTCATTATTATTCCCCTGTAACTGAGAGCAGTTGCCTGGCAACTTAAGACTAAATTCTTCCACTTTATTGTATATAACCATAGTAGAACGCACTGGTTTGGGATAACCTTAAGAACAGATTTATTCCAAGCAATTTTTCTGCATATGTGACTGTCATGGAGCTACTACTTTCAGACCACGCGAACTCTCAAAAGCACCACTAACAATTCCTTTGTTCTTAACCTTGCCAAAACGACTTCAAAATTAATCACTTTCAAATACTTAAACCACTTGTAAGAATTCTGCTAACACGCACGTGAGCCAGTGTAACTAGAATGGAATTAGCTATTAAGAGATAAAAATTTGCTAGCTAGCTAGCCAAAGTTAGCAAGCAATACCCGAGAGTGGGGGAAAGGTGGAAACAATGTGAACGAAGTTCCGTCAGAACTCTGTACTTTATCTAATCACACTTAATTGCAAAATAATGACGAATATTTGTTTGATTCTTAGCTTTTCTGATTGAGACTGTAGACATCTCATAGCTTCGTGCTCATGTCGTTTTTTCTTTTTATTAAAACGATTTGTCCGACAGTATCTTGGTTACCCTAAATGCTGAACTGCTCCCGGAAAAAGAACAGTAAAGCTACTTTAGCGCCTGGGTGCGTCATCATCAGTTTCCCACGCGCATGCTGACTACCCTGGTAATTGAGGGAGGGGTAATGGCGGGAAATTCTTTAAGAATACAGTACTTTTCAATTCATGTACTACAAAGCATAACAAGCATCTTGATAAAGACACCTACAAATCTAGCTACGATGTTAAGAGTTCTAAAATATCAAACTTCTCATCTATTTGCATGACCAGAACCAAACCCTCATGTTATATTCCTAACATATGACTGAATGAGAGAAAATTTTGAATGTGTAGCTGGTTAAAGCAAATGAACACTGTCATGGCACACATTTGTGTTTTATTTCTTAACCAATAAATAAAAATGTCAATTAAAAATAACAAGTAAAACAAAGCTGTAAAACAAGAGAGATTTGTTGAAAGCATTGAGCCATATTTGAACCTATGCTGCATCCTTATGTGTTACAGAGACAGCAGCCTAGACTGCTGGATATACCACACAACACTGATAGCTGATGAGAAATACAGTTAACACAAAAACTATTGGCACCCTTAATTTTATTGAACAAAAAATGAATAAAAAATAACCAACATGATTAATCGATTTGTTAGTGGCCAAAATGACTTATTTTTGATACATTTTTGCATTCAATCAATCAAATGTATTCATACAGCCCTTTTACAACAGCAGTTGTCAGAAAGTGCTTTTACAGAAACACCCAGCCTTAAACCCCAAGGAGCAAACAACAGTAGTGTTGAATTTCAGTGGCTAGGAAAAACTCCCTAAGAAGGCCAAACCTTTGGAAGAAACCTAGAGAGAACCCAGGCTCAGATGGGTGACCAGTCCTCTTCTGGCTGTCCCGGGTGAGCTATTAAGAATCCAATTGGTATAATAAATAAATGCATGTGGGCTAAATCCAGAGTCTATTTAAATTTAGACTAGGTTAGAAGCATGACCAGATGGACAAGGACAGCAATGGGCCCCCCAAACCAGGTACTCCGCAGGTGTGGACCAGGACCTCATGTCCTCCTACAGTTTAAAATGGGAGGAGACTGGGAAAATTCAGAAAATGCATTCCTCATATCAAAAACAATTTATAGTGGACAAGGAGAACTTAGTGGGGAAGGAGAACTGACCCAATCCCCCAGCACAATAGAATAGCAGCATAAGACCTTGAGACTGAGACGAAAGGGACACCCACCAACCGCAACCAACCTGAATGAGGGCCGAGTATTGCCAGCAGAGTACAGCCCAATTGCACAAGTGCGCAACAAAGAGATAACAACAAGCCAGTGACTCTTCCCCCGAAAGGCATTGGAGGGAGGGCATCCCAGTGGCGACGAGAGCCCACCTGGCAAGTCAGCAAGGGTGGACAGTATCAAGCCTTCTGGTCACCTTCACGCCCCCTGGCCAGGCTACACCTAATCATAAACCGTGCTGTAGAGATGAGTTTTTAGTAGACACTTGAAAGTTTGCACTGAGTTTGCATTTCTAACCTTAATTGGCATATCATTCCACAGTAATGGAGCTCTATGAGAAAAGGCCCTGCCTCCAGCTGTTTGTTTAAAAATTCTAGGTACAATTAAAAGGCCTGCATCTTGCAATCGTAGGTTACGTGTAGGTATGTATGGCTGGATCATTTCCTGAAGGTAAGTAGGCGCAAGTCCATGTATTGATTTATAGGTTAACAATAAAACCGTAAAATCAGCCCTAACCCTAACAGGCAGCCAGTGTTAGGATACTAGTACAGAAGTAATGTGTTCACATTTTTTGGTTCTAGTTAGGATTCTAGCAGCCGTGTGCAGCACTAATAGAAGTTTATTTATTGATTTGTCAGGGTAACCGGAAAGAAGAGCATTGCAGTAATCTAGAAGTAACGAAAGCATATATTTGTTTTTCTGCATCAGTTTTTGATAGAAAGTTTCAGATTTTTGCAATGTTTTGAAGATGAAAATAAGCAACTTTTGAGACATATTTTATATGTTCATCAAAGGAGAGGTCAGGGTCAAGGGTAACGCAGAGGTTTCTTACAGTTTTTTAGGATACGACCATGCAGCCGCCGAGGTTCACAGTGAGATCTGCTAACAACGCTATTTGTTTCTTGGGTCCTAAAACTTTTTTTTTTTCTTGAGTTTAAGAGCAAGAAGTTCTCTGTCATCCGCTTCCAAAGTAGCTAATTTGGGGGCTTCTCCATGCTTCATTGAAATATATAACTGTGTGTCATCAGCATAACAGTGAAAGTTAATATTGTGATTTCGGATTACATCGCCCAGAGGGAGCATGTATAGTGAGAACAATAATGGGCCCAAAACCGAGCCTTGAGGAACTCCAAAGCATACCTTTGACTTGTCAGATGATATGCCATCCACACTAACGAACTGATATCTTTCAGATAAATAAGATTTAAACCAGGCTAGAACATGTCCACGTAGCCCAATATTGGTTTCCAGTCTCTCTAAGAGAAGGGAGTGATCAATAGTGTCAAAAGCAGCACTAAGATCAAGAAGCAACAGGACGGATGCGGAACCTTTGTCTGAGGCCATTAGAAGGTCATTTGTTACCTTCAGGAGTGCACTCTCAGTACTATGATGGGATCTGAAACCGGACTGGAGCATTTCAAAAATGTTATATGTCTTCAGGAAGGCATTCAGTTGTTGGGAAACACATTTTTCTAAGATTTTTGAGAGGAACGGGAGATTCGATATTGGCCTATAATTGCTTAATATGTCGGTATCCAGATTAGATTTTTTTTAGAAGAGGCTTAATTTCCGCTATTTTATGTGAGTTTGGTACACATCCGGAGGAAAGGGAGCTATTTATTATGTTCACCATTGGCTGACCTAGCACAGGAAATAGCTCCTTAAGTAATTTTGTTGGAATCGGGTCTAGCTGACAGTTTGTGGGTTTAGAACTCATTACAAATTTAGTGAATGTGTCGAGCGATACGGTATAAAAAAAATCCAGTGTCCCCAACACCTGGTCAGGGAGGTTCTGGACATTCTCAGGACAACTGAGATTTTGAGGACCATAACTATTTAAGGAGGAGTCAGTTATTTGTTTTCTAATGGTGATGATCTGTTCATCAAAGTAGGTCATGTATTCATTCCAACTAAAGTGAAGACCTACTTCACTTGTTGAGCTTTGCTTTTTTGTTAACTTTGCAACTGTATCGATACTGTATCGTATAAAACCCATTGAATCAATTATGGCTTCAAAGGCTCTTTGAAGAGGATCATTGGACTTTTCCATATGAATATTGAAATCGAAAGGCTTTAGCCACGTTTCACATAAACCAATAACATCTAGTTTATTATCAGAGATTAATTTACTGCAACTGCCTTTGGAGCAAGAGGACTAACATTTAGGAGTCCCATTTTTATTTTTATTTGTGACCGAGATGGAGGAAGGCTTTATCTTAAAAAGGTTGTTTTTGTTAGCACTACCTTGTTTATCTCAGGTAAAGCTGTACTAACTACTCTGGCTATGCTATCGACAGGCTCCACTAACAGACTGGCTAACAGCCTGCGGCCTGACCTGCATCCTATCTCATGGTGAGGCTATAGGAGTGAGACTCCTGTCAATGTTCCTAGATAAAAGAAGAGCACCACTCCAGCTAGGATGGAGTCCGTCGCTCCTCAGCAGATCAGGCCTGGACCTATTTCTGGGAGAGTCTCAAAGAGAGCCAGTTATCTACAAACTCAACCTCCTGCGACGGGCAGACCTCCGTTTTCAGCCAGCGATTGAGTTGCGCAAGTCTGCTGTAGAGCTCGTCACCACCCCTAGCTGGGAGGGGCCAGAGAAAATTACTCGATGCCAACACATCTTTCTAGGTAGTTTACTATGGGGGGTGGATTCTGCCACGGAGATGCAGATAAGCGACCTACCGTCAACTTGCTCCCATTTAACGTCGCCGTGAGTGAATCTTTTATGCTGTACGTCGCCGTGAGTGAATTTCTTTGGCTTAACGTCGCCGTGAGTGAATTTCTTTGGCTTTAGCAGATTACAACTTTTGTTTGTTCATTGCATACTGCACTTGTTATCTAATTCCTCTAAGAATAACATACCCTTTTCTACTGCTCCTATATAGAGAACTGTAAATTCGAACTTTTGAATGTTCAATATATATTGGAAGAATATCAAGACAGTAAATCCAGGTATTGAAACTCCAATTTATGGCCCATCCACCACTGCCCAGACATCCCTGTGGACCATGATCAGCCATTATTGTGCAGGATTAATTTACATGTCCTTTTTATGCATTGTATACAGGTGTATTTAATAAAAAATAGAATATTGGTTCTTCCTACCACCATTCTACTAGAATAACTACCAGTTGGAGGAGTGTGTTCCTGAGTTAACACTTTATGTCCCAAATATCTCTTGGAGCCTAGACACTTTTCATTGTAAGGGGAGAGTTTGCATGGCCATGAAGGCCTGGGGTCATCAGTCAAGCCATGTTTGACAGTATATCACTGGATAATCCCCCCTCCCCATATGTGGAAACAACCTCTACAGTTCCTGCTTGTTTTTGGTGCCTTTTGCCCTCAGGTTTGTCTCCAGCAAAAACGTCCATGTAGGTCAGATGATTGACAGGTGCTTTTTTCTACAGTCACATCATTGGCAGCCATACATGCACATGCCACAACACTTCCTCCACCATGCTTCACAGAACAGGTGCCGTAACACTTCCTCCACCACACTTCACAGAACAGGTGCCATAACACTTCCTCCACCATGCTTCACAGAACAGGTGCCATAACACTTCCTCCACCACACTTCACAGAACAGGTGCCACAACACTTCCTCCACCATGCTTAACAGAACAGGTGCCATAACACTTCCTCCACCATGCTTCACAGAACAGGTGCCATAACACTTCCTCCACCATGCTTAACAGAATAGTTTATTTGTATTTTTTATGTAACCTTTATTTAACCAGGTAGGCCGATTGAGACAGATTCTCATTTGCAATGGTGACCTGGCCGAGACAAAGCGCAAACGTGCAGGACAACATACAGTTACAAACAGTACACAGAGTACAAAAATACAAAATAAAGTAGAGTCTGTAAGAGGTGCCATAACACTTCCTCCACCATGCTTCACAGAAGAGGTGGTATGCTTTGGCTCATAAGCAGATGCTCACCTTCTCATTACTCCTCCCTTCCCATCTTTCTTTTAAGTCGCTGAGGGTTTACTGATCTGGCCAAGAAGGGGTTTTTATTGAACTAGGAAATAATTATTCTGTCATCCACCTCAGATATCTTTTGTAGTCTATAAGATTGTGCTCAACTCGAAAATCTGTTTAGGAGATTCAATTAATCCTTGTACATTTTCAATACGGAATTCCAAAATGCAACATTGCTTAAATATTAACAAAATGCGTTCTGAACCTTGTGCTCAAATTAGCTTGTAAATTATAATACATTCAAGGAATCATTGCACTCCAATCCAATTTTCAGATGAGAAATTACATTAAGAAACACAGAAATGCGTATACAAAACAGGTAATTTACAAACATGCAAAATGGTAAAAATCACAATATCAACTCCCAAGGGACAGAACAACTGTAGCAATATCAGCCACATCTGGAGCAGGCATGATGCAGAGGTTTATTAAGCTGACCAGTTCTACAAACATATACTGCCAAGGTCAGCCAGACATGGACAGAGACACCCAGGTCTAACTAAATTGGTAATTGGTTTATAAGAGTGAAAAGAAATCTCTGGGGTTTGTGAGAATTGCTTATATCCACGGTATATCCAAATCTTGTGTCAAGGCACTGCACGATGCATCACGCTTAAGTTCTTAGCTGTGGTACAATGATCATGTACCCAACCCGCTTGTGCCGTATTCCTTATGTATACCGATTTACTGTGGTGCCACTTAAAGCAGAGAAAGAGCAAAGAGAAGTTATATTATGGTTTGGGGTGGCATTCATGCATCAGGGCCGGGCCAACCTGCCATAATGGATTCAATCATGGATTTAACATTTACATCATGCAGCAGACGCTTTTATTATTGTAACGTTACTGAAGCTATTGGTGTACTTTCAATAAGTGCTCCCTAAAGAAATTGCATTTCTGTTTATTTTTGGAAAGTAAGTGATTGCAAAGTATTAATATCTCAGTGTCAGTTGTTGAATTAAGTTGCCTTTATCTGTTCAAGTTCGAAGTGTTTGTATTTGTCATGAAATGCTTAGTTTCCTTACTCCGCAACAGAGCAGATAAGAATAAAAACGGTATGATCTAAAGAAATGCATGTTAATGTATGATCTGTTCATATCTGTACACATCTGAGCAAAAAACGAATTTTCTGGGTGTGTACATACCTATATAAAAATGCAGGATATATTCTGATTAACCATGTATTTTGATCCATAGTAATACCACATCATTTGTGGTGTATTATTTTTTTCTTTTATATTTTACATTTCTATTTTATGTAATGTTTGTTAATATGTTTTATAATTGTCTTACTACTGGCGCCGTAGGACGTTTGCCTGATACACCATGTGGCTAAACAAGTGAACTACACACAGACTGATTACAGCTGTACATTTAGATTTTGGATTTAGCTGTAAATATGCGGTGATCACTGTACATTTCATTGTATTCTGTAATATTTACTCTTTAGTATTTTCATGAATAGAGAGTGTATGTTTCGGCTCAGTGATATTTTGACAAAGGCATGTGTTATCATTTTATATTACTAGCTATTCAGACAGTTAACCAAGCAAAAATATGAATACCTGTTAATATGAGTAGAATTCCTTATGTTGTAATATCATGTTGTTATAAACTATTTGTGTGACAATTATTTACACTGACTACACTAGTATTTTACAAATATGTTGAAATCTTTATTTTCCTACACTGACGGAGGCGACGTTCAGACATTGCACATAGTTTATCACTCACGGCGACGTAGCACATTGTTGAACACTCACGGCGACGTTCAGACGTTGCACATGTGAATTCACTCACGGCGGCGGCGTAAGAAATTTTGACAACGTCTGTAACGCCGTCGCCGCCGTGAGTGATTTACATGTGCAACGTCTGAACGTCGCCGTGAGTGATTAACAATGTGCAACGTCTGAACGTCGCCGCCGTGAGTGTAGCAAAATAAAGATTTAACATTTCAATCATGGGGGTATAACAACATATTTGTAAAATAATTACAAATAATAAAATAATTGTTTACTCTCTTTCCACTATAGCTATGTCACTATCAGTAAGAAAGCAGTGGTAAGAAAGCTGTTGTAATAACAAACCTTTATCGGCACAAAAGGAGCACAAATGGTTGAGCCTATTTTGAGTTAATTTTACCTATAAAATATCATTATATATCTAGCAGCACAAACAAAACATTTTACGGCACAAACCAGCACGAACGATTAAGCCTATTTTGCCATAGATTTGCGCTGGATGGGGGACCATCTTTACACAGATAAAAACCTTTAATCGCTTCTACTCCAGTTGTGCTGCTGTCATTTTAAGTATTATTCCTAAAAAATATTTTATAGTTAATTCTAAAAATATTTTATAGTTAATTTATAGTCACTCCGCCCCCCAAATCCTCCAAATTCACCCATAAATGATTTTGTTTGTGCCGTTATAGTTTTTGTGCTGCTTTCATATTTTAAATATTAAATAATATGTTATAGATCAAATTCACTCAAAATAGGCTCAATCGTTTGTGCTTCTTTTGGGTCGGTAAAATCCTTCCTTTTCAACTTTTTTTGGAAAGAAAAATGAAATGTCTAATATATAAAACGCTGCTTCAGTACAATGAAAAATGTAAATGCACAAATGGAGAACAATTGAGCCTATTTCGATGGAGTTTTTAGCATGTTGTGGGGGCTGGTGACACCATACCCTATAATTAAATATCTAATATTTAAAACACCGAAGCAGCCAAAATGAAAATTGTAACGGCAAAAAGTGCTGCTATACTTTTTTAGATATGAAATAATATTTTATAGGTCAAATTCACTCAATATGTGCTCATTTTGTGCCGATAAAGGTTTGTTTTTGCGACTGCTTTCTTACGGATAGTTACAGAGCTATAGTGGAAAGAGATTAAAGCCAGTGCACTATCCAGTAGGAATAGGTATGTACCAAAAACCGTAGAAGCACAAACAAACCTTTCAGCGGCACAAACAGAGCATAAATGATTGAGCCTATTTTGAGGGAGTTTGGAGCAGGTTGTGGGGCTGGTGACAGCTAAAATTAAATGTCTAATATATACAACGCTGCATCAGCACAAACGAAACTTTTAACGGCGACCTAACGCATAAAAGATTCACTCACGGCGACGTTAAGCCAAAGAGATTCGCTCACGGCGACGTTAAATGGGAGCAAGTTGACCGTAGGTCGCTTATCTACATCTCCGTGGCAGAATCCACCCCCCATAGTTTACACGCTGATGCTATGTTCTGCTTCGTAACCTCTGACTGTTTCATCCTAACGTGGTTGGTGCTAACGTGAATAACAATATCACTGTACTCTCTATACTTGCCAGTTTTAGACTCCGCTAGCACCAGCCCCAGATTTGCGGCTACGTCGGTGGCTCTGCCCCCCGGTGAACAGTGTACGATCGCCGGCCGATTCTTTAGTCTAATACTGCGGGTAATGGAATCAGTGATGACTAAAGTTTTTAGTTTTTCAAGGCCACCGGCAGAACATGCCTGCTGATCATGCCCTCCGAAGACGGCTCGGGCCTTGACTTCGACTCCAGTTGGATTTAGCAACGACTCAGGTTTAACTGGTCGACGGCATTTCTTCCCAGTGACCAAGAAAAAGTTATTGCCCAGCTACAGGAGCTGTGCCGGGGGGCTAACAACACTCGTTTCTTCATAGTGGCACAGACGCAGTTTTTCTATTTCTACACTAACATAATCTTTGCCTGACATTTGCGTCAGAAGCCGAGTTTCTAACTCTGCTATCTTTACCTCAAGACGATAGTTCTCCTCCGCGTTGTAGCTACAACAATTACAGGCATTTTAATGATACTTAGCGTCGGGTGTTCAGGGGTGAGTAGTTCTGTTATGTCCAAAAAGAGTCCAGTGTAGTAAAGTTGGGTAAGTGTCAGGAGGGTGTCGTCGAAGTGCAAGGAAAGAGCCAATTGCAGGAAGGTAGGTAGCGATGTTTTTTTTTAATGAATTTGGCAGGTAGGTAACACTTCTATGATCAAGTTTCATGAGCAACCAAATATTTTTTCCTGTTATGAGTCCAACACATTTCCAAATAAGAGTTATCATCATCAGAGGTGTAATCAGGTCAATTTGGCACATGTTACAGTAAGCACTAAGTGGGCTTTTAATAAGAAGCCAATTCACCTGGTTGTGTTGCTCTAGATCCAGAGTGTGAAGTATCTGGTCACAGCCCACTTGTACCCATTTGTATTTATTGACCCATATAAACACACAAATATTGTGTTGAAGGATATTCATTTATAGAACTGTTGGTATTACCTTAAATAACAACAGAAATACTCTATATTTTACGGAACAAGTGGCAGCCATGTTGACATGTAATGAGGAACATTTAAAACTGGATCAGAGACACCCATAATTCACATCATTATTCTCTGGTTGAATAGTGAGGTGGTTGTCTGACTAGAGACATTCTCCAATAGGTTTTTTGGTCCCAACCTAGTGATCTTTGGTTTACTATCAACTCTATCTGCACTCATCCGATGGTCAATCATCACTAGCAAACACTTAAAAGTTTGAAATGACTAAATGAGGGAGATGATGATGACCTGTGCTAAGCTGGTGCAGAAAGTTCCTTATTGTACATACCATGGATGGTTGGTTTGCTAATCAATATAACACTGTGACACAAACAAAAGCTCAAAGCGTACTGATCACATTTATTTTATAATTATAAAACTATAATGGTCAGATGAGATACAGTATATTATGTCTGTTTTAAAGGGTGTCTGCTCCATGCTCTACATGCTGGAAGTTTAGGTTACGTTTCATAGGCCTATACTAAGTCAAATATTAAGACTTATCTATATCTGAAGGAAAATGCATGGAACAGAGACATGATCTCTTTTGTAAGGGTGTAATCAACACAGGTCTAGCACAAGTCAGATGTATAAGGAATGGAAAATGCTGATTAATTTGAGCTATTTATAGGCAACACATTTCTCATTATATACATTAATGTGATGATGATGCAGTGAAAAAGGATGTTACTAGGACAAGGACGTTTACAATGGTTCTTAGGGCCCCATATAACTCAGGTGAGAAAGTGTGGCACTTACAATGTCAGGGCTATAGATTCCATTCCCCGTAGGGACAAGTGTAAAAAAACATTACCATTTATGTATCAACTAGTTGTGTCTGCTTAATGATCAAATGTAAATGCAACACTGCATAAGCTAAGGAAAAGGCCTGAGACATTGGTAAAAAAAAACAATAAAAAAAATAAACAGATGGGCTAACAAAATCCACCTTCCCTCACTGTAGCCAATGGACTTGTAAGTGGGGAGGGGTGGATAAACTGACCAGCTGCATTCTGACTGCTCTATCAACGTCTCAACTGTCAATAACTTGTAGTTGCATGCCCCATGTTTGTTAAAAGCTTAAAATGTTAATAGACATCTTCAGTGCAGATAACCTGTCAAACCTGGGAAAAACAGTTTCAAAAAGTAGGATTAAACCACAATTCAGATTCCCTGAATAAGGAGACTACTCAGTTCAGTGAAACATACAGTAAGCACATTTTGATCTGATAAATTCTGTCTGGAGAGTTCACTGAGGCAAGTTGTGAGTGGGGGAGGGGTGCTTATGCTGTCACCAGCTACATTCTGACTACTCTACCAACTTCTTAACTGAAATTAGCTTATAGTTGCATACCACAGGTATGTTATAGTTTAGCAATCTTCAGACGTTGGTAAAAACTGTCTCAAACAGCTGGATTAAACCACAATTCACCTTCTGTTTATTAGGTGGCAATTCAGTTAAGTGAAACATACAGTAAGCACATTTTGCTTAGAACAATTTTGTATGGAGAGTTCACTGAGACGAGTGGGGGAGGGGCGGATATACTGTCAACAGCTACTAGTTTATAGTTGTGCGTGGGAGAGGGGTGGTTATACCTGCAACAGATACATTCTGACTATGAACTTCTCAACTGAAACTAGCTTAGTTGCACGCCATGTTAAAAGTTTAGAAATGTTCACATTTTGTGTGCAAAGCAAATTATCTTGACTAAAATGTAAAAGAAACCACACACAACCCAAGGAAAATGCTTGAGGCATTGGTAAAACAGTCTCAAACAGCTGGATTAACACCTGATCCACCTTCCCTCACTGTGGGAGGGGTGGATAAACTGTGAGGCTGCATTCTGACTGCTCTAGCAACTGTCACTAGCTTATTGCATGCCACATGTATGTTAAAAGCTTAAAATGTTAATAGACATCTTCAGTGCAGATAACCTGTCAAACCTGGGAAAAACTGTCTCAAACAACAGGATTAAACCACAATTCAGATTCCCTGGATAAGGAGACTACTCAGTTCAGTGAAACACAGTAAGCACATTTTGATTAGAATAATTCTGTCTGGAGAGGTCACTGAGGCAGGTTTTGATTGGGGGAGGGGTGGATATACTGTCAACAGCTACTAGCTTATAGTTGCATGCATGCCTCATGTACACTCACCTAAAGGATTATTAGGAACACCATACTAATACTGTGTTTGACCCCCTTTCGCCTTCAGAACTGCCTTAATTCTACGTGGCATTGATTCAACAAGGTGCTGAAAGCATTCTTTGTTGAAATGTTGGCCCATATTGATAGGATAGCATGTTGCAGTTCATGGAGATTTGTGGGATGCACATCCAGGGCACGAAGCTCCCGTTCCACCACATCCCAAAGATGCTCTATTGGGTTGAGATTTGGTGACTGTGAGGGCCATTTCAGTACAGCGAACTCATTGTCATGTTCAAGAAACCAATTTGAAATGATTCGAGCTTTGTGACATGGTGCATTATCCTGCTGGAAGTAGCCACCAGAGGATGGGTACATGGTGGTCATAAAGGGATGGACATGGTCAGAAACAATGCTCAGGTAGGCTGTGGCATTTAAAGATGCCCAATTGGCACTAAGGGGCCTAAAGTGTGCCAAGAAAACATCCCCCACACCATTACACCACCACCACCAGCATGCACAGTGGTAACAAGGCATGATGGATCCATGTTCTCATTCTGTTTACGCCAAATTCTGACTCTACCATCTGAATGTCTCAACAGAAATGGAGACTCATCAGACCAGGCAACATTCTTTCAGTCTTCAACTGTCCAATTTTGGTGAGCTCGTGCAAATTGTAGCCTCTTTTTCCTTTTTGTAGTGGAGATGAGTGGTACCCGGTGGGGTCTTCTGCTGTTGTAGCCCATCCGCCTCAAGGTTGTGCGTGTTGTGGCTTCACAAATGCTTTGCTGCATACCACGGTTGTAACGAGTGGTTATTTCAGTCAAAGTTGCTCTTCTTACAGCTTGAATCAGTCGGCCCATTCTCCTCTGAGCTAGCATCAATAAGGCATTTTCGCCCACAGGACTGCCGCATACTGGATGTTTTTCCCTTTTCACACCATTCTTTGTAAACCCTAAAATGGTTGTGCATGAAAATCCCAGTAACTGAGCAGATTGTGAAAGACTCAGACCGGCCCGCCTGGCACCAACAACCATGCCACGCTAAAAATGGCTTAAATCACCTTTCTTTCCCATTCTGACATTCAGTTTGGAGTTCAGGAGATTGTCTTGACCAGGACCACACCCCTAAATGCATTGAAGCAACTGCCATGTGATTGGTTGATTAGATAATTGCATTAATGAGAAATTGAACAGGTGTTCCTAATAGTCCTTTAGGTGAGTGTATGTCAGAAGCCTATAAATGCTATAAATTATTAGAGACACAAACAGTTTTCTTCTTAAATGTTGAAGTACAATGAAGTCTGATAAATTGGACAAAAATATGTAAAGAAATGTCCTTTTCTTTTACTACTTTCATTCCAACAGGTTAACTCTCTGAATCTGGAGTATCTGGGGTACCATATCTGGGGTACCTCTGTTACTTAATTAAATTCAGTCTACATACGAGCGGTAGGCCCTATCTGGGTATCCAGGGTGTTTCCTGAAAGCTGAGAGTCTTGTCTTTCCAGCGGTGCCTTCCAATCTTTGGTGTGACACACCAGCATATAAATCTACCATGTTGTTATCACACATAACCTATTACATACTGAATTGGGATTACTGTGTGTACAGAATACCTCTGATTGACACCTGCAACACCCCTAAAAAGAGATCTCTTAATCTCAATGTGGCTAACCTGGTTAAATAAAAATAAATTAAATTGAAAAGAGACAAAATCAAAATATGTCATACCAAAATACATGCTTCCCTTCAACAGTACATAACATCTGTACACAGAAATTAGAACAAGCATTATATTTTTTATAAAATGAAGAAAGACATACAAGTGATAAGCAGCTTTACTGATATACTATGGATAAGGGAACACATTGTCTTTTTTTAAATAAAATCACTGTGCTGAAGAGCGGTCATTTTTTGTGTATTTGGAGACAGGAACAGGGGAGGACGCTAAACTTTCAGATGCACACTAAACGCAGTTCTTATCCAAAACCATATTACTTTATTAGTACAGAATATATATTTGTCAGATATTTGTCAGAAACATTCAGTTGGATCTGTCATACAATATGAAGTGATAAAGTAATTATAACTTTTTAGCCATCTCACTATAAATACAGAGTGAAATCAGGAACCATTTAAAAGCCCACCATTATTTAAGTTCTTTATGATAATATGAAAGTAAACAAAAAAACATGTAAGCAGGCAGGCTGATGCATGATACATGGGACAAGGAGGTGAAAACATATGGTTTAGTAACATACTGGAATTTCTTTTAAAAAGTAATTGGTGGCCTCCACAGGGCAGAAAGGTTGGCTACCTCTAAGTAACTGTGGTGGACCTGGAAGCGGGTGTGCAGCCAGTGGCGGCTTAGCAAGCAGGAGTAAAAATCAGGGCCAGTGGGAAAGACAGCAGAAGAAGGGTAAAGATGAGGTGGTCTGAGGAGGGACGTTGGTAGGCAGGGAAACAACACTGAGTAGTGTATTGGACCTGAAAAGCAGTGGACAAGGATTCTTTATTATGCCATTACGAATAATGTTTTTCTATAACCCACATAGACCATTCATTTATTGTAGGATTACATCCAGTTTCAGAAGGGTATTAGTTAATTTCTATTCAAGATGAATACAACTATAATAATGCTCAACTATAATAAGGCCTGTCTATAATAATAGACATTGAGTAATCAGCCATTGCATTTATGCTCCTCTCCCCAAAACATCCTGATCTGCTAGGAGCCTGATATCATAACATTCACCTGCAAGCCTTCGTTTCCATCCATTACAAGTTCAAGTTTAGAAAGTTTAAAAAAGTCAAATGACTGGATGTAATGTCTACATGTACTGTATTCATGGATTGCACCTTGGTAACTGAGGTGCTATAGACTCAGCAGTAATTTTACTGTTATAACAAAATTTATATCCGTGGCTTATTAATTTATGACGTTGGGGCTAATTACTGTTTTGCTAAATTAAACTAGGGACTTGGAAAACGACAACATTAGCTAGCTAAAATGTGGTTGGCCCGCTTAATATTAACTAGCTAATTAACGTTATAGCTACTGCATCTAAGCTAGCATTGAGGATTCACAGGAATTCTCAGTTAGACATCACTCCAAAACAAACGTTCAAAACAGTATTTTACAAAACGTACAATCCATGAATATGGATGCCAAATCGTGTAGCTAGGATTTCTAAGCTATCTTCAGGTTTGGTTCACATTATTTTAGATGTACATTACTGTTTCAAACGCCAGCTACGCTAGCTTAAAATGGCTAGCTACAATCTACAGTAAACGTATTGGGTGACTAACATTAGAAACATTTGAATGGTCTGGCAATAACAATACATATCCGCAACATAATTTCACTTAACTAAAACCCCAATGCATGATATCTGTAATGACATTTTGACTAGGCAGAATGAAAGTTAAAGATATCTCCAATTTGAGATATCTTCAGTCAATCAATCAATCAAATTTATTTATAAAGCCCTTTTTACAACAGCAGTTGTCACAAAGTGCTTTACAGAGACACCCGGCCTTAAACCCCAAGGAGCAAACAACAGTAGTGTTGAATTTCAGTGGCTAGGAAAAACTCCCTAAGAAGGTTGAATTTTAGGAAGAAACCTAGAGAGGACCCAGGCTCAGAGGGGTGACCAGTCCTCTTCTGGCTGTGCCGGGTGAGATATTAAGAGTCCAATTGGAATAATAAATACATTTCTCTGGGCTAAATCCAGAGTCTATTTGAATTTAGACTAGGTCAGAAGTATGACCAGGTGGACAGGGACAGCAACGGGCCCCCCAAACCAGGTAATCCGCAGGTGTGGACCAGGACCTCATCTCCTCCTAAAATTAAAAACTGGAGGAGACTGAAAAAAAAGTTAGTAGTGCATTCCTCATATCCCCCAGCACAATAATATAGCAGCGTCACACCTTGGAACTGAGACGGGGGGTCCGATGACACTGTGGCCCTACCCGGGGGAGGCCCTGTACAGGGCCCAACAGGCAGGAAATCCACCCACATTGCCAGGCATCAACCAAAGGGACACCCACCAACCGCAACCCCCCCAAGTCACGAGGTAAAAAAAAAAAAAAGAAAATCCCCATAGACCTCGAAGGATTGTTGAGGCATAGATCTGGGGACAGTGATTAAACAATCACTAAAAGCATTGAAAGTTCCAAGGAGCACAGTTGGCTCCATCATTGTGGAATGGAACAACTTTGAGAACATCAAGACACTTCTAAAAGCTAAGCCGTCTGGTCAAACAAAGTAACCAGACAAGAAAGGCCTTGGTCAGGGAGGTGTCTAAGGATCCATTGAAAAATGTACCTATATATTTGGGATTTACCTATGTATTTGGGATGTTTGAATTGGGTTGTTTAAATACAACACCTACTGATTATTTCCGACATCTGCACATTTTATTTTAATTGCTATGGACTATTCCAAATGATAATGTGGAGACCCTGTGTTAATTTAAAGTGCTGTTCTAAGTTGTTCAATTATGTTTCATTAGGGGGCAGTGCCTTACAGTTAGTTGGAGATGTTTTACCGGGTGGGACGTCCCGCTGCGAGGAGGGCATCTCTAGCGGCTCGGGACAGCAGGGGCGTGTCCAGGGGTCTCTGGTCATAGCTTATATAAGGTGGGGTTTTGGCGGGCATCTCACTCTCTTGTGGCTCCACTCCTGTGTGTGACAGAGAGCTGTAACTTGTTGAGCTAGCTACAGATCTAGAAGTGCGAAATAGCTGTTTTTGTTAGGGTTAATAAATTCTACCCGGTGTTCTTTACCTCTGACTCCGACTCCTGATTTAGCATCCCGGCCAGGGGTGTTACACTGGTGTCAGAAGCGCTTTTGGACCACCGCCTTGGTCGGAAGGCTAGTGTAGTCGTCAACTCGGCTAACGTTACTCTGAGTCGCGTTGAGGGAAGATACTGGGCGCAAGACCTAAGATAAAGGAAGAGCAGGCAGACATAGGGGATAGCAGGACGTCAGGCACATCGTGGTGCTCGGCAGCTGACACCGAACTGAGGGGGAGAGAGAACATCTTCCTCGGTGCTTTACCCGCCAAGCTGGAGCTGACGTCACTATGGGCCGCCGCTCCGGATATGAAGGACCCAATGCGGACTTCACGGCGCGAAGATTAGTATCACTATGGCAATGTCAAAAGAAATGGCGTGGCGCTGTTCCCGATGGCTAACTGTAGCGTGAGGACACCTAAGTTCTCTGGTGATGCCGATTTTGAGGCTTTCATGGCCCAGTTAGAACTTTTGGCAGACTCGGTTTGCTGGAGGGAGGAGCAGAGAGCGCTGCAGTTAGCGATGTGCCTATCTGGAGAAGCCGTAGCTTGCCTGATATTGCTTAGCCCGTTTCATCTTGGCTTTGGCTCCTCCGGAACTGCGAGGACAGACCCAGCTGGCGGGACCACGTTCGCGGCAGGTGGCGTTCGAGGTAGTAAAGAGGAACAAGGTCATCTGGCTGCCGGGAAAAGGAGATTCCACGGTGGTGAGAATGGCAGAACCAGGAGCGTCCACTGTACAAAGAAACAAGTCCACAGGGCTCCCTGCTCTGCCACAGAGAAGCCCCAGGACAAATACAGATCATCTTTAGCTCTCAAACTCAAATCTGGACCTTGAAGCTAGTTCCACTTCATACCAGGCGAGGAGGAATTGGGGGGAAATGAAGTGACATTTTGAATGAAAGGTTTTTGTCAAATCTGCAGTAAAACTAGTTACATTTATTTAGCGGTGCTGGGTCGTGTCAGCATGAATGTGTGTTTTGTGAAGAAAATACAGTACATCTAATGATACAGCGTTAACGTTTCGTGGGTCGACCTGTCGAACAGGGACCCATTGTCCCAGGAACCAGAATGTGTTTTCTCTTCATGCTTTATAATGCAGTTGATGGGGAGAATCAGTGTACCAATGTTTCTGCAAGAGAGGGATCTCTTTGAATCTGTGAACATGGCTAAATTACCACGTCTGACTTGGGAGTAAACCAGAAGCAGTGGATGAACACGTTTTCGTGTCTGTCTCTCCCCACCTTACTGGCAGCCAGAACATCTCTCATGGATATCATCTCTCCAGACATCCTCCATTCATCTGCTTCACTCTCGTTCACCGTGTCTGTCTCGATGGAGAGTTCCCGTCTGACCCTGAGGTGTCCGGGTACCACCACATTCCTCCAGGGTTGTCTGTGGTGTGGGCCACCCGACCTGGGTAACAACATGGGCGCTCCAGGCTCCTCAACAGCCAGTTCAGCACCTAAAAGTCCCAGTATAAACGATCAATGGCAATTTAATAAGAAGTCTCGCATATAGGCTTACAATAATATTTCTAAATACAAAACATTTATTTTTCCATCATAAAATGAATGTCTACAATAATAGACCTATGACATATACACTCACCTAATTGATTATTAGGAACACCTGTTCAATTTCTCATTAATGCAATTATCTAATCAACCAATCACATGGCAGTTGCTTCAATGCATTTAGGGGTGTGGTCCTGGTCAAGACAATCTCCTGAACTCCAAACTGAATGTCAGAATGGGAAAGAAAGGTGATTTAAGCAATTTTGAGCGTGGCATGGTTGTGAGTATTTCACAATCTGCTCAGTTACTGGGATTTTCACGCACAACCATTTCTAGGGTTTACAAAGAATGGTGTGAAAAGGGAAAAACATCCAGTATGCGACAGTCCTGTGGGCGAAAATGCCTTGTTGATGCTAGAGGTCTCGATTTCTGTTGCGACATTCAGATGGTAGAGTCAGAATTTGGCGTAAACAGAATGAGAACATGGATCCATCATGCCTTGTTACCACTGTGCAGGCTGGTGGTGGTGGTCTAACTGTGTGGAGGATGTTTTCTTGGCACACTTTAGGCCCCTTAGTGCCAATTGGGCATTTTTTAAATGCCACGGCCTACCTGAGCATTGTTTCTGACCATGTCCATCCCTTTATGACCACCATGTACCCATCCTCTGGTGGCTACTTCCAGCAGGATAATGCACCATGTCACAAAGCTCGAATCATTTCAAATTGGTTTCTTGAACATGACAATGAGTTCGCTGTACTGAAATGGCCCTCACAGTCACCAAATCTCAACCCAATAGAGCATCTTTGGGATGTGGTGGAACGGGAGCTTCGTGCCCTGGATGTGCATCCCACAAATCTCCATGAACTGCAACATGCTATCCTATCAATATGGGCCAACATTTCAACAAAGAATGCTTTCAGCACCTTGTTGAATCAATGCCACGTAGAATTAAGGCAGTTCTGAAGGCGAAAGGGGGTCAAACACAGTATTAGTATGGTGTTCCTAATAATCCTTTAGGTAAGTGTATATAAGTGCTTTCCAAATGACCAATTTTTAAAAGCACTTCACAAAGAGCATCAACCCAGGGTCCAAGCTTTTTCAACAGTTTGCCCTTATACCAGGATCTAGTTTTTTGGCATTTAAACGTGTCTTGGCCTGCTTATGTGGTAAATCCCAAATTAACCCCTCCATCCTCCAATTCATCCTCTGCCCTCCATTTGTTCCATCACACGCACCTCTTCGTGGAAATCACCCTTGGAGTTTAGTCAGCAACAAGTTACCATGGAGGGCACTCCAAGCAACTGTGCATGGGATAGGGTTTGGTTTGAGATTGACAGTGTCTTAATACACAGGTCCTTCAACCGGGTCTCAAAACGTACGTATTTCGGGTTCTGGATCTCAAGGGATCTGGTTACACCCATGGCTCTTACACTAATGTTCTACTTGGGTAAACCATATGGGTATAGTACAAATTCAGAAAACATTTCAGAGTTTTGAGATGCATGCCCGGGAGGCCGCTCTATTCCATTCAAGAACAACAAAATACATTCCGAACCCCAGTTAACCTTATTGGCTAACAGAACGTACTAATCTTAATATATTTAAGTAATGCATTTGCAGATTGTGTGGTATATAGAGGCTATGCAACAATTTATTTCCCAAATAGTGGATGACCTGGTATAGTAAAGTCTAGGTACAGTTTCCATAAGATAGAGTAACACATTCACGAAATTCATACACTGTTGCTCAAATTAGGTCAAATGTTGTTATAGCACCATCATTTGGCCACATTATGCAGTAGAATGTTTTCAACCAAATGCTTTACTTTCCCACCAAGTCTTGTCTCTTGGTAATACTGTCTCAGAGCTACTGCGCTCCAGATATCACAGAATTATAACAGAATTCCAGTGCTTGGACCCCTAAAAATTGTTAACAAAAGTAACAGTGATTATACTTGATTAGAAGCTGATAATGAAAATCTGTAATGAGGCAGGTTTTGTTAGTGTGACTAAATTGTGAGAATCTAATAATGTACCTGTTTGACAACGATGGAGATGACTTTGAATATAATAATATACCTGTTTGTTGACAATGGAGACGTTGAAAAAGGAAGTAGATACAGCAGACCCCTGTCAGGATGAACAGGAAGTTGCCCAGCCGATACACCATCTGGTTCTCATTTCCCTCGCTGTACGCCAACCTCTGGCTGCTCACCATGTCCCCAAAGCCAATGGTGCTGAATGCCACAAAGCAATAGTAGAGCGAGTCGAGGTACCCCCAGCCTTCAATGGCAGAGTACATGGCGGACGCACGGCAGGAGACCAAGATGGCGGCAGCACTCAGGATCAACATCACACAGTACACCGAAGGCGTCCACCCGCCCAGCCCATCCCCTTCCCTCTACTGCCTCCACCGCCTCCCTCGGAAAAGTGCTGGATGCCTTTTTGAGGAAGCCTGGCCTTGTGGAGGTGGCGTCGCTTATGGCAGGACTTGAGGATAGAGAGCTGTAGGGACAACCAGTAGCCCCCTGTGGTGTGGTGGGGACATCCCGGTTCTTCAATATTGTGACCCCAGTTCGATACCCTTTTCAGACATTCCAAATTCTGTATCTCATAAATGTTTATCCACTAGGTGCTTTTCAGCCTTCACACAACAATCCATATCTGAAATACCATGATTTTCATATATTTGAGAGAATTGTATTACTTGACCCTTTTATACTGTTATTGTTTTCCAAAGAAAGGAACCAGCCATGGAGTGATTGGAGTCATTGATTTCGTTATAAGTAGGCTGTATAGCTATTAGCTAGCCATCTACAGTAATCTTTGTACAACAGTACACTTTATTTCCGTTAACAAACCTTTTGTTACCCACTTCATCTCAGCAAAATTGTAATGGCTGGGGTAACTGGCTGTAGGGACAACCAGTAGCCCTTGTGGTGTAGTTGGGAACTTGGAACATCCCTGTTCTTCAATATTCTGACCATAGTACGATTCCCCTGAGATGTTCCAAATTTTGTATTTCAGAAATGTATATCCACTCTGTACTTTTCAACCTTCACACAACAATATATATCCCCTCTGTTATACAATGATTCTCATATATTTAAGAGAATAATTGTTTTACGTGACCCATATTTACTGTTATTGTTTTCCTAAAAGACGAATCAGCCATGGAGTGATTGGAGTCATTGTTTTCGTTATAAGTAGGCTTTATTGCTATTAGCTATACAGTCTTTGTGCAAGACTACTCTTTAGTTCCGTTAATAAATGTTCTGTTGTCCACGTTATTTTAGCAAAAATGTAATGGCTGAGGTTAAAGCTGCATTCTGCTGTTTAAATAGCGTAATGATTATAGACAGTCTGCCATATAGAAAACCAGAGATTGAAACCTGCCAGTGACAATAATATTCATCCCTTCTAATCAGCTGAACTAGGATTGCCTGGTTCCTTTACTGGTTTCAAGGTCTTTTTGTTTTGATTTTGACTACAAGCGGCATTGGGCATTTCTAAATAGCAAAACATTTCTCTAGTGAGAGAATGCAGTGAGATGCTTCCTGTGACCCGCTTGGCCCCCTGAAACGCTGGTTGCAGCTTTAATTATCATAATAGGAATCTAAAACAAAAATCCAGAAAATCACATTTGCATTATATTGCATGACATAAGTATTTGATACATCAGAAAAGCAGAACTTAATATTTGGTACAGAAACCTTTGTTTGAATTTACAGAGATCATATGTTTCCTGTAGTTCTTGACCAGGTTTTGGGGCTGTAGCTGGGCAATACGGACTTTCAGCTCCCTCCAAAGATTTTCTATTGGGTTCAGGAATGAAGACTGGCTAGGCCACTCCAGGACCTTGAGATGCTTGTTACAGAGCCACTCCTTAGTTGCCCTAGATGTGTGTTTCGGGTCGTTGTCATGCTGGAAGACTCAGCCACGACCCATCTTCAATGCTCTTACTGAGGGAAGGAGGTTGTTGGCCAAGATCTCGCGATACATGGCCCCATCCATCCTCCCCTCAATATGGTGCCGTCCTCCTGTCCCCTTTTCAGAAAAGTATCCCCAAAGAATGATGTTTCCACCTCCATGCTTCACGGTTGGGATGGTGTTCTTGGGGTTTTACTCATCCTTCATCTTCCTCCAAACACGGTGAGTGGAGTTCAGACCAAAAAGCTCTATTTTTGTCACATAAGACCACATGACCTTCTCCCATTCCTCCTCTGGATCAAAGTTCAGACTGGCCTGGACATGCGCTGGCATGAGCAGGAGGACTTGCGTCCGCTGCAGGAATTTAATCCAATGACGGCGTAGTGTGTTACTAATGGTTTTCTTTGAGACAGTGGTCCCAGCTCTCTTCAGGTCATTGACCAGGTCCTGCCGTGTAGTTCTGGGCTGATCCCTCACCTTCCTCATGATCACTGAAGCCCCACGAGGTGAGATCTTGCATGGAGCCCCATACCGAGGGAGGTTGACCGTCATCTTGAACTTCTTTCATTTTCCAATAATTGCGCCAAAAGGTGTTGCCTTCTCACCAAGCTGCTTGCCTATTGTCCTGTCGCCCATCCCAGCCTTGTGCCGGTCTATAATTTTATCCCTAATGTCCTTACACAGCTCTCTGGTCTTGGCCATTGTGGAAAGGTTGGAGTCTGTTTGTTTGAGTGTGTGGAAAGGTGTCTTTTATACAAGTAACGAGTTAAAACAGGTCAAGTTAATACAGGTAATGAGTGAAGGGCTTCTTAAACAAAATGAGGGCTTCTTAAACAAAAACTAACAGGTCTGTGAGAGCCGGAATTCTTACTGGCTAGTAGGTGATCAAATACCTATGTCATGCAATAAAATGCAAATTAATTATTTAAAAATCATACAATGTGATTTTCTGGATTTTTGTACCTACGAAAAACAATTACAGACCTCTACATGCTTTGCAAGTAGGAAAACCTGCGAAATCGGCAGTGTATCAAATACTTGTTCTCCCCACTGTAAAAAACTTCTAAACTGGTTCAACATTATGACAAAAGATACAGGACAGTAAACACATTCACTACTAGTAGCAATTAAGTTGCTTTTGGCCTAAAGCTTACTTGGGGTTAATAGGACAAGCATCGTTGGTATAAGCGTAGCTGCACTCCCCTGCTAGAACCTCCAAAGAAACTGAAGGCCAAACATTGACTAGGCAAACTCCAAGACTTCAAACACATCCATATGAGGAACCTCACATTAAGCCGGAAAGATATATGAAAACTTCTAAACTGGTTCTACAATATGACAAATGACAAGGGACTCTAACAGCATTCTCTATTAGTGGTAATATAGTTGAATTTGGCCTAAAGCTTACTTGGGGTTCATAGGACAAGCATCGTTGGTATAAGCGTAGCTGCACTCCCCTGCTAGAACCTCCAAAGAAACTGAAGGCCAAACATTGACTAGTCAAGCTCCAAGACTTCAAACACATCCATATGAGGCACTGTACGTTGCGCCGGAGGGATATATGAAAAATTCTAAACTGGTTCTACACTATGACAAATGATTCAGGAATGTAAACACATTAAAAATGTGTAGTAATATAGTTGCATTTGGCCTAAAGCTTGCTTGGGGTTCATAGGACAAGCATCATTGGTATAAGCGTAGCTGCACTCCCCTGCTAGAACCACCAAATTAACTGAAGGCCAAACATTGACTAGTCAAGCTCCAAGACTTCAAATACATCCATATGAGGCACTGCACGTTGCGCCGGAGGGATATATGAAAACTTCTACACTGGTTCTACACTATGACAAATGATTCAGGAATGTAAACACATTAAAAAATTGTAGCAATATAGTTGCATTTGGCCTAAAGCTTGCTTGGGGTTCATAGGACAAGCATCGTTGGTATAAGCGTAGCTGCACTCCCCTGCTAGAACCTCCAAAGAAACTGAAGGCCAAACATTGACTAGTCAAGCTCCAAGACTTCAAACACATCCATATGAGGCACTGTTCGTTGAGCCAGAGGGATATATGAAAACTTCTAGACTGGTTCTACAATATGACAAATGACACAGGACTCTAACAGCATTCTCTATTAGTGGTAATATAGTTGCATTTGGCCTAAAGCTTGCTTGGGGTTCATAGGACAAGCATCGTTGGTATAAGCGTAGCTGCACTCCCCTGCTAGAACCTCCAAATAAACTGAAGGCCAAACATTGACTAGTCAAGCTCCAAGACTTCAAACACATCCATATGAGGCACTGTACGTTGCGCGGAGGGATATATGAAAACTTCTAGACTGGTTCTACACTATGACAAATGATTCAAACTTCTAAACTGGTTCTACACTATGACAAATGATTCAGGAATGTAAACACATTAAAAATGTGTAGCAATATTGTTGCATTTGGCCTAAAGCTTGCTTGGGGTTCATAGGACAAGCATCGTTGGTATAAGCGTAGCTGCACTCCCCTGCTAGAACCTCCAAATAAACTGAAGGCCAAACATTGACTAGTCAAGCTCCAAGACTTCAAACACATCCATATGAGGCACTGTACGTTGAGCCAGGAGGGATATATGAAAACTTCTAGACTGGTTCTACAATATGACAAATGATCAGGGACTGCTAACAGCATTCTCTAAATTAGTGGTAATATAGTTGCATTTGGCCTAAAGCTTGCTTGGGGTTCATAGGACAAGCATCGTTGGTATAAGCGTAGCTGCACTCCCCTGCTAGAACCTCCAAATTAACTGAAGGCCAAACATTGACTAGTCAAGCTCCAAGACTTCAAACACATCCATATGAGGCACTGTACGTTGAGCCAGAGGGATATATGAAAACTTCTAGACTGGTTCTACAATATGACAAATGACAAGGGACTCTAACAGCATTCTCTATTAGTGGTAATATAGTTGCATTTGGCCTAAAGCTTGCTTGGGGTTCATAGGACAAGCATCGTTGGTATAAGCGTAGCTGCACTCCCCTGCTAGAACCACCAAATTAACTGAAGGCCAAACATTGACTAGTCAAGCTCCAAGACTTCAAACACATCCATATGAGGCACTGTCACGTTGAGCCAGAGGGATATATGAAAACTTCTAAACTGGTTATACACTATGACAAATGATTCAGGACTGTAAACACAGGTAATGTTACTAAGAAAATTATAGTTGCATTTGGCCTAAAGCTTGCTTGGGGTTCATAGGACAAGCATCGTTGGTATAAGCGTAGCTGCACTCCCCTGCTAGAACCTCCAAAGAATCTGAAGGCCAAACATTGACTAGTCAAGCTCCAAGACTTCAAACACATCCATATGAGGAACTTCACATTAAGCCAGAGGGATATATGAAAACTTCTAGACTGGTTCTACACTATGACAAATGACACAGGACTCTAACAGCATTCTCTATTAGTGGTAATATAGTTGCATTTGGCCTAAAGCTTGCTTGGGGTTCATAGGACAAGCATCGTTGGTATAAGCGTAGCTGCACTCCCCTGCTAGAACCTCCAAAGAAACTGAAGGCCAAACATTGACTAGTCAAGCTCCAAGACTTCAAACACATCCATATGAGGCACTGTTCGTTGAGCCAGAGGGATATATGAAAACTTCTAGACTGGTTCTACAATATGACAAATGACACAGGACTCTAACAGCATTCTCTATTAGTGGTAATATAGTTGCATTTGGCCTAAAGCTTGCTTGGGGTTCATAGGACAAGCATCGTTGGTATAAGCGTAGCTGCACTCCCCTGCTAGAACCTCCAATTAACTGAAGGCCAAACATTGACTAGTCAAGCTCCAAGACTTCAAACACATCCATATGAGGCACTGTACGTTGAGCCAGAGGGATATATGAAAACTTCTAAACTGGTTCTACACTATGACAAATGATTCAGGACGATAATCACATTCAATAATAGTAGCAATTAAGTTGCATTTGGCCTAAAGCTTGCTTGGGGTTCATAGGACAAGCATCGTTAGTATAAGCGTAGCTGCACTTCCCTGCTGCTAGAACATCCAAAGAAACTGAAGGCCAAACATTGACTAGTCAAGCTCCAAGTCTTCAGACACATCTTCATGAGTCACTGCACACTGATGCAGAGTGGATATTGTTAACACCTTTACTGGTATTGTACTATTACTACTGACTCAAGACCGTAATCACATGAAAATATATGTACTGATTTGGCCTAGACTGGTGCTCTACTACGTCTGTTTGCTCAAATTAAAGTCTGTATTTAAAATGATCCAATCCGGAATCCTAATAATACCACAACGGTTATGAATTCATTAGCTCATTTGAAACATATGGATAAGAAATAATTATAATTTTTCAACATTTCCGATTAGTCGGGAGACAAAAGAAACAACAATTACAAATTAGTTATTTCATTTCTGTAAATTATATGCAGTGTATATTATACATAATGTCTGTACTGGTGCTTCTATGCGGACCGTCCGTATTACAGCTCAAACCATTTTCCTGTGCTTTGTAGACACCTGTTCAATCAAATATCCCTACATTGCAATGTAAGTGGAGATATTTCAAGGTGTGAAGTGAATTTGCTTGTGTGACCTGCACCCCATTTAATTCGTAAGTATCGCAAGACAGCAATTATGTCCAACAACAGATTTACTGAAGAAAGCAGTAATAGTGTCTGTGCTATTGAGGCCATAGAATGTATTGTGTTGAATATATCTGCTACATGCATTATAATTAGAAATGTGGCCCGATGAATGTTGATGCCTTCACCAGATTCTAACCGGGGTTTCACAAGTGAGAGGCTGTGTCTGTAACCACTACCCCACAGCGCTGTGCTGTTGCAGGGTGTCGATGTAGCATCTCTAAATTAGATAATTTTGTTACGCATTAACATCACGTCAAATTTGAATATTTCTTTGCCAGTAATAGGCTTACTACTACCTACTAACCAACTACTTGGAATAGTCAGTCACTCCCACAGATACATTCGCTCTTCTTGGCCAGCACCGCTCACGCGGTCCGGCAAAAACAGTAGTCCCTGCTAGTTACATCTATTGCACTACAGTGTGGAAGAAATTGACACTAATGAGATGGCTTAAAATAGTGCAAAACATGTGAGATATTGTGTCTTATAGTGTTGATATGAGCAAATACAGATACCATTTTTTCTATTACCAATCCTCTGACCTTTGGAAGCTTCTGGCTGAGGTGATTCACGACTTTTTCCATGGTCAACTTCTTTTAGCCTTTCCATAGTTATTGCTGTGTCTACCGGCTTTAAATGGAGACTGTTAGCGTCTTATCCAACCTACCAGAGACACGATTAAAAATGTTTTAACATTTTGCTAGCTACAGTGTCAGTTTAGCTAAACGTGCCATTACGGTGGTATAGCCTTCGATTTAGCATCATTCTTTCACAATGATCTTAAAAGTTCACAGGACAACACAAAACAGATCTGGGATAAGGCTACAATTGCAAGGGGTGGAATGCGAAACTACCGAAAAGGTCCTTAAACAGTATAAGATTAACCATCTTATAATGACTCTATGAGACCCACAGAAGCATTATAATAGCCCTATTGCCTATACAACATAAACAACAATGAAAAGTAAATTAAACAGAATATCTTTTTTTAATTTAACATACAGACATACATACATCTTAATGATTACGTTACTTGCCTCAACTGATAGCGGCAAGGCAATATCTTCTTTGCGCTGATTTTTCATTTCACTTTAGCTAGGCAGTCTGAAGCCTACTCATCTGCGCTGCACTCAAAAATCTAAATCGTATTAGACTAGTTGTAAAACTTTCCTCTGTGGGTAATGTTTCTTGGTCTTTCGTGTGCTGATATTAAGTTTACACAAGTTACAAAGAATGCATTTATAGCAGGTTCGAAATTCCGTTGAATGACGTCACAATAAAGGCGAGTAAATGTGTCATAATAATGCTAGTGCGGCAGGTGCTGGATGAGCGTATCCTACAACTAACGGCTGTATGTCAACAAACAGCCTAAATTCACCCTCACTGAGCCCTGGTTATCCACTTAAGTGTTTTTAAAGGAAATGTTGCACAAAGACTAATTTAAATTAACCTTTAATAGGCTAGTTCACATGTACAATTTCTTCAAAGCGGTAAACAAAAAAATAAACAACATAATGAGTCAGCGGGCGGTCATGAAACCTATGTTGATTGATACGGTGTAACGACGGCGCTGTCCACCAGCACCGCTAAGTACTTCTCTGACCACTTGTGGATCTGTTCCTACGCAATAGGCAATGATTAAGGTTATTTAAACCTTATTCAAAGACAAAGCCCAAATAAATATAATTTAGAGACGTAGGTTACCTTTGAACTTTGTTATTTCGTCCTCAATTTTATTATCAAAGGCCTACTGTGTTTGTGTTCATGTGAAAGTATCACGCTGAATGGACGTGAAGCGCATGGAAACAGACTTTGTTCCATGTATCCTACCATCCATATAACCTATAGCTTTAGCTTTGTAGTCAAGATTTTTACAGTATGACTATGGCGTTGAGTACTGTGGTCTTGCATTTGCATTTGAGCCTTCAGTTCCACTTCTCTCAATATGTTTACCCTTTTGTAATATGATATGATTTTAAATATTTGAATAGTTTGCTGAAAGACATAGGCGGTCAAAGAAAGTGAAAAATTCCTTCAGAAAGTGATAGGGTCTATATTTAATTTTAAACTCTTCAATTTAGACATCAACGGTTGTTAAATACTTCTTTGTGTTGATGATGCTGATCTGCTTTGGCAAGGATCACCAGGCAAATTTTGTATGGTAATGTTTCCCGTTCTGCGTAGCTATTTACCTCGTGCTTTTTTTTTTTGCCATCTTCTATATTTTTAGCCGTCTTCTGCGTCTTCTTCTAGGCGTTGTTGTTGTTGTTAATGACTTAACTTCTGTAGTCTGTCTAAGGAATAGGGAAATAGGTTTTTGTGAAGCTTATATATGTTCTTACTGCAGCTAGCATTCGCTCAGGAAGACCGACTGACATTAATTTAGCTAGCAAACTAAGGTATACTGTAGTTGGCTGTAGTGAACGCAAAGATTGAGATGCCGTCGGCAGATTGATATCGCGGATTCACTAGTCATTACAGTAATCCGTTAGACTCCGTCTGGAAATTATATATAGTCACTAATAATGTGAAAACACTATCCGTGTCTGTTCCTTATCTTGACAGGTCACTGTTTCATAATTGTTTCAGTTTTTCCCAGTTAGTTCATGTTAGCTACATAGTTTACTATGCTAATGTTAGCTACTACCTCTAACATGACCTACACTGGCGGACAATTATGATCCAGGTCCAGCAGCAGCTAATCCACATAACCAACGTGTATAGATTCAGGAACAAATGCCCTACAATTAACATCATAACAGTTTACATTTTCGGTGAATTCATAGTTTGTAAGGCATTTTTCAGTCAAACATTATCACTAGCTCTGACCCAATAACATTGTTATCGATATAAACAGCAGATATAGCTTTGGGAATATGTGGCTGCTATAATCAACATAATTAACAAGACGTTTTTACAATTAGCAAAAAAGGGTTTCAATGCTATTCTTCACCAAACACTATCAACCACACTGACATGGTGAATAAATAAAACCAGCTCATATAAATGCAGGAACCTTTAGTCTACAATCAGCATAATTTCACATCTTCCTTTTAGAATTTGTCAATTTCTAAAGGGAAAATAACCTTTTAATATGTGATCATCAGAAATAACCTTTTAAAATGTGCCCAGGACACCGAAACCCTCCTGGAGTGAGCATTCACACGTGGGGAGGTCCTGCTGTTTACCTGAAAACCCATTGGGACAGCAACTACTTGGACAGTGCTTTGCCCCAAGCTGGCTTTACTAAGGCTTGCCATTTATAAGTGTAAAGACAACAGATTCCTGCAACATAGTTGGCACCACGGACGTCTGACGAGAAGGTGAAGCTCCTACTGGGCCACTAGAAGTGTACTTTGAGCGTACTCTGTCCAGCGTGGGTCCACTAGAAGCATGTACACAGCCTCCAAGCGTACCATGTGGAACATGGGCTGGATCAGATCTATCTGTTTTAAACGCATACAGGAGGGTATGTGGCTGCTGGTGTGTGAATGAGTCTAAACCAAGAAATATGCTTGGATCACCCATTGAAAAGAACAACGGTTAATATACTTTTTCTCATGTAGTGAAAAGACCTAACCAGTCCCTGCTATTCCCAGATCTGTAACACCTCTCTGTGGACTGGGTTGCCCCCTGGAGAGGAAATCTAAGCCTGGGTTACAGTGCATCAATGGCAACAGGGAAAGTGAGTGGATCCACCTGCTGTTTGTTGTAAACCACAGATGTCCTGTTGTTGATTCTGTCTAGAATATATTCTGAGAGAAACTACACTACCGTTCAAAAGATTGAGGTCACTTAGACATTTCCTTGTTTTCCATGAAAACGTAGATTAAATGAGTTTGAATAGGAAATATAACAAAATAAATAGGAAATATAGTATATGATTAATAATAAGGTTAGAAATAATTATTTTCTAATTGAAATTATAAGTGTGTCCATACATTTTTTATTTTGTCAAAGAATCCTCTATTTGCAGCAATTACAGCCTTGCAGACCTGTGACAATCGAGTTGTCAATTTGTTGATGTAATCTGAAGAGATTTCACGCCATGATTCCTGAAGCATCTCCCACAAGATGGATTGGCTTGATGGGCACTTCTTACATACCATACAGTCACGCTGCTCCGACAGCAGTTCAATAGGGTTGATATCCGTTGACTGTGCTGGCCACTCCATTATAGACAGAATGCCATCTGACTGCTTCTTCCCTAATAGTTCTTGCATAGTTTGGAGTTGTGCTTTGGGTCATTGTCCTGTTGTAGGAGGAAGTTGGCCCCAGTCAAGTGCCGTCGACAGGGTATGGCATGGCATTGCAAAATGGAGTGATAGCCTTCCTTCTTCAAGATCCTGTTTACCCTGTACAAATCCCCCACTTTACCACCACCAAAGTACCCCCAGAACCATCACATTGCCTCCACCATCTTGACTGATGGCATTAAGCACTTCTCCAGCATGTTTTCACTGGGTCTGGCTCTCACAAATGTTCTTTGTGATGATAGCGAACAAGTCACACTTCTAAACATGTTACAATGCCAAGTTAGGTCAGGTGTCCAGTGAGCATTTGTTTTCTGACAGTTTTACAAATTTCCATTTAGCTATTATTAGTCAAATTGGCCCAAGTTGTTTGAGCTGTAGGTCTCTGCCTCTAACTATATTTCTGTGTCTTTTTGCATAGATGACTAACTATAGTGACATGCAATCTTCGTAAGTAATTTAACATTATTTTGCCCTGAACGTGGATTCAATGCTGTTGCTTTTTTTTCTACATTTACCATGTGTGACTTGTTTATGTGCACGCCCGTAGCATCAGCTAAAATGAAGAAAGCAGTTCTTCTGTGGTATTGATGAGTGTCTGAGCTAAAGCTGGGCGATAAATCCATATCACGTAACCTTTTTTACAGTACAGTACAGGTTGTCCAGCAGAAGGCTACAAAGGAAAATAAGTCAGTAAAATGTTTTACATCAACTTCATTCATTAAAATGACTAAGCTACATACAATTCTCTTAGATAATAGACTAAATGTAATCTTAATCTAATATCAGCAAAACAAATATTTATTCAGTTTTTCTTCTCTTGCAGTAAAGAATATTAGGACCATGGCTGTACAGTATCAATCTCAGGTGTCCTGCTCATTTTCAGTCAGTGAACTGAACTTAAATAACATAACATTATTCTATTCAACATGGCCTTCAGGCCTGTCTTACTCGTGGTTTCTAGCCAGAAAAAAAACGACTCTGGTTTTTAAGCATGATTGGAAGCATATAACAATGTTCCGGTGTGACGTATGCTCGGGGTTGGACTTCCAGCATTACGTATGTTCCAGGGCGGTTCCGGGGATGAAATATGGTATGGGGTGTGTGGTTCGTAATTTATGGTGGCTTTGATGTTTAACAACAGTGCGCCAGGGTTCGGGAATGTTAAATTCCCAAGGTAACAGATGTTAACATAAGTGGGTATGTAATAGATGGTTTATAACCAACCAGTGTTTACCTTTCATGTTTTGCAATGTTTGTGTAACATGGAGTTTTAACATTTTAACAAGTATAGAATATCAGGCGTGTACTAAATCTTGCTTTTCAGTGTAAGATATAAATACTGGGTTAGGTTTTATGATTTGGAGAGTCTCTTCCCATATTTTATTTTAAGAAATGTTTAATATATATATTGTTTAATATAATTTTTTTTACTCAATTATTTAAGGTAATGTACCTTAGTTACTCAAAAAAATCTATATTTTTACATCGTCACAAGCTGCATTCATTTACCAAAGGATTACAAATAGTGTCATGGGTGAGGTTGAACACAGGCGCAGAGTCAAAATAGAGGGTGTAATCCATGTTTTAATCAAAAAGGGGAAACAAATCAAAACAAAAGCAGCAACCAGTGACATGGGGTATCCAATGCAGGGACAAAACCAAACAGAAAACATAAATAGGGTCCCCAATTGGAGGCAACAATCTACACCTGCCTCCAATTGGGGAGACCAAAAGGATCAGAGGTGGCCAGAGGTGCCACCTTCCGTCCTTTTCTGACTATGGCCCTAGCCGAGTGCAGAGATGACTAGGGGCATAGCCAAGACGTGACAGTACCCCCCCCCCCCCCCCCCAAAGGTGTGGGCTCCCGACCGCAAGACCGGGAACAACCCCGCGGGCAGGGGGGGCGGGACGACGACCCCCGGACAGGTGGAGGCTCAGCACCGGCGGAGGGTCAGGAGCCGGCAGAGGACTGGAGAGGGCACCGCCAAGGCTGGGACAGGAGAGAGCGGCGGAGCGGCCGGGACAGGAGAGGGCGCCGTTGAGGCCGTGACCGAAGAGGGCGCTGCTGAGGCCAAGACCGGAGAGGGCTCGGGTGGCGGTGGCGGCCAGTCCTCGGGGGGCTCGGGCGGCGGCCAGTCCTCGGCGGGCTCGGGTGGCAGCCAGTCCTTGGCGGGCTCGGGTGGAAAACAGGGCAGCAGGGGGAACTGACAGTGGCGACCACTGGGCAGCAGGAGGAGCTGGCGGCATCGGCCACTGGACAGCGGGAGGAGCTGGCGGCTGCGGCCACTGGGCAGTGGGAGGAGCACAGCAGAAGTTCAGCACAGCTGACAGAAGTTCACGTGACAGCTAAGAACTTTCTGCAAAAACTAATGTCGGAACCGAACATCACACACAGTGAGAATAGGGATGTAAACATGATTAAATTTAATGAGGAAGCAAAGAGACTGCTGTCTAAGGATGGGTAATTTCAGTTGTTGTGTTTGCATGTATCTAAACAAATCCTATGTGGCTTTAACGATTAAACAGTTGATGCACAAAGCTATCAAGAGTGGATTTGATTGTTGTTGACCTTTTAATAACCTGTCAGTATAATGCATTTTATAATCCGAACAAACATATGGAAACGGTCACATTTGATGATTGGCCGCAATTGGTGTCAAACAATGTTGAAACAAATGCTCTAAACAACTTCATGTATCAGGTAAATGACAGGCTACTCGCCCAGGATACATACACGCTACACAGGCCTGTAGCTGTAGGTTTTCAAAGAAAGAGTCACTGTTCATGTTATAAATTCACAATTTCAGCTGGATTTGGTTGACATGTGAGTTTATAGTGGGGAAAACGATAGCACAAAATGTTAACATCCATAGATATATTAAGCAAATACGCATGGATTAATGTGCTGAGAAATAAAAGTGCTATTGAAGTAAAGCAAACATTTGAAGACATTCTAAAAGAAGGAAGAACACCACAAAAACAAGACAAGGGGAAGGAATTTAATTTAATTCACATTTTGAAATGTTAATGAAGAAGTACAACATAAAAATTTTGCTACAGGAAATGATGTCAAAGGGAGTATCGTTGAGAGATTTAATAAAACAATTAAATCACGAATAGAGCGGAATCTCACTGCTATGTTGAGGTTATTCATGATTTAGTTCATGGTTACAACCATAGCTAACATTGGTCTATTAAGATGGTGCCTGTTGACGTTTGTGAAGAAAATGTTAGAATAGTTCTCAAGAACCTCTATGGTACAACAATGATGATAAATGGTAAGCAAAGTTACAAGTTCTGTATAACTCATAACTCAGTATAACTCATCAGGACATCTATAGTCTGTCCGGATTCTGTTAGAGCTCTTTAGAGTTCAAGAGGTTACCCATGTGGGGGAGGACAGCTTGCCCCTTGTGTGAAGCCTAGGTATTGATAGAACAAAGGGAATGTTTTTTATTGACAAGACAGATGGGCAGTATCTTACCACACCCCTTTTAACTGTAATTAATACGAACTGTTTATGTATCAACTGTAGAGACTCCTCGGATGATTATTTTTGTAACCGTTTGACGCGTCTCTCTATTTGCAAATAAACTGTTAATTGTGCAAGAGAATTTTGTCTCTGTCCTTACTCCTTTAAACGTTCTGATAGATCAAATTGCCATCACAGTTACACAGATGAATATTTTACAATAACAGAATGCATTCTGTGGGTACCTCCTGTATATAGAAGAAAATATGAAGATGGTGATGTGATCGTTGGGACCTTTTATGAACAGGAAACTCTATGATGATCCTCAAAGGTATGTTCAATACTACATAACACAGGCCGTAAAAGTTTTACTGGGGTATCATGGTAACGCTGCAATGTATGGGGCTGGTCTAGGGGGCCTTTTCTAAGGGCTTTTCCAGATGGTAATACCTTTGTTGAAGCGCGGGTTCTCAATAGCAAAACCACATCTGAAAAATGCAGCTAGGAATAAAGTTGCCGAGGTTTTCACAAATGTTATGGCACCCCAAAAAAAAAACAGCATTATGGATCAGGATTAATGGTTATGACTTGAGGTGTTAGAAAGTGACCACCTGACAAGAGAAGCCTAGCAAAGATTAAAAAATGCAAGAATGAGACATGAACAAGAGCCACGGTTAAAAGAAAACTTTTGAACTAAGGTACATTTGAGAAATGTCTGTCTTTCTATTGCTTGGTATGTAACTATTTTCTTTGATTGTGACAAACATGTCTGTATAATATCAGAGGATTATTAGGCACTCTGACCATGTTCTATTTGCTTAAACCAAGAAGGGAATCAGTCCTTTGTTCCTTAGGAATGTGGTCCTTGGGGGGAGGTAAGGGCAGTTGGCCTCTTTAGGTAAACACAACAACAAACATTATGGCAGGAAGGATAAGGTGGGAGGACAGCCCGCCCTTTGGGTAAAACCTATGTGACACAAGACAGATGGGCACCATCTTACCACACCCCTTTTTCCACTATAAGTTCTGATGATTGTCATGTATTAAGTTAGAGACTCCTCAGATGATTATTTTGTAAGCGTTAGATGCGTCTCTCTATTTGCAAATAAACTTTTAATTGTACCAAGAGCATTTTGTCTCTGTACTTACTCCTTTAAGAGTATCGATCGATGGAATTACCATCACTACACTCAATGGGAATAACACAAGGTTGATTAAGAACATATTTTAGGAAGATGGCACTCCTACACCTTATGTCTGGTGAATGTATGAAAACAGAGTTGGATTTATTCACAGTTCCCTTCACATAGACATCTACTGAGATAAATTCATACATTGAAATACCAATCCTATCAGCAATATCAGATGTAGCCCTTCTAGAGTTCTTTATTGCAGGAAATGGCAAAGACTATGTTTACCTAAAGAATACATTGTTGTACCTATGTGTAAAAGTCACTAAACCGGATGGAACTAATATTGATGCCGGAGCACGTGTTGGGGTTATCAAGTACCCGATAGCCACCCTATTTTCACAAGTGGATGTCTCCTTGGGTGATCGTTTAATTAGCCAGAGTATCAACACATACCCCTACAGAACTGTAATATAGAGCATTCTGAATTATGGATGTGATACATTAAAGACACAATTTTCAGCTAGTTTGTATTTTACAAGGATGCCACAGGTCACATGGATGTTACGGACCCTGCAGGCGAGAACATATTCGATGGATAGTACAACATTTGAAATGATCGACCCTGTTCATGGTGATATCTTCTTTAAAGAGAAACTCATGTTAAATGGCATTGACATAAAGGTTAGGATGGTACACTGTAAAGACGAGTTCTGCCTTATGGGGTCAGGGGATGTGTTTCATTGTTTGCATATATTATCAGCATCACTCTTTGTCAAGAGAGTGACTGCTCAAGCGCTCACCAGCCATAAAACATGGACACGCTCAAGCGCTACTCTCAACCACTGGCAAATATTCAACTGAAAGAGTGTGTATGAAGACATTTAGTTTACTGGCAGGGGGTCGCATTGGCAACCAGGAAAACTTATTTTTAGGACCCCTGCCAAAATGTATTGTTGTTGGATTGGTGGACAATGACAGTTTAACAGGAAGCAACACAAGAAATCCATTTAATTTCAAACATTATAATTTGGAGTTTATGGCTATGTATGTAGATGGTCAGCAAACCATTCAAACCAGATTATACAACGGGGTCAACAGTGCATGAATTTTACCAATTGGCCTTAGCTTCAGGAAAACACTTAAAGGACCAAGCCTTGGGTATTGACAGGTGTGACTTCTTACACAGCTATGCCCTTCTTACATTCAACTGGTCACCCGATGAGGAATGCCGTCAGCACCGATTCTTGATCAAGTCAGGGAATGTACGACTTGAGATGAGGTTCAGACAGCCACTGCCCACAGAATTTATTTGGTTGTTTATAAAATTTTTGACTCCATTATCGAAGTGTCAAACCGGAGACAAGTCATGGTTGGCAACTATTAGGAAACAATAACCAAACGGCATGGAAACGAATACCGCAGAGTTGACCGGTGTGGTGAAGAAATGTTCATCTAGGACTGTGCTGGCATGTGACCAACTACCTAGTGGACCAGTCCAGGATGTTGCATCGATGATGATCGTTAATACACACCCGAGCAATCACCCCGGGGAGCACTGGCCGGCTATTTACATCACAGACGGCGGTGTTGGAAGGGTTTATGACAGTTTTGGAAACCCCCCCAGATTTGACACATTTTCCCAAGTCAATCAGTGCATTTCTGCAAACCTGTGAGAATGCGGAATACAGTACAGTTCAAAACAAGTCCAGGACATGATTTCAACCATGTGAGGACAACATTGTGTGTTCTTTATGTAATGACAAGAGGTCTGTTATAAAGATGCTACGTCTTTTTCTATTGATGATTTATGGAATAATGATGTGCTAGTCTCAACATTTCTATCTGGCCGTTGAAATGAAGTAATTACATAAAAAGGGAAATATATAATTTAATTCATAAATAAAATAATTCATAAAAAATATTGAATGGTGTATTTTATATTTCACTATGAATTTTATGGTTACAGTCATTGTGAAATTTGTCATTATTGAATCCGTCATTGAATCTGTCACTTTTGCCCATCAAAGTTTGAAGGGCAGGCTTTACCGAATAATGTTTTTTTATTGGTGCATCATTCTGCGGCACTTAGGCATTGGCAGCAACATGGCTGCAGTGGATGACTTGTTGAGGAAAATGCTTTCTATTGCAGATGAAATTGAAAGTGCCAAAGATATAGGCTCTGTGCACCAGCATAGTGACAAACCTCTTGTCTAAAAGTCGGCATTGCAGTTTCCGGTTTACTTCCTGTCCTCATTCGCATTAGCAAACACCTAAACTCACAACAAGATGAGTGATGCTGTTGTACGGGAAAAAAAATTAATAAAATGTACGTGATTCATTTAAGTTTCAAGGTACTGTGGGTGGGTCTAAAGAACACTGTTGTGTGCCACTTTGCTCGGCTTCAGGACATGCTGGTGTAGAGGCAATTATCTCAAAATGTATATTTTTCAATTTTGTTAAGTGGGGCATAATTTTCATCAGGAGAATGTTCTCTTTTTAATAAAATATGGCTTGCGCCATTCAATGACTTCAAACGCTAGACTAGAAATAGTCAGAAAAGGTGATTTTTTTATATACTTCCACGTAAGGCAGGCTTAAGCGAAATTAATACCATATATGCCGACTTCTGGCTAAAGCGGAAGTTCGTCACTACGCTTGTGCACAGAGCCTATTACAATTACAAAAAGATTTAAGAGATAAGTCAAAGAAATTGCCGAAGAGGTTGTGATGGTGGAGTCCCTGTCAGACCAGGACATAGATTAAATTGTTTTAGAAAACATTGCCGAACTTTGACAGCTATGAAACTCTATAAGACAAAAAATTTGAGAACAAATATCCCACTATGCGTGTGTATGAAAATACAACTGCCAAATAGAACAATGTTTAATGAATGCATATACAAAAATGTGCTCTTAAAAATATGATCTGTAAGCATGTTCAGTAGAAGTCACAAATACATTCATGATCTATGAATATATTTACCTTTGCTCACAAATTAATTTACACATACAAATATGTAATTTGGATTTGCACATTGAAAAAATGCATGTGCATCTGTAACCTTTAGATCCGTAGTTTTAAGGAATGCAAGACTTAGGACTTGAGATCTGGGATGTAATCGAGTTTGTTTAGATCAACTGCTTCCATTTATATTTTTGTAAGATATTGCCTGTGCCCTTCTTTATTGACACACGTCCATAGTGGCCAAGACTGTGTTACAGTGTTTGGATGGATTCAGGCCTGTGTGTTGAGGTTGTGGATTATGGGTGCTTTGTATATGGGTCAGCAGCCAAAACGGTGTTACAGTGTTTGGATGGATTCAGGCCTGTGTGTTGAGGTTGTGGATAGGTGCATGTAGGATGACTCCAATGGCAGCAGTGCAGGTGGAGACAGGTGAGATGGCGTTGGCATTCAGGAGAGATAAGCTGGCATTGAGGAGAGATGTCTTTACATCTCAGTCATACTACACATAAAAGAAGAGTCTGTAAGCCAAAATAGAGAACATAGGACAAGAACACTGCTCTCATGAATTTATTGTCATCAATACGCTGCCAACAAGCCTCCCTGGCTTTGTTGGCCATCACAGTGTTAGATTTAGCTGTTAACCTTTCTTTAAACTCCTCATAACCTTTCTGTATAGATGTTCATACTTCCAGGAAAGTACGGAGCATGAGCCATTGTGCAAAAACTCAGTTTGCGTTGCCAAACGCGTCCCTTTTTGGCGAACGTGCACAAACTCCAGTAAGTTAACGCAGAGTCAACTAACAAACAACTTAATCACAGTTGTAGAATCGTTTAACACCACTTTAGGCAATCAGAGTTTGTCAAACCTGACTTTCCTTGATAACCCCAAGTTAAATCTGAGTAGGTTGAGCACCCTTCGTAGTATACCCCTCGGTTTTTTACCACCTCACCTGGGTCCTGGAGAAGGAAAAGGTTGTTATGCCCATGGTTGTACATTCACACCTAGATAACCCAATGTTTTACACACTAGGTTAGTCGAGTGGGTGTCACCCCTGTATACTTGGTAAAAGGTAAGAAAGTTGGTTAGGGATTAGATTGTGTTGAGAAGGTGTGTAGAAGAGGAGGAACCTTTTATTTTCATTACTTCACTGACTTTGTCTCTGAATTCCCTTCTCCTATCTCCCTGGTTTATTTGCTTGGTCTTTTAGTTACTCTTGGATTGTTTGTTTATTAGCTTGTATATGTTGGGTGTATTTCAGAAAGCAGGGTTAACATACTCTTGAGTTAAAACCACAACTCAGGGTTGACTGACTCTGAGCTGAGATTTGACAGTTTCAGAACAGGTGGTAACGATTAGTTCAGTCAACTCTGAGTTAAGTTAATCCTGAGTAAAGCATGTGCACGAGGAGATAAAAAGCCCTCGTCAATGGAACATAGATAACGTGATTCATCATGGCAACAGGAGAAAAAGATTTGACCCTTTACTTCTTCCCAGTGGAGTTAGATATATTATTGAATACACCGGCAGAATATGAGTATATATTCAAGTAAAACGCAATACAGTATCGGCAGCAAAAGAACATGAGCTAGCGTGGCAGAAAATTGCTGACTGAGACAATGCATGAGTATTAACTGAAAAAAAAGAAGTCGCATCTCGAGTCTTCCACTCATTAAACATTTATATAATGTGTGTGTTGTGGGTGTAATATCAAGTTTAGTGTTTATTTATCAAATGCACCGAATAACACAGCGTCATTCTGAACAGTGACATTCTTATGACATGGCACACATCTACGTAGTCAGAATTAAGATATATATAAAGCCACCAAACATATAGCAATAATATACACAAATGTAAACTAACAGCAATTTTAAAGAGAGTAGGGTGGGAAATATAAATAATATATGTAGAGGTATAGAATTTTCTAATATACATTCAATGATTTGGATGAATTATGATTGATTGGTGTGTTGTCGTTACACTTTAGTCTCACTCCTCCTACCTGGGACAGTGACCCCACTCAATAGCTAGGGGAAACTTTGACTGTCCATTCTCCATTGGTCTTTACAACATTAATAAGGCCCTCTATGAGTTTGTATTAAAAAACTATATCAATCAGTGTAGTGCTTGATTGGTAGTGGTGACACCAGACGCTGTGAGGTAGCTTGTTTGTCTGTTTTCTTTGACAGTGGGCTGCATATAACATAGCTACTTTGACTAAATGTGCTTTATTCTCAGTAAAAAGTCCTTGTTTTATAGTTTAGTCATACATCAATTCAAACTGTACAATAATCAGTGCATCCCTACATTGTACATCTTTTAGCAGTTCTGGACCAGAATGTTAACTTGTCCTTCATCATACTTATACTTAAATACTCATACAATGTTAATTTGTCTAAACAAAACAAATGATGCATTCTAGATTTAACTGATTCTGACCTAATTCACTTTAAAAGATGGACCAGGACATTCAGGTTAAATAGAAGTTAAAACACTCAAAATATAGAGAATGTGCTTAGTGTAAACTTTACACTTTATCAGAAATTGAAATTGTTTTCAAGATAAGCTACAAATGAATATGTTGTGTTCTCAGGAGAAAGAAGCTGAGACTATCTCAGGCTGGAAAGCAGTACAGTAAGGTAGATGAGGAAGACGCTGTATTAGTCAATGGTTTCAACACAAATTCATCTTTCTGATGAGCCAGTAATAACATCTAGGCTTGGACTGGGTCCCCACCTTTGGGTGTCTACGAAAGATTTACAATCCATCCTTGCTGTGTTGACCAGACCAGTGTTTTTCAAACTTGCTCCTGGAGGCTCCCCTCTCTACATGTTTTAGATCTCTCCCTGCTCTATCACATCTGATTAAAATGATCTGCTCATTATCCTAGATGAACTGCATCAGAAATGTTTGGGCAGAGAGAGAACTAAAACATGCAGGGCGGGGTTCCTCCAGCAGGGTTGAAAACACTGGACCAGACAGACTCATCTCCATTGGGATGACCTCTCTCCAGTGAGAGTCACTGGCATACTGTGGTTCTCCATTCCAGGGAGTGAACTCTGTGGGAAATTCAGCCCCCTTTTTAGGGTGGTTGTGATTGGTTGATGTTCCTTAGGTCAGATGCTTAGCAAAGTGGGTGGAGTTACTACTTGCCTGGTGGGCCCTATCTGCCCAAATGCTGTTGTTGCTTGCTCTTTGGGGTTTCTGGCTAGGTACTGTATTTGCATAAGCACTCTGTGGCAACTGCTGATGTAAAAAGGGGTTTATGAAATAATGTTGATTGGTTGAACTAAGCATTTCTGTCAATGGAGAGAGGAAGGTGCCTTCTATTGACTTTGTTCTCACAGTCACGCACAAATCAATCAATCAAATGTATTTATGAAGCCCTTTTTACAACAGCAGTTGTCACCAAGTGTTTTACAGAGACACCCGGCCTTAAACCCCAAGGAGCAAACAACAGTAGTGCTGAATTTCAGTGGCTATGAAAAAGTCCCTGAGTCTATTTGATTTTAGACTAGGTCAAAAGTATGTCCGGACAGGGACAGCAACGGGCCCCCCAAACTAGGTACTCTGCAGGTGTGGACCAGGACCTCAAGTCCTCCTAAAGTTTAAAACTGGAGTAGACTGAGAAAATACATGTGTTCTACTAAGTCTGTCATTACAGAAAGCTAAGGCATGAGTAAGAGCTCACAGTAGCTCCGCTTCGAGACACATTTCCCTGTTTTACCATTCATTTCGGGGTTTGCACCCACCTGGTATGTGTGATTAGAGATTAAAGTACTCCCTCTCCTTGATCACTGGAATTGCAGTTACTTTAAAATATAAAATATTTTAAATTTAGAAATGCCTATTGCAGGGAATTGTTTGTGCACCTATGTAAACACTTTTTATAATTCTACAGTGGTTTCAGACTCTGAAAGTTCAGGTAATAACTAACCATACTACCGCTATAGCCAGTAAAACTGTATATGAAAAAAATGTGAAGAATTCATGAAATTAATAATATTTATTATATTATTAACAACATTTAGACAGATCAGGTAGACCCGCTGGAAAACACACTGGATATGGCATTTCTGACATTTGAAAATGACACTGAAAAGAACTGCTCCCTTGATTTCTTGGAGGATGTTTTGCATGTGTTTTCATCGTTGATAATTGCTGAAAAATTTTAAAAATTATAATTCTCTAATAAATCCAGTTCCTTTGGATAGTTAACATACCTTCCTAATAATGTAGGCACCTATAATTCAGCCAAATGTAGATTTTATGATATTAAGTTACATCTTTAACCTAGGACAACAAGTATATTTGAGGCGCTGACATACCTTGTTCATTGACAGCACGCATCCGATAGCAGGAAGATCTTGGAGCACAGTAGACCTTTGAATGCAGCATAGAAGTTATTTGCAAGGTGGGTGGAGTTGCACAAAAAAGATGTAGAATTAAGGTGAACCATCACACTACATAATGAATCAACACAATCTGTATAATTAGTATTGCTATGTTTGTGACATAAATACCTTTGAGAAGAGTGGAAACTTAATACAGAATATCAATCTCTTGTACTCTTTACTTGCCCAACACCTAACTGGGTTGGTCTTGTCATTTTCAGAATACATCTTGGTCACGGAGGGATGTGAAGAGCTGGCCTTAGTGCATTTCTTTAAAAGTTCCCTGGTTAATGACTTCACTAACGCATTGTTAAAGGCACAGTCCTGTGACTCCATTGCCATCTGAAGCAACTGTTTTGACCCATATTTCTGAAGATGCTCTTTGTAGACAATCTTAATTTTTTTTTCGATACTCAGATTCAGAGGGTAACATTGAGTTTTTCAACACCTGAGGTGTAGCAGAAATCAGATACTATCCTCTTTGTGAGAACTCTTCACATTTCACCTATGTCAGATGATTCCATTGACGTGTCTGGGCCGATCTTGGACAGCAGTCAATGAATCAGTAAATTGACTAAAGAGGTGTATTCATTGCTAATGAGGTCTGTGGAAGATGTATCCCTAACAGAGTTCAAGTCAAATATAGTTAGTAGGTTGGACATCACGGACAACTTCTCCAGAACCTGATTGACAATTATATCGGCAAACAGGTTCTCTGTTTCTCTACAAACCTCAGAGGAACTAGTGGAAGTGGCAGAACTACTGTGGGTAAGCACCCTTCCGTCCTGCAGAGAAGCATCAGAGACAACAGTTTGGCAGAAATATTTTAGTTGAGACTGTGGGGGACACCAAAAGACATTATCATGGAGCAGATGTCTTGCTAACTCCCTAGTAAATCTCCCAGGGTTGTTGAGAGGTTTCCAATCTGGTCCTCAGCTTCAAAGGAGTTGAATCGGTCACTGCCTTTCCAGAAGGCACAAAAAGTTCCTGGGGTCTGTTGTGACTCTTTATGACTTTATGTCAGTGAGCTCACATGAAAAGTTGCAAAGTCAGGAACAGAGTGTTGCGATGTCCATCTGATATTTTTCTCCTCTTTGATTGACCTCCATAACTGTGTCTACTATGTCAGTGATGGTTTGGCTTGACACATTTTGTGGCACTTTGGAAGAGGTTGAGGAATTACCCATGTCAATGACCAAACTCCTAATGATCACTTTCAACACATTTGGGATTGGAGTGCCTGGTATAGAACCCATAAAATCTGTGCAATGTGACTTTTTGCCTGTCAGACCTTGACATGGCTGCTTTGTTTGGTCAACACTGGAGGCAGAGGCCCGTGTATTTTAAGAAAACGTACAACTGCAGGCATGATGAGCTCCAGGACGGCCTCTGACACAAACTATACACACTCCGAAATCATCCCGGCAAGAAGTGTCTCCGTCACCTGTGGGACAGAGATAATTGAGGTTACCTAAAGCAGGTCAAAGACAAAGCAATCTAACATAATGTCATGTGAATTCTTTAGAGTGGCCTTTCACTGCATGGAAATAGGCCGCATAAATGCTGCTGATGGAACCAGTACATTTTTTTTCCTAGTAATCAATCATTGTCACTCATTTTACCAGGTAAGTATGACTGAACTCACTGTTAACAATGACTTGGCAGCAATTCGTTTTACCTGCCTTGGCTCAGGGCTGAACAACAGATTTATCACCTAGTCAGCTCTGGGAATCTAACCAAGGCTACCCTACCACTGTACCGGTCAGGTAAATGCTCTAACCAAGGCTACCCTGCCACTATACTTGTCAGCTAGATGCTCTAACCAAGGCTACCCTGCCACACTACTGGCCAGCTAGATGCTCTAACCAAGGCTACCCTGCCACCCTACTGGTCAGGTAGATGCTCTAACCAAGGCTACCCTGCCACTATACTTGTCAGCTAGATGCTCTAACCAAGGCTACCCTGCCACACTACTGGCCAGCTAGATGCTCTAACCAAGGCTACCCTGCCACCCTACTGGTCAGGTAGATGCTCTAACCAAGGCTACCCTGCCACCCTACTGGTCAGGTAGATGCTCTAACCAAGGCTACCCTGCCACCCTACTGGTCAGGTAGATGCTCTAACCAAGGCTACCCTGCCACCCTACTGGTCAGGTAGATGCTCTAACCAAGGCTACCCTGCCACCCTACTGGTCAGGTAGATGCTCTAACCAAGGCTACCCTGCCACCCTACTGGTCAGGTAGATGCTCTAACCAAGGCTACCCTGCCACCCTACTGGTCAGGTAGATGCTCTAACCAAGGCTACCCTGCCACCCTACTGGTCAGGTAGATGCTCTAACCAAGGCTACCCTGCCACCCTACAGGTCAGGTAGATGCTCTAACCAAGGCTACCCTGCCACCCTACTGGTCAAGGTAGATGCTCTAACCAAGGCTACCCTGCCACCCTACTGGTCAGGTAGATGCTCTAACCAAGGCTACCCTGCCACCCTACTGGTCAGGTAGATGCTCTAACCAAGGCTACCCTGCCACCCTACTGGTCAGGTAGATGCTCTAACCAAGGCTACCCTGCCACCCTAATGATAATGTGGATGATTTGTAAATCAAGGGCTACAAATAAACTACAACTTTGGGGCAGGTAATTTTAGGTATCTAATAAATCAGAGGTCTCAAACCGGTTCCACGGAGGGCCGAGTGTCTGCAGGTTTTCGCTCTCACCTTGTAAATAACTGACTAATTAGGTCACTATTTGGTTCGTTTTTACCCCCACCTGGTTGTTTAGGTCTGAACTGGGAACCAATTTAAAGGAAAACCCAAAAACCTGCAGACACATGGCCCTCCGTGGAACCGGTTTGAGACCTCTGTAAGAAATGGATAACATATACGCTACTATTAGGGCTCTGCTCAAATCGTATCTCTAAATCCCATTTAAATGCAAGTGGATTATCTGCAGTTGAAGGAGAGTTTGACTTTGGATATCGATCTTTGTCTGTGATCCACTCCTCTGTGGTTCCCTTCATCCTCTTGGTCTTCAAAGTCAATACAGTCAATTACATAATGTTTAAAGGCACTTCAATACAGCCCTTTTAGGAGAGCAGTATGATTGATTATTTCATAAAAACTGAAAAAATACATATAGTATGGACAATTTAGTGTCCTCAGAACAACTTGTCAAATATAGCCACGTCACCTCCAATCTGTTTTCTCACCTTGACTTTCTTTGTCGCGGGTTGCGGTTTTTTAGGCTTGTTTTAAAAGTTTTGGTCGCTTGTTCGGAAAATCTGACAAGCGACTTCGTTTATGGTCGCTACTTTCCCTAAATACATTGATTGACACTGTCTGTTCACAGCCTCACAATGACATAAGTGCTGTAGTGTAATTTGATCTACCACAAATCCCCACGTGGATCTTTCCTGCCCTCACCTTCCACCCATTTGCGCAAAATCAAGTTAGAATTCCAAGCGATGTTACATGTTTCAACGTTTATTTGTCAAATGCACCGAGCAACAGAGCGTCATCCTGACCAATTAAATTATTGTGACATGGAACCCGACAACTAAGTAGTGAGAGATAACATCACTGCCCCAAAACATCACTGCTCTAGAGGAGATCTGCATGGAGGAAAGGGCCAAAATACCAGCAACAGTGTGTGAAAACCTTATATTCTTCTTAACTCTCACTACGTAGTTGTCGGGTTCCATGTCACAATAATTTTATTGGTCAGGATGACACTCTGTTGCTTGGTGCATTTGATAAATAAACGTTGAAACATGTAACATGTAGCATTTGCCCCACTGTATAGTCAGACAAAAATAAAATAAACTATACATAACACTGCACACAGCAGCAGTTTAAAAGAGTGTAGTGTAAACTAGTAGCAATCTGGGTATTAGCCTATTATAGATATGGCAAGTAAGGCAGTAATATAAATAACGTAATGTAAATGTAATGTAAACTAGCAGCAATTTGGTAGAATTATTGAATATTAAAGATACATGAGTGTAATAACCCAATGAATGGTAACATTTGCACACTACAAATATGTAGTGAGAATTAAGAGAAAAATATATACATAGCAAAAATATAGCTAGAAGAGAAAGCAATAATATACACAACACTGGAACCTATCAGCAATTTGGAAAGAGTACTGTAAACTAGCAGGTGGTTTTGAAATTATTGATAGGCCTATGGCAAGTATGGCAATAATATATATAACAATGTAAACTAGCAGCAATTTGGACTTTGAACAGTATGGTAGAAGTATTGAATAATATAGACACTTAGTACAGCAGTGATGATTAGTCATCATTCATGACATTATAAGGCATATCACTAGATACATTTCCACAAACAATGCCGCCAAAGTGGTCCAAGTATGCCAAAAATTAAAACAAAGACTGTACATCAAATGGTCCGTGATGACAGTAAAGCTCTCTGCAGATAATGCAAAGCAGAATCTATTATTACAGTTTATAACTAAATAACATAGCCTAACATAGCCTACTTGTGTATATACAGTATCTCACGAAAGTGAGTAAACCCCGCAAATATTTGATTATATCTTTTCATGTGACAACACTGAAGAAATGACACTTTGCTAAAATGTAAAGTAGTGAGTGTAAAGCTTGTATAACAGCAAAATAACTCAACACACAGCCATTAATGTCTAAATCGCTGGCAACAAAAGTGAGTAAACCCCTAAGTGAAAAAGTCCAAATTGGGCCCAAAGTGTCAATATTTTGTTTGGCCACCATTATCTTCCAGTACTGCCTTAACCCTCTTGGGCATGGAGTTCACCAGAGCTTCACAGGTTGCCACTGGAGTCCTCTTCCACTCCTCCATGACGACATCACGGAGCTGGTGGATGTTAGAGACCTTGCGCTCCTCCATCTTCCATTTGAGGATGCCCCACAGATGCTCAATAGGGTTTAGGTCTGGAGACATGCTTGGCCAGTCCATCACCTTTATCCTCAGCTTCTTTAGCAAGGCAGTGATCGTCTTGGAGCTGTGTTTGGTGTCGTTATCATGTTGGAATACTGCCCTGCGGCCCAGACTCTGAAGGGAGGGGATCATGCTCTACTTCAGTATGTCACATATGGCATTCATGCCTGATTGTAGACAAGACACACTTGTCTTTGTACTCCTCACCTGGTTGCCCCCACACACGCTTGACACCATCTGAACCAAATCCGTTTATCTTGGTCGCATCAGACCACAGGACATGGTTCCAGTAATCCATGTCCCAAGTCTGCTTGTCTTCAGCAAACTGTTTGCAGGCTTTCTTGTACATCATCTTCAGTGGGTGGTATGCAGGGTTACTTTTGTAAGCCAGTCACAGCTGTTGTTATTGTGTTGTTGTTGTATGTCTACTGTATATGAAACAAAGGATGTGATTGATGAGACATCACAGAAGGGTTCAAATTGTTATTTTTCAAATTGCTTGACCCACAGAACCTCAAGGCAAGCCACCAAGTGAAGATATATTTTAGAATAATAAGGATGATAATTCTGTCAGTTATGACGTAACAATAAAAAATTGGCTTTTAAATACGTTTATAATATCAGTGTATTACAAATTAATAACAATGAGCATGAAATTGAATCAAATACTCTAGATTTACAGTGGATATAAAAAGTCTACACACCCCTGTTAAAATGCCAGGTTCTTGTGATGTAAAAGAATGAGACAAAGATAAATGATGTCAGAACTTTTTCCACGTTAATGTGACTTATAACGTGAACAATTCAATTGAAAAACAAACTGAAATCTTTGAGGAAAAAACAAACAAACACATTAACCTGGTTGCATAAGTGTGCACACCCTTAAACTAATACTTTGTTGAAGCACTTTTTGATTTTATTACACCACTCAGTCTTTTTGGGTAGAACTCTATTAGCATGGCACATCTTGACGTGGCAATATTTGCCCACTCTTCCTTGCAAAAGCGCTCCCAATCTGTCAGATTGCAAGGACATCTCCTGTGCACAGCCCTCTTCAGATCACCCCACAGATTCAATTGAATTCAGGTCTGGGCTTTGGCTGGGCCATTCCAAAATGTTAATCTTCTTCTGGTGAAGCCATGCTTTTGTGGATTTTGATGTGTGCTTTGGGTCGTTGTCGTGCTGAAAGGTGAACTTCATCTTCAGCTTTCTAACAGATGCCTGAAGGTTTTGTGCCAAAATTGCCTGGTATTTGGAACTGTTCATAATTTCCTCCACCCTGACTAAGAAAAACCGACCCAAAGCATGATGCTGCCACCACCATGCTTCACTGTGCATATGGTGTTCTTTGGGTGATGTGCAGTGTTCTTTTTGCGCCAATCATACCTTTTTGGAATCACAGCCAAAAAGTTAAACTTTGGTATCATCAGACTGTAACACTTTTTCACACGTGCTTTTGGGGGACTTGATGTTTGTTTTTGATAACTTCAGCCGGGCTTGGATGTTTTTCCTTGTAAGAAATGGCTTCCATCTTGCCACCCTACCCTATAGCCCATTCATATGAAGAATACGGGTGATTGTTGTCACACGAAGCACACAGCCAGTACTTGCCAGAAATTCCTGCAGTTCCTTTAATGTTGCTGTAGGCCTCTTGGATGCCTCCCTGACCAGTTTTCTTCTCGTCTTTTCATCAATTTTGGAGGGATGTCCAGTTCTTGGTAATGTCTCTGTTGTGCCATATTTTCTCCACTTGATGATGACTGTCTTCACTGTGTTCCATGGTATATCTAATGCTTTGGAAATTATTTTGTACCCTTCTCCTGACTGATATTTTTCAACAATGAGATCCCTCTGATGCTTTGGAAGCTCTCTGCAGACCGTAGCTTTTCTCTGAGATGCAACTAAGAAAATGTCAGGAAAGTCCTTCTAGAACATTTGTACTTTTTTGTGATTAATCAGAGTTACTTTAAATGATGGCAGGTGTGTAATAATGAATTCTATTTAACATGAGTTTGAATGTGATTTGTTATTTCTGAACACAGCCACATCCCCAGTTATAAGAGGGTGTGCACACTTATGCAACCAGGTTAATGTAAGGTTTTTATTTTTCATTTGTCCCCCTCTACGATTTCAGTGTGTTTTTCAATTGAATTGTTCACATTATAGGTCACATTAAAAGTGAAAAATATTCTGACATGATTTATCTTTGTCTCATTCTTTTACATCACAAAAACCTGCCATTTTAATAGAGGTGTGTAGAGTTTTTATATCCAGTTTATATCACTGTCACACTGGGACAGGGCATTTCAGGCTGAGTGGGACAGTTTTAAGGCTAATGCTAATAAGCTCAGTGCAGCCATTTCATGAATGAAACCTACACTTTTTAAGTTATTATTAAGAATTATGTCTGAATATGTTTGAGGTTGGTCATTTCTTAAATGTATTTCACAACAGATGGCACCCAGAAAGAGAGGAGGACAGGGAAAGAGAGAGAGGATTGGCAAGCAATTCAGAGAAAGAACAACAAAATAACTCAATCAGTGGAATGAAGAAAGAATGGAAGGGGCTATTAATGAATATCAGGGGCAGGTGTTTGAAGGACAAAAACCTAAATTAAGGTTTTGAGCCAGGGTATGAAACATCCCGAAATCAACCTTACAGAGGTGAGTGAAAGGCCTGGTGAAAAGCTACCACCATGCATCTGGTAAGAGTCCCCTGCTCTTAGCTGAGGCTGAGAGTGAGATAGCTGGCCATGTAAAATTGCTGTCAGAACGAGGGGACATAAGCCGTATTGCGTTCAAATATGCCAAAACACATGGCATCACAGGATTTTCAGGGGAAAAGAAAAAGGCCAGACACTACTGGTTTGAGGGGTTCATTAAAAGAAACCCAAATTTGAGCCTTCGTAAGCCTGAAGTCCTCTTAGCCTTAAGGGCCTCTGGTATGAACCTTAAGGAGATTGAGAAACGGTTTGAGACATACCCGTCACTCCTCAACCACCTTCAGATTCATGACATGCCATCACATCTGTGGAACTGTCCTTTGAATGGCAGAAACATGAGGCCTAATAAAAATGTAATTAATTAAATGTTCAAATCAAGTTTACACTCTTAAAATGTCCGCAATAGTTCCAGAAATTCAATAATAAAAAAATCCCTACTTACATATCAGTATTAATATTATAGATAGTATTAATTCATTGAACACATTTTGCCTCTATGCTACTTGCAAACATGAATCTTTTAATACATAATATTTAGGATTATATGATCTGTATTTAATTATATTTACTGTACACATTAATTAATGAATACATGTTGTTAAAACGCTTTTCTGACTTGTGTAATAGTTTATTTGAATGATAATATAGTCATCATCATCATCATCATCATCATCATTTTCTTCTGCTGCCCCCGTCACGGGGGCAGCAGTCTAAGCAGAGATGCCCAAACTCTCTTCCTAAACACTTCCTCCAGCTCTTCCGGGGGGACACCGAGGCGTTCCCAGGCCAGCTGGGAGACATAGTCCCTCCAGCGTGTCCTAGGTCTTCCCCGGGGTCTCCTACCGGTGGGACGGGATCGGAACACCTTCCCAGGAATGCGTTCTGGAGGCATCTGAAACAGATGCCCAAGCCACCTCAGCTGACCCCTCTCGATGTGGAGGAGCAGCGGCTCTACTCTGAGCTCCTCCCGGGTGACGGAGCTTCTCACCCTATCTCTAAGGGATCGCCCAGCCACCCTGCGGAGAAAGCTTATTTCGGACCCCTGTATCCGGGATCTTGTCCTTTTGGTCATGACCCAAAGCTCATTACCATAGGTGAGAGTAGGAACGTAGATTGACCGGTAAATCGAGAGCTTCGCCTTGCGGCTCAGCTTTCTTCACCACGACAGACCGATACATCGACCGCATTACTGCAGAAGCTGCACCGATCCGTCTGTCAATCTCCCGTTCCATCCTTCCCTCACTCGTGAACAAGACCCCTAGATACTTAAACTCCTCCACTTGAGGCAGGCACTCTCCACCAACCTGAAGTGGGCAAGCCACCCTTTTCCGACTGAGGACCATGGCCTCGGATTTGGAAGTACTGATTCTCATCCCCACCGCTTCACACTTGGCTGCAAACCGTCCCAGTGCATGCTGAAGGTCCTGGTTTGAAGGAGCCAACACGACATCATCATCCGCAAAGAGCAGAGACGAAATCGTGTGGTCCCCAAACCTGACACCCTCCGGCCCCTGGCTGCGCCTAGAAATTCTGTCCATAAAAATTACAAACAGAACCGGCGACAAAGGGCAGCCCTGCCGGAGTCCAACATGCACTGGGAACAAGTCTGACTTACTGCCAGCAATGCAGACCAAACTCCTGCTTTGGTCGTACAGGGACCTGACAGCCCTTAGCAAAAGACCCAGGACCCCATCTTCCCAAAGCACTATCCACAGGATGCCGCGAGGGACACAGTCGAATGCCTTCTCCAAATCCACAAAACACATGTGGATTGGTTGAGCAAACTCCCATGAACCCTCCAGCACCCCGTAGAGGGTATAGAGCTGGTCCAGTGTTCCACGGCCCGGACGAAAACCACACTGTTCCTCCTGAATCCGAGGTTCTACTATCGGCCGTATTCTCCTATCCAGTACCCTGGCATAGACTTTTCCGGGGAGGCTGAGAAGTGTGATCCCCCTATAGTTGGAACACACCCTCCGGTCCCCCTTCTTAAAAAGAGGGACCACCACCCCGGTCTGCCATCCCAGAGGCAATGTCCCCGACCGCCACGCGATGTTGCTGATAATATAGTGTCACACTTTAACAAAGTGTCCCTCTCAACCTGAATACTTCCATTTGCCGGATGAGGGTGTCAGATGGTGTTTAAAGATACACAATTTCTTAATGAAGTTAATTGGCTTAATTTCACCATAGATGTGTTCACAACAAACCATTTAAATTAAACATATGTAATTTAAATACACTCTAATTGATTTAGGTTGGTTAAAAAGCAGTTTACCCACTTTCCCCTACGTAAGGTATATTGTTAACAACAGTTATTAGGGCAGGCATACGTCTATGAAATCACTTTTGAAAATGTTCACTCAATGTGAATGTTGGTATAATTGCCGTAATTTAACTTCACACAGTATATTTTTGTACTACATGCTTTTAACGAGAGCTACCCGGGCAGCCCAGATCCATGAAATCAACCTTTAGGTCCACTCTCTCAATGTGAACAGGAGGGCCTCCTATGGGTGTTGACAAGTGAGGTGAAGTCAGGAGTCATTTCTGTTGAAGCAATGTGCAATAGCATTGTTTGTCGTTGAGGCTTGATCTATGCCTGGACTTGTTGAATATTAGCATCGGGTGGCAGTTTTTCGTACTTGGCCACATGCTTGCTCTGGAAGTGCCTCTGCAATTTATACTCTTTGGAAACTGTGATGTTAGCTTTACAAGTAAAGCAAGTTGACTTATTTGCGTCATCTGCAAATAAATATTTATCTCTCCATTCTTTTTTAAATACCTTGCATTCATAATCAACTTTTTTTAGACAGGCTCATTTTGAGATATCTCTAGACATCAAATGCGTATTGTAAGAACGAATGACAACTAACGCATGTGCATTGTCATGCTGGTCCATACTTACATATCATAGTAACGCAGAAAGCTTAAAAGTGCATAGATCCCTTAATTACTATTTTTTTATATAAAGCCCTACTCCAATGGGTTCCCGTATACTTAACATCTCTGGTGACACCTAGATCCTCTGGCTTCAATACAAGATCAAAGCACCTCATGTGTGGGATAAGTAGCCAACTGGAGTTTCGTTTGGATGCCTTGGTGTCCATGTGTCAATAATTTTGTTTTAATTGAGTGAGATGGCTAATGTCAGTCTGTACGTTAATTATATGTATTTTGTATTTCATTGTTGTTTTGTTCTTGGATTAATGTTCCCAGGGCACACTTGTAAATGAGACCTAGATCTCAATGTGTCTCCCTGGTTAAATAAAAGTTAAATAAAATAAAATACATCTGCAGAGCTCGTCAAGTATTTTTACTTTGTATTATTATTTTTAAGGTTCTGGATGTACCGTGGGCCGGATAGAACGACTTAACGGGCTGGATCCATCCCGTGGACCTTATCTTGCCCAGGTCTGACCTAGAGAATCAAATAAATAGAGACTGGTTAGTGGACATCTTTCATTAAAGAGGGTCAACTCTAAAGGTGCCCAAACTTTTGCACAAGCCATATTTTTCCATTTTATTTCTTTCAATCTGTTAGTCAGGAAACAAATAATAACTGCATTTCAATTCATGTACAGTTGTAGTTTGTTCACTGCAGAGGTTGTGTTAATTTCTTTTCACTTAGAACATCAACAAAACAAGTAATTTCCATACTGTAGGACAAGTGTAGTGCAACTTAGACACACTCACCCTGGAGTTGGCTTGTTGTTGCAGCAGCTTTTGTAGCTCTGCATTCTGCTGCCTTAGACGTTGTGTGTCTTTGATGAGCTTGGACTTATCGGTCAGAACAACACTGGAAGCAAAAAAATACAAAACAAGATCAATCACAACTCTATATAAAACCTGTTCTATCAAATCAATCAATCAAATGTATTTATAAAGCCCTTTTTACAACAGCAGTTGTCACAAAGTGCTTTTAGAAAAACACCCGGCCTTAAACCCCAAGGAGCAAAAAACAGTGTTGAATTTCAGTGGCAAGGAAAAACACAATTAGAAGATACTGTTAACAATAATAACTACAGCTCATTTCAAACAAACTTAAATCTCTGAAAGAAAAGTATTGAAATGGTAGAAATTGAAAGTCTAATCATCTTTCGCCAATGTTTAGGCGGTTGGATCTGTTAAGGAACCATAGATTCAATGTACAGTGCCTTCAGGAAAGGGGATAAAACCGCTTTCTCCACACTTTCTTATGTTATAGACATAATTCATTATAGATTTTTTTGCAATCAATCTACACACTTTGTCATTATGGGGTATTTAATGTGCATTGCTGGCAAAACAAATGACTACCTCATTGGATGATTACCTTATCTTTGAAGATTTGTTTAAAACATTTTTGGTTACTACATGATTCCATGTGTTATTTCATAGTTTTGATGTCTTCACTATTATTCTGCGATGTGGAAAATAGTAAAAAGATAGAAATACCCTTGTATGAATAGGTGTTTCCAGACCTTTGGCTCGTACTGTATATCGAATCAATTATAAATGAAGTCTATAAAACCACCAAGTGATGGGGTCTGAATAATCTCTGAAGGGACTGTAGGTTATAAGTGGTACTCACTGATATTTGTTGAGTGCTGTCTCCAGGGCATCCCAGACCTTGAGCTTGGCCTCTGGGATGACGTCAGCCATGGCCTTCCAGTAGGCTGCATCTTCAGAGTTATCCCTCCCTCCTACAGCCAGCATACTGGGATCTTTAGGGGCAACCACCTCTCTGGAAACACAATCGTGTCCATCACTGTGACAGAAGGTTTTGACGACATGTTTGTCTAGATTAGATTTGAAAGGGGAATGTTTCAAGCCCAGGTTGTCAACATATATTGCCCATACTAGCAAGCCTCTTACAATAGTAGAGTTAAAAGAATCTTAGTGTATACGGCATTGGGCTAGTAAACAAATGTTACACCCAGGTCTTGGAGGATCCTTTCACGGTCCTTCATTGAAACTGTGTGGAAATCTCTATAAGTTCGACAAGGGAAAAATGTAAACAGATATTTCCAAGAACTCATTCCAAAGTTCCTCAAAAAACCTTTTGATGATGAACCCTCTTCAACAGTCAACCCCAAAGTGTTCTTCAAAAGGTTATTTGAGAAACCATTAACAAGGATTTTGTTAAAGTCTACATCCCAAAGATTAAGTTTAATTACAGTCATGGCCCACAGTATTGTCTCCCTTGCACTTTCTACAAATAAGGTGAAACAAACCCAAGTATTTGGTCTCCACAATTCTATATTTCACTGTTGTGACAGAACATTTGTTTTAGATTCTGAAACTAATACATAATTTTAAATAAAAGGTAACACTTCATTTTGAAAGTCCCCAAAAGTGTCCCTGTAGATCAGTGTTTCTCAAAGCTGCTCCTGGGCAACCCGTGCCCTGCATGTTTTAGATCTCTCCCTGCTCTGTCACACTTGATTCAAATGATCAGTTCATTATCAAGTCTTTCACGAGCTACATCAGGTATATTAGGGCAGGGAGAGATCTAGGGTCCCAGGTGATTCCGCGTGGCCTGTGGAGACACCATTTACGCTGGATGTTTTCAATGGTGGTTTTCAGCACCCTTTGCAGGGCCTTCCGGTTGGCTACTGAGCAACCAAACCACACTGTGGTTAGTCAGAATGCTCTCGATTGTGCAGCAATAGAAGTTCACAAGGATCTTGAAAAACAGACGGGCCTTCTTCAGCCTCCTCAAGAACAGGCGCTGCCACAACTTTTTGACAAGGGTTGAGGTGCTGAGGGACCAGGAGAGGTCTTTGGACATGTGATCACCCTGGAATTTGAAGCTGGACACACGCTCCACCTAAGTGCCTCGATGAGAACTGGGGTCAGGTTGTTATCATTGCACCAAGCTGTCAGGCACTTGACCTCCTCCCTGCTCCTCACTGAACAGGCCTACCACCTCGATGTCGTCTGCGAACTTGACAATGATGTTGGAGTTGTGTACAGGAATGCAGTCATGGGTGAAGAAGGAGTACAGGAGGGGGCTCAGCATACAGCCTTGTGGAACACCAGTTTTTAGTATCAGGGTGGAAGAGGTGAAGTTGTCTAACCTGACAGACTGGGGTCTGTTGGTTAGGAAGTCAGGGCAGGGCAGAGTGTAAAGCTGTGGAGATGGCATCCTCTGTAGACCTGTTCGACTGGTAGGCTTACTGGTAGGGATTCAGTGTTGGAGGGAGGCAGAAGTTGAGGTGGGCAAGAACTAGTCTTTCGAAGCACTTCATGATCATGGGGGGTGAGTGCGACAGGTTGAAAGTCATTCAGGCTAAACGCTGTTATGGAACTTTTGAACCAAGGTGCATTTGAGAAATGTCTTTCTATTGCCTGGTATGTAACTATTTTCTTTGATTGTGATACACATGTCTGTATAGTATCAGAGCATCACTAGGTACTCTGGACATCTGTTCCTCTGCCTAGACCAATAAGGGTATCTGTCCTTTGTTCCTTAGGAATGTAGAAGAGGGGGATCCGGTATTTGCCTAGGGGGCATCATTGACTGGTATCGGCAGATTATAAGGTTACTCATTAATCTGCGCATCCGAGTCTATCTATTGTTTGTCCAGATGATGTAAGACCTCTTAGAGGGGTGAATAGGTTACCCATGTGGAGGAGGATAGCCTGCCCCTTGTGTGAAGACTAGGTAGTAATAGAACAAAAGGGAATGTGTTCTATTGAGTTAGGACAGATGTGCAGCATCTTACCACACCCCTTTTCCCCTATAAGTACTGATGATTGTCATGTATTAATTTATAGACTCCTCGGATGATTATTCTGTAAGCATTTGACGTGTCTCTCTATGTGCAAATAAACTATTAAATGTGCCAAGAGAATTTTGTCTCTGTACTTACTCCTTAGAAAGTTCAGATCGATGGAATTACCATCACAACGCAGACGACTGCTTCAGCACTGGCACACTGGTTGCGGTCTTGAAGCACATAGGGAACACCGTCTGGGCTAGTGACAGGTTCAAAATATCAGTCAAGACCTCAGCCAGCTCCTTAGCACATGCTCTGAGCACTTGCCCGGGAATGCCATCAGGACCAGCTTTAATGGATGGCTCATTTTCGTCCCTGTCGAAGCGAGCGTAAAACCTGTTTAACCCGTCGGTGATGGAAACGTCGCTGGATATGGAGGTGGGGTTATTTGTCCAGTAGTCTGTGATGGCTTGGATGACCTGCCACATGCTGTGAGGATCAGAGTTGTTGTTGAAATGATCCTCGACCCGCAGTTAGTGGTCATTTTTAGCCATCTTGAAGCCTCTTTTCAGGTTGGCTCTGGATAAGCTCTAGGCCTCCACATCGCCGGATCTGAACGCAGCATCACGTGCCTTTAGCAGTTGTCGGAACTCATGGTTTATCCAAGGCTTCTGGTTGGGGATGGTCTTCATTAGTTTATGGGTGGTGACGTTGTTGGTGCAGGTGTTGATGTAATCCAGAACGGAGGAAGAATATGTTTCAATGTCCGTATGGGAGTCAAAGTTGGTTTGAGTGGCAAACAATCACCAGTCTGTGTTTTGAAACTGGTGTTGCTGTAGTGAGTCTGCTCTCTCTGGCCACACTTTGACTGACCTCATGGATGGTTTCACTCGTTTAATGAGGGGTAAATAATTGGGGAGTAGGAACAATGAGAGGTGCTTATACTGACCCAGGTGTGGGAGGGTCAGTCAAACAACCTGTCATTGTTCCTACTATCCGGCTGGGCAGTTTGCTGCTTGCTAATAGCAGCCTGAAGTTCTTCCATTGCTAGTTTAGCATTAGCATCCGGTGGTATGTATTGTAGGTTGCAGTAATAGAAGTAATAGAAGTAAACTCCAGAGGCAAGTAAAAAGGCCTGCACTTAATCATCAGGTACTCCAGATTGGTTGAGCAGTGACTCCCGGTTATGTTAGTGTCTGTACACCAAGCTTTGTTTACATAAATGCACGGGCCACCTCGTCTGGTCTTACCGGAATCCACCACTATTCGGTCAGACCTGAAGACAGCCCCTCCCTCCAGCAAATTCCATCAAAATATGCGTGGCACTCAACTGAGGTGCTTTCTCTGCCAACCAAAACCATCCTTTGCTCCGATCTTCCATTAAGTTTTTTCTTGCAGACACATCCAAGGAGACTGGCTACGGTTGAATGAGAAACATCCAATTCATCTGTAGATGTGGTCAATATTTGGCTACAATCTTGTGTCTTACCCCATTAGACAATTGTCGGTTTTCTTTTTTCTCTCCACGGTCATTGCGGTAAAAATAGTGATACAAAACAGCAGAACAATTCACACAGGTGAGTTCAATTAGTAAAGGGAAATATTTAAAATAATTATTTAAAATAATATTTAGTTAAAACTAGTTTTATAAGGTGCTAATAATATTGTCCAGGAAATGACAGGATTTCCTTGTGGAATAAACTAAGATTGAGCAAATTCATCAGATATTTTGGAAAAGTGGATCCCCAAAGATTTTGATTTTGAACATTTTTCAAAAAGAAATGGTACATTATTTGAATAAAGTACACCTTCGCTTCATGAGTCCTTGAGAAAGGCTCTCTAATTTCTCTTGTAGTAAGTCTGCCCCAGAGCTGACCTATGCCGACAGTGATAGGCAGTGAAGGCCTTCAGGGCCACAAGAACATCATTGGGGTTCATTAGGTCAGATGTTGGACTGCAGTAGCTCCGCTCTCCTGCCTCCTCCTGATAACTGGCCACAGCTCCACATCTGGCAGACACATCCTGAACACAAAGAAAATAACAAGAGGATGATGGATGGAATCATTCTGACATGTTATAGTATATCATTAATAATATACACTCACCTAAAGGATTATTAGGAACACCATACTAATACTGTGTTTGACCCCCTTTCGCCTTCAGAACTGCCTTAATTCTACGTGGCATTGATTCAACAAGGTGCTGAAAGCATTCTTTAGAAATGTTGGCCCATATTGATAGGGTAGCATCTTGCAGTTGATGGAGATTTGTGGGATTCACATCCAGGGCACGAAGCTCCCGTTCCACCACATCCCAAAGATGCTCTATTGGGTTGAGATCTGGTGACTGTGGAAGCCATTTCAGTACAGTGAACCCATTGTCATGTTCAAGAAACCAATTTGAAATGATTCCAGAGGATGGGTACATGGTGGTCATAAAGGGATGGACATGGTCATAAACAATGCTCAGGTAGGCCGTGGCATTTAAACGATGCCCAATTGGCACTAATGGGCCTAAAGTGTGCCAAGAAAACATCCCCCACACCATTACACCACCACCACCAGCCTGCACAGTGGTTACAAGGCATGATGGATCCATGTTCTCATTCTGTTTACGCCAAATTCTGACTCTACCATCTGAATGTCTCAACATAAATCGAGACTCATCAGACCAGGCAACATTCTTCCAGGCTTCAACTGTCCAATTTTGGTGAGCTCGTGCAAATTGTAGCCTATTTTTCTTATTTGTAGTGGAGATGAGTGGTCCCCGGTGGGGTCTTCTGCTGTTGTAGCCCATCCGCCTCAAGGTTGTGCGTGTTGTGGCTTCACAAATGCTTTTAATAATCCCTTAGGTGAGTGTATATATTTGAATTGCACTTGATTTACTACAAACAGGTAAAAATGTAAGGTTTCAGCATAGGACTGATGTGATCATTTAGAATAATTTCGTAATGATTTGCGATGACCCTTCCCTTTTTAAACATGACACAGAGCATGATAAGATGTTCATTGCTTGAGTGTATCATATAGTACATCTGTAAGGAAGCATCTGCATTTGTTCGTCCACTCATTTACTCAGATTTTTCCTTTAATTTGTCACCCGTCTGTATATCTGTAGGTCCGCCATCCTACTATCCTTACCTGGGTAAGGTAAGGATCCCCTTGCGGCTGCCGGTAATTTGTGAAAAACATTGCCAGCTTGTGCACATCCTCCTTGCTCTCAATTCCCATGGCCTTGCAAGGGAGAAGAAGAACAGAGACAACACTGAAACAGTTTGTCTGTCACTACTTTCCGGTGTTAATGTGAAAGTGAATTGATGGACACCATGACATACAGTAGGTTTCACAGTCATACTCACAGTGAAGATGGAGTCCATCTTCATGAGACACTGTTCGTCCTTCTCTAGCGGAGAGAGAATCTTAAAAAGTTGACTCTCTATCAGAAAACCCTGTGCAGTAAAAGGGATAAAATGATGAGCTTGTGTAGTGAGACTGTCTCCATTTTCTTCTATCTATCCCTCTTTCACACAAACACACAACATTTTGACCTGCTCACCGCCTTGTCGCACAGCAGCTCCTGGATCTTCTTGACCAAGACTGTCCCGCTGTTCTTTCCCCCACTTCCAACCCTATTGGTCTTGCTGCTCCCAGTCTCCTGCCCTGCTCCTGATTCACAGACATCTCTAGGTCCAGCGCTAGCCTCCTTGTACTTCCCCAGGTGACATGGACTGGTCCCTTCAGGCCGAAGCAGCTCGGCAGCAGTCTGGCACGCAGTGCTCTGTGCCTGTCTCTGGTTCTTTAGGGAGCCACATTGTTCCATGAAGCCCAACGGCGGGGGCTGCCAAGACAGACCCAGCAGCTGTTCGTGGATTAACCGGTCTGTGTCCAGGGCTTTTGTCACCAGCGCCTTGACCTCCTCCTTGTTCATCAGCCAAATCTCCTCAAACCTCTTGGCATGGATAGCCGCTAACTGCCTAATTAGAAGGACAGGGAAAAGGTATGGATATATTTTCTGAAGCAACAAAGCGATATTGTTGGGATGTACCCCCAAGTGACTGACTTGTGTTGGTGTGATTGTGGCAGTTATTCACCTTATTGGTGATAGCCGTGGTATATGAGACCGTATACCACTGGTATGACATCACATTACTTTTGACTGTTCTAATTACGTTGCTAACCTGTTTATAATAGCCATAAGGCATCTCATGGGTTTCTGATATATTGCCAATATACCACAGTTAAGTGCTGTGTCCATAACTAAGCGCTGTATTTTTTGCCAATCAGCTTTCATTGCTCAAACAAAACAGTTATGTTGTATTCTGACCATATCTACTGTAAAGTACAAGACCGTAGGAGACATGAAAACCCAAAGACTGACATTGTGGGTGTATGAGGTTAAGAGAGAAAGAGATTGTCTGTGTGTGTGAGTCACTTCTTCTTCTGCAGGTCTTTGTACTGCTGCATTTTGAGCTTGTAGTCTTCAGTAAGCTTCTGGTACACCTCCCAAGCCAGCTTCTCTTCATTGGCACATTTGATCTTCAGCCTGCTCACAACATCCTGCCATCTGGATGATAACAGTCACAGTAACTATAGCAGAACTATGAGCTGGCTTCTAAACCACAATCTAACTATGGAACTATGATATAACTACGAAAGCATGAGCTAACAACTAAACTATGAGCTAACTACAAAACCATGGGCTAACTATTTAACTACGATCGAACTACAAAATTACAAGCTAATGTCTGAACTACTAGCTAACTACTAAACTATGAAAGTAAACAAACCAGCTCTGACAGATGAGTGTTGAGATTTAATTCCACTGAAGCAGAAAGCTTTGGAATCAAAATGTCAGACAGCGCCACTTACTAATGAATATTACTATTACTAATATGATCTACAGCACAGCAAATTAATATTTTGTGGATGCCGTGTAAAATGCAAGTAAAAACTGAATGCATTGATAATTAAACCAAACACATAAACCACACATCGGATATTGATGATTTAAAGAAATTAAAGATCGAAATCTTTATTGTACATTTTGCAAGTCTTTGAAAACAAAATGACGTAACAACTGTCAATGAAAACCAAAATCACCAACCGAATGAAGGCTGGATTGAAACTCACACTGAAAATCAAAGTCAACAATTGAAATCACAGGCTGTTTCAACTTTAGTTGCTGTGATGAATTTCACACATTATGTGACTCAGTAATGTGTATGGCCCCCACGTGTCTGTATGCACTCCCGACAATGTCTGCTTCTGATGAGACAGCGGATGGTGTCCTGGGCGATCTCCCAGACCTGGAGCAGGGCATCAGTGAGCTCCTGGACAGTCTGTGGCGCCACTTGGTGGCGGCGGATGCACACACGATACACACCGTCCCAGAGGTTCTCAATTTGATTCAGGTCTAGGGAATCTGAGTGCCAGTCAATGGCATCAATGCCTTAGTCATCCAGGAACTGCCTATACACTTTGTCCTGCCTAACCCAGGGCCCAATGCCTAACCCAGAGCCCAATGCCTAACCCAGGGCCCAATGCACCAGCGTAAGGTCTGATGATGGGTCTGAGGATTTCCTCCCGGGATCTAACAGCAGTCAGGGTACTGTTGGCTAGCACATGGAGGTCTGTGCGACCCTCCAAGAATATGCCTCTCCAGACCATCACTGACCCAATTCCAAACCGGTCAAACTGGATGATGTTGCAGGCAGCAATAACTTTCACCACGGTGTCTCCAGACTCTTTCACGTCTGTCACGTGCTCAGTGAGAACCTGGTCTCTCAGTGAGACCTCATCTGTGAAGAGATCCTGGCACCAATGGCGAACCTGCCAATTCTGGTGTTCTCTGTTGAATGCTAATCAACATGCACAGTACTTGGGTGTGAGTACAGGTCCCACTAGAGGATGTCTGGCCCTCATGCCACCCTCATGGAGTTTGTTTCTGAGAGTTTGGTCAGAAACATGCAAACCAGTAGCCCGATGGAGGTCATTTTGTAGGGCTCTGGCAGTGTTCTTCCTGTTCCTCCTTGCACAAAGGAGCAGATACAAGTCCTGCTGCTGGGTTGATGCCCTTCAACGGCCCTGTCCAGCACTCCTCGTCTCCTGGTATCTTCTCCATGCTCTTGAGACTGTAATGGGAGACACATTAAACCTTCTTGCGACAGCACGTGTGGATGTGCGGTCCTGGAGGAGTTGGACTACCTGTGCAACCTGAGTGGGCAGCAGGTACCACCTCATGCTGCCAGTATTGACAAGGACACTACCAAAATGCAAAACTAGAGAAGAGTCGGTCAGGAAGGATAAGCGGCGAGCAGTTGTCTGTGGCCACTACCTGCAAAACCATTCACATTTTGTGGGGTTGTCTTGCTGTTTCCTCACCAGTGCACCTGTTGCCACTTTCATTTACACCAAAACAGGAGACATTCATTCACAATTGCTTATGCTTCCTAACTGGACAGATTGATATCCCTGAAGTTTAATTGACTTGGTGTTATACTGTGATTATTACGTGTTCCCTTAAATTTTTTGAGTGGTGTATTTTTGATTGAATATAGGCTTTAAAGGATTTGCACGTCATTGCATTTTGTTTTTCTTTACATTTTACACAGCGTCCCAACTTGTTTGGAAACAGGGTTGTAGTTATGTAGTGTTATAGTTGTAGCTACCTGTTGATTTTTTCCGTCATCAGGGATTTCACAATGGTGTTGTCTCCATCTATATTTTTCATCACCTCTAAGCAATAATGGTGTGTCTCCTGTCTCAGTTGTAATGTGGCCTTAATTTGCTGCATCTTCTGCTGGAGAACATACAGACATACCCACACAAACACACCCATATAAACACACTGGTAATTTATCAAAGGTAGCATGTCTGCACACCTTTGATACATTTCCTCTTGTTTGTTTTTACACGAACATCTGTGTCCAGTTTGATCAGGTCCTCTGCTTCGGATGTCCTCAGCTGCTGGAGTGACTTGTCATATTCTTCCACTCTCCTCATTCTCTGCATAGCATTCTCCAACTATACAGGCACAGGGAAAGGAGAGGATCTATTATTCATATATGTGACTGAAAGAGACAAAATACTAAACTCCACTTTCAGGAAGGGAAGAGTGACAGAAAGGTATACCAAGATCTATACACATGGAGTTTGTGCTTTAGAGTCCAATTGACCTCTTTGTGACGACGCTCCTCCATGTGCTGTTCCCATTTCCTCCTGTTCCCCGTCAAAAGAATCCTCCTCTCCTGCTCAAGGGAATTCTACAGATCAACCAGAACAGATCATCAGCTATCATCGAAAATATCAATAAATATGCAGAAAGCTTATATAATCTAAATGTTCAGGAGATGGCATATGTCAGGAGTCATTTTGGTGTGCGAATCAGGGGTCACCTAGGGGATTGTATCCTACCTCAAACTGGACCAGTTCATCCCTGTAGGAGCCCATCAAGAAATTGACCTGCTCCTCCATCCTGTCAATTATGAGGTCCATATGTTCTGCCTGTGTCTTCCGATCCTTGACAAAGCAGTCGTCGCTTAATTTTATCTCCTATTAAGAAACATGCAAACATACACATGCGCGTTATACATACAGCTCGGGATGAAGATGTATATATGTATGTACCCATAGTTGGCTTTATTTTAACTTAATGTACATAATACATGCACAAAAAGATTTACTCCAGCACCCTTTACACCCTGCTCATTGCACTATTGTCTCATCTGTCTTACTATGTTGTTGTTTTGGTTTATAGTGTGTATGTGTACTGTATACTGCAGTGACCTTTTCTGAGTGTTCTTTAAGTTTTTTTTACGAGTAAGCACATTGTGAGCATGTATAATCCTGAGTCAAATTCCTCATATGCATACTCATTCCTCATAATAAAATTTAAGAAAGGACATTGAAAGATTATACATTGTAAGAATTTCTTCATCAAAAGCTTCAATAGTTGGTGTTGCCCGCTTTGTCTGAAATAACTTGATGTAGCCATTTCTTGTAATTAGCTTTCTGTCTCTTCCATCGACTAGGAATAATTTTTGCCCACTCTTCACAGTACTGCTTTAACTGTGTCATGTTCAAGGGCACTGTTGCATGTGCAGCCTGCTTCAAGTTCCTAAACCGCATTGATAAGAATGAGATCTGGGCTTTGACTCTGCCATTCCATAAAACCCTTCATGTCTTCTTACTGAGCCATTCTGTTATAGTTTTACTAGTGTATATGGGATCTGTCACAATTTTCGTGTGGTGTAGTGTTGGGTAAGGAACCAGGCGCAGGCATATCTCACATTCGTGGGGTTTAATCAACAAACAAAACAACCGAACATGAACGGAAAACAAAACTAATGACTGAATGAAAATAAAGTGTGCGACAACGCGTATTTACAAGAGATCTTCAAACAGTACATACATGTAACACTCACCACAACACGAACTAACAATAACAATGATCCACAATGTTGGGAGCAGAGGGGAAACATTTAAACACATACACATTATGTCAATTGGGACCTGGTGTGAAAGATTGGAAACATGACAGTCCGGGATGTGTTCGTGTTATATGGGAACTGAAGGTGCACGGAACGGTGGCGCTGCTGCTCACCAAGGCCAAGACGATCCCCAGCCCAAGGGAGGGGGGGCGGGGCAGCGCAGAACCCCCATCGGCATAAACCCGCCGAAGGGGCAGAACAGCTGATACTAACCAGGGCAGCAGAGCCATCGGGACAGGCCGGGGAGGCAGAACCGGCGGAGGATTAGGAGCCGGGAGAGCCGACGGTGGGTCGGTAGCCGGCGGGGGGTCAGGAGCCGGGACAGCCGACGGAGGGTCGGTAGCCGGCGGAGGGTCAGGAGCCGGCGGAGGGTCGGTAGCCGGCAGGGGGTCAGGAGCCGGGACAGCCGACGGAGGGTCGGTAGCCGGCGGAGGGTCAGGAGCCGACTGAGGGTCGGTAGCCGGCGGAGGGTCGGTAGCCGGCGGAGGGTCAGAAGCCGGGAAAGCAAAGGAATGTCTGTTGCCGGCGGAGGGTCAGAGGCCGGGAGAGCCAACAGAGGGTTGGTAGCCGACGGAGGGTCAGAGGCTGGGAGAGCTGACGGAGGGTCGGTAGCCGGCGGAGGGTCCGAAGCCGGATGAGCCGACGGAGGGTCGGTAAAACCTTTTCCTGGACAGAAAAACCTTCCTCTGCCACTTGGTTACATTCAAATATTTATTCTAAAACGTTTTGGGTTGAAAACAAAGAGCTATCTTGCATAAACGAAAACTACATTTCGCCATTATTGACCAGTGGCTTTCGCATGCGTCACCAATGTTTACATCTCCAAGATGACCCCTAAGCCTTCCCATCATTCCTACGTTGTTGAAGTCATGTTTCCAGGCGTTATGACATAGTAGAAGCGCCGTTTGTGATTGTAGGTCTAAAGTCCTTGTTGCCCAAAGGAAGAGCTCTGGTGAGCTCTGCAACACAAAAAGGCCTGGACTTCCATGGAAGACAACAGTGGTGGATGATTGCAGGATCCATGTTAAAGAAAAACCCCTTCACAACATCCAGCCAAGTGAAGAACACTCCAGGAGGTAGGCATATCATTTTCCAATTCTACCATAAAGAGAAGACTTCACTAGAGCAAATACAGAGGGTTCACCACAAGGTGCAAACAATTCATAAGCCTCAAGAACAGAAAGGCTTAGCAGATTAGTCGTCTAAAAGAGACAGCCCAGTTCTGGAACAGCATTCTTTGGACAGATGAAACTAAGATCTACCTGTACCAGAATGATGGAAAGAAAAATGGCTTCCAATCACCTGATCTCCACCCGATTGAGCATGCATTTCATTTGCTGAAGACAAAACTTAAGGCAGAACGACCCACGAATATACAACTGAAGACAGCTGCAGTAAAAGCCTGGCAAAGCATCACAAAGGAGGAAACCCAGCATCTGGCGATGTCCATGCGTTCCTGACTTCAAGCAGTCATTGCATGCAAAGGATTCTTGAAAAAGTATTTAAATTGTATTTATGAATGTGTTTATTTGTCCAATTACATTTGAGATCCTGAAATAAGGGGGCTGTGTATGAAAATGGTTGCAATTCCTAAACGTTTCATACAATATTTTAGTTAAACCCCTTGAATTAAGGCTGAAAGTCTACACTTCAATTGCATCTCAATAGTTTCATTTAAAATCCATTGTTGTGGCGGAATGAGCCAAAATTATGAAAATTGTGTCATTGTCCAAATATTTCCGGACCCAACTGTAGATCTAAATCTTCAGTCAACATAGGGAATCAATTCATTTGAAAAAACATCTCTTTACAACAGACAGACTGAGAAACACATGAGATTTTTAAAAGTTACCAAGTTTTGGTTGAAGGGATAATCAAAAAATGAATTAAGAGCTAATAACACAACTGCTCTAACCTGAAGTTAATGAGAAAATGTTAAATTACAGGCACAAAAGCACAGCCGTGAATTCTGTAAAAGGCGTGGTCACATGGTAAAACTCTGCTGGAAGATCACAGACTTAGAAAACAGTAAAAGTAAGATACAAAAATAAAAAGAGGTCAGTAAATGGTATATTCTTTACAACGCATTTAAGGGATTTCACTCATCACAAAAGCTTTTACTTACATATGTCATTTTTGGGATTCCATACATATCTCATAAATATGTAAAAAATTTAATAAACTAACACTTTCCAGGAGATGTATTTACTTTTTGACATGATTGTATTAAACTAACAAATGAATACACGCAGGGAGGGAAACATGCACACACGCTACCTGCTGTAGCTCCTGGATTACTTTGTTTTTGTCCTCTATGATCCGGGCACACAGTTGCTGCTGGCTGTTCAGACTGTCCCTCAGGTCCTGGGGGAATTCCTTCACCTTGGTCACCGTCCACTTCCTGATGATTTCCTCACACTTCTCCAGGCTTGACTTGGCCTCATTTTCCAGTTTCTCCACCCTGTTCAGGGAAAAGGTGGAAGAGGAGGAATGAGTATGTTGGGGTTGGATAGGGTTTAGAAACATGAATAAGGAGTTAGGGGGTAAATCAACAATGTTTATTTATGGTTAGAACCATTTGTCTGTAGATCCCAGCAAGCATTTACACAGTTCACAGCAGGGGTACTTGGATAACAACTCCTGTTGAACATTTAGTCTCTGGGGTATACTCATGTACCTGAGTCTGCCGGCCTCAAACATATCTGCCCGACACTGGGACTCCCTAGCATCTGCTGCAACCTGGATGTTGGTTACTAACTCGGTCCAATCTCTCTGCAGATTGATCATAAGTAGAGAAAAAGAGCCAGAGACCTCTAGCCAGTGTGTGCGTGTATATGCGTTAGTGTTAATGCTAGCAGTAACATATATCTAACAGCCCAAATACACAACACGCGTTGCGTTGCTTTGCCATCAGCCTCTTGTCATTGTGACGTTCTACCTGCTACACCAGAAACCCTTCAAAATATTTTTTACTGTGGAAAAACCCTGTTGTGTACTAAAAAGCTCACAGTATTATGTCACTGTGTGGAGTGACATAATACTAATTCATAGTGTGGAGTGAAGGGCGAGCAAGATCTGAAATATGAATGTAGTCATTTTATGTTTAATTTCTCTAAGACCCAATCACACTACAAGTAAATTTTACATACAGTCGCGATTGTTCATGATTGCGTAGACCACAGGTGTCAAACCGGTTCCACGGAGGGCCGAGTGTCTGCAGGTTTTCGCTCTCACCTTGTACCTGATTGATTAATTAGTTCACTAATTGGTTAATTTCTACCCCCACCTGGTTGTTCAGGTCTGACCTGGGAACCAATTTAAAGGAAAACCCAAAGACCTGCAGACACTCGGCCCTCCGTGGAACCGGTTTGACACCCCTGGCGTAGACCCATCAGTTCTGATTGTTCCTATCAGCAGATGCATTGATAAAATGTACCAGGTGTCAATATTTTTCCTCTTTCCAAAATAATGGCTGGTGGTCATGATTTGTAGGATGCATTTTTGGAAGTGATCTTACATCATGAACTTAAACCAGAGTAGGCTACTGTACAATGGATTTGAAAGACGCTGGTAGCTGAATATTACTGGGATTTTCCTGCCTTCCTTGTTTAAAAAGTGTCTTTTGTCTATTATAAATGATTACCGTGTTCTCCAATTATTATTCTCCAAATTATTACCATATTGTACAGTTTTGTTCAAGAGGCGGTATCTACATTCACTATGAATTCTGGAACTTTTTTATGAACAGACCAATACAGAGGAAGTTTGATTCTACTGCGAAATTCAAATATGCTTGTTCAAGGTTGTGTTGAGGAGATCTTGTGTTCATAGGACAGCAATGTTACATTGCTAATATTAGTAATTAGTGCATTACGTGGTTGTGCTTTTGCCCCTTAAACAAATATATGCCCCTTAAACAAATATATTCCTATGAAAATATATTGCTATGATAGTTACACACTGACTTTGTGAATCGATGAGCCTAGGTAACTAGCTTCCGCAGACAATACTTCCAGGTACATTATCACTCCCCCTGCATTGCCAAATATACCTGCATCTCCTCCATGGTCTCCACAGATTGTAAAGAACTACCAGACCAACAGGAATTGCTTGCATGCCGACCTACAGTTTCTTGTTGATCTGTGGGCAAGTTGTCAGCAATGGTGCTAGGGTCACCTGTACTATGTTGGTGACCGGTTTCACTCATACTGTAATCTGAATGAAAGGTGAATTTAAGACAAGATAATTAGCTAGATAGGAAATTAACAAAATGATCATAGTTAGAGATGGATTGTCTGCTTAGTCTGTTTCATTACTGCAGTGTTTACCAATCCTGGTCACCAGGTCCCAAAGGGGTGCATGTTTTTGTTTTTGCACTAGCACTCATACATATACCTGTACCTGTTTTTGCCCAACCACTCACACACTTGATAAACGTAATCTATCATCAAGTCTCTAATTCCAATCAGATGTGTGAGTGCTACTGCAAAAACCAATCTGTGCACCCCTTTGGTTCCCCAGTACCAGAATTGGTAAACACCGCATTATTACTGTATGGTGTCACTGCAATAAACATTTCTAATAATTAATTTACAGTAAACATCATGCAGCTGCAGCACTGTGGTGTCTATTTTGAACTTAAGATACTGTGGCTGATTATCTTAACGCCGTTCTGATAGAGAATAGAATAGAATTACTCATCTAGTTTGCAAGTTAGCTAACTGTTAGCCCGAAGTCGACCAACGTTAAAGTTAGTTAACGCTAAGGATCCATTGTGGCTTAACCGTTGTTGTCAATATGGGCTCGATCTGTAGCTACTACAGTAGCTAACCAGCTAGTACGACGTAAATATTTCCAACATTGAGTCCAGACTGCGTTCTAGGTAAATACTTCCGGTTCAGCCTGGCTAATTTACTTCATTGCTGTTCAAATACTCTAGCTAGGTAGTAAAACATATTAAACGTTTTCTTAAAACGTACCTTGTTAAACGTTTTCTTAAAACCTTCCGTGAATGTAGTAGTAGTCAGTGAGAGCTCGCAGCGCATTCCAGATTTCAACTGCCAGCATATTTCAAATTTCAACTACTATCTAAAAAGCTCCCGAACGTACAGTCGTACATTGCTCCATGATCCGCGTGACATAGATATCATTGCCAAACTTAAATGTCTCCTGTAACTTCAATATACAGTACTGTTGGTGGAAACGAAGTAAATGGGGGAAATGTTCATTATATTTGCCTCAACAGAGATAGTTAGAGTATAATAACCAGCATAGAATTAGCTCAGTATTGACTTATGGAATCAATCACATTTATTTATAAAGCCCTTTTTACACCAGCACCCACATAGCAAAAAATATTCGCACGGCTTCTTTTTGCCGCCGGCCCTAAGCTGTCTGTTAGAGGTGCGTCCTGCTGGCGGGGATGAAACGTTTGCCGCCGAATACGTCGCTCCCATTTTTTGTCCGGCTGCCTCATTTTCTCTGGCGGTTGCCTCGGTCTAATGGACCGCGGCCGGCTGGCGGCAAGCCGCTTTGAAATACAAGGCTACTCTCAAAATCGACCATCCATGTTGGTTTGGACACATTCGCATCAGTTCGTCGCTCAATCGCGAGTTACTACAGCCTGCAGTTTGCTAGCTAGCAAAGTCATGACTACCATCGTTTAAGTAAGTACATGTTTCCTTTTTGTGTAACGCAATGTTATGTTTACATTGTTTTTAGTTTATATATTTAAAATCTGTAGTCATTTTTGTTCTTGCCTAACTAGTCAAGCTAAAGTAGCTTTGTTTACGCAATGTTGCTAGTACATGTAGAAATGTAACTAGCTACAGTAGGTAGCCAAAGCTTTACATCTAGAAAGACTAAGTTTAACATTAGGTGTTTTCTTACAAAAATAACGATGTATATAGGTCATTTAAATGATTTTGTTTGCCTGAACAAGTATGCTGCTAGTCCAGTAGCTAGAGTGGCTAGCAAGTGTTAGCTAGCACATACTGTTTTGCCCTTGTTACAGTACACACCGTGGCTAGCAAGTTTTGTGCTGTGTTACTGTACTGGATTTAAGGCGATTGTGATTTCTAATTCTCTGAACTGCTTTACTTTTTATGTTTGAGGACAATTTTGTGCTCACTTGAATCACTATACTCAATGAATACATTTTATTAGTAACAATTTCACTGTTCCACATTTGGCTGATAATGCCCCCACCCCCACACACACACAGCAAAGCTACTGTATATTCCTAACGTTAACAATCCGGTTTTGTTCACATTTTCTTGCAGATACCTTGACCAGAGCAAAAAATAAAATAAAAAGAATCGACAGAATAAAGTTAATTTGTAGTTCTAAACATATTTAGGGTGTTTTTACTCACTTTTTGTCTCTTACGATGTTATTCCTCTCCTACAGGCAGCGTCCATCACGTGCAGTTGTTTTAATCCATGACCATGATGATATCTCCCCTTGCGTGTCACTCTAAATGTTAGTTTTTTTCCTAGCCTTTTGATTTTGACTTAAACAGCACCCTTTTTTTTATTTGTTCTTTGTTTTTTTGCTCAGGTGATTATTTCTCGTACATGGACAACATTTATAAATACGCATGTATATTCTTTTACCCAACAAGAGTTTTGTATGTTAAAAAATAAAAATCCATTCATGCTGCTGATGGGAAATTATGAAAATTTGGCGATGACGTCATTTAGCGACTTGTAACGACTTTTAGAACAGCCAATAGTGACTTTCCTTGCTGAGGAGTTGGCAACACTGTGCATTTGACCTAATGCTTGCTTGGGGTTCATAGGACAAGCATTGTTGGTATAAGCGTAGCTGCACTCCCCTGCTAGAACCTCCAAAGAAACTCGAGCCCACCTAAGATGCACAGGGAAAAAGTATTGTAATTACTATGATCTTCCATTCCCCTAGATGGCGCTGATTCATGTTGTTGACTGAGTCACCCTATTTCGCATAGCTACCTTTTTTCCCCCTCTTGTCAGGTGAATCATTAGATGAAGACAGAGTGAAATAAATATAGTGAAACTGACAATTTAATACACGGGAGAAATAATTTTCAATATTGATATTAGCTAGTAAAAATGGCAAGAAGGCTTAGTTATCATGAACTGCCGTTTTTCCTCCGGATAAAGTTTAAGAATCTCCGGTGGGGTACAACGGGGTAAACTTCTTGCTAGCATGCAATCTTAGGTTGAAAAAAAAATCTTAGGTTGAAAAAACTCTAATAATTCTATACTATTTGCATTTTATGTTACCTTGCTATTTTTATGTCCTTTGGCAATAAAAAAAACAGTCGAACTGCAAAAAAAAAAACAACTACCGTTGCAATTTGGAACGCCATTTTGTTGCATACACGTGCGTTGTTAATGATGGAATGGTGTAACATGTATGAGGGTACTCTAATGCAGTGGTTCCCAACCAGGGGTACTAGGACCCCTGGGGGTACTTGGCCTCTCCACAGGGGGTACTTGAAAACACTCATGACACCATAGACTTACTAGTGAAATTAACATGAGGGGGTACTTCAGGGGTACTGAAAGCAGTTCCAAAACATTTTGGGGGTTCAGTAACTGAAAAAGGTTTGGAGACACTGCTCTAATGGGCTAATGTCTTGAGGCTTAGAGCCATTGTAAAGAATGTTTGCAACGTCTTTTGCCGTCCGATTCGCAGCTATATAATTTTAATGATTTCAGTGACTTTGTAGATAAGGCATGCTGAAACCTGTAAAATGTAGCACTTTGCACTATTCACATGTATTTTTATTGACTGTGTCCTAAGTCATGGTTGAGGTGGTATGTTACACAGTGCATTAAACTGAGTGATACAGAAATGAACTTGAGTTACAGTGATTTTGAAATTGTTAGTGATAAAGCCATATACATCTATTAATTAGATATTTTGCATTGCTGTATGCAGATTTATTTTGTTGTTGTGCTTATTTTGCCACTGTTGAGAGAGCGATTCTACCGCGAGCCAGGGATTCAGCGATCCTGGGGTGTGACTAACCAGTGGCCATCGACCTGCCAAGTTGGTGGACTGCACGCGTTTGGATACATCATACAGATAAGATTTATGAGATCTCCAACGTTATTACACACTGCTGGGGTAGTGATCTAAAACAAGGCCTTTAATTCAACAATTAAACTTTGAGTTCAACAAACCACACATGAACTAAACTGGAACTGAACTAAGTTGAGCATTGAACTAAATGACTGGACTGATTTTTCTTTTAAACTGACCGACTATTTTGAGACATTTCTCGTTGTTGTTGTTGTTGTTGTTGTTTTCTGTGTGATTCACAATCCTTGTGAAATGTTAAAATAAATGAGAGCTTGGTTTATCAAGAATAATGATTGATCAAACCAGACAAATTTCCATTTGGCATTTTAATTACACATTTCAAAGTACAGTAACTGTCACTGAAACAAGATGTCGGATCACTGAAATATAAATAACAAAAAATATGTATATAAAATGCGCGCACACACTACAGAACATGCAGGTTTCCAATTGAATTTTGGTAAAAAAAAACTGCCTTACAAGCAAATTATAACACTTATATTATAACAATTATAACAATAATTGTTAATAAGATAAAGAGGTCAGCTCTTGGATGAAAATAATTACCAGTAAACATTATAACAAGTAATGAGGATGTTTGGTACCAAAGAATGAGCAGGATACCAAATAAATCGAGGTATATCATCACATTTTCAAGCCATTTCTAACAGTAGGATAATTGGTAATAATTTAGAGTAAAGCTCTGGAGTAGAATATACCATTATAATGGCATTGCTGACCTGGGGCACAAGATTTACACTGTGCTGCAATAAGATTTGTCTCTTGTACACTCACCTAAAGGATTATTAGGAACACCTGTTCAATTTCTCATTAATGCAATTATCTAATCAACCAATCACATGGCAGTTGCTTCAATGCATTTAGGGGTGTGGTCCTGGTCAAGACAATCTCCTGAACTCCAAACGGAATGTCAGAATGGGAAAGAAAGGTGATTTAAGCAATTTTGAGCGTGGCATGGTTGTTGGTGCCAGACGGGCCGGTCTGAGTTTTTCACAATCTGCTCAGTTACTGGGATTTTCACGCACAACCATTTCTAGGGTTTACAAAGAATGGTGTGAAAAGGGAAAAACATCCAGTATGCGGCAGTCCTGTGGGCTAAAATGCCTTGTTGATGCTAGAGGTCAGAGGAGAATGGACTGATCCAAGCTGATAGAAGAGCAACTTTGACTGAAATAACCACTACAACCCGAGGTATGCCGAGGTACCACTTATCTCACCTACAAATAGGAAAAAGAGGCTACAATTTGCACGAGCTCACCAAAATTGGACAATTGAAGCCTGGAAGAATGTTGCCTGGTCTGATGTCTCGGTTTCTGTTGAGGCATTCAGATGGTAGAGTCAGAATTTGGCATAAACAGAATGAGAACATGGATCCATCATGCCTGGTTACCACTGTGCAGGCTGATGGTGGTGGTGTAATGGTGTGGGGGATGTTTTCTTGGCACACTTTAGGCCCCTTAGTGCCAAGTGGGCATCGTTTAAATGCCACGGCCTACCTGAGCATTGTTTCTGACCATGTCCATCCCTTTATGACCACCATGTACCCATCCTCTGATGGCTACTTCCAGCAGGATAATGCACCATGTCACAAAGCTCGAATCATTTCAAATTGGTTTCTTGAACATGACAATGGGTTCACTGTACTGAAATGGCTTCCACAGTCACCAGATCTCAACCCAATAGAGCATCTTTGGGATGTGGTGGAACGGGAGCTTTGTGCCCCGGATGTGAACCCCACAAATCTCCATCAACTGCAAAATGCTGTCCTATCAATATGGGCCAACATTTCTAAAGAATGCTTTCAGCACCTTGTTGAATCAATGCCACGTAGAATTAAGGCAGTTCTGAAGGCGAAAGGGGGTCAAACACAGTTTTAGTATGGTGTTCCTAATAATCCTTTAGGTGGGTGTTTAGATCCTTTAGATCTGTGATAAACAAAACTTGACATATATACAGTCATGGCCAAAAGTGTTGGCACCCCTGACATTTTTCCAGAAAATAAAGTATTTCTCACAGAAAAGTATTACATTAACACATGTTTTGCTATACACATTTTTATTTCCTTTGTGTGTATTTGAACAAAACAAAAAAAAAAGGAAAAAAAGCAATTTGGACATAATTGGACAGAAAAGCACACAGAAATGGATGGCAACAAAGCGCTGGAGAGTTCTGAAGTGGCTAGCAATGAGTCCAGATCTAATGCCCATTGAACACCTGTGGAGAGATCTTAAAAATTGCTTTTGGGAAAAGGCGCCCTTCCAATATGAGAGACCTGGAGCAGTTTGCAAAGGAAGAGTGGTCCATAATTCCGGATGAGAGGTTTAAGAAGCTTATTGATGGTTATAGGAAGCGATTGATTTCAGTTATTTTTTCCAAAGGGTGTGCAACCAAATATTAAGTTAAGGTTGCCAAGAATTTTGTCCAGCCCATTTTTGGGGTTTTGTGTGCAATTATGTCCAATTTGCTTTTTTCCCTTCTTTTTTTGGTTTTGTTCCAATACACACAAAGGGAATAAACATGTGTATAGCAAAACATGTGTTAATGCAATACTTTTCTGTGAGAAATACTTTATTTTCTGGAAACATTTCAGGGGTGCCAACACTTTTGGCTATGACTGTATATAATATAAAAATACTGAGGTACAAACAGTAGTAGAACAGACCATTATAACTGGAATGCTGACCTGTGGCACAAGCTATATCTAAAAATAGAATAACAGTTAAGCACTGTGACGGAATGAAAAAAGCAAATGTTAAAAACAGAGTAAGTAGAATATTTGGTACCAGGTAATGTGCAATATCAAGTATCAGAGGCATGACATAGGATTTCCATGCTATTTTTAATAGAATAATAGTTAAGCACACTGATGGAGTGAAAGTAGAATTTTGGTACTAGTTAATGTGCAATATTAGGTAACAGGTATGAAATAGGATTTACAAACTATAATAGAATTGTTAAGCACTGGCGGAATGAAATAAGCCAATACTAAAGGAAGTAGAATATTTGGTACCGGTACAGATAATGTGCAGATATCAAGAATTCGAGGTATAATCTGGGATTTAGAAGCTATATTTAAAAATAGAATACTTAAGCACTGTAGCAATGAAATAAGCAGCAAATTGTATCTGAAGTAATTGAGATCTTTGGTATTAAAGAATGTGCAGGATACCAGGTATAATATACATTTTGACATAAAATTTACACATGACAACAAGTGGGAACAAATACAATTAACAGCAGGAACTCTGTTTCAAACCTGACTACGGGTTCTCCGGTTTTCCCCCGACCTCCAGAAAGAAAAAAGAGGTGAAAAAAAAGTAGTCATTTCCACAGTGAACAGTGTGGATTGGGTGAGTGTAGTCTGGCACTTCTGGCTTCTTTATGTTGTTGATTGCAGGCTCCCTCTCAGCTGTGCAGCGCCTTTTTCCGCCTTCACGGTCAGATGCTCCTTTCATTTAGTGTGTAAGGTTAACCTGGACCGCCTCATCAGTGGCATCCTGGGTTGCCGGATTCATCCCCCACACCAGTCCAGGTTGTATTAATGGAAAGGTGATTAGAGAAGATACTTTGAAGCATCCGCCACACTGTTGTCTTTAGGTCCCTCCCACATTTGATAGCCAAAAACTGAAGCTGAAAATCCCAAAAAGTGTTACAAATTACATTTCTCTGAAGCTTCTCATTCATAAATATAAAATTTGACAGGCTGTGGATTCAGACTGTAGAATATGCAGTGTACAATCTTAATTAGACTTTTAAGATTACCCTACGGCGTTATAAACGAAAGCAGCAAACTTATAAATCGTTCTTGGGGCTCTTTATCCTGCCTCAAACTGTTGTCAAGCAACGCCAAATCTTCCTGGGTGTCTAGGGGGAGTAACAGTTCCCCTGGCAGGGATAACTCTCCAACAGACACATTGGCACTGAAATGTTGCAGCATAGTGTCCATTTTGTTGTCCATGCTACGCACATCGCCAAACTCTCCAAGATGTCGCAGCATTAGGGTCTGATCTGCACCTACAGGGGTTCCCAGAATAAAATAATAAAGTAGTCAGTCCTGGTCCCTCAACTACTAAACTATGACATTTATATCTAGGTCTACTACACATACAGGTGGCCCCAGTGGGAATTAAACCAACAACCACAGGTGTTGTTTGCAAGTTGCACCTGATTGCCCAGTGCAAGCAAACGTCTTCAACATTGTCCCAACTTGCTTCACCTGCTGCCATCCGAAGCTACAAAATGAAAGGCATATGGTAGTTCTGAAAATCTAGGAGAACCAAGCCCCCTCAGGGCTTGGTTCTCCTCCCTCAGAGCTTGGTTTTCATTCTGGAGTCTCTGGAAATCAACAAAAAATACTAAAGGCACTATTTTCAATACTGTGAAAACACTGGACATTTAAGGCATAGGCCTAGAATATACCTTCATATCACAAGATGCCAGGGGAGTCCAAGGGCCAATAACTGAGCGATGACTTTCTCCTATTGATAATCATTGATGTAAAAATATGTTTGACATAATTGCATACATTTAATGAATTGGACTTAAATGTAACACTTAGTTTAGCGCAACGTATTACATACCTCCAGCGTTTTCACCCATATGCTGCCAGGGTAAATTTGCTGCTGGGGGTGTAAAGCTTAGTACTTGACGAGCTGGGGGAACAAACATAACACCTTTTATTTCACTGCAGAGATTGCATATTCAGTAATGAAACAATAATTGAAATGTGCAAAGCTAATGGAATGTACAACACACCTCGACACCTTTCATCCAGCAAGGAAAGTGCCCTAATGAAAAACAGATTATTGATAAAAGGATTCCTCTTCTTATATAGAAGACAATAAACGTCAGAAATAACATCACTTACTTGTACTCAAACTCTTGGCTCTGTGAAGTGGACTCTGGATTACTGGGGAGAAACCTGGTTCAGAGAAAAAAAAATATAACGAAGGGTATAGTTTAGTGGCAGCATCACAAATTATGCATCACAGCAATACATTTAACATACCAGCTCTGAAGTCTACAGATGGCTCAACATTTTCCTGGTTTTCTGGAATAGATGCAACTTCTGGAGCATCGGGCAGCACTCAAACCTCGTTACAGGGAACAATGTTTTCAAAGCTCAAAAGAGGTTGTCAAAACAACAGCACTGCTGGTGCATCTGGAAGACTCCTCTTTATCAGAAGAGGCCTGGGGTCTGTATTTGGAATTTGAGATTCTCTTTCGCTTTCCCTTCTTGTCATCTGTCATTTCAACGCTGGAACCTGTTTGGAAGCATACCAAATATCTCATCGCCTCTTGCCAAGATTCTAGATCAGGGAATAATGAATGAAAGAGTCAGTTATGCACCATAAACAGAAAGCCATTCCATGTTGATGTTCATTACCGCATTGTTAACGTTAGGAATATACAGTAGCCATGCTGTGAGGGAAAAACATGATCAACCAAATGTGGAACAGTGAAATTGTTAAAAATAAAATATATTCATTCAGTGTAGTGATTCAAGTGAACACAGAATTGTCCTCAAACATAAAAAGTACAGCAGTTCAGAGAATTAGAAATCACAATCGCCTTAAATCCAGTACAGTAGCAGCACAACACTTGCTAGCCACTGTAGTTACACTGTGAACTGAAGTAGCAGCATATTTGTTCGGACAAAAAAATCATTTAAACAACCTTTTATACATAATTCTGTTTTGTTAGTAAACACCAAAAGTTAAACTTAGTCTTTCTAGATGTAAAGCTTTGGCTACCTACTGTAGCTAGTTACATTTCTACATGTACTAGCAACATTGCGTAAACAAGGCTACTTTAGCTTGACTAGTTAGGCAAGAACAATAATGACTACAGATTTTTAATATATAAACTAAAAACAATGTAAACATAACATTGTGTAACACAAAAAGGAAACGTACTTACTTAAACGATGGTAGTCGATGACTTTGCTAGCTAGCAAACTGCAGGCTGTAGTAACTCGCGATTGAGCGACGAACTGATGCGAATGTGTGTCCAAACCAACATGGCAGGTTGATTTTGAGAGTAGCCTTGTATTTCAAAGCGGCTTGCTGCCAACCGGCAAACGTTTCATCCCCGCCAGCAGGGCGTAGCCGACAGCTTAGGGCCGGCGGCAAAAAGAAGCTGTGCGGATATTTCTTGCTATCTGGATACATATCATTAGTACAGGTTGTGATATTCTCATTGATGCTTTAAGTTACGTTTGTTACATCTAGTGGCGAGCTAGCCAGGAGTGTTTTAAGCACGACCAACTCAGCATAATGTATATTTCTATACGTACTGTTACTTAAGTCACTTATCTCCAACTTTTTGTGAAGTGTTATTGCTGATTGCATTGAGTGAAAGTGTTTGCAGTGCAGACATGGATATAGAACGGAAATTCGGTGTTAAGACAGAGCGGTCCATTGCTGTGTTAGGTGTTACCCACACTGATTCAGATGAAGATATTACTGAAACTCTTGAAAAGTATGGCACAGTAGCTAAAGTAGTTAGGCTGCCAAACACAGAAGAAGAGGATAAATGTAATGCAATTGTGGAATTTGAATCAGTCACTACTAACGCTTTGATTGAGCCCGAGTTACCTTTCAACATTAAGAATATCAATGACACCATAATAACATGGCGTGTTGATAGCATTACTCATACAGACTGTCACAGACCCAAGCGACTCTGATGGCAGTAGCGACACTGACTCTGACCATAGCATGATGCCCATCATTCGTGGATCTAGGAAGAAGGATGACACTACAAAGCCCTCCCCACATGCTTTCAAGCAAGTGAAGATAAAGTCTGGATCAACAGCTAAGGGAGGAGTTACTCCCCCTTTGGCTGATGACCTAGATGAGGAAGTGTTGAATCCACCAGAGGTGAGGCGCATTGTTGTTGAACGTGATAAAAAATGATGCACCAAAGTCTCAATATGAATCCAAAAGGTTGCGTTCATTCTCTGGCAGAGTGCCTAAGCCACCAGGCGAAGCCGACTTTGAAACATGGCTACTCCATGTAGAGCTAATGTTCCACGACCATGTCTCTGTTGAAGCACAGAGGAGTTTGCTTCCTCCAGCCTCAGATGTTGTTAGGCAGTTAGGTTCATCCGGTCATCCAAGAGACTACATGAGGCTGTTGGAGTCTGCTTATGGCCTGGTAGAAGACCGCAAAGAGATATTTGCCAAATTCCTAAACACGAACCAGGATCCAGGAGAAAAGTCTTCCAATTACCTGCAGAGATTGCAAATGCTGCTGAGCACTGCAGTGAAGAGGAAAGGGGTAAGACTGTCCGACGTAAACCGTCACCGGTTTAAGCAGTTCAAGCGTGGCTGTTGGGACCATGACCTTGTTCTTCAGCTAGAGCTGAAAACTGATGAACCCCTTGACTTTGCTGAGTTCTTACTGCAGCTGAGAACCGAAGAAGACGAGAGAGTTACCAAACTTGACCATATTAGCCGCCATTTGGGGACCTCCAAAAGAAAATCCTCAATGAACGTTCAAACGGTGGCTAACTTCTCCTGCCTTACTGATCGCAATGCCAGCATGTTACAAGCATACGTGTCAGACTGAAAGCCTGAGGAAACAAGTTGCTGAGCTGCAAATGCAGCTCAACACCAAGAAATCCAAAAAAGAGAGAAGACGTGAGGCTGCAGTTCTTGGGTCTGGCCAGCATCCACCCCCACTCCGAGCTGAAGCTCAAGTTCACCAAGCGACTCCCCAGGTTACACCTAGAGTACAGCCCAAGGACTGGTTCTGTTTTAGATGTGGGGATGATGGCCACATAGCCAGAATGTGTGAGAATCCCATGAACAAGGCTGCGGTTGACCTGAAATACAAAGAACTGAAGATAAAGCAGGATGAGTGGAAAGCAAAGCAGGACTCTCCTTTAAACTGGGCGAGGTTCCGGTAGAGGGTCATCCTGGAGCCAATGACTGAGACAGTAGTCCCAAAAACAAATGGAAAAAACAAAAAGCCAAGTGTTTCTCCTTTAGACCCACTAGAGGTGATCTCATGAATGGATTTGTTGGATCAAGATCATTAGTTAACGTCACCATCGGAGGAATTCAACATGAATGCCTCATTGACTCAGGCTCACAAGTGACCACAATTTCCAAGTTGTTTCATGATTCCCACTTAGCTTCTCATCCAAACTGTCCTTTAGATAACCTAATTGAAGTAGAGGGAGCAGCAGGCCAGCGCGTGCCTTATATTGGCTATATTGAGATCGATATACTCTTTCCAGAGAATTTCACGGGTAACCCCAAGACGGTCATTCCCTATTCAAGTGCCTCTGTTCATGTCTCTGTTCTTAATGGCACTAATGCTCTGGACATTTTGTATGAAGGGTTCAGTGAGGGGATTGATGGGCCTGTTCTTGAAAACTGTACGTATGCTGTTCTCATCCAACATCTGCGCAGCCTGTATAAGAATGAAACACAAGACAAAAACAGAGTGAATAAAGTTAAGCTTCTTCACAAGAAGACAGTCATCCCAGCAGGCCAGAAAATGGCTATAGAAGGAACGTAAATAGTTTTCCTGGCACTCCCCTATTGGTAGATTTCTCATCTCATTCATGCTTACCAAGTGGGTTGACCTTTTGCAGTTGTGTCATGACAAGCCCTGGACGGACATCTTTTAAGGTGCCTGTTTTGCTCAAGAATGAAACCACACACAGTGTCACAGTGCCACCACACTGCGTCTTGGCAGAGCTCACAGCTCCGTTATCTGTTTCCCCACTTACGTTTTTGACGGGCGAAGACCTAATCAAGAGTAAACACTCACCCTTCGCTAGCATCGCAACTGGGTGCCACACACTGCACTCAGTGGCTCCAGAAAACCCCATCACTTTTGATTTTGGTGACTCGCCACTCACCGAGGAGTGGAAAGAAAGGATTATAAAGAGGCTGAATTCAATTCCTGAACTCTTTGCAAGTGGCGACCTTGACTATGGACATACAACAGCAGTTAAGCACAAGATCTGTCTTTCTGATCCAACACCCTTTAAGCAGAGAGTAAGACCCATCCGACTTATGAAGCTGTCCGGCTCCACTTGAAGGAGCTGTATGACGCAAACATCATAAGAGAATCTGAGAGTCCATTTGCATTACCAGTTGTAATTGTGAAAAAGAAGAGTGGCAAGATTCGGTTATGCATTGATTACAGAAAATGTAATGCTCAGACCATCAAAGACTCATAAGCTTTGCCAAATATTGAGGAGACTTTTGCAGCTCGAGATGGTTCCTTGTGATGGACTTGAAGTCAGGCTTCTATCAGGTGGGGGTGGCAGAGGAGGACAAGCCTAAAACAGCCTTTGTCACTCCCATGGGATTTTGGGAATTCAATAGGATGCCGCAAGGAGTAACCAACGCTCCAAGCACATTTCAAAGAGTTATGGAGAAATGCATGAGCTCCTTGAACCTAAAAGAAGTTCTTGTTTTTCTTGATGATCTTATCGTGTTCTCAGAAACCCTTGAACAGCACGAGGAGAGACATATGTGAGTTTTGAACAGGCTGAAAGAGTTTGGGCTCAAGTTATCGCCGGAGAAGTGTCATTTTTTTAAGTCAGTAAAATACTTGGGACATGTTGTCTCGGAGAATGGAGTAAAAACTGACCCTGAAAAGATTTCTGCACTCACAACTTGGCCCTGACCAAACAATATTAAAAAGCTCAAGTCCTTTCTTGGATTCACGGGATACTATAGGAAATTCATCAAGGACTTTTCCACAGCCCCTCAATGATCTCACTGCTGGCTACACTCCGGCAAGGCGGAGGTGCAAAATCAAGTCATTTTCCAACGCTGACCTGAAGTCACCCTTTGCTGAGAAGTGGACAGCTAAGTGCGAACAAGCATTCAGGACTCTCATTGGAAAGTTGACAACTGCTCCAATCCTCGACTGCTATATGTTCTCCATACTGATTCTAGTCTTCATGGCCTTGGGGCGGCTCTGTATCAACAGCAAGATGGACAGATGAAACTTATTGCCTACACCAGTAGGGGGTTGTCAAACTGTGAGAGGAGATACCCCAAACATAAGCTAGAGGTTATTGCCCTTAAGTGGGGCTTTACCGTTGTCACCGACAACAACCCTTTGACTTATTTATTATCATCTGCCAATCTAGACACTGCTTGCCATTGGTGGCTAGCAGCCCTGTCAAACTTCAGCTTCAGTATCCAGTATCGGGCCAGCAAGAGAAATCAAGATGCCGATGGCTTATCCAGGCGTCCACATGACCTTGATGAGACAGATCTGAGTGCCGAAGCTGAAGACGATAGAGTGCTGCAGTTCCTGTCAAAGTTTCTAAAAGAACAGAGTAACGTCACCTTTCCAAAAGAAGCAATTAAAGCTGTATGCCAGAGACATGAGCTAAATTAAGCTTTCAGTACAGGGGAAGAGGGTAATCACTCGCCTGTGATTGTTGAATCCCTTGCCATAGATGCGAGTGCTATCCCGCCCGAGTTCACTCATGCTGATTTGCTTCCAGGATCCAGCACCCTTCCCAGAATGTCACAGTTGGAGAGGGCTGCAGAACAGAAAGCTGATCCAGTAATCAGTAGAATTATGGACATACTCACTACAGGGAAACTCCTCTCCTATCGTGTGAGACAGAAAGAGGACAAAGTCCAACTCATGCTTCGAGTGCCTGATCAACTCGTCATTGACAATGCGGTTCTTACCCGTAAAAGGATGAACAGCCGTGAACCATTTTCCCAGCTGGTCCTTCCCACTGTAGAATCTGAGCATTAACAATTACAATATGAATGTACGTTTCATTGGAAGTGAATGTGCCTAGATAATGAGAACAACAGAAACACCTCTGTTTAGATTATCTCTCAGTAGGTAGCGCTCTAATGACAGGAATGTTTACGATGGCCATATGGCATGGGGGTTGACTCCTAAAAAGTTAGAAACGCCCTTAATGTATAGGCTAGCTGGTAACCAACATTACAGTGAGAAGAGATTGACTGAGATGAGATTGAGGTTGTGTAAGGAAGACCAGGTCCGTAACCTCATGAACAAGACTTTCTAATGCTGCAATAAATAATATACTTTCTCTCTCCCTTGACAAACGGGTATGCTAATTATTACAACCACTATACGAAACGGCCGATTTCTAACACCACCAAATATCGCGAAACAGCTCTAGAAAGTCTCCACGATTCAGTTGGACACATGGGATTAGAGAGGACCATAGACCTTGACCGCACATGTTTTTATTGGCCAAAATGTCTACAGACAGAAGCTGTGAACCTGTGAGAGATGTATTTGTCTTAAAGCAAAAACTGAGCGGACAGCCCGTCTTGTTAACATTAGGACCAGCAGACCACTTGAACTAGTCTGCATGGATTACCTGTCTTTGGAACCAGATGGCCGTGGGACAAAGGACATTCTTGTAATAACTGACCATTTCACAAAGTATGCTGTGACAGTACCTACCGCAGACCAGAAGGCCAAGACGTTGTGGAACAGTTTTTTTTTTGTTCATTATGGCATACATGAGCGTCTACATAGCGATCAAGGTTGGGACTTCGAGTCTGCTGTAATCAAAGACCTTTGCCTGCTGTTGGGGATTAAGAAAACAAGAACCACCCCTTATCACCCATGCTGCAATCCTGTGGAACGGTTTAATAGAACGCTCTTGGAGATGCTTGGGACTCTAGAAGAAGAAAATAAGGCCGGGTGGCGTGACTACATGGAGCCTTTGGTGCACGCGTACAATTGCACCAAAAACGCCACTACAGGCTTTTCTCCTTACCAGTTAATGTCTGGGAGACAGCCAAACCTCCCTATTGATGTGGCGTTCAGACTACATTCAGAGGGGCAGAGCAGAATTACTCACACCGATTATGTGAAAAGGCCCTAGGGAAATCTGCAGGGGAGCTACAAACATGCTGGAACGCAGTGAGAGAATCGCTCAGAAAAACAAACAGAGATACGACATGAAGGTAAGAGAGACCATCTTGGAAATAGGAGACCACGTCCTCGTCAAGAATTTTGGGGTGCGGGGAAAACACAAGATAGCTGACCGTTGGAGTCAAACTGTGTACAAAGTAGTGAAACGCATAAACGATTCTCCTGTGTATGTTGTAGCACCTGTTAACTCTGACGGCCCTGATAGGACATTGCATCGTGACTTGCTCTTACCTTGTGGCTTCCTGGCTCCATCCATGCAAACAGAA